>NC_133647.1:176791413-178261453 GCF_009905375.1 Apium graveolens
GGCGACCCCCCCTGTCAATTACAGTTTAGTACCTGGACCTTTGGGGACGATGCAGTTTGGTCCCTGAAGTTTCCAGAGTTTGCAAGAATAGGATTTCTGTTTTAAAAATGTTTAAAAATCATATTCTCCATTTATTTTAATTATAAAAATTCGTTTTTAATTTCTGAAAATTCCAAAAATTATTATTTTAATTATAAAAATTATTTTTAATTAAAAAAAAATCTGAATTAATTAGTTAATTAATTTTAGTTAATAATTAATTGATTAATTAATCAATTAATTCAAAAATTAATTGATTAATTGATTTAATTAATTATTAATTGATTTTAATTAATTATTTAATTAGATTTAATTATTTAAAAATGATTTAAAAATTCCGAAAAATAGTTTCGAGCTTTAAAATATTATTTTAAATTGTTTCCAAGGCTCGATAATTATTATAAAATTGTTTTGAAGCCAGATTTGACCAACCAAACCCTGTTTGTTACTTTAAAACTGATCCAACGACCCGTTTAAATTCCGAAAAATGTTTTAAATATCATTTTTAATACCCGAAAGCCTGTTTATGACCCGAGACTCCTTTATAAATGATATATCATTGATTGTTTGACGTGTTATGTGCTATATGTGACTTGTTGGTTGACTGTCGGTCTATATGTTCGGTGTTTACTTGTTTATAGCGTAACTTTCAATCCGTTAATCGGATTTGGGTAAAACGAAGGGTAGATAGAAGTGTATGTCGAATAGAATCATATGAGTTGAGTATTGATAGATACTTATGGTGAGCAGAAGTGGCAAGGCTTAGAAAAGGGAAGCAAATAGTCGAGGAGTAGATGATTGTAATTGGAAATTAGTGCAGTAGAGCAAGCTAGTACCAGGCAATTGTTCTGAACTTTCTCGAGATATATTGTAGTTGATTGATAGTCCTGTTTTATATTACAAGTGCTTTGAAGCACCGGACCCTAAACCATGATTCTAGTTATTGATCTTGAGTCGTAAACCTTATTCTTTCTAAACCATTGATTGTTGTACACCCAAATACGAACCACAAATATACGATACTACTCCACAAATACATACAAACTAAATACCAAACACTGAATCGAATTACTTACATACTTAAACCATTGTACCTTATGCTTTGAAAGACCAATTCCTGGTAACCCTGAAACATTGATTCCTTTGTTATCTAATTCTTTCATTACCTAACAGTCAAGCTTTGAAATTTCCATACTGATCCCTTGTAAAGATTGAAACCATTTCCTTATCGAACATTCAATATTGTTTGATTCTGTTTATTGCTTTACATTGTTTATTCTATTATTATAGAATTGGATTGTTTTTATAAAATTATGGACCAGATTCGTGGTCAGACCATATTAATGGTCAAGTTAGGCCAATGTGTGCCTTGGATCCAGTAGTTAAAGTAGTGTTGTGTGTTTTGCTCGGGGTTAGTGTGTGACTGATCAGCAGCCTAACCTTGGTTTTTAAAATGAAAATATAATATCCAATTCTAAATCATAATTCATTGTTCACTCGATATCATAACCCTTTTCACTTGATGATCATTATTCTCGGTTTTGGTCATTGTGACTTGCTGAGCTAGTTAGCTCATTTGTGCGATGTTGTTTATGTTCTTTTCCAGTTAAGAAGGAACCAGTTGATAGCGAGGATCCCCAGTCCAGCGCGAGAGCTAGGGGTTCAGGTTGATCGAGTTAAGCTAGTAGGCATCTTTTGAGATAATTTAAGTTTGTAAAAGTTTGTAATAATGTTTAATACTCAGTTCTAAGTTTGAATAGTTGGGATTTGGACGGTTTGTAATATAAGTGTGTGTTTGGTTGTGCGCATACTTTAACCTATTGCGGTCCGTGGTAGTTGGTAAGTAGGATCACTACATATTATTATTATTATTATTTTTATCTTTCTTATTGTTATATGCAGGTTATAAATAAGGTGTGTGTGTGTGTGTGGACCCCAAACTTCTGACCCGGGTTTGGAAGGCGCCACATGTTTGGTATCAGAGCTACAGGTTATAAGTCACTGACACAAGCCTAGGTTCACGGGAATGGGTAGAGGGTTAGGATTAGGAGTAAGAAATAGAGAAATAGAACGTCGAGAGGTTGAGCGCTAAGGTATAATAGGTATTAGTATGATTCACGTCGTAGTTCGAGATTCTTATATTGCGATATGATTTCAGATAGCAGTGATGGCCGACTCTTTCATCCCCATATCAGCTGATCACTCAGAGTCCAACAGTTGGAGTACCATCTTCAGATCCACGTCCTATTTTTCCACCAGTGTTGGCTATTTTACCTCCACCTGTGTTGCAGCCCGTACCACTGCAGGCTATTCCACCCCCAGGCATGAGGCCACCTATCAGAGGACCCCCACTAGCTGATTCAGATTCCACTGGGCATTCAGTTGTGAGTGCCCCATTCCAGTCTACATTACATCCAGTTCCTTATTATCGGTATGAGGCTCTTTTGTTGGAGCGTGTTTCCTTGTTGGCCCAGATCCGAGAGCTGCAGCATATCATCAGGACTACAGATGTTGATCGTAGTGCGAGGGAGCTTCGAGAAGAGTTCCATGTGACACGGAGGATTCTTGAGGCTAGGCTACATGGAGCTACACTACCTGGCCGAGGCCCTGATGCACTTATGAGATGGGCTAGTGAAGTGATGGAGACTTAGAGAGGTAGGAGGACAGAGTTCTCCTGGAGTGAGCCAGAGATCCAGAGATGGATATGATGATCAGAGTTTTTATGGCTGTGTAGTATGTACAGTAGTGTGTTAGTATGTATCAGTAGACTATTGGGTTGTATTTATAGACTAGATCTGCTGACTAATGAGTAGGTTGTGTACCATTTTGCTTTACTTCCGAAGCGTCTTTACACTTGTACTACCTAAAACTTTTGATCTATATATATCAGTACTTCTTTCCTTTCCAATATTGTCATTTTCTTTACTGCGCTGTTTTACTTTACCTTATTTATTGCACCAGTTATACCCCTGTGATACCATGTACCCTATTCCCACATAACTGTTTAATTCTTCAAAGAAGCATGCATTTACTTAGTTCAACTGTTACAACTGTTTTCAAAAAGAGATATTTCTTTTTTACAAAACTTTTCTTTTATGCAAAGGATTTGATTTAAAAGCTAAATAAGTTGTTGCTTCCTTACAGAAAAATGCCTCCCAGAAGAAATACCCGCACCAACACCCAGAATGAAGAAACCAACAACAACAACAATAACAACCAAGATAATATAAACCAGAATGTGAACCCAGGACCATAGACCCAGCAATAGCCTAGATTCTTCAAATCTTGGCCCAACAGATAGTTCACCTGGCACAACAACAACAAAGACAGACCAATCCCCATGTAACTTTCAAAACTTTTCAGGCGGTGTAACCCACCAGAATTCAAGGGTTTCTTAGATCCGCTTGAAGCAAATGTTTGGTTAAAGGAAATAGAGAAGTCGTTTGCTTTAGTGAAAGTGAAGGAAGAACAGAAGGTTGAGTTTGCGAGTTACTATTTAAAGAATGAGGCCACTTATTGGTGGGAGACTGTGAAGACATTGGAAGGTACATATGTTATTACTTGGGAAAGGTTTAAGGAATTGTTTTTAGAAAAATATTTTCCCCAGTTTGTTCAGGATCAGATGGAACTGAAGTTTTTTAGAATTAAAGCAAG
Organism: Apium graveolens; assembly: GCF_009905375.1. NCBI lineage: Eukaryota > Viridiplantae > Streptophyta > Magnoliopsida > Apiales > Apiaceae > Apium > Apium graveolens. The sequence continues at coordinate 176,795,107 of NC_133647.1, forward strand.
GAAATATGTCGGTGGTGGATTATGAAAGTAAGTTTGAAGAGTTGTCAAGGTATGTGACGTCATATGTGGATACTGACAGGAAGAAGGCTAAAAGATTCCAGCAAGGTCTGAAGTCATGGATTAGAGGAAAGGTAGCCATTTTTGAGTTGGATACCTATGCAGGAGTTGTACAGAAGGCCATGATTGCAGAGACAGAGAGTGAGATGTCACAGAAGGAAAAAGAAAGTAAAAGAGAAAGTCTGAAGGGAATGAAGGTCAGTCACAACCAGGGAAGTTTCCAAATTTTAAGAAGGGCAAGTTTCAGCCAGGGAGAAATTTTAACTTCAGAAGGAAAAATGCAGGCGACGAAGGCCAGGGCAACCGTCCAGCCAATGTGAATCAGCCGAATCAGTGAAGGTTAACTTTTCCAGATTGTCAGGTATGTGGGAAGAAATATGGAGGAGTTTGTAATAAGTTGAATATAGTTTGTTTCAAGTGTAACCAGAAAGGGCACTATTCGAGGGAGTGCCAAAATCAGCCAGTAAGAGAGCCAGCAAACAAGGATCAGCCTATCCGGAATCCAGTAGTGAAGGTTCCAGCCATTGGATTTACGTGCTTTAAATGTGAGAAGCCAGGACATATAGTCAGGGATTGCAAGACACCGGCCCCAGTTAGTAATGCATTGAGAATTATGGGATCTACCTCAGCAATGAATGAGACTCCAAGGGCTAGAGTTTTGATATGTCTGTGAAGGACGCTATCCAGGATACTGATGTCGTGGCAGGTACGCTTAATGTGAATTCTTTATGTGCCAAAGTGTTAATAGATTCGGGAGCAACTCGATCGTTTGTTTCACAAGATTTTGGTAGTAAGTTAAATTATCCAGTTGAGTATCTAAATGAAATAATGACTGTGGAATTAGCAAATCAAGAACATGTATCTGTTAATCAAGTTTGTGGAAATGTGAGATTGAGATTTATGGTAGTAAGTTTTGTGTGGATTTGATACCATTTAAGTTAGGAAAATTTGACGTTATCTTAGGAATGAATTGGTTATCTAAGCACGATGCCCAGATAGATTGTCGAAATAAAAAGGTAATGGTGAAGACGCCAGATGAAAGGATAGTAACGTTCAAGGGCCAGAAGTAAGCAAAGAAGTTCTTAACGATGATTCAAGCCAAGAAGTTACTACGATAAGGATGCGAGTATTTTATTGCATATGTGATTGATAGAAGTTAGGAGCCAGCAAAACTTGAAGATATTTCAGTAGTTAATGAATTTCCAGACGTGTTTCCCGATGAGTTACCAAGACTTCCTCCAGATAGAGAAATTGAGTTTGTAATCGACTTAACACCTGGAACAGAACCAGTATCCAGGGCCCCGTATAGAATGGTGCCCGTTGAGATGAAGGAACTAGCGAAGCAATTGCAAGAGTTGTTAGAAAAAGGAGTAATCAGACCTAGTGTATCCCCGTAGGGTGCACCGGTATTGTTTGTCAAGAAGAAGGATGGGAGCATGAGACTGTGCATTGACTATCGGGATGTTAGATATATTTGATAATGTCATGGCTAATATGTTTTATGTTTAGATTTCAGATCTTATTTGAACAGGACAAATCAGTACTTAACTGATCAGTACTTATACTGGACATCAGGACTTAAGAGATATCAGTACTTATGTTATCAGGAGATAAGCATCAGGAGATAGATATCAGAACTTAAGTGCTGAAGGACGATCAGATAAGGACAGCAGCTGATTAAAGTTAAGAAGATCAAGATAAACATAAGAAGAGATATGCATGAAGAAGGAATTCCATAAAGAATGGAATACTTGGAATAAAAGATATCTGATTGATATATATTAGGAAGCAGAATTATATTCCATATCAATTAGCGATTATCTTGTAACTATGTAATATATAAACATAGACATAGGGTTTACACTATAAGTGTTATCATAATCGAGAATATTATTTACTTAACCCTAGCAGCTCTCGTGATATTTTGTTCATCACTGAGAGATAACAGTTCCAGATTGTAACAAAGTTTATTGTTTCAATAAAGTTTGTTTTCTGTTACTTAAGTTCTTGAAGTTCGATTTGATTGTAATAAACACTGTATTCACCCCCTCTACAGTGATAGTGTGACCTAACACGGGAGCTCAACAAGCTTACAATCAAGAACAAGTATCCGTTACCCGGAACTGATGATTTGTTTGACCAATTGAAGGGAGCTAAGTACTTCTCCAAGATCGACTTAAGATCGGGATATCATCAACTAAAGATTAAGCCAGAAGATATACCAAAGACAGCTTTCAGGATGAGGTATGGACATTATGAATTTTTAGTGATGTCTTTTAGATTGACCAATGCCCCGGCAGAGTTTATGGACCTGATGAACAGAATTTTTAAGGAATATTTGGACAAGTTTGTTATTGTGTTTATAGACGACATTTTGATTTATTCAAAGACAGAAGAAGATCATGCAGAACATTTGAGAACAGCTTTGGAGATTTTAAGGAAAAAGAAGTTATATGCGAAATTCTCGAAGTGTGAATTTTGGCTACAGGAGGTTCAGTTCTTAGGACACATAGTCAGTAATGAAGGGATCAAAGTGGACCCAGCAAAGATTGAAGCAATTACAAATTGGGAAAGACCGAGAACACCAACAGAGGTAAGAAGTTTCTTGGGATTAGCGGGATATTATCGTCGATTCATTCAAAATTTCTCAAGGATTGCAACACCATTGACAAAGCTTACACGGAAGAATGAAAAGTTTATATGGAATAATAAATGCGAAGAAAGTTTTCAGGAATTGAAGCAACGATTAATCACGACACCTGTTTTGTCACTTCCAGACGATCAAGAAAATTTCGTAATCTATAGTGATGCTTCTAATAAAGGACTCGAATGTGTTCTGATGCAGCACGATAAAGTGATTGCATATGCGTCAAGGCAACTGAAACCACACGAACAGAAATATCCTACTCATGATTTGGAGCTAGCAGCCATAGTTTTCGCTTTGAAAATTTGGAGACATTATCTATATAGAGAAAAATGCGAGATTTACATGGATCATAAAAGCTTAAAGTACATATTCACACAGAAGGAGCTTAATATGAGACAGAGGAGATGGTTAGAATTGATCAAGGATTACGACTGTACAATTAATTATCATCCCGGTAAAGCGAACGTTGTAGCGGACGCATTGAGTCGGAAGGAAAAGTTAAATATGTTATCAGTAGCCGAAGAAATATATAAGGAATTTCAGAAACTGGAATTGGAGATTAGAGTTTGCAAGCCTGATGAAGCAAAAGTGTATAGTATGACTTTCCAGCCGGAGTTGTTAGAGAAGATAAAGAAATGTCAAGAAGAAGTAATGGATCATGACATAAATCGTTTGGTAGGTGAAGAATTGTGCACGCAAAAGGACGATCAAGGTATTCTTAGGTTTTCTTCTAGAATTTGGATTCCACCAGTAACGGAGTTGAAGAATGAAATTTTACAGGAAGCTCATAGTTCAAGGTATTCAATCCATCCAGGGAGTACCAAAATGTACAGAGATTTAAAGGAAAATTATTGGTGGCCAGATATGAAGAGGGAAATTGTGGAATGGATTAGCAGATGTTATTCATGTCAGAGAGTTAAAGCAGAGCATCAGAGACCAAGTGGATTGCTACAGCCATTGGAGATTCCAGAGTGGAAGTGGGAGCATATTGCCATGGATTTCATAGTTGGATTACCAAGGACAAAAGCTAATCATGATGTCATCTGGGTTATAGTGGATAGACTTACCAAGTCAGCTCATTTTATGCCTATAAATGAAAGATTTTCACTCGACAAGGTGGTCCATATGCACCTGAAGGAAATTGTAGTTCGTCATGGAGTTCCTATGTCTATCGTATCCGATCGAGATCCAAGATTTAATTCAAGATTTTGGAAGAGTTTTCAAGAATGTTTGGGAACGAGACTGAATATGAGTACGGCTTACCATCCACATATGGACGACTAGAGTGAAAGAACGATCCAGACAATTGAAGATATGTTACGTGTTTGTGCTATTGATTTCAAAGGAAGTTGGGATGAGCATTTACCCCTGATAGAATTTGCTTACAATAACAGTTATCAAGCCAGTATTGGGATGCCACCCTATGAAGCCCTTTTATGGACGCAAATGCAGATCTCTAGTGTATTGGGACGAGGTAGGAGAACGCAAAATACTTGGACCTGAATTAGTACAGCAGACAAAGGAAGTTGTTGAAGTTATCCAGAAGAGATTAATAGCAACACAAAATCGTCAAGGGAAGAATGCAGATCAATCAAGGAAAAATATGGAATTCGAAGAAGGAAATTTGGTATTACTGAAAGTATCACCATGGAAGGGATTAACGAGATTTGGAAAGAAAGGAAAACTGAGCCCAAGATATGTTGGACCTTTTGAGATTCTAAAGCGTGTTGGAAAAGTAGCTTACGAGTTGGCGTTACCTCCGCACATGGAGCACATTCACAATATTTTTCATGTATCGATGCTTAAGAAGTATAATCTAGACTCCAGGCATGTAATAGAATATGAGCCAATAGAGCTCCAGGCAGATTTGTCATATGTAGAGAGTCTGATAGAAATTCTAGAGGAAAGAGAGAAAGTATTAAGAAATAAAGTAGTAAAGTTAGTAAAAGTATTGTGGAGAAACCCAAAGGTTGAAGAGTCAACCTGGGAGTTAGAAAGTGATATGAAAGAAAAGTACCCTCATTTGTTTTCTTAGGAGATTCTGAGGACAGAATCCTTTTAAGGGGGGAAGGATGTAATATCTGGGATATATCGAGTAATTATTTTTGCTAATAAATAATTATTATGTATGTTCAGTATTTATTCTGTAAATTATTTGTTAAGTGTTAACTGTGTTTGGATGTTTAAAAATAATATTAATTGAGTATTTTAATTTTTATATGTCCAAAATAAAATATAAATAATTGTCATATCTTCCTATGTATTTTTATGTTGATTTATGATTTTATAGGAAATATATGGATTTTGTAAAATCTTTTTCCGAGTATTTAAAAACTATTTTATACAATCGGGAACCAACCAATGTCATCCGTTTTTAAGTTTTTATAACCTGAAACTCTTCTGAGAACTCCTTCCTAACCCAATTGCAATATTCCGAGCATTTTCCATGTTTCGACTTTTTCGATCTGGCGTACAGTTTGTCTTGTGCGGGTCCCGGCACAACATTTTCGATACATAATTCATTTCGGTAAATCAATAGAACTCGTATTTTCAATAAACGGGATCTTTTATTAAACTATCATAATTATCACCTCGTAATACGTGTAACCAGGCGCTGAGACCAAGACCGCAGTACAAATTGTATTGATTTGGATAATTATCCCAAAAAACGGTACCGTTTGGATCAGTTTTTATAAATAAACGTACCATTTTATATCCGGAATGATCCAATGGGATACTAATTTTCCGTAATTATAAATAGCCTTTACCGTATTTCATTTCGTACCAAAAATCATTTGCAGACAGTAATTATATAATTTTCCAGAGAAAATTCATATATTGATAAACCTTTCTGAGAATCAAACAGCAGTTTGAAGGTGTTAGTGATCTCTGTTTTCAAAGCTTGAGTAACCAAAACGAAGGTCTCGGAGTGTTCTATCAGTTTCTTCAAGTTTCATAATTGCAGAATCAAAGGTTTATATCCTGTAAATTTATTTATTTTCGAATTATTTTTATTAAAAATATAAATTTTTGTTCGGATGATTGTTTGAATGATTTGATGATTGCATGTTGTAGAGCTTGTTTTCCTGATGATTTTGATATATAATATGACTGATTTGGAGTTCAATAACATGTTCAAAATTGAGTTTGATTTTCGAATTTTGAAATTAGGGTTTATAATTCGTTTGAATGTTCTTAATTGAATTTGGGGGTTTCTTATTTCGGGATAACCAGATGTTCTAGAGGGGTGGGTTTTGTTCCTTTTGAAATTTGTAATCGAATCGTATAAGTCTTGCTAATCGACGAGGTCTGTAGAGGAGGGAGTTGTGATTTTAAAGTTACGTCGAGTTCGCCGGAAACCGGTGAACTTCCCGGCCATTTTCCGGCCAACTCAGGGATTGTTAGTATGAATTGATGGCATGGTTGTGTTCCTGGTGTTGTGTAGATGTGATCTGGAGGTGGTGGTGGCCTGAGCATCCCTGGATCGATTTCTCCGGCGAAACAGGGTGTTTTTTCGGCTACCCCCTGTCAAATTACAGTTTAGTACCTGGACTTTGGGGGACGATGCAGTTTGGTCCCTGAAGTTTTCAGAGTTTGCAAGAATAGGATTCCTGTTATAAAAATGTTTAAAAATCATATTCTCCATTTATTTTAATTATAAAATTTGTTTTTAATTTCTGAAAATTCCAAAAATTATTTTTAATTAAAAAATAAATATGAATTAATTAGTTAATTAATTTTAGTTAATAATCAATTGATTAATTAGTCAATTAATTTGAAAATTAATTGATTAATTGATTTAATTAATTATTAATTGATTTTAATTAATTATTTAATTAGATTTAATTATTTAAAAATGAGTTAAAAATTCTGAAAAATAGTTTCAAGCTTTAAAATATTATTTTAAATTGTTTTCAAGGCTCGATAATTATTATAAAATTGTTTTGAAGCCAGATTTGACCTACCGAACCCTGTTTGTTACTTTAAAACTGATCCAACGACCCGTTTAAATTCCGAAAAATGTTTTAAATATCATTTTAAATACCCGAAAGCCTGTTTATGACCCGAGACTCCTTTATAAATGATATTTCATTGATTGTTTGACGTGTTATGTGCTATATGTGACTTGTTGGTTGACTGTCGGTCTATATGTTCGGTGTTTACTTGTTTATAGCGTAACTTTCAATCCGTTAATCGGATTTGGGTAAAACGAAGGGTAAATAGAAGTGTATGTCGAATAAAATCGTATGGGTTGATTATTGATAGATATTTATGTTATGTGAGCAGAAGAGGCAAGGCTTAGGAAAGGGAAGCAGATAGTCGAGGAGTAGACGATTTTAATTGGGAATTAGTGCAGTAGAGCAAGCTAGTACCAGGCAAGTATTCTGAACTTTCTCGAGATATATTGTAGTTGATTGATAGTCCTGTTTTATATTCCAAGTGCTTTGAAGCACTGAACCCTAAACCCTGATTCTAGTTATTGATCTTGAGCCGTAAACCTTATTCTTTCTAAACCATTGATTGTTGTACACCCAAATACGAACCACAAATATACGATACTACTCCACAAATACATACAAACTAAATACCAAACACTGAATCGAATTACTTACATACTTAAACCATTGTACCTTATGCTTTGAAAGATCAATTCCTGGTAACCCTGAAACATTGATTCCTTTGTTATCCAATTCTTTCATTACCTAACAGTCAAGCTTTGAAATTGCCATACTGATCCCTTGTAAAGATTGAAACCATTTCCTTATCGAACATTCAATGTTATTTAAGATTCTGTTTATTGCTTTACATTGTTTATTCTGTTATTATAGAATTGGATTGTTTTTATAAAATTGTGGACCAGATTCGTGGTCAGACCATATTAATGGTCAAGTTAGGCCAATGTGTGCCTTGGATCCAGTAGTTAGAGCAGTGTTGTGTGCTTTACTCGGGGTTAGTGCGTGACTGATCAGCAGCCTAACCTTGATTTTTAAAATGAAAATATAATATCCAATTCTAAATCATAATTCATTGTTCACTCGATATCATAACCCTTTTCACTTGATGATCATTATTCTCAGTTTTGGTCATTGTGACTTGCTGAGCTAGTTAGCTCATTTGTGCGATGTTATTTATGTTCTTTTCCAGTTAAGAAGGAACCAGTTGGTAGCGAGGATCCCTAGTCCAGCGCGAGAGCTAGGGGTTCAGGTTGATCGAGTTAAGCTAGTAGGCATCTTTTGAGATAATTTAAGTTTGTAAAAGTTTGTAATAATGTTTAATACTCAGTTTTAAGTTTGAATAGTTGGGATTTGGACGGTTTATAATATAAGTGTGTGTTTGGCTTGTATGCATACTTTAACCTGTTGCGGTCCGTGGTAGTTAGTAAGTAGGGTGACTGCATATTATTATTATTATCTTTATTATTGTTATAAGCAGGTTATAAATAAGGTGTGTGTGTGTGGACCCCAAACTTCTGACCCGGGTTTGGAAGGCGCCACACGCTTTCTCTACTTAAACATTATAAGCACCTATCAATACTCTTTCTCACCTTATTCTATTCGTTACAAGCTTCTATCTACCCTTCGTTTCACTCAAATCTGACTTACGGATTGAAAATTACGATTAAAATAGTCAAACAATACATATATATGCATATAATACACCAATCGGATCACATATAACACATAGCACGTAAAATATTCGATAAAAATACTTTTTAGAGAAGATTTGGGGTTAAATTGATTTTTCAGGTATTTAATACAAATTTTTAAACATTTTTCGGAATTAAAACGGGTCGTTGAATCATTTATAAACAATTAATAGGGTTCGAATTCCTGAATATGACTTTAAAATCATTTTATAATAATTATCGAGTCTTGAAAATAATTTAAAATAATATTTTAAAGCTCGAAACTATTTTTCGGAATTTTTAAAATAAAAAAACTAATTAAATATAATTAAATAATCAATTAAATTAATTAATAATTAATTAAATCTATTAGTCAATTAATATTCGAATTAATTGACCAATTAACTAATTAATTATTAACTAAATTTAATTTATTAAATAATTCATATATATTTCTAAATTAAAAATAATTTTTGGAATTAAAATAATGATTTTTGGAATTTTAAATAATTAAAAATGAATTTTTGAAATTAAAATAAATAGAAAATATGAATTTTATATATTTTTAAAACAGGAATCCTATTTTTACAATTTCTGGAAACCTCGGGGACTAAACTTCATCGTTTTCAAAAGTACATGGGCCTAACTGCTATTTTACAAACCCTTGCCGGAAAAATGACGGGGTTCACCGGAGATTTCGATCCCGGAATTCTCCGGTCACCATCTCCTCCAGATTTGATCTATAAGTCACCAGGAATTCAATCATGCAATTACTTTTAACAAATAACCCTTGAGTTAGCCGGAATAACTCGAAGAAAACTCGTCGGACGACGAGTTCTTCTTTTATCCGGCCAGCTCGATTCCGGTATCGTCTAAAGACAAGAACACCACCAATCGATTCCTCTTTTCAAGATCTACACATCCTTACTAACCAATCAATCTAATAACCCCTAGATCAAAAAGCCCTAATTTCAATTGAAAACATTCATACGGGTTATAAACCCTAATTTCATAATTCGAAGATTAAACTCAATTTTGAACATGTTATTGAACTCCAAATGACTATTATGACATACCAAAATGATCAGAATCAAATTATCCAAAACTACACATTTTGTAAATACAGACTCGGTCTCAGCACTTTGGTTACACGAATTATGAGAAGATAATATAATAGTTTAATCAAAATATCCGGTTTCTTGAAAGTACGGGTTTTATCGATTTACCGAAACGAATATTGAATCGAAAATTTTGCGTCGGGATCCGCACAGGGAAAACCGTACTCCAGATCGAAAAAGTCAAAACATGGAAAATGCTCAGAATATTGCAATTAGGTTAGGAAAGAGTTTTCCCGAGACTTACGGGTTGTATAAATGTACAAACGATTGTAGTCGGTTGGTTCCCGATTATACAAAATAGTTTATAATTACTCAGAAAAATAATTTATTAAATCCATAAATCCTTTTAAAATCATATAACAACATAAAAATTAATAGAAAAATATCACAATTATCTATACTTTATTTTGGACATATAAAAATTAAAATACTCAAATTTTATCATATTTAAATATCCAAACACAGATACCACTTAACAGATAATTCACCAAAAATTCACAGAAATATCACAGAATAGTTATTTATTGATAAAAATAATTACACGATATATCCCAAATATTACATCCTTCCCCCTTAAAAGGATTATGTCCTCAGAATCTCCTATGAAAACAAATAAGGATACTTTTCTCGCATATCACTTTCTAGCTCCCAGGTTGATTCTTCAACCTTTGGGTTTCTTCATAACACTCTTATTAACTTTACAACTTTATTCCTTAAAACTTTCTCTCTTTTTTTCTAGAATTTCTATCGGATTCTCTACATAAGACAAATCCGCCTAAAGTTTTATCGGCTCGTATTCGATTACATGCCTGGAATCTGGATTATACTTCTTAAGCATCGATACATGAAAGAAATTATGAATATGCACCATATGCGGGGGTAACACCAATTCGTATGCTACCTTACCAACACGCTTAAAGATTTCAAAAGGTCTGACGTATCTAGGACTCAGCTTTCCTTTCTTTCCAAATCTCGTCAATCCTTTCCACGGTGACACTTTCAACAATACTAAACCTCCGTCTTCGAATTCCATATCCTTCCTTGATTGATCTGCATATTTTCATTAATGGTCTTGGGATGCAATTAACCTTTTCTGAATAACTTCAACAACTTCTTTTGTTTGCTGCACCAATTCAGGTCCAAGTATTTTGCGTTCTCCTACTTCATCTCAATATACTGGTGATTGACATTTACGTCCATAAAGGGCTTCGTAGGGTGGCATCCCGATGCTAGCATGGTAACTGTTGTTGTATGTAAATTCCACTAATGGCAAATGCTCGTCCCAACTTCCTTTGAAATCAATAGAACAAATACGTAACATATCCTCAATTGTCTGAATCGTTCTCTCGCTTTGGCCATCAGTCTGTGGATGGTAAGCTATACTCATATTTAATCTGGTTCCTAAACATTCTTAAAAACTTCTCCAAAATCTTGAATTAAATCTTGGATCTCGATTGGATACGATAGACACGGGGACTCCATGTCGAACTACTATCTCTTTCAGATATATGTGAACCAACTTGTCCAAGGAAAATCTTTCATTAATAGGCAGAAAATGAGTTGATTTAGTAAGTCTGTCCACTATAACCCAAATGGCATCGTGGTTCGCTTTTGTCCTTGGTAATCCAACTATAAAATCCATATCAATATGCTCCCACTTCCATTCTGGAATTTCTAATGGTTGTAATAGTCCACTTGGTCTCTGGTGCCCCACCTTAACCCTTTGACACATATAACATTTGCTGACCACCAATAATTTTCCTTTAAATCTCTGTACATCTTGGTACTCCCTGAATGGATTGAATACCTTGAATTGTGAGATTCCTGTAAAATTTCATTCTTTAACTCTGTCACTGGTGGAATCCAAATTATGGAAGAAAACCTGAGAATATTTTGATCATCATTTTGAGTGTACAACTCTTCACATACCAAACGATTGATATCCTGATCCATTACTTCCTCTTGACACTTCCTTATCTTCTCTAACAACTCTGGCTGAAAAGTCATACTATACATTTTTGCTTCATTAGGCTTGTAAACTCTGACCTTCAATTCTAATTTCTGAAATTCCTTGTATAATTCTTCTGGTACTGTTAACACGTTTAATTTCTCCTTTCGGCTTAATGCGTCTGCCACAATATTTGCTTTACCTGGGTGATAGTTAATCGTACAGTCGTAGTCCTTGATCAACTCCAACCATCTTCTCTGTCTCATGTTGAGTTCCTTTTGCGTGAATATGTACTTCAAACTTTTATGATCCGTATAAATCTCAAATCTTTCTCCATATAAATAATGTCTCCAAATCTTCAAAGCGAATACTATGGCCGCTAGCTCCAAGTCATGAGTAGGATACTTCTGCTCATGAGGTTTCAGTTGCCTAGATGCATAAGCAATGACTTTATCGTGCTGCATCAAAACACAACCTAATCCCTTATGAGAAACATCACTATAGATTACAAAATTTCCTTGATCATCTGGGAGTGATAAAACAGGTGTTGTGATTAATCTTTTCTTCAATTCTTGAAAACTTTCTTCACACTTCTCGTTCCATATGAACTTCTCATTTTTCCTGGTAAGCTTCGTCAAAGGCGTCGCAATCTTCGAGAAATCCTAAACAAATCATCGATAATATCCCGCTAATCCCAAGAAACTTCTTAGTTCTGTTGGTGTTTTTGGCCTTTCCCAAGTTGTAATAGCTTCAATCTTTGTTGGGTCCACTTTGATTCCTTCATTACTAACTATGTGTCCTAAGAACTGAACTTCCTGTAGCCAAAACTCATACTTTGAGAATTTAGCATACAACTTTTCCTTCCTCAAAATTTCCAAAGATATCCTCAAATGCTCTGCATGGTTTTCTACTGACTTCGAGTAAATCAAGATATCATCTATAAACACAATGACAAACTTGTCCAAATATTCCTTGTGAATTATGTTCATCAAGTCCATAAATATTGTTGGGGCATTGGTTAATCCAAAAGACATCACTAAGAATTCATAATGACCGTACCTTATTCTAAAAGCTGTCTTCGGTATATCTTCTGGTTTAATCTTTAATTGGTGATATCAGGATCTCAAATCAATCTTAGAAAAATATTTGGCTCCCTTCAGCTGTCAAATAGATCATCGATTCGAGGTAGTGGATACTTATTCTTGATTGTAAGCTTTTTGAGCTCCCGATAGTCGATGCATAATCTCATGCTTCCATCCTTTTTTTCTTAACAAATAATACCGGTGGACCCAATGGGGACATACTGGGTCTAATCACTCCTTTCTCTAACAACTTTTGCAACTGCTTCGCTAACTCCTTCATTTCAATGGGCGTCATTCTATACGGGGCCTTGGATATTGGTTCCGTTTCAGGTGCTAAGCCGATTGCAAACTCAATTTCTCTAACTGGAGGAAGTCTTGGTAACTCGTCTGGGAACACGTCTAGAAATTCATTGACTACTGGAATATCTTCAAGTTTTGCTGGCTCCTGATTTCTATATATCACATAAGCAATGAAATACTCGCATCCTTGTCGCAGTAATTTCTTAGCTTGAATCATCATTAAGAACTTCTTTGCTTGCCTCTGACCTTTAAACGTCACCACTTTCTCGTCTGGCGTCTTCAAAATTACCCTCTTATTAAGACAATCTATCTGAGCATCATGCTTAGATAGCCTGTCCATTCCTAGAATAACGTCAAACTCTCCTAACTTTAATAGTATCAAATCCACACAAAACTTATTGCCAGAAATCTCAATCTCACAGTTCACACAAACATGATTAACAGATACACGCTCTTGATTTGCTAATTCCACAGTCATAATTTCATTTAACCATTCAACTGGATAATTTAACTTATTAACAAAATCTTGAGAAATAAATGATTCAGTTGCTCCTGAATCTACTAACACTTTGGCACATAAAGAATTCACAGTAAGTGTATCTGCCACAACACCAGTGTCCTGGATAGCGTCCTTCACAGACATGTCAAAAACTCTCGCTCTAGGAGGCTCATTTACTACTGGAGTGGACCCCATAATTCTCAGTGCATTACTAACTGGGGTTGGTGTCTTGCAATCCCTTGCCATATATCCTGGCTTTCCGTACTTAAAACATGTAAATCCAATTGCTGGAACCTTGACTGCTGGATTCCGGATAGGCTGTGTTAGTGTAGGTGCCCTAGAGGTAATATATTATTCTTTTAAATCTTTATGTCAGTTGATCATTCAATAAATGTATTTATTATGACCTTAATTACTGTGATATTTTGTTAGCATAATAAATGTCCCTGGAATCATGATACACATTGTATAGTTTAAGTACATGACTTGAACTTGAGATTATATAATATATCATATTCTTAAAGGTCCCTAGTCGAGTATTATTATATAGGACAATAATAATACATAGATAGACTAGTATGTTGTTTGACAAGATAACTACATCTCATTGGTTATAAGTATAGGAATACTAAAGTCAATACATAGGTACATGTGAGAGTACATGGTACTGGACAGACCCACAGTGAGATTCTTCATGTTTAATAAAGTCATAAGAAAGACTCACAGTGATAATGGTGTAACGATCCTTTGACTTGAAATCATTATATTTCTATACGAGGATTAATATACTTTGACTACATTAAAAGTTACTTTTAATCGGGTGATGATAAAAGTGGACATCGGGTATATCATGAGTCGTATGAGAAATATGAATGATAGATAAAGGATTTAACCCTCCTATAATTAGGAGAGATATTATTGGCCTCTTGATTGAGTGAGATTATAAAAGCATGGTTATGCTCAAATAATGATTTGTCTTGATAATCTACTCATGGATCAAGTAAACCCGGATTAAATGTTGAAGAGGATGACTAAATACATGCCTCGACTTTAATCTATAATATGTATGGTTAAAGGGATTATATTACACAAAAAAACATTAATCACGAAAGGTTTTATCTAATCACGATTTAATTATTGTTTAATTGGGTAACAATGATGTATTACTAGATACCACTCATTATTTATAATTTTATTAGAGAATAAAATTATTGCCAATTAAATAATAGCCTATAGGATCGCACAAATAGAGCACTTAATGGAATAGTTAATTTAAATTATGGATTTAAATTAATTGATGATTATTCGAATTTTATTATAATTAAGTAAGACTTAATTGAGATAATATAAATTCGAATTAAAAGGAATGTTTTTGCCTATAATAATTAAGTATGACTTAGTTATTAATTAAATAATAGAAATTCGTTTTTATTATTTAATCCAATACCTACTAGGGTTGGGCTTTGCTGTTATGGGCCTTTTTAATCAGCCATTATAAATACATAATGATAGGTTGAAGAGGCTTGTACGTTTTTGAGAAAACCCTAGCAGCAAAGAGAGGCAGAGGCAATTTAGATCGTCAAGAAGGAGACTAGTACATCCATTCCGTAGTCAAGTTTGTGATACGTTCTTGGAGGTGCTCGTGTGGATACCATAGAGGTGTTTCTCCGAGAGGTAGACACAAAGCGTGATAGCTAGGATCTCCGTTGAGTTCGTGAACGTTAAGCTCTTAAAAGGTATGATTCGTTATCTCCATAATCTGCCCATAATTATACATGGATCCTGTTTTGGGTTTCGAAATTTTTGTTTTATTTACGTTTATCCGATGCGTTTTATGCCTCAGAACCCAACAGGCTGGTCCTTATTTACTGGCTCTCTGGCTGGATGATTATGACACTCCCTTGAATAGTGCCCTTTCTGATTACATCTATAACAAACCACATTCAACTTGTTACAAACTCCTCCATGTTTCTTTCCGCATACCTGGCAATCTGGTAAAGCTAGCCTTTGTTGGTTTAGCTGGTTCCCACTTCCCCGTGGCTGGACATTGCCTTGTCCTCCGTCGCCTGTATTTTTCTTCTTAAAATTAAAATTTCTCCCTAGATGAAACGTGCCTTTCTTATGGTTAAAATTTGGAAACTTCCCTACTTGTGACTGTCCCTCATTTCCTTCAAACTTCTTCTCTTACTCTCCTTCTCCTTTTGTGACATTTCACTCTCCGTTTATGCAATCATGGCCTTCTATACAACTCCCGCATATGTGTCTAATTCAAATATGGCTACCTTCCCTCTCATCCATGGCTTAAGACCTTGCTGGAATCTCTTAGCTTTCTTCCTATAAGTATCCACATACGATGGTACAAACCTTGACAATTCTTCAAACTTACTTTTATAGTCCGCTACTAACATACTTCCCTGCTTTAAATCCAGAAACTTCAATTCCATTTGATCCTGAACAAACTGAGGAAAATACTTCTCTAGAAACAACTCCTTGAATCTCTCCCAAGTAATAACATCCGTCCCTTCCAATGTCTTAACAGTCTCCCACCAATAGGTGGCTTCATTCTTCAGATAGCAACTTGCAAACTCAACCTTCTGTTCATCTCTCACCTTAACCAAAGAAAATGACTTCTCTATTTCCTTTAATCAAACTCTCGCTTCAACCGGATCTAAAGAACCTTTTATTCCGGTGGATTCACCGCCTGAAAAGTCTTAAAAGTTACTTGAGGATTGGTTTGTCTCTGCTGCTGTTGAGTCAGGTTGATTGTTTGTTGAGCCAAAATCTGAAGAATCTGGGCTACTGTGGGGTCTATAGGACCTGGATTTGCATTCTGGTTATTGTTGTCTTGGTTGTTGTTGTTGGTTTCTTCATTCTGGTTGGTAGAACGGGTATTTCTTCTGGGAGGCATTTTCGGTAAAGAATCAAACAACTTATTTAGCCTTTAAATCAAATCCTTTAAATGAAAAGTTTTTGTAAAACATAAATATCTCTTTTTGAAAATATTTGTAATAGTTGAACTAAGTAAATTGCATGCTTCTTTACAGAATGTAAACAATTAAGGGGGCAAGGTACATGGTATCACAAGAGTTTATAACGGGTGCAATAAAAGGTAAGATAAAACAGGTGCAGTAATGTAAATGACAATGCTGGAAAAGAAAAGGTACTGATATATATATATATATATATATCAAAGTTTTAGTAGTACAAGTGTGAAAACGCTTCAGCAAAAGCAAAATGGTACAACAAGCCTACACACTAATCATCAAGTCTAGTCTATAAATACAAACCAAAAGTCGGTTGATACACACTAATGTACATATAAAAGCTACCACAACAACTCTGTCTCAGCATCTCTATCTCTGCATTTCTGTCTCTAGCTTCAGGGAAATTCTGGTCCACCAAGCCTCCCAAGATCCTCTACTTTCTGGCCCAGCCCATAAGAGCACATGGGCCTGCATACTCACAAGTAGCTCCATGCAGTCTAGCCTCAAGAACCCTCTGGGTCACATGAATCTCCTCTCGAAGCTCCCTCGCACTCCTGCCAACATATATAGTCCTCACAATGTGTTGTAGCTCCTGAATCTGTGCCAACAGGGCCTCTCACTCCAAAAGAAGAGCCTCATACCGATAGTATGGAGCAGGGCGTGGAGTAAACTGGAAAGATGAACCCGCAGCTAAATGCCCGGTAGAGTCAGAATCAGCAGGTGGGGGTCCTCGGATAGGTTGCCACATACCAGGAGGTGGAATAGCTCCAGTGGTGCAGCCGTCACAACAGGAGGTTGTATAGCTAACACCGGTGGAAGAGCAGGACGTGGATCAGATGACGGTCCTCCAACTGAAGGCTCAGAATGATCAGCTGGTACTGGAATAAAGGAATCTGCCATTGCTGCTATCTGAAAATCACATTGCAAGGTAAAAATCTTGAATCACAACATGAATCATACTAACACCTATTATAAAGTCACACTTAACCTCTCAATGTTCTATCTTTCTATTCCTTACTTCCAATCCTAATTCTCTACCCATTCCCAACAATCTAGGCTTGTGTCAGTGACTTATAACCTGTAGCTCTGATACCAAACCTGTGACGCCCTCCAAATCCGGGTCAGAAGTTTGGGGTTCACAACACACACACACACAATATATATACCTGCTTATGATAATAATAATATGCAGTGACCATACTTATCTTCATCCACGGATCGCAACAGGTTAAAGTATGCACACAAGCCACAACTTACTTATATTACAAACATTCCAAAACCCAACTATTTAAAGTTACATCTGAATATTAAACATTCTTACAAACTTTCAAACTTAAACTATTACAAAAGTCTTCACCTAGCTTATTTCGTCTCAACCTGGAATCCTAGCTCGTACACTTGATTGGGGATCCTCGCTACCAACAGGTTCCTTCTTAACAGGAAAAGAACATGAACAGAATCGCACTAGCTCAGCAAGTCACGGTGTCAATACTGAGATTAAACAATGATCAAGTAAAATGAATTAGGTTATCAAGTTTCTTTATAAGCAATGATTAGAATTGGATATTCAATTTTTTATTTTAAAAACCAAGGTTAGGCTGCTGATCAGTCACGCACTAACCCCGAGCAAGGCACACAACTCTGCTCTAATTACTGGATCCAAGGCACACATTGGCCTAACATGACCACCAATCTGGTCTGACCACGAATCTGGTCCACATTTATAAAATAATCCAATTCAATAACAATAACAGAATAAACAAAGTAAATCAATAAACAGAATCATAAACAACACTGGTTTTCAAGCATAAGGTGGTTTGCAATCACCAATAGGATACAACAAGGTAAGTACAAAGATTGGCTATCAGCCGGTAAATGAATCAAATAATAGAAGAATTAAAGTCTCATATTTATAAGGATTAGTCTTCTGATGTATAAGATATGAAGGTTTGTATGTTAAACAATTCCGATTTAGTGATCGATATTTAGTTTGTATATATTTATGGAGTAGTATCGTATATCTATAGTTCGTATCTGTGTATTCAACAATCACTGGCTTACAAAGAATAAGGATTACGGCTCAAAGATCAAAAACTGGATTCAGGGTTTAGGGTTAAACACTTTAGAGCACTTGCAATATTGTTATGGATTAAAAACTAATATATATAATTGCTGTATTTAATACTAAGGAACGTGAGCTTCGAGGCTCGATTTGACTGCTCTTGTGTTTCGTGACTTAATCTGCCTTAACAAGATGCCTACGTACCTTGCTGATTGCCAAGGATCAAGTCAAAAAACGTAGTTCTGATGTGTGGGGTGAGGCCCCTTATATAGATGTGGGAGTCCTTGAATTGGACTTGGTATAGGAGACTTGGTGGACAAGCCTCTGAATTAGGATAGACTTAGGAGTCCTAGGAAGTAGGAAGCTGATTCCTTATCCTTTTAGGTCCCCTTGAGGCTAATCTATAAGGATTTATATCCTTATCGGGACTCTTCTCAATAGCTGATTTTTCCATTATTAATTAATTACGAAATTAATTAATAATCAGGGCTTTTGGGCCTTTTTTATTCCACCAGGCCTGATCTGGTCCATCAGGCTTAACCTTTCTGGTCTGAATATTATACATCTTATTATTGGGCCTATCAGCCCATTAATTATAAAATCAGGACTTATTTATCCCTATCATTTGCCCCCCAACTTTTGGGAAACATTGATTAGGTTTCGCAGAAGTTATTCGTTCCCTTTCAGGGTTTTGTTTTTGCGTAAAGTGTGGAGCGACCTACACATTTACAATGAATCTTCCTTTTATTCAGAAATTATCTTAATTTCCAGGAATTTTTCCCTAATTTTCTGGGATTTTCCCTAATTTCTGGATTTTTCCCTTAATTTCTGGGATTTATCCTAATTTTCTGGGATTATTCCCTAATTTCTGGATTTTTCCCTAATTTTCTGGGGATTTTCCCTAATTTCTGGATTTTTCCCTTAATTTCTGGGATTTATCCTAATTTTCTGGGATTTTTCCCTAATTTCTGGATTTTTCCCTAATTTTCTGGGATTTATCCTTAATTTCTGGATTTTTTCCCTAATTTCTGGGATTTTTCCCTAATTTTCTGGGATTTATCCTTAATTTCTGGATTTTTTCCCTAATTTCTGGGATTTTTCCCTAATTTTCTGGGATTTATCCTTAATTTCTGGGATTTTTCCCTAATTTTCTGGGATTTATCCTTAATTTCTGGATTTTTTCCCTAATTTCTGGGATTTTTCCCTAATTTTCTGGGATTTATCCTTAATTTCTGGATTTTTTCCCTAATTTCTGGGATTTTTCCCTAATTTTCTGGGATTTTCCCTAATTTCTGGATTTTTCCCTTAATTTCTGGGATTTATCCTAATTTTCTGGGATTTTTCCCTAATTTCTGGATTTTTCCCTAATTTTCTGGAATTTATCCTTAATTTCTGGATTTTTTCCCTAATTTCTGGGATTTTTTCTTCCTTCTTTTTTTTTTCTTTTTTCTTCCTTTTTTTTTTCTTTTTTCTTCCTTTTTTTTTATACAATTTTCGACCAGGAATCCATTCGACCAGGATCCTGGTCGAATTAACCTCCATATTGCCCTGGTCGACAGCCTTTCGAGCAGGAGTATTTCGAGCAGAAGTCCTGGTCGAATTTCGGCCAGGATTTTTCCTTTTTTTTTTTTTTTTTTTGTCGACTAGGAAGTTTTCGATCAGGATTTTCGTCCCTTTCGGTCAGGATCTTCATTTTTGACCGAATTAGCCATCTTTTGTTGCCCAGGTCGACAGAATTTTGACCTCAATGATTTCGACCAGGAATCTTTCATGTTTCTTGGTCGAATGGGTCTCATTTCTAGTCGAATTAAGCCTCTTTTTCAACCCTGATCGACTTGATTTCGAGCTCAAGCCATTCGACCTGGACTTCTTTGTGTTTTCTGGTCGAATAGGTCAAGATGATTTGCATAAATTTTTGTACATACTTGGATTTAGGCCCCTAATGCTGGGCTAAAACTTGGGTTTTGTTTTTTTTTTTTAAATATAGTGGGCCTTATCCTGGGCCTCCCACTTTTAATTATATAGGCCCTTTTTCTGGGCTCGCTTCTTATTGACCATCTTTTCCACAGGCCTTTTAATTGGGCTCCCAACTCTGGGCTTTCAATTTGGGCCAAAAATTTAGCTTGGCTTCTTTTTTATTGGGCTTCAGAGGCCTTTCAATTGGGCTCCCAACTCTGGGCTTTCAATTTGGGCCAAAAAATTTAGCTAGGCTTCTTTTCACCCTTTTTTCCTAAAAATCAAGTGGGATTCATACAAGGCTTTTCAAACACTTGGGTTGTCAACTGGGCATGATTATTTCCTCAGGAACATTTTGGTCTTGATAAATATTTTTGACCGAATTAACCTCCTTTTCTAGCCTTGGTCGAAGCCTTTTCGATCTCAACTAATTCGACGATGAATACAACATGAAACCTGATCGAATTGGGTCTGGGATTTGGGATATATTACTTTCTGTGACTCCATATATTTGATTTGGGCCCTAAGTCTGGGCTGGATTTTTTCCAATCTCAAATTTGAGCCTACGATTTGGGCCTGAATTCTTTTATGGGTACTTTATTTTTGACCCTGGGCCTTTTCCAAACCAGGCCTTTACCTTGGGCCTTCCCCTTTTTTGACTGGCTTTTTGTATTAGGCCCCTTACTTTTAACTGGGCTTCTTTGGTCCACCCTAAATTGGTCTTTAATTTGGGGCCATTTAATTTTCAGCTAATTGGACCCTTTTCTGGGCTTACCTCTTATTGGGTTGATCTTTTCCCTAAACCTGGGCTAGATTTATGAAACCTTGTATTGGGTTTCAACTTGGGCCCTTCTGGGCTTTGATCTTTAATTGGGCACTTAGTATTGACCCTGGGCTTGATTTATTGATCCCTATACTGGGTTTTTTTCTAATTCAAGTAGGATTAGGCCTTATTTTTGGGCCTTCATTTATCCAAATCCTTTTTGGATTTGGGACTTATTTCTGGTTTTTGAAGATAATACTCATATATATTTTCTTCCAGTTTTTGGACCCCGGGTGCTGGGCTTTGAATATTTGGGGCCCTTATCTGGGCTTGACATACTTCCAGGCCCAACAAGTTTTAACCTTTTTTTTTTTTGAATTGGGCCTTTTTATAGGGCTTTCATATCATGCATCTAATTTAATTGCCATGCCATAGAGATTCAAACATATTTCGAAAAATTCTCTGAGCTTCAAAAATTGTTTGGGATTCATCCCTTACACAAGTCTTAATAAACTTCATAATAAGACATATAAATCCTAAGCAAAGCTTCAAGGTGCTTTTCAACCTACTCTCCATCATGACAAGTGAGAATCGTATCCAACTGCCCTACACATAGTAAACCTTCAGGTTTTGTGCATGCCAAGTTCTCGGGACTTCAAAACCATCCATAGTCTCCAGCTTGTAGGTTCCTCTACCCTGAACACTCTTGACTCTGTACGGCCCTTCCCAATTCGGGGCAAGCTTCCCTTTTTGTCCTACACCAGATGCTTCTATCTTCCTCAAGATTAGATCGCCTTGTTTAAAAACCTTTCTTTAACCCTTAGGTTGTAGTAGAATGAAGCTTTTTTCTGATATTCTACTATCTTTGCATGTGCTTTATCTCGCACTTCATCAATTAAATCCAGGGCTAATCTCTGCCCTTCCTCATTTTCTTTCTCATCGAAAGCCTGAATCCTTGGAGAGGAATGTGATATCTCCACGGGAACTACTGCTTCCGCCCCATATGCCAACATGAAAGGAGTTGCTCCTGTCGTGACTCTACAGGTAGTCCTGTAGGCCCATAATATTGGAAGTATCTCATCTACCCAATTATTTCTTGACTTCTCGATCCTCTTCTTTAGTCCATCCAGGATTATCCGATTTGCTACCTCTGCTTGTCCATTGGCTTGCGGGTGAGCCACAGAGGTGAATCGTAACTCAATTTCATTTTCTTCACAATACTACTTGAATTCCTCATTGTTGAATTGTGTTCCATTGTCAGTGACGAGGATACGGGGAATTCCATATCGGCACATAATGTTTTCCCACAGGAATTGTGCAACCTGCTTAGTAGTGATTTTGGCCAAGGGTTTGGCTTCGATCCACTTGGTGAAATAATCAATGGCTACAATCAGAAATTTCCTTTGTGCCGTGGCCATAGGAAAAGGCCCTAGAATATCCATCCCCCACATGGCAAAGGGAATAGGCGAGTTGATAGAGGTCAGCATCTCAGGGGGTTGTCTAACAATTGGTGCATGCTTCTGACAGCGGTCACACTTCTTTACATATTCTCTGGCATCAGCCATCATTTCTGGCCAATAGAAGCCTAAACGAGTTATCTTATGAGCCAAGGCCCTGCCCCCCAAGTGTTGTCCACAAATACCTTCATGCACTTCTTCAAGAGCCAAGCGTGCCTCATCGGGCCTGAGACACCTCAAGTAGGGAACCACGAAAGATCTTTTGTAAAGAATCCCATCTATCAAAGAGTACCTTAGTGCCCGAACAGTTAACTTCCGTGCTTCAGTTGCATCACTTGGCAACCAACCGGTCTGAATGTGAGCCTTGATGGGATCAATCCATGACGTCCCCAAGCCTATGGGAGCCAGCAGCTTAACATCTATGCTTCGTGTATTCAAAACACGGAAGTACACACTTCCTGAACTTTCTTCAATCTCAGACGAAGCGAACTTTGATAGCGCATCTGCCTTAACATTTTCTTCCCTTGGAATGTGTTCAACATGGCACTCATTAAATTGGGTCATCACAGCCTTTACTAGGCGGACATACTTAGCCATCGCATCATCCCTTGCCTCAAATTCTCCCTTTACCTGGGATATGATCAGCTTCGAGTCTCCACGGACCTTTAAGTTTTTGACTCTAAGTGTCCCAGCTAGACCAAGGCCAGCTATCAGGGCTTCATACTCTGCCTCATTGTTTGTGGTTGGAAAATCTAACTTCATAGCATACTCAATTAAGAACCCATCAGGGCTTTGCAAAACCAACCCTGCTCCACTGGAATTCTATTTTGATGCTCCATCAAAATAGAGAACCCAATATTCTTTCTCCTTGTCATTCTTCTCCCTGTCCCCATTGTCGACTCTCTTGTCTTGAGGTATGGTATCTTCCTGCCCCCCGACTTCTTGGTTGGGTATGGTACATTCCACCACGAAGTCAGCTAGTGCCTGGGCTTTTATGGCCGTACGTGGCTTATACTTGAGATCAAACTCTCCCAACTCTATTGCCCACTTAATCAGTCTCCCACTTGCCTTGGGACTGTGAATGATATTTCTCAGTGGCTGATTTGTTAGCACTTCAATTTGGTGAGCTTGAAAATAAGGACGCAGCTTTCTTGAAGCCATTACCAAGGCTAAAGCGAATTTCTCAATGGCTGAATAATTCAACTCAGCACCATGCAAAATTTTGCTGACATAGTACACGGGTTTCTGCACTTTCAGTTCCTCCTTAACCAACACCGCGCTCAAGGCGCTCTCTGAAACAGCCAAGTATAAGAATAAAACTTCATTCAGAACTGGCTTGGCCAACAACGGGGCCTGGCCCATATACTTCTTTAACTCTTCAAATGCCTTCTAATTTTCCTCACTCCATACAAAGTCTTTGATGTTCTTTAGTGACTTGAAAAATGACAAGCACTTGTCTCCTGACTTGGAGATGAATCGTCCTAACGCAGCAACCCTTCCTGTGAGCTTCTGAACATCCTTGACAGTTTTGGGGGGTTCCATGTCCAGGATTGCCTTTATTTTATCGGGGTTTGCCTCAATTCCCCTCTTCGAAACCATCAATCCCAAGAATTTTCCAGATCCTACTCCGAAAGCACACTTCGTCGGATTCAACATCATCTTGTGGTACCTCAGGACCTCAAAAGCTTCCCTTAAATGGGCTATATGATCAGTCTTTACTAGACTCTTGACTAACATGTCATCAACATAGACTTCCATAGTCTTACCAATAAGATCCTTAAAAATTCTATTCACCAACCTTTGATAGGTGGCTCCTGCATTCTTGAGACCAAACGCCATAACAAGATAACAATAAACACCAAAGTCAGTGATAAATGATACCTTTGGAATGTCATCCTTATGCATTTTGATCTGGTTGTATCCGCTAAACCCATCCATGAAACTCAGCATCTCATGTCCAGCGGTAGCATCAATCAAAGTATCAATTCTAGGCAGCGGAAAACAGTCTTTGGGGCATGCATCATTTAGATCGGTGAAGTCTATACACATCCTCCACTTTCCATTAGCCTTCTTCACCATTACAGGGTTTGCTAACCACTCCGGAAATTGAATCTCCTCAATGAAACCAGCCTCTAAGAGCTTTTCCACTTCCTGCTTTATAGCCTCTTGTCTTTCCGGGGCAAAATTTCTTTTCTTTTGTTTCACTGTCTTCCGGCTTGGATCTACGTTTAGCTTGTGAGTAATTAACTCCGGGTCTATGCCTGGCATATCAGCTGCTGACCATGCAAACACATCACTATTTTCTTGCAAAAATTTCACTAACTTCCCTCTAAGGGGCTCCTCTGATGTGGCTCCAATGAAAGTCATCCTCTCAGGATTCTTGGGATCTAAAGGAACCGAAACCAATTCTTCTGCTGGCCTTCCTCTATTCTCATCATTTTCTCGAACATCCATATCTTCAATAGGAAGAACCTGCCCCCCGACTCCATCTGCCCTCAAAGAGGCCACATAACAGCTTCTAGCCATTTTTTGATCTCCTCTCTCTTCTCCAATCCCGTTTCGGGTGGGAAACTTCATGACTGAATGGTAGGAAGAGGGGACTGCCTTGAAGGCATGTATCCCTGTTCTCCCCATGATAGCATTATAAGTTGAACTAGCCTTTACCACCACGAAATCCAGCATCTGCGTTGCTTGCCTTGGCTCCGTACCTATGGTGGTTGGCAATTTGATTATCCCTTCCACAGGACATTCTACTCCAGCAAATCCATATATTGGCATGTCGGTTGGTGTTAACTGGGAGTCGTTATACCCCATCCTTAGAAATGTGTCGTGGAGCAAGATATCCACAGAAGCACCATTATCCACAAGGACCCTCTTAACCGGGCTATTTCCTATTATTGGTGTTATGACCAGCGGGTCGTCATGGGGAAACTTCACACCCTCTAGGTCGGAATCATCAAAAGCCAATGTTACTTCTGTCCTGGCCCTCTTCGGGGCTTCTCCAACAATATGCATAACCTCTCTAGTATATGCCTTTCTGGAATTTTTGGACAATCCAGCAGCAGTTGGACCTCCAAAGATCGTGTTTATCACAGGCCCTCGAGGTCTCGGCCCTCCATAAATGGTGTTTATAACTGGTCCTCTAGGCTGGGGGTTTCGCCCCTGATCGTCTTGGTCCCTCCTACGATCTTCAAAGTTCTTCCTTCCATTATTATTTCTGTCCCCTCCATCTCCAGTATACTTGTTCAATCTTCCTTTTCGAATCAAAAACTCAATTTCATCTTTCAATTGCCTACACTCATCGGTGTCATGGCCAACATCTTTGTGAAACCTGCAATACTTGCTCTTATCTAGCTTGGCTGGATCGGCCTTCAAGGGCTTAGGCCAACGAACATCTCGATCTTTCTCGATCTCCATCAAGATCTGGCTTCTGGGAGCATTCAGCTTAGCGTATTCGGTGAACTTTTGCCCAGGTCCTCCCTTCTTGGGGGTTGAATCAGGGTTTTGTTCGGTTTTAGGATACTTATCCTTAGCGATATACTCCAGATCAGTTTTCCGCTTCTTGCCTCCAGTGGGCTCATTACTTACTACGGTCTTCCTCATGCTTTCTTCAACCTTGATATACTTCCCTGCCCTCTCTTGGAGCTGCAACATATTTTCAGGGGGACGTTTGGCCAAGGACATCTTGAAAAACTCATCCCTAGTTCCTTGTTGCAGTGCTATCATAGCTACCTTATCATCAAGGTCTGGGACTTTTAAAGCCTCCTTTGTAAAACGATTCAGGTAATCTCTCAAGGATTCCTTAGCTTCTTGCACAATACTCATAAGAGATGCTGAACTTTTCTCATGGACTTTTCCACTGATGAACTGCTTAATAAAAGCCTGACTTAACTCTCTGAACGATCCAATAGAGTTTGGGGGCAAGCGACTGTACCATCTTTGAGCCATACCTGACAGGGTTTGAGGGAAGGCCCGACACTTTATAGCATCATTCACGGGTTGCAGCAACAGTGCATTAGAGAATGTCCTAACATGATTAGCGGGGTCTCCCGTGCCATCATAGGCTTTGATAGTGGGCATCTTGAATTTCCTTGAGATATGGGCATTCATTATCTCTTCTGTGAAGGGTGGAGTTGGATCGTCAGGATCTCCAAGGGGAAGGAGATTGCTTGGATCAGTTCTTGGGACAGCAGCCCTTCTTCTTACCGGACCATCCAGGTCTATGATAGGAGGAGGATTTCTCCCCCTAGGAGGTATGTGGGGTCTGGTGGCTTGGTGAGCCTCCAAATCACGCCTTAGCCTTTGGATTTCAGCCTCATGAGCCCTGATCTTTTCCTGCACTTCTTGGGGATTCACCCCTGGGGTGCTTTGGGGGCGTTGCCTTCCATCGGCCATTGGCTCTTTTCCAGGACGCCTCCTTCTCGGGGCCACTTCATCATCCGAAGATTCGGAGTCTCTCTCAGTGTATGGACCAGAAAATTCCCGATCCTCAGGGATAGGATCCAAACCTCGTATATAGGGGGGCGACCGCCCTCGTGCTTCACTTCGCCCAGCATATCCGCTTCCTCCAACCTCAGGGTGAAGGGGCATCCCATAAGGGGGGTTAGTAGTAACAACAGTTGAATATTCATACCCGACGGGTCGAGAATTCACAGGTATATGTACTTGTTGAACTTGAGGATTCGTACCTTGAATAGTCGGGGGAGTTGTCCCTTGTGGCTGAGGTTGAGTTGCCCCTGTCTGGGCTTCCCCCTGAGTAGATGCATAAGTTGAATGGGGAGGAACCTCCACGGTTGATGAAATCACCTGGGTTGTCTCTAATGGTGTTCCTTCCTCTAGAGCTCCAATTGTTCTCCGTGTTCTCGCCATGGTTGTTGTTGTTGCTTCCCACAGACGGCGCCAAATGTTATGGATTAAAAACTAATATATATAATTGCTGTATTTAATACTAAGGAACGTGAGCTTCGAGGCTCGATTTGACTGCTCTTGTGTTTCGTGACTTAATCTGCCTTAACAAGATGCCTACGTACCTTGCTGATTGCCAAGGATCAAGTCAAAAAACGTAGTTCTGATGTGTGGGGTGAGGCCCCTTATATAGATGTGGGAGTCCTTGAATTGGACTTGGTATAGGAGACTTGGTGGACAAGCCTCTGAATTAGGATAGACTTAGGAGTCCTAGGAAGTAGGAAGCTGATTCCTTATCCTTTTAGGTCCCCTTGAGGCTAATCTATAAGGATTTATATCCTTATCGGGACTCTTCTCAATAGCTGATTTTTCCCTTATTAATTAATTACGAAATTAATTAATAATCAGGGCTTTTGGGCCTTTTTTATTCCACCAGGCCTGATCTGGTCCATCAGGCTTAACCTTTCTGGTCTGAATATTATACATCTTATTATTGGGCCTATCAGCCCATTAATTATAGAATCAGGACTTATTTATCCCTATCAAATATAAAACAGAACTATTCAATTACTTGAAACGTATCTTGAGAAGGTTCAGAACACTTGCAATATATCACAAGAAGGTTCGAGAATACTTGCCTTATCTCGATTCGCTAACGCTTCACTTGCTTTCGTTCACCGACTCCTAACCACCGACTTTAGATTTCCCCTTTCTACGCCTCGTTTCCTCTGCTTAAAAATTACAAGCATCTATCAATACTCTTTCTCACCTTATTTTATTCGTTACAAGCTTTTATCTACCCTTCGTTTCACCCAAATCCGACTTACGGATTGAAAGTTATGATTAAAACAGTCAAACAATACACATTTATGCATATAGTACACCAATCAGATCACATATAACACATAGCACGTAAGATATTTGATAAAAATACTTTTTCAAAGAAGATTCGGGGTTAAAATAATTTTTCAGGTCTTTAATACGAATTTTTAAATATTTTTCGGAATTAAAATGGGTCGTTGAATCATTTATAAACAATTAACAGGGTTCGAATACCCGAATCTGCCTTTAAAATCATTTTATAATAATTATCGAGCCTTGAAAATAATTAAAATAATATTTTAAAGCTCGAAACTATTTTTCGGAATTTTTAAATCAAAAGAAATAATTATATCTAATTAAATAATCAATTAAAATTAATTAATAATTAATTAAATCAATTAATCAATTAATATTTGAATTAATTGACCAATTAACTAATTAATTATTAACTAAAATTAATTAATTAAATAATTCAGATTTATTTTTAAATTAAAAATAAATTTTGGAATTAAAATAATAATTTTTTGAATTTTTAATAATTAAAAACGAATTTTTGAAATTAAAATAAATAGAAAATATGAATTTTATAAATTTTTAAAACAGGATTCCTATTTTTGCAATTCCTGAAAACCTCAGGGATTAAACTTCATCGTTTTCAAAAGTACAGGGACCTAACTGCAATTTTACAACCCCTCGCCTGAAAAATGACGGGGTTCACCGGAGATTTCGATCCCGGAATCCTCTGGTCACCATCTCCTCCAGATTTGATCTACAAATCACTAGGAATTCAATCATGCGATTGCTTTTAACAAATAACCCCTGAGTTGGGCGGAATAACTCGAAGAAAACTCGTCGGACGACGAGTTCTTCTTTTCTCCGGCCAGCTCGATTCTGGTATCGTCTGTAGATGAGACCATCACCAATCGATTCCTCTTTTCAAGCTCTACAAATCCTTACTAACCAATCAATCTAATAACCCCTAGATCAAAAAGCCCTAATTTCAACTGAAAACATTCATACGGATTATAAACCATAATTTCATAATTCGAAGATTAAACTCAATTTTGAACAAGTTGTTGAACTCCAAATGATTATTATAACATACCAAAATGATCAGAATCAAATTATCTACGACATGCAAGCATCAAATCACACAAACAACATCAAAATAAAAAATTCATAATTTAATCTAAAATATTTCAAAAATAAATAAAAATATAGAAAAATACCGGTTAATTCTGCAGTGAAATAGGTTCTTGAATCTGATAGTACTCTCCAAGACCTTCGATTTGGTTACTCGAACTCCAAAATCGGATATCGATAACGCCTTGAAATTTGGGTTTGATTCTCAAGAACTATTATGAATATATGGATTTTCTTTGAAAATTATATATTTTTACTGTTTGCAACTGATTATCTGTACAAAATAAAAAACGATAAGGGCTATTTATATTTACGGAATATTGGTACCCCGTTGGATCATATCGGATATAAAATATAATGTTCATTTGATAAAACAGATCCAAATCGGTACCGGTTTTAGGATAATTATCCAAAACTACATATTTTGTAAATACAAACTTGGTCTCAGCGCTTTGGTTACACGAATTACGAGAAGATAATATAATAGTTTAATCAAAATATCTCGTTTCTCGAAAGTACGAGTTTTATCGATTTACCGAAACGAATATTGTATCGAAAATTTTACGCCGGGACCCGCGCATGAAAAACCGTACTCCGGATCGAAAAAGTCAAAACATGGAAAATGCTCGGACTATTGCAATTCGGTTAGGAAGGAGTTTTCCCGAGACTTTCGGGTTGTAAAAATGTACAAACAATTGAAGTCACTTAGTTCCCGATTATATAAAATAATTTATAATTACTCGGAAAATTAATTTATTAAATCCATAAATCATTTATAAAATCATATAACAACTTAAAAATTAATAGAAAAATATCACAAGTATCTATACTTTATTTTGGACATATACAAATTAAAATACTCAAATTTTATCATATTTAAATATCCAAATACAAATACCACTTAACATATAATTCACCAAAAAATCACAAAAATATCACAGAATAGTTATTTATTGATAAAAATAATTACACGATCTATCCCGGATATTACAGTAAGCCCTAATCCTCTCTTGGACTGTTAGATATATTTCTGATGTCATGTCTAATCTGATGTGTTTAGTTTCAGATCTTAATATCAGGACTTATCAGGACTTACTGGAAATCAGAACTTATTGAAGTCAGAACATATATCAAAACTTAAGGCCGTCAGGATTTATATCAGGACTTAAGTGCGGGTACTTCAGATAAGGAATGCGGCTGATTTACAGGAGAGGATCATGACTAAAACACTGGAAGATATGCTTTAGAGTTGGAGGACTATAGGACTACAAAAGATAATATCTGATTGATATATTTTAGGAGACAGAATTATATTCCATATCAATTAGAAGATATCTTGCAACTGTGTACTATATAAACATAGCTTAGGGTTTACACTATATATGTTATCATTCACGAGAGAATATTATTCATTGTAACCCTAGCAGCTCTTAGTTATATTGTTCATCACTGAGAGAGTAGTTTAACCTACTTTGTAACAGAGCTTATTATATTGAATAAACTTGATTACTGTTACATAATTGTGTTCTAAATCGATTTGATTGTATAAACACTATATTCAACCCCCTTCTATAGTGTTGTGTGACCTAACAAGTGGTATCAGAGCTACTCTGTTGATATACAAACAGTGAGATCTGGTTTACAATCATGTCTGAAGAAACACATGTTAGATATATTTGATAATATCATGGCTAATATGATTTATGTTTAGTTTTCAGATCTTACTTAAACAGGATAAATCAGTACTTATTGGAAGTCAGGACTTAAGGATATCAGTACTTATATTATCAGAAGATAATTATCAGAAGATGGATATCAGAACTTAAGTACTGAAGGACGTTCAGATAAGGACAGCAGCTGATTAAAGGAAAGAAGATCGAGATAAACATAAGTAGAGATATGGATGAAGAAAGAATTCTATGAAGAATAGAATACTTGGAAGAAAAGATATCTGATTGATATATTTTAGGAAGCAGAATTATATTCCATATCAATTAGCGATTATCTTGTAACTGTGTAGTATATAAACACAGACATAGGGTTTACACTATAAGTGTTATCATATTCGAGAAGATTATTCATTGTAACCCTAGCAGCTCTCGTGATATTTGTTCATCACTGAGAGGTAACAGTTCCATACTGTAACAGAGTTTATTGTTTCAATAAAGTTTGTTTTCTGTTACTTGAGTTATTAAAGTTCGATTTGATTGTATTATACACTGTATTCACCCCCTCTACAATGTGTGTGTGACCTAACAAGTGGTATCAGAGTCTATCTGTTAACGCACAAACAGTTTAAGATCCAAACACAATCATGTCTGAAACAGAAACTCCAACTAAGCCCACCAAAACTGAAGAGCCTCCTAAGACACAAATTCAAAGTCGGTATGAGACCATCAGAGTTCCTATATTGAGACCATCTGAATATGCCATATGGAAGGTGAGGATGACCATGTTTCTGAAAGCTACAGATCCAGAATATCTTGATAGGATCAAGGAAGGACCTCACAAACCAACCAAGCTCGCTGTTGCAGTTGCAGGTGAAGCAGCAAAGACTGTACAAAAGGAGAAGAGTGATTACACTGCTGAAGATATCGCATCAATTGTTAAGGATGCTAAGGTACGACACTTACTGCATAGTGCCATTGATAATGTAATGTCAAACAGGGTAATAAACTGCAAGACTGCAAAGGAGATATGGAATGCCCTGGAAACTAGGTGTCAGGGAACTGATACGATTAAGAAGAACAGGAAGACAATACTCACTCAAGAGTATGAACACTTTGACTCAAAGGCAAATGAGTCATTGACTGATTTATATGATAGATTTGTCAAACTCTTGAATGATTTGTCACTGGTTAATAAGGAGTATGACTTGAAGATTCAAATCTTAAATTCCTGTTAGCTCTTATTGAATGCTGGGATTTGAAGGCAACAACAATAAGAGACAACTACAATCTTGATGAAACAACTCTTGATGAAATTTATGGAATGCTCAAGACTCATGAACTTGAGATGGAATAAAGAAGCAAGAGGAAAGGAGGAAAGTCAAGGACAGTTGCTCTTAAGGCTGAAGAAGAATCCCCCAAAGCACCTACCTCAAGGAAAGATAAGGGTAAAGCTCTTTTCACAAAGTCTGATACTGAGTCATCAAGTTCTGAAAGTGATGATGACTCAGAATCTGAAAGCCTGCCTGAGACGGATGCTGATGAAGAGATGATGAAGATGTGTGCTCTTATGGTGAAAGGGATCACAAAGATTGCATACAGGAAGTTCAGGAAGGGAAAGAAGTTTTCCAGGAAAGGCACAAGTTCTGATAAGAAGAATTTCAGAAGATCTGAGAGCAGAGGAGGAAAGTCTGATAGAGGAGATTATACAAATGTCAAATGCTACAATTGTGGTGAAATAGGCCACATATCTCCTGATTGCAAGAAAGTGAAGAGTGACAAAGGCAAGGCTCTTGTCAC
Organism: Apium graveolens; assembly: GCF_009905375.1. Classification (NCBI taxonomy): domain Eukaryota; kingdom Viridiplantae; phylum Streptophyta; class Magnoliopsida; order Apiales; family Apiaceae; genus Apium; species Apium graveolens. Next base: position 176,827,943 of record NC_133647.1, read on the forward strand.
AAAGAAGAAAAGATGGACAAACACCTCAGATTCTGAAAGTGAGGAGAATAATGCCTTGATGGTAAATGCTGATAAGGCAAGTGCTGAAAGCAGTTCTGAAGCTACTGAATCAAAGGTACCTCAAACTACTTATGCCTTTCATACTGATGATATCAATGAGTTGAGAAGATATATTAAAACCATGTTTGTTAGTTATAGAGATCAAACTTTAACATGTGAAAGATTAACTTCTGAAAATCTTGCTTTTAAGAAAAGAAATGATTTCTTAGAAAAGGAGTTAGTTATGTTCCATCAAACTCAGAAAGATAGAGATGATGCCTTTTATGTTAGGGATGAAGTGCTAAAAATGAATGAATCTCTAAAAACCGAGTTAGAAAAGGACTGAGAGGTAACAGTTCCATACTGTAACAGAGTTTATTATTTCAATAAAGTTTGTTTTCTGTTATTTGAGTTATTAAAGTTCGATTTGATTGTATTATACACTGTATTCACCCCCTCTACAGTGTGTGTGTGACCTAACAAGTGGTATCAGAGCAACTCAGAATTTGTTAAGTAGTGAAAATTGGAAAGAGGGCTTAGGTTATGGAGAGGATAAGAATGATAAAGGAACTGTAGATATTAAGCCTGTTGTTGTTAAAAAGCCAAAGTTAAAGCCTGTTAAATTTATAGCTGTAAAGTCTGATAATGAGAAAATAGAAGTTAAAAAGGAAGTAACTTCTGACAAACTAAAACAGGAAAAGACAACTGAAGTAAACATAGGCTTAATGACAAAGAAGCAGCTTAAGCATAAGCTGAAAGATGTTAAGAATGCAAACAAGGTAAAATCACCTAGGAAAAATAGGAATGGAAAGGAAGGAGCGAATAAAAGCAATGATTATAAGCCTGTTCCTGATGCTCCTAGGAAAACGTGTCATAATTGTGGAAGCTCTAACCATCTGGCTTCTTTTTGCATAAAGAATAAGAACATAAACTCCTTACCTTCAAAGTCAGGAGTTAAGAGTCAGTCTGTTAGATATAAGCCACAAAATCCTTGTTTTCATTGTGGTAGTTTATGGCATTCCATTTATACTTGTAAGGAATATCATAGTTTGTACTATGATTATTATCAAATAAAACCTTCTTTAAAGAAAGTTTCCATTGTTTCTTCTAGTGTAAGTTCTGATTCAAAGTCTGATAGTGTAAATTCTAATAAGAAAAATGTTAACATAAACTTTGATGCTAAATCCGCTGCAAATGTTAACAAACTTAATAAGGCCAAAGGATCCAAGCATGTCTGGGTCCTTAAAACTAAACATTAGCGGTCTTTGTGATTGCAGGGCAACAGGAAAACCATCCTAGTTCTGGACAGTGGATGTTCAGGACATATGACTGGAAATAAAGCCCTGCTATCAGACTTTGAGAAGAAAGCTGGCCCAAGTGTTTCTTATGGAGATGGCAACATTAGAAAAACATTGGGATATGGCAATATCAATCTTGGGAATGTCATTATTAAACAAGTAGCTCTGGTCTTAGGACTTAAACATAATCTGCTGAGTATAAGTCAAATCTGTGACAGAGGTTATCATGTGGATTTCTTTGAAGAACACTGTGAAGTTGTAAGTAAATCTAAAGGCAAAGTTTTTCTGAAAGGATACAGGCGTGGTAACATTTATGAAGCTAAGCTTTCAACAAGTAATGATGGTTCTGCAATCTGTCTGATAAGTAGAACATCAATTGAAGAAAGCTGGAATTGGCACAAGAAACTCTCTCATTTAAATTTCAACAATATAAATGAACTACTCAAAAAAAATCTTGTGAGAGGACTGCCAAAGTCAGTATTTGCTCCTGATGGTCTTTGTGATTCTTGTCAGAAGGCTAAACAAAGAAAATCCTCATTCAAGAGCAAGACTGAATCATCAATTCTTGAGCCTTATCACCTACTACATGTTGATCTATTTGGTCCAGTAAATGTCATGTCTATTGCAAAGAAGAAATATGCTTTGGTCATAGTGGATGAGTTCACCAGATACACATGGGTGTATTTCTTACACACAAAAAGTGAAATTACATCTATCTTGATTGATCATGTCAAGCAACTGGATAAATTGGTCAAGGATTCTGTGAAGACAATAAGAAGTGATAATGGTACTGAATTCAAGAATTTAAAAATGGAAGAGTTCTGCAAAAACCATGGAATCAAGCAGGAATTTTCTGCTCCTGGAACTCCACAGCAAAATGGAGTTGTTGAAAGGAAGAATAGAACTCTCATTGAAGCTGCACGTACAATGCTTGAAGAAGCAAAGCTTCCAACCTATTTCTGGGCTGAAGCTGTGCAGACTGCTTATTTTACTCAGAATGCAACACTCATTAACAAGCAAGGAAAGACACCATATGAGATGGTGAATAAAAAGAAGCCAAATCTGAAGTATTTTCATGTATTTGGATGCAAGTGTTTTGTTCTTAAGACTCATCCTGAACAGCTATCTAAATTTGATCTAAAAGCTGATGAAGGAATCTTTGTTGGATATCCACTTTCCACAAAAGCCTTCAGAGTCTATAACTTGAGAACAAGAGTGGTCATGGAATCTATCAATGTCTCTTTTGATGATAAGAAGATTACTGGACTTGAAGATTTTATTGATCATGATCAGCTGAGATTTGAAAATGAAGACTCAAATTCTAATACTGAAAATCCTGACAAAATAAGTCCTGATACTGCAAACTCTGATGGATTAAACTCTGATGTTATTGAAACTGTGGTGACTACGCCAAAGGAAGATGCACCTATGCAGGGGGAGCATACTCAAGATATTACCACATCTCAAGAAGCATCAGAACATACATCTGGCTCTTCAAGTTCTGATTCGTCAAGTTCTGATAAGTCAAGTTCTGATAGTACTGAAAATCTAAATTCTGAAGAATCCAACTCAGAGAGCATAGTTTTAGGGGGAGCATCAGAAAATGAAAATGAAGACAACATGGATCATGGGGGAGCATCCAGTTCTAGAGAGAACCTTCCATCTGCAAGGAAGTGGACTAAATCACATACACCTGATTTGATAATTGGAAATCCAGATGCAGGTGTCAGAACTAGAACAGCTACTTCATATGAATGTCTTTTCAACTCTTTTCTTTCTCAGACTGAGCCAAAGAAAGTGGAAGAAGCTCTTCAAGATGCTGATTGGGTGCAAGCAATGCAGGAAGAGTTAAATGAATTTGAAAGAAACAAAGTCTGAACCCTAGTGCCAAGACCAAAAAATAGATCTGTTGTTGGTACAAAGTGGGTATTCAGAAACAAAACTGATAGTGATGGCATAATTACAAGGAATAAGGCAAGGCTGGTTGCAAAAGGATATTCTCAACATGAGGGAATTGATTATGATGAAACATTTGTACCAGTTGCTAGATTGGAAGCCATAAGGATATTTTTGGCTTATGCTGCTCACAAGAAGTTTACTGTCTTTCAAATGGATGTGAAAAGTGCTTTTCTCAATGGAGAATTGGAGGAAGATGTATATGTTGAACAACCTCCAGGCTTTGTAGATTCCAAATATCCAGATTATGTCTACAAGCTTGATAAAGCACTTTATGGACTTAAGCAAACTCCAAGAGCATGGTATGAGACATTAGCCCAGTTTCTTCTGGAAAGTGGATTTAACAGAGGAACAATGGACAAAACACTGTTTTACCTCAACCATGGGAAGGACTTGCTTTCGGTCCAGATATATGTTGATGATATCATTTTTGGTTCTACAAATGACAGACTTTGCAAGAAGTTTGCCAAATTAATGCAGTCAAGGTATCAGATGAGTATGATGGGGGAACTTAGCTATTTTCTGGGCCTTCAAGTCAAGCAGAATGAAGAAGGCACTTTTATTTGTCAAACTAAGTACACCAGAAATTTGCTGAAGAAATTTGGAATGCAAGACTGTTCAAGTGCATCCACTCCCATGGCCACTGCAACAAAACTGGACAAGGATACTGGTAAATCAATAGATATTACTGATTACAGAGGTATGATTGGCTCTTTACTCTATCTATCTGCTAATAGACCTGATATCATGTATGCTACCTGTTTTGTGCAAGATTTCAAGCAGATCCAAGAGAACCTCACTTAACAGCTGTGAAAAGAATATTCAAGTATCTTAAGGGAACAGCTGATCTGGGATTGTGGTATCCCAGATAATCAGATTTTAAACTAATAGGTTACTCAGATGCAGATTTTGCAGGTTGCAAAATTGACAGGAAAAGCACAAGTGGAAGCTGCAAATTTCAAAATCCCTATTTACTGTGATAATCAAAGTGATATTGCTATGACAGGTAATCCAGTTCAACAATCAATGAAAAAGCACATCAGCATTAGGTACCACTTCATAAGGGAACATGTGGATGAAGGTACAGTGGAATTGCACTTTGTTCCAACAGATCAACAACTAGCAGATATCTTCACAAAACCACTGTGTGAAGCTACTTTTACAAGATTGGTAAATGAACTTGGAATGGTTTCAGGTTCTTTCTCTAAATCTGCTTAGTTTTTTTTCTGATGCATCAGACTTTATAATCAGTATTTACAGAAATTACTCTCTGTGTGTATTATGTGCTAAATTGAAAATTGCTTAAGTACTGACTGTTGTCTGATGTGACATTCTAAACTCTGATAGTGATATGTCTGTTTATGTAACTATTCAATCCTATGAGGATATCTGTGCTAGATGCTGACCTAGTAGTCTTCAATAAACTAGAAATCCAATTTTAGAAGTAATTATTTATGTGGAAATCCTCTGACACAAGCAAATTCTGATATTGAGCACAGTTAAGTTTACTTTGTTTATCTTATTACTAAGTCAAAAACTAGAATAGTACTTCTCATCTGTTAAGTTCTGATGCTAGTAAATCTGTTGGATGTACTAAGTGCTGATAAACCTCACTTATCAAAAGAATAAGAAAAGAACCAAGGATTAAAATCAGGTACTCCTTTGAGATCTAGAGTAAAAAATGTGGAAGGGACGACCCAAGTGCATTGCTGGTATTAAGTAAATATGCATCAGAAAAGAAAAATATTTTCTTGGTGACTTTTCACACTCTATGGTTACTGGAGAAATACTGTGATAATAGCATAAATTCTGATAAGCAGTCGTGACTCACTTACACTGAGAAGCCACTGTAAAATGGAATTTAAGAAGATGCACAAAATTAGCACAAATCTGTTAAGGTAGACTCAAGCATGAACTCATTCAATAGTAGGCTTCAGAATAATGACAGGTTTTTAGTAAAGTTTTAGTTATGCCTTATTTCTAAGATGTACTGAAGTGAATCAGACTTTACTCTTTGTCTGATATTTAGCTTAATGCACACACTCAACACTCCATATGAATAATGAAAATTTCTGTGGTGATCTATGCTATTTTAAATGAACAGTTTATGTGTCAGATTGCATAAATTCTGAGGACAAGTTCTGTTGCACGTTCTAATGATTAAGTTCTGAAGAATGTATATCAGAATTTGTGTGAAGAATTACAGAAATAGCCATTCACTTTTCGAGTTAAGAAATTAAGTTTTGATGACTGTTAAGTTCTGATATAAGTCTAAGTTCTGATATTAAATTCTGATTCTTTACTTGACTTCTTTGTGGATAAAATTTAAAAACAGTCCCAGTTTAAACCAGAATATGTTGAAGAGGAAGATTAACAGTCACTATATTTAGGGATAGTGGTACACATCTATGCACAGTCATTATTACTTGTTACTTGTGCGCATTAAACCCTGACTTACACTTCCAATGACTGTTTTTCGTCTTCCCAGTCTAGGGAGACGAGGTAGAATTAATTCTACCTGTCAGCATTCAATTTTTTTACGTCTCCTGGCATTCTCTTGCCTATATAAACGAACACTTCACATCAGCCTATACATCAATTCCTTCCTCAAACACTTACTCTCTTTTCTCTCATATACAAAACATCATGGTTAACTACAATATGTTTTTAAACTATGAGATCTTTAACATGGAGTTAAGCTGTGAAGCATGGCAGCAGGAATGGTACATCACTGCCATTCCTGATGAGATATGGGACTCAGTTCCCCAGGAGGTACTCACCCACCTCCTGTTCTTCTACATGGACTACCATCGCCATCTGGAGCGATTGGAGGAGGAAAGGAGGGAAGCTCTCCGCCAGCAAGAGCGAATCATCAGACTCGCTATTCTGTTTGTCGAGAGTAGGAAGAAGAAATAACTTATTTTCTTCTTCCTGTTTTTCTTCATCGTCAGCCTTGTCCTGCTTCTTGAGCTAGGACTAAGGCTGTTGATGTTAGGTTTAGAAGCTTAGGACAATCTTTTAAAGCTCTGATGTAATTTAAATTTCATGAATGTATTCTCTTGATATATTAATGGAATTTCCTTTTTCTTTGCAAGTTTTTGTCTCTGAGATGTTTGTAACTTAAGTGCACTGATAAATCCTGATATATCTATGTTCTGATGACCATTTCTATTTTGATTTAAATTAAGTTCTGATCTAAAAATTTCAGTACTTATTTACCTGATTTATTTTGGTCATTCTCACTCGAATTTTTTCCCAGAATATTGGTGTTGCAGTGAAAAATAAATGAATAAGTGGGAACAGTTTCAATTTTGAATTAAAACTGATTTACCTCGTTTAATGGAATAACTGGGTAAGTGGAACAGTTTTTCCTTAAAAAACTGCAAGTGGGTAAGTAATGATTACTGTTTTCCCGTGCCTATTAACTATTCATTATTACTGCATGTCTGACAGGTGTCCAACGGTTATATTTTTTTACCAAGTATAAGTAAGAGAGAGAGAAAATTATACAATCTTTTATTTACTTTTTCAACTTTATCTCTCTCTTTCCTTTTACTCTCTTTCATCTCCTGACGTTGGTTTTTCATACAGACATTTTATCAAACACCTAACAGGCACTCTTAAATCTCGATTTTTCTCATGGCACCTAAGGATTTGATCATTGATGGAGCTAAATTTGTTCCAAACAACTATGCTGCAATTCTCGATCATGCTAAAGCTCCATCTGAGTTGCATTTTGTGCAAGATCTTCTTGCACACAGTGAAATCGGGTATGCATTGACCCAGCCTTCAGTCTTTTCGAGCCAACAAGTTTTGACATTTTGGAGGACTGGGCACTTTGATAATGGTGGTACACATGGTACTCCCAGTATTGTTTTCGAAGTGAATGATTCTACTCATGTGGTAACACCTGGTACAATTCGAAAGGCCCTACATTTACCAGAAGGATGTACTTTTTCAACCCCAGAGGAATCAGCTCTTCAAGAGTTAATGGCCAGTTTGGGGTATGAGCAGAGTTTGGCTAAGCTTGGGCAGTTGAAACGGGCTCATATCAGAAAAGAATGGAGTTTCTTCTTCGACTGCATCACTAAAGCTTTTAGGAATAAGTGTTCCAACTTTGATGCAATCCCTATAATGAGTCAGCACATCGGGTATGTAATCATTAAGCAAACTCATTTCGATTTTGCAAATGTCGTGATAGGTTTTATTGGGGATAGGATGACAGAGGATAGGAATGTAGTTTACTTTGCTAGATTCTGTCAGCTTATATATAGTTTCTGTTGTGCTGATGAACCCCAACCTGCCAGTACCTTAACTCCACCTTTCAAAATTGCAAAATGAGCCTTTAATGACTTGGTAAATGCTGATCTTAAGAAAAATGTGGTTAGACCTTTATAGATTCATCAGTATGTAAAACAGATCTTGGTAAATACTGATCCTGACACCTATAGATCTGTTTATTCTGATGTCCAACCTACCACAACATCCCAAACACCACAACAACCATCAGAACATACCACTCATACTACTCAACCATCCCTCAGAACATATCTCAAATCATATCTCTCCACTTCACAGACAACTCAACCCTCATCCTCAGCACCTACTGTGAAGCCTTCATCTTCCAAGCCTAAGAGGACAAAGACTGTTCCTCAAACACCTCAGAAGAGAAGGAGGATTGTTTTGAGAGATGAATCTGACAGTGAGGAACAGGTTTCTACATCAGAACCTGTTACCAAAGAAGCTGAGAAAGTTCATTCTCAGAAGGATTCTGGATTTGGGGGATCTAAGCTTCTCAAAAGGCTTAGAAAAATGACTTCTCCTGAAACTCCCAAGGAATCCCCACCTTCAAAGAGATACAAGAAACAGAGAGCTAAAAGGCTAGTTTCAGATGATGAGGAAGCAGCAGCTAAGGAAGGAGATCAGGAATCTCTGATCTCACAAGAACCAGAATCTGCTAAAGCCACTGCTTCTCCATCAACTCCAACTCAGGAAGCTGCTACTGAAAAGGCCAACACACCATCTGTGTCTCCTGTTCAAAGGTCTGTATCTCCTGTTGATCCAGGCACAAGTGCTGAAATTGATATTCAAAACCTGGTTGTGCCTGAATTTCTTAGAAGCTCCAACAGCAACTAATCCATCAACAACACCTGTTACTGATGCTGCTCAAACTCTAGAATTATCTACTACACCTTCTCTGCATCTAGATGATGATGATCAGAATATAGGTGAGCATCAGGATTTGGCTGTTGATCAGAACTTGGAACCAGATCAGCAACTAGAAGATGATGCTGAAGCCTCAATTGCTTCTCATACTGTTCTTTAGTCAGAAGATGATGCTTCTGTAAGTGCTGATGCTGCAAATGCTGGAGATACTGGTGATGCAGCTCCAAAAGCAGATACTGATGAAGCAGGTCCTTCAGGATATGCCCCTCAACAAAATGTTCTTAAAGAGTGGACTAAGGAATGGAACTCAGTTACTTGTGCTCCATCTGCACAACATCTTGCTGAGCACTTGACTAAAGCTGATGAGATGTTAATTACTGATGATTTCAAAACACAGCTTAGAGTCACTGCATTGAGTACTAAACATCTACAAAGTCTCCATTCTACTACTCATGCAGAGTTACATAATATTAGGGAAGAATTAATGAAGCAAGAACAAGTTCAGAAGATTGATAAGAAAAAATTCTTCCAACCTACCTTTGACAGAGTTGCTTATATTGAGAAGACTCAAGAGAACCAACAAGCTCAGATTGATGATATTCTGAAAAATCAAGCTTCTCAGCAATCTCAACTTAATGAGATCCAAGCCTCAGTGGAATTGCTTGTCTCTCTTCTCTTACCTGCTGATGCCAAAAAGGGGGAGAAAGTAATTAAATCCAAATGCAAAACTGATAAGTCACTGAAGGGGAAGGATGATGAAAAAGATGATCAAGGAAACCCTGAAATGGGTAAAGGTCATAGTCGAGGTAGAGGTTTCTCATCAAGAAAAGCTGAAATCACAAGTCACAGGACAAGTTCTGATGCTGGAAAAAGAATTAGTTCTGCTACTGGTAAAAGGATAAGTTCTGATGAACTTTTAGATCTTGATGAAGAAATGTCAAGACAGTTATTTCTTCAGGAAAATCCAGGAATGGACTTGGAGAGTCTAATGGAAGAAGAAGCCAGACTTAAATCAGAAAAAGTCACATCTAAATCTGAAGCTTCTGGTAAAAAGACACTTCCAAAACTCAAAGGCATTGTGATAAAAGAAAGGACAAATTCTGAAGCAATCATGGCTAAATCACAACCGCAGATAGATCCAAGGTCCAAGGGCAAAGAGAAAGTTGGCGAACCTATCAAGGTCTATGTGCCTCCTGTGAATGAAGATATTACTGATGAAGATGATGATCTTGCTCTGACTTCAAGAAAAGTTCTTAAGACAACCTCTGACATGGCTCAAGTTGTTCAGAGTCAAGAGATCGTAAGTTCTGATATTTCAAAGAAGCAAGTAACCTCTGACATAGCTCAAGTTAACTTGATATCAGAAGATAAATCAAAGACACTCCTACCAGAATTCACTAAAGCAAAACAGACTCAACCTTTGAAGACTGTTGTAAGTGGTTTTGAAGCAAGAGTGGTTACTGGAAAGGAAGCAAGAGATAAAACTGGATTGGGAAGTGCTGATGAAAGAAGAATACAGAACACTACCAATGATCCAACTTCCTTAAGTGAACCAGGTATTGGAGCAACTCCTGAAAGATTGAATCAACTGGAATCCGTACAAATGGTTTACCATACCTACTTGAAAGAACACATCTTATTGTACTTCATGACAGATGGTAGGGTTTATCATATAAGGGAAAATGTCATTCCACTGAAGTATTTTGAAGAACTGGAGCATGTATTATTCTTACTTCAAGTGAATGACAGAATAACTGAAAGTGCTGCAAACTATTTGAAGAATCAGATTCAGAGACAGAAAAGACTTTATTCTGTTAAGTCTGACAGCACATATCTTCCAAAGTACAGAGATCACAAGGGTGATATAGTTGAAATGAAGCCCAACACTGCTAAGATTATAACTACCTTTCTGGGTTACAGGGCTGTGGAATTCAATCTAGAGTCTGATAAGGCATATTTGATCAGACTGGATCAGGATATAAGAAAAGCTAAGATTAATGATCTCAGGGCTGCAATCTTTCAAACTGGTGAAGATACCGCAGAACTTAAAGATGCTAAAAGGAGGATGATTGATAAACTCAGATATGCTGAGAGATGTTTGTTGAAGAACTATCTCAGAACAACTCCTGACATCAGAGAGATCAGAAGATGAAGCCAAGTCCAGATCTACAACTGCTTAAATTCTGATATTTGTACAGACTGAAGTTGTTATCAGAAGTTAAAGATTGGTAAAGCTTTAAGGACTGTAAGTTGTAGTTATCTAGTCTAATTCTCATGCATTTGTACTTAATGTTTTTGACATCATCAAATATCTATTAAACTTGTATATTATGCTAATTTACAAGTTGGGGGAGATTGTTAGATATATTTGATAATGTCATGGCTAATATGATTTATGTTTAGTTTTCAGATCTTACTTAAACAGGATAAATCAGTACTTACTGGAAGTCAGGACTTAAGGATATCAGTACTTATATTATCAGAAGATAATTATCAAAAGATGGATATCAGAACTTAAGTACTGAAGGATGTTTAGATAAGGACAACAGCTGATTAAAGGAAAGAAGATCGAGATAAACATAAGTAGAGATATGCATGAAGAAAGAATTCTATGAAGAATAGAATACTTGGAAGAAAAGATATCTGATTGATATATTTTAAGAAGCAGAATTATATTCCATATCAATTAGCGATTATCTTGTAACTGTGTAGTATATAAACACAGATATAGGGTTTACACTATAAGTGTTATCATATTCGAGAAGATTATTCATTGTAACCCTAGCAGCTCTCGTGATATTTGTTCATTACTGAGAGGTAACAGTTCCATACTGTAACAGAGTTTATTATTTTAATAAAGTTTGTTTTCTAGTTACTTGAGTTATTAAAGTTCGATTTGATTGTATTATACACTGTATTCACCCCCTCTATAGTGTGTGTGTGACCTAACAACACAAACTCTACCTAAGCCCACCAAAACTCAAGATACTCAAAACAATCAAACCCACAGTCGATATGAAACCATTAGGGTTCCCATACTGAGAGCATCTGAGTATCCTATATGGAAGGTAAAGATGGCTATGTTTCTGGAAGCCACATATCCAGAATACCTTGATAGAATTAATGAAAGACCATATAAGCCTACCAAGCTTTCTGTTGTAGTTGTTGATCAGCCAGCAAAGGTCATACCAAAGGAGAAAGGTGATTACACACCTAAAGACATCTCATCTATTGCCAAGGATGCAAGGGTAAGGCATTTGCTGCATAGTGCAATTGACAATGTCATGTCAAACAGGGTAATTGGATGCAAGACCGCAAAGGAGATATGGGATGCTTTGGAGACAAGATGCCAGGGAACTGAAGCCATCAAAAAGAACAGGAAGACTATACTCACACAAAAGTATGAGCACTTTGACTCAAAAGCTGATGAGTTATTAACTGATTTATATGACAGGTTTGCCAAACTCTTGAATGATCTGTCACTGGTGGACAAGGAATATGATTTTGAAGATTCAAATTTAAAATTCCTTTTAGCTCTTCCTGAAAATTGGGATTTAAAGTCTACTACTATAAGAGACAACTATGACCTTGCTGAAACTACTCTTGATGAAATTTATGGTATACTCAAGACTCATGAACTTGAGATGGATCAAAGGAGCAAAAGGCATGGAAGAAAGTCAAAGACAGTTGCACTTAAAGCTGAGGAGGAATCTCCTAAAGTGGTTGTCTCAAAAAGGGGCAAAGGAAAGGCTCTCATCATGCAGTCTGATTCAGAGTCATCATATTCTGATGATGATGATTCAGAATCTGAAAATTTATCTGAAGTGGATGTTGATACATAGATGATGCAACTGTGTGCTCTTATGGTGAAGGGTATCACAAAGATAGCCTACAAGAAATTCAGAAAGGGCAAGAAGTTTTTCAGGAAAGGTGGAAGTTCTGAAAAGAATGGGTTCAGAAAGTCTGAAGGCAAAGGAGGAAAGTCTGACAGAGGAGACAACTCAAATGTCAAATGCTACAATTATGATGAAAGAGGCCACATCTCTCCTGATTGCAAGAAAGGAAAAGGTGATGAAGGCAAGGCACTTGTCACAAAGAAGAAAAACCGGGCAGACACTTCAGATTCTGAAGAAGAGGTGAACTATGCCTTGATGGCAAATGCTGAATTGAAGGTACCTCAAACAACTCTTGTTTTTCATACTGATGATATTTCTGAGCTAAGATTATATCTTAAAACCATTTTCATTAGTTTTAGAGATCAGACTTTAACAAATGAAAGATTAACATCTGAAAATCTTGCTCTTAGAAACAGAAATGACTACTTAGAAAATGAGTTAGTTTTTCTTCATCAAACTCAGAAAGAAAGAGATGATTCTGTGTATGTTAAGAATGAATTGCTAAAACTGAATGAATCTCTTAAATCTGAACTAGAAAAGGAAAGGGAGATAATTAAAACTTGGACTAACTCTGGCAGAACAACTCAGAATATACTAAGTAGTGGAAACTGGAAAGAGGGCTTAGGTTATCTAGATGATAAAGAAGAAGAGGAAACTGGGTCATCTAAACCAAACTTTACCAAGAAAGCTGAAAAGCCTAAAGTTAATCCTGTTAAGTTTATAGCAAAAACTGTAAAGTCTGATTCTGACAAGATGGAAGATTCTAAGACAGAAGTCAAAGAAAAGTCAACTTCTGACAAATTAAAACAGGACAAACCAGCTTCAGTAAACATAGGTTTGATGACAAAGAAACAGCTTAAGCATAAGCTGAAAGAGATTAAAAATGTAAACATGGTCAAGGAAGCTCGGAAAAATAGGAATGGAAAGGAAGGTATGAATAAAAATAATAACTATATGCCTGTTCCTAATGCTCCTAGAAAGAAATGCTATAATTGTGGAAACTCTAACCATCTTACTTCTTTTTGCAGGAAAAATAAAGATATAAACTCTTTACCTCCTAGATCAGGAGTTAAGAGTCAGTCTGTTAGGTTTAAACAACAAAATCCTTGTTTTCATTATGGTAGTTTATGGAATTCCATTTATACTTGTAAGGAATATCATAGTTTGTACTATGATTATTATCAAATAAAACCTTCTTTAAAGAAAGTTAGTGTAATTCCTTCTAGTGTAAAGTCTGATGCAAAGTCTGATATAAAGTCTGATAAACAACATGTTAGCATAAACTCTGAAATTAAATCCGCTACAAATGCTAACAAACTTAAAAAGGCCAAAGGATCCAAGCAAGTCTGGGTCCTTAAAACTAACCAATAGTGGTCTTTGTGATTGCAGGGCAACAGGAAAAACATCCTAGTTCTGGACAGTGGATGTTCAGGACATATGACTGGAAATAAAGCCCTGCTATCAGACTTTGTGGAGAAAGCTGGCCCATGAGTTTCTTATGGAGATGCCAACATGGGAAAGACTCTGGGATATGGCAATATCAATCTTGGGAATGTCATCATTGAATCAGTAGCTCTTGTCTCAAGACTTAAACATAATCTGCTAAGTGTGAGTCAAATCTGTGACAGAGGTTATCATGTGGATTTCTTTGAAGAACACTGTGAAGTTGTAAGTAATTCTACAGACAAAGTGGTTCTGAAAGGTTACAGACATGGTAACATTTATGAAGCCAGGCTTTCAATAAACTCTGATGGTTCTGCAATCTGTTCGTTAAGCAGAGCATCAATTGAAGAAAGCTGGAATTGGTACAAGAGACTCTCTCATTTAAATTTCAACAACATAAATGAGCTAGTAAAGATTGATCTTGTGAGAGGACTGCCAAAATCAATATTTGCTCCTGATGGCCTTTGTGATTCATGTCAAAAGGCAAAACAAAGAAAATCTTCATTCAAGAGAAAAATTGAATCATGTTGATCTATTTGGTCCAGTCAATATCATGTCCATTGCAAAGAAGAAATATGTTATGATTATAGTGGATGAGTTTACAAGATACACTTGGGTGTATTTCTTGCACAAGAAGAATGAAACTGCATCTAATCTAACTGATCATGTCAGACAGCTGGATAAGTTGGTCAAAGATTCTGTTAAAATAATAAGGAGTGATAATGACACTGAGTTCAAGAATTCAATCATGGAAGAGTTCTGCAAAGAGCATGGAATAAAGCAGGAATTTTCTGCACCTGGAACTCCACAGCAGAATGGAGTTGTAGAAAGGAAGAACAGGACTCTTATTGAAGCTGCACGAACTATGCTTGATGAAGCAAAACTTCTAACCTATTTCTGGGCTGAAGCTGTGCAGACTGCTTGTTTTACACAGAATTCAACTCTGATCAACAAGCATGGAAAAACACCATATGAGATGGTGAAGAAAAAGAAGCCAAATCTGAAATATTTTCATGTATTTGGATGCAAGTGTTTTGTTCTTAAGACTCATCCTGAACAGCTGTCAAAATTTGATCTAAAGGCTGATGAAGGAATTTTTGTTGGATATCCACTTTCCACAAAAGCTTTCAGAGTCTATAATTTAAGAACAAGGGTTGTCATTGAATCTATCAATGTATCTTTTGATGATAAAAAGATTACTGGACTTGAAGATTTCAATGATCATGATTAGCTAAGATTTAAAAATGAAGATGTAAATTCTGATTCTGTAAATTCTGATGACCTAAATCCTGATCCTGTAAGTTCTGACCGGTTAAATTCTGATGTCATTGAAACTGTGGTAACTGCTCCAAGGGAAAATACACATATTCAGGGGGAGCAAGCTGATGTGCATACCACATCTCAAGACTCTCAAGAAGCATCAAAACCTGTCACTGGCTCTTCAAGTTCTGATTCATCAAGTGCTGATGAGCCAAATTCTGATAATTCTGGAAACTCTAATCTTTCAATTCCTGAAGGATCCAACTCAAATTCTGGAATCTCAGAGAGCATAACTTTAGGGGGAGCATCAGAAAATGCTGATGGAGACAGCATGGATCATGGGGGAGGATCCAGTTCTAGAGATCAACTTCCATCTGCAAGAAAGTGGTCTAAAGCACACACACCTGACTTAATAATTGGAGATCCTGAAGCAGGTGTCAGAACTAGAACAACAACATCTAATGAATGTCTCTATCATTCCTATCTGTCTCAGATTGAACCAAAGAAAATGGAAGAAGCTCTTCAAGATGCTGATTGGGTACAAGCAATGCAGGACGAGTTAAATGAATTTGAAAGAAATAAAGTCTGGACCCTAGTGCCAAGACCAAAGAACAGATTTATTGTTAGTACAAAATGGGTGTTCAGAAATAAAACTGACAGTGATGGAATAATTACAAGAAACAAAGCAAGGCTAGTTGCTAAAGGTTACTCTCAACAGGAGGGTATTGACTATGATGAAACATTTGTTCCAGTTGCTAGATTGGAAGTCATAAGAATCTTTTTGGCTTATGTTGCTCACAAGAAGTACAAAGTCTTTTAAATGGATGTGAAAAGTGCTTTTCTCAATGGAGAATTGGAAGAAGAGGTATATATTGAACAACCTCCAGGCTTTGTAGATCCAAAATTTCTAAATCATGTCTACAGGCTTGACAAAGCACATTATGGCCTAAAGCAAGCTCCTAGAGCATGGTATGAGACTCTGACATAATTCCTTCTGGAAAGTGGATTTCACAGAGGCACAACTGACAAGACTTTATTCTACCTCAACCATGGGAAAAACTTACTTTTGGTACAGATATATGTCGATGATATCATCTTTGGCTCTACAAATACCAAACTCTGTGAAAGGATTGCAAAGCTAATGCAGTTAAGATATCAAATGAGTATGATGGGAGAACTTAGCTATTTTCTGGGACTTCAAGTCAAGCAAACTGAAGAAGGTACTTTCATAAATCAATCCAAGTACACCAAAAATTTACTCAAGAAATTTGGAATGCAAGACAGTTCAACTGCATCCACTTCCATGGCCACTGCCACCAAGTTAGATAAAGATACTGGAGCATTAGTAGATATTACTAACTACAGAGGTATGATTGGCTCTTTACTCTATTTAACTACAAGTAGACCAAATATCATGTATGCTACCTGTCTTTGTGCAAGATTTCAGGCTGATTCAAGAGAACCTCATCTAATAGCTGTGAAAAGAATTTTCAAGTACCTCAAGGGTACAGCTAATCTAGGATTGTGGTATCCTAGGGAATCAAATTTTAAGCTAACAGGTTACTCAGATGCAGATTTTGCAGGATGCAAAATAGACAGGAAAATCACTAGTGGAAGCTGCCAATTTCTTGGAGGCAGATTGGTTTCTTGGTTTAGCAAGAAACAGAAATCAATTTCCACTTCAACTGCAGAAGCATAATATATTGCCACAGGAAGCTGTTGTGCACAGATTCTTTGGATGAAGAATCATCTACTGGACTATGGGTTAGAATTTTCTAAAATACCCATTTACTGTGATAATCAAAGTGCTATTGCTATGACAGGAATCCAGTTCAACACTCAATGACAAAGCACATCAGATAAGGTACCATTTCATAAGGGAACATGTAATGGAAGGTACAGTGGAATTGCATTTTGTTCCAACAGATCAACAACTAGCAGATATCTACACAAAACCACTATGTGAAGCTACCTTTACAAGACTGGTAAATGAACTTGGAATGGTTTCAGGTTCTTTCTCAATATCTGTTTAGTTTTCATTCTTATGCATCAAACTTTATGATCAGTGTTTACAGATTGTCTTATCTTAATGTAAACTGTGCTTAAGTGTAACATATTAAAATACTGATTGTTATCTGATGTGATTCAATAAACTCTGAAAGTGTTTTGAATTTTCTATGACTATTCACTCCAATGAGGATTATTGTGTTAGATGATGACTTAATAGTCTTTAATAAACTATATATCCCATGTTTGAATTAGTTGTTTATGTAGAAATCAATAACACAAGCAAATTCTGATTTTGATCTTAGTCAAATTTACTTTGTGTATCTTATTACTAAGTCACAAACTAGATTCTTGCTTCTTATCTGTCAAATTCTGATGTCAGAAAATCTTAAGGATGAACTACATGCTTGATAAGCCTCACTTATCTGAAGAAAACAAAAGAAAAGAAAAAATTGAAATCAGGTACTCCTTTAAGATCTAGAGTAATATATGTGAAAGGAAAGATCCAAGTGCATTATTGGTATTAAGTGATATGCATTAGAAAAATAAATTGATTTTTCTTGGTGACTTTTCACATTCTCTAATTACTGGAGAAATACTTTGATAACAGCATAAATTCTGATAGCAGTTGTAACTCATTTACACTGAGAAGCCACTGTAAAAAGAATGTCAAAAGATGCATAAAATGAGCACAAACAGTTGAGGTGGATTCTTGCATAAATTTATTCTATAGTAGACTTCAAAATTAAAGACAGATTTTAAGCATTTTTCTTAGTTATTCCTTATTTCTAAGGTATACTGAAGTTTATCAGACTTTAATCTTTATCTGATCATTTGCACATACACACACTCTCACTCCATATGAATGATGAAAATTACTGTGGTGATTAAGTTGTTTCAGACAAACAGTTAAGTATAATTTGCATAAATTCTGAGGATAAGTTCTGACATAAGTTCTGATGATTAAACTCTGAAGAAACCAGTCAGTATTTGTGTGAAGAATCATAGATACAGACATTCACTTTTTGAGTACAGAAGCCATATTCTGATGACCGTTAAATTCTGATAATAGTCAAGTTCTGATGCAAATTCTGATGGAAACTCTGATGCTTACGTGGCATTATTTAATTACTTGACTTATTTGTGGTATTTACTATAATGGTCATATTTATCAGAAAATGATTAAGTGAGATAAAAACAGTGATAATCATTTGGTTAATGGGTTGTGTGTTTGTTTTGGTAACATCATGTGAGCGATAATTACTGCACGTTTACCGTGCCCACTCATTACTGTTTTTGACTGTTTCCATGCTGTCAGGTGTAAAAAGTTTGTTCTGCTTCACAAAAATAGTCGTTGTCACGTGGAGTGTATAAATAAGAGAGTTAAAAGATTTTATAATCTTTTACCTACTTTTCTTATTCTCTAATCTCTCTTATTCTCTCTCACTCTCTAATATTCTCTGAAGCTTTTTCTTACAGGCATTTTATCAAACACCTTTAGTAAACACAACTTTTCACTTAATTTCTTATAGAAATGGCACCAAAGGACATCATCTTTAATGGAGCCAAGTTCGTCCCCAATAACTACAAGGCTATTCTTACCAATGACGATGCTCCATCAGATCTTCACTTCATCCAAGGCTTTTTTACTCGCAGTGAGATTGGGTATGCTTTGACCCAACCACAATCACTCTCAAGAACATAGATACTGGAGTTTTGGAGGAGTGGAGTTTATGATGATGGTGGTGAAGCTGGGTCCCCAGGTATTGTTTTCACAACAGGGGAGGATGAGCATCTGGTTACTTTATCTACTGTTCGACAAGCTCTACATCTGCCAGAAAATTACAATTTCAATGCTCAGATTGAAGAACCACTTCTACAGAGTATGATGGCCAATCATGGCTATGAGAAAAGTCTGTCCAAGCTGGGACAGCTGAAGAGGCCATACATTAGAAGGGAGTGGAGTTTTTTTTTTGACTGCATCACCAGAGCTTTTGCCAACAAATGCTCCAACTTTGATGCCATTCCCATTCTGAGTCAACAAATAGGGTATGCACTTCTAAATCAAACTCACTTTGATTATGCTACTGCTATTTTGGGTTTTATTGGGGATAGGATGAAGGAGGACACAAATACTGTATATTTTGCTAGATTTTGTCAACTCATTTACAGTTTTTGTTGTTCTGATGCACCCCAAAACTTTAGTGAGTCAATTCAACCTTTTAAACTTGCTGAAAGGGCCTTCACAGGCTTATTATCTACTGATAATAAGAAGAATGTACTAAGACCCCTTCAAATTCCTACATCAGTAAAACAGTTCTTAGTAAACTCTGACCCCAACACATATACAACCCAATTTCCTGATATTGCACAATCCACTCAACCACAACCCTCTAAACCTCCACCAACACAATCTTCCAACTCTCAACAACAGCCTACCATCAGAACATATTTCCAACTAGCACAATCTTCTCAACCACAACCATCAGCACCTACAATCAGAACCTCATCCTATAGGCCCAAAAGGACTATCTATGTGCCTAGATCTCCACCAAGGAGAAGAAGAAATATTATTCTAAGGGATGAATTTGATGAAGATGAGCAAGTCCAGGTTCATGTATCAGAACCTGTGACTATAGCAGCTGAAGAATCAATTCTTTAGAAGGAGAATGAAGCTGAGGGTTCTAGTCTTCAGAAAAGAAAAAGGACTTCAAACTCTGATACATGTAATGTCTCTTCTATATCTAAGAAATCAAGATCAAAGAAGAAGACAACAGGTGTGAGAATTGCACAAGCTCAATATGAAGAAGCTGAGGAAGGGGATCAGGAATCTCTGATCTCATCAGAGCCAATAGTGATTGAAGCTCTACCTCAACCTGAAGACACTGTTCCTGACACAGTGATCACACCTCCTATCTCTCCACAGAGAAACAGCTAAAGTTGAAGATTCAGAATTAAGTCCTGAAATTGATATTCATAGGCTGAACATTCCTGTTAGATATATTTGAGATGTCATGTCTAATGTGTTTCATGTTTAGTTTTCAGATCTTAACAAACAGAAAATATCAGTACTTACTGAAATCAACACTTACTGGAAGTCAGAACTTAAGGATATCAGTACTTAAATTATCATGAGATAATTATCAGAAGATGGATATCAGAACTTAAGTGCGGAAGGACGAACAGTTAAGGAAAGGTTGATTGAAAGGAAAGAAGATCAAGACTAAATAAAAAAGAGATATGCATGGAGAAGATTTCTATGGAAAATAGAAGACTTGGAAAAGAAGATATCTAATTGATATATTTTAGGATACAAAATCATATTCAATATCAATTAGAGATTATCTTGTAACTGTGTAGTATATAAACACAGACATAGGGTTTACACTGTATGTGTTATCATAATCGAAGTTATTATTTATTGTAACCCTAGCAGCTCTCGTGATAATTTGTTCATCACTGAGAGAGGACAGTTCCATATTGTAACAGAGTTTATTGTGTTGAATAAATCTATTTTCTGTTACTTGTGTTCTTATATTCGATTTGATTGTGATAAACACTGTATTCAACCCCCTTCTACAGTGTGTGTGACCTAACAAGTGGTATCATAGCAGATTTATTAACACACAAACAGTTTAAGATCCAAAAACAATCATGTTTGAAGAAGAACAAACTCCAACCAAGCCCACCAAAACTGAAGAACCTCCAAAGACTCAAATCCATAGTCGATATGAGACTATTAGAGTTCCTATACTGAAACCATCTGAATATCCCATATGGAAGGTGAGGATGTCTATATTTCTGGAAGCTACTGATCCAGAATACCTTGACAGAATCAATGAAGGACCACACAAGCCAACCAAACTCTCTGTTATAGTTGCAGGTGAACCAGCAAAGTCTGTACCAAAGGAGAAGAGTGATTATACTGCTGAAGATATCTCATCAATTGCTAAGGATGCTAATGTACGACACTTGTTGCATAGTGCCATTGATAATGTAATGTCAAACAGGGTAATTAACTGCAAGACTGCAAAGGAGATATGGGATGCCTTGGAGACAAGATGTCAGGGAACTGATTCAATTAAGAAGAACAGGAAGACTATACTTACTCAAGAGTATGAACACTTTGACTCAAAGCCTGATGAGTCATTAACTGGTTTGTATGACAGATTTGTCAAACTCTTGAATGATTTGTCACTAGTTGACAAGGAATATGATCTTGAATATTCAAATCTTAAATTCCTATTAGCTCTTCCTGAATGTTGGGATTTGAAGGCCACCACTATAAGAGACAACTATGCTCTTGAAGAAACAACTCTTGATGAAATTTATGGGATGCTCAAGACTCATGAACTTGAGATGGAACAAAGAAGCAAGAGGAATGGAATAAAGTCAAGGACTGTTGCTCTTAAGGCTGAGGAGGAATCCCCCAAAGCACCTGCATCAAGGAAAGTCAAGGGAAAAGCTCTCATCACAAAGTCTGATACTGAATCATCAAGTTCTGATACTGATGATGACTCGGAAACTGAAAGCATACCTGAGATGGATCCTGATGAAGAGATGATGAAGTTGTGTGCTCTTATGGTGAAAGGAATCACAAGGATTGCATACGGGAAATTCAGAAAGGGAAAGAAGTCTTCCAGGAAAGGTGCAAGTTCTGATAAGAAGAGTTTCAGAAAATCTGAAGACAAAGGAGGAAAGTCTGACAGAAGAGATTACTCAAATGTCAAGTGCTTCAACTGTGGTGAGAAAGGACACATATCTCCTGATTGCAAAAAAGTGAGGAGTGACAAAGGCAAGGCTCTTGTCTCAAAGAAGAAAAGCTGGACAGACACTTCAGATTCTGAAAGTGAGGTGAACTATGCCTTGATGGCAAATGCTAATAGCAGTTCTGATGCTGCTGAGTTAAAGGTACCTCAAACTACTTATGCCTTTCATACTGATGATATTAATGAGTTGAGAAGATATCTTAAAACCATGTTTATTAGCTATAGAGATTAAACTTTAACATGTGAAAGATTAAATTCTGAAAATCTTGCTTATAAAAAGAGGAATTACTATTTAGAAAAAGAGTTAGTCATGTTCCATCAAACTCAGAAAGATAGAGATGATGCCTTCTATGTTAGGGATGAAGTACTTAAAATGAATGAATCTCTAAAAACAGAGTTAGAAAAGGAAAGAGAGATTATCAGAACTTGGACTAACTCTGGTAAAGCAACTCAAGATATTCTTAGTAGTGGAAACTGGAAAGAGGGCTTAGGTTATGGAGATGATAAGAATGATAAGGGAACTGTAGAGATTGAGCCTATAGTTGTTAAACAAAAGCCAAAGGTAAATCCTGTTAAGTTTGTAGCTGTAAAGTCTGATATTGATAAATCAGAAGTTAAAGAGAAATTAACTTCTGACAAACCAAAACAGGGTAAGCCAAGTGAAGTAAACATAGGCTTAATGACAAAGAAGCAGCTTAAGCATAAGCTGAAAGATGTTAAGAATGTAAACAAGGTAAAGCCACCTAGGAAAAATAGGAATGTAAAGGAATGTGTGAATAAAAGTAATGATTATAAGCCTGTTCCTAATGCTCCTAGAAAGAAATGTCATAACTGTGGAAATTCTAACCATTTGGCTTCTTTTTTGCAGGAAAAATAAGAACATAAACTCCTTACCTTCAAAGTCAGGAGTTAAGAGTCAGTCTGTTAGATATAGGCCATAAAATCCTTATTTTCATTGTGGCAGTTTATGGCATTCCATTTATACTTGTAAGGAATATCATAGTTTGTACTATGATTATTATCAAATAAAACCTTCTTTAAAGAAAGTCAACTTTATTCCTTCTAGTGTAAGTTCTGATGCAAAGTCTGATACTGTAAATGCTAATAAGAAAACTGTTAACATAAATTCTGATGCTAAATCCGCTGCAAATGTTAACAAACTTGATAAGGCCAAAGGATCCAAGCAAGTCTGGGTCCTTAAAACTAATCATTAGTGGTCTTTGTGATTGCAGGGCAACAGGAAAAATATCCTAGTTCTGGACAGTGGTTGTTCAGGACATATGACTGGAAATAAAGCCCTGCTATTAGACTTTGTGGAGAAAGCTGGCCCAAGTGTTTCTTATGGAGATGGCAACATGGGAAAAACCTTGGGATATGGCAATATAAATTTGGGGAATGTCATCATTGCAAAAGTAGCTCTAGTCTCAGGACTTAAACACAATTTGCTGAGTGTTAGTCAAATCTGTGACATAGGTTATCATGTGGATTTGTTTGAAGAACACTGTGAAGTTGTAAGCAAATCTACAGGCAAAGTTGTTCTGAAAGGATACAGGCATGGTAACATTTATAAAGCCAAGCTTTCAACAAGTACTGATGGTTCTGCAATCTGAACATCATCCTTCACAGGATCCTTCTCAGCAATAATCCCTTCTAGGACAACATCCTCAACCGCTACATCCTCAATATGAACATCATCCGGTCCCGTGTTAGGACGCTCTATCGGATCCACAATCTGATCTCCAATACCTAATAAAATATCACGCGTTGTTGCTCCTCAACCTCAGGGTTCGGAGTCCCGCTACCATATACGATAACGAACTACGCCTCTATCACGATATTTATAAGGGTTCCCCTAAGGGTTTTAACTGTCAGTACTATGTTAGCTAGTCCGACTATGAACTTGGCAAGAGGTCTTATTTATCTTAGTGAACTTATTATTTTAACGTCACTTCATCTCTGAGGTTTATAACGCTTAGCTCTGATACCATTTCTGTAACACCCCCAAATCCGGGGTCGGGGATCCGGGTTGTCACGAGTTCCATTTCCCTTAATAACACCTAATTCTTAATAAACAATCATCTACTGCGTACTGTGACCCCACAATATACACACACGCCACAAGTTATAGTCTCAGAGATGAATACCAAAAATAACACAAGTCATTTTATTCCACAATTATAAGTCATTACACCTCAAAAGGGTTTCTGAATAAATTTACATATTATTTGCCATTATTATAATTCATAAATGTATATAAGTCCGGTACAACAAAAGTTGAAAGCCTAGCCTATTGGTAGTTCCTACCTCAACTACAACGGCATCAACGCCTACAGGAAACTGCGGAACATTTCCTATCCGCTCACGAATTGGGAGCTTGGTCATGTTCATCATGTCTATCTGTTGTTGTGTGATGAAAGAAGAAAGCAAGGGTGAGCAACAAGCCCACCGAAATAATATGTATAATAATTAACAATACATGAGCATTCTCATAGTACTTATGAAAGTCTTGGTCAAGAAGAAATGAACCAAGTTTGATATCTTAACGCGACGAAGTCACAAAATATTCAGTATATATACTTATATACTTTTCAAAATCTTTGAAATCATCTGCCATGTATAATATACACAGAGTTCCAGTTTATAACTGTATAAAAATATCGTTGCAAGGTGATATTATATATCTAACCTTGTCTCAACGTTTTTCTGAAAATCTTTGCCATGCATAAGATAATCATTAACCAGATATAAGTTGAAAAGATGAAGTTACAAGATATTCCAATATACTTATATCTTTTCCAAATACTACTTGAACTACCACCGTTCAAGTTATAACCAGTTTCAAAAGTTCATCACATAGATGAGACTACAAGATAAGACTTGCATAGATTCGATCTTTGAAATATTATTGAATGAAATGAAGTTACGAGATACTTCATTAAGTCCCGATATATATATATATATCCATATATATCTCTCATACATTTCCTGAAAACCTCTGTCATGTAACGTATGAACAGAGTTGCAATATCCAATGAATTTTGGAAAGAAAAGAATTTTGGCATAAACCTGATATCTTGCTGATCAGGCAAAGATACCAATAAGTAACCTTTTCTACTAGTAGATGGATGAATCCCCCACCGGTCATCACCCTGGCCTCATTAGGACCTTGTGCTGGACCGCCACCCGGCCTATTACGCGTTGATGGACTGCCACCCAGCTACTTACACTTTGATAGACCGTACCCCGGCCTGTCGCTTATGCCGACTCAATTAGATGGACTTACTTCCCGAATGTTGGGTAAGTAATCAATTCATTTATCAAAACAGCAACCTCGTTGCGAATATAAAATACACCATAGAGCCGGATCCCTCAATTTTTAAGCGAGTATTTAAATCCCCTTAAAAAGGAAGATCTTAAATTTGAAAACGAGTTTTGGGATCCGCTCTAACTTTTAAAATCATTTTGAAGACTCGAAAACATTTTTAAGAATGTTTGGAGTAATGCTGATTTAATGAAATAAATCAGTCCCGATATATTAGAAAATATCTGAATATTATTATTTAAATAATATTCCCATAAGGATAATCCTTATAAAAATAAATGAAGTAGAAGTTTTAAAACTTATACTTTAAATGAATAATAAATAACCAAAGATATACTTATACGAAGTACGATCTTAATTTCAATAATCGAAAATAAGTTTGATTATCGAAACATTATTCTTTAATAAAATAAATAATATTATTTAATAAAAGAAGCGGAGTCATAAGTCCTCGAATGAATATTCAAAATAATATTCATTTAATAAAATAAGTGGAGTCATAAGTCCTCGAATGAATATTCAAAATAATATTCATTAAATAAAATAAAGTTATCGAATAAACCTTATTCGATTAATAGTTTTGAAAACTATATATATATATATATAAATATATATATATATTATACTCGGGAACATCGACTCCCGGTTTAGAAAATGTTCACCTTTGGATCCCCTATACTAAGGGTATACGCAACTACTGCTTATCTCTAGCATAGGTATTATGCAACTTATAAGCATTTGAATCAACAAAGAGATATCAAGATTATGAAACAGACATGCATATATACCATATCAGCATGCTCCAATATATCGCAAGATTTGCTAATAACAATCATGCACTTATCACAAGATAATGCATATACATATATTTACATCACAACAACAGTATAACGGGTAGAAAACTTGCCTGAGCGACTGGGGGTGGTAAAAGTCCTGGGATGAGTCTGGTAACCTATAAACAACATATAAGTTGGAATTAAACCAAAGTCGCTTAAGAATCTATACTTTAACCAATTAGACCCTAACGTTCGCTTTCGCGCTTAACGATTCACTTAAGTCGCTCGAGTACCCTCGGCTCCACCATTTTTAATAAATTAACCATTAGTAATTTTAAGGCGATTCTTTCGCAAGTACCCTACCAACTTCCTAATCCACTTTACATAATTGTTTCATATTCCAATTAGTCATTTAAGGGCCTTAACCAAGGTTTCAAAGTAAGGCGAGGGGTAATGGTTCGGTCGCGAAACGCCGTTACTTAAAACGGTCGTTTCTCCTAAACCGTACATCGGATTTAAGTGAACCACATATCAAAACGAAGCTCGTAACATGAAATATCTAATCATGGCAATGGTCAAAACCTAACAGTGAGTTAACGGGTCCTGATGTTAAGAACAAAAGCAGTCTAAGGTAAATCGGGCATTACGACAGTTATGTTTACGCGATTACCAAATTTGTACAACTCCAAATCAATCCACAATCAATCCCACAATCATTCTTACAACCAAACTCCATCCATACTCTACTACAACAGCCCCAACATCTCAAGATTTCCAATTTATACTACTCTCAATCATGAACTAAAAGCTTATACTTAAGTTTCATTAACTATAAACAAGATTCAATCATCCAAATTGCTACAAACCCAACCAAACTTTAAACACACAAGCATCATGCTTCTCATGAACTATATTAATCAAAACCACTCCTAAATATTCAAAGTAAAACTAAGGTTTGAAGTTTTATACCTTCCTTGAAGCTTTTAATCCATGAAAGATCCTTGGAATGCCTTGACCTTACAAATAAAATCAAGAATCAAAAATTTGTTCTTCAAAGTTACTATTCACCCTAAACTAAAATGATTTGTTTGAGATAGAAAACCTTTGATTCAAACTCTCAAACTACTTGCTCTTCTTAGTTATGAAATATAGGATCCAAAGAAACAAACCTCTTGAATTATGATTGAGTGGAGCTTGGGTTTGGAAATTTTTCTTCTTGTTTTTCTTCAAAAAACCGTGAGCAAGGAGATGGGGGGAAGAGAAATGAATATGTTTGCTTGGTTGCTTTGTTTTTGTTGTTAATTAACCTTTTACCATGGTAAAATTTGTGTGGCTTATAATCAACCAACAATTCCTTCCCATTGTGTCATGCTTATGTCATCCTCTTATGTCATCTTTCCACACTTGTCTTCTTCTTGTTGGTGTGATGACATCATCATCACTAACCTCTTTGATTAGCTCCTAATTACTTGGCTAATGATCGTTGATCTGTTATACGGTTCGCTTAACTTTCGTTTTCGTTTATCGTTTGAGGGATCATATCCGAGATCTTATTACTTGGGTTCCCTTAACCTTTCTCAATACATTATATTCCTTTTATGATCCTCTCTTATAATCCTTGAATTTAAATCCTTTTTATCCAGTTACCTTATACTCAATTCTTTCGGTATCTGGTGGATTTTCGGGAAAAATCAAAGTGTTCGAATTTAGATTCTGACGATCTTTACATACACTTATATACCATATAGAGTACTAATAAGATCTCAGAATAACAATAAAAGAACCCCTACAAAGTGTGGTATGAAAAGTTTTCTTATTCAGCATAATCAGCAAAATCACTATTCATAAGGGTTACAAAAAGTCCAAAATTTTGGGGTTATTACACAAGTATTTTGTTCTTAAGACTCATCCTGAACGGCTATCCAAATTTGATCTAAAAGCTTATGAAGGAATTTTTGTTGGATATCCACTTTCCACAAAACCCTTCAGAGTCTACAATTTAAGAACAAGGGTTGTCATGGAATCTATCAATGTCTCTTTTGATGATAAGAAGATTACAGGACTTGAAGATTTCAATGATCATGATCAGCTGAGATTTGAGAATGAAGTTTTAAATTCTGATACTATAAATCCTGACAGTCTAAATCCTGATACTGCAAACTCTGATGGATTAAACTCTGATGTTATTGAAACTGTGGTGACTACGCCAAAGGAAGATGCACCTGTGCAGGGGGAGTATATTGAAGATACAACCACATCTCAAGAAGCATCAGAACCTACAACAGGCTCTTCAAGTTCTGATTCATCAAGTTCTGATGGGCCAAGTTCTGATAATTCTGGAAACTCAAATTCTGAAGGATCCAACTCAGAGAGCATAATTTCAGGGGGAGCATCAGAAAATGTTGACGAAGACAGCATGGATCATGGGGGAGCATTCAGTTCTAGAGAAAATCTTCCATCCACAAGGAAGTGTACTAAAGCACATACACCTGACTTAATTATTGGAAATCCTGATGCAGGTGTCAAAACTAGAACAACTACATCAAATGAATGTCTTCATCACTCTTTTCTCTCTCAGACTGAACCAAAGAAAGTGGAAAAAGCTCTTCAAGATGCTGATTGGGTGCAAGCAATGTAGGATGAGTTAAATGAATTTGAAAGAAATAAAGTCTGGACCCTAGTGCCAAGACCAAAGAACAGATCTGTTGTTGGTACAAAGTGGGTGTTCAGAAACAAAACTGATAGTGATGGCATAATTACAAGGAATAAAGCAAGGCTGGTTGTATAAGGATATTCTCAACAGGAGGGAATTTATTATGATGAAACATTTGCACCAGTTGCTAGATTGGAAGCCATAAGGATATTTTTGGCTTATGCTACTCACAAAAAGTTTACAGTCTTTCAAATGGATGTGAAAAGTGCTTTTCTCAATGGAGAATTGGCAGAGGAAGTATATGTTGAACAACCTCCGGGTTTTGTAGATTCAAAATTTCCTAATCATGTCTACAGACTTGACAAAGCACTTTATGGCCTTAAGCAAGCTCCAAGAGCATGGTATGAGACACTAGCTCAGTTTCTTCTGAAAAGTGGATTTAACAGATGAACTATTGACAAAACATTGTTTTATCTCAACCATGGAAATGACTTACTTTTGGTGCAGATATATGTTGATGATATCATTTTTGGTTCTACAAATGACAGACTTTGTAAAAAGTTTGCCAAGCTGATGCAGTCAAGATATCAAATGAGTATGATGGGAGAACTCAGCTATTTTCTGGGCCTTCAAGTCAAGCAGAATGAAGAAGGAACTTTTATTTGTCAATCTAAGTACACCAGAAATTTATTAAAGAAATTTGGAATGCAAGATTGTTCAAGTGCATCCACTCATATGGCCATTGCAATAATATTGGAATAGGATACTGGTAAATCAGTAGATATTACTGATTACAGAGGTATGATTGGCTCATTACTCTATCTAACTGCA
This sequence comes from Apium graveolens, assembly GCF_009905375.1. Classification (NCBI taxonomy): domain Eukaryota; kingdom Viridiplantae; phylum Streptophyta; class Magnoliopsida; order Apiales; family Apiaceae; genus Apium; species Apium graveolens. The sequence continues at coordinate 176,857,359 of NC_133647.1, forward strand.
AGTAGACCTGATATCATGTATGCTACCTGTCTTTGTGCAAGATTTCAAGCAGATCCAAGAGAACCTCACTTAACAGATGTGAAAAGAATTTTCAAGTATCTTAAGGGTACAACTGACCTAGGCTTGTGGTATCCTAGAGAATCAGAATTTAAGCTAAGAGGTTACTCAGATGTAGATTTTGCAGGATGCAAAATTGACAGGAAAAGCACAAGTGGAAGCTGCCAATTTCTTGGAGGCAGATTAGTTTCTTGGTTTAGCAAGAAACAGAAGTCAATTTCCACAACAACTGCAGAAGCATAATACATTATTGCAGGAAGCTGTTGTGCACAGATTCTTTGGATGAAGAATCAGTTACTGGATTATGGGTTATAATTCTCTAAAATTCCTATTTACTGTGACAATCAAAGTGCTATTGCTATGACAGGTAATCCAGTTCAACACTCAATGACAAAGCACATCAGCATTATGTACCACTTCATAAGGGAACATGTGGATGAAGGTACAGTGGAATTGCATTTTGTTCCAACAGATCAACAACTAGCAGATATCTTCACAAAACCACTGTGTGAAGCTACTTTTACAAGATTGGTAAATGAACTTGGAATGGTTTCAGGTTCTTTCTCTAAATCTGCTTAGTTTATGTTCTCATACATCAGACTTTATGATCAGTATTTACAGATATTACTATCTTTGTGTATTCTGTACTTAATTAGAAATTTTCTAAGTGCTGATTGTTGTCTGATGTGAATTTCTAAAGTCTGATAGTGATATGACTTTTTCTGTGACTATTCAATCCAATGAGGATAACTGTGCTAGATGTTGACCTAGTAGTCTTTAATATACTAAAGATCCCATGTATGAAGTAATTGTTTATGTGGAAATCTTTTAACACAAGCAAATTCTGATATTGAGCTTAGTTAAAATTTACTTTGTGTATCTTATTACTAAGTCAAAAACTAGAATAGTGCTTCTTATCTGTTAAGTTCTGATGTTGGTAAATCTGATGGATGTACTAAGTGCTGATTAGCCTCACTTATCAAAAGAAAAAGAAAAGAAAAGAAATAAAAATCAGGTACTCCTTTGAGATCTAGAGTAAAAATGTGGAAGGGAAGACCCAAGTGCATTGCTGGTATTAAGTTATATGAATTAGAAAAGCAAAATAAAATTTTCTTGGTGACTTTTCACATTCTCTGATTACTGGAGAAATACTCTGATAATAGCATAAATTCTGATAAGCAGTCGTGACTCACTTACACTGAGAAGCCACTGTCAAATGGAATTTCAAAAGATGTATAAAATGAGCACAAAACAGTTGAGGTGGACTCATGCATGAACTCATTCTATAGTAGAGTTCAGAATAATGACAGATTTTGAGCAAAGTTCTTAGTTATGCCTTATTTCTAAGATGTACTGAAGTGAATTAGACTTTTATCTTTATCTGGTATTTAGCTTACTGTACACACATGCACTCCATATGAATGATGACAATTACTGTGGTGATAAATGTTATTTTAGATGAACAGTTTAAGTGTCAGTTGCATAAATTATGAGGACAAGTTCTGATGGAAGTTCTGATGATTAAGTTCTGATGAAACCATATCAGTTCTTGTGTGAAGAATTACAGGAATAAAACATTCACTTTTAGAGTTAAGGAGCCATGTTCTGATGACTGTTAAATTCTGATATAAGTCTAAGTTCTGATATTAACTCTTGATTCTTTATTTGACTTATTTATGGTTAAATTTGAAACAGTCATATTTAAAATCAGAATATGTTTGGGTGAGATATAAACAGTCAAATTAATTTGGGTTAGTGGTACTCGTATATGCACAGCAATTTTTGCTTGTTTCGTGTGCTCATTAACTCATGTTTTAAGCTTCTAATGGCTGTCATAATTACTCATCGGTCTAGGGAGACGAGGCTTTACTTCTCTTCGTTTCACATTCCCTGCATCCCGTGGTCTTCCCTTGTCTATATAACTGACGGATAATCCTTCAGTAAAAACCAATTTTTTTTCAAACAATGACTCAGTTTGGTTGGTTTTATTGTTATGGCTCAGACATGACTATTTGGAACAATGGAGTTCCAACTCGTTATCCTATCAACAACATTCCTTATAATCTCTGGATTCAATTTCCAGAAATCATTAAAAATGATTTGTTGACTGTTCAAAGAGATCTTCATCTCCGTTCTTTTCGTCAGCAGGAGAGAATCATTCGTCTTGCTATTCTTTTTATTGAAGATAGGAAGAAGAATTAATTGTTATCCTCATGTTTCTCTTCACTATCAGCTTTGTCAGTCTTTTAGACTAGGACTAAGGCTATTGATGTTAGGGATTCTCGACTAGGGCAATCTTGTAATTTTTTACATGTAATTTAAGTTTCATGAAATGTATTCGTTTGATATATTAATGAAATTTTACTTTATTGCAAGATTTTGGCTCTGAGTCGTTTCATATTCTGATAACCCTTTACATTTCTGATAATAATCAAGTTGTGCTGCTCACGTGGTAGTTTTTATTTGCTTGGTTTATTTTTGGTTATTCTTAAATGGGATTGTTTTATCAGAATAAATGTTTGAATGGGATTACTTGATTAGTGGGACGGTTTTTCTCCTTGAAAAACTGCATATGATAAGTAATGATTACTGAATACCCGTGCCCATTAATTATTTTTTACTGATGCATGCCTGACAGGTGTCCAAAGACCTTTCATATTCGTCTCAACGGTTATCTTTTACCATGTATCAGTAAAAGAGAGAAAAGATTGTCAAATCTTTTTTTCACTTTTATACTCTATCTCTCTCTTTTTACTCTTATACTCTCCCTATTTTCTGACGATTTATCACACATGCATTTTCTCGAACACCTTTCAGGCACTCAAATTTTTCACTGATTTCTCAATGGCACCTAAAGATATTATCTTTAATGGAGCAAAGTTTGTTCCCAATAACTATGCTGCCATTCTTACCACGCAAGAAGCTCCATCTGAACTTCACTTTGTTTAGGACTTCTTAGCTAATAGTGAAATCGGATACGCTTTGACTCAGCCATCAAGTTTTTCTGGATCACAAGTGCTGAATTTCTGGAGAACAGGGGTTTATGATGATGGTGGTAAGCGTGGATCTCCTAGTATTGTCTTTACAGCAAATGAGGAGGATTATGTTGTTACTCCGACAGTGGTTCGCAGGGCTCTCCATTTACCAGAAAATGTTCAATTTAGTGTTGCTGTTGAGAAACCACTGCTTCAGGAAATGATGGATGATTTGGGCTATGAAGAAAGTTTAGCAAAAATGGGTCAACTCAAACGTGCACACATGCGCCGAGAATGGTGCTTTTTCTTTGACTGCATCACAAAGGCATTTGGTAACAAATGTACAAATTTTGATGCCATTACAATCTTGTCTCAACAAATTGGGTATGCTCTTCTCCATCAGTCTCATTTTGATTTTGCTAGAACTGTGCTATGCTTTATTGGTGACAGAATGAAAGAGGATATGAATATTGTCTATTTTGCTAGATTCTGTCAATTAATTTATAGTCACTGTACAAAAGATGAATCTATCTTAGACAGTGACCTGTTAGAATCCTTTAAGCTAGCCAAAAGGGCTTTTACTGATTTACTAAATGCTGATAACAAAAAGGCAATTTTGAGACCTCTTAGAATTCCCTTAGTTGTCAAACAAGCCCTGGTAAATGCTGATGCTTCCAAATACTCTGTAATTTATCCTGATGTACCACAACCACAACCATCAGAACCTACTCCTATTCCTCCTCAAACACAAACATCAGAATATGCTCATTACCCATCAGCACATACTACAATGCAACCTTCTTCTGCTAGAGCAACAACATCAAGATCTAAGAAAGTCTCACAGCAGAAAAGAAGGAGGATCATCTTGAGAGATGAATCAGATGATGAGGCACAGGTTCAACCTACAGAACCTGTTGTTCCTGCAGCTGAGAAAGTCTCTTCTCAGAAAGATACAAAGACTGAGAGTTCTAGGTCCCTGAAACGGCCTTGAACAATTAATTCTGATGATGCAGCTCCTACAATCTCTTCAAAAGCAAAAAGATTTAAAACATTAGCAAAAAGGCCTGCAGATTCTGGTAAAGAAATGGAAGCAGCAACTAAGGAAGGAGGTCAGGAATCTCTGATCTCACAAGACCCTGTTGAAGCTTACAATTCTCCAAGTGCTGATCCAGACCTTCATGCAACTCATCACTCTCCACTTCATGAGCCAGAAACAACACATATTCCCACACCTCCAGTATCTCCAGTCAATGCTGATAACCAGGGGCCAAGTGATGAAATTGACATCCATAACTTGGAAGTGCCTCAGGTTTTGTATCTGGAAGCTCCACCAACTACACAACTTTCTCAACACACTTCTCCAGCCACTCCAGTGCTAAATTCTGATGATCATGGAGATGGATCTCAAATTGCTTCTCATACAATCATTTTATCATAAGATGATGATAGTGAAGATTCTGCCACTTCTGTTGCACTGCCTGCTGCAAACTCTGATGAGGCTAATGTTAATGTAGATGCTGATACAGCTGGTCCTTCTGGACATGCTCCTCTACCACCAGCTTCTAAGGTTGCTTTTATCGAGAAGTTTGTAGAAAGGGCTCCTCCAGTTCCTTGGAGTGAGACTCAAAGAGGGCAAGAGTGGATCAAAGACTGGAATAATGTTGAATTTTTCCCTAATGCAGCTGTTCTTTCTGAACATCTGACAAAGGCTGGTGAGATTTTTACCAATGATGATTTCAAGACACATCTTAGAGTTACAGCATTGAGTACAAGGCACCTTCAAGGTCAATACTCAGCAACTCACGACCAACTGGACAAAATTCGAAATAAATTGCAAGAGGAAGCGGAGAAGATCAAAGTAGAGAAGCAGAGGTTTTTCAAGCCTAACTTTGATCGTTTAGCAAATATTGAAAAGTATCAAGACAAGCAGCAAGTTCAAATTTCTGATCTTTTACAAAATCAAGCTGCTCAACAAGTTCAGCTTAATGAACTTCAAAATTCTATGGAATTGCTTGTCTCCCTGCTTCTTCCTGATGATGCCAAAAAGGGGGAGAAAGTAATTAAGTCCAAATGCAAGTCTACTAAATCACAGAAAGAAAAAGATGATGAAAATGAAGATCAGGGAAACTCTGAAAAGGGTGGAGGTCAAAGAAAAAGCAAAGGCTCTTCATTACAGAAAGACAGAACTACAAGTCAAAGGCTAAGTTCTGATGCTGGCAAGAAATCAAGCTCAGGTAAACAAGTTCTAGTCAATCCTGAAGATCTTGATGAAGAGATCTAAAAGAAGCTGTTTCTTAAAGAAAATCCAGGGATGGATCTTGAAATGCTGGAAGAAGAAGCTAGACCAAAAACTGCAATTGATAAGTCACAATCTAAGTCTAAAGCTTCTGCAACAGCAAAGAAATCTCCACAGGCTAAAGGCATTGTGATTAAAGAAAGAACAAGTGTTGAGGCATCTAAAGTCAAATCACAAGTGGAGTATGATCCAAAGTTTAAGGGCAAAGGTAAAGTTGATGAACCTGTAAGGGTTTACATGCCAACTATGGATGAACAAATAGATGCTGATGAAGATACTGATCTGATTTTGAAGAACAAGAAAGATTCTCAAACAATCTCTGACAGAGCTCAAGTTGTTCAAAGTCAGGAGTTAGTAAATTCAGATGCTACAAGGAAGCAAGCAACCTCTGACACAACTCAAGTTAGCTTGACATCAGGAGATAAGGGAATAACCTCTGATATTGCTAATGTTAAACATTCAACTACTCTACCAGGATTCACCCAAGCTAAACAATCTGCTCAAACTCTGAAGAGTACATCAAGAGGTTTTCAGAGTAGATTGCTTCTAGGAAAGGAGGCAAGAGATAAAACTGGTTTGGGAAATGCTGATGAAAGAAGAGTAAGCAACACAACTCTAGATCCTACATCTCTGTCTGAACCAGGAATAGGCACAACTCCTGAAAGATTGGATCAATTGGAGTCTGTACAGATGGTTTACCACTCTGCACTGAAAGAACGGGTTATGTTATATTTCATGATAGATGGGAGGGTATTCCATATTAGACAGGATGCTATTAACTTGAAGTACTATGAAGAACTGGAACATGTGCTATATTTGCTTCAAGTAAAGAACAAGTCTACAGATAATGCTGCCAAATTCTTAAGGTCTAATATTGAGAGACAGAAGAAACTTTACAGGATAAAGTCTGACAGCTCATACTATCCTAAGTACAGAGCTCATGATGGAAAAATTGTTGAAATGAAGCCTAATACTGCAAAGATTGTTACTACCTTTCTGGGTTATAGGGCTGTTGAATTCAATATAAAATCAGACAAAACTTATTATATCAGACTTAATGAGAATATAAGAAAGGCAAAGATCAATGATCTCAGAGCTGCTATCTTTCAGATAAGTGAAGATACAGCTGAGCTAAAAGAAGCCAAAAGGAGGATGTTGAATGAACTTGCATATGCTGAGAGATGTCTTTTGAGGAATTATCTCCGGACAACTCCTGATATTAAAGAGATCACATAATGAAGCCAAGTCAGGGACTGCAACTGCTAAATTCTGAAGAACATACAGGCTAAAGCTGATATTAGACTTTAAGGATGGTAAAAGCTACAAGTACTATAAGTTGTAGTTTCTTAGTCAAATTCTCATGTGTATTTGTACTTAATGTTTTTGACATCATCAAATATATATTGAACTTGTATATTATGCTAATTTACAAGTTGGGGGAGATTGTTAGATATATTTGAGATGTCATGTCTAATGTGTTTCATGTTTAGTTTTCAGATCTTAACAAACAGGAAATATCAGTACTTACTGAAATCAGCACTTACTGGAAGTCAGAACTTAAGGATATCAGTACTTAAATTATCAGGAGATAATTATCAGAAGATGGATATCAGAACTTAAGTGTGGGAGGACGAACAGTTAAGGAAAGGTTGATTGAAAGGAAAGAAGATCAAGAAAGACTAAATAAAGAAGAGATATGCATGGAGAAGATTTCTATGGAAAATAGAAGACTTGGAAAATAAGATATCTAATTGATATATTTTAGGATACAGAATCATATTCAATATCAATTAGAGATTATCTTATAACTGTGTAGTATATAAACACAGACATAGGGTTTACAATATATGTGTTATCATAATCGAAGTTATTATTTATTGTAACCCTAGCAGCTCTCGTGATAATTTGTTCATCACTGAGAGAGGACAGTTCCATATTGTAACAAAGTTTATTGTGTTGAATAAAATCCATTTTCTGTTACTTGTGTTCTTATATTCAATTTGATTGTGATAAACACTGTATTCAACCCCCTTCTACAGTGTGTGTGACCTAACAATTCCATCTGTCTTGTATCTGGAAGCACCAGCAAAGGAGACAACTCCACCTATTTCTCCACTAAATGTTGAAGTTCTTACCACACCAATTCTGGATGTGGAAACAGATAAAGTTGTACCAGAATCACCTTCAGTGACACACACTTTATTACTGTCAGAAGATGATGAGCTTCTCTCAAGTTCTGGAGACAGTGCTCCAGTAAATGCTCCAATTCTTGGAAAGGAAGCACTGCTTAAAAATTTTGTTGAAGAAGATACTCCTGTTCCTTGGGAAGAAACTCACAGAGGAGTTGAATGGACCAAGAAGTGGAATGAATCTGACTTCATTCCTAGCTCAAAAGTTCTGTCAGATCATATTGCAAAAGATGATGAGTTATTGACAAATTCTGACTTCAAAGCTCAACTTAAAGTCACAGCTCTCAGTACTAAAAGTCTTCAAGGTCAACACTCAATTACTCATGCCAAGTTTGATAAACTACAGGAAAATGCTGATAAGCTGGACCTGATGCTCAAGCTAGACAAGAACAGGTTTATCAGACCTATTCATGAAAAAGTAGAGGCTATTAAGAAAGTTCAAGAAAAGCAACAGGCCCAACTGACTGAGGTCCTGCAGAATCAAGCCTCTCAACAGACTCAACTGAATGAAATTCAATCTTCAGTAGAACTCCTTTTATCTCTACTCCTATTAGATGATGCCAAAAAGGGGGAGAAGGTAGTTAAATACAAATTCTCAACTAGTCAAGTACTGAAAAAGAAGGATGATACAGAAGATGATCAGGGAAACCCTAGAAAGGGAAAAGGTCAAGATCAAGGGCAAAGCAGCAAAGTTTCTTCACAGAAACTAATCTCTGATTCTAGCAAATCTTCTATACAGAAGAATACAAGTTCTAAAGCTGTGAATGCTCAAGTTCTGAAAGCTGATAATCAAGTTCTGAAATCAAGTTCTGATATTCTGATTCAAGCTGAAAGTCAAGACTCTCAGAAGTTTTTACAAACTCTGAAGCTTAAGGGAAGGGAGACTACTGTCTACTATAAAGATCCCAAGATTCAGACACTTGATGAAGAGATTGCTAGAAGATTATTTCTCAAGCATAATCCTGGAATAGATTTAGAGACTCTAAAGGAGGAAGAAGTTAGATTTGCAGCTGAAAAGACAAATCTTAAGTCTAAAGCTTCTAATACAAAGAAACCTCCTAGGCCTAAGGAAAAAGACATTGTGATCAAGGAGAAGTCAACTTCTGAGGCTTCAAAGCCCAAGACAAGATCACAAGTTGAAATTGATCCCAAAGCACAAGGGAAAGAAAATGTTGATGAACCAACAAAGATTCAGAAGAAGAAAATTCCTTCAGTTCTAATAGATCCTGCCTATCAAGCTACAATGCATGATGATGATTCTATGATAGAAGAGGAAGTTGAATCTTTGAAGAGAAGGAAGAAACTGAAAGAAACAGAGTTAACTACTGATATTGCTCAATCTACTCAAACTCTGGAAGCTCAGGGTTTATCAAATCCTGAAAAGCTATCTGCTCAAGTTGCAAATTCTGATCAAGTCATCAAGACATCAACCTATGACAGAGCTCAAGATAACAATTACTGATAAGAAGAAACTCATATGGAAGAATGTTAAACCATCAGATCCTAACAAAAGTCAACTGCTATCTGATTTCATGACTGTTGGATTGAAAGCCAGAGAAGCAAGAGATAGAGCTGGATTAGGTTCTGAAGAAGCCAAGATCAAAACAGGAGTTGAAGTAATTACCAGAGATCCATTCTTATTAACTGACAAACCACTTGAGGAAGTTACACAGAAACACCTTGATAAGGTTTTATCTGTCCAGTGGTACTGGATGCTCATGATAAGAGTAATGTCAAAGAAAATCTGATTCTATTTCTTGAAGATGGAAGGACATAAAGAATGTCAGAATCAGATGTGCTGAACAAAGCACTGAAAGAACTTCAATTCTTTCATTATCTTTTGGAGATAAAGTCTGAGATTACCAGAAGATGGTCAAATTTCTTCATGAAGACCATAAGGGATAAAGCCAGAATCTTTGGATCAAGGGTTACAGAATTTGTTCCAAATATAGTTGAAGATGATGTAAGTGAAATTCCAATGAAGAAGAGTCATGTTAAACTTGAAGTTATTCTGAAAGAGAAATGTATGTGCTATAATGAAGACTCATATCATCCAAGGGTAATCAGACTTGGTGATGGTGTAGAAAGAAATCACATCTCAGCATTTAGGACTGTAATCTACCAGATTGGAAGTCAAGATGAAGAAATGAAGCAAGTCAAAGCTACATTAGCTCAAGTCCTGAGAAATACAGAAGATAAGCTGATATCAAACTTTGTCAAGAATCACTTCGGATTCAGATTGATTCAGTAAGATTGGTAAAAGCTGCAAGGACTGTAAGTTATAGTTAGTTGTCTAAATAAACTATAATTGCATTTGTACTTAAATGTTTTTGACATCATCAAATCTATTAACTTGTATATTTTTCATAATTTACAAGTTGGGGGAGATTGTTAGATATATTTGTGATGTCATGTCTAATCTGATGTGTTTAGTTTCAGATCTTAATATCAGGACTTATCAGGACTTACTGGAAATCAGAACTTACTGAAGTCAGAACTTAAATCAGAACTTAAGGCTGTCAGGATTTATATCAGGACTTAAGTGCGGGTACTTCGGATAAGGAATGCGGCTGATTTACAGGAAAGGATCATGACTAAAACACTGGAAGATATGCTTTAGAGTTGGAGGACTACAGGACTATAGAAGATAAAATCTGATTGATGTATTTTAGGAGATAGAATTATATTCCATATCAATTAGAAGATATCTTGTAACTGTGTACTATATAAACACATGTTAGGGTTTACACTATATGTGTTATCATTCACGAGAGAATATTATTCATTGTAACCCTAGCAGCTCTTAGTGATATTGTTCATCACTGAGAGAGTAGTTTAACCTACTTTGTAACAGAGCTTATTATATTGAATAAACTTGATTAATGTTACATACTTGTGTTCTAAATCGATTTGATTGTATAAACACTATATTCAACCCCCTTCTATAGTGTTGTGTGACCTAACATGGACATCTTGGGGATTCGTCCCTTGAGCGCTCCTGGGCCACTGGTTGGTATGAGGCATCGACTCCTTACCAGCACGCCTCCTTTTTGGAGCGACCTCGTCGTTCGATGATTCAGAGTCTCTATTAGAATAGGGTCCAAAGAATTCTCGATCCTCTAGAATAGGAGCCAAGCCACATATGTATTGGGGTGTCCGCCCTTGTGCTTCACTCTGATTACAGTGTCCATTTCCTCCAACCTTAGGGTATAGAGGCATCCCACAAAGGGGGTTAGTGGTCACGATCGTTGAGTACTCATACCCAACGGGTTGAGGGTTCACATGTGCATGTAACTGCTGATATTGGGGATTTTTCCCTTGAGGAGCCGGGGGATTCGTCCCTTGTGGATGAACCTCGGTTGCCCCTACCGGGGTTCCTCCTTGGGTGGATGCGTAGATTGAGTGTGGTGGTACCTCTACCACTGATGTGATTGTTCGCGATGGGACATGAGTGCCTGTTTCACTATTATTTCTGCTCCGTTTGTTCACCATGGTTGTTGTAGTCTTCCCACAGACGGTGTCAAATATTGTGGAATAAAAACTAAAGTACATTAGTAATTAATGCTAGGGTTTGTGAGTTTTGAGTTTTAATGGTTGCTCTCGCGTTTGGGACTATGCAAGATGCCTACGTAACTCGGTGTAGTAGAGAATGAAGCCAAAACTGTAATTCTAGGTTGAAGGGTAGATCCCTTTATATAAATGTGAGTGTAGGGTTAGACTTGTGTTGGGAGACTTGGTGGAAAAGTGTCCAACTTAGATGGTTATTAGGAATCCTATAAAGGAAGGAACTCCAGAACCTTTTGTGTAGGACTTTGAGTCCGTTTAGGACACATGTCTCTGCTCTTCCAGCTGTATAGGGCCTAGTCTGTGAATAGCTTATATACGACCTCTACTGGTGGGCCTTGACTACATGGGCCGTCTTTAGTATTCAACGAGCTTGGACCAGATATGTCTATACTGGATTTCAGACAAAAAGCCCAAGTGTAATTAATGTGACATTTAACGTGTCTTTAGGATGTATTTTTTATCCATACCAATTACAATGGTAGGTTGATTTAAAATATGTATGGAAGATGTTGCAGATACCTTGAAAGAATATTAGGAATAATGATAAATATTTATAATACTTGTCTTTGTAATATTTCATAAGCTTAAAATTAAAAGAAAATTTTAGAAAAATATTTAGTAATTTTAAAATAAATAGAATAAATGATTTAAAAAATAAATTTAACAAATTATCAAGATGGTAAGTTTATTTAAATAGAAAGTAGAAATTTTAAGAGTATATTATGATGATAAATTGATTTTAAAAATTTTAATGTAAGATGTTGTAAAACTTTATAAGAATATTATGAATGATGATAATATATTTAGCAGAATATAAAATAATTGTAATTTTTGATATTTATAAAAAAATCAATGTATATAAGATGCATAAAAAGTATCATGTATTATTTGAGAATATTTTATGTAATATCCCGTAATTTTTAGAATTCGATTAATAATAGAATAATAGAATAAAAAGTATTAAAATTAGATAAAGACTAGGATTTAAAATTGAATTAGAGTAATTGGACTAAAATTTGGATCATATTCTAATATGGATAACTTGTAAGTTAAGAAATAGGGTTTTGTATCGTTATAAATACACCCTATTCGTCTTCCTTGTTTTTATTCATAAAATTCGTACGATAAAAAACCATAAAAATCAGCAGTCTTGTAAAATTCGTAGAAAATTCATCGTAAGTCAGAATTCGTTGATTATGGACTTTTCGGAAAGATCTTTTCGTTCTCTACAACCTCCGTGTTTTGTATTTTCCAAGAAAACATCGTTTAGATGGTCAAAAAGAGTAAATTCAGATCTGATCAGAATTGAAATCGTGGAGATGTTCGAAATTTTAGATGTTTCGTGTTTGATGAGTTGTTGAGTATTCGATATGTGTCATAACGTGGATTATTTGTTTGCGCAACTGAGGCAAATAACTTTTCGTTACTATGTATTATGTGTTTTGCCTACGTGTTTTGCAAGTAACTTTTCGTTGCTCCGTATTATTTGTTTGTCTACGTATTTTGTAAGTAACTTTCCGTTGCTCCGTATTATTGCTTGCTTACGTGTTTTGTGAGTAACTTTCTGTATTATTTGTTTGCCTACATGTTTTTTAAGTGACTATTCATTCCTCCGTATACTTTGAAAAATGAATTATCTGTTTGATTACGTAAGTGAGTCTTTATTACTCCGTATGTATTGTGAAACGTTTCATATTATGTGTGATTAATAAGATAACAAATTTTCAAAAATCCCCAGTCTTAGTCATGTATAAGAATAAGATTCTGATCACTGGATAGTGTGATATATAAAACTTAGAACTAGTTTGCGCACGTTCCGGAACACATCGATACATTGTCAAGCTTCGGTTTCACTTGACGAGGGACGTAAACTAGCGCCCCTTCAAATAAGAATAAGAACCCGGTCACTTGGGAAGTGTGGCATAAAGTATAAGATGTCGGTCACTGACACAGTATTGCATAAGGTGTGATTTAGGACCGTGGGACTAAAGATAAGAATTTGTTATTAAGATTTATTGATTGATTAAGAATTTTGATAATGTGGATTATAAAATGTGGATTATAAAATGTGTCATGTGCTTCGCTTTAATAATGGTTATTGATTATATCGTGTGCATCTTTGTTCACCTTGTTATCGAATATATGTGTGATTTTGTGTGATCTGTGTTATGTGTCAAAAATATTTAAATTATGTTTTCGAAAAACTTAAAAATATTATTTTAAGCCGTAGGACAGTAGTTGCTTGCTGGGTTTCGCAACTCATCCTTTTAATATTTCAGGTTCGGCATAAGAGTTCGAGTTAGATAGCATTGAAGTTCGAGGACTTAGTTTTGGAGTAGATTGACTTTTGGACTTCAGCTTTTAACTGCGCTTTCGTAATAGTCATCTTTGTAATAGAATTTTGGATTAATAATTGTATTTTGTACTATTTTTGATTTAGAATTAATAGTACATAAGTGCGGATTGTTACATTTTACCATCTCTTTCGACATATATAACAATAATCTTTCTTATAAATAAACAAAATCCTTTAAAATAAATAAATAAATAAAATCCCATAAAATGCAATCACATATTCTGAAATAAAATCTTCATCAAACATCACCCAAGTTTTAACTATACACAAATAAAATCCTTAAAGTGCCGTTACATTTTATCATATCTTTCGACATATATAACAACAATCTTTCTTATAAAATAAACAAAATCCTTTAAAATAAATAAATAAATAAAATCCCATAAAATGCAATCACATATTCAAAAATAAAATCTTAGTCACCCAAGTTTTAACTCTACACAAGTAAAATCCTTAAATTTACCTTTAAAATCCTTAAGTTTTAACCCATATCGTTCACTTTCAGTTTCAGCTGAGATTCACACAAAACAAAACGACAACGTAACAATCACCATAGGCAAGTAATTGAAAAACGAGGCAAAATTTACAGCTGCTGTTACACATACATATACACACACAGACAAAACACATACATATATTGTCTTTCTCCAACAAAACCAAACACAATCGGCATCTTACTCATCTCCCTCATCCTTTTGATTTTCTCGAGGTAATTTTTGTTCCTGTCTCGTTTTCTTACAATCCCTCTTGTCCTTATTTTAGGGTTTCATTTGTTACTTATTAGTTATTACACCCACACAAATACACACACAAATACTCGTAACTATGTGAGTTTATATGTATGTATTGTGTTGCATAGAGTAATTTATGAATTGTGGATATGATTGTTGATTGAAATGAATTGTCGGTGGTGATTTAATTGTTTCTATTTGGATCTGTTTTTATTGGATTTTTGTTATAGGTTATGAAGGATTAGAATGTCGGGAAATTATGATTCGGAGGAGTTGTTAGATGGTTCTAGGGAAGCCAGTTCAGCTGAAGGATCAGCTGAAGGCGAAGATGGTTCGGTGCTTGTTAACTCGGTTGACTCCCCTAATCAGGTGCTATTCGTAACGTTTAATGTACTTCAAGTACAAATTTGGTACTAAGATGATCTTGTTCGAAACTAGTTACCTATTTTGTATGTTTAATCATTTGATATGCGGGATTCTACTGTAGTGCATAATGTGTAGTTTAGTTCCTTTTAGCTGTTAGTACTTTTGATTGTTTTTGGTTTTAGGGTATTATGGTTTGTTAGAGTGATTTTTAGCTTAGTGTTTCTGATGATAGGTTTGACATGTAGGGAGTTTTTTTTATTGGATTTATGATATGTGTGTAGACTGTAGTAAAAGTTTTGCATACCTAAATTTGTGCAGATTGAACGTATAGATCAGGATGATGGAGTTTTGGTGATGGGAGTTGATACTATACAAGATGAACAAAATGAAGAAAAAGTTGTAGAGGATGGGGGAAAAGATGACATGTTTGTGGATTGTCCTGATGAGCTGGTTTCCTATGATGGGAGGATCGGTGTTGTTGATAACATTGAAGCAACGGACACCTCTGAATCCCGACTAGGGTTTGTGGGGTATAATGCCAGTTTTGATATGTTGGACAAGGGGAGGGCTGTGGATGATCTGACGAGTGAGCTGGAACATCTGCGGGCTATGCTTGAAAAAACTGTTGGTGAGAAAGAAAGCTTTGCACGGGAATCCGAGGTTGATGAGCTAACTTTTGATAGTTTTTGTGTCTTTTAATAAAGTTCTAATTTCAAGTCTTTGCAGGCAGAAAGAAGAACTTTGGCGCAAGGACTTGCTAATCTTCATCATCAGCTCCGTGCTCTGAGCACACAAGGGTATTTGGTCACTGAAAATGATAGTGGGTATGTTGACCATTATGACTCAGAAAATTGGATGGGCGAAAAGTCTGTGGTTTCAGATGATACTCCGCTGCAGGACATGATAAATGATTGTTCCAAGTTAGTCAAGCATGCAGTAGATGATCGCTCAAAGACTCAAGGGACAATCAGTGAAATTCATTCGATGCTGCACAAGAAAGATCAAGAAATTCAGGAGCTCAGTGCTAGAGTATCTAAGTCTTCAGTGCAACAAGAAACGGAGGCCATTGCAAATAGGGTTTTGAGTTGTCTTGCATCAGCATTTACTCAAGAAGAACTATCGAATGAATCCTTCGCCCAAAAAATGTGTCATATTGAAAGTGCCAGTTTATTTTTGATTGAAAAGTATACTAGTTTTCTTTATGAAACTGATTTACTTAGGCAATGCATAACAAATGTAAGGTCAGATCACGTTGTGCCAGATGACGTGGAGGCAATTTTTTTTAATGCACGCGAAGAGCTGATAGAGGTAAGAAGAAAAGAATTCGAGTTGGCACAAAAAGTAAAGGAGATGGAAGAGAAAAACCTGAAACAGATGGAAGAACTCCTAAAAGGTAGAGAAACCATTGATATGGCAAATACAGAAATTCAAAAAACCAAAGTGGAGCTTGAACATGAGAGGGCAAGGTTTAATAATACCAAAGAAAAGCTTAGTTTAGCTGTAACAAAAGGAAAGGCGCTGGTTCAGCACCGTGATTCATTAAAGCAGTCACTTGCTGACAAGACAAACGAGCTTGAGAGATGTCGTATTGAAATCAAGGAAAAGACTAGTGCACTAGAAGCTGCTGAGTTATGCAAGAAAGAGTTGATTAAAAGTGAAATTTTGGCTGCTTCACTGGATGAAGAACGTTCAGAAAGGAACAGTGTCATTGAAAGCTGTGAAAGAGTTTTACTTGAGAGTAATCTGCCACAAGAACTTCAGTCAATAGATATTCTAGGGAAAGTTCAGTGGCTTGCAAACGAGAAGAACAAACTCATGGGCACCTTGCAAGATGTGACGATCATAACAAGAGAAGCTGCTAATAAGGAGATTGATCGACTTACTGCATTGATATTGGTAGAAACACAGGAGAAACATTATCTCCAAGAAGAGCTTGAAGATTTAAGATACCAATATGATCAGATTGTTCAAAAGGAATATCAAAATTCATTGGAGAAGGATCGAGTGGTAAGGTTGTTACACGATGTATCTGGAATAGCAATGTACAGTGCAGAAGGCTCGCCTTCTGACATAGGCAATATGATTGAACAATGCTTTGGAAAATTAAAAGATCAAACCAGTGCTTCTATTGAATCATCTCATTTGGAAGGAGAAGTATTTGAAAAAATGCAAAGCCTCTTGTACACGAGGGATCAGGAAGCTATGCTGTTTGAGGAAATATTGGAGGAGGAAAGACTGAAAAGATCAGAGGTGAACCAGTTGGTGAATAAAGTAGCCGTAGTTTCTCAAGAATTAAGTGAGTCAAGAGACGAGAATGACTCACTTCGTTGTACTCTTTCACGCTCAGAAGAGAAAGCTACTGTCCTGAGGGAGAAATTGTCTATGGCAGTTAAAAAGGGCAAAGGATTGGTTCAGGAGCGGGAAAATTTGAAACAGCTTTTGGATAGAACTAAAGAAATTGCACATAATGACATTGATCGACTTACTGCATCAATCTTAACAGAAACACAAAAAAATAATTATCTCCTGGACGAGCTTGAAGATCTAAGATACAAATACAAGGAAATTGTGGGGAGAGAGCGTCAAGTGTCTTTGGAAAAGAATCGGCTTGTTAAAATGTTACACGAGGCATCTGGAATTGCAATGAATAATCCAGAAGAACCACACTCTGACATGGACAACAGCGTTGACCGTTGCTTTGGAAAATTAAGAGAACAAAACAGAGTGTCTACTGAATCTGTTCAGGTGGACTGGAAACTACTTGAAAGGATTCAGAATCTCTTGTACACAAGGGATCTGGAGGCCATGCTCTTTGAAATAGTTTTGGAGGATGATATGCTGGATAGGTCTCAGTTTAATGACCTAACAAATAAGATATCAGTGCTCTCTCAAGAACTGCATGATCTGAAAGATGAAAAAGATACTCTACAGAATCTCCTCTCACATTCTGAAGAGAAGACCATTATTTTGAGGGAAGACTTATCTTCAGCATGTAGAGAAAGAACAGAACTTGTTCAAGATCAGGAAGACATTAAACAGCTTGTAGATAATACAAGAGAAGCGGCGCAAATTGAGATTGATCGGCTTACTTTAGCAGTTTTGGCAGAAACACAGGAAAAGCATTATTTTGAAGAAGTATTTGAAGATTTGAGATACAAGTATGGAGGGATCTTAGAGAAGGAGCATCAGATTTCAATGGAAAGGGACCGAGTTGTCAGAAAGTTGCAGGAGGCATCAGGTATGGCCTTGAATGATCCAGAAGAGTTACATTCTGGCATGGACAGTGTTATTGACCAATGCTTAGTAAAATTAAAAGAAAAAACTCAATTTCCTGTCGAGTGTTGTCAGGTTGAAAACAAAATCGTCAAAAAAATTCAGTGTCTCTTGTACATTAGAGATTTTGAGGCTATGTTGTTTGAAACACTTCTAGAAGAAGAGATGCTAAATAAATCAGAGGTGAACCACCTGACAAATAAGATGGCAGTGATTTCTGAAGAACTACAGGTTCTGAAAGATGAGAAAAGCTCTTTGCGGAATGATCTTTCACGTTCCGAAGAAAAGGCTTCTCTTCTTAGGGAAAAGTTATCCCTGGCAGTTAAGAAAGGCAAGGGGCTAGTTCAAGAGCGGGAAAACCTAAAACAACTTCTGGATGAAAGGAATGCATCAATTGAAAATTTAAAGCTTGAACTGGAGCAACAAGAACTTTCTTTAACCGGCTACAAGACTGAGGTCCATAAATTGTCAAGTGTAGCTGATTGTGTCCCAAAGTTGGAATTTGATCTCAATGCTATCAAAGAAGAAAGGAATCAGCTGGAGCAATTCTTGGCCAAGAGCAATAGAATGTTACAAAGATTAATCGGATCAATTGAGAGTATTACATTTCTGGATGGTACATCTGTTGAAGAGCCTGCAGAAAAGGTTCAAAGGCTTGTTGGGTACATTAATGAGTGTGAAGCTGCAAAGGAACAGGCACAACATGAGTTGGAACTAGTAAAAGAGGAAATTGCTACCAAGTTCAATGAGTTAGCACTTGCCGACACCAAAATTCATATGCTAGTTAATGAGAAAGAAGATGCTCAAGTTATTAAATTTGCCACAGAAGCGGAACTCCAGAAAGTCAAGGAGGCATCATCTTATCTTAACAGCGAGCTAGCTGAGGCCCGCAAAACTATAAAATCCCTTGAAGATGCAATGTCTCAAGCACAAACAAATTTGTCTCTGTTGGCTGAGGAAAATAACTTGGGTCAACTAGGCAGGACTAATTTGGAGAGTGAGATAGAAAAGCTCAAACAAGTAGCTGGAATGCAAGCCCGCGAGCTTGCAGATGCCTCCTCTAATTTAAAATCATACGAGGAAGCAATCCATAAAGTAGAAAATACTATGTCCGATCTACAGGGTGAGAAGGAAAATGCTGCACATGAGATTGAGAATCTTAAATCTCGATTGAACACATGTATGCAAGAGTTGGGGGATAGGCAAAATTCTGAGCAAGAAATTTCAAATCTGAAGTCACAGTTAAATGCATGTATGCAAGAATTGGCTGCAACCGGCAGTGCCAAAGGGATTGGGTCTCCTGAACTGTATGGTCACCTCAGTAGTCTTCAGTCGCTTATGAAAGAGGAGTCGACATTGCCCTTGCTAAGACAATGCTTTGAAAAAAAAATTGACGGCCTGAAAAATATTGATCACATCCTTAATGACATAAATGACCACTTTAATGATATGGATCTGAATGCTCAGCAGACATTACCTATTTCTGAGGTACATTCTTACTCTATATATATGCTCTCCTGATCAGTAACTCTATTAAGATGCACTTTCTACCCAATCTTCCTCAGGATTTGTTTTGTCAAAGTTTTTGGACTTCAATAAAAGACACTTGAAATTTATTCCCAACGCCTTCTTGAACATTGAAGTTCATAAGCAGAAAAGGCCCTTGCTTGAATTATTCTTGTAAGCAAGAAGGGTAGAAGAGGCCCCTGCTTGAATTATATTTGTAAGCAAAAAGGGCACGACATCCAATAACAACCATCATCTCCTATGCTCGTATTCCTCTTCAATACCTACTGTGCAGAATTTGAGAAAAGCCATAAAATATTGAGATCTTCAGTATCACATATTATATTCTTTTCCCCTTTTTTATACACACGCATGAACACAACATGTGTGCACAGTTTACTCCAGAGCTATAAACCACAGAAAAGTTCTTCATAGTCTACATAATATTTTTTTAAAATTTTTATTCAGGGTTTAATTATTCTAAGAGTTGTATACATATCAATTCTTTGTTTACCTCGCAGGAAGATTTGTTTGCTCTGAATCGATTCCCAGATGACATTCACAATATTGAGAACATTGAAATGGATGGAGAGTTAACTGCAGATGATGAAAATTTTACCTCATCTATTGAGAAAACAGTGAATAATCTCCAATTGAAACACAAAATTCTAGCAGATGTATGTGTTAGAAGTTCTTCATTCATGGATAATTTGATTGCTTCTTTATCGAAAAAACTGGTGGCAACAAGAGATGAATTCCTAGTTGTATCGGGGCAAATGAAAGCTCTAAAGAAGCACATGAACGAAATGGAAATGGATAAACAAGCACAAGAGCATTATATGGGTACAATGGTTGAAAACTTACAGAACAATTTGAAAGAAAGCAGAACTGCTTTTGAAAAAGCCGTGGAAGAAAGGAATATCTACCAGAGCAGAGTGTGCAAGTTGGAAGCTGATCTAGAAGCATTAGAAATCCTATGCAGTGAGATGAGGCATAAAGTAGGGGAGCATCAAGCAGAGGAAAGAAAGTGGCAGGAGAGAGAAATGGAACTTACAAAACATCAAAGAGGTATCATTTCTGTTTGATTTGAAAAAGCATGTAAACTATAAAAACTTAAAAATTTTCGTAACTATGAACTTATTTCTTTATGCTTTTGCTTCATATTGTTCTTTCAGAGACTGAAGACCCTCTCCTATCAGCATTCCAGTTAAAATCTCTCTTCAAGAAAATAGATGGAATCAAAATCCCGCTCGCTGAGTTTGAAGTAGGTGAATTAGAGGCCGGGGATCCTGACCATGTAAAAAAGCTATTTTACATTGTTGATTGTGTTGGTGGAATGCAGCGTGAGATGTCCTCCGTATCACGCAACAATGAACTACAGCAATCACTTATTAAGGATCAAGCTCTTGAAATTGAACATCTGAAAGATGAAGCTTCAGAATACATTATGTACAAGCAGGACTACGAGAATTTGAAACACGATCTTGCAAAAGGATTAGAGAACATCATGAAGAAATTAGCAGGTAATGAGGTGGTTGGAACCCAGAAAACTGCTAATGTTATGGAACAATTGACGTTACTGGAGAAGCTCGTTACAGCCATTATTTTGGAATCTGAAAATTCAAAATCCAAAGTCCAAGAGCTAGACAGTAAAATTTTGAAGACTCAAGAGGTTGTTGATGAGCTATCAAGTAAGGTCAAATTCTTTGAAGAATCTAAGCAAGGAAGGGAAGCTTCAGCAAGCTCTATTCAAGAACGTGGAGGCTTTGAAGCTCATTTATTGCCTCGGTCAGAAATATCTGAAATCGATGATGTGGTAATTTTCGATACCTGTATTATACCATAAAACTTTGGCGCTAGTCAATCACTTCGCCATATCCTTAATTAAAATGTTCATTTAGTCGCCTTCATCTAATTTTACTAGCTAATAATGGTTTTATAGATATCTGTTCTGAGTTGAAAATGGAAAAGAAACCTAAATAGTTGCATACTAATGATTGCATGATTAATAACCAAAAATGTCTGTTTACATCTTCACCTTGTTTTGTATCAGAGTCTGTTTTTAGTCTTAGAGCTGCCAGATATTTGCAGTATGTGAGTATATGTTGCAGTATACGTCACTGTTTACCCTCCATTTTTTGAGAAATAGTATATGAATGGAGGCAAAAAGGGAGACGGTTTAGTATAAGTTACTGAAGTAACTCCGTTAGTATCTGTTGGCACAATATATGTAAATTTAACATGAATGTGTATGTTTGTTCTCATGCAGGGGCCACTGGTAAACATACCCCCAGCAGGCCCATCTAATGCTCATGTAAGAAGTTTAAGAAAGGGATCAAGTGACCAACTAGCAATTAATATAGACTCGGAATCTGATCGTTTGATCAGTAAGAAGAATACGGCTGAAGATAAAGGTTTGCTTTTTTAGATTGTTAGATTTCTCTCTGTCTAGTTATTGAAGAAATGCATTAAGCTTCGTCATATTGCAGGTCATGTGTTTAAGTCACTAAATACGTCAGGTTTGGTTCCAAAACAAGGGAGGACAATTGCAGATAGAATAGATGGAATTTGGTAAAGTGCTTATGCCTCTGCTCTGTTGCTAGTAGTTTACTGTTTAATTTTTTGTTCTTTTTTCCTTTGTTTTATATAGTGATTTTATGACGAAGCCGACTTGAGAAAACTTTACCAAAAATGACTTGACTAATAAAAGATGCAATGAAATCGTGAAGAAGCTGTTGAGTGGAGTTGTTTAGTGATGCACAATCATACTCAGCTCTCCCGTATAGACCTTATGTTTGTTAGACTGTTAGAGTCTTACTTCTATAACAACTGAAGTATTAACATGATTTTTCTTATTAAATTCAGGGTAGCCGGTGATCGAGCTCTTATGGGTCGTCCAAGGGCAAGAATAGGAGTAATTGCATATTGGCTCTTTTTAAATATATGGCTGCTAAGCTATATTTTGTAACATGGCTTACAATTACCCTGCCATAGAATCAAATCCCAGTTGTCTACTAGCAACCTGTAATATAGATAAAGTTGATGATTGGTATAGCTAAAATTCTACACTAGGATATCTGTTTATTTTATATAGTTAGGCTCCAATCCATACCATTCATTGTGCAGATATGTATATCTTCTACATCATTCATATATAAATTTTCTGTCAGATTACATTGTAGCTATTCAATAAATATTAAATTGTATGATTTTGATCATCGCCTATAAGCTGTTTCCTTTCACCTGTCTCTCCTATTCCAAGTGTTTATTCTTGCTCTCTTTTGTAGAATGCTACTTTATCAGTTTGGTGAAAAAAGTTTTGTGGTTTTGATGATAATTTATACAAGTGATGTGACAATATATGTAGAGTATATCACAATTTCACAAAAGAATGTAGAAAAAAGATTGAATCACAAATAACAAAAGTTTGTTCATTGGCCATGAAGAAGGTTCAATTACATGTGGTATATTATAATCAGTCTATAATGACTGATTAAAGAAGCTAATAATAATCAAGATCTCATCTTGTTAATCTGGTTTAGGGCTGGTTGTAGAATATTGTACAACACCCACAGTATAGCCGGAGCCACCACTATCAACAGAAGCTGACCTCTGTTATCGCTTGCTGCCGCTGCCTCCTCTGCCAGAGTAGCAATCTGGTCAGCTGCTGCAACCGCATGCGGGGTTGACAGAAAGCCACCTGAGGCAGCCAAGCCACCACCGAGCCCAAGTCCAATGATGACACCTTTAGCAGACATTTTGTTGATCTGGTTGAGAGTTGGTTGGAGAATGTTGTAGAGGACCCATGCAATGGCTGGGACAATTGGTAGCAAAAGAGCTAAACCACGGTTGTCTCCCGCAGCAGCACCGTCAGCTAGGACGGCTAGCTGTTGAGCAGCCAGAGCAGGGTCACATGAGCTGAGAGTCGAGAAAACAGCGCCTGCTATGGCAGTCCCTGTGAGTGATTTGGGGAGGCTCTGGAGAACAGTTTTAGTTGGCCTGTAAGGAAGAGTGATCAAGTTGGGTTTTGGAGATGATGATGAGGAAGAAGAATTGAGAATGCACTTGGCATTGAGCATGGCCATGGTTGAAACGGTGGTGGCAGCCATTGAAGATTTTGTTGTGAGTGAGTGTTTTACTTGATAGCTCTGAGTTTTGGTTTAAGTTGTGAAAAGAGCAAGATGGTGAAGAGGCGATAGAAATTGTGAAGTATGAGAAAGTCTAGATTGTTCTCTTATCTAAAGAATATGGAGAGTGAAATGGTGTCCTCTTATCTCATACCCTACTCAACCTTTTCTTATCACTTCCTAGCCACTCACCGTTCATATTTGTATTTGATTTGTATGTTTTAGCAGTGGCTAGTTGCTAGTATTTGGCTATTTGCTAGGAATGCAACAGGAAAGTGAAAGTTTTTTGTGTCATGGCCTAATGAGTTATGGGCCTTTGGTTAGGACTTCTAGAGTTGTTCCTCCATGTTGGGTTTTGGAGAAGATAAAACCAAATGTTTGAGGCCAGAATACCTACTACCTAGGTATGCAGATACTTCAAACAAGAGATCGCCTAAACTTAAAAATTATTTATAAACTATAAAAAATTAAATCTTGTATCTTAAAATTAAAAATCACTTAAATTAAGTTAAGCCAAAAAGACTCGTAATCATGCAATCGTTCAAGCATGGGTTTAGTTCAAATTAATCAAGTACTTTGCAACTTGGATTGGCTTTGACATTACTGGATATCCAAAAATGCAATTGTTCAAGCATGAGTTTAATCAAGTATTTTGTAACTTAGATTGTCTTTGACATTGCTGGATGTCAATATGTATAAATATAATTAAAAAAATCATGAATTTCAACAATGCTTTTCCCAAAAACACATCCTCCGAACACGATTTTTGAATCTTATAGTTAGGGGTGTGTTGGGCCTCAATATTGGGCTCATTATAATAAAAGCCCATTTACAGAAAGACCGAAAAACACTCATGAATAATAAGATAAAAACAGCCCCTCAGTTAGAGAGGGGGAACACGAACACTATACAAGTGAGGATCTCGATTCCCACATTTGCCGCTAGAAAAAGGGGGTGTTCATGTTTTCTCGATCGATGTTATCCATTTTTATACACCTTCGATTTTTATTTTGTTCTTAATTATCGATTAAGTTGTTCTCAATGGCCGATTGTACTTCAGATCGATTTTGTTTGTGATGTGATTGGTGTTTGATAGTGAAATATCTGTTACTACTCGAAATTATGCCTCTCTCGAGCTTGCTTATCGCCTCCGATCTAGATCTATGGCTGTGCCGAAGCACGCCACTTCGATATTCAACGCGTCATGAGTCACAAACTAGGTACTTGATTTCTGTACTAAACTACATAGTTCTTCTTTGTATAATCTCAGTTGACTTGACTGGTACGATTTTTATACGTTGATTAGTAGTAAAATTGTCAAAATCAATTGATTTAGTTAATCATATTGATGAGAATTGCTAAATAGGCTAATTTTTATTCATATAACTAGGATTGTTTTGAGTAGTATTACACGCCGGGTGATTCCAATATCTCAAATTTTCATATGCGATTATTTAGATCTTTAGGACATAATAGTCCGTGATGATTCATTATGTAGACATTTCTGCAATAGCGGTAAATGCATATACATTTCACTTGCTCTAGATGCTGTCTATTACGTGCACAATTTGTAGTCCAAAAATTTGATCACCATATCTAACTAACAAAAAAATTTGTAAATTGAACCTAATTCCAACCTGGTTTAAGCTATATGGTCATAACATTATATTTTAACATATATATTTTTCTCTATGACAATATTTAGTCCAACAAAAACGAGTTGCGAATCTAGAAAGGGCCTCCGTATGAGGTGGATTCTCCAATCTTCACAAATACAAGCTCAAATGCTTGACAAATTTGGTATCATGAATGTCGACGTATATGAGCTAAAAAGCTCATAGAATTCTAACAATTACGAATTCTGTAACTCGCCTAGACTGTTACAAAAGCTGACAAAAGCGAAATCCAAAGCTCGAATGTAGAGTAAAAGCTCGACAGAAATAACTCAAAAGATTGACGAATATTTGACAAATATTTTTCGAGTACAAATTGCCAAGTGAATGTCAGAATTCGCCAAAAATCAAGGCCCAGATTGTTGACTAGGGGGGCTCTAAATCTTCCAAGAGCCCTTAAAGGAGATCGATTCTCCCTTAAAAGCTATAACTCGCCAAGTATTACTTATGTCTCCAAAAACCCAATATGTGGTTAATTCTCCAAATTAAACAAAATCCTACGAGGCCTGATAAAAATGATCACAACTGTTTTTTAAACTTGACGACACATTCAAAAATCGCCAAAAGTAAATCTTCAGACTCGACTTGAACGAATCCAAAACTTTAGAGTACTAGTCCTTGAAGGCAGCCACATTAGGTAACCTAATAATGTTTTAAACATCGTCACATATGAGCTCCGTACTCAATATGGTCAAGCTCAAGACTGAAAGTACAAGCTTAAAAGCTTGAGAATTATGTGCTAGACACGAGCCCAAATATACATCTCACAAATCACAATCATTTGATACATCTCCTCGATTATGTATTCATCAATATAGGGATTACTAATTTTTAAGCTCACATTCAGAAGGTGACATCTAATAATACTAAATTTATAATGTTATTGTCCAGTTTCCCTGTTCATGTGGCTGAAAATGCGTGTTAAAATTACCCAACCATTTCTCTATCTTCAGCTCAGATGATCCATGTGTGTACTTAAGAAGATTTTCTATTTTGATGGGCCGATTTGGTCAGCTTCTTTTGGGAATATTTTTCAATATTGCTCTTTAATATGATTTTCATACGGTATATTGAGGTTCCCCAGATATACATTTAAAAAATAATGTCAGTGTTTTATTGATCAGTAAGAACCTATATAGAAAAAGGCATGTAAATGCTTGAATTTGTTGACATCGTGTGTATCAACTGCATCACAAATGTTGAGTTGCGAATATGAAGTCATTCTTATAATTTAAAAGCAGGATCGGGCTACAAATTTCTTCAAGGTTACAAATTACATGATTTTAGCTTTTTCAAGAAACAACTGCTTGCTTTACTTTTATGGTTATTGCCATCAAAATACGGGGAAGAGTTAAATGATGCGGGTTCGCAAACGGAGCATGCAGGTGTTGTTGAGACCGATATATTTACATGATTGAATTACATTAATCTAATCTCAGGCTCTCTCATGCATGAGTCTTGATCATCAGTTGATTCGTTACTCATGTATTCTTCATTGTCTAGACTTGTTGCAGGGAATTCTGCACATTCAGAATGATCATTTTTCCGTGCTTCGCAATCATCTTCTATATTAAAGATATTTTTCCGCAACTGCATATAAACCATAGCCACCAATGCCTTGCTGATATGCAAAGAATTTATTATAAAGGTTAGATGAGTCCAACAGATGAGTATGATTGTGAGATTCATATTCTTCGATCTCATGTACATGTTCCGAGTGATTTTAAAATTTTGTTCTGGACTTAAAGTAAGTGTTGAATTTTAATTTTTACAATCTATGTATGCATATGATAGATTTTACTGTGAATTATTTTGAAAAGGTTGTTGGTTTCATGATCTAATTTGTAGAAGATAATATATTCCATTGCTGGTTTCATGATCTAATTTGTAGAAGACAATATCTACCCGTTATATTGACTGATCAAGCGTTTGGCTCAACAATGTTCCTCCATCCCATCTGAGTATAACAGGTTTAGCGGCAAGAACTCACCTTACATATCTTCAAATTTAACATTTCAAGGCACGGGAAGATAACTTCTTATTTGATCGGTTGTATGACCAAGGTAAATGCTACAATTCTACAACACCTACTAATAAATGACTTTCTTTGCTTACTATCAAATTCGCTAGTCGAAGAGTCAAACACTGAAGAAGTCCTGAAGGACTTCACACTAGTTCGGGGGACAAATGTTGGGCCTCAATATTGGGCTCATTATAATAAAAGCCCATTTACAGAAAGACTGAAAAGACTCATGGATAATTAGATAAAAGCAGCCACTCAGCTAGAGAGGGGGAACACGAACACTATACAAGTGAGGATCTCGATTTCAACAGGGTGATTATCGAGTATCGATTTTTTCAATTATTGTAACCGTAACTGTAATCGATAATTTAAAATCATAATCATCTAAATTATAACGGTTCGAGTTGGTTATTTTTCGTTTGAATAATTAAGAAAAATATGTGCATATATGTAATAGGTAAATAATTTAATAATTTAATAAATTATCAGTTAAACAAGTTCATTATGTAATAATCTGGATCTTTTAATTAATTGTAATATTTAATATTCAAGGGTACTTAATATAATATGGGTTCAACTACTATTAAATATATTAATAATTCTTGTAATATATATATATATATATATCTCTTTGACATAAATTCACATGCATGTAGATTTTCTTCAATTTTTGTATTTGGAGATATTTGATTCTACAATAGAATATAAATAAATCTGTATTTTGATTCTACAGTAGAAGTATATCTATTTCTATTTTATCAGGTTTAAGAATTCATAATGAAGAGACGCTTGAAACTAAAATGCTGCTATTTAATGCCTTACTTTTACTCGATTTTCATAGAACTTGTAAAATTAGTTTCTAAGATGTATGCATTTTTGGTGCAGAAGGTAGGAAACTAAGTAATGATTCTCTGCTCATGAGAAAACCCAGTACTCCTTTAAAGCCCTTTCTTTATAATCTGAGAGTTTATATGCATTGTCTGGGCAGGTTGTCACATGTGCGAATAATGACAGAGAATCTGTAAAGAGACACCCAAAGGCTCGGTTTTCTCTTAGGAATGATAGCAGACATAATGTTAGAGGCACATGTTCAAGCTGGATTTATAATTGAATTGCCATTTTCAAAGCCTGGTAGTGGTGGTTGTGGTGGTTATGATTTTCGCTCTACCAAATTTAAAGGTTGGATCTACTAGGAAGCATCACAAGCCTTGAGGCAACAATGCTGAAGCATAGGTGGACACCCCCTCCTGATAAAGCTTACAGCTTTCATCGAAAACTTTTCGGTACCTTCCTTTCCTGTATCAAGCTTGGAGTTATTGTCCCCTGCAGGGATGTGCTTCTTGAAGGGTATGAAGGTTATAAGTTTGGTGAAGAAAACAGTAAAATTTTGAATGGTACCGTAGCTCAGTTGAGTAATATGTAACAAATTTTAATGACCATATTACTGGATTTATATCTAAGGTTTAATGACCTGTCACGAAGTACAGTTTTGGTCGCTTCTATGATAGTTGTAATTTCAGGGACCAGTTTAGTATTTTGATGATGATTTGGTAAGGTAAAAATGGAGAGTTGAGTTGTGAGATTCTTGTAACTACTTGCTTCTATGCTACATG
This sequence comes from Apium graveolens, assembly GCF_009905375.1. Classification (NCBI taxonomy): domain Eukaryota; kingdom Viridiplantae; phylum Streptophyta; class Magnoliopsida; order Apiales; family Apiaceae; genus Apium; species Apium graveolens. Next base: position 176,886,111 of record NC_133647.1, read on the forward strand.
TTCTATATATTTTTACGGAGCATGCATTAGAGTAGTGTATTGTCCTTGTTTTGAAGTTTGATTATGTAGTTATATACATACCCATTGAATATTTGGGGGAGTAAATTGCATAGGTTTGGCCGTACTTTATACTCAATTTCACAAAAGTTGCTATAGTTGCAAATTTTTAAAAAAGATGCCCGACTTCATTTTCGCCTTTTAGAATAGTGTCTCCCGTTAACTCCCGTTAAGTAGGAGCCGTTAAATCAACTTTTTCTAATATTCTTAAGGGTATTATAGATAATTTACTTTTATTATTTTATACATAAGGGTTGTTGGATATTTGTAAAGAGTAAAGTAAAATTATCTCAATTCTTTTACAAAAACTTACCCTAATTATAAAGTGAAGACGAAACGGTTGGTAAAGAAACCTTAATAGTGGACTGGAGATGGAGTGGTTCATGCGACCCAGGAAGGAGATACACAAATATGGAGTTGTTGAGTGCCCTGACTATAGAGGTAACATTTTCGAACCCTTATTTTTTCAAGTGAGATTCGATTTATAATTTTATACTCATCGAGTGGTCCCAAAAATGTTGCTTTTTCATTTGATAATGTTTAGAATGGTCCATTGTGTCTCCCTTTTGGCTGTAATTGTATAAAAGATCATTGTTTGCATGTTTCTTGTATGTTGCAGATTACCCCTATTTTTTTTTACTATAAAAATGTATTATGGCGGTCATTTTGAGAATATGAACTCCAAGTTTGTGGATTATAAGATAGATTACTTTGATTTTTGTAATGTCGATTTGATGTCAATGTTTGAAATTGGTGCAATGGTGTCCGAGTCTACTGGTCGTATTTCTGCAGGGGCTGAATTGTATTTTAAAGCCCCGAATGAGGGCATGGATCAGTTAGGAAAATTAGAAACTGATAGTGATATATTGGTCATGACTGTTCTTGTATCTGAGGAAGTTCAGTATGTAGAAGTATTTGCTGTCATTATAGAACCTGTTAGTATTGAAGGTTTGCCAATTAGAGCCACGCCAACTGCACCACTCTCAAGTCCATCAATTATAGAAGTTGATGATAATGTGAGTTGTGAAGAGGAAAGTACTGATAGTTCTAGTTGGGAAGGGAGTATTGATAGAGAAAAAACGCCTAAGCTTAAGAAAAAAAGGGTGAAAAGATCAATCTTTGTGGATGATCAAAATGGGGAAAATGAAGTGAATGATGAGGAAAATGAAGAGAATGCGGATGGAGAAAGAAAAGTGAATGAAGGGGGATTGAAAATAAGAGTAGGGAATGAAGATAGTGAAGGAGACACAGATTGGCATCCTGATAGCTCAAATGATGGAAACTCCACACAAGATGAGATGGAATTTGATGTAGAAGATGATGTAAATGAGACTGATTACATAAGTGAAGAGTGTGATGTAAATCAGGTTGAGTTTAATGATGAGACAAATGGTGGTAGTGAAGATGAAAAGATGGCTGTCAGTAGTGAAGATGAAAAGATGGCTGTCAATAGTGAAGATGAGGTTGATGCTATTTTCTCAGAATTTAATGAGCGTATTGATATGATGAACCCAAAATTTGAGATTGACATGCTCTTTAGTGGTGCAGATGTCCTGAGGAGAGCTATTAGAAGTCATGCTATTGTTGAAAGAAGGCATGTACTTAAGTGTCCAAATATGGGTTACAAGGTTCAGTATAAATGCACACCCCCTTGTAGCTGGAAAATATATGCAAATAAATGTCAAAAAAGTGACACTTACCAGATCAGGACATATTTTTCAAAGCACACATGTCAGCAAACTTGGCAACAGAAACAAGTAACTGCAGATTGGATTGCAAAAAAGTACGAGAATGATATACAGATGAACCCTACCTAGGAATGTGATGCATTGAAGAAGGTGGTAAATTATTTGGGGTGTAATGTTAACAAGTCCATGTTGTACAGGGCTAAAAATATTGCTTTGAAGGTGATTAATGGAACACATGAAGATTCTTATGCAATGATTTGGGATTATGGAAATGAGCTAAAAAGGGTGATGCCGGACTCCACTGTGGCAATTGAGTTGGATGATGTTAAACCTGGACAGGATAGAGGTAGATTTAAGAGAATATACATATATCTTGGGCCTCATAAGAAAGGTTATATTGCAGGATGTAGGCCTATTGTGGGCTTGGATGAGTGTCATTTGAGAGGCCCATATGGTGGTCAAATGTTGACAGCAGTTGGAATGGACCCAGATGATGGAATGTATCCTATAGCTTGGTCTATAGTGGATGCAGAGAACACTGCCAACTGGATGTGGTTTATAAGTAAGCTAAAAGATGATTTAAACATGAACAATGATGGATCTTGGACTTTTATCTCTGACAAACAAAAGGTATGCATCTTTTCACTCTTTTAATCTTTGAGTGTGCATAAATTCATCTCACCATAGTAGAATAACTATCATTTTGTATGCAGGGTCTTGTAAGATCTTTGGAGGAGTTATGTCCAAATACAGAGCACAGGTTCTGTGCAATGTATTTGTACAACAACATGAGCAAGTTGCACAAGGGAATTGGACTTAGAGGGCTGATGTGGAGTGCTGCAAGGTCTACAACAGACTATCACTTTGAGAAAAATATGGCTGCAATTAAAAAGGTAACACAGTCAAGCTTAATATGCTAATTTCAATGCATTTGTGTTGCTATTAAACATGGCTGCTATTAAACATGGCTGCAGTTAAATTTGAAATGTTATGAATGGCTAGCTGGAAAGCCAAAGGAGCATTGGAGTAGATCTGGTTTTAGAACCACTTGCAAAAGTGATTTATTTGTTAATAATCATTGCGAAGTCTTCAATTCAAGCATTAACAAAATCAGACATCTGTCAATCATCACAATGCTTAAAAGTATACACTCAGCTGTTATGCGTAGGGTTCAGAGAAGAATGTTAGAGGCTGAAGCTTGGGATGGGACATTTACTCTCAACTCATTGGACAAGCTAAATGAGTAAGTAAATTATTTTCACATAAAATTTAGAGCATGTAAATTTTTTTTAACATTTTATGCTTGTGATAGGGCAAATAAGAAGGCTGCTGGTTGCCATGTCACTTGGTCAGGAGGCCCAAGGTTTCTAGTTCAAACCTCTTCAGGAGGTTAAGAACTTTTAGTTGACATGGAAGCAAAAACATGTCATTGTAGGAAGTGGCAGCTTACTGGAGTGCCATATTTTCATGCAGTAACATGTATGAATTCTAGGGGAATTAGTCTAGAGAGTGGGTTGCACAAGTGTTATACTATTGACATATTTAAAAAGGTAGAGATTCTTACTCATACATTAGTTTCATGTCAACTACTATCCTAGTATTGTCTAATTTTGAATCATACATTTAGGTCTACTCTCATCATGTTGAACCAATGAATGGTAAAGAAGCTTGGGCAAAAACTGCATACACACAGCCCCTTCCTCCTAATAAGAAGCCTAGCACAGGTAGGCCCAAAATGAAAAGAAACAAGAAGAATGACACACCTGCTCCACCTGGTGCAATCTCCTTGAAAAGAATGAAAACAAGCTTGAGATGTGGAAAATATCAGCAATGGGATCACAATCGAAGGACCTGCAAGAATAAGGTATAAAAATTCACCTCCCATAAGCTTATGCTAACACAGTCCATGTTTGAACAAGAATGTTATCATGTCATATGTAGACAACTGAGCAAGGGGATGGACATATTAACATTGCAACCGAAGAAGGAGATTATCAAGCGCAGCTGGAGGAGGAATGAGTTGAACATGCTGAAGACAATGTCAAAGAGGAAGGCGTATTTATTGAGCAAGAGGCTGAAGAGGTTAACAATGCAACTGAGTTCACACCTGGTGAATCTCAGCCAACAAATGAAGTTAATGATAGGCAGGGAGGAATTTTTGGGCAAACTTCTGCTACACAACCAACTGGTGCATGTGGTGTTGCACCAAAAGCATGGCAGAAGAAGCAAAAGACTGTGATAACAAGAGCCAAGATCCTCAGGGCAAGGAGTGTTAGAGAGAAGAAGGCTAACAAGAGATATCAAGATTGATCCTATTTAGTTGAAGACATACCTACTATTTCACAATTTGACTGTTGTTTTTGGTACCAATTGAGAACTAGTTCTAACTGTTGGTCATATGTTCTTTTGATTAGTATAACAACTTTTGAGATATAATTTAAACAGCCTTTTGTAATGGATAATCTTTTGATTTGGAGATCCTTTTATAATGCCATGGTTGTTTTTTAATCTATTGTATCTGCTGTACATAAAAAAAAAGTGTAATAAAGGCATGTAGCAACCAAGTACTAGCAGTTTACCATCAAAGCCATACATAATCCATTACAAAAAAAAATGCAGGAAGCACAATTCATTACATCTCAACTCCCCCACCCATAATTCATTACAACTCCACCTACTTTAGATCTGCACCTACACATGCACCTTTATGTTATTCAACAAATAAAAGATGCACAAAATGACAGACACAAACACAAATCTAAACATCCATTTCTTTTTTTCCTTATCCTGAACTTCTTGTAACTGAACCAAATGCTCATCTTTCATGGTTCTCAACCTTTTCACAAGACCCGGAATCACAATTTTAGCTTGATTACATAGAGGAGCATCCACCCATTGAAAAAATCTATAGCCGGCTTGCCCATGGGAACAACTCTTAAATTCGTCCAAGCACATCTCTCAGCTGCAAACCTCCTGCAATAACAATAAGCCATTTTTTTAGACTCTCTAGGTTGAAGATGTAGTCTGTAGCTTTAGAAAACACTAACATATAGGCAGAGCCGTGCCTGAGGGTGTGCAACTGGTGCCACCGCGCAGGGCCCTAAAATATGACAGGGCACAGTTTTCTATATACAGGTGTGTATACATATGTATACTAAAATATGATTAAGAATGTTTAGTAATTTTTTTTTCAATATTAAAAATTTGTAAATGAAAAATAATTGGAAAGTATTATACATTTAAATAATTTTAAATTATTATCTTGAATAAATCATATTACTTCTAAAAATACTAATATAAAAATCATTTAAAATTGAAAATTGCATTGTAAATCACCATTAATGCTCTAGTATGATGAGGTAAAATACTACTTTTAATGAAAAATTATAGTTAACTAATATAATTATATATACTTATTTTCTATTGGTGACAATATATACATTATTATGTCATTCAAATAATGATTCAAATTTAAGGTATATTATTCATCTTAAATATATCCATATTTAATGTATATATTATATAAAAAAATAAGTCAATTTTATATAAAATAAATTAAATAATGGGTTTAGAAGATCTAAATTACAAGTTAATGTTTAAATTAGTTTTTATTTGACTATCTTTTTTGTTTATCAATATTATATCTTACTTTTTTATAAAAATAGTATATCATAAGTCACATGTATAACTTATCTCTTTAAGATAAATATTTAACTTCTAAAATATAGTATAACATATTAAAAATTACATGTATAACTGTTTTTAGTAATTTTTGTTATGTAATAAAATTACTTTTTGTACTTTAATTATTATATTTTATTTATAAACTTTAGTTTTTTATTATTTTATGTAAATTTTTTAAAAAAAATTTAGTAGGGCACTTTTTTAGATTTTGAACAGGGCACTTAAAATTTCAGGCACGGCTCTGCATATAAGTTATACATATATATAGACACAATATGACTGTTGTTTTTTATAAAAAAAACTGATTTTACCCCCGTTTTGTTAGTCCAGTTAGTCGGGAGTTAACGGAAGACACTATTCTAAAAGACGGAAATGAAGTTGGGCATCTATTTTGAAAATTTGTGACTATGGTAATTTTTTTAAAATTGAATGTAAAGTACGGCCAAACCTATACAATTTACTCTATTTACGGAGCATATTATGAAGTTTGTCATTGCTTTTTGCTCCTTTTTGCATTCCGAAGGGTTCCACTTAATGATCACAATCTTGTAATTCATGCGTTGAGGTGATTGAATATAACATAGGCATCCTAAAATAGATCACAACAATCTTACTTTAAGATTATATAACTTTTCTTAATAAATTCAGAAAAACACGTGTTTCTTAAAATTTTTGTCTATTAATAATGACTAATTTGCACTTTGCATCCCATAACTTTTGTTGAATCTCACTTTGGTATTAGAATTCTGGGACATTTCAATTTGCACCCTAAACTTAGGAAACGCTTACATTTGACATCCCTTTGGCAGATTAAACGTTAAGTCAGACGTTAACGTTATCTGACAGGGACGTTATATGTAATTCACCCATTTACATCAAAATGGCGCTAAAATAACATCTGCGTCCTCTCCCCCAATTTTACAGACCCTAATAACACAAAAACCCTAATTGCTGCTTTTAAGTTCTTGATTAAATACTAAAATCTGTGATCGAAGATGAGAGGTCGTTTAAGGGATGTTGTTACCGCTGATGAAGGGGACCAAATACCGCCATATCCAGGTTCTATAATATACATATCTATTAGTATGTGTTTGATACATGTGTTTTATTTATTTGATACTACCTCCTGTGATGAGTTTAATAGATGAGGAATATGTTTAAGGTTATTGTTGCATGCATGTTACTTGGTTTATTTGTTTATGTGATTTTGATACATGTATATGAATATTTTGTATAGTAAAATATGGTTGTGGTCCCCTGATTGTCACCTTCTACAATTGTTTATTGGTATTATAGCAATTATATTGACTGTTGTCTATTATACAGATGATTCTCCATATTTCAGTGTTAAAATCTATCATGGTGGTTCCCTAAATGAAACCAGTACAGAGTATGTAGGAGGTGTGCTGAGTTATTTTGATATGTGTAGTCAGAGTGAGCTTAGTATGTTTGAGTTGGAAGCAATGTTATCAGAATTAGGGATACAAAAAGGGACATTTGACTTGTATATGCATATACCAGATTCTGAATTGCCCGATGCTTTACTTCCAATTACAGTAGATGGTGATGTTGATATGATGCTAGAGCTTGTTGCATATAGTAGATTGCAAGTTATTTACTGTTGTCCTGGTGGTTATGGTGGTGATATTGACTACAATGATTTCTCCTTCACTCAAATGTTATTGGATGAGAAAGAAGTTAGGATTGATGACATAAGGGAAGAAATTGAGGAGAGGATAATTCTTGGTAATGATAGTGAGGGAGAAAGGGAGGATGATGTTGATGAAGCTAGCTTCCATGGAGATAGCTCTAATTTAGACTCGAGTGAGATTGAGGTGACTGCACCACCTAGAAGAGTTAAAAGAATTTCACCTCCCAACCCTCCCTACAGAACAAGGAGAAGAGGGAGATATTCTATGCTAAGAGTAAGAATGCCACTGAGCTTAATTTCATATTATTCTGAACTTTCTATATTGTGTGGTTAATATTTTGTATTTGCAGGGTTTGTTCAAAAATACTGAAGAAACTCCTGTTATCTTGGACAATGATGACAATGAAGCTCCTCCTCCCTCTCAAACTGATATATCAGTAGGAAATGATTATGCAGATGATGAAAGAGAGGGTGAAGATGTTGATCATGATGATATATATGATGATAATGAAGTGCCTGATATGCTTAAGGATTTGCAAGAAAAAAGAAAAGAAGAAAATGGAAGAAGAATTTGAGAGACAAGATGCTAAAGAAGCCAAGAAGGTACATTTCCCAAATAATGTAGAAGATGGTGATAGTAGTTCTGATGGGTTTGACAGTGCAGATGAAAGAATGGCATGGAGTTCATGTGATGAGGAGGAGATGCAATATCCTGAATTTAATGAGGTAACATACATGAAAGATCCTCAATTTTCCCTTGGTATGCTATTTTCCAGTGGTGCAATTTTTAGGAAAGCTGTCAGACAACATGCCATTCTTCATCAGAGGGGCATAAGATTGAAAAAAAATTTGAAGGAAAAGATAAAATGGATTTGTGCTGATGGATGTAGTTGGAAGTGCTATGGCATTCAGCAACAAAGGAGTACCAGTTTCCAAATAAAGACATTGTATAACCACCACACTTGCAATCCCACATGGATCCAAAAACAAGTAAATTCGACATGGATTGCCGAGGCGTATGAGAATGAAATTCGTATGAATCCCACTTGTCCAGTGAAGGCTTTTCATTCAAGAGTAGTTAATGATCTCAAGTGCAACATTAATCAGTCAATGATCTACAGAGCCATGAAGAAGGCAAAGGATAATATACTTGGTAAGCATGAGGAAGAGTTTGGTAAGTTGTATTTGTATGCCAATGAGCTAAAGAGATCAATGCCTCTTAGTACCATCAAACTCATGACTGACCCCCCAGAGACAGGAACAAATAGGAGAAGGTTTAAAAGGTTTTATGTGTGTCTAGAACCACTGAAAGAAGGATTTGGAGAAGGGTGTAGGCCATTAATAGGGTTAGATGGGTGTCATCTTAGAGGGCCTTTTGGTGGAATTTTGTTAACTGCAGTTGCTACTGACCCTAATGATGGCATTTATCCTGTGGCATGGGCACAGGTGGAGGCTGAAAATAATGACAGCTGGGATTGGTTTCTGTCACTACTTAAAACTGACTTGAGAATTGAAAATTCAGGATCCTTCACTTTCATATCTGATAGGCAAAAAGTAAGTCTTTAATGTATTTATGTAGTAGGTTAATAGACTATGTGTCTTTATATAGTATATAATGCTTCTGACTTGTGCAGGGTTTGGTTAATGCTCTTGAGAAACAGGTGCCTTCATCAGAACATAGGTTCTGTGTCATGCACCTTTACAGGAATTTATGGCATGGAAATAGAGGGATTGGAATCAGAAAAGCATCATGGTTTGCTGCTAGGTCAACTACTGAGTTCACTTTTAAGAAGCATATGGACATTCTAAAATGAGTATTTCTATGGACATAGAACTTCTTGTAAAAACATGTATTATGTTGAACATGCTCTAACAATCTATTTTATACTAGATATCAAACAAAGCATACAATTGGTTAAGTGAAAAACCTAGGTCTCAATGGACTAGGACAGGTTTTAGAGAACTTTGCAAGTCAGATATGTTTGTAAATAATAATTGCGAGGTATTCAACCATGCAATTAACAATTTCATAGAAATGGGTATTATTACCATGTTCAAGTCAATTCACCTCAGCTGCATGGAAAGAATTCAAAGAAGGAAAATAAAAATGGAAGCTAGTACTAATGTTTTCTGTACCAGACCAATGAAAAAATTGCACAAGTATGTTCTCTAATAAATGCTACACCCTATTTTATATGTTATTTTCTTGTCAATAGTATATTACATGCTAATACATACATCTATTATACTAGAGCCATGCAGATGGCTGCAAATGCTAGACCGGTTTGGAATGGTGGAGATAAATACTCTGTCACAATGACAGATGGAGGCCACCAAATTGTTGTGGACTTGAGTTAAAAACACTGTGCATGTAGGAAGTGGCAGTTGACTGGTATTCCATGCTTCCATGCATGTGCCTGTATTTTTTTCCAAAAACAGTCCCCTGTGGATTACATGCATGAATGTTATTCCAAAGAAAGGTACTTGCAAGTCTATAATCATGTGTTAGACCCAGCCAATGGAGAGGAATTCTGGGAAGATACTACAGAACTCCCACCTTTACCCCCAGTCATTAAAGTAGCCCCTGGAAGGCCAAAGAAAAAGAGAGATACAAGGACTGATATCATTGAGACAAGACCCTCTAATCCATATATGCTAAAGAGGAGTGGAACTTCATTGAGATGTTCACACTGCAATGAATGGGGGCACAACCAAAGAAGCTGCAAATCAAAGGTATAAATTGGGTTTTCTTATTTTCTTGTAAATAATTTACCTTTTATAGTACCATTTTCTTGTTTTTTTCATACGCAGAAAGTTGATATGAAGAAAAAGGTTGAGGAAGAGGGTGGTATAGATTTGGATTTACAAGAAGAGTTGGACACAATCAATGTTGCTACTAAAAAACATGTTACATGCTCTCATTGCCAGAAGTTGGGTCACAATATCAGAGGATGCCCTAAAAAGGTACTTGAAAGTTAAGTTAGATGTCAACTTAGATGAAAGTTAAGTTATTTACTTGTGTTATCACTTACTGAATAGAAAAAAGAGAAGGCTGCAGCAGCTGAAAAGGTTAGAGAAGAACAAGAAGAACAAGCAGCTAGGGACATACAACATGATTTGGAGAAAAGAATTGCTGAGGATACAGAGTTGGCAGCTAAGAAAGCTGGAAAGAAAGCTGTTACTGTCAAAAGGCACTCAACAAAACCCAATCCGGCCACGGGTACACATGGTGGCACAATTAAGCCATTCATACCCTCAGGAAAGGTTGGTTCTTCACTTGGAGGTCAGACAGTGAAAGAAGCCACAAAGAAGCAGTGCACCTCTTCCACAAAACTAGAAGCTCCAAACATGAAAAAACAAAAGACCATGGGAAAGCAGCCAAAGTAGTCTAACTGTGGATGTTGATGTTTTTTTTTGCGACTTATTTTGCAAAACTGAACTTCTGTTTTTGGTCCAACAATATGATTGCTACAAATCACATGTTGGTGTTTCAATCAAGTCACTATGAACCATCTTTGAAACTTGATTGTAACCATCTGATGCAAAACTTATGTAAAACATGATTTGTGATCGAATGCATAACTTTTGTTTGTCATTTTATGATCATTTGTTTTTCAAATCAACTAACATCAAACAACAAGATTAACATTAAAGTAATGCATTAATCAGTAGCCAAATTCAAGTAATACATTCAATGTGCTTGTCAACTACTAACATTACATATTACTCCATCCATTAACATTACATATTAAACATCTTCATGTCCTTGCTTGTCCCCAACCCTGTCTTGGTTATCCCCACCTCCGGGTAAATTCAAGATCAACAGAATTGCCCATGACAATATTAGCAACACATAAACCAATTTGCTGCCCCTTTTCTTCTGCAATTCATTTTGTAACTTGACATTATAAGCCTCCAGATACCTTTGTTCACCTTCAAGTGCCTTGATTCGTCGAATTAGACCCGGGATGATAGCTCTTGCACGTCCACATAGAGGAGCATCCACCCACCGGAAAAAGTTACAGGTATATGTAGCACAACCAAGAAAACGACGCCCCGCATTTGCATCAGTCCAAGCCGTCCTCTCTACCGTCCATTGATTACAGCTGCACTTAATTGACATTTTTTTACTAACAGAAATGAAATAAAATGGCTGAATATGCAAGAGTAAAAGAATAGATCAGTTTTGAGGTACATATACACCCATTTTACAATTATATTCGTTGAAATTTAAAATTCCAGTAATACCCCTGTGGAAGATAACGTTAACGTCTGGGTTAACATTTAATCTGTCAAAGGGATGTTAACTGTCAGCGTTTCCTAAGTCTAGGGTGCAAACTGTAAGGTCCCAAAGTTCGGATACCAAAGTGAGATTCAGCGAAAGTTATGGGGTGCAAAGTGCAAATTAGTCATTATTAATTATTAAGAGATTGATATTCCTGAGTTTGTCTCATAAATACTCCCTCAAATTTACTGAAATTATATATATTTAAAAAACACCCTCACTATTTTATACTAAAATACGCTACCACAGGAAAGTAGATAATCTTATGAACAATTTTTTACTATTTAAGGGTGTTTTTGTAAATACACTATAACTTTTTATATTGTATTTTAGTATGAAATTGTAAGGGTACTTTTGTAAATATATATAATTTCATGTAATTGCTATATTAATACGATAATTAAAATATATTTACAAATGTTTTAAAAGTGAATTTTTTGTAATCAATAAAAATATGTAATGATTCTTGTGCGTTTTTTGTGTAGAAAGCTCTTAACTCCGTAATAATATCTCTATCAGCGTGTACATTAAAAAATACAAGGATTGTAAGGATGTAGCACAGGGGTCTCACCAAATAGTTGAAACACATTTGTTTCAGGTCAATCCCATGAACAATTTAACAACTTTGTCAATTATCTCACATCTGTTCCAAGGTTCTCAGACACTATTTGGTACTCAACATTCAGAAAATTAATAGCAACATATGCTACAATCTTTCCTGTTGCCTAGAAAGAAAGACAATGTTATTGGGTCACTGCCAGGACAAAAACATGGTCACTGTGAAAAACAGATGATGATCTATGAGTTTGTCTGTACAGACTACATAGATCTCCGAGTGGCCAGTGGGTTACTACCTGTTGACGGAAGAGATAAAATAAGCAGGGATAAACTATGTAAGCGACCAAGTAATAAATTAGCTAATAGGGAGTTATATTTAGTCCGGAACGCGGGGGGGCTAGTTTTAAACAATTATTATTTGTATAATTATATGTGATGATCGAATGTCATTCTTAGCAGATAGGTATATGATGCGGAACAACCAGAATCCTGAAAGAAAACAGGGCCTACATCACATGGGAGAACATGCCTTTGTATTCCATGTAGCCGGGAAATTTATAGGGCCGACTTATATTCAAACACAACAGTGCATCCCACCTAGATTTTATAGTTGAATCAGAATCCTGGGCTATTTCACACCAGCATTTTGGTACATGAGAATGTTCTAACCACATATCACCTTTTGCAGAAAGCATGTAAACTCACGGTGTACACAGTTTTACCCTTGTATTTCATAATGAGTCCGTTTTCAGGAATTCAAACGCCTCAGTGGATGGCAAATAGACATTTGAAACATGCGTGGTAGACGAGTATGCAGTAGAGACAGGCCAGACATTGCATGTGGCAGAGGGACTAAAAGTCAGTTTTGTGGGAACGTAGTACCCTGCGTACGTCCTCAAATTCTCTCGATTCATCAAAACCTTGCAGACGTTGCGGACCTTATGGTTTATATAGTTATAAATATAGGCCAAAAGGGTAGAAATATTAAAGCCAAAGTATAAGAAAGAATGCCATTAAAGGTACATGGAATTAAAGCGCCTTCAAAACAGGCTTTGTTATGAAACAGACACATAACAATGTTGATGAAGATTTTAACAAATAAGGTATATTAATTGAAACCAATTATAACTAACTTAACCAAATGCAACAGAACACTGTAATGTCACACTCTATAATACATGTCTACTCCAATAATATATATATATATGGACTTCATATCCAACACTACCGACAGATATTTCAAACAAGTGTCGGTTGAAACCTGATTAGTCTTAATACATTATTAACATCAACTAACCTTAATCTACTACTTTCTGGTCATATCTTTCTTTCATTTTCTGTCTGCATAACATCATTACAAGTTAGAAACATAATATACTTGAGGATTATTAAGTTGGTTATACTAATTACTCAAATAAAGTTATAAAACTTAATATATGTAAATCAGATAGGAAAATAAAAATAATTAGGGAGCAAGATGGGTACACTGCTACAGGTCTTTCAAAAGTATTGTTCATCAACTTCCCATCCTCTATATTAATATCATTCTCCTTCTCAAGTTCCTCACACATTACTATCTCCTTCTACGAGAAAAAGAAGCTCGATATTAAAGATGGATTTAGTATTTCTCTTTTGTTTATTTGTCGTTCTTCTTGTAGGTCCAAGCTTTACTCTGTCTTCACCTGTTCAAGATCCTGAGCTAGTAGTACATGAAGTACACAAGTAAGGAAATACTACAAAGCTTTTCTTTTTATTACACCTTATTCCCTTGTTAAATGTTGCAGTGTAACTATAAATGTGCTTACTCAATATCGCGGTAATCTTTGTTTTACAGGAGTATCAATGCATCTAGAAGGAAGTTGAGTTTTCTGTCATGTGGTACAGGAAATCCCATCGATGATTGCTGGCGGTGTGACAAGAACTGGGAAAAGAATCGTCAGCGTTTAGCAGATTGCGCGATAGGATTTGGCAAAAATGCTATTGGAGGAAGAAATGGGGATATATATGTTGTTACTGACTCTAAAGATGATGATCCTGTCAATCCGAAGCCAGGGACATTAAGGTATGGTGTCATCCAAGATGAGCCTTTATGGATCATTTTTGAACGCGATATGGTGATTCAACTGCGAGAAGAATTGATGATGAACTCATTTAAGACTATAGATGGGCGTGGCGCGAGTGTACATATTGCTGGAGGGCCATGCATTACGATTCAATATGTGACTAATATTATAATTCATGGTGTGAATATACATGATTGCAAGCAAGGAGGAAACACAGATGTGAGAGACTCTCCCAGCCATTTTGGATACAGAACAATTTCTGATGGTGATGGGGTTTCGATTTTTGGAGGAAGTCATGTTTGGGTTGATCATTGTTCTTTGTCGAATTGTAATGATGGTTTGATTGATGCCATTAGAGGGTCAACAGCAATCACAATATCTAACAACTATATGACACACCATAACAAGGTTATGTTATTGGGTCACAGTGATACTTATACACAAGACAAGAACATGCAAGTGACTATTGCCTTTAACCACTTTGGAGAAGGCCTTGTTCAAAGGATGCCAAGGTGATTATTAAAGCAATGTGTGCGTGAAAAAACATTCTTAACTGATGGAGTTTCACTTTTTATTGAATTCTGTTTATATTTTCTGGAAGATGTTTAATCAAATATTCGATCTATTGCAGGTGTAGACATGGGTACTTTCATGTGGTGAATAATGACTATACTCATTGGGAAATGTATGCAATTGGGGGAAGTGCAGCTCCTACTATCAACAGTCAAGGAAATAGGTTTCTTGCTCCCAACGGTCAATTCGACAAAGAGGTGAGAAGCATGAGATACTGAGTATAAAATAGTCTTTTAATGAATTTAAACTACTAACAGGGGAAGTAACTTGTTTTTCAGGTTACTAAACACGAGGATGCACCAGAGGACGAATGGCGTGGATGGAACTGGAGGTCTGAAGGAGACTTAATGCTCAACGGAGCCTTTTTCACGCCTTCAGGGGCAGGTGCATCTTCTAGCAGCTACGCCAGAGCTTCTAGCCTTGGTGCAAGACCATCTTCGTTGGTGAGCTCATTAACAGGGGGAGCAGGTGCTCTTATATGCAGGAAAGGTTCCAAATGTTGATTGTTGTTTGCAAAAATGTCTATGGTGAAACCATAAGCAAGTCCACTGTATGTACTCCACAGTTCAGCTAATACGTTCTATATAGTCGTCTTGTTCGAATTGTTCAATTTACTCGTCTTTCCTGAGTAACAAATGTAGAATTGTTCAACTTGTAAGTTCCAATGTAGTAATTTTGTGAAGTTGTAAATTATAGACAATAAACTGTTATTATCTTGAACCTGAGTAGGAGTTCAACAATTACACTAGGCCTCCCACATATATCTAGTTTCTACTTGTGTCCGGAGTATTACAAAAGCTCCCACGCATATAGTATTACATGCACAACTGACATAGGCCAGAATAGTATAAAGTGAGACAAGAGTCGAATTATTTGAGAGCAACTCCACATCTACATCTACTCGTTAAATAATCGACTCTAATAAATTAAGCAAGTTCAATTCCAAATTGTTTATCAACCCAAGTTTACGATCTAATAACGTTTTTTTTTTAATTCATCAATGGCATATGTATTCATAACTAATTGAAATTTTATGTATTTAATCAAGTCGAACCCGAGTATATTAAACTAATTAAGGCGACACGAACTTTGAACTTAAAGGACAATCTAGCTCACTCAAAAATTATTTTGATCCCACCACTGCACTGCTTATGACTTTGATTGATGTAGAACTTGGGTTTAAAACTTATGCAAAGAGCCGAGCTTGAGCATGTAAGTGTTGGCATCAGTGGCTGGAGCTTTTAAGTGTTCGCTTGGGCTCGATCACACACAATCACATGGGGATTACGAAGAGCAGAACACCTCGAGTCTTTTACAAAACAATTGTAGGACAATGCTCTCCCGACAAGAGGTAAACAGCTTAAAGGGCCACAACTAAATGTCAAAGTTGCACTAAAGTATAAATAATGCTGGGATCTGGTTGGTTTCAGATTTAACCTGACTCATGTGCAAAAGTAAAAGGAACTTAACATGCATTCATCTTACGCTTATGCTGCTGTCTGTCTATCCTGCCAACAGTTTCATAAAAACATTTCATACATTCAGAATCCTTCCTAAGCACTGCACTTCGAATTTTATCAAACTACCACTTGCAGCTGTTAGGAGTACTACTTCACCAAACTATATAACTAATTCTGTCCACATTTCATGAACCAAGGGATTACGTACGTCTTTCAAATTGCAACCATTCTATAGTTCTAAATGATCACTCACTCACTCGTAGCTTTGCAGTTTTGGCATGCATTCGTGCAAACTTATTAGGCCATTTTTCCGTTGGTTAAAAATCGAAAGGAAAGAAAGTACAGAACCTTTTGTTAGGTGTAGCAATAAGGTGAAGAAGATATGAATAGAGATTACCATGTAAATATTCATGCAAATACACATTCCTATCATAAACATATCAGAGCCTAAAGAGTGCTTTATTTGCTTACTTATTCTGTAGCGCTCTGTTACTCAAAGATTCGAAAATTTCAGTATTTATTTTCTGCTAATTGAATAATTATATCAAAATGCGTTAACGATTAGGGCATTCCCCACTGAGAAGAAATTTCGATGTCCACAATCTACCAATACAACTAACCATCCACATCATAACGATAACATAGGAAACGCCTAAGCCACCGATCTAAACAAACAAGATATTACCAGTAAACATCTCAATACCAAGCACTGTCCTAAAATTAGTTACTTTGGCCACGCAAAACAAACAGTAGTCTTCTTCGAGCAATACTGTTAGGGCGAAAACACGCGCTAATAATACACGCAAGTATACGCGTTCGCAAGTAATATAGAATACTTTCTAGTTCGTTCCCACAGAGACTCAGACTAATTATTGTTCAATTAAACTCACTCACCAATGTATGATTACTTCTCAATGTTAATACACTAACACTTAGAATTATTGACTAAATATTAACTACAATTAACTACTTAATTAATCACCTAATTAACACTTCGAATTAACAATATTAAAACACTCATGAGATCACAACTTCATTACTACTTCCTTCAATAGTTATTGTTATTACCCTTAACATGCAACAGTGATGATATTAATCGAATAACACGAAACTGATAAAAGCCAACTCTCATTGTACTAATACCATTCTACCAAACATCCACAATTAAGATAGAAGTTGAATAGGTATCAATTATGTTGAGTCCCTATATTTCTACAGAAATTGACAACATAATGATTTAAGCGCAAGTTATTCCCTTTTGATTACACAGGGCGAATAAAACGGTTAGAGTTACCCACTAATCATGCACATCATACATGAACCTATGCTAGCATGACAAGTTCTAAATCTCAAGTTCCACCGTCGCTTCACAAGAGATTAACACCCGTATCTTATATGTTCGCGACACACATAAGACGAATACGCACAACCAATACTAGATATCATACAATCATCACATACTAAGGTATTAAACAATTAACTAAAGAATTCCATAGCAAATCCGTTACGACCCCATGATCACGATTAGCCCATGATAGCACTTATCGTCATCATGGGTTCATATGAAAACATGATAAATAAACACAAGAAAATAATAACCAAACTAATTATATTAAACCAGAGTACGTCACAAGAGTAATTAGGTTCAAAAGCAAGAAAACTAGCTTCCAACGTTACAACTAAATAAGAATCACAAGAAAATATGCTTCCTCTTCGTTGCGGTGTGCTAAAACGGTCTTCTTCCTTATCTCCTTCGCTCCTTGCTTAATACAACGATCCAACCTTGTGAAAACGTCTCCAAATCTACTTATATAATAGTCCCATAAAACTCAGATAGAAGTTGGAAGCCAAACAGAAGTAGAAGTCTAAAACAGATTATTACTGAGCGGCCCTCAGCCTTCTGGGCGGCTGAGCAGCTGAGCGGGCGCTCAGGACCCTACTAGAAAATTCCTGAGTTTGCTCCGTTTCTTCGCTGCAATCTGCCCATTTCTTTCCTCTCGCAATGCTTAACACATGCGGATCCCAGACTCTAAAAAACTTAGGTCACTAGGCACAAAGTCCCCTAAGAACTTAATAACTCGAATACCAAAGAGCCCACTCGTGATCAATTATGCATAAACACATACTTCTTTTTTTTTTCTTTTTCTGTTTTTTTTTCCTTTTTTTTTCAAAATTTCTGAGCAAGTGTGTTTCGCTCCATCTTGCTCAACCCTAGACTACTCGCATAACATGCGAGCCGGCTACTAGCCAATTGATGCCTAGCCACAACTAGCAACAAATTCCATTTTTACTCCATTTTTTCTTTTTCATGCCTTTATCACTAAGAACCTATTATCAAATTTTAAGCATAATAACTAGATTAACCTCGAAAACAATCAGATCATAACAACAATCTAGTCCTTAAGTATTCTCTAAGACTTAGTGAAAATACAAGTGCTTCTAGCATGCATATCAACTTACACGACTCAATCATCACTTTAATGCCATCACTACACTCGTATCAACATCACAAATTAGTCGATAAATCATCGCAAAAGGGATCATGGCATATACATGAGCTATACGATATGATAAACAAATAAAGCTATAAATAAATAAATAAAACTATATGGCAAAAATTATGCAACTATATGAACTAAACTATCATGAATATGCAGCTATATGACACACACACAAAATATTCCTTAACTACCACCCCCAAACTTAAAATCTTCACTGTCCCCAGTGAAGGTAGTAGAAAGGAACACAGGGTATACCTACTCGGAGTCATCGTCATCATCACCCTCAGTGGGTGGAGTATCAGGCGGCGGGTATGCAGAGTCCTCACCAAAAACTGGCCACTGGATGTCAGCTCCAAGGCCCCGAAAAGCAGTCCCTAACGCAAGGGTGAGCTCCTGAGCAAACATGCTCTGCGTCTCGTACATGGCATCCATCCGCCGTGACAGCCTCCTATATTGGGTATCTGCCATCCCAGCACCCTCCTGAGCTCTCGAAGAACCAGCCTCATCACGCCTAGGCCTAGCCATAGTAGCATCTCGTGCTAGACGCCCTCCTGGAAGACGATAACCCAGCCCATGCTCCTCGGGCTCACCACCGGTCCACTCCTGCATCCCATTCAGAGTCCCAGAATTAATCGGAGCGGCCGGCAACTGCAACTGCTCATGAGACGGTCAGTTCACTCCCACTGCTCGGCAAAGCTTCATGACCGTGGATGCATAAGGGATGTTCATGTGCTTAGCTCCCCTCAAAAACTTCAGAATCCCTTGGTAGATGAACTCACCAAGGTCCACATAGTACTCCTCATTCAAAATTCCCCACAACAACTTTGCTCTCTCAACTGTGACCTCATGTGCATACGAAGAAGGCAGAATATTAGCACAAATAAACGCATTCCATGCACGGGCATACCTGTTCATAGCGATCACCGGGAAGTGACGATACTCATTAGTTCATGTCCTGAAGGTCCAAACTGTGCCCGACCTACAGAGAGTAGCACAAATCAAATCCAAGTCGAAATCCTCAGCAGTCTTCTCATTCCAGTTCTCCTCCTCGGGCTTCCTCTCTCGCTGCCCAATCACACGGCGAATCGCCGCTGCGTGATAATCAACCGTCAGCCCTCGGACCACAGAAAACCCATTCTTCTCGGCCTTCGCGTTCACATAGAACTCGCGAACCACGCTCATCGGCACTGCTTCAGGCGACTCACAGAAAGCTATCCACCCCTTCTCTGCAATCATAGGTACCAACTCACCATCCCTCCCCGATGGTAAAAACCCCCCTCTCTTTCAGAATCGGCTTCCCCAAAAGCCTAGTGTACTCCTCCTCCGCAGCTCTGTCATTCAACCGAGGCCTCGCAACAGTACCCCTCGATGAATCAGCAGTAGGGACTGTGCTGCTGCTATTAATAGTCCTTGCTCTCTTGGGTGCCATTGAATCTGAATGAAAGTGCTTGAGAATAGTGTTTTTGTGTTTGGGAGAGAGTTTGAGTGTAGAAAGTGTGTGGGAGATGTATGGGATAGGTGTATGTATATATAGGGTATGGATTAGGTTAAAATAAGATTAGGAGTGGGTTTGAGGGATAAAATCATGAGGTAATAGGGAAAAGAAATCGTGGGTAATGGGGCTGTAAATTATTTTTTGATTTTTTGATTTTTTTTGGATTTTTTTTGAACTAAAAAAAATTTTTGGCAGCCGACCCCTGAGCGGTCGCTCAGCAAACCTGAGCGGACGCTCAGCTTGCTGAGCGGTCGCTCAGCAGAGCTGAGCGGGCGCTCAGGGGGTCTCTGGAAAAAAAAATTTCGAGCCCGGTTTTTCTGATTTTTTTGTGGTTTTGGATAGGTTATTAACTTCTAAGGGTTCCTGTAGCAACAAATCATGGGTTGCCTCCCACACAGCGCTTCTTTTTCGTCATTAGCTTGACGTTGCGTACCTTCCTCAAGTTGACAATAAAACGGCACTAACCACTTCTCGGTTTGCCGTATCCCCATAGTAGTGCTTCAAACGCTGACCATTAATCTTGAATGCTTGGTCCGGATCGTTCTCAAAAATCTCCACCGCTCCATGTGGAAACACAGTTTTGACAATAAAAGTTCCAGACCACCTTGATTTCAACTTCCCAGGAAAAAGTCGGAGACGAGAGTTGAATAAGAGAACTTGTTGCCCCGGCATGAATAACTTAGGATGTAGCTTCCTATCGTGCCACCTCTTCACCTTTTCCTTGTACATTTTGTTATTCTCGTACGCTTGAAGTCGAAATTCATCAAGTTCATTAAGCTGAAGCATTCTCTTCTTACCAGCTGCATCTAAATCCAGGTTCAACTTTTTCAACGCCCAATAAGCCTTATGCTCAAGCTCCGCAGATAAATGACATCCCTTACCATACACCAGTTGAAACGGGGACATACCAAGTGGAGTTTTATATGCTGTTCTGTAAGCCCAAACAGTTTCATCGAGCTTTAAAGACCAATCCTTCCTTGACGGACAAACAACCTTCTCTAGGATGCGCTTGATCTCTCTGTTAGACACTTCCGCTTGACCATTTATTTGCGGATGATAGGCAGTAGCAACTCGATGATTCACATTATAACGCTGCATCATACAAGTGAACTTACGGTTGCAGAAATGCGACCCTTCATCACTTATGATTACCCGAGGCGTTCCAAACCTTGTGAAAATCTGCTTATGAAGAAAATTCAACACTGTCTTTGCATCATTTGTTGGTAGAGCTTTGACTTCTACCCATTTGAGACATAATCGACTGCCAGCAAGATGTACTGATTATTGCAGGACGAGACAAAAGGCCCCATAAATCGATTCCCCAAACATCAAAGACCTCGACTTCAAGCATCACATTTAACGGCATCTCATCTTTTCTCGTCAAATTTTCCACTCTTTGGCAACGAGCACACCTTAAAACAAACTGATGAGCGTCCTTAAACAAAGTAGGCCAGAAAAAACCTGCTTACAGAATACGAGCTGACGTCTTCTCACCACCATAGTGTCCACCATAAACTGTGGAGTGGCAGTCTCGTAATATCCCCTCCGTCTCACAGGACGGGATACATCTCCTGATGATCTGGTCAGCAACCTGTCTAAACAAATATGGTTCATCCCACATATACCACTTCATCTCATGCAGAAACTTTTTCTTTTGAGCTGAGGTCAAATTAGGAGGCATTATATTGCTGACAAGATAGTTTACAATATCGGCAAACCATGGCTCTTCCTCCTGAACTGCGAACAACTGCTCATCCGGAAAAGATTCGTTGATCAATCACTTATCCTGTGAAGTAGACTCGGGATTCTCCAATCTAGAGAGATGGTCAGCTACTTGATTCTCAGTACCTTTTCGATCCTTGATCTCTAACTCAAATTCCTGAAGTAAGAGCACCCAACGAATGAGTCTCGGCATCGAATCCTTCTTGGAAACCAAATAGCGAATGGTCGCATGATCCGTGAATCCTGTCACTTTTGTCCCAAGCAGATAAGATCGAAATTTCTCGAAACCAAAGACTATAGTCAAGAGCTCATTCTCAGTAGTGGTGTAGTTCATCTGGCCCCCATTTAAGGTCTTACTAGCATAGTAGACCACATGAAAGAGATTATTCTTACGCTGCCCAAGAACTGCACCTACCGCATAATCACTCGCATCACACATCATCTCAAAAGGCTTTGTCCAATCCGGTGCTGTAATAACTGGTGCAGTGATTAAACTCTTCTTGAGAGTCTCGAATGCCGTCAAACATTTATCATCAAATTTGAAAGGCACATCTTTCTCAAGCAAGTTGCACAACGGCTTAGATATCTTTGAAAAGTCCTTGATGAACCGCCTATAAAAACCCGCATGACCAAGAAAACTACGGATTCCTTTCATAGAAATAGGTGGTGGAAGATTTTCAATGACTCTCACCTTGGCTTTATCCACCTCAAGACCCTTGCTAGGGACCTTATGCCCCAGAATAATGCCTTCACGCACCATAAAATGACATTTCTCCCAATTGAGCACCAAATTAGTTTCCACACACCTTTTGAGCACCGCACGAAGATTATTCAAACATTCATCATACGAATGTCCAAAGACGGAGAAGTCGTCCATGAACACCTCAACATTATTCCCAATCATGTCAGAGAATATAGCCATCATACATCTCTGAAAAGTGGCCGGTGCGCCACATAACCCAAACGAAACTCTGCGAAAAGCAAACGTGCCAAATGGACAAGTGAAGGTAGTCCTTTCCTGATCCTCTGGTGCAATACAAATCTGATTATACCCTGAGTAGCCATCCAGAAGATAATAATACTCATGACCAGCCAACCTGTCAAGCATCTGATCAATAAATGGAAGAGGGAAGTGATCCTTCCTCGTGGCCTTGTTCAGCTTTCGGTAATCCATTCATACTCTCCATCCTGTAACTGTTCGAGTGGGGATGAGCTCATTCTTCTCATTTGCTACCACAGTGATACCTCCTTTCTTAGGCACACATTGTACGGGGCTCACCCAAGAACTGTCAGAAATAGGATAAATGATGCTTGCATCCAGCCATTTCAGAATTTCTTTCTTCACCACCTCCTTCATGATAGGATTCAGTCTGCGCTGTTGCTCAACAGTTGGCTTACTACCATCCTCTAGCAGAATTTTATGCATATAATATGAAGGGTTGATCCCCTTGATGTCTGCTATGGTCCATCCAATAGCTGATTTGAATTCTCTCAAAATCCTTAAGAGCTTGTCTTCCTCACTACCTGAAAGGTCAGATGCAATAATAACAGGTAAAGTAGATGCATCACCTAAAAAAGCATACCTCAAGTGTTCAGGTAATGGCTTGAGCTCTAAGGTAGGTGCTTCCTCAATTGATGGTTTGAGCTTTTCTTCAGCATTTTTGAGGTTAGAAGTACCAAGAAATTCAAACGGCATGTCCAGCTTTCGCCTCCAGGGAGAAGCATTAAAAAATTGTAATTGCTCATTGCCATCTTCATCATCACTGTCAAAATCCCCCACTAAGGCCTTTTCTAATACATCAGACATTAGCATATGATCGAGTTCTGACGTAACTGCAGAATCAATCACATCCACTTTTAAGCACTCCTCATCTTCTGTAGGGAATTTCATTGCTTTGAATACATTGAAGGTCACATCCTACTCCTGCACCCGCATAGTAAGTTCACCTTTCTGCAAATCTATCAAGGTACGACCAGTAGCCAAAAAAGGTCTTCCCAAGATTATGGGAATCTTCTTATCTTCCTCGAAATCCAGAATAACAAAGTCTGCAGGAAAGAAGAGCTTATCCACCTTGACTACCACATCCTCCACTATGCCCCTTGGGTAAGTAATAGAACGATCAGCCAATTGTAGAGACATGAAGGTGGGTTTTGGATCAGGCAAATCCAATTTTTTAAAGATCGACAACGGCATCAGATTGATGCTTGCTCCCAAATCACAAAGGCACTTGTCAAACGACAACTTGCCAATGGTGCAAGGAATGGTGAAGCTACCTGGATCTTTAAGCTTTGGAGGTAACTTTTGTTGCAGAACAGCGCTGCATTCTTCCGTTAGAGCAACGGTCTCAAGGTCATCCAGTTTTACCTTCCTTGAAAGAATACTCTTCATAAACTTCACATAACTAGGCATTTGCTCCAGAGCCTCAGCGAAAGGTATATTGATGTGAAGTTTCTTGAACACCTCCAGAAACTTACCGAACTGCTTATCCAGCTTTTGTTGTTGCAATCTCTTAGGGAAAGGTGGTGGAGGATAGAGCTGTTTCTCCCCTGTATTACCCTCAGGCAGAGTGTGTTCAACAGTAGTCTTCCTTGGTTCCGCCGCTTTCTCCTTTTGCTTAGCTTCTTCATCTCTAACTTCAGCTTCTCCTTCTTTTACCTTTTCAGCATCAGCAACTTTCCCAGACCTTAAGGTAATAGCCTTGACTTGCTCTTTAGCTTCCTTCCTGCCTGGCACTTCCGTGTCACTGGGAAGTGTTCCCGGTTGATGATTGAGCACTGCATTGGCTATTTGACCGATTTGATTTTCCAAGGTCTTGATAGAAACCACCTGACTCTTGCATAACAGCTTAAGTTCCTCAAAATCAGCACTAGTAGGTACAGCTACACTTCCCTGTTGAGGATATGAAATCGACTTTCATAGACAACGCTTGGAGCTGCGCTGCAATAGCAGTGGCTGTATCGACTTCCAGAATACCTGCTACCTTCCCATGCATCATCCTCTGAGTTGGGTTTTGATGCTCATTTGCAGCCATAGTCTCGATAAGATTATACGCCTCTGTATAGCTTTTGGCCCACAAGGCGCCTCCAGCTGCTGCATCGAGCATGGGCCGAGATTGGGCCCCCAAACCATTATAGAAACCAGTGATCACCATCCAATCGGGCATTCCATGATGTAGACACTTTCTCAACATTTCCTTGTAGCGTTCCCAAGCTTCGCACATAGATACTGTAGGTTGCTGCGCAAACTGAGTAAGAGCACTCCTCATAGCAGCAGTCTTTGCCATCGGATAAAACTTCACCAGAAACTTTTGCGCAAGATCTTGCCAAGTAGTGATGGACCCAGCTGGTTCAGAATGTAACCAGTCCTTAGCTTTGTCCCTTAGTGAGAATAGGAAAAGCCTCAGTTTGATAGCCTCATCAGTCACGCCATTATACTTGAAAGTACTGCAGATCTGGACAAAATTTCTTATGTGCATGTTGGGGTCTTCAGTCGCAGCACCTCCAAAAGAAACAGAATTATGCACCATCTGAATGGTGCCCGGCTTGATTTCAAAGGTGTTAGCTTGAATAGCCGGATGAAAAATGCTTGACTGAATGTCATCAATTTTAGGCCGAGAAAAGTACATAAGAGCTGGATCGGTCTGAACAATACGATCACCCATGATTACTGGTTCTTTCTGCACACTTCCTGAATCCGAATCTTCAAAATCTATCTTCTCCGGAATATCAAGAACTTCGTCTGTCTCCTCAGCTGTATCTAAAGTCCTCTTGCGAGTACAAGAACGAGTTTGCATAAACGCTCACTAAAGTACCTGAAACACAACCAGAAACAATAAGTAACTAATACGTCTTAATCACTGAGTCCTAACGACCAATGATGGTAAGTATATAAACTAAACAAATACGCCGAGTCCCCGGCAGCGGCGCCAAAAACTTGTTAGGGCGAAAACACGCGCTAATAATACACGCAAGTATACGCGTTCACAAGTAATATAAAATACTTTCTAGTTCGTTCCCACAGAGACTCAGACTAATTATTGTTCAATTAAACTCACTCACCAATTTATGATTACTTCTCAATATTAAGACACTAACACTTAGAATTATTGACTAAATATTAACTACAATTAACTACTTAATTAATCACATAATTAACACTTTGAATTAACAATATTAAAACACTCATGAGATCACAACTTCATTACTACTTCCTTCAATAGTTATTGTTATTACCCTTAGCATGCAACAGTGATGATATTAATCGAATAACACGAAACTGATAAAAGCCAACTCTTATTGTACTAATACCATTTTACCAAACATCCACAATTAAGATAGAAGTTGAATAGGCATCAATTATGTTGAGTCCCTATATTTCTACAGAAATTGACAACATAATGATTTAAGCGCAAGTTATTCCCTTTTGATTACACAGGGCGAATAAAACGGTTAGAGTTACCCACTAATCATGCACATCATACATGAACCTATGCTAGCATGGCAAGTTCTAAATCTCAAGTTCCACCGTCGCTTCACAAGAGATTAACACCCTATCTTATATGTTCGTGACGCACATAAGACGAATACGCACAACCAATACTAGATATCATACAATCATCACATACTAAGGTATTAAACAATTAACTAAAGAATTCCATAGCAAATCCGTTACGACCCCATGATCACGATTAGCCCATGATAGCACTTATCGTCATCATGGGTTTATATGAAAACATGATAAATAAACACAAGAAAATAATAACTAAACTAATTATATTAAACCAGAGTACGTCACAAGAGTAATTAGGTTCAAAAGCAAGAAAACTAGCATCCAACGTTACAACTAAATAAGAATCACAAGAAAATATGCTTCCTCTTCGTTGCGGTGTGCTAAAACGGTCTTCTTCCTTATCTCCTTCGCCCCTTGCTTAATACAACGATCCAACCTTGTGAAAACGTCTCCAAATCTACTTATATAATAGTCCCATAAAACTCAGATTACATAGAAGTTGGAAGCCAAATAGAAGTAGAAGTCTAAAACAGATTATTACTGAGCAGCCCTCAGCCTTCTGGGCGGCCGCTCAGCATAGCTGAGCGGGCGCTCAGGACCCTACTAGAAAATTCCTGAGTTTGCTCCGTTTCTTCGCTGCAATCTGCCCCTTTCTTTCCTCTCACAATGCTTAACACATGCCAAAGCTTATTCTTGATGATTACTCCTCCGAAATGCAATTTATACCCTGAAATGTACAAACACTAGAAAAGCGCATCAAATACACAAAATACTTGATTTCAAGACACAAATTTAAGCCATTTTAAGACGTTCTAAGTAATATAAAATGCCACTTATCAAAGACATGCCCTTTAGTGAAAATAAATTATGGAAGGAATAATAAATTTTAGATCCTAACCATTAGTTAGTGGACAAGGACTTAAGTCACCATTTGATTTAAGAAAATAATGCAGACACCAGTACTAACTTATGCACAATAATAATGCAGATGATGTTACACCACTACTAACTTATGCACAATAATGTGCATGTGAACGAGTAAGAAAAGGGGATACACATCGCTAAAAATCTAGCATAGCCGCTAATTAAGCTACAACCGGCACATTTAACCAAGAGCACTAGTACACATCAAGCGATTTCAGGCACATTTTAGCTTATAACGTATAAATAGCTGACAAGCATTAATGCAACGTCCGGCTCATTTCTGTACAGTAACTAGTTCTGTATCCATTGATGTGAATGTAGCATTACTCGTTCTATTTTTATTAATTTTATAGGATGAAGCGCTTAAAAGAGAACATAAACGATCTTTTCCATGTAATTACTTTGCCTTCGCAGGTAAAAGTTTATAACTTGAAACTTGGTTAAAGATGATCTTCTGCATATTTAGTACAGATAAGGTGTAAATTATATATGTGATTAGTGAATCATGAGAAGCAGTTAATAGAAAGCAATCAAATATTTTCTTTTCCCCCCCTCCAAAGCTACGATAATTAAACAATGCAACATCTGTCACAACAAGGCATATGCTTTTTTATATAGCTATCTTCGACTCTTCTTTCTTTAGCTAGATGTAAAATTCATCTAGTCAGTTTCAAAAGAAGAAGGCTGCACCAGCGGCAGTGGTAGCAATGCCAGCAATGGTGGAGATATCCAAGGCAGAGGCAGCGCTAGAACCAGGTGTATTCGATTGAACATCGGTAGAGCTCTGAGGGAAAGCTCCAGCTGGTACTGGTCCTCCAACTGGTGCTGCATCATCATTTGCATCCGTAGTTCCAATATCGTCAGAAGGTCCTTCAGCCACTTCGCCAACATCATGATCAGAAGGCCCGCCAGCCGCTTCTTTACCATGGTCAGAATGTTCCGCAGGTTTAGCAGCAGAGGCCATGCCAATGATGACAAAAAGGACGAGTCCAAGGACGATGATTCGACTAGCCATTTTATTATTCGTACGAAGCCTGAATAATTTTGTTGAATGCAGCAAAAATTCTCTTGATAGGGTAGAGAATTAAAACTGCAGCCAAGAATAAATCAGACAAGTGAAATGAATGCTAGAAATATAAAACGTTTGACATGTTTTGGCTTGTGTTGAAGCGTGAACATCGCTAAATTGCTGCAAGTATGTACAAGTTTTGGCATTAGCCCATGTTTTTTGCTAAGACAATCAATTGACTTGTTTATTATCATCAGAAACCATCAGTTTTTCTCTGGTTAAATTGGACTCATGAACTATTTTTAACGAATATTGTAATGTTCCTCGAGAGTTTTTCATATTAATTTAACAAGTCTAAAAACTGCCAAGTTATAAAATTGTTATGGAGTACTAAATTAAAAAGTTTTCTTTAATTTACAGATTTCAGAATTCCTAACTAATTGATCGAGGTTCTGATTTAAAGGATTTATGGGCAATTTTCGAAGAATAGGCCAATTTCTATAACCATGGTAGCAGGTCCTTTAAATAGAAACATTAACTCACCTGCTTGATTGTGCCATAGCAAGAGAAGCTCTTACATTAGTCTTTCTGTTCTTAGCTTGTTTGTTCAAATGGCTACTATTGAGTATTGAATGCACAAGAAATATGCAACAAGTATACAACGCTGTGATCCTACCTTCATCACTAACAAAAAAAACACAACAGAAGCAAGAACCCGACAAATTTTCGGAGAAAGAACAAACCCATAAAAGAGCTTAAGAACATACATAAATTAAATGTACAGACGCATGAAAAATATTTATAAACAGTGTCACATCAAAACATAAAACACACAATTTTTTTTAAAATTATACATATATTAAACCCTGTGGGAACATCAAACAGGGGGAATCACATTATGACAACACAAAAGAACGTCACAGAACACCAAAATACGCATTCATATCATGAACATCAACCAAGTTTATGTATAAACTTGGTTAATCCTAAGTTTATCAACCCGGCTGAATGTAATTGGTATAACCAAATTAGTATACGATCCGTAACACTTCAGATCTCTACGATTACCATTATGATGCCCAAGCAAATGGCAATGCATCACACATCTTACTCCTAAGCAATGCATCACACATCTTACTCCTAAGCAATGCATCATGCATCTTACTCCTACCACAAAAGAAAACAAAATACACCACACACCAGTGCTTTAAATATTTGGATTAGCAAACAAAAAATTAAATGTAACCATAACATCCTCATTGACAATTTTACATTTGACCAGCAAATTTTCTTGTACATAACTACGCAGCTTAAATCACTACACACTTTCCAGAGCTAGCCTCCTTGTGTAGTTATGTGCAAATGTATATTTCTGACATTCAAAATTAGGGCCAAGGAGCAACAACCAGGCCACTTCAAATCAATACTCTTACACACGCAAAAATGAGCTGCCCAACAGCTTCCAACACAATAAATCTACAAGTGAGCTCAAACTATCAAGTATCAAGCTTTACCACTCCAGATAAAGCAGAAGATTATATAATCCTCTCAACTACAACCATGCTGTATAGCGGTTCGTTTAAAAAAATCTGTAAAAAACCTCATGATACAAAAGCTAGAATAGATGTAAATCTGAATTCAACTAAGTTTACAGGAAACTAGGCTGTCTACATACATTGATGATGCTATATAGAAATAAAAATTTGAGATATACACATGGAGCAAAACTCCTACTCCTACTGATAGATGAACAGAGTCAAATACAGCACCTTGGAGGCCTCCATTCATCAAGGACTATAAGACTTCTGGCTTCAGGCACCTTGATATACAAACATATGGACAAGCAAGAAAACTAAACAAAACTACTCATGGATTTACATTCTTATGGCGGATTACATCTGAAAATTTTAAGCTTACAGGATGAGAGCGCTACACAACACCATTATCCCCTATTACAACTTTAGCAGGTTTACATGTATGGTTACCATTTTACAACATAAACTCCACAAAAGAACATGATAACCGTATTAACAGAACAAAACCGGAGCCTTAAATATGGTGACCAGACTATACAAGCTCGCTATGTGAGATGTGTTACAATTTTGAAACTACTACATTACAATCAACAACAAACACAAATTAACAGAGCCTCTTTCTAAACATCTTTTTTGCAGGAATACAATTATAAAATATAGAGTTCCCACCATATAACTACAAGTCTACAATGATGGTCAATCTCATAAATGCTGCTTTGGCAGACCACAACCGTTTTCAGAGGAGTCCAATGAAAGCAGCAAATTTTGCACATCTTTCTCCAGATAACCACATGGGCTGATTCAGTAACAAAACAAAAGGTTACCCACGCTGAACTCATGTTATTTTAATTTAAAGAAAGATGAAAAATACCAAAATATATCTATACCCAAAAAATTATAGAAGGTAGTAATAGTATATAATCGCGCTAGATATCCAGCTCAATTGGAATATATAGTATAATTTGTCTACAGTTACCTAACTACGCACAGCCATCAAGGAAAAGTATATCCCGCATAACTTTTTTTCTAAAAACAAGCACCGGTAGAACAAGATACCGCAATATAGAACGATGCACCCTCACCAACTTTAGAGTAAGCAATGCAAAGTTGCACGGCAACTACTAACTAATAAGCTGAAACTTCAGGGATAATAATGTAGTCCCTTAGGTTACATAATAAAGATACAGACCTCTGAATATGTACTAGTAATAGATAAATATTAACACTTAACTCTGTACGAACATCAAATCTAGCAAGTAGTAGTACTAGTCATAATAAAATAGCAGACACACAAAGATATAATTGTCTGCAAACCGGAAAATATAAGTTGTAGTGGACAAGTTCTAACCACTCCAACAATTGATAAATCTGATATCCATGCATACCTATAATACTTGTCTACCAATAGCTATAGTTTAACACAAAAAGAGAAGTTAAATGACTGGTCACGGCACTAAATAATGAATGTCTCTCTTTCTCATTAGAACAGATCTGATTGCTAAATTATTCTTGCCAAAAATAGACTTCTATATTAAGTGATATTTTATAATTATATTAACAGACTTGTGCAATGCATCAATAGACCTATTTCTTTCATCACCCAACTTCTACTTCAAAAATTGCTTCTTTACAAAGAGCAATGTTTTATATACAATATTCACCTCGGCCTATGTTTCAGTTTAGCAAGTAACCTATATGCATAACCAAATGAATATGGATAAACAGGGACGAACCACTAGCTCGGATAGCTCATTTTTAAATCAATTAACCGACGTACGATCAATCACACTTGCAGAATTACAGTATAGAAGAATATAACAATATAAGTTGGTATGAAAGAAGCACTTCAAAATATCAGTGTGAATTCTCGTGACATAGACAAACAAGGAAAAACAATTATCAGGGCAGACTTAGAACATACTGCAGCAAAACCAACTGGAATAAATTAAACAAGTAATGATCATGAAAATCAAAGACAAACATGCATAGTCATTCAATTAAGGAGTCAGAGAATCTCAATCTTCCCGGTCCCATAAGTCACGACCTCAAAAGAGAGTATAACAGAGGATAGGTAATAAACTATTAAAAAGCCAGCAGAAGGGCATTAACACTTAATATCCCAAAGCAAATATTACGATACACTACCGCATTAAAAATGTATTTTAGCAAGCACAAGTTTTTAAGTGATGCAGTCTATAAAAGCTGAAGAAAGAAATTAAGAACTATTCTTGCCTCCAAAGCATCCTGCCAAAACTTACTTTCTAAATGGGGAAGCATTCTGCATGCATCACCATCAAAAAACCAGCTGCAGGTGCATCCAGGAATCTGATGGGCACCAGGAAACAGAAATGTCGGTCTCATAGATCCCCTGATAAGAAGAATGCAGACTACATCAGTCCGATGGTAGACGTCTCCTCTTCCCATAGTCTGCATCTCTAGAACGAGACCTGTGATCATCCTCTGGCGCAACACGGGATCTGCTCCTAGATCTTGAAGAAGCTTGTCCACGATCCCCATCATCCTTGTACGAGTCACGATCTTTTTGCCTATGTTCGCGATAATCATCCTTCTCCTCCCGGTACCGGTGATCCCTATCATACCTGTCCCTCTCCGGATCTCTCTCATCACGATGTCTCTTCTCAGAATTCCCAGACCAGTCACGCTCCGACCCCCGTTCCTTCTCGCGTGAAGCAGCATTTGACCTCGCACCTTTGTCATTACCTTGGTCTCCATAGCCGTACTCAGAACCACCGTCTTCGCCGACATAACTTGACTCTCTCGTCCTTTGCCCATGTTCCTCCCCTCCCCATCCACCCATGTTATTATCATTCCACATTCCTTGATGGGGTCCATCCATCCCAGCATTGCCCATCATCCCCATTCCATTACCGGCCATTCCCCTTCCAAAAAATGCTGGATTGACATGAGGAGACACACCAGCAATTCCCATCGCATTAACGTTAGGGAAAGGAGGCATCATCCCAGGAAAAGCAGGACCTGGAAAACCTCCATAACCAGATCCTCGACCCATATAGGTTGGGTCAAACCCACCACCCATCATACCCTGAGGATGCATGAAACCACCAGGTGGACCACCAAATGCTGGACCTCCCATTCCTTGCCCATAACCTCCAGCATTTCCACCAGCTCCAACTCCAGGGGCATTTGGCATGTTTTTTGGTCCCATAGAGCCACCCATTCCTCTCATATGCCCACCCCCTCTGTTACCAACTCCCTGTCCTCTCCCCCAACCACCTCTTCCATACCCTCTACCTGAATCTCCACTGGGATAATTTGTCCCGCCTCCTCTTCCTGCATTCTCGTTCATAGGCCTCCTTCCCTGTTGCTGAGATTGGGGTTGGACTTGTGATTTATTCATATAAGAAGCCCCCATCTGCTTAATAGTTTGTGGAGAAGCAAATGCCACTACACAAGGTCTCCCATTGAAAACATAGCCATTCATCCCTTCTTTACAGGCAGCTGCAGCAGCAGAGTCATAGAACTCGACCTGACAATATCCCTTGGATTTGCCACTAGCTTTTTCATCAAAGAACTTAATTTCTTTAACCGGCCCATACTGAGACGAGACACTCTCGATTTCCGCATCGGTAGTCCACCAATGGAGTTCCCCCACAAAGAGCATAGTCGCGCCATTATCTCCAGCTGGCCTAACTGGGTTATCATTAGCAATTTGGCGGTTCAAATTCACATTAACATTTGAATGATTAGCAGGCACCTGTGAAACACCTCTTGGGACACCTGTGTTGGGATTAAGCAAAGGCTGAGGCTCATTGGTAACTTTACCTGACATGTCAGCAGGGTCGATGCCAGTATTCTGTGCCACAGGTGTGGGGCCACGAAAACCCATGTTCGATGCTTGAGCATCATGAATCGAACCTGGAGGCATTGCTTTTTGAGAAGTATTGTTTCCCCCAACGTTTGGTACCATATCAGTGATTAGCCTTTCCTTTGGGTCCGTAAACGGCACTCCAGAGTTCGTAAACTTTCCATCATTCGGTGCTCCATGGATGTTTACCTCTTTCGGCAGCGGATTCTCTTGTCTAGGTTCAGGAACAGTAGTTTTTTGAGTCTGAAATCCCCCATTCACAGCACCGCCAGCAGATGGAGCTGATGCCTCAGACCTCTGAAACTGAAGGAAACCATCTCCAACATTAACATCATTATAAAGATCATCATACTCATCATCTTCTCCTATATTCTCATCCTCTGCAAGTGCAGATATTGCACCACCTCCATGATACTGCATCTTCTGTGGTGCTCCATATTCCTCCTCTTCATAATCTAACTGCTCTTCAGGCATGGGGTCCATGTCCACTGATTAAACACAAGTAAATGTAATTATGTAAGAACACTTTAACATTCATAGAAAATGGTAAAATAAGTCCAGCTAGATGACAAAAAATAAAAAGATTAGTCAACCGCTAAGAAGGGACATCTAAGGAGGCAGCAGCTAAAAATACCACAAAAACCACCAAGCTAAAAAACATAGTTGCTAAAATGAAAAAAAAAGGAGCCTGCAGAGATTAAACACAAAGAGAGTGCACACTACTGAAGAGAAGTGCACTTGATGAAACAAACACATGTTTGTACACACACACACACACACATATATATACAAAATTATTATGCAATAGATAAATCATACATATTATCATATCTCGTAGGAAAGTAACATAATCCAAAGGTATTAAAGCTCCAGTAGATAGTAGTCAACAATACACTACTCGTTTTCATAATAATGAAGAAAGATAAATTCTAATTATATCGATTTTGGTTCTTTAGTCAACCACCGTCTTTTACCAGATTCTTGAGATCCTTCTTACATCGGTATGCTATAACTTTTGTTAATTAATATTGACATTAATGCATTAAACATATTAGCAACTCCCTTCAAGTCAAGGTTAAACTCCCTTTTTTTCTAAAACAAAGCACAAACTAAGAGCTTAACTGAGCTTCGGGGGTGAACAACCGGCTTCTTAGGTCTTAATCTATTTGTTTTCCTAAAATTTTATCTTTAAGTACAGACGATTAAGCCATCAAAATTAGTTTCTGTCGATTACCCACATAATTATAAAAAAACAAAATCTACAACATGACAAACAACATAAATCTATAGTAACACAAGCAAAAAAACATCTTACAAGCTGTTCGTCAAAAATTAAAAACATAACAAGATCTAGCTTAAATAAAAACATAAATTCATATACAGATCTTTCGACAACAATTAAAACAACCCATCTTTCATTCTCAAACAAACAAAATTCAATTTTCACATTAGCACCTCAATTAAACCAATAAAACAGGCAAAACACAACATAACATATAAATTCAAAAATTAAAATGATGCATAAAAAGCACAAATCAAAGATACCCATCTCATAAAATCACAAAAAGAAAATGATGCATAAAAAGCACAAATCAAAGATACCCATCTCATAAAATCACAAAAAGAACATAAATATAAAACACCCATCAAAAGTTAAGCAAAAATTCAAGAAATTTACCAATTTGAAGTAAGAAAAGCCAAGAACTTGTAAAAGTTGACCTAATAAAAGATGAAAATAGGGCTATGGCTTGTCTGTATGTATAGATGTATGTATATATCTATCTTTCCTGTTTGTAAAATACAGAGTTCTATCCGAGCCGTGCAGATTGGAGACAGGGTTTTGCTGCCAAGATCGGATTTTTCTGTTTTATTGGATTGGGTATGTTTTTGGGCTTTTCAGGGTCCATTTGGGTTTAATGGGCTTTTTTGGTAAAATGGCTCAAATTGGATGAAAAAAACTATTCTTGATTTTGGTTAATTTTATTAACAAATTAATTTCACCTAAGTGTTTAATCTTGGGTACACAAATAGATTTTCCTTCGTAAAACACAAATACATAGCAAGAATATTTTTCTCTAGATTCCATATTCAATTTAGATCTTCCGTACAAGATCTTCAATAGAGCTGTCAAACGGATAATTCGGATACGGATCCAGATCCAAAAATTCATATTTGTATCCGTATCCGAATCCGAAAATATTTAAAGAATAATATCTGAATCCGGATCCGATTGATACTATCCGGATACGGATAATATCCGTATCCGAATCTGATTTTCAATCAGATTTTTTATTTTATAGTAAAAATTAAAAAAATTGAAAAAAAAATTAAAAAATATAGTAGAAATTAAAAATTCATTTTTAAAAAATTAAAATAAGAGATAAAGTGATTTAATCATATTTTAATTTTTCAAAAAAATAATTTTATTTTTCTTTTCAATATAATCGTTATCTTTAAATTGTTCAACTCAAATGATTTTTTTCTATATGTTTGTGAAATTTGTATAAACATAATATTTAATATATATCGGTAGCTTAGGTATAAAATTTGTATAAATTTGTATATATACACATAAACACACAATTATTTTAATATAATATATTTTTAAATTATTTAATTATAAATTATATTTATTCGAATTCGAATATTATCGGATACGCATATGCCTATATCTGTATCTGTATCCACAATCGTCGGATTCGAATACGGATAATATCCGTTTTGTTTCGGATACGGATAATATCCGCTTTGTTTCGGATACGAATGCAGATTTTTAGGACAAATATCGAATTTTTTAAATTTTTTTGACAGCCCTAATCTTCAATGTCTTTACGTTTAGTGAAACTTATCTATTCTAGTCTTTTTATTTTAAATTTTATAAAATTTCAATTCAAATTATGATAAAAAAAAATCACAAACATATTTTAAACTATAGAAAGAGAAATCAATACATGGAAATAATACAAAATACAAAAATATACCTTGAGAATTAGGCATGGAGATGTTTTCGACGATACTTTCGATCTTATTTGGGGACATGTTCGCCGATTCATTCTCCGAAATATTGGTATCATTCATTGAGGTGTTCACGCATTCCATACTTGCCGAATTGTTTTTATTAAGATTTTTGAGATCATGTTCCATAGTGAACGGAATGTCAAAATCTCCTTAAACGGTATATTTATCTTTTTTTTAACACTATCTCTTTGATTTGTGTATGTATATATTTTTTTATATGAACTTCTGGTCATAGACTATTTATATGTAAATGCAATAGCGGAAAATCAAATTGATTTAAATTTGAATGAAATTGTTTAGAGGGAATCGAATATTTTCCATAAAATCTTGTCTAGATATTTTAATATTTCGAGAATCTTTAATTTGTTTATCTACTAACCGAAAGATTTTCATTTGACTTAGTTAGCACAAAAAGTACATTATATTTCAATTTATATTTGCAATTGTGATAGATGACAGTTGTTATACTTAAATATATACAATATTTTTTAATATACGTACAAATATTCGAAATGCTAGTTATGACAGTTGTTATACTCAAATATTTACAATATTTACATTCAAAGTGACAACCGTCATGCCCAAATTTAAATAATATTTTCTGAATATATGTGCCATATCCAAAATCACGGCGGTTATAGTTCATTTTGATAATGGGTTCTAAATAGGTCAAACAAAAATTCCAATTTAAGCCCAATCAATCTCGGTAAAATTGAAGGCTCATGATAAGCTAATAAATATATCATATGACAAAGATTAGCTTAATGTTATGACCCGAGTTTCTAAGTCTTCTCATATCAAAAATAGTCTTGAAAAGCGGAGAAAATTCACCACAATTGAAATATCTTGAGATTTAAAGCGGCTGGGTAGGGACGGTAATCAGGTCATTTCGGGGTCGGGGAATGTTATGCCAACTTCCGAATCCTTAAACCTAGCCCTATTCACGAACAAGAATTATTTTACTCCCCGGATGGGATATAAGGATCTACACAGAAAGTAGCGGAATTTATTTATTTTTTTTAACAAAATTAAATTGTGAATAATATTTTTTGATAGAAATTAAAATGATAAATCAAAATACTTTAACTTTTTTTGAATTTAATACTAAATTTTAACATTGATTTGAATTAATATTTATTTATTATCTATAATAAACAAGTATAATATAATTGTAATTAAATAATATCTCCATAGGAGCGCGATGAGATAGCTCAACTGGTTAAGGGTTTATCTCTTGTCGTCCTGGATTCTGGGTTCGATTCTCGTTCACCCCCGAGATTTATTAGAACATATACTCAATTGTAAGGCATATAAGCCAAATTAGTCAAAAAAAAAAATCTCTGTAGGCAAACTTTAAAGCATTTAGTGGATTTAAAATTAAAAAAAAAATTATTAGATATATTTATTTACTTTATTAGATGTATATGTATATATATAATATTATGTTTCTTTGAAATATGATCCGGGATCAGGGATCGATAAGGAGATATACTAATCTGCGACCCCGCCCCGATCCACGAAATTATATATATATATATATATATATATATATATATATATATTTCCGATCCCCGTCCCGTATCCAAAAAATCGCGATGTCCCGTACTCTTTGTGATGAGAATCGGACATGGAGGGCTAAATGCAAATATTTAAAACTGAGCCTCTAAGCCGAATCATATGAAGTATATTCGACGAAGGTGGGGAATGGCCCATGCGAGTTTAAAATGATTTTATCCAAAATCCTTAATAAATATGCAAATTTTATAAATATAGTACAACATAAGACAGTTAAAAAATATAAGGATTTCTGATAATATACAAAACATATAATATAAATTTATATAAGTCATTTATGTAGAATCAACGGTTAGTTAATCTAAAGGTTATTCGTTCATGGGAGCTCAATCAATGGCTTCGATATTTTTTCACCCCTTTCTTAACTTTTCTTGCAGCATTATCCTTACATTTTCTTATGTTTTGTTATCTTTTCAGAATAGCACTTACATCCAGGCGGCCTTTCAGGATGCCGAATCATGAAAGAAAGCCTTGGAGAAGTCTGACAAAGCTTTGAAGAAGCAGAAGGGTAAATATAGCTCTTTGGAGATGAAAATAAAGCGCAAGGATGAACAACTATTTGAAGCCAATACGGAGTTGTTTAAACTCAGGGAAGAGCGGGACAGGACTATCGACGCCTATTTGGATACCGACGAAATCGCTCAATCTATGCGAGATCGGGATGATACAGTTTTTCCTGGAGTTTTCAGGACTGATTGGGGCAAGACTCTTGGGATCGTGAACGATGTATGTCCTAATACTTGTCCAAATGATGAGACTTTACTACACAGGTTTCGCACCCGCATAGTTGTTTCCGAGGACGTCCCTTATACTGAGCCCCCTCCTCCACCCGAGTCATCTTCTAGAGCTGCCATAGAGGACTCCAGCTCTTCATCTTGTGAGAGCGGCAATAAGGCGACAACTAGTGAGAGTGAGGGAGATGATGATATGGACGTCGAGACTTCTCCTGCTCGCTAAGACTTTATTAGGCCCTGTGCGGCTGCTTCTTTATATTCAAAAGTCGTGTTCTTTTATTTATGTATTGAACTGTTTGTTGGGTTTAGGGGTATAAAAACACGACGGAAACAATAAATAAAACCGTAAAAATAGAATAAAATCGAAACACACCGCATGATCCATGCAAAAAAACAATATTTAATTCATGGATGAAATGTTTACCTTAAATAGCTTTACGATTATGGTTGTCAAAAGGAGATCCTAGCTTTAACCGAACACCACGTATCTCGCCTTGACGATCTATGTCGTAGAGGTATCCACACGAAAGATGGTACGGAGGAGGCGTGTACTAGCACCAAGAACGGACATGTTCCCCCCCCCCCCTCTCTCACCTTTAGCTGCTAGGGTTTTACATTTTTATATAATAAAAATGTAACCCTAATTTTAACCATAAGGATGTTTATATAGAGAGGCCAAAAACAGTCATAACCCTAATCCAGTTTAGAGTTTAGTAAAATCTGAAATTCTATTTATTTAATAATTAAGTATAACTCAATTAACAAATAACAACTAAATTTTGGATTTAATAATATACAAATTCAAAATTCATTTATCCCATTAATTAAGTCCAACTTAATTAATAATAAGTAATTTGAATTTCCTATTTAATTCAAATATGAATTTGAATTAAATATTCCCACAAGCTTTCTTTGTGCGGCCCTATAGGTTATTATTACGTTGAAAATAATTTAAATATCTCATATTTAAATTATAAATAATGAGTGGCATCTAGTAATACATCATTGCTACCCAGATAATAATAATTAAATCGGTGATCGATTAACCTTTCGTGAATAATGTACAATACAATATAATCTCTTTAACCAAATATTATAGATTAAACTCGAGGCATGTTATGTGTCATTCTTTTCATGGTTTAATCCAGGTTTCCTTGATCAATGAGTAGACTATCATTTCAAATCAGCATTTGAGCGCGGCGCCACGCATTTTATAGTCTAGCTCACACAAGAGACCAGTAATATCTCTCCAAAATTAGGAGGGTTAAATTCTTTCTAGATCATTCATATTTCTCACACGGTTCCTAATATACCTGAAGTCCACTTTTATCATTTGTCGGTCAAAGGCAACGTTTGATGTAATCAAAGTATATTAATCATCGTATAGAGAAATAATGATTTCAAGTCGAAGGACTATCACATCATTATCATTGTGAGAATTACTTATGACACAACAAACATGTAGAATCTCATATTGGGTCTATCCAGCACCATGTATATTTACATCTGCCTATATTTTCAATTTTAGTATCATTATACCTATGATCAATGAGATGTGGTCATCAGTCAACAAACACGCTAGTCTTAATGTATTATTATTATCCCTTAATAATAATAATACTCGACCAGGGATATTTGGGAATATCGATACTATTCATATAATCTCATTTCTAAGTCACGTACTTAGAGATATAGATACATATCATATTCCAAAGATACTTATTAATCTAATATTTATATCGCAGTAAATTAAGACTTAATAAATTATTAAAAGAATAATTGATAGAATATAAACATTAATAATCCAAATGTCATAAACAAAACATAATAGCGTTGTCTCTATGCACAAACACTAACAATCTCTCACTTACATTAGAGTCAATCACCCATATATCTAATACCCACGGAACTAGTATGAATGTCGTGCTTCTACTGCCTTTGAGACAAGATTTGCATTCTTTGTATGATCCAAAATCAAACTTATCCAAGTAGCCATCTTGATGTAACTTGGAAATGCGTTTCTCATTTATGTGGCGTAAATGATAATGCCAGAGGTATGTTTGATTGAGTCTATCATCTTAATATGTTTGTTATCATTACTATTTACATTATTGACAGGAGTATCAAGATCAAGAACATATAAACCATTAAACAAACGTGCAACCCCATAGGTAATATTATTCAATGAAAAGGAACAACTATTATTCTGAATCAAAAATGAAAAACCTTTCTTATCCAAATAAGAAACCAAAATAATGTTTCTGCAAATCGCAGGCACGTAAAACCAGTACTCTAGTTCTAAAATGAGCCCAGTGGGCAACGATATGTGATAAGTCTCTACAGCTAAAGCAACAACCTTTGCTTCATTGCCAACACGTGGGTCGACTTCTCCCTTTGTCAATGTCCTACTTCCCCGCAGTTCCTGCACATTTATATATACGTGAGAACCACATCTAGTATTTTTACTGACTCATCAAACTGGAACGAGACTTTGCCCGTTCCTTATTACTATTTCACAGAAATTGCACATAAGCCATAAAATTATATAACTTAATATTTTATACTCATAAATCCACATAATCCACAATTATAACACAAAATTGTATTTTATTCATATAAATACATCGCGAAAATCCCAGTCATTACAGTGTATCCTCTGCCCCTCGACTTTTTGGTTTTCAATGGTACATTCAACCACGAAGTCATCCAGGGCCTGAGCTTTGATCGTTGTTCGAGGTTTATATTTAATACCAAATTCCCCAAGCTCTATGGCCCATTTGATTAACCTTCCACTGGCTTTAGAACTGTGAATGATGTTTCTTAAAGACTGATTTGTTAGTACCTCAATCTTATGAGCCTTGAAGTAAGGACACGACTTCCTTGAGGCTATAACCAAAGCTAAAGCAAACTTTTCTATAGTGGAGTAGTTTAACTCAGCCCCATGTAAAGTCTTGATAACATAGTATATGGGTTTCTGGACTTTAAGCTCCTCCTTTACCAATACGGCACTCAAAGCATTTTCGGAAACGGCCAAATATAAGTACAGAGTTTCATTCAGTACTGGCTTGG
This sequence comes from Apium graveolens, assembly GCF_009905375.1. Taxonomy (NCBI): domain Eukaryota; kingdom Viridiplantae; phylum Streptophyta; class Magnoliopsida; order Apiales; family Apiaceae; genus Apium; species Apium graveolens. Next base: position 176,928,069 of record NC_133647.1, read on the forward strand.
CCAACAAAGGGGCTTGAACCATGTATTTCTTCAATTCCTCAAACACCATTTGACTTTCATCAATCCATGCAAAGTCTTTTAATTTCTTCAAATCCTTGAAGAATTGCAAACACTTGTCTCCAGATTTGGAGATGAACTGTCCCAAAACAGTAACCCTTCTAATGAGTTTATGAACATCCTTTACAGAGCGTAGAGGTTCCATGTCTGATATGGCCTTTTTTTATCAGGGTTGGCCTTAATTCCCCTCTTGGAGACCATCAATCCTAAAAACTTCCCAGATCCTACTCCAAAAGTGCACTTGGAAGGATTCAACATCATTTTGGGTGTCTCAAGACCTCAGAAGCTTCTCTCAAATGGGATATATGATCTACCTTTATGAGGCTCTTGACTAACATGTCATCTACACAGACCTCCATGGTTTTCCTAATAAGGTCCTTAAAAATCTTATTCACCAACCTTTGGTATGTGGCTCATACATTCTTGAGACAAAATGTCATAACAAGATAGCAAAAAACACTAAAGTCAATGATGAATGATACCTTTGGTATGTCATCCTTATGTCATCCTTATGTATCTTGATCTGATTGTAGCCGCTGAATCCATCCATGAAACTCAGCATCTCATGCCCCGCGGTGGCGTCTATCAAAGTTTCTATACTTGGTAGAGGAAAATAATCCTTTGGGCATGCATCGTTGAGATCAATAAAGTCAATGCACATCCTCCATTTTCCATTAGCCTTCTTCACCATTACAGGATTTTCCAACCATTCTAAAATTTGTATCTCCTCAATGAAACTAGCCTCTAAGAGTTTCTCAACTTCTTGCTTGATGGCTTCCTTCCTTTCAGGGGCAAAGCTTCTTTTCTTTTGCTTTACGATCTTCCGATTAGGATCGATATTCAACTTGTGGGTGATCAACTCATGATCAATACCGAGCATATATGTTACTGACCATGCAAACACATCACTAGTTTCTTGTAGGAACCTTATTAACTTCCCTTTAAGGGGCTCCTCTAACAATGCTCCAATAAAAGTTACCTTCTCAGGATCTTCAGGAATCAAAGGAATCGAGATCAAACCCTCTATCAGCTTTCCTCATTTTTCATCATTTTCACGAATTATCCATATCTTCAATGGGTAGAACCTGCCTACCAGCTCCATCTACCCTCAGCGAGGCCACATAACAGCTTCTTGCCATCTTTTGGTCTCCCCTTTCTTCTCCTATTCCGTTCCTGGTTGGAAATTTGATCACTGAATGATTGGATAAGGGGACTGCCTTGAAGGTATGTATGCCCGTCCTCCCCATGATTGCATTATATATCGATCTAGCCTTAACCACCATAAAATTCAACATTTGCGTATCTTGCCTTGGCTCCTGGCCCATTGTCAAAGGTAGTTTAATTATCCCTTCAACGATACATTCGACTAAGCGAACCCATAGATTATCATATCAGTCGGGGTTAACTAAGAATCGTTGTATCCCATTCTTATAAAGGTATCATAAAGTAAAATATCCACTGACGCTCTATTGTCTGCAAGGACTCTCTTTACCGGGTTGTACCCTATGATAGGTGTTATGACTAGAGGATCATCATGAGGAAATTTGATCCCTTCCAAATCAAAGTCATCGAATGCCATTGTCACTCCGGTCTTGGCCCTTTTCAGGGATTTTCCAACTATATGCATGAACTCTCGAGCATAAGCCTTCCTTGAGTTCTTAGAAGAGCCCGCCGCAGTTGGTCCCCCAAAGATCGTATTGATCACTGGTCCTTATGGTTGGGAGTTTCGCCCCTGGTCATCTTGATCCCTCATATAGTCATCAAAGTTCATTCTCCCATTATTGTTCATTTCTCCTATCTCACCATCTCCGATGTACTTACTCAATCTTCCTTTTCGAATAAGGAACTCAATCTCGTCTTTTAGCTGCTGACACTCATCGGTGTCATGGCCAACATCCATGTGAAATCAACAATACTTGCTTTTATCTAGCTTGGCAGGATCAGCTTTCAGAGGCTTTGTCCAGCGAAATCTCTATCTCTCTCAATTTCCATCAAGATTTGACTCATAGGAGCATTTAATCTAGCATACTCAGTGAACTTTTGTTTGGGTCCCCCTTTCTTTGGAGATGAATCAACATCTTTGCTAAACTGAGGATACTTGTCATTTGCATTGTATTCCTGGCCTATCTTTCCCTTCTTGCCACCAGCGGGCTCGTTGCTTACCACTGTCTTCTTCATGCTTTCTTCAACTTGAATATACTTTCCTGCTCTTCTTTGGAGCTGTAACATATTCTCTGGTGGCCGCTTGGCCAAAGACATTTTAAAGAACTCGTCCTTGGTTCCTTTCTGCAATGCTATCATAGCTACCTTATCATCAAGATCCGGGACTTTCAAGGCCTTCTTTGTGAAATGATTCAAGTAGCCCTAAGAGATTTCTTTGCTCCCTGCACAATGCTCATGAGGGAAGCTGAGCTTTTTTCATGCACCTTCCCGCTGATAAACTGTTTGGTGAAAGCCTGGCTTAAATCCCTGAAGGATACGATCGAATTAGGGGGCAAGCGGTTGTACCATCTTTGGGCCCTAATAAGGTTTGAGTAGAAACCCGACATTTAATGGCATCGTTCATGGGTTACAACAACAGTGCTTTAGAGAAGGTCCTGACATGATTTATCGGATCCCCAGTCCCATCATAAGCTTTTATGGTGGGCATCTTAAACTTTCTTGTGATATGGGTATTCATAATATCTATCGTTAAAGGTGGGGTTGGATCATCCAGATCTCCGAGGGGGAGCAATTCAAACGGGTTTCCCCGAGGGACATTTATCATTTTTTCTCTTGGGAACTACTCAAGTCATTCATTTTTCTCTTGGGAGTCTCCTTCAAGTCGGTGACTTGAGTAGCTCCTATAGCTCGGTTGGTTCTCGGTGGCTGCCTAGCATGACTTATCTCTATATCTCTCTTAAACTTTAAGATTTATGCTTCATGGGTACTCATACTTTCCTCAAACGTCTACGATGCCATCCATTAGTTTTTTGAAACTCGGGGCGCCTACCTCCAATGGGCTCGGGGTTCCTGCCTCCAACATGATTTTTTCCCTACATCTCCTCCTATGATGAGCGTCTTCGTAGGTGGATCCTCTGCTTTCCTCAGTTGTATAGGGTCCGACAAATCTCGTTCATTATTGACTGGTGGTAGACCTCTAATATAATTAGGGTCGTTCAATGGTTGTGGTTGAGGCGGTGGGGGCAGCCTACTTCCCCCAACCTCAGGGTACAACGACATCCCATAGGTGGGGTTTATTGGCATATGGTGCACCATAATTGACATTTCAAAACCCGCAGATTGTACCCCAAAGGAGCGTTCAAATTCGAGTTCTGAGGGTTCGCTGGGATTGACTGAGATCCAGATTGGAGAATGATAGGATTCGTTGTCCCTTGAGCTTGAGTCTCAAATTCCCTTACATGGTTTCCTCCCTCGTTGGTGGCATACGTCGAGTGTGGGGGTATCTCCACCGTGGATGAGAATGTTTGTGATGGGATGGGATCTTCAGCTCTGTTGTTGTTTCTGCTCCGTGTAAGTATCATGGTTGTTGTTGTCTTTCCACAAACGGCACCAAATGTTATGGGTAAAAAATTAGGGTGTATTTAATGCTAGGGTTCGTGAGCTCAAGTTTTTATTTCATTGCTCTCGTGTTTCGTTACTTAATCTGGCTTCAAAAGATGCCTATGTACCTTACGGTGTGCTAAGTATCAAGTCAAAGAACGTAGTTCTAAATTGTGGGGTGTGTTGCCCAGTAAAGATACAATTGTTTAAGGGGGGTTGGATACAATTGTATAAATGTTTCGAACAGGTAATAAAATATAACAACTTTTTATATTTCTGATAAAAACTGTTACAAAACCCTCTCAAGAAATACTGATGTTCTTGAGAGCTGTTAGGTCGAATGATACTCGAGATCTCTTCACTATGTGATGAACTAAACTGTGTTTATATACTACACAGCTACAACTAAACAATCTAAGATATGCATTATCAAAAGCTAACTGAAATTGATACATATCTTCAACTGAATAGATAAAGTCCTATAACCCAGATGTAAAAGATATCTACTCCACAATACAAGGAACAGAACAAATCTTCTAAGCTGACTGTCTTCAAATACTGATGACATCCAAATGCTGATGATGTGTCAAATCCTGACGACACATCAAATACTGATGACACCCGAACAGCCAGATCTTGAGCTTCTTCTGATCATTGAGAATTCAATATGTAACAATCTCCCTCAATTTATGCTTAATTTTATGAAGCACAAATTCCATTCTCAATGATGCCAAAACCAATTTATAAAATGTACAAGGAATAAAGCTTACTTCAGTATCTTCAGATAACTTACATTTGTTTCCAGAAAGTTTTGCAATCTTTCTTCCTCCTTGTCTCGTAGGACTTTAATAAGCTTTTTCTTCAACTCTCTCTTCTCTTCAGTGTCTTCTCCAAGCTGATAAATGGTTGATCTCAACTTAGAATTGAGCTTTTGTTTATCTCAAGATCACCAATCAACATGAAACTTAAATTAACATCTTCATGATCGGGACTGGAGGATAACTGAGGATTGTTGAGAAAATTTTTTAGAACTGCAGCTCCCTTTTTCATCTTCACTTCTTGACCAGTATAAGTTCTGTACTCGGGAACATAATCACCATTGTATTTATCATCTTTTATCATGACTCTTCTTCTGATGGCTTCAAGTATCATAGAAGACCAATTTCTGGTGACACTGTTCTCAACTCTAAGAAGATAGTGACTGTATTTCAATTATGTCTCAATCTTCATTCAGAGTTGCTGCAATGTAAAGCTCTTTACTTTACCATCCCTGAAAAAGTACAGAATCTCTTCTCTGACATCATTATCATTTATCTTTCTATAAACGATCTTCACAGCTTCAACTTTCTTAAGATGTGAAGGAGAAATTCTTTCACCAAGATTCTCTGTCAGAGTATTTGTATCCAGCAGATCAGATCTTAAAATCTCCATATCAGAATGACCAATGCCTACTCTGGTTCGATATTTGAAAAGTTTCAGTTTTTCATTGTATTCCACCCAAGAAGGTTTCTTGATGGACTTATCAACATCTTCTTGTTCTGAAATAGAATCTCTTAACCCTGCTGACACAAATTCAACATGCTTGAACCCTTTAGGATAGTCGAATGTATAAATGTCTTTCCATCTTCTATCCTTCTTGCTGAGAGGAGCATAACTTGTAGACAAATCATGAATCTTCCTTTTTATTTTATGCCATAGTTCTCTCTTTGATTTTAAAACTCTCTGCACATAATCTTTGCATGCTTGATCAGCTTTCCTTCTATCAACCTTTTCTTTTTCATCAACCTCTGAAATATGAGGAGTGACTACGGTAGTAAGGGCTGACTCATTTAATGCTTCAATCTCTTTTTCATCAGAGTCAAAATCAGTTATCAGGTTTATAGCATCAGGATCTGCATTTACCTCGGGATTTGTGTCTGCATCAAGAGTTACATTCTGATTTGCTGTATCAGCTTGATCAATATCAATGGTGATCTTTTCTTCCTTTGTATAATCAACTCTTCTGGCTTCTGAACTTCTTCATCTTCTTCATGTCCTTGTACAGGAACATAACCTTCTCTTGATAGAACATTCAGAATAGTAGAGTTAAATGCAGTCCTTGACTTGATTTATAAATTCTTCCTCTTCCTCCTCTTCCTCCAGCTCTTGTAGATCTCCCACCTCTTTTTCCTCCTCCTTTAGAATTGTTAGCTTCAGCTTCAATTTGAGCCATTAACTCCTTTTGTTGCATAACTGCTTCTTCAGGTGTTAGATCAGAAAATTCTTCAGTTATATACCCAAGAGCACTCCTAGCATTCTTTATCTCAAACCTCCTGTCTTTGTAGTACAAGACAATCTTGTTGTGTATATGTTATGTACTTGATGACTTCATGAACAAAACACCTTGGTAGATTTTACTTAGTGAAAATGTAGCACTCGACGGATAAGGATTATAGTCCCGACGGATAACTCATTTTAGTCCCGACGGATGATGACTTATTATCCATCGAGTGAGTAGCTTATGTAACAATAAGTCTGTAGCACATTTCTGCATACACATTGTTTAGAATCTGTAGTAGTACCTAAGTCATGTTGACTGTAACTAGATATACATAATAGGTTGATTAATTGTACATAGATGATGTCTTGTAATTCTGCATAAATGAAATGAAGTCAAGTGCCTGATTGCTACCCGACGGATAAACAACAATGAATTCGACGGATGATCAACAACCCGACGGATGATCATTAACTTGACGGATGATCATAAACCCGACGGATAAAGAATTCAAATATCTGTTGACAGTGACAACACAGTCACATGCGTCGAGTGTATGCAAATGGAATGTGGTAGCCTATTCAACTGGGTTTTCGAGAACAAAGAAGCATTGCCATTTCCATGCTATCATGAAGATATTCAAAGATGCTAGAATAGAGTAATGAAGTAGCATTGTATTAGACTTGATAGTTTTTGTTTTAATTATCCTGTCTTATTACTTTGTAATCTTGGTGATATATAAATCAAGATGCAGCAATAGAATAGCAACTAAGGAACTAAGCAACCAAGAGAGAAACATTTGTAAGCTGTATTCTTAGCATTTCTTTCATTCTTAGTTGTTATCAGTTTGTAAGCAGCTGTGAGCTTTTTGCACACAGAGTTCTCTCGATATATATTATATATCTCTGGTGGAATCATTCAAATCCACCAGAAAGTTTTTAAAGACTCTTTTTTTTAATTACTTGTATTTTAATTCATTTCAAGTAATTCTGCTAATCAATTCACACTTATATATATATTTGAGTTAGAATATTTTTATTCAAGAAAAAGTTTCAAGAATTCCATTCAACCCCCAATCTATAATTCTTGGTACATTGTTAAGGGACTAACAATTGGTATCAGAGCAAGCTCTTGAAGAACAAAGAGTTTAAAGATCAAAACAATACAGCAAGATGAACAAGAAGGATGTTGGAGTCAAGATTCCTTTTCTGGATAAAGACAATTACCATCATTGGAAGGTAAAGATGAATTTTCATTTACTTTCTCAGGATGAGGCCTATGTGGACTGCATAGAAAGAGGCCCTCATGTACCAATGAGAGCTACAACTGGAAATGAGCCATATGTCCCCAAGCCAAGGTATGAATGGTCTGATCCTGATATTGAACAAGTCAGAAAGGATAAAAAGGCCATGAATATCCTGTTTAATGGAGTTTATGGTGATATGTTTGACAACATTATCAACCGCAAAACTGCCAATGATGTTCGGGATACAATACAGATCATCTGTGATGGCACTGAGCAAGTTAGAGAAAACAAGATGCAGCTACTAATTCAGCAATCTGAGCATTTTCATAATGAAGAAAGTGAGTCTCTCACTGACATTTTTAGTAGGTTTCAAAAACTTCTAAATGCTCTAAAGTTGCATGGAAGGGTCTATCAGACAAAAGACTCCAATCTGAAATTCCTTAGATCTCTTCCAAAGGAATGGAAACCAATGACAGTCTCATTGAGAAACTCACAAGATTATAAGGAGTTTACTTTGGAGAGACTGTATGGCATCCTAAAAACTTATGAGTTTGAAATAGAGCAAGATTAGAGGATGGAGAGAGGAAAGAAGAAAGGAGGGTCCATTACACTAGTTGCTGAGTTAGAGAAAGAGAAAGAGATGAAGATAGAAGATGTTGAGTCAACTTCAAGGGTCTGTGAAAGCAAGGGCAAGGGACTTGCAGTAGAAAGTGAATATTCTTTGAGCCAAGATGACATGGAAGACATTGATGAACATTTAGCATTTTTTTCCAGAAGATTTGCCAAGCTCAAGTTCAAAAAGAACTTTGGAGCATCCAAGCCAAATAGAAACATGGTGGATAAATCAAAATTCAAATGTTTCAAATGTGGCTTGGTAGGGCACTTTGCCAGTGAGTGTAGAAAGTCAGATTCCATCAAGAAAAAGTTTGAGCCTGTGGATTATAAGCAAAAATACTTTGAGCTGCTCAAACAAAAGGAAAGGGCTTCTATTACACAAGAAAATGACTGGGCAGCAGATGGTCTGGATGAAGATGAAGATGTCAGCTATGTCAATCTAGCCCTAATGGTCAAGTCTGATGAAACAGAAACAAGTTCTTCAAGTAATCATGTAATTACTACAAACCTAGCACATTTATCTAAAACTGAGTGTAATGATGCTATAAATGACATGTCTACAGAGTTATATCATTTGCGTGTTAGACTTAAGTCTCTTACTAAAGAAAATGCTAAAATCAAAGAAAACAATTTGTTTTTGAGTGAGAGAAACAATGTCCTAGAGTCTCAGTTCATTGATTTTGAAAAATTAAGAATTGAGTGTAAGATTGCCAAGGAGGAATTAACTGAGTCCTTGAAGAAAGAAGAAATTTTGAAGAAGCAGCTCGAGCGTGAAGAGGAGGTGATTAAGGCATGGAAAACATCTAGAGATGTCCATGCTCAAATCACCAAAGTTCAAGGAATCGAGTCCTTCTGTGATGCAACCTGGAAAAAGAACAAGGAGAAACTAGAACCAAATTTGGTGGATGGAGTGCTAACAGATGTAGACTCGACGGATGATGAGGATCATCCGTCGGATAACAAAAAGGGTTATCCGTCGACTGATGAAAATCCTCATCCGTCGGCTGTAAGCAAGCCTATCAGTAAAACCAAACTTGTTAAGTTTAATGAAAAGTATGGATTTGTTTCCAAGAACTTTGTTTCAGGAGAATCGAGTCAAGTTAAGAAAGGGAAAAAGACTAATGTTGGTCACATGACTGTCAAACAGTTAAGTGACATACTTGAAAAGATTGAGGTGAAAACAGAGGCTAAAAAGAAAATTAATAGAAATGGTAAAGTAGGGATTAACAAACACAATAACTACACACCTGATAAATATGTTCCCAGAAAAATCTGTGTCAAGTGTGGTAGTGTGAATCATTTGTCTGTTAATTGCAAATCTGCCATGCATACTTCCATGTCTGTGCCACCTCACTTTCCTTAAATGAATGCCTTGCCTCCCATGCCTATGAATGCTATGTCTACACGGAATATGAATGCACAGTTTGCTAATATGCCATTTGCACATAATCCTTATTATGCTGCATTTAGTATGCCACAAATGCCATTTAGCATGCCTTACTGGAATAACATTTTCACTAATAGCATGACATTCCCTGTTGATTATAATATGCATGATAATTCTGTTGCAATGAATGGTTTCAAAGGCCCAACTTAAATGACTAAGGATGAATCTGATATCCCCAAGTCAAATGAGGTAAAGCCTAAGAAACAGAAAAAGAAAGCTAACAAGGCAGGACCCAAGGAAACTTGGGTACCAAAATCAACTTGATTTGATTTTGATGTGTGCAGGGAAACAGAAAGAATCTTTGGTACTTGGATAGTGGTTGTTCAAGACACATGACTGGTGATTCTACCCTGCTCACAGAGTTCAAGGAGAGAGCTGGCCCAAGTATTACTTTTGGAGATGACATCAAGGGTTATACTGTGGGATATGGCTTGATTTCAAAGGACTATGGGTCTGTTTGGCAACTTACTTATAAGCCACTTATGGCTTATAAGCCCGTAACAACTTATCGACGAGTGTTTGTCGACCCAAGTTATAAGCTGAATTTACAACTTATAAGTTGATAAGTTGAAAGTTGGCAGTGACGTACTTTTTTCCAACTTATTTTCATTTTTTCACTTTTTTCTAAAGTTTTGATTTTAAAATATAAATTTTTAAATATTTTCTAATTTAAGATTCATGAACTAAGATAATTGTAGTTAATAATTATTTGTTTTAATTTATTTAAGTAAAAAAACTTCTGACTTATAAGTAAATTTATCCAAACACTTATAGAACTTATAAGTATTTATCAACTTATCACTTATTTCGCACTTAATCATTTTAAGTCATAAGTTACTTATTTTAAGATTTCCCAAACGGGCACAATGTCATCATTGAGGAAGTTGCTTTAGTGGATGGTCTCAAACACAACTTGTTGAGTATCAGCCAGCTTTGTGATAAAGGCAACTCAGTAACCTTTAACTCAGAAGCCTGTGTTGTGACTAACAAAAGAATCAACAAAGTGGTTCTCACTGGTGTGAGAAAAGGAAATATGTATCTAGCTGATTTCAACTCATCTAATACAGAATCTGTTACTTGTCTTCTCAGTAAAGCAAGTCAAGATGAAAGTTGGCTATGGCACAAGAAGCTATCCCTTTTAAAATTCAAGACCATGAATGAGCTAGTAAAGAAAGAACTGGTTAGAGGCATTCCTCTAGTGGAGTTTTCTAAGGATGGACTGTGTGATGCCTATCAAAAAGGGAAGCAGATTAAAGCATCATTCAGGAAGAAACTTGATTCAACAATTAAAGAACCTTTGCAACTGCTACACATGGATTTGTTTGGACCAGTCAATGTGTTGTCCATCTCAAGGAAAAGATTTTGCCTAGTAATTGTAGATGATTTCTCAAAGTTCTCTTGGACATATTTCCTAAAGTCTAATGATTAGGCTAGTGAAATCATCATTAATCACATAAGGCAAGTCAATAATCATCCTGATTTCAAGGTTAGAAGAATCAGGAGTGACAATGGAACTGAGTTCAAGAATTCAGTCATGAGAGCATTCTATGAGGAAAATAGGATTCTGCATGAGTTTTCAGCAGCAAGAACTCCACAACAGAATGGAGTAGTGGAAAGGAAGAACATATCACTTATTGAAGCTGCAAGGACAATGCTTGAAGAATTTAAACTGCCAACATATTTCTGGGCTGAAGCTGTAAATACTGCATGCTACACTCAGAATATTTCCCTGGTTAATCAAGCAAGATGCATGACTCCCTATCAATTGTTCAAGAACAAGAATCCAACTCTAAATTTTTTTCATGTCTTTGGCTGTAAATGTTATATTCTGAGAAATCAAACTGATCAAAATGGGAAGTTTGATGCTAAAGCAGATGAAGGAATTTTTGTTGGATATGCTGTTGGTAAAGCATATAGAGTCTACAATCTAAGAACCAACATTGTTGTGGAATCAATACATATTGTGTTTGATGATAAAAAGATTGAAGGACTTCAAGATGGAGATTACCATGAGATCCTCAAATTCGACAATGTGGAGATGGTTAGTGATGACAGTGATGATGAAAGTGATCAAGAAATAGTATCAAACGATAATGCAAAAAAATCTACTACCAATGAAGCACAAAACTCAACATCTGTCGAGTTGCATAATGCTTCAACCGTCGGGAGGCAATCTGCGTTATCCGTCGGGAGACAACCAGCTTCATCCGTCGGTACTCAAAATTCACCATCCGTCGGGTTATCAAAAGGAGCAGGAAGTCAGGATAGATCACCTATAGAAAGTACCCCTTTCTCAAATCAAATATCCACAAACTCAGGGGGAGTTTCTAACAATCAAAACTCAATCACACAGCAAGACAACAATGAGGCCTCTTCATCTAGAGCTAATCTACCTCAACAAAGGAAATGGACAAAAGATCACCTCTTTGAGCTCATAATTGGTGATGTTTCTTCTAGAGTTCAAACCAGGAGAGCAACTCAAGAAAAATGTCTATACAGCAGCTTTCTTTCCAAGGAAGAACCAAAGAAGGTAGAAGAAGCTTTGTTGGATCCTGATTGGATTTTAACTATGCAGGAGGAGCTAAACTAATTTGAAAGGAATAATGTATGGAAGCTGGTGCCCATGCCTAAAGGAAAGAATCTAATATACACCAAATGGGTATTCAGAAACAAGATGGATGAAAATGGCATAATAGTCAGGAACAAAGCTAGATTGGTTGCTAAGGGCTATTGTCAACAAGAAGGAATAGATTTTGATGAAACATTTGCTCCTATTGCAAGACTTGAAGCCATCAGAATCTTCTTAGCCTATGCAGCCCATGCAAATTTCAAGGTCTATCAAAGGGATATCAAAAGTGCCTTTTTGAATGGAGATTTGGAGGAGGAAGTCTATGTCAGTCAACCTCATGGTTTTGAAGATCCAAATTTTCCAGAACATATCTATTATCTTTTGAAAGCACTTTATGGATTGAAGCAAGCACCTATAGCCTGGTATGACACTTTATCAAAGTTCCTTTTGGAAAATCATTTTACAAGAGGTACTGTAGATAAAACTTTATTCTTTAGGAATGTTAATGGCTCTAGTATACTTCAAATTTATGTAGATGATATTATTTTTGGCTTTACAAATGAGAAACTTTGCAAAAAGTTTTCCAAATTGATGCAAAGTAAGTATGAAATGAGTATGATGGGAGAACTAACTTACTTTCATGGTTTGCAAGTTAAGCAAGTTAGTGATGGAATATTCATTAGTCAAACTAAATATATTTTTGATCTTTTAAAGAAGTTTGATCTAATGGATTGCACATCTGCAAAAACTCCCATGGCTACTGCAACTAAGCTTGAATTAAACACTACTGAAAAGTCTATAGATATTTTAAGTTATAGGGGCATGGTTGGCCACTTCTGTACTTAACAGCTAGTAGGCCAGATATAATGTTTGCTACATGTTTATGTGCTAGATTTCAGGCTGATCCTAGAGACAGTGTTGTAAAAAGCGCAAATCGGACCTAAGCGGCGAGGTCACCTTCTAGCGCTTAAGCGCTAAAGCAGGCGCTTAAGCGGTTTTAAAAGCGGACGCTTAATCGGATTATAAATAAATAAATAAATATGTATATATTAAAAGTAATGAATATTTTTTTGAATAAAGAGATAACATTCACGTATTATAATAAATCAATAAAATAATCATTCACAAAGTCATAATCAACTTAAAAAATACAAGTAACATTTAAAAATATCAAATTATACCATTTTTAAAAAATAAGATTTATTTTTTTCTAATTATTTTTAATTCCCCTTTTAATTGGTCAAAAACCGCTTAATCGGTCAAAATCCGCTTAATTCCGCTTAGAGCCGCTTAAACCCGCTTAAATTTTATTAAACGCTTAAATATCCGATTTTGCACTAATCCAAGCGCTTTGACCTCCGATTCCACTTAAGCCCCCGTTTAAGCGTCCGCTTAATGCGCTTTTTACAACACTGCCTAGAGAATCTCACTTAATAGCTATTAAGAGAATTTTCAGATATCTCAAAGGAACACCAAAACTTGGCATTTGGTACCCTAGAGATTCTGGTTTTGATCTAACTCGTTATTCAGATGCAGATTATGCAGGTTGTAGAATTGGTAGAAAAAGTACAACAGGAACCTGTCAATTTCTAGGAAACAAGCTTGTGTCCTGGTTCAGTAAAAAGTAAAATTCAGTTTCTACTTCTACAGCTGAAGCTGAATATATTGATGCTGGCAGTTGCTGTGCACATATTTTATGGATGAAAAATCAATTGCTAGACTATGGTTTGCAAGTTGAGAGGATTCCTATTTTTTGTGATAACACAAGTGCAATTGCCATCACTGAAAATCCATTACAACATTCAAGGACAAAGCACATAGATATCAAGTACCACTTCATAAGGGAACATGTAATGAATGGTACTGTGGAACTACATTTTGTTCCGAGTGAGAAGCAGCTTACAGATATCTTACCAAGCCACTGGATGAATCCATCTTTTCAAGGTTGGTAAGTGAGTTAGATATGCTTAATTATTCTTAAATCTATATGAGATAATTTGCAAGTTATGCAACCAAATATTTAATTGATTTTTCAATCTTGGATGAAATTTTGGCTAAGTCAAAATTTACATCTCGACGTATGATCTTTATCCATCGAGTTTGATCATTCGTCGGTATACTATTTGCTAATAAAAATCAATTATTTTTCTGGAATATTATATGACTCGACGGATAACAGTCTATCCTCATCCGTCGAATTGTCTTAATCTCAGCCGTTAATTCCCTGAACATTATCCATCGAGTATACTTACAGTTTGTAAGCATAACACGACGGATAATGGGTGGAATTTTTACAGTTTATTTTTAAACGGCTATTTTAGGCAATTTTAATTGGTTACTTTATTTTACTTTATTATTTTTAGCAGTTATTTTTGAGATAGTATAAAAGCTTATTTCATTTCAATTGCTTTTCTTTTATCATTCTCAAATCAACTGCTCAAATTTCTTTCTCTTTCAAAGCACTTACTCTCTCTCTTCAAGCTCTCATTCTCTAACAATGGCACCCGTTGTCAACATTATGTCATAAACTGGGTTTATTGATGAGAAGAACAATTTCACTGCACTAGTAAATAAGGGTATTCATCAATCTGGTGACTATCACAAGATGATGGACTTTGTGAAGAATTGCAAGCTTAGCTATGCCATGCTGGAATCTCCCACAATCTTTTGTGAAGTTATTGAAGAGATGTGGACCACTGCTACATACAACTCAACAGATAAGACCATCACTCTAACCATTAAAGGTAAAAAATTTTGTATCAATAGTGATGTTGTAAAAGCATGTTTCAAGATTCCTAATAACACTGTGACCTCACCACACACTGACACTGATATAATCAATATGCTTAATTCCATAAACTATGCTCTTTCTACTTCTAAGTTAAGTGACATTAGGAGATTGGGTCTTAGGAATGAATGGAGTTTTATGTGTGATGTAGTGACAAAGGTATTTTCAGGTAAAGTCGGTAATTTTGATTCAGTCAATATCTCCATGCTTAACATGCTCTACATGCTAGTTACAGATAAGTTCTATAATATCAGTGACCTTGTTTTGTTTGAGTTGGGTTTGAAACTAGGAGAGTTAAATAAGAGAGGTAAGAATGTGTATTATGCTAGATTCTTATGATGTTAGCTAACCATCTCTCTGAGGGTTTCGTGCTTGAGAACCCTAACAACAAATTAGATTGTTGGGTTCAAGAGAGAAGGCTCATTGCAGATTTGAACAGAGCCAATCATCACAAGGAGGTGCCACTGTTCTATTTCCCTGTAATGGAAGCACCTCAGGTAAGTGAGGTAAGTTCATCTATTCCTACCACTATTCCAACCTCACTAATTTCTTTGAGTTCTAGTGTGGCTATGGCAACTGTGTCAATGACCCAATAGTTGCCTACCCAAGCTACCAAACCTGCAAATATTTCAAAATCCAAATCAAAGAAAGCCCCCTCTGGTATCTCTCAAAAGATGCCAGTTGCAAAATCCACCAAAACCAAAGAGGGGAGTGTGCAGGTGGGTAAGACAGGTGAGGGAATGGGTGAACATAAAAGAAACCCTAAGGATAAGGATGGAAAGTTGAGTGGTTCCCAGCCTAGCCACACTGCAGTTTCCCAACAAACTGCAGTGCTTAAAAAGGATAAAAGCTCATTTCTAGTTACATCCTTCCAAAAGGATGTAGTTATTAAACAAAGCTCTCAACCAAGAGCACAGGCCAAGAGGGTTAGGGACACAAGCTCACCCCAAACTTATGCCAGAAAGAAGAAATCTAAAACCCTTGGGGATGCACAAGGTACACACACTGTGCAAACTGGTGCTAAAGACACAGTCACTGCACCTTCACAAATTCAGTTTGATGTGACTCCAATAAATGTGGAGTCACAGCCAAAATCTCTAGTAATAGAAGCACCTCAAACACCAAACTCACCCACAAACTCACTGGATGTGGATATGATAAATACATCAATTCCTGATTCCCCTTCATTAACTTTGTTGGGGAAGCCAAAATCTAGTGCAAGTGAGCATCATCTTTTAGATGATTTGTTGGCTCACTTGCCCATTCTTTCAGGAACTGTTGAATCATCTGTGCCCAAAATATCTTCAATCAGCATAGAGTCCATAATAGTTTCCATTCCTAGTTCATTCATTTCTACTCTCTCGATGAATATTGCTCATCCGTCGATTAGTGATTGTATCCCGACGAATAAGCTTAACAGCAGTTATCCATCGGATAGCAAAACCACTCACCCGATGGATATCACTCATCCGTCGAGTATCTCTGTACAACTTCAAACTTCATTTATTTTAAGTGCAGAAGAATTAGTGGTTGTACAGTCACTATTAGGATTGAGAGAGAAGAGTGTTTTGAGTGAGAGTCTGGGTTGCTCCCAGGAAAAAGGAGAGGAAATGAGTGAAATTATGCAATCCATTTCTTTAGGTTTGGCAAAAGAAAGTGAGAGGAGTCCCACCTTAGAAGGTGTAGGTGAGGGTGTGAGGGTGGGGACCCAGGGTGAGACCCTGATGCAACAAAAGAGAGAAAATGAGAGAAATGCAGGTACTGGAGCTATAAGGATGGATGTCATTGCTAGTGAGTCAATGAATATCCAGGATACAGACAGGGAGGGACTATCTCAGCAACCTAAAGTTGTTATAGATCCCACCTCCCTTGATACTGAGGCATTTACTCAACCTGTTCCAGCTTATCAACTTCTAGTTGAATAGGGTAATGACAATGCAGAAAGGATGCTCAATCTGGTGCATACCACACAGTCTATGATAAGAGCTAAGGATGCCATCACAGCTTTGCCCTCTACAGCTGGTGATGTGGATTATGAGACTAGTGGCTCAGCTGATTTCTTTGGTGATGAAAGTGGGGATAGTGGAGATGAAGCAATAGACATAGGGGAGAAGTAGGTTCCAGTTCAAGATCAGGTATTCCATCATGGGCATTTTCAAAGCACTGTGATGAGCACTACTTCAAGACAACCCTGATCCAACTAATCAATCGGACAAATACTGCTCTTCAAACCACTTCAAATACCAGCACCAAGAAGCTCCTTCAGGCACATCTAGCCTCTCTGCAACTTCAACAAATTCAAGGCTTCCAACATGCTAGGGATGTAAACACCATCAAGGGTGATATTGAGGAAATGAAGAAGGCCATTTCAGACAAGATGGATTCTAAGCTTCCAGAAGCTACAATGTTTGACATCAAGAGGAAATTAAGGAAAAATTCTGATCTTGCAACCAAGATAGATGCCTTGGATACAAGAATGTCAGCCATGGAAGCATCTTTAACAGCCATTCATCTTCATCAAGCTCAACATACAGATTTACTTCAAAAACTGGTGGCTACTCAAACCTCCTCCTCTATTCAACTTGATGATAACAAAAAGGGGGAGAAAGGACCAAGTGAGGGGGAGAGGCTTCAAATTCAAATCAGCAAAGTAATTGTGCCTTCAATTACTGTCTCAAAGCCACCAGTTACAGACAGTATAGATCTGATAAATACAGCAGTAGCCAGCATTAAAGCAGCTGAAATGAAGCAGTTGAAACCAATCAACTGGGAAAAGATTGATGAGGATATACAAAAGAAGTTTGGACTAGTCAAGGAGCCAGTAAAGTCAGCCATCCATCACTCTCAAGTCAAGAAAATTTCTGTGAATGAGATGAGCTTGAACTATCTGGAAAGGGGACAGTCATCCTGCATCAATCTCTAAAGGCTGAAATAATTCTGAAACCAAGGGTGAATTATCCAAAATTATCATTGAAGAACCCTTTGGATACTGTGTATGAGACACCTAAGCCTGATGAAAAGAAGCTTCTGTCAAGGTCAATTGCTTTCTACAAAGATCCAGCTGATTCAGCTTTGAAAAAAGAGAATTACCAAAGTTTTCAGGAATGGGAAAGAAATTTGTGTAGTGGCTGGACACCCTCAATTTGCTGAAGCAAAGAGAGAAAAAAAGGCCAGATTGAAGCAGGAAAAGAAGCAAGCTGCTCTAGATGCTAAAAAGGCTAAACAAAAGAAAGAGCAAATTGCTATCTTGGCCAAGTTACATGCTGTAAATTCATCACAACAAATTCCTGCTCAGCCATCTGACATCATTGAATCTCAAGATCCAAAGAAGCAAGTTGAACAACAGAAGAAGTCTCCAAGAATCAAGGAATTGACTAAAATAACCAAAAGAAAACTGGACATTGTTGATAAAGAATTGGAGAATCAGTTTTCCAAGGAATCCACTCCAACTACAACTCAAGCATCAAAACCCTTTGTGGTATTTGAAGATATCAAGGTGGTGGATCCTTACAGGAATATTCATGGTGAACCTATTGTGCCTAAGGATGAGCCAATAGAATGGGAGAACATACCAAATACTGACTTCAATCTGCCAATCCTTAACAAGCCAAAGAGAACAAAGTCAAGAGCAGTCAAGAAAGTGAAGTTATCACCTCTCAAATCCAAATCTCTAGTCAAAGCTCAATCTAAAGTCAACAAAGGAGATTATATGTACTTGTATGACATCAAGGAGTTTTCTGATCTAAACCTCTATCTAGATGAACTAGATGAAGTGAGAGGAATTGATGCATACAGAAACCTACCTGAAAGGTTAGTGTTCAAGTACAAGGGAGGAAAAGAGATTCAGTGGCCACTTCACAGGATCCTTCAAGAAAGCCAAGCTATACTGATTAAGGTTTACTCATCTTTCAAGAAGAACTGTGGGTTCAATGTTACTGCAAGAAGATTGGTACTGATGAAGATTGAAGAACTAAGGAGTGCTAGAGCTAAAGATGCACTCCCAAAGACTCTAATCATCCCTTACACAGGGAGAAGAGTGCATCTAAGGCCCTACTGGCTGATGGAGTTCATGGATGATAAAGGAGTGAGAAGATTCTTCAGATTAGAAGACCAATTGAGCATCTCTAGCAATGAGACTCTCTTGGAAATGCAAGAAAAGCTAAATCTCTCATAATCTGATGAACTGGAATTCCACAGGCAGCTTCAAAATCAGATTGAAGAAAATAACAGAAAGCTTGGAAAGAGATCCAGACCTTCAAGGAACTAGATAAATCTGCTCAGACTAGAGGAACACCTTGAAAATGACTGTGAGCTAAACTTTGTATATTTTGTTAATTGAAGCACTTTTCAGTATTATCTACTTTCTTTTAAAGTTGTATTTTTAGGGTGTTTTGTTATCATCAAGTATCTCTTAATTTATGGCTACAATTCCAGTAGACATAAATTGGGGGAGATTGTTGTGTATATGTTGTGTACTTGATGACTTCATGAACAAAACACCTTGGTAAATTTTACTTAGTGAAAATGTAGCACTCGACGGATAAGGATTATAGTCCCGACGGATAACTCATTTTAGTCCCGACGGATGATGACTTATTATCCATCGAGTGAGTAGCTTATATAACAATAAGTCTGTAGCACATTTCTGCATACACATTGTTTAGAATCTGTAGTAGTACCTAAGTCATGTTGACTGTAACTAGATATGCAGAATAGGTTGATTAATTGTACATAGAAGATGTCTTGTAATTCTGCATAAATGAAATGAAGTCAAGTGCCTGATTGCTACCCGACGGATAAACAACAATGAATTCGACGGATGATCAACAACCCGACGGATGATCATTAAATCGACGGATGATCATAAACCCGACGGATAAAAAATTCAAATATCTGTTGACAGTGACAACACAGTCACATGCGTCGAGTGTATGCAAATGGAATGTGGTAGCCTATTCAACTGGGTTTTTGAGAACAAAGAAGCATTTCCATTTCCATGCTATTATGAAGATATTCAAAGATGCTGGAATAGAGTAATGAAGTAGCATTGTATTAGACTTGATAGTTTTTGTTTTAATTATCCTGTCTTATTACTTTGTAATCTTGGTGATATATAAACCAAGAAGCAGCAATAGAATAACAACTAAGGAACTAAGTGTGACGGCCTCAACCCTGGGGTCAGGAGTTGACGTCACCAACAACAATAATAACAATCATAATTAAGTCCAATTTATTAATAAAACCTACTAAATTAGTCCACTCACAAATGATACATAACTACGACCCCTTTACCAAGACCTTTTACAGGTTTAAGTATGACTTAGGTTACTCAACTAACACAACCCGAATTACCTTACACAATCTTGACCACTAATTTAACGCAGCAACTCAACAGACCTCATCTGGTCTGAGCATAATAACCTCAGAGGAGCCTGACACGATAGGAGCTGGAACTCTGCCCTGACTACCGCACAAGAATCTCCTAGGCATCTGCAATATATACAAAATATTCTGTAAGGATGAGCAATTGCTTGCTCAGCAGCACCACTATATGAATAACGAGTAAAACAGTTTAAAGTAAAACAGTTACAAGAACAGAATTCACAACTTGCTTAGAAAATAAGTAAACATTCATAAACTGGATATTCAAAACTAGCATGCTCTGTAAACAAAAAAATCATCAGTCGTGTGTTGTGCATAAATACCAGAGTTTAATTCTAGCATGCCATTTTCATTTCCAAATCCGCTATATCAACTACTCATACCCTTACGGGAATCACAAAACCAAATCAGATACGTAGCGGATATGTGAAGACAGCTGATCAGGCTATCAACACCAGACGGCTCCAACTGCCATCTCATTCACCTGTTCCGGAACTCAGAGACTAGCTAGGTCTCTGTCCTGCTGGACTAATCGGTTATACAGTGCGCGCAACCGAATTAGCCTCTTACGCCACCTCAATAGGCCCACTCTGGCCCCAACATATCCCATATCTGATCGTTTTATCCAGTTTTCAAAATCACTTTTACCTATCTCTTTTTCAAAATCAATTCTGTCATAGCACACTATTCAAATCCTCTTTTTATTTAAATCACGTTTAGAGATAGGTGTTTTCAAAAGTTACTTTTCCCCAAAACATAATTTAAAACAACATTTCAAATATGGGGGATACGTAACTTAAAACGTTTCTGTTCCATTACGAAAGTAAAACATTTAGGTATTCATATGCGTTGTACCATAAAAGAATGGTCAGGGGTACTTCCCTTGCAGAGCTTTATAACTGTTATTAATCGACTCTGAGCTGACTCGGATAAAAGATCACCCCTTTGAGCTCATAATTGGTGATGTTTCTTCTAGAGTTCAAACCAGGAGAGCAACTCAAGAAAAATGTCTATACAACAACTTTCTTTCCAAGGAAGAACCAAAGAAGGTAGAAGAAGCTTTGTTGGATCCTGATTGGATTTTAACTATGCAGGAGGAGCTAAACCACTTTGAAAGGAATAATGTATGGAAGCTGGTGCCCATGCCTAAAGGAAAGAATCTAATATACACCAAATGGGTATTCACAAACAAGATGGATAAAAATGGCATAATAGTCAGGAACAAAGCTAGATTGGTTGCTAAGGGCTATTGTCAACAAGAAGGAATAGATTTTGATGAAACATTTGCTCCTATTGCAAGACTTGAAGCCATCAGAATCTTCTTAGCTATGCAGCCCATGCAAATTTCAAGGTCTATCAAATGGATATCAAAAGTGCCTTTCTGAATGGAGATTTGGAGGAGGAAGTCTATGTCAGTCAACCTCCTGGTTTTGAAGATCCAAATTTTCCAGAACATGTCTATTATCTTTTGAAAGCACTTTATGGATTGAAGCAAGCACCTAGAGCCTGGTATGACACTTTATCAAAGTTCCTTTTGGAAAATCATTTCACAAGAGGTACTGTAGATAAAACTTTATTCTTTAGGAATGTTAATGGCTCTAGTATACTTGTTCAAATTTATGTAGATGATATTATTTTTGGCTTTACAGATGAGAAACTTTGCAAAAAGTTTTCCAATTTGATGCAAAGTAAGTATGAAATGAGTATGATGGGAGAACTAACTTACTTTCATGGTTTGCAAGTTAGTGATGGAATATTCATTAGTCAAACTAAATATATTTTTGATCTTTTAAAGAAGTTTGATCTAATGGATTGCACATATGCAAAAACTCCCATGGCTACTGCAACTAAGCTTGAATTAAACACTACTGAAAAGTCTGTAGATACTTCAAGTTATAGGGGCATGGTTGGCCACTTCTGTACTTAACAGCTAGTAGGCCAGATATAATGTTTGCTACATGTTTATGTGCTAGATTTCAGGCTGATCCTAGAGAATCTCACTTAATAGCTATTAAGAGAATTTTCAGATATCTCAAGGGAACACCAAAACTTGGCATTTGGTACCCTAGAGATTCCGGTTTTGATCTAACTCGTTATTCAGATGCAGATTATGCAGGTTGTAGAATTGATAGAAAAATTACAACAGGAACCTGTCAATTTCTAGGAAACAAACTTGTGTCCTGGTTCAGTAAAAAGCAAAATTTAGTTTCTACTTCTACAGCTGAAGCTGAATATATTGATGCTGGCAGTTGCTGTGCACAGATTTTATGGATGAAAAATCAATTGCTAGACTATGGTTTGCAAGTTGAGAGGGATCCTATTTTTTGTGATAACACAAGTGCAATTTCCATCACTGAAAATCCATTACAACATTCAAGGACAAAGCACATAGATATCAAGTACCACTTCATAAGGGAACATGTAATGAATGGTACTATGGAACTACATTTTGTTCCGAGTGAGAAGCAGCTTGCAGATATCTTACCAAGCCACTGGATGAATCCATCTTTTCAAGGTTGGTAAGTGAATTAGATATGCTTAATTATTCTTAAATCTATATGAGATAATTTGCAAGTTATGCAACCAAATATTTAATTGATTTTTCAATCTTGGATGAAATTTTGGCTAAGTCAAAATTTATATCTCGACGGATGATCTTTATCCATCGAGTTTGATCATTCGTCGGTATACTATTTGCTAATAAAAATCAATTATTTTTCAGGAATATTTTATGACTCGACGGATAACAGTCTATCCTCATCCGTCGAATTGTCTTAATCTCAGCCGTTAATTCCCTGAACATTATCCATCGAGTATACTTACAGTTTGTAAGCATAACACGACGGATAATGGGTGGAATTTTTACAGTTTATTTTTAAACGGCTATTTTAGGCAATTTTAATTGGTTACTTTATTTTACTTTATTATTTTTAGCAGTTATTTTTGAGATAGTATAAAAGCTTATTTCATTTCAATTGCTTTTCTTTTATCATTCTCAAATCAACTGCTCAAATTTCTTTCTCTTTCAAAGCACTTACTCTCTCTCTTCAAGCTCTCATTCTCTAACAATGGCACCCGTTGTCAACATTATGTCATAAACTGGGTTTATTGATGAGAAGAACAATTTCACTGCACTAGTAAATAAGGGTATTCATCAATCTGGTGACTATCACAAGATGATGGACTTTGTGAAGAATTGCAAGCTTAGCTATGCCATGCTGGAATCTCCCACAATCTTTTGTGAAGTTGTTGAAGAGATGTGGACCACTGCTACATACAACTCAACAGATAAGACCATCACTCTAACCATTAAAGGTAAAAATTTTTGTATCAATAGTGATGTTGTAAAAGCATGTTTCAAGATTCCTAATAACACTGTGACCTCACCACACACTGACACTGATATAATCAATATGCTTAATTCCATAAACTATGCTCTTTCTACTTCTAAGTTAAGTGACATTAGGAGATTGGGTCTTAGGAAGGAATGGAGTTTTATGTGTGATATAGTGACAAAGGTATTTTCAGGTAAAGTCGGTAATTTTGATTCAGTCAATATCTCCATGCTTAACATGCTCTACATGCTAGTTACAGATAAGTTCTATAATATCAGTGACCTTGTTTTGTTTGAGTTGGGTTTTAAACTAGGAGAGTTAAATAAGAGAGGTAAGAATGTGTATTATGCTAGATTCTTATGATGTTAGCTAACCATCTCTCTGAGGGTTTCGTGCTTGAGAACCCTAACAATAAATTAGATTGTTGGGTTCAAGAGAGAAGGCTCATTGCAGATTTGAACAGGGCCAATCATCACAAGGAGGTGCCACTGTTCTATTTCCCTGTAATGGAAGCACCTCAGGTAAGTGAGGTAAGTTCATCTATTCCTACCACTATTCCAACCTCACTAATTTCTTTGAGTTCTAGTGTGGCTATGGCAACTGTGTCAATGACCCAACAGTTGTCTACCCAAGCTACCAAACCTGCAAATATTTCAAAATCCAAATCAAAGAAAACCCCCTCTGGTATCTCTCAAAAGATGCCAGTTGCAAAATCCACCAAAACCAAAGAGGGGAGTGTGCAGGTGGGTAAGACAGGTGAGGGAATGGGTGAACATAAAAGAAACCCCTAAGGATAAGGATGGAAAGTTGAGTGGTTCCCAGCCTAGCCACACTGCAGTTTCCCAACAAACTGCAGTGCTTAAAAAGGATAAAAGCTCATTTCTAGTTGCATCCTCCCAAAAGGATGTAGTTATTAAACAAAGCTCTCAACCAAGAGCACAGGCCAAAAGGGTTAGGGACACAAGCTCACCCCAAACTTATGCCAGAAAGAAGAAATCTAAAACCCTTGGGGATGCACAGGGTACACACAAGAAGCAGCAATAGAATAACAACTAAGGAACTAAGTGTGACGGCCTCAACCCTGGGGTCAGGAGTTGACGTCACCAATAACAATAATAACAATCATAATTAAGTCCAATTCATTAATAAAACCTGCTAATTTAGTCCACTCACAAATGATACATAACTACGACCCCTTTACCAAGACCTTTTACAGGTTTAAGTATGACTTAGGTTACTCAACTAACACAACCCGAATTACCTTAACACAATCCTGACCACTAATTTAACGCAGCAACTCAACAGACCTCATCTGGTCTGAGCACAACAACCTCAGAGGAGCCTGACACGATAGGAGCTGGAACTCTGCCCTGACTACCGCACAAGAATCTCCTAGGCATCTGCAATATATACAAAATATTCTGTAAGGATGAGCAATTGCTTGCTCAGCAGCACCACTATATGAATAACGAGTAAAACAGTTTAAAGTAAAACAGTTACAAGAATAGAATTCATAACTTGCTTAGAAAATAAGTAAACATTCATAAACTGGATATTCAAAACTAGCATGCTCTGTAAACAAAAAAATCATCAGTCGTGTGTTGTGCATAAATACCAGAGTTTAATTCTAGCATGCCATTTTCATTTCCAAATCCGCTATATCAACTACTCATACCCTTACGGGAATCACAAAACCAAATCAGATATGTAGCGGATATGTGAAGACAGCTGATCAGGCTATCAACACCAGACGGCTCCAATTGTCATCTCATTCACCTGTTCCGGAACTCAGAGACTAGCTAGGTCTATGTCCTGCTGGACTAATCAGTTATACAGTGCGCGCAACCGAATTAGCCTCTTACGCCACCTCAATAGGCCCACTCTGGCCCCAACGTATCCCATATCTGATCGTTTTATCCAGTTTTCAAAATCACTTTTACCTATCTCTTTTTCAAAATCAATTCTGTCACAGCACACTATTCAAATCCTCTTTTCATTTAAATCATGTTTAGAGATAGGTGTTTTCAAAAGTTACTTTTCCCCAAAACATAATTTAAAACAACATTTCAAATATGGGGGATACGTAACTTAAAACGTTTCTGTTCCATTACGAAAGTAAAACATTTATCTATTCATATGCGCTGTACCATAAAAGAATGGTCAGGGGTACTTGCCTTGCAGAGCTTTACAACTGTTATTAATCGACTCTGAGCTGACTCGGACGCTCATGCTTTATCGCTTTACTATTTAACTATCCTGGATCCGACCTCAGCGCTCAGGTCCTTCGCTTAGGAACCTCGCTGCGCTTGTCGACTGATCACTAGGTTATCTTTAGTTCGACATCACTTCTGGAGTCCTTCAACTAGAACCTACAGAGTCAAAATACCCTACGTTAGACGTCTAGGTATGCTTGACATATCCTCTCTAACAACCTACCCATTCGATATCAAATCCCGAATCATAATTACACGTATTATAATAACACACACAACAATTAAGGTTCACGTTCTCAAAATCAGTTTGGTGTTCATTTTCAGAAAAATACGTATACTCGTCATTTTACAAAATTAGGGTTATTGGTTTTGGAAAAATAATTTACCACTACATACACTCAGGTTCCGCACAAAATATATGTATATACTTATTTATAATCGCTCGACGTTCCGATAATTACAGGATATGTCCCGAATTTTTGAATTTAATTTCCAAAAATTCGGGCAGCACCTCCTCTGTTTATCGTCCTACCCGTCGAACAACTCGACATCAATTCGTAATCAATCAACAAGCAACCCAACAATCAATCAATCATAATCCAACCCAACCACATAATCCAACAACCACCATCACAATTCAATTAACGATACACTTTTTAAATAATTAATTATTTTTGTTCCAAAAAAATATTTCATATTTAAAAATTTTAGGACTCAGATAGCAATCATCATGGTCCACCGTCGGCTCACTGAGGCTCATCGTCGACGGCGGTAAAATTCGCGGGTACCCGTATACATCGGGTTTCCATCACAAATTTCACCAATTAACTCGAATAACCACAGCACGAAATTAATTTCATTTCACGAAATTATTCAATTAAATTTCCTGCATAAAATAAATAATAATTAAAATCAGTACACTCCATCAAGAAAAAGCAAAACAGCAACCCAATTACACATCACAAATCGGCCGGAAAACGGCCAGAAACGTGAAGCAAAATCAGACAAGAATAGTAGGCACACAGAACTGTACAACCTAGGCAACACAAACATGTATTTGACATGTACATACATATATAATACACGCCCGAACACAACCACGGCCTCGCCACCACCGCCTCGTCGGAAGCCGAGGAAGGGCGGCTGACACCGCGTGATTCACCGGGAAAAACGAGAATCACGGCAAATAAACTAAAGAGCACATCCCTGACAGCTTACCGAACCATAAACCATCGCGAGGGGAGGGGGAAAACCCGAGAGAAAAAAATCAAAGCAGAGATGTAGAAGAAAGAAAAGGGATGAGAACAATAGAGCTTATCCCCTTTTATTTCTGTATATATTTTTTTTCTTGTTTGTTTGCAGCCCAACACGTGTCCACAAGATTGCTGAGAACTCGACACGTAGTGGTAGAGATAAATATGATCGCCCTGCTGCTAGGTTTATTCCGCAACGTGATTTTAAAAGAATAAACTTACGAGTGATAATAATCCCAAAATTCACCAAACTAGTTTTAAAATTTTATAAATATCCCAAAGTTAATAAAACATAAATTTCGTAATTTTAAAATGATTTCTGAAAAGCAATTTATACCCCCTTTTAACAAATAAGCGAAACAACGTGCGAGTAAAATTAACTCCAAGAATTACCAAAATAATTTAAAATTCTCGGAATATTCCCAACTTAAATAAATATGAGTTTCATAATTTTTGAAGAATTCGGGAATTAAATATAAATTTTACAAATAAATGCACTCAGAAAATCATACAGGGCTAAATAGTTAATAAAATATTAATTTCTAAATTTTATAAAATCCCAAAAATAAATATTGAGATTATAAAGTCATGAAAATAATTTTAGAGATAATCCACATTTTTACACGAATAATCTTGTATTTAAATCCACTTTTAAAAGTGAAAATAATTCAATACAAGTCCATAATTAATTACGAGGACAATTCCAATACATCAATAATCACACATACATAATAAATAACAACACATAGCTGAAAGAAGCTATACATATATTTTGTTTATTTAATAATTCGATAATTACGTATTTAAATAATACAGAAATACACGAGTCGTTATACTAAGCAACCAAGAGAGAAACATTTATAAGTTGTATTCTTAGCATTTCTCTCATTCTTAGTTGTTATCAGTTTGTAAGCAGCTGTGAGTTTTTTGCACACAGAGTTCTCTCGATATATATTATATATCTCTGGTGGAATCATTCAAATCCACCAAAAAGTTTTTAAAGACTCTTGTTTTTAATTACTTATGTTTTGATTCATTTCAAGTAACTATTCCCCATTCTGCTAATCAATTCACACTTATATATATATATATATATTTGAGTTAGAACATTTTTATTCAAGAAAAAGTTTCAAGAATTCCATTCAACCCCACTTCTGTAATTCTTGTTACATTGTTAAGGGACTAACAAATCTCTATACTTGTTTCCTTATGCCTGTAAGGAAAGAATAATCCCTTAGCATCTGCTAAATTAGAGATTGTAACATCATCATCCTCAGGAGCACCAGCAGTAGTCTTGTGATTAGCTTTATGAGCACCAGTAGACTTCCTTTGTCCTGAAGAACCAGTCTTCTTGGAATGTTGAGGTTGTTGAGCAGTAGAAGTAATTTGAACATCTGTAACTGGATTCTTATCATTTTTATCATCATGATTCTTATTCTTATCACCATCATCACCAATATCTTTATCCTTTATCTGAATAGAATCTTGTGTACATTTTGTAGCAACTATCTTCTCCCCCTTTTTGACATCAGTATTTGAAGGAAGAGAAAATAGAGCATCCAGTTTGTCACCTATAGAAGAGACCTTATCTTCTAAGGAGGAAAGTCTAGAGGCCATGCCGTGTTGAGATTCAACAACATTTATGATAGTATTTTTCATACTTTTAAATTCAGCTGAGCTAGGTGTGTGAAGCATAAATCCATCAATTTTCTCCTTGACAGCAGCATGAGACTTTTTCATATCATCAAGGCTAGAGTGAATTCCTTTAACAGAAATAGTGGAGGCCTTAAGATGCAACTTCAGATCAGGAGTTTGAATTTCATCATAGGCAACAACTTCAGATCAGGAGTTTGAATTTCATCATAGGCACGATGAATATGTTGCAGGCCAACAGCAGATGATATAGAAGTATTTACAAATTTCCATTTATAATCCTATTCTATCTGTCGAAAATGCTCAGCATCAGCACTATAATAAGAAGGATTTTCATTGAAGTGTGAAGAAGAACCATCATTGGACTTCTTAGATGCATCAATTGCAGGCTTAAGCTGAGCTGTGTCAGAATCATCTGCATCACTGTCATTATCAAAAACAGACAACCCATCAGAAGAATTTGCAGAATCAGGCAGAATTGCCTTGCCTTTATTGAAATCCTTTGTAAGAGGTGCATGTGGCTGATGAGATCCTGAAACAGAAACATGGTAACACCTAAATCTCTCTGTTCTTTTCAAGTGATCTCATCATTTCTCACACAATATATTACTTTTAAAAGTAATATTGTCCTCACAGAAGAAACTTTATAAGTAAAAAAACGTATAAGATTCTTGTCTCAAAGCTACCTCTCCTTTTGTCAGTACAGGAGACTGCCACTCAAAAAAATTAATTTTTTTTATGATATTTTCACACAGTTTCACAGAAAGGCTCAATCACACATTTAGCAAAGAAATAAGAGATAGCTGAGAAGAATGGTATGCTTGTCATATAAATAGAGGTAACCTCAAAGAAGAGACTATTTATAATCATACAAACATGAGAACATATGAGGAAGTTAGCAATACCTGAAGGTGAGTCCTCAAGTGGAAGTGAGGATAGTGGAGGAACAAACAACACATCAGGATGCTTTTGCAAACTAGCAATCAGTAGGGGATCATCAATAGTAACTAGTTCAGTTGAAGGATGAATCTCAGCAGGAGATGTTGTAACATCGGGATTTGACTTGTTAGGAGAAGGTGAGAGACCAACATCAGTACTTTGAACTAATGGTTCTTGTGGAGTCTGAGAAATGTGAGCTGCTTCAGCAATGCTTGATGAAGGTTCTTATGTGCTCTTCTCAAAAATAGGATCATTTATGATTACATCCACCTTTGACAGTATCTCCTGATGAGTTTGCTTTTCCTGTAGTAGTTAAACAGAGTCAGTAAGAAGATCACTCTGAGCAATATTAACAATGATTTGTGCAGCCTCGTTGTCTACATCTTCCCTTTGAGAAGATGGTTCTTGTGTGACTGGATCAGTTGCTAAATCCCTTAGAGACTTAGGTTCTTGTGTACTGAAATCCTTGGCAAGAGGCTGAGTCTTTTTCTTCTTTCTGATGTATCCAACTACTTCTTCACTTTTTCTTTTCAACTGGCTCTTTGCAGTTGTCTTGAGTTCAGCAGTTGCTTCAATTACTGGAAGCTTATCGAGCAGAGCACTAGCATCAGTAGTTGGCTCCTTGGTTCCAGTAGTGTCAACAGAGTCATCAGGATGTTGATCAATGGATTTCTTGATTTTTGATAAAGACCCTATTGGCATCTGATCATCTGAGTCAGAATCATCTTGTATGATCAGTCTTCTTTTCCTGACTGGAAAACAGTCTTCTTTCTTCTCACTCTCACTCAGTGAGGCTTGTTTAGCTTTCTGTCCAGATGTGACAGATTTCTTAAATAGCCTTTTATTTGTTACAACTGATGTCTTTTGAGAGATAAAACAGGAGGCTAATTTAGAAGCTGGGTGTGTTTGCTGTTTGGAAGAAGAAACGTTTGGGTTAGAAACAAGATAGGTGGTTTCTTGATTCTCAGCATCAGGAATTTGGACAGAGGTGCCACCATCAGGATTTGCAGGCACTTGTGTTGGAGTAGGTCAATTTCTTAACAGAAATTGCATGACCTCTCTTAGGAAGAAATGGAGGTCCTGAAAAATTATTCTTTTCATCCCTTTTAATATGATCAGTGATTGCTTTTTCAGAAATTTGAAAAACAGGAAGTAATTCATCATGATCAAAAATAGCATTAGGGCCTAGAAAATTGAAAATCAGTTGTAGAAATCTAGTATACCCTATCACTCCTGATGCATCTGCTCTTCTAGCAATTATGAAGTGTAGTATTGTATTACCATAATCAAAATTACCAGAGTAGAGAAGAGAGTACCCAATTTTCAGAGAAGTGGATGGAAGAGCATCAAAATTTGTTGTTTTGTTCAAGAAACACCTGTTGATGCAATCAAAGAAAAAGTTCCATTCTCTTTTTAGTTTAGTCCTTGCCAGTTTTCTAATGGTCGTGATTTCTCCTTGATAGCTTAAAGTCCTTAGCATATCAAACAGTTGCTCAGTGGTATGAGTATAAGGAGCACCATCAAGTGCAGGCAATCTCAAAGCTTGAAGCAGAACATCAGCATCAACCTCATACATGTGGCCCTTATACTCAAAAGAAAAACCAGTATTCGTTGCATTAACCAAGGTTGTATTCCACACCTGCATTACAACCCTGTATGACACTTTGATAGGATTTGTAAGAGCATATCCAATTGGACATTGGAGTAGAAAATCCTGAATATCATGAAAAGATGATGGTATCTGCTGATGTGTAAGCAGGGCCAAGTAATTGTTAGTGCCAAATGTATTTTTATGAATGAGTGTGGTTTGGCTGAAGAGTGGTGAAACTTCAGACGATGTCATGATGTGTATAGCTTGTGAGAGAGAGTATAAGTGAGATGTGAACAATTAAAACTATGTGTATGATGAATTGTATCACAAAAGTACTTGTGGTTTTATAGCTTTGCTACTCTGGAGTATGTATAACACATTCAAATGAAAAAGGTAATTTAGTGAATTTAACTTCAGACAGGTAACAATTACTGAGTAATAGAATTTGACGGTGGAGTAAATTGCGGAATGAAAGACAAAATTCATACAAATTTGTCAAGACACAACTGTAGAAATTTGTTTATCAGATAATCCACCATTAACTATTAATTAAGTGAGACACTTAATTGCAGCAAGAAAACTACTCAGATATTAATTATTACTAATAATCTGAATTAGAACATGCTGACCTGTCATCAGTATTTTAGAACTCTTTTCTTTCAGGATTTGACAAACTCAGGATATGTCGATTCGAATTCAACAGTTGTTTGTCAAAGTATCACAAATTATTAACAAACCACAATTTTAATCAAAACAATCATCAAGATATACATTTTAAGTGGATGATGTAAAGATTAACAGGCTTCAATAAGAACATTCACATGCATACATAGCAAAATAAGCATAGACTAAATCTTGCAATCAAAGAAATTTCATTAATATATCAGAAGAGTACATTTCATGAAATTTGTGGATTACATGCAAAAGAAATTACAAGATAGTCCTAGTCTAAGAAGATCCTCAACAGTCTTAGTCAAAGAACTAAGGCTGTTGATGTTGATTAGTTTTTCCTACTATTTACAAATAGCACAGCAAGACGGATGATCCGTTCTTGCTGAAGAAGAGCCTCTCGCCGTGCTTCTTCCAAGCGATCAAGATGGATATGATAATTTATCTCAAGGAACACGAGATCTGTCTGAATCTCCCGTAGAACCGAGTTCCACACCTCATCGGGAATGGCAGTGATGTATCATTCCTGCTGCCAGTCATCACAACTCAACTCGACGTTGAAGTTCTCAAAGTTCATGAACATGTTGAAAAGAACCATTTTTGTTTATGGAGAAAAACAATATGAGAAATGAGTGTGACGAAGGCAATTTGTATATAGGCAAGGATGATTTGATGGAATGAGAATGATGGTTTAAATATCCAAGAGAATATCAAAGGACTAGAGGATTGATCAATTATTAAGTATAGAGGTAACTTAATGATTTAACCAAAAGATGTCTTGTTAAGGCGCGTCTCCCTAGACTGATTTGTAATGATGACAATGAGATATTTATTCATACATGCACAATTAGCAAATAAATTTACTTAATTTATCATGCATATAATAAAATACATCAAATATTTCTGGCTTAATATCTAAAACAGCATTTAGGACATATCAGAATTTGATCAATATACATCAGGATTTAATCAAATATATATTGAAAAGAATTTATTTATCCCAACTAACCATACCAAGTTCATTTATAAGCTTTGTAAAAGTTGCTTCAGGTAATGGCTTTGTGAAGATATCAGCCAGCTGTTGATCAGTAGGAACAAAATGAAGCTCTATGGTTCCTTCCATGACATGCTCTCTTATAAAGGTTTGGTGAGAGAGTGTTGCACTGGATTTCCTGTCATGGCAATAGCACTTTGATTATCACAATAAATAGGAATTCTTGAAAATTATAATCCATAGTCCATGAGCTGATTTCTCATCCATAACAACTGAGCACAGCAACTCCCAGCTGCAATATATTCAGCCTCAGCAGTTGAAGTAGAAATAGATTTCTGCTTCTTGCTGAACCATGAGACTAATCTGCCTCCTAAAAACTGACAGCTTCCTGATGTACTCTTCCGGTCTATTTTGCATCCAGCAAAATCAGCATCTGAATAACCATATAATGCAAAATCAGCTTTCCTTGCATACCAAAGTCCAAGTGAAACAGTACCATTGAGGTATCTGAAAATTCTCTTTACTGCAATTAGATGTGGCTCCCTTGGATTTGCCTGAAATCTTGCACACAAACAAGTGGCAAATATAATGTCTGGCCTACTAGCAGTTAGGTATACAAGAGAACCAATCATACCTCTGTAGCTTGTGACATCAACTGATGTACCTTCATGAGGATCAAGTTTTGTAATAGTTGCCATAGGAGTACATGCAGTTGCACTTTCTTGCATATTAAATCTCTTCAGTAGATTCTTTGTGTACTTGGACTGATTAATATAGATGCCATTATCAGTCTGTTTAATTTGCAAGCCTAGGAAATAGCTCATCTCTCCCATCATACTCATTTGATATCTTGATTGTATCAACTTTGAAAACTTATCACACAGTGTTTGATTAATTGATCCAAAAATGTTATCATCCACGTAAATTTGAACTAAAAGCAAATCTTTACCTTTATTCAGATAAAATAAAGTTTTATCTATTGTACCTCTTTTGAATCCACTTTCAAGTAGAAACTGAGCAAGGGTTTCATACCATGCTCGAGGTGCTTGCTTCAGTCCATAGAGTGCTTTATCAAGTCTGTAAACATAGTCAAGATGTTTAGGATCCACAAATCCTGGTGGTTGTTCAATATAGACTTCCTCTTCAAGTTCTCCATTGAGAAATGCACTCTTGACATCCATCTGGAAGACTTTAAACTTCTTGTGAGCAGCAAATGCCAAGAAAATTCTAATTACTTCCAGCCTAGCAATAGGAGCAAATGTCTCATCATAGTCAATACCTTCATGTTGGGAATATCTTTTAGCCACCAATCTTGCCTTGTTTCTAATGATTGTTCCATCAGAATCAGTCTTATTTCTAAAGACCTACTTTGTGCCTATAATTGACCTGTTCTTAGGTCTAGGCACCAGCTTCCACACTTCATTTCTTTCAAACTCATTCAATTCTTCTTACATAGTCATGACCCAATCTGCATCCTTGAGTGTTTCTTCTACTTTATTTGGTTCTTCTTTTGAATGTAGATTGTGATACAAGTATTTATTCTGAGTTGCACTCCTTGTCTTTACACCATCATTTGGATTTTCAATGATCAGATCGGGAGTATGATCTTTAGTCCATTTCTAGCACTGGGAAGTGTCCTTCTGGAGCTAGATGTTCCCCCTGAATTGTATGCCTCATCAAATGCATTTGAGGCTCCCCCTGAATCTGTTGTGTTATCTCCTGATGAAATATTGGGACTTGACTCATGTTCATCTGATATTGAATCAGTATTGGATTATGAGAGATTAGATTGAGAAGAACCTTGAGATGATTCTTCAGTGTTAGTACCATCAGTTGACCCTTGTTGTTGCTCCCCCTTAACATGTGCAGGTTCATTAGTACAATGATTATCTTCATAATCTGAAGGAGTGTCAGGATTTGACATTTCATTAGAGTTTGATCCAGATTCCAATAATGCATTTTCATTTGCAAAGATTAGACTTTCATGAGTGTCTTCTTCAAAACCAGGAATCTTCTTATCATTAAAAGATACATTTATGGAGATAACTACAGTGTTTGTTCTCAGATTGAAAACTCTGTATGCTCTTAATGGTGAGTATCCAATAAAAATTCCTTCATCAGCTTTTAATTCAAACTTTCCTAGCTGATCAGTATGAGTTCTCAAAACAAAGCACTTACATCCAAATACATGAAGATGTTTGAGACTGGGCTTCTTTTCTTTCAGCATCTGATAAGGAGTAACACCATGTCTGTTTATCAGGGTGATATTCTGAGTATAACATGTTGTGTTTACTGCTTCAGCCCAAAAGTAAGTGGGTAGTTTTGCTTCTTCTAGCAGAGTTCTGCCAGCTTCAATCAAAGTTCTGTTCTTCCTCTCAATAATACCATTTTGTTGAGGTGTACCAGGAGCTGAGAATTGCTGTTTTATGCCTTTGTACTTGCAGAATTACTCTATTTTTGAATTCTTGAATTCAGTGCCATTATCACTTCTCAGAATTTTAACTTTATGAGTGGTTCCATTTTCAATTTGCCTTATGTGGTCCAGAAGAATTTCTGGAGTTTCATCCTTCCTGTGTAGAAAATAAACCCAAGTATATCTAGAGAAATCATCACCAATTACAAGTGTGTACCTTTTCTTGTTGATGGACATTATGTTCACTGGTCCAAAGAGGTCCAAGTGTAGCATGTGATATGGATCAGAAATAGAGAATTTTGTTTTACTTTTAAAAGATACTCTTCTTTGTTTGGACTTTTGGCAAGCATCACAAAGACCATCAGATGAGTATAGCATATTTGGTAATCCTCTTACCAGCTCTTTCTTCACAAGTTCATTGATTGAATTGAAATTAAGATGTGAGAGCTTCTTGTGCTAGTTTCGGCTCTCATCTACTGATGCCTTAGAGATCAGGCAAGTAGCTTCCTTTTCAAGACTTTCATGTAGTCTTGCTTCATATGTGTTACCATGTCTGTATCCTATCAAAATAATTTTCTTTTACTTGTTATTAACAACTTCACAGTGTGAGTCATAGAATACCACATGATAACCTCTGTCAGTGATTTGACTGATGCTGAGAAGATTATGCTTTAGTCCTTCCACCAGAGCTACGTTCTCTATTTTTACCTTTCCAATTATCAAGTTGCCATATCCCAGAGTGTGTCCTACATTTCCATCTCCATAAGATACATCTGGGCCAGCCTTCCTCTCAAATTCTGACAACAGGGATTTATTTTCAGTCATGTATCCTGAACATCCACTATCCAAGACAAGTGTATTTTTCTTGGTACCCTGCAATCAGAAGAATAATTAATTAGAAGGATTTTTAAGGACCCACACTTGTTGGGCCCTCTTTTTGGACAACTTAAGCCTTTGTGTGTTAGGAGTACTTCTGACAGTTTTTACTTTGTTAGGATTTGTCTTGTCGGAAGCAGATTTAGTAGAACTAAAAGAATTAAGCACATAAGCAACTTTATTAAATTTAGGCAAAGGTTCATAATAGTTGTGATACAGCTTATGATAGGAACTACAAGTATAAATCGAATGCCAACTACTACCACAATGAAAACAAGGATTTTGTGGTTTTATAAAATATTGATCTACCCCTAACATCAGACTCGGGAATAGCAGTTTTCATTTTCTTACTCCTCCTGCAATCAATAGCAAGATGATTAGTATTTCCACAGTTAAAACAAGTTTTTCTAGGAGCATTGGAAATAACCTTATAATTAGAATCCTTAGAAATACCTTGCTTACCATTCCTGTTTCTTTTAGAACTTTTTACTTGAGGTTTGTTAGTAACCTAAGATAATTTCTTTTTCAATTGTCTTGTAGACAAAAGTCCTATGTTCTTTTCTTTCTTAAAAGTTTTAGTGGTTTCCTTGCTTTCCTTTTTTTGAGATTTATTACTTACTATTTTTTTCTTATGATCCTGATGTTGAACCCTTTTCAAAGATAGATTTAGGTTCATCAGCTTCTGAAGAGATAAACTTAATAGGAGTCTTAAGGGAAATTTTATTTTCCGGGTCAACATCTTTATTCCATCTTTATAGCCAAGACATTCTTTCTAGTTTTTCTTTGAGATCATCTCATGAACCTTTTTGCCTTAATCATTCCAGGCTTTAAGGGTCTTTCTCTCATTTTCTAAATCTTTTTCTAACATACTGTATCTAGCCTCAAGGATCTTTACTGTATGTGTAGCTCTCTCACATTCTTTCTTCAAATCAATTCTGATTTATTAAGTCAGACTCTAACTGTATATTCCTAGACTTTAAGATCTCAATTTCAGTTATAAGTCTATCATTTTCTAGAGTCTTATTCTTAAAATTACCATGTAGAGATTTAAGAATAGATTTCAATTCAGATATATCTTCAGTATCAAAAGAGAAGAAAGAAGTTAATACCTTAGACTCAGAGGAAGTAGGATCATCAAAGTTAGCCATCGGTGCATAACATGTGTCTTCATTTTCAGAATCAGAGGAGTCCATCCATTTCTTGCTTAATGTGATCAGGGCTTTGTTTTTCCCTTTATCATGCTTTGTCTTCTTGCACTCTGTAGCAAAGTGACCACGTTCATCACAGTTGTAGCACTTGATCTTTGTCCTGTCTACCCTTCCAGCTTTAGAGTCATTTTCATCTCTTCTTCCTTTCACCTCCAGTGAACTTCTTCCTGAAGCTTCTATTGTTCTTAGACTTCCTGAATTGCATCCTCCTGATACCCTTAACCAGCAATGCAGCTATTTACATGACATCAAAATATGTCATGTTCTCATCAGTTTCAGAATCAGTATCATCATCAGGATTTGATGATGAATCATCAGTATCTGATTCTGGAAAAAAAAATTCTTTCTTACAACTCCAACAGACTTTTCTTTTGAAGCTTTATCATTTACTTTCAAAGCAACTGATTTCCCTTTGCTGTTTTTCCTCTATTTCCTTTGTTGGACTTCTAAATCATGAGTTCTCAGCATGCCATAGACTTCATCCAGATTAATTATTTCCAAATCACACTGATGTTGTATGATTGAAGTCTGAGTCTCTCATTCTTTACTCAAGGCTCTCAGAAACTTGGTGTTTGAATCCTCTCGATCATACACCTTTCCCACCAAAGACAGATTATTGAGCAGGGTCAGAAATCTGTCATAGATGTCAGTGAGACTTTCATCAGGCTTGGCCTCAAAGTGTACATATTCTTGAATCAGAACAGCCCTTCTGTTCTCCTTGATGGCCATGGTTCCTTGACATTGAGTTTCAAGAGCATCCCAGATCTCTTTGGCAGTCTTGTAGGCTATAACCCTGTTTGACATCACATAATCAAGACTTTATGTAAAATGTTTCTTACCTTTGCATCTTTCAGCACAGCTACTTTCTCTTCTTGTGTCCACTCACTCTTCTCCTTTAGCTGATAGTGTTCAGCAACAGTAGGAGTTGCAGGCACCGGTTTTGTTGGCATGTAGGGTCCATCATTAATCACGTCGAGATAATCTGGATCTGTAGCTTCGAGGTGCATGAGCGTCTTCACCTTCCATGTAGGATATTCAGTCTTTTTCAGAATGAGAATTTTAATACTTTCATACTTATTCAGAGACATGTTTAGATCGTTTTTCATTGTAAGTTTATCAGTGAGCACTGATACCAATTGTTGCCCAGTAAAGATACAATTATTTAAGGGGGATTGGATACAATTATATAAATGTTTCGAACAAGTAATAAAATATAACAACTTTTTATATTTCTGATAAAAACTGTTACAAAACCCTCTCAAAAAATATTGATGTTCTTGAGAGCTGCTAGGTTGAATGATACTCGAGATCTCTTCACTATGTGATGACCTAAACTGTGTTTGTATACTACACAACTACAACTAAATAATCTAAGATATGCATTATCAAAAGCTAACTGAAATTGATCATATCTTTAACTGAATAGATAAAGTCCTATAACTCAGAAGTAAAAGATATATACTCCACAATACAAGGAACAGAACAAATCTTCTAAGCTGACTGTCTTCAAATACTGATGATGTGTCAAATCCTGACAACACATCATACTGATAACACCCGAACAGCCAGATCATGAACTTATTCTGATCATTGAGAATTCAATATGTAACAGGGTGAGACCCGTTATATAGGTGTAACAAACCCCGAGTTAAATTAGGGTTAGGAGACTTGGTAGATAAGTCTCAGACTTAGAATAGACTTTGGAGTTTTAGAATGCAGGAAATTAATTTCTTACCCCATGAGGTATTTTGGAATCCAATCTCCAAGGAATTATTTTCTCCATTGAATATTATTTATCACATAATTTTTCCCATATTTAATAATTATGAAAATAATTCATATTTAGGATTTTGGGCCTCTTTAAATGCGATTTATTTGTAGACTAAACTAGGTATAACTAATATGATATTAATTACACAATCAGGTTTATGTTATTCCATATCAACCCCTTATTTTGTTTGATTTAGTTATGATTTCAATCACGATTGTTATCTTTTTTTTCAATCACGACTGTAAGATCTTCTTAATCAAATAGTTAGGTTAATTAAATGATAATATTTAATTTAAAATTCTCATAATAAGGTTATAATTCTATGTTAATTTTAATCTTTGATTACTTATATTAAAATTATAAATAATATAAATAAATAATATTTATGAAGAAATGTGCATACTCAAAATTAAAATATGTATTTTACGAGTTATAAAGCTAGTATATTATAAAACAAACTTATTTTAAATGATGTAAACAACTAAATTAAAATATGGACAGTTTTAAAACTCGTTACTTATCTTATTCAATTGTAATAACAGTTAGAATATATCATTTATAATTTTTTATTACTTTCTTTTTCCATTTTAAATTATTTAATTTAGAATTTACATTATATTGAAGGCTACTATTGCCCATATAATATTTACCCACTAATTTACCCATAACCCATGATCCATGACCCACTTTATTTTTCTACACATAAAACTTTATATTATACACATATACATGGATCTTTCACATTTTAATATATATATATACAAACTAACTTAACATATCAATTTATACCCTTATATCACGCCATCATTATAGCAGTTGAATAACACGTTTAAATTTATTTGATTTCTACTCTTTCTCCTCTTCATCTTTCTTATTTTTTTCTCAATTTTAAAAATTGTAACTGTCTCTCATATTTCTCTCGGCAATTCACACAAAATCAAATCATCATTTTTTCTCCTTCTTCACATTTATTATTTCTCTCAATTTTCACTATCCATATCAATATCACTTAGCATCTCTATTTCAAATTCTTAATTGCTTCATGTCCTTGATTTATGTGTGTATATATTAATATTGTGATTATTTATGATTTTTTGTTCAGAGGAAGAAGATGTATGTCATTAAAAAAGAAGGATGTCAAGGATGTGGGTTATACAAGATCAGGTATATGTCATTAAGCCACATAAAATGTTAATTATAGCTTATCTACTTCTCAGCCAATTTTTTATAGTTACTCACTGAAGTGAATTATGCAGCATACATGTTTGATGAAATTTTAAATAAAGGTTTGTTCATCACTATCTATATTTTATGTTTTGTTAGATAACCTCATCTTTATGTGTGTTTTATTGGAAATAATTTATAAATAATAACTTTCAATTGATGTATTCAATTATCTTTCTCTCGAATCATTATCTCTTTCATCCAGAATGGTTTGTCATTCACAAGTCATTCATATTCTACAATTTCTTATTTTATGTTTATATTGGAATTATGTTGTGGTAGGTTAAAAAAGAGAGCAAGTAAATCGTACAAGACCGAGACAGAGATTCCAATATTTTATACTCATCTAAAATAAGTACGTTAATTTGCCCAGTAATATTTTTGGGTTTAAATAAGAATATATTTCCTCAAGCATATCAAAGTGATTTTAAATGAGCAGTTTTTTCGCACAAACATGGAAATAAATACATTCATGTCTTATCAACTTAATTTTAGAACTCATCTTATCAGTCAAAAGTTTTAAATTTTAAATTCATATTCTCGAAATATATCCCTTAGATTTCTATCTCTGATTCTCTATTTTATGATTTTGAACATTTAATCCTTAAACAAATTGATTACATCGTTCATCATTGGACAAATTAGCTTAGTCAAAATTTAGTATACTTAAATTTTATTTTAGAATATAAACTTTAAACCTCAATGTTATATCATAGAAGGAATGTGTAACCTATGCTGATTAAGATAATGTATTATGTGCAGGCCACCCTTGAGTGTGGGTTGATAGTGTGGCACGTGACAACCTCCGCAATCTTAAGTCGCATGACTTAGTTTTCAGCTACAAATAAGCTTAAAAAAGATGGTTCCTAAGAGTAAGTTTTGAAAATTTTGTTTTAGCCACTGTAACATAAGTACATAACTGACACTTACAAGTATTTTAAGTTCTTAGATTTTTTACATCCATAACTTCATCAGTGTTTTGTTTCTATACATTTGTTTTTCATATATTCTTATGAGTATTTAAAACCTTTTAAATTTTGGTCCAACTTTTAAAGGTGATCTTAAGGCCTGCAATGATTTCTTAGAAGCCCCATACCTTCTTGCTGCATATTAGAACCCCGTGTGAGTTATCATTTCATTTTAAAAAATAAAAAGTTAAATTTTTTTAATGTTGGATTTATTTGTCTCTGAATTAATCTGTTCCTACCCTAATTGCTAAAATGGTTTGTCTCTCAATTTATATACGGGGTTCAGTTTTCTCTTGATTAAGAGGCATATTAAATTACCGGTAGAATAAAAATAAGGGTCTTCTAGAATTATTAGTTTGCGTACCGTAAAAGTTTTAATAAATAAAGTAGTAGTACTAATCTAGATTATTAGAAGGAAAATCGCATGATGAACATATTATAATGAAAGGAAATCTCGCTCATGTGCTGAAGTGCAGTTTTAATCTCAAAGCACTCTTTCTCGATATTTGTAAATTGGTCGATTCTTTGCTAGGTTTACATGAAGTGCAATATGCTATAAAGGTAATAATTGATATTTAATAGTTTAATGGTACTTCTTTCCTCCCTATATGACATGTCTCATTTTAAATTTTACATATCATGAATCTTTAGTTAGACATCAGACAAATGCAACATTTTTATCTCATTGTTTATAAGTTGAATTAGATTATTGGTCTATAGCATGGTGGAGAAAATGGTACATTTTCCTGACTCTTCTTACATAAATTATTCTATTATTTGTCCCTCGGAAATTTAAGCGTATTGGAAATTGTTTCTTTATTCCTATGTTGTGGACTGTGGTTATATGTAATTTCTTCAACCCACTAGCTTATTATATTGATTTTATGAATTTATTTTGATATTATATTAAATAAATGTTTACTTTTTAATTTTTGCTTATAATGTTTAAAGGTCCAATTTTTATTTAAGTTTATCCAAATTTAACAATGTCATTGAGTTCATTAACATAAAATTATAAGCAAAATCGATATTATTCAAAAGCAAATATTATCTCTATTGAGTCGATATTTTACACTATGTATAATAATTTTGGATATGTTTCAAGTTCAAATTTTAATTCAGTGAATGCATATATTGCTTCAAATTGTCGCTTGATACATTAGCAATTCTACTTAGTATAATATACCTTCAGATTGGGTCTTTATTATTTTTTTGAACTTTTATTTGATCTTTAATGTTATATTTTTTATTCTAGATTTATTGATAATATTTCTTATCATGTTATTGTTGGTGTGTAGATAGAAAGAAAGGATGCAGTATATATGAATCAATAGGAACCGTCTTCTCTTCAATCATATGATGTACAAAAAAAGTTAAAGGCAACTGCAGATATAGATTTATGGAAAAAAGTGAGTAATATAGTATGGACTCCAAACATAATTCTCCAACTGCAAGGTTTGTTGATTGTGTTTTGTTCAACATGTAGGTTATATAGGTTATTTTCCAGAAGTTCGACAATCTGCATGGTCCAGCTTTGTTGCAATCAAATGGTACGGTTGAATCTGCTTAATTTTGGAAGTGGGCACAATAAATATATTAATTTTGAATCTTCTTAATCAAATGGTACCGTTATATTTTATTATATAGCAAAGTGAGAAAATGATTATTAACAATCTTTGTCAAGTTTTAAGTTCGTTTATGTTTGGTATATATTCAAAACTTTCGTTCTTACAATAATGACGAGTATATTGTCATTTTTCGTACAACCTTGAATACCCAATTATTGATATAAGAAGTTTAAGTCGTTAGATTTATTCATCTATATTATCTTAAAGGCTACTATTGCCGATATAACTTTTACCCACTAATTTCCTAGGAAAATTATGCTAAATTTGATGGAGACAATTGCTCATATGATTTTGAAGCATGCGAACATGAAGAAAAGGTTGAGAGTGATGGCGGGGTAAAGGATATCTTTTTTTACAGTCGATAAAACCTCTCTCATGCATGTGCCTTCAGCGTCAAACGGGAATAAAAATATTTCCAATTTTTTTATGAAATTGATTCTTTCTATGTGTTTTTCGGCTTTATCAAGTAAGTTTTCTTTGATGTGAGATACCTTAATTTATTTTTATTACTGAAACTTCTTATAATTTCCCATAATTTAACATTCTTCTAATCATTTTGCACTTACTCAGGATTTACTTTATGTTGTAAATGTTTATAAATTTATTTTATAGTCTGCTGGAATCTGGATGGATCCTCTTATCATACAAAATACGAGGATGGTTGCGGAGCTATGATCTGATCCCGGTCTTATGTCCTATTCACGGTAGAAAATATGATATATAAAATTATTAAACGGGTACAATGTGTATTTTTTTCTCTGCATTTTGTGTTAAAATTTTCTGGTGGTATATCTTGCAATAAAAAGCAGTTGCAAAGACAAAATTCACTTAATAAATTTGTTTGACAATTCATAGAGTAAGACAAACCTCTCATTTAGTTTATGAACGGGATACTCGTGTTCATGGATCACCAAAAATTGACCAATTAAATTATAATTTGACAAATCTATCAGGTGGAGACAGTAACTTGAATAACTCTTTTGCAGATGGTCCATTTGGTTTAGAGGAGATTGATCTTGAGGATTACTTTTATATGTGTCATGGTAAGGATCTTAATATAAATAGTGATAAAGATAAAATTTCTAACTCCGATTTGATTTGGTGTTGAGGTTGGTTAAAGATATTTTCACAGAT
This sequence comes from Apium graveolens, assembly GCF_009905375.1. Taxonomy (NCBI): domain Eukaryota; kingdom Viridiplantae; phylum Streptophyta; class Magnoliopsida; order Apiales; family Apiaceae; genus Apium; species Apium graveolens. The sequence continues at coordinate 176,971,842 of NC_133647.1, forward strand.
GATCACACAAAAAGTTGATAGAAAATCTCTTCAAATATATATTCCAAGATATATTGAGTTAGTTAGCAGAAGGAAAGGGAGTTGCTGGTGTTTACTATCATTAGAAGAAGATGGAGTATTGTATTATATTTTACCAGTCTGTAGTTATTGTATTGCTTTTATTTTGTCATGTCCTCCAAAATTTCTGTCACTTTTTTCCCGACAATGCCTCCCCATATATTTTAATATTTTAATTTTGTTGTATTCCTGCTAAGAGAATAGAAGAACCGAAAAAGGCCATGTCATTGCTGCAAAGATAGAGAAGAAAACTAAAGCATGGTGACAAATATTTTGGGGAAAGAAAAGCATATGAAGTAGTCCGAGGCTGCCAAACTGGTGTTCAAGAAGGCTTATATTTTTATCAAATCAGATTGTTTAGGTCAATTTTATTTACTATTATCAAATCTGAATGTTTAAGGCAAACTTTTTATTCACTATTATGTTTTGAAGTCGTCATGTTCATGACTCAAGTTCCTATATGTCTATAACTAACATCATTTGATAAGATTGAAAAAAGTTTTGTAAAAATATATTTGTAGGTACATATAAACTCCGTACCTCCAATTTTGTGTTTATATTATTTGGATTCATTTATATGATCATAAAATATATATTTTTCTAATTAATACGTGTCCATATCTATAATTGATTACATTATTATTTTTTGAAAGATCACATTGTGTCACATAAAAGAGGATGCACATATTAATTTTAAGATTTTTTAAAAGCAGTATCTTTTTGACAATCGTCAAAGATATTTTAAATAGACTATTTTATATATTTTTATTTAAATTATATTTTTAAAATAATAAGCTGGTTTTAAATAACAAATTCAGTAAGAAATATAACAAAGCACATATTATTTTTTTATCCGAATTTTTATTGTAAATATGTGAACTATAATAAATTTTAAAAATAATCAACTTCATTAAAATATATTTAAAATAATTAGATATTAAACATATCGTAAATATGTTTAGTATCTAATTATTTAAACACATTTTTAACATCTAATTTTTAAAAAGATGATTATCAAAGAGTTTTAAAATATTATTGTAGTGAGGTCCATGTAAATATAAATCTTATTTTTATGAGTGTCGATATAATTTAGGATATAGTTTTCTGACTAACAATATATAAGAAAAACTAAAAAAATTTGACTAACAATATAGATCTTATAAATCTTATTTTGATGTGGTGTCCATGTAAATTTATCATCCTCTTTTTTGACTAATAATATCAAAGAAAAATGAAATTTTTTGAAGACACTCATTTATATGAATTTTTAACGGGTGCTGTTTTTTGAAACAGAATTAATATAATTTGTTTTCACCGTAATAATATAACAAATTATATTATATAATTTGACATTCAATGATGTAAACTTCTTTTTGAGTAGATGATTTAAGGAAACTTTTAATATCTATAAAAAATTATAAAATAATTCATATATATTTTTATCAGAATAAAAATAATAATTATTATTATTATTATTATTATTAGTAGTAGTAGTAGTAGTACTACTACTACGAGTAAAGTGACAATGAGAAAATTTTTAGCTAATATTTTTTTTAAATTATTTTTCATTTTATGATCATTAAATCATCCATTACATGTTTTTAGGCAATTTAAATGAATTTATGTAATTATTCGCATAAGTTCATTAACTCTTAATTTCATAATATATATAATATATTTTTCTTCCATATTCCGTATTTTCACCAATTATTTTTATTATTCACAATTTTGGTTTGAAATTTGTAACAACATCTATATAATTTAGTGAAAGATATGGTATAACCTCTCATTATACTATATTATGAGTATTGGTGATATAAGTGATTCAATTAAAAAAGATATTATTAAGATACTTTTATGCTAATTTAAGTTATACCGGAGCATTGTCACATTCTTTTAACAATTTTTATTTTTATATTTAATTTGAATTAAAAAATTTAACATATGAGATTTATTGATCTAAATTTTTAAAAGATATGTTTTGATGATAATTATGTGTATATACATGTATATGTTTCTTATATTTTTAGAAATGAAAGTATATTTTATATTTATATATAGTATGGTATCAACATAGTTAAGATGAACTATAGTTATTTTCTATTTTATAAAATGATAATATAAATAATGTCTATTATACTTTTTAGTTGTACAATACGAGACATCGACAAAAACGAAGCTGGGAAACAGTCAACAAATATTTTATTTTGATGTTATTTCAATTTTATAACTATTCCTCATCCTCTCATATTTTAGTTTCTATACGAATAAAAATCTTATTTTGATTTCATTTCAATTTTAAAATTATTATGTATAGTCTAAGTACTTTTTATTTATAAAATACGAGGCTTCCTCGAATTCAGTTAAAAAAAATATTATAAAATAACTTTTATGCAATTTTTAGTAATATCGAGGCATTGTCACATTTTTTTAATATTTTATATTTTATATTTTAATATATGAAATTTATTGATTTATTTTTTTAAAATTGATAATAATTATATATATATACATGTGTATGTTCCTTATGTTCTTAGAAAAGAAAGTATATTTTATATCTATATATAGCATGGTATCAATATGGTGAAGGTGAATTATACATATTTTGATTATTTTTCATTTTATAAAAAGATAATATAAATAATCTCTATTTTTACACACCCCATGTGTATCTATAAAGTTAATGAGTGTATATTTATTGATATTATGTATGTTTGTATTTAGACTCTATTTGTAACTGAAATTACATGAAATGGTTATTTGCTGTTATAATGCAAGATCATAATTTCCTATTACCAGTTATTTCATCACGAATCGATAAAATCAGAAATACTTGTATATCGCAATACTTCATCACAAATTAAAAAAATTCAGAACAGCGATTTGATTTTATTGATCAAGAACTACTTCAGTTTTTTACATGAAAGTTATATAGAAATCATAAGTATTTAGATATTTAAATTTATAGATTTCTCTATTCTTGCAGGAGTTAGATGGAGGCAGATGAGCAAAAAGAAGGGAAGTTAAAGGATATAAACTTTCAGATGTATAGAACAGAGACAGAATTTAGCATATTGTTGGTGGGATGACTATTTAGTATGTTTGCCAACAACTTCATTTGTGCAGCATTTAATAATTACTTGGATTATCATGTTTCAACTTGCAAGTTTATTTTAATGGGATGTTATGTTGGCTTGGAAAGGTAAAAATCTTCTTTTTCCGGCTTGGATAATATATTTTCGCTTCTTATGTAGTTTGGTAGGTTGCCCCTGCATAAGCACAAACATGATTGTTAGGAAGACAGCAGTGCTAACATCTCTATATGCGGTGTATGTGTCTAAACTATTTCATGAGATAAGTCTGATAAGAAATAATTTTAGTTGATTTATGTTTATTTCTCCATAACACAACATGCGACGAGTTTGAGGTGAAAAGAAATATTAAGTAAAATGGAACCAGAAGGTGAAGTATGGAAATATAAGTTGTCCGGTAAAAAATGTTTAATATAACAAATTTCATAAGTCCTGAAACTGGCCTATGAAAATGATCTGACTATATGGTGTAAATCAGTAAGGAATATATTAGTCCAATAAAGATTAGAGAGAGAACTAAATTCAGTTGCTTCTTTTTTTATATAGATTTTGGTAGTCGTTGAGTAAAAGAAAAAAATAAGTTATGGGAGTGATAGAAAGATCATAGCAATTAATGGGATAATGAGAGAATTGTATTTTAGACATTTATTAGCAGATAAACATATTTGTAAATTTGTAACTAATGTTTGTTTCATATGATTTTTGAAAATAATTTTTTTATAACAGGTTTTAAATACGGGAGAACAAGGGGATTTGCAAGATTTAAATTATCTTTCCCACCATTTACATGATTGTTTTTCATTTAATATTTTTCATAAGCTTTGAACTATATACTAAATCTTCCATATTATCTCGCTACCTGCATCTTACTTTGTTCTAGACAACTGACCACATTATTACAACTTTTTATCTCGCTACTTGCTTTAAGCTTGCTCTATATTAATGTTAGATATATTTGATAATGTCATGGCTAATATGTTTTATGTTTAGCTTTCAGATCTTACTTGAACAGGATAAATCAGTACTTAACTGTTGATCAGTACTTATACTAGAAGTCAGGACTTAAGGATATCAGTACTTATATTATCAGGAGATAATCATCAGGAGTTAGATATCAGAACTTAAGTGCTGAAGGATGATCAGATAAGGACAGTAGCTGATTAAAGGAAAGAAGATCGAGATAAACATAAGAAGAGATATGCATGAAGAAGGAATTCCGTGAAGAATGGAATACTTGGAAGAAAAGATATCTGATTGATATATTTTAGGAAGCAGAATTATATTCCATATCAATTAGCGATTATCTTGTAACTGTGTAGTATATAAACACAGACATAGGGTTTACACTATAAGTGTTATCATATATTCAAGAAGATTATTAATTGTAACCCTAGCAGCTCTCGTGATATTTGTTCATCACTGAGAGGTAACAGTTCCATACTGTAACAGAGTTTATTGCTTCAATAAAGTTTGTTTTTTGTTACTTAAGTTCTTAAGTTCGATTTGAATGTACTATACACTGTATTCACCCCCTCTACAGTGTGTGTGTGACCTAACAAGTGGTATCAGAGCTAATCTGTTAACACACATACAGTTAAAGATCCAAACACAATCATGTCGGACACAGAAACTCAAACTAAGCCTACCAAAACTGAGGAACCACCAAAGACACAAATTCAGAGTCGGTATGAGACCATCAGAGTTCCCATACTGAAACCATCTGAATATCCCATATGAAAGGTAAGGATGACCATGTTCCTGGAAGCAACAGATCCAGAATACCTTGATAGAATCAAGGAAGGCCCTCACAAACCAACCAAGCTCGCTGTTGCAGATGCAGGTGAAGCAGCAAAGACCGTACCAAAGGAGAAGAGTGATTATACTGCTGAAGATATAGCATCAATTGCTAAGGATGCTAAGGTACGACACTTACTGTATAGTGCCATTGATAATATAATGTCAAACAGGGTAATCAACTGCAAGACTGCTAAGGAGATATGGAATGCTCTGGAAACAAGGTGTCAGGGAACGGAGACAATTAAGAAGAACAGGAAGACAATACTCACTCAAGAGTATGAACACTTTGACTCAAAAATTAATGAGTCATTGAATGATTTATATGATAGATTTGTCAAACTTTTGAATGATTTATCATTGGTTGATAAAGAGTATGATCTTGAAGATTCAAACTTTAAGTTCCTGTTAGCTCTTCCTGAATGCTGGGATTTGAAGGCAACGACAATAAGAGACAACTACAATCTTGATGAAACAACTCTTGACGAAATCTATGGAATGCTCAAGACTCATGAGCTTGAGATGGAACAAAGAAGCAAGAGGAAAGGAGGAAAGTCAAGGACAGTTGCTCTTAAGGCTGAAGAAGAATCCCCCAAAGCAGTTTCCTCAAAGAAAGACAAGGGTAAAGTTCTTTTCATAAAGTCTGATACTGAGTCATCAAGTTCTGAGAGTAATGATGACTCATATTCTGAAAGCTTGCCTGAGACTGATGCTGATGAGGAGATGATGAAGCTGTGTGCTCTTATAGTGAAAGGAATCACAAAGATTGCATACAGGAAGTTCAGGAAGGGAAAGAAGTTTTCCAGGAAAGGCATAAGTTCTGATAAGAAGAATTTCAGAAGATCTGAAGGCAGAAGAGGAAAGTCTGACAGAGGAGATTACACCAATGTTAAGTGCTATAACTGTGGTGAGAAAGGCCACATATCTCCTGATTGCAAGAAGATAAAGGATGACAAAGGCAAGGCTCTTGTCACAAAGTAGAAAAGCTGGACAGATACCTCAGACTCTGAAAGTGAGGAGAACTATGCATTGATGGCAAATGCTGATAAATCAAGTGCTGAGAGCAGTTCTGAAGCTGCTGAAACAAAGGTACCTCAGACTACTTATGCTTTTCATACTGATGATATAAATGAGTTGAGAAGATATATTAAAACCATGTTTGTTAGTTATAGAGATCAAACTTTAACATGTGAGAGATTAAATTCTGAAAATCTTGTATTTAAGAAAAGAAATGATTTCTTAGAAAAAGAGTTAGTCATGTTCCATCAAACTCAGAATGATAGAGATGATGCCTTTTATGTTAGGGATGAAGTGCTAAAAATGAATAAATCTCTAAAAACTGAGTTAGAAAAGGAAAGAGAGATTATCAGGACTTGGACTAACTCTGGCAAAATAACTCAAAATTTGCTAAGTAGTGGAAACTGGAAAGAGGGCTTAGGTTATGGAGAAGATAAGAATGATAAAGGAACTGAAGAAATTAAGTTTGTTGATAAGCAAAAGCCAAAGTTAAAACCTGTTAAGTTTATAACTGTAAAGTCTGAAAATGAGAAATCAGAAGTTATAAAGGAATTAACTTCTGACAAACTAAAACAGGAAAAGACAGCTGAAGTGAACATAGGCTTAATGACAAAGAAGCAGCTTAAACATAAGCTGAAAGATGTTAAGAATGCAAACAAGGTAAAATCACCTAGGAAAAATAGGAATGGAAAGGAAGGTGTGAATAAAAGCAATAATTACAAACTTGTTCCTGATGCTTCTAGGAAAACATGTCATAAGTGTGGAAGTTCTAACCATCTGGCTTCTTTTTGCAGGAAGAATAAGAATATTAACTCCTTACATTCAAAATCAGGAGTTAAGAGTCAGTCTGTTAGATACAAACCACAAAATCCTTGTTTTCATTGTGGTAGTTTATGGCATTCCATTTATACTTGTAAGGAATATCATAGCTTGTACTATGATTATTATCAAATAAAACCTTCTTTGAAGAAAGTTTCCATTGTTCCTTCTAGTGTAAATTCTGATTCAAAGACTGATAGTGTAAGTTCTGATAAGAAAAATGTTAACATAAACTCTGATGCTAAATCCGCTGCAAATGTTAACAAACTTAAAAAGGCCAAAGGATCCAAGCAAGTCTGGGTCCTTAAAACTAAGAATTGGTGGTCTTTGTGATTGCAGGGCAACAGAAAAAATATTCTAGTTCTGGACAGTGGATGTTCAGGACATATGACTGGAAATAAGGCCCTGCTATCAGACTTTGTGGAGAAAGCTGGCCCAAGTGTTTCTTATGGAGATGGCAACATTGGAAAAACATTGGGATATGGCAATATCAATCTTGGGAATGTCATCATTAAAGATGTAGCTCTGGTCTCAGGACTTAAACATAATCTGCTGAGTATAAGTCAAATCTGTGATAGAGGTTATCATGTTGATTTCTTTGAAGAACACTGTGAAATTGTGAGTAAATCTAAAGGCAAAGTTGTTCTGAAAGGATACAGGCGTGGTAACATTTATGAAGCTAAGCTTTCAACAAGTACTGATGGTTCTGCAATCTGTCTGATGAGTAGAGCATCAATTGAAGAAAGCTGGAATTGGCACAAGAAACTCTCTCATTTAAATTTCAACAATATAAATGAACTGGTCAAGAAAAATCTTGTGAGAGGACTGCCAAAGTCAGTATTTGCTCCTGATGGTCTTTGTGATTCCTGTCAGAAGGCCAAACAAAGAAAATCTTCATTCAAGAGCAAGACTGAATCATCAATTTTTGAGCCTTATCATCTACTACATGTTGATCTATTTGGTCCAGTAAATGTCATGACTATTGCAAAGAAGAAGTATGCGTTGGTCATAGTGGATGAGTTCACCAGATACACATGGGTATATTTCTTGCACACAAAAAGTGAAACTGCATCTATCTTGATTGATCATGTCAAACATCTGGATAAAATGGTCAAAGATTCTGTGAAAATTTTAAGGAGTGATAATGGCACTGAATTCAAGAATTTAATAATGGAAGAGTTCTGCAAAAATAATGGAATAAAGCAGGAATTTTCTGCTCCTGGAACTCCACAGCAAAATGGAGTTGTTGAAAGGAAGAATAGAACTCTCATTGAAGCTGCACGTACAATGCTTGAAGAAGCAAAGCTTCCAACCTATTTCTGGGCTGAAGCTGTGCAGACTGCTTGTTTTACTCAAAATGCAACACTCATTAACAAGCATGGAAAAACACCATATGAGATGGTGAAGAAAAAGAAGCCAAATCTGAAATATTTTCATGTATTTGGATGCAAGTGTTTCGTTCTCAAGACTCATCCTGAACAGCTATCAAAGTTTGATCTAAAAGCTGATGAAGGAATCTTTGTTGGATATCCACTTTCCACAAAAGCCTTTAGAGTCTATAATTTGAGAACAAAAATGGTCATGGAATCTATCAATGTCTCTTTTGATGACAAGAAGATTACTGGTCTTGAAGATTTCATTGACCATGATCAGCTGAGATTTGAAAATGAAGACTCAAATTCTGATACTACAAATCTTGACAGTCTAAGTTCTGATATTGTAAACTCTGATGGATTAAACTCTGATGTTATTGAAACTGTGGTAACTACGTCAAAGGAAGATGCACCTATGCAGGGGGAGCATAATCAAGATCCTACCTCATCTCAAGAAACATCAGAACATGCATCTGGCTCTTCAAGTTCTGATTCGTCAAGTTCTGATAAGCCAAGTTCTGACAGTGTTGATAATCTAAATACTGAAGAATCCAACTCAGAGAGCATAGTTTCAGGGGGAGCATCAGAAAATGAACATGATGATAGCATGGATCATGGGGGAGCATCCTGTTCTAGAGACAACCTTCCATCTGTAAGGAAGTGGACAAAATCACATACACCTGATTTGATAATTGGAAATCCTGATGCAGGTGTCAGAACTAGAACAAATACTTCAAATGAATGTCTCTACAATTCTTTTCTCTCTCAGACTGAGCCAAAGAAAGTTGAAGAAGCTCTTCAAGATGCTGATTAGGTGCAAGCAATGCAGGAAGAGTTAAATGAATTTGAAAGAAACAAAGTCTGGATCCTAGTGCCAAGACCAAAGAATAGATCTGTTGTTGGTACAAAATGGGTATTCAGAAACAAAACTGACAGTGATGGCATAATTACAAGGAATAAGGCAAGACTGGTCGTAAAAGGATATTCTCAACAGGAGAGAATTGATTATGATGAAACATTTGCACCAGTTGCTAGGTTAGAAGCCATAAGGATATTTTTGGCTTATGCTGCTCACAAAAAGTTTACTGTCTTTCAAATGGATGTGAAAAGTGCTTTTCTCAATGGAGAATTGGAGGAAGAAGTATATGTTGAACAACCTCCAGGCTTTGTAGATACCAAACATCCAGATTATGTCTACAGGCTTGATAAAGCACTTTATGGACTTAAGCAAGCTCCTAGAGCATGGTATGAGATTAGCTCAGTTTCTTCTGGAAAGTGGATTCAATAGAGGAACAATAGACAAAACACTATTCTACCTCAATCATGGAAAGGACTTACTTCTTGTCCAGATTTATGTTGATGATATCATCTTTGGATCTATAAATGACAGACTTTGCAAGAAGTTTGCCAAACTGATGCAGTCAAGATATCAGATGAGTATGATGGGGGAACTTAGCTACTTTCTGGGCCTTCAAGTCAAGCAGAATGAAGAAGGCACTTTCATTTGTCAATCTAAGTACACCAGAAACTTGCTGAAGAAATTTGGAATGCAAGATTGTTCAAGTGCATCCACTCTCATGGCCACTGCAACAAAACTGGATAAGGATACTGGTAAATCAGTAGATATTACTGACTACAGAGGTATGATTGGCTCTCTACTCTATCTAACTGCTAGTAGACCTGATATCATGTATGCTACCTGTCTTTGTGCAAGATTTCAAGCAGATCCAAGAGAACCTCACTTAACAGTTGTGAAAAGAATCTTTAAGTATCTTAAAGGAACAGCTGATCTGGGATTGTGGTATCCTAGAGAATCAGACTTTAAACTAATAGGTTACTCAGATGCAGATTTTGCAGGCTGCAAAATTGACAGGAAAAGCACAAGTGAAAGCTGCCAATTTCTTGGAGGCAGATTGGTTTCTTGGTACAGCAAGAAACAAAAGTCAATTTCCACATCAACTGCAGAAGCAGAGTATATTGCTGCAGGAAGCTGTTGTGCACAAATTCTTTGGATGAAGAATCAGTTACTGGATTACGGGTTAACATATTTCAAAATCCCTATTAACTGTGATAATCAAAGTGCTATTGCTATGACAGGTAATCCAGTTCAACACTCTATGACAAAGCACATCAGCATCAGGTACCACTTTATAAGGGAACATGTGGATGAAGGTACAGTGGAATTGCACTTTGTTCCAACAGATCAACAACTAGAAGATATCTTCACAAAACCACTATGTGAAGCCACTTTTACAAGATTGGTAAATGAACTTGGAATGGTCTCAGGTTCTTTTTCTAAATCTGTCTAGTTTTGTTCTGATGCATCAGACTTTATGTTCAGTATTTACAGAATGTAATCTCCTTGTTTATTCTGTGCTTAATTGAAATACACGTTTAAGTACTAATTGTTGTCTGATATATGTTTCTAAACTCTGATAAGTGATATGTCTGTTCAAGTAACTATTCAATCCTATGAGGATAACTGTGCTAGATACTGATCTAGTAGTCTTCAATAAACAAATGATCCCATGCAAGAAGTAATTATTTCAGTGGAAATCTTATGACACTAGCAAATTCTGATAATTGAGCTTAGTTGAGTTTACTTTGTATATCTTATTACTAAGTCACAAATTAGAATAATGTTACTCATCTGTTAAGTTCTGATACTAGTAAAACTGCTGAATGTACTAAGTGCTGATAAACCTCACCTGTCAAAAAAAAAAAAAAAAAATCAGGTACTCCTTTGAGATCTAGAGTAAAAATGTGGAAGGGACGACCCAAGTGCATTGCTGGTATTAAGTAAATATGCATTTGAAAAGAAAAATATTTTCTTGGTGACTTTTCACACTCTATGATTACTGGAGAAATACTCTGATAATGGCATAAATTCTGATAAGCAGTCGTGACTCACTTACACTGAGAAGCCACTGTAAAATAGAATTTCAAAAGATGCATATAATTAGCACAAAACAGTTGAGGTGGACTCACGCATGAACTCATTCATCAGTAGGTTTCAGGACAATGACAGCTCTTTAGCAAAATTTTAGTTATGTCTTATTTCTAAGATGTACTGAAGTGAATCAGACTTTACTCTTTGTCTGTTATTTAGCTTAATGCACACACTAATCACTCCATCTGAATGATGAAAATTTCTGTGGTGGTCTACGTTATTTTAGATAAACAGTCATTGTGTCATTATTGCACAAATTCTGAGGACAAGTTCTAGTTACACGTTCTGATGATTAAGTTCTGAAGTCTATAACTCAGAACTTGTATGAGGATTTACTAAGATGGGCATTCCTTTTTTTTTCGAGTTAAGAAATTATGTTCTGATGACTGTTAAGTTCTGGTATAGGTCTAAGTTCTGATTCTCAGTCTAATCCTTTACTTGGCTTATCTGTGAATAAAATTTGGTAACAGTCTCAGTTCAAACTAGAATATGTTGAAGTGGAAGATTAATAGTCACTATGATTAGGATTACTGGTATTTATACTTGAACAGTCCACTGTTTCTTGTTTCTTGTGCGTTTTAAACCATGTTTCCTCTTTCCGATGAATGTTATTCTTTTTCAAAGTCTCGGGAGACGAGGTAGATTTAATTCTACCTGTCAGCATTCAATTTCTTTGCATCTCCAGGCATTCTCTTGCCTATATAAGCAACCACTTCACATCAGCCTTTCCATCAAATTCTTCTCACACACTTATCTTCATACTTTTTCTTTCAAAATCACAATGGTCAGATACAACATATTTTTGAACTACCAAACCTTCAATATGGAGCTAAGTTGTGCTGACTGGCAGCAGGAATGGCATGTCACAGCCATTCCTGAGGAGATATGGGACTCTGTCCCACAGGAGGTACTGACCCATCTCCTGTTCTTCTATATGGATTACCATCGCCATTTGGAGCGACTGGAGGAGGAAAGACTGACAGCTCTCCGCCAGCAAGAGCGAATCATCAGACTCGCCATTCTGTTTGTCGAGAGTAGGAAGAAGAAGATGACTTAATCTCGTCTTCTTCCTGTTTTTCTTCATCATCAGCTTTGTCAGGCTTCTTAGCCAGGACTAAGGCTGTTGATGTTAGGTTTAGAAGCTTAGGGAAAATCTTGTATAAGTCTTGATGTAATTTCCATTTCATGAATGTATTGTCTTGATATATTAATGAAAGTTGTTTTTACTTCAAGATGTTGTCTCTGAGTTATTTTATCTTGAGTTGATAAATCCTGATTGATATTCTGATGACCTTATAAATTTTGTTTTATATTAAGTTCTGATTCGTTTTCAGCACTTATCTAATTTATCTTGGTCATTTTTATGTGATTTATTTTCAGAATATTAATGATGCAGTGTAAAAAAAATTCAATCAGTGATAACGGTTTAGATTCTGAATTAAAACTGTTTTTTTTATAAATGGAACGGTTTTTCCTTGAAACTAGGCAACTGGGTAAGTAATGATTCATGTTTTCTCGAGCCCAGTAACTATCCGTTATTACTGCAAGTCTGACAGGTGTCCAACGGTAACATTTTTTTTTGAAGTATAAGTACAACAGAGAGAATATTTCATTAATCTTTTATTTTCTTCATATTTTATCTCTCTCCTTACTTTTACTCTCTTTCTCTTTATTTCTCACGTTGGTTTTTCATACAGACATTATATCAAACACCTAACAGGCATACTTGAATCTCAATTTTTTCACATGGCACCAAAGGATTTAATCTTTGATGGAGCTAAGTTTGTTCCAAACAACTATGCTGCAATTCTTGATCATGCTGAAGCTCCATCTGAATTGCATTTTATGCAAGATCTTCTTGCACACAGTGAGATTGGGTATGCATTAACTCAGCCTGAAGTCTTTTCAAGTCAACAAGTTCTGACATTTTGGCGGACTGGGCACTTTGATGATGGTGGTAAACATGGCACTCCCAGTATTGTTTTTGAAGTGGGTGATTCATCTTATGCAGTCACTCCTGGTACAATACGCAAAGCTCTACATCTCCCAGACAATTGTACTTTTTCAACTCCAGAGGAATCAGCACTTCAGGATTAATGGCTGATTTGGGATATTAAAAGAGTTTGGCAAAGCTTGGGCAGTTAAAAAGGGCTAATATCATAAGAGAATGGAGTTTCTTCTTTGACTGCATCACCAAAGATTTTGGGAACAAATGTTCGAATTTTGATGCTATCCCAATTCTGAGTCAGCATATAGGGTATGCTATTATCCATCAAACTCATTTTGATTTTGCAACTGGAATAATTGGTTCTATTGGGGATAGGATGACAGAGGATAGAAATGTTGTCTATTTTGCTAGATTCTGTCAACTTATATATACTTTTTGTACTGATGAACCTCAATTAGTCAGTTCCTCAACCCCACCTTTTAGAGTTGCAAAACGATACTTTAATGATCTGGTAAATGCTGATACAAAGAAAACAGTGGTTAGACCATTACAGATTCCTCCGTCTGTAAAACAGATTCTAGTAAATGCTGATCCTGATACTTATAGATCTGTTTACTCTGATGTCCAACCAACCACAAACACCCAAAAACCATCATCTTCAGCAACTACCACTCATACTACTCAACCTACCCTCAGGACTTATCTCAAATCCTATCTCTCTTCTTCCCAGACTGTTCAACCCTCATCCTCCAAGATAAAGAGGACAAAAACTATTCCTCAAACACCTCAAAAGAGGAGGAGGACTATACTGAGAGATGAATCTGATACTGAGGAACAGGTTCCTTCTTCAGAACCTATTGTAAGTGAAGCTGAGAAAGTGACTTCTCAGAAGGATTCTGGAATTGGAGGATCTAGGCTTCTCAAACGGCTTAGAAAAATGATAGTTCCTGAAACTCCCAAGGACTCCAAATCAACAACGAGATACAAGAAACAGAGGGCAAAAAGGCCAGTTTCAGATGATGAAGAGGAAGCAGCTAAGGAAGGGGATCAGGAATCTCTGATCTCACATGACAAGGAATTTGCTCCAGTCACTTCTTCTCCATCAACTCCATCTCAGGAAGCTGTTTCTGAAAAGGCTACCACACCCTCTGTGTCTTTAGTTGATCCAGGCACTAGTGTTGATATTGATGTTCAAAACTTGGTTGTGCCTGCTGTAATTCTCTTAGAAGCTCCAACAACAAATATTCCTTCCACAACACCTGTTACTGATGCTGTTCAAACTCCAGAGTCATCGACAATACCTTCTCTGCATCAAGATGCTAATGATCAGAATTTAGGTGAGCATCAGGATATGGTTGTTGATCAGAACTTAGAACAAGATCAGCAATTGGAGGATGCTGAAGCTTCCATTGCCACTCACACTGTTGTCTTATCAGAAGATACTGATTCTTTAAGTTCTGATGCTGCACATACTGGAGATACTGGTGATGCTGCTCCAACTGCTCATGTTGTAGATACTGATGCAGCAGGTCCTTCCGGACAGACTCCTCAACAGACTATTCCTAAGTCTGAATTGGTTAAGAAGTTTATTACCGGGGAAGCACCAGTACCTTGGAGTGAAACTCCTGCAGGTCAGGAGTGGACTAAGGAATGGAACTCAGTTTCATGTGTTCCAACTGAAAAACATCTTGCTGAGCACTTGACTAAAGCTGATGCAATGTTAAATTCTGATGATTTTAAAACCCAGCTTAGGGTCAATGCATTGAGTACTAAACATCTACAAGGTCTTCATTCAACTACTCATGCAGAGCTACACAAGATTCAGGAGAACTTTATCAAACAAGAACAAGTTTGGAAAATTGATAAGAAAAAGTTCTTTCAACCTACCATTGACAGGATTGCTTATATTGAGAAGACTCAAGATCATCAACAAGCTCAGATTGATGAAATTTTGACAAATCAAGCTTCTCAGCAATTGTAACTTACTGACATCCAATCCTCAGTGGAATTACTTATCTCTCTTCTACTACCTGCTGATGCCAAAAAGGGGGAGAAAGTGATTAAGTCCAAATGCAAGACTGACAAGACACTGACAGGAAAGGATAATGAAAAAGATGATCAAGGGAGCTCTGGAATGGGTAGAGGTCATAGTCAACGTAGAGGATTCACATCAAGACAAGCTAGTCACAGGACAAGTTCTGATACTGGGAAAAGAATAAGTTTTGCTGCTGGTAAAAAGTTAAGTTCTGATGAACTTTTAGATCTTGATGAGGAAATGTCAAGACAGTTATTTCTTCAAGAAAATCCAGGAATGGACTTGGAAAGTTTAAAGGAAGAAGAAGCCAGACTTAAATCAGAGAAAGTCACATCCAAATCTGAAGCTTCTGGTAAAAAGTCACTTCCAAAACTCAAAGGCATTGTGATCAAAGAAAGGACACATATTGAAGCAACATTGGCTAGATCACAACCACAGATAGATCCAAGATCCAAGGGTAAAGAAAAGGTTGGTGAACCTATCAAGGTTTATGTACCTCCTGAGGATGAAGAAATTACTAATGAAAAAGATGATCTTGCTCTGACTTCAAGAAGAGTTCTTAAAACAACCTATGACATGGCTCAAGTTGTTCAGAGTCAAGAAATTGTAAGTTCTGATATTCAAAAGAAGCAAGTAACCTCTGACATAGCTCAAGTTAACTTGATATCAGAAGATAGATCAAAGATACTCCTACCAGGATTCACTAGAGCAAAACAGACTCAATCTTTGAAGACTACTGCAAGTGGTTTTGAAGCAAGAGTAGTTACTGGAAAGGAAGCAAGAGATAAAACTGGATTGGGAAGTGCTGGTGAAAGAAGAGTACACAACACTACCAATGATCCAACTTCCTTGAGTGAACCAGGTATTGGAGTAACTCCTGAGAGATTGAATCAACTGGAATCTGTACAAATGGTTTACCATACCTACTTGAAAGAATACATCATGTTGTATTTCATGACAGATGGTAGGGTTTATCATATAAGACAAAATGTCGTTCCATTGAAGTATTTTGAAGAATTGGAGCATGTACTTTTCTTACTTCAAGTGGATGACAGAATAACAGGGACTGCTGCAAACTACTTAAAAGAACAGATTCAGAGACAGAAAAGGCTTTATTCTGTTAAGTCTGACAGCACATATGTTCCAAAGTACAGAGATCACAATGGTGATATTGTTGATATGAAGCCTAATACTGCACAGATCAGAACATATCTTGGTATTAAGGGACTTGAATTCAATCTGGAGTCTGACAAAGCTTATGTCATAAGACTAGATCAGGAGTTGAGAAAAGCAAAGATCAATGATCTCAGAGCTGCAATCTTTCAAACTGGTGAAGATACTGCAGAGCTTAAAGATGTCAAAAGGAGAATGATTGATGAACTCAGATATGCTGAGAAATGTTTGTTGAAGAACTATCTCAGAACAACTCCTGACATCAGAGAGATCAGAAAATGATGAAGCCAAGTCGAAGATCTACAACTGCTTAAATTCTGATATTTGTACAGACTGAAGTTGTTATCAGAAGTTGAATATTGGTAAAGCTTTAAGGACTGTAAGTTGTAGTTATCTAGTCTAATTCTCATGCATTTGTACTTAATATTTTTGACATCATCAAATATCTGTTAAACTTGTATGTTATGCTAATTTACAAGTTGGGGGAGATTGTTAGATATATTTGATAATGTCATGGCTAATCTGTTTTATGTTTAACTTTCAGATCTTACTTGAACAGGATAAATCAGTACTTAACTGTTGATCAGTACTTATACTGGAAGTCAGGACTTAAGGATATCAGTACTTATATTATCAGGAGATATTCATCAGGAGTTAGATATCAGAACTTAAGTGCTGAAGGATGATCAGATAAGGACAGTAGCTGATTAAAGGAAAGAAGATCGAGATAAACATAAGAAGAGATATGCATGAAGAAGGAATTCCGTGAAGAATGGAATACTTGGAAGAAAAGATATCTGATTGATATATTTTAGGAAGCAGAATTATATTCCATATCAATTAGCGATTATCTTGTAACTGTGTAGTATATAAACACAGACATAGGGTTTACACTATAAGTGTTATCATATATTCGAGAAGATTATTAATTGTAACCCTAGCAGCTCTCGTGATATTTGTTCATCACTGAGAGGTAACAGTTCCATACTGTAACAGAGTTTATTGCTTCAATAAAGTTTGTTTTCTGTTACTTAAGTTCTTAAGTTCGATTTGAGTGTACTATACACTGTATTCACCCCCTCTACAGTGTGTGTGACCTAACAATTAACATGAATTTGAGGAAATATAATGAAACTCTATATCATTAATTTCACATCCTTTTTCGAATCATACCTTTTCATAAAATATGAATTTTTTCTACTTTAAATACACATATTGAGAAATAAATATATATTTAAGCAAACAATTGATTTGTATGACTTTTATAAAATATAACGACCGAAATTGTGCATCATTAATTTCACATTATTTTTTAATTCATACTTTTTATTAAATATACATAAAAAGAATTCAACATGCTACATTTTTAATTTAATAACTTTGAAATATAAAAAAATTAATTTTTATATTTTATACCTTTTTAGTTGCATAATAAGAGTCGTCTTATATCTTAATTTTATATTATTCCAATTTCAGTATTATTGTATATCCTCTAATATATTTTTTAGTTACAAAATACGAGATGTCGTCGAATATTAAGAAGAGAAACAATCAATTAATATATTATTTTAATTTTATATCAATTAAAAAATTATTGTATATCCTCTTTTATACCTTTTTAGTTGCAAAATATGAGGCGTCGTCGAAAACGACGCCGAGATACTATTATTAAATATCTTATTTTTAATTTTATTCCAATTTCAAAATTATTGTATATCCTTTGTTATAATATTAGAAATGCTAGGTGCCTAAAATTGAATCCCAAAACCATTCCAAAATTTCATGTATCATGTGTTGTTTATTGGTCATGGCATAATTAAATAAGATGGACCTCATGGATTCACATCAATTCTCCCAAATAAAATAGCCTAAATTGCTACATCACCAATGGCACATCATTTTGGAACTCATTTTTGAAACCAATTTTGGGTATCTAGTGCTACACTTAAATATTTAGTGATAAAAAATGAGGCGGTGTTGAATAGAATGTTGAGAAACTGTAAATTAATATTTTATTTTTAGTCTTACTCCAATATCAAAATTATTTTATATCTCTTAGGTTGTAGAATACGAGACGTCCGAGAAATTGTCAATAAATATCTTATTTTGATTTCATTCCAATTTCAAAATTATTATATATATTAGATTATACCTTTTAGTTATAGAATACGAGGCATCATCGAAAACGAAACCGAAAAATATTTAATGAATATTTTATTTTGATTTTATTTCAATATTAAATTTATTGTATATCCTCTTTATATCTTTTTAGTTTCAGAATACGAGGCGTCATTTTTGACAAAACTGAGAAACTATCAATAAATATCTTATCTTGATATTATTCCAATTTTAAAATTATTGTATATCCTATATTATGCTTTTAAGTTATTGATTACGAAGCATCGTCAAAAACGAGAATGAGAAATAATTAATTAATATCTTATTTTGATTTTATTCCAATTTAAAATTATTGTAAATCCTCTTTTATACTTTTTTAGTTGCTGAACACGAGGCATTGTCTTCGTCTGAGAAACTACCATTAAATATCTTATCTCTTGATTTTATTATAATTTCAAAATTATTGTATATCCTCTGTTATATTTTTTAGTGATTAAATATGAAGTATCATCGGAATGGAAGTCGAGTAACAGTCAATTCATATCTTATTTTAATTTTATTCCAATTTCAAAATTATTTTACGTCCTCTTAATGAATACGAGGCGTGGTATTCGACGATGCCGAGAAACTATCAATAAATTTCTTATTTTGATGTTATTTTAATGTTAAAATTATTGTATATCCTCTACTATAATTTTTAGTTATAGAATACGAGGCGTCCTTGAAAACGAAGCCGAGAAACACTCGATTAATAACAGATTTTATTTCAATTTCAAAATTATTGTAATTCCTCTTTTATTACATTTTAGTTACAAAATATAAGGCGTCGACCGACGACGCGGAGAAACTGTTAATAAATATCTTATATTGATTTTCTTCCAATTTTAAAATTATTGTGTATCCTCTGTTATACCTTTTTAGTGACAAAATATGAGGCGTCGTCAAAGATGACGGCGAGTAATTATCAATAAATATCTGATTTTGATTTTAGTCAAATTTCAAAATTATTGAGAAAATATTTAAGCAAAAAATTGACATGATCTGATTTTTATAAAATGTAATGACCGAAATTGTGAACTACAAAATTTTGCATTATTTTTTAATTCGCATTTTTTGTTAAATATACATATTTTAGTTCTTCAAATATACATATTAAAATATATATGTATATATAATTTTAATGAATTCGGGATATTCATACATATTAAAATATATATATATATATAATTTTAATGAATTGGGGATATTCATAGAACATACTTCACAAAATAATATATTTTATAGTATTTTGATTGTGAAACATAGGTGATCTCCAATTAAATAGTGGTCTCCATAGACTTTCCTATATATACACATAAGGAAAAAAAACAGCTTATTTTGTATATACATAACTTAAATATTTTATTTCAAAAATACTTAAAAACGTTTATTTGACATAGTACGAGATCATATTTCTCAGGCATTAAATTATGAGATTTCTTATACATTTATTTAATATATAGAGATTTATTAGATGTACATATAGATACACCATAATATTATTATCATCTTAATAAGGATCGAGAATAGTGATGAATCATGTAACGTCTAAGAATTCAATTTCCATCTACACACAACAACAAAAAGAAGGCAATGCAAAATATGTCGTTGACATCTTCATCTTGCCCATTTTCTGTTTTGTTCTTCACCAAATTCTACGCTACAAGATCATAAAATGTTGTCAAATCTACTCGGTTGTTGCAGTTTAATTAGTAAACACTTTGCATGTAAATTAACCAAACAACAAATATGTACCTCCATGAGATGTAGCACTTAATTTTTTTTTCCAAACTGTATTTATCAAATACCTATGTCATAATATAGACATTATATGCGTATTATAAGTAAAACATCATAAGACAATTAGATAATAAGATTTATCTAATTAAATTAGATAATAAAATTTATCTTCCATTAAATTAGATAAAAAAAAGTCGTCGCTTTTTATAAGAAAATTAAGGCAGTGAGAAGGATGTATTTATAAAAGGAGGACAAACTCTAACTGGATATAGTAAAAGCACAAATATGAATTCCAGGTGACTTTTAGATATATTTCTAAAATTATTATTAAAAATATACTTTTATGAGCAACACATCAACAACCAATTTTTTCAAAGAAAATTAAGAATTAAAACAAATTTGTTTGGATAATTGCAAGTGTAAAAAGTAATTGTGTCATTTAAGTGCGCAATGTTTATCACATCCAGATCTTAAATACTCCCTCAAATCGCATGTTTAGTACATTGAAATTGAAAGGAATCACAAACTAACGAACATGGTA
Organism: Apium graveolens; assembly: GCF_009905375.1. Lineage (NCBI taxonomy): Eukaryota > Viridiplantae > Streptophyta > Magnoliopsida > Apiales > Apiaceae > Apium > Apium graveolens. The sequence goes on from NC_133647.1 coordinate 176,992,538, forward strand.
GACATAGTGGGCAACTAGTTTTTTTCCTTTTCAAATAACCGAAAATCAAATTTCCAATGGCAACTAGTTTTATTCCTTTTCAAGTAACCGAAAATCAAATTTCCAATGGCTATACCAGCAGTTGAATCAGTATGAATTGAAAACCTACACTGTCATACTATAGTGGAATAATTACAATTTACAATGAAAAAGATGGAAAAGGACTAAACTATTCTAGAAACTATATGCCAGTCATCTCTTAGCTGAAATCGCGACTACATCCACCTACAGCATCATTGTATATCATGGCTCCACAGGCAGTTGCTAGCTACCAAAAGAATGCAAGAATAGAATTAAGCGAGTTGGAATAAAATATGTATACTACCTCCTGAGGGCTGTCCAGTATATATCTACATGAAAGCGAAGCAGAGCTATGTTTTTCCAGTAGTGGCTTCAGATACAACTAGCAATTTGATTTGCAACAACACAAACTACAGATAATTTTAGAACTATCAGCTCAAATGGATCTCTCTATCGATACATTCCCTTGAAAACAGGATTAGTTCGACATATGCTTGCCCCGTGTTCCTCATACTCTGCTTTTGCGTGACATGCCTGTCAAGTAGACATTACTAATTAGGATCCACGGTGGGTGATCGTACTAAAAAATTCACATTCACCTTGTAGCTACTCATTGCTCACTAAGGAAAGGACTATACTAATTTGCTGCCTCAAAAAGATTAAAAATAAAACTATCGGTATCTGTGTGAAGAGGTCCTGCCTGGTCAGATCCACATCACCAACAAAAAGATGTTACCATGTCAACGAGAAGCTCTCAAGTTTAGAAGTAGTAGCCCTTTTCAATGTGAGGCGCTCTTGAAGCATAATAAATTGGGCAATATAATACTCACTGAACACGCCTTTCATAAGTTTCTGACACTGACAGGGACAGGGTTAACACGCCAGGTTTTTTGGGATACTTCCTAGAAGAAAATTCCCAAACATAAAAATAATAATGTGGTGATTACAAGAATCAATTCTTACTTAAAGTAATACTAAACTATTTTGCTTACAAAAAATTGAACTCTTAAAGATAGCTTTCCCTTGTTAAAGAGATAACTATTTATATATTCAACTAATTTCAGATTTATCAAATTAATAGAATTCCATAGCCCAAATTATTGTCCAGCCTAAATCTCTTTGGGTTTCTTTACAGGTTGTCGTGCTTCCGTATTAAATCCACTACACCACTCTCGATGTAACGAATTAGATTTTTGTTATTAAAAATGTGCATTTTAAAACAATAACATTAATTAATATGACCAATCTAACATCGAAACACAGTATCAAACTACAAATTAAGTAGGATGTTAGGTTTAAGCTCTTTGTCCCACACACAACCTCTGTCCAAAAAAGTTAAGTTCTACGAAGATCACTATTTCATTGGAAACCTTGGAGACCATATGATGCCAAACGAAGAATTAAAATATTAGTTTGTATATATTTTATGTTATTAGTTAGGATTAGACTTAATGTTATTTGGTTTAATTTATCTATACTATTATATTAAACACGAAACATTAAAAATTTGGTTATTGGTCCTTGGTCACTCAATCCAGAGCCGTCAAATCAAACTGATCAGAACCGTTAGATATAATCTTAAAAATTATTATACAAAAATTATAAGGTTTGAATCCTACCAGCAATATATTAAAATTATAATTTACAATAGATAATGATAAAAAATAACCGTGGTGCATATATACTAGGGTATAAGGTTCGAATCCCAACGGCAATATATTAAAAATTTATTTTACAATATATAATGATAAAAATAATCGTGCATCGCACGGGTTATATACTAGTATTATATTATATGTGTAAGAATATTCTAGATTATAATAGAAAATAAGAAAGGATTTGTTTCCTTTATTAGAAGATCGTTACTTGATCACTAAGTTTAGGGTTTTACTCTTATGTGGCTATATAAGCTGATGTTAACTTTTACTATAAGAATAGAATTGATTGATTATTGAATTGATAATTGTTTCTCTCTTGTTATGGGTTGCAATCCTAACAAAATTCTCTTCTGCTGTTGAGAAATCCTAAGGGTAGTGATTCTTCTTCGGTTGGATCACCTTAGGCGTGAGTTTTTTGCGGTTAATTCACATTTATCTATCCTTTAATTATTTTTAATACCTTGTTTTGCATCACCATATATGTTCTGCAAGCAAAATACTGCAAGACATATTATTTTGTGAATCGTTATCTACAAATATCACTATTTTATTGAAAATTTTGTATATTTTGCAAGTAGAACATTGCAAAACATATTATTGTACAAACAATGTTCATCTTTGAGAACATACGTGTTTTGCTTGTTAACATAATTTCTACATTTCCAACGATACAATGATTTTTATACAACATACTTTGCAAAACTATACATTTTATAATATTTTAATTGATGAACATATATGGTCTCCAAGGTCTCTTATGAAATAGTGATCTCCATTTAACTTCTCTGTCTCTCTCTTTACAGACGCACTATTTTATTTATGTCAAAGTTTAAAAGAGAACCCTCTTAAAAAGAGAACGAGAGAACCTTCTCCAAAAAAATAACATTAAAAATGAAAAAAATAGTATAAATATTTTACATCTATATTGTGCTTCCAATAGCACAAACAACAATTTTTTTGTAAATATAAAAAATTATGAAAAACAAATTAGAATATGTTTTTTATTTCATACATTTTAAGATTCTGTTTTAGATTCTCATTAACTATGTTACCCGAGTGTCATACACGGGTGCAGATCCGTGTCAGACTTTTAGTTTATAAAAAAATTAGGATTCATGGATATGGATCCGAAATTGGACACGGGTGTGGGGATTCAACTGATAACTTTCACATAAGTGAAGTTATACCTAATTTTTATACTTTGCATTTATAAATTAGTGCCTTCTACTAAACAAAGAAAACATATACATATTTGTTTTATGTCATATTTATAGCATAATTCCTAAGACTAACATAAAAATAGTAATCTATGGATATCCCTCTCTCGAATTAAGTTGTTGTGAGGCCTTATAAATCATATTGAACTTTAATTTTTGAAGTCAAAGTATCCAGTTTTTATATGAAGGATCCAACTCAAATCCCACACCCACACGATCTCACACCCACACGACCACGCCCATGTCATGTCCCCAATCAACACAGGTATGGAAAAATTGAAGAGTCCGTTTAACTGAGCTCATAAATTTTACGAATCCGTTTTTAAATCTTAGTTAAAAACTTTGAAAATTTCATTACATAGTTTTCAACATTCAGTTAATGAATCAAATATTGATTTTAAAAACATATAATGACAATTGAAACGCAAATATATAATTATTTTGTAAAAATAATCAAAAAAAATTTAGAATCTCATTTTGGATATCATTTTCTCTTTCTAAGAGGGTTCTCTCTGGAACCTTAAATGCTATATTCAAATTACGACTTAACCTATTTCTCTATTACCTTAATATATTTTCCTTATGGTATTACTTGATCCTACAAATTTGAAAGTAAATTAAAGATCCTCGCATATCTATGTAACTAGACTTAAATATACTTATAGGTCCTGAAACACGAGCATGTGGTATAACCCAAGGAAGAAAACTTCATGTTAAGCAAAATGACCAGTGAACTATTAAAGTTAATCCAGTGCCACCTTAACAAAGGTGAAGATGTGATACATTCTGCAAATTGAACTTATTCTTCATAGTATTATTATTGATCATTTATTCTTGATAGGTTTAAACATGACGCACAGTTAATTTTTGCTTAAATTCTGCTGCTCAAAGTGGCAAACCTAGTTACGTGTTCAAGTAAAGCATGAGACGCTAACGCTGTAATTATATAAAGAAGACAAGATATGACTAACATGACTTTACCAAGTAGAGTTTTAGAGAACATACAGGAAAAAATTCAGGTGTTGATGCAAGAACAGAGCCTCCAAACCAAACTGCACATCTTTGAATAGGATGACTAACTACATTAACGTCTACCGGTTTTGCCTGGTATTAAAGAATGAATCATGTCGATGATGTATTATTTATATAGAAAAAATCAGAAATATATATGAGAAACAACTTACTTTGATTCCACCAATTCCCCGAGCATCAGATTTAAGAATCCGAGCATCCACTAGCTTTTTTAAATCCCGTTGTAATCTTCGGTGAAAATCTTTGAACATGGTCGATCCTCCAGACAACACTATATTCTGAAATAAAGACAAATAACAAATGCATAATAATGTGGAAGTAATCTATATACTAATTGTAAGCCATCAGTGCAGCATAGAATAAAGAAGAAAATCAGTTTAGCAGGTAAGACTTATGATATGCTCATTACAATATTTACCGTAAAAAAGAGGTCCAAATTTGAGAATATTTCAAAATACTACTCTATCAATCTCTGTAAATTTTAGCTGATTTCCAAAATCTAAAGAATAAAAGCGAAAACTATTTCTAAATTATTATAAAAGATCACCTTATACAAGGCCCTTCTTGTATCAATAGGTGCAGACTGAATACACTTATCAATTACTTCAGGTAGAGAGCTAGTAAGCTCACCACTGTATATCTCTGGGCTGAAGAAAATCTGCACATACAGGCCAAATGAGTATCACACTATTTATAGCATTATTGCATTAAAAAAAACATCTATGTCATGGGCATAACATTTTGTTAGTTTTATAAAAAAATTATTTATGTAACACTAACAACTCCCATGCATATTGTCAGATTGGTCTTTTGACTGGTAAGTCATTATTAGGGAACATAATAAAATTCAACAATCACCAAAAAAAAGGTTAAACTAGTGAAGACTCTCATCTCAACGCTCCTGTATTCGAGATTTATCATAATTAACCTGTGGTAATTATAAAAAATGAATTTCAAAGACCTTCATATGCATATACCTTGCTAAGGATTTTTGTAAGCAGCAGCTTGTACCAGAAAGCTATAGCCACAATTAAACTAAACAATCCCCGATATTAATCTTTCCATTAACCTGTTTTGAGACTTGACTCAACATTTGGTACAACAAGAAATGAAAGTGTTGCACAGATGAACAAAATGATGACTACGTTAATTATCAGGTCTTGACTCTTACAATATTTTCAAACCAAATGGAAATTAAAGGAGGCCCTTAAAAATGCAAACTGATGAACCAAAATAAATTTAACAGTCAAATATAAAAGGGAGAGAAGATTTGCAGACCTCAGGACCAAGAAATCGTTCATATCCAACATCACAAGTATATGGTGCTCCAGTCTTAGGTTTGATATCTTTCCATTGCTTGATGTACTTTGATGGTTCCTTGTCATGCTTATTGTATTCCTGAATGATGCAGTGCACAGATAATAGCTAAAGTATAAATGTGATTTAAGTTTCAAGCTTATAGATATTTGGCAATCTTATAGTAGTTGGGAAAGACAGATTTGCACTATGCACAACTGAAAAGTCACATCAATATCAAGAATGAAGAAAGCCTGAGGATGAGACTAAGTCCATATGCTAGAGTAATACAACTGTAATGACAGAACACCAGGTTTTCTGTTTCAGCTGCTATTAGGTTTTAAAACTTGCGAAAGAAATATTCAGGATCTTAAAGCCAACATAAAATACTTTTTTAACTCCATTCAACGTAGCATGCATGAAGTCCACGCACAATGAAATATATACTTATACTTACAGTTCACAAGTCTTTGTTTGTTTCAGCTAGAGAGTTACAAAAGATTACCTTGACAATATCAGAGCAAGTGTAGCAATAAGATTCCTTGACTTTTCGAGCTACTTCAAGAGAATCTTCAGGAGGAATATGCTCCCCTCTTTCCTGCATAAGAGAGTGTCAAAATGAATACTCCATAAGAACTACTGTATTTAAGTTAAAGTCAAGGATAATTTCATCCGTATTTGATCACTCTGCCTTTAGGAATACTCTACTTAAGGTTCAAAATAATATTGAAAGTAATACAAAGACAGAATTTTAGATTAAGTACCCGCATGAGTTGCTGAATAAATAGAGTCACATCTTTCCCTGAAAGAGGAATTGACCTAATGCTGCTGCCAATAACATAACCATCTGCAACAGGTACAACATGGGTAGCCCCATCACCAACATCTACTACCACTCCTGTCATCTCACACTGAAAAGTGTAGATTTATGTTAATATACTAAGAAAAATGTGCAAAGTATTTTTAACAGATATTCAAAATATATTAGCGCGCTCATTTGGTATAAAAAAGCAGTGTGACTGTGTGAACTGGTAATCAACTTCATGATTAACATAAACTCCTCTTTACTGTAGTAGTTTCACTTTTTGCAGAGATTAACATCTTGTGATAAGATTCATAAACTCATCAGTCACATTAAATCTCCAAGTTCTAGGGTGTAAAAAGTACAATAGCAACTTGGAAACCCAAGTATTGTAAGATGGAACTAAAGGAAGTAATGTTTAAAGTTGCAAATTGAATGGTACTTTATTGATCAGGAAGATCACATAAGTTTTTGGACATTAAAGTATATAAGACAAGGCTTATAACCTCTTCACTGAAACTTTAAAGTCTCTTGCTTTCTATTCTAGGCATATTTCATTTTTGATAAAATGCACTAAATATTAGTATTAAACTTCTACATAAATTTCAGTAAATTAGTATTGGAACTTGCAACAAATTAAGTTTCCCGTGACGAAATCTTTTTTGATTAGATAACCTGAAAATACAGATCATCTTAAATAGTTCCCCATCAAGTTGAATAATCAGGATGTTAAAACCAACCTTAGATGTAGTATATCCAGCCGCTAACGCAAGCACTGGCTGCACCGCAATGTAAAGACCAGGCACATTAAACGTCTCAAACATAATTTCACCTATATACTCCCGACTCTCTGGTGCAGTAAGCGGACTCTCAGTCAAAAGAAAATAATGATCCTCAGGATCACAGCGCAAATAATTAAATATACATTGTTGCCAATACCGTTCCATTGCATCCCAATTATCAACCTGACCATACTTAATAGGATAACTAAGATTATAAGTATTACTAGATTTCGATCTCGAAATTCCTTCATCACCAATAAAGAAATCAAGATCAGCCATCACCCCAGCACTATGTTGCGCTAACCAATTACTGTTCTTCACTGCACTTCTCGGTTGCTTAACAAAAGATTCATTAATAGCTACAACAGTAGGCTGTACAAAACACGGCTCGACATTACCCGCAAACCCCATTTTCGTATACCTAAAAAAATTTCACAGAGACATTAATCAAACATCTGGTGTGCATTACAAAAAACACAAAGAATCTACAACATAAAATCAAAAAGAACACATACCCAGTTCCATTATCAATGACAATAGCAGGGCGTGAGATGGGGTCCATGAGAATTTGAAATTAGAACAAAAAGATTGAAACTTTATGAAAAAAGAGGCAAAATTGATGTTGGATGAAGATCATAGTGAAATTGAAGATGTTAATTTTTGGGTGATAAAATAAAGGTCGTATTTTCAATTCTATTCATTTCATTTAAATCAAGAAATAAAAATGGGGATAAATACAATTGCAATGTGTGTAGAAGGATTGATTAATGTTGTTGTTAGTTCTCGTAATAGAACTGTTTGATTCTTTACTTTGCAATCAAACAACTCAACAACTTCCTTTGGCTATACAATATATAGTACAATATTTCTAGATTTAATTAAAAATTGAGTAACAAATAAATTCGATTTTTCATTATTAGGGAAGATCTCGTCCCATTTTAAATCCAACATTAATACAACACGAGAGTTATTATATTTTTTTTTGACAAAAATTCTAATATCATGTTAAATTAGCAAAATCTTAAAGTATTAGGAGTTGATCTTAACATAATCATATTAATATCTCAACAAAGTAGTACAAGGTTTCAATGCATTTTTCATTTTTTGATATTTACATGTTATTTTTCCTCTTTTGTTAGGTTTTTGATGGAGATGTTATATTTGCTGCCAGAAGTCAAGAAATTTCAACTCAGACAGCTGAGTAGGCAGTAGGTGTTCATATAGCTGTATCATTGTCCAGGCCCCTCATGACTGATGTTCACTTAATTTGACATTTGATTGTAGTTGGTTGCATTTTTTAGACTAGCTAGAAATTTAAAGGCCAAACAACAAAGAAAGTGTGTCCTTGTTCTTCTGTGATGTCTGCATTTAGAAAATTAAAACATAACAGGAAAAAAAAATTGCTCAGCTGTTAATTGTACACGAGTACCTTTTCATATAACTTGAATCATAGCTAGCTATAGAGCTCAGAGACTGATCAAGAAGAATCAATAAGAAATAAATAATCCAATGCAGAGTATCATTTCACTTGTAAAACAGTTGAGCAGGTCTACTATAATAATAAAAGCTTGGGACCTGTATATGAAACGGCAGGGAGAAAATATTACATTTTGCCAATCCAAAATATTGATATGTAATGAATGAAACTTGGTTCTCTCTAGACTGCAGTGCTGCACAATGCAGCATGCAGGTAATAGATGGAGCAGATTCTTTGGATAAAGAAAAATGTAATAGGATTACTTAGAGATGTCTGCTTAGGAATGACGTATCAACAAGACAAACTTAGTATTTTAGATTAAGTTGTGAATTATTTTGATACTCTGTATAAGCGAGACACGTTATGTGTTAGTGGTGTGAATTTATTGGAGCGTATTCTCCACTTCGAGGAGATTCTAATGCATATTTACACGCCCAAAATGAGTAAAAGGTGAATATGTTGGGAAAAACAATAGTACGACCACTAAATAAACATAATTAGTCAGTTATATAACGGGTTAAATATCAAAGTGGTCACTCGACTGAAGGTCATATATTAGTTTAATCATCAAATTTAACGGGGTATCATTTGGATCATTAAAGTAATAATAAATATCAAATAGATACCTCAAAATATGTGCTCGAGAATTAAAATTTATTTTATGGAGTTCTAAACATTTTTTTAAAATCCTATTATAACCAAATGAAAAGTTATATATTCATAGTATTTTAGATGATTTTTTGAGATTTTTAAAAATTTATCTACTAATTATTTTTATTTAAATAAAGAAAATGACTACAAAATTAAAAATAAATAGTAGATAAATTTTAAAAAATCTTATTATATTATACAAAATACTAGAATTCATACATTTTCATTTGGTTGTAATAGGTTTCAAGAAAAATATATAGAACTCCATAAAATAAATTTTAATTCTCGAGAACATATTTTGAGGTATATGTATGATATTTATTATGACTTTAGTGATTCAAATGATACCCCGTTAACTTTGATGATTAAACTGATATATGACGTTCAGTTGAGTGACCACTTTGATATTTAACCCGTTATATAACCAATAACAAGAACAAGGCAATAGCACCAATAACAAAAACAAAACACGAAGGTCGTAAATAAAATATAATCAGCAACTATAAAAGAAAATTAAGAAGAGAAAGAAAGGTTAGCGTAGTAAAACTTTCAATCACGGCTGAGTCACCAATCCCTCAAGAGGAAGAGGTTGTTCTTGAAGAGTTTATTGTCCCCACTTACTGTGTTCAGAGACTACAATAACCCTCCCAGGATAAAATAGCAACAGCACACCGGTTCACGGCAATTCGATATACAAACAGCGATCAGACCTCAGTCGCCAAACCTATGCTAATCTGTATAATTTTGGAGGAGAGAAAAAGAGGAAGATGATAGCTAGGATTTTATGTATGTATATTCCAACTTCCTATATTCCAAAACGTTTTGTTTAGTATATATATATATATATATATATATATTACATCCCAAAACATAACTGAATATGTTATATTAATTAAAATAAATATTCTGACTTAAATGCATTTAATGAATATTTTCAGAATCAGAAACAGCCCATCCTCGGTGGATAATGCTTAATACACCGATGGATAATCCATACATTGTACACCGATGGATAATGCTCACTTATTACCTTGACGGATTATATACACTTTAAACCCCGATGGATAATGCACATTTTGTACCCCGACGGATAATGTACACTTTGTACCCCGACGGATAATGTACACTTTGTACCCCAGTGGATAATGCACACTTTGTACCCCGGTGGATAATCAGTTCAGTGCATTATACCAAATCCTGATATTCAGATTCAATATTTATATTAAAATAATATTATAAGTCAGTAAATATTATAATTAAACAATAAGTAAAATTCCTCGCTTACTTAATCAATGTGGGACAAACCCACACAACCCTTTTCAAGCTACTAACTTCAACTCAATTTCTTTATGGATTATACTAAGAAAATGACTTAGATCCAAACATGAAAGTTTAAGTCCTCATTACAAGGAACAACCTTCAATAATTAGATTTAGGAAATTACATTAAGAACATGTCTAAAACATGCCTCAAACTTTCCATTTTCTAACAATCCCCCACAAATCCATACAGAAATGCATATCAGATTTTATTATGACTTGCTTTTCAGAGTCGGTACCCTCCCGGGTTTGAACCCTCCTAAGTCCTCTACTTCGATGGCTACCGGATATAGATGGAATATTTTACCTTGAATCTTTATCCGTGAAGTATAACCACACTCCATAGACGACGACAAGTCAAAGGCTATGGTCAGATCTACGGCTTTGAGACGTTATGGTCGTGTCTCGATCCTGTTCGTCGAATGCTTCAAGGAATAACCATTTCCTCTAATTGCGACCTCGCAATAACATTCGCTTAGCTGGGCATCTCCAAAGATGTACAGCTAACATCTCGTCTTACGACTTGACCTCATTCAGAGTTATAAAACTCTTGCTATACTTGCAGTTTCAGTACCTTTTGAGGTTTCCAGGGGATAGACTCAGATACGTAAGTATCGGTCTATATATAGTAAAGGTACTACCGATTCATCCTTACAACTTGTTATTACCACATTGAATACACTTCGAGGGATATCCTCTCAGGTGTATTGGGTTCTCGCTGTAGATGAACCATGATGGGTTACCAGTCCCATCCCCAAACTCTACTTAAGGACCACAGCACACTCAAGCCCCTTAGTCAAAGGATCAGATATATTATCCAGAGTTCATATGAACTCAATAGCAATAATCCTATCAGACAAAAGACCCCTTATAGACTTAAGTCTAACTTGGATGTGTCTCTTTGTTTTAGCATTATACTTCACACTTCTGACTTTGTCGATAGTTGTACGGCTATCACAATGAACAGAAATGGCAGGAAGCGGCTTGCTTACTACAGGTAACATACTCATGAGTCCATGTAACCATTCAGCCTCCGTCCCCGTGGAATCAAGTGCACACAACTCAGCCTCAAAAGTAGACCGAGTAATCAAAGTCTATCTAGACAACTTCCAGGACACTGTTCCACCCGCAAGGGTAAACACATATCCCGTCCCTCCATTGGAACCAGATTTCTTTACTATTCAACTTGCATCACTGTACCCCTCGGGTACCCCCGGAAATCTCTGATAATGCAAGCCAAGAGAAATTGTTCCCTTGAGATATCTAAGAACTCTATCTGGTGCCTCCCAATGAGTCTTGTTCGGACAGTTTGTATATCTAGCTAACTTAGACACGGAATAAGAAATATATGGTCTAGTCACATTAGTAAGATATTGCAAATTCCCAATAATCTGAGAATACCTTAACTGAGACACAGGAACACCTGAACTATTCTTGATAAGGCCGACTTTAGGATCGAATGGAGTACTGGCGATTCTACAATTTGAATAACCATACTTCTCAAGTATAGATTTCTCTATATAATGAGACTGAGATAAGGTTATTCCATCGATTGACCGAGTCAACTTGATCCCAAGAATCACACTAGCTTCACCTATATCATTCATCTCAAAGTGCATTTTCAAGAAACTCTTTATCTCGTTAATAATCTCAATATTGGTTCCAAACAACAGAATGTCATCCACATATAGGCACACAATCACACATTCATTTCCTCTAACCTTATAGTAGACACACTTGTCACTTTCATTAACTAAAAACTCAAAGCCTAAAACAGTTTCATCAAACTTCTTGTGCCAGTCTATAGGAGCTTGTTTTAGGTCATAAATGGATTTGACTAACTTACATACTTTCCTCTCGTTACCAGAAGCAACAAATCCCTCAGGTTGATCCATTAAAATCTTTTCTTCAAGGTCACCATGAAGAAAAGCTTTCTTTACATCCATCTGATGGATGATAAAACAATGTACGGAAGCCAATGCAATAAGAAATCTGATTGTTGTCATTCTAGCAACAAGAGAGTATGTATCAAAATAGTCAATTCATTTTCTTTGCCTAAAGCCCTTAGCAACTAGCCTAGCCTTGTACTTATCTACTGAGCCATCAGGGTTTAATTTCCTCTTGAAAATCCACTTACATCCAATAGTAGAATACCCAAGAGGGAGATCGAATAACTCCCATGTTTCATTAGAAACAATAGAGTCCATCTCACTCTTCACAGCGCCTTTCCAGTACCTTGATTCCGAAGAATCCATGGCCTGGCGGAAAGTTAAAGGTTCGTCCTCGACATTGTAAGTGATGTAATCATTTCCAAAGTCCTTGACTAGCCTTGAACGCTTACACCTTCTAGGTTCCTCTACTTCGTTAGGAGTAAAGTTATTACCCCCCACATTCGTCATCCTTTCCACATGATCGAGAATGGAACTCGATGTGTGAGTGGGATCATCATTAGAAGTACCTTGAGGTATACCATTCTTCATAGGGAATACATCCTCAAAGAATATTGCATCACGAAACTCAACTATCGTATTCGCCACAATACCATCTATGTCATATTTTAAGACTAAAAATCTCATAGCAATTGTGGTTTCAAGATAACCCAGAAAGACACAATCAATAGTTTTCGGTCCTAGTTTCTTTCTCTTGTGTTCAGGGATAAGCACCTTGGCTAGGCACCCCCACACACGAAGATAATTCAAACTAATTTTACGCTTTCTCCATAATTCATAAGGTGTCTTATCCATGTGTTTTAGAGGGACTCTGTTCAGAATATGGCACGCCGTTTTCAGAGCATCTCCCTACATGTACTTAGGAAACCCCGAATTAATCAGCATATTGTTAATCATATCTTTAAAAGTTCTGTTCTTTCGCTCTGCCACCCCATTAGACTCATGTGTGTATGGTGGAGTCAACTCATGAACTATACCATTGTTTGCGCAAAATTCATTAAACGAGGTACTTGTATACTCACCACCTCTATCCGATCTCAATCTTTTAAGTACTTTGTCAGTTTATATTTCAGCTTCATTTTTAAACATAATGAATTTATCTAGTGATTCATCTTTATGTTTAAGCAAATAAACATAACAATATCTACTACAGTCATCTATAAAGGTAATGAAATATCTACAATGATCCTTAGTCAACACACCACCAGATTCACATATGTCTGTGTGTACTAAATCTAACAAGTCAGAATCCCTAACAACATTATGAAATGGTTTCCTTGTTAATTTAGCAGTCACAGATACTTGACATTTAGTTTTCTTATCAATGGCATGCTTTGGAATCAACTCTAAATTCATCATGTTCTTTAGAGCACCAAAATTTTAATGACCAAGTCGTAAGTGCCACAAATCAGATGATTCTACATAATTAACAGAAGGTGCAACACTATCATTAATAAAACTGCCTAAAACAGGCTCCACATTTATTAAAAATAAACAGTCAGACAAGTAACCCTTGCCATAAAAAGTACCAGTATGTGTAATAACTACTTTATTACATTTGAGAGAAAGTTCAAAGTCATTCTTAACTAAACTGCTTCCACTAATAATGTTTCTACGAATAGAGGGAACATGATGCACTCTAGTGAGAGATAGAATCCGCCCAGAAGCAAACTTCAGGTCCACGTTTCATATTCCAAGCACTTGAGCAGCACTAGCATTCCCCATCGTCACTGTCACTCCATGAGTCTATTGATAAGATACAAACAGAGTAATATCAACATAAATATGCACATTAGCTCAAGTATAAATCAACCATTCATTGGACAGATAAGTGGAAAGTAGTTCAGGGTTGTAGTTAACATACCCGTCGTTGGCGTCAGAGGCAACAACCTCACCAACAACCATGTTAGCCACATGCCCACTAGTGGTTGCAAGTCCAAGCACAGTGTTTGCTTGAGCTACCACTCCAGCTTTCTTTGTTTTCTTCACATGACAGTCTTTACTCCAACGACCACCCTGTCCACAAGACCAACAAGGTTTTTTTGCCTTTGGTTTCTTAGCCTTGTTCTTGTCATTTTTCGGTTTAGTGTTATCCTTCTTACTGACAGATTTCCTTTTCTGCCCAACAGTCACTACGTTCACCTTCGGACTACTCCCATGTTCAACAGGCATCACATGTCCTTGTTTGGACTTGTGATGTTCCTGCACATAGATGTCCAACATAAGGTTTGTCCATGTGATCTCTCCTTTCTGTCTTTTCAGGGAGAGAGCAAACTCCTCCCAAGACTTAGGGAGTTTTTCAATCACAACCATCACCTTAAACTTCTCAGGTAAGTCCATTCCAAACTCACCCAAAACATGCACCAACATCTCAAACTCATGTACTTGCTCAGTCATGGACCTGGTATCCACCAGCTTGAACTCAAGAAACCTCGCCACAGAATACTTCTCAAGACCTTGAGAATCAGTTTTATGGGTTTGGTCCAGCTTCTCCCACAACCCCTTAGCACTATAAGCATCCGATGAATAAACATCAAACAGAGTGTTCGCTAAAGCATCCAGAATGGCAGCCCTAGCCACCCCATCCTTCTCAGTCCATAGCGCATAAACAGTCATAGTTTCATGCTTTTCTTGATCCACAACAGGAGGATCATACTGTACCACTGGCCATAGACCCTTAACAGTTAACCAGATCTTCATCTTTTTTCTGCTAGCGAGAAAAAGAAGCCCCCCCCACTGAATTTATCAGGCATGCCCGATAAATCAATAGGTTGTGGAAATGTATACGTGGTCCAATCTATGGTGGACGCAGTAACTCCAGAACCAGAACCAACAACAACATGAGTCTCACCAACAATATCAGCTTCGTTAACCATCTCGTTAAATAGCTATATAACAAATAAACTCTTCAACATTGTTGGGAAAGCAACAATAGTAAATTACTACTATACTGAATAAACACAATGAGGCAATTATATAACCAATAACAAGAACTAGGCAATAACACCAATAACAAAACAAAACACGAAGGTCGTAAATAAAATATAATCAACAACTGTAAAAGAAAAGTAAGAAGAGAAAGAAAGCTTAGTGTAATGAAACTTTCAATCACAGCTGAGTCACCAATCCCTCAAGAGGAAGATGATGTTCTTGAAGAGTTTATTGCCCTCACTTACTGTGTTCAGAGACTGCAATAACCCTCCCAGGATAAAATAGAAACAACACACCGGTTCACAGCAACGCGATGTACAAACAGCGATCGGACCTCAGTCGCCAAACCTATGCTAATCTATATAATTTTGGAGGAGAGAGAAAGAGGGAGATGATAGCTAGGTTTTTACATATGTATATTTCAACCACCTATATTCCAAAACGTTTTGTTCAGTATATATATATTACATCCCAAAACATAACTGAATATGTTATATTAATTAAAGTAAATATTCTGACTTATATGCATTTAATGAATATTTTCAGAATCAGAAACAACCCATCTCCGGTGGATAATGCTTAGTACACCGATGGATAATCCATACATTGTACACCGATGGATAATGCTCACTTATTACCCCGGATCTACTCCAGCGTTTATAAATTGGTTAATCGGATAATATACACTTTGAACCCCGGTGGATAATGCACACTTTGTACCCCGACGGATAATGTACACTTTGTACCCCGGTGGATAATGCACACTTTGTACCCCGGTGGATAATCAGTTCAGTGCATTACACCAAATCCTGATATTCAGATTCAATATTCATATTAAAATAATATAATAAGTCATTAAATATTATAATTAAACATTAAGTAAAATTCCCCGCTTACTTAATCAATGTGAGACAAACCCACACAACCCTTTTCAAGCTACTAACTTCAACTCAATTTCTTTATGGATTACACTAAGAAAATGACTTCGATCCAAACATGAAAGTTTAAGTCCTCATTACAAGGAACAACCTCCAACAATTAGATTTAGGAAATTACATTAAGTACATGTCTAAAACATGCCTCAAACTTTCCATTTTCTAACATTTTGTGAAATATTAAAATTGTGGGGGTATCTAGAATAGAAAATTATTGAATTTTCTATGAATAGTGGAATGTAATGAAACATTCTTGAAAATAGTTGAACTGTGGGGTAGCTCGAAACTTGATACCAATACCTCTGTTGGTAGCATGAGATCCAAAATCAATTGAGATATTTTGGATGGATACATAGACAATGGTCGAGTCTAATAATATCTGATATATGAATCTAATTTTTGAGATTTGTAAGAATACTATTACAGAGTTTAGGAATGCTTATGCGATAAGCTAGTAGTTCCTAGTAGATCTGTAATTAAAAGTCATCTAAATAAAATTACGAGTTATTGGATGAATGTGAGGATGAACCTGTAGAGAGCAAAAGACTTGGGTAATTGCTAGTCCCAAATGTCTTGATAATTTGTTTGAAGGTAAACCTGTAAATTTAATAAAAACAATGCGCTTCTCGCATAATTCCTTGATAAGTGAATATATCAAGAGAAAATTTGACTATTATTGAGAAGTCAATAAATCAAGATTTTCTAGCACGTATACTATAAAATGGATTGTGTATGTTCTCTCTATGTACTTTGTGGGAGAAAGGATGATAAGAAATAGAGAGAGTGATTCTATTTGACAGAATATTGTTTAAAAAATATATGTGGGTCGGAAGGAAGTAAAAGGTCAGACTAAAAATAAAATATTATAGTAAAAAATGATGACCTTATATTCTTTATGAAATATTCTCGAGTTTGAGAATAAGGTTCATTAAAATGATACTAAAATTATCGTATTGTGAAATTTAAAAGTGCATCAATGAATATTGAGACGGTCTTTCTAAATAGATATTTGGAGCAATATCTATTTAAGTGAACCTGAGGGTTGCTCTAGATAAAGCAATATTAGAAAGTCTGTATTTTTGGTGATCTTGTTGAGTGAAACAACATATACATGAAATAATGGCATATTAAATTTGATATTGCTATGATAAGCAATGACTTCAAAATAAACGGTATGGCTGCCATTTCGAGGACGCTCAAAATTGGTAACTAGATGAATGAGGATTACCGATTTAAGGACGCTTAAACTCGATAATGATGTAAATTGAAATTTCTGGTTTTTGGGACGCTAAAAACTGGTAATATCAATAAAAAGTGGAAGTCTTGAGTAATAACTAGTAAAGTTATTTCATAAATGTGAAATATGTCAATATGAGATGTCAAACTGATTCAAAATCAGAGAATTGACAAGCGTGCATGTGTTATTTACACATGATATGCAAGTCATAATTGATTGCATGTGAGTGATATGATCATTACGGGAAGTAATGACAAGAGGATCATCTTAGAAAATCTTGATGAGATTAAAACATTTTGATTTGAAGATTACAATCTTCATGACTTTAAAAGTCTTAGATGATACATGTCACATGTTGGTGTTGTGTATCTTGAAGAGATCAACGAAGCTAAAGTTGTCATATATAGAATGGATTTATATTTTTCCTAGCATAGATGAATAAAGATCTCTCAAGAAGGATTGCAAGTCCGTTGTACTTTTAAAATTGTACAAAGTCTACAGGCTACATAGTTGGTAAACTGGGTAGATGCACGAATACAATGAAAATTGGTCACTTGAAAGTGATTGCAATGAGATTTAAGGTGTATGATATGTGCTCGTGAGCTTGGACTGCAATACGAAAGATATTTAATTGTACTATGTGAATATAATATGTAAATTAGATATTTGACTTTAAGAACTTAAAAGTCATTCGAGAATACATTTCACACTTAGCAGTCATGTCATGGAAATCCTAAACTTAGCTCGATTCATGATGAAATACGAGTCTGGTGCATAAAATAAATTCAGTTAAAAGGCTGGATAGCCACTTTGGAAGGATATTCCTAAATGACAAGGAAAACGTGTATTCAATATGCATATATTGTGTAATCAATCTGCAAATTGGGGGATCACATTGTTGTGTATGCAATGGTATGTCTCACATCTATGATGAGGATATAATACCGTTAAATAACTATTCTCAACGAGAATTATCATAATTGACTATGTAAAGTCAAATGATAATAGTTGGATCCACTAACCAGATGGTTAAACTGAGCGAATCTGTTTAAGCCAAAAGAATCTAGTTAAACCCAGAGATACTTGTAAAATCATCGAGAGGAATGGGCCTTGCCTATTGCGTAACGGCGTCATGGTGGACACCCAACCTTGCTGACTGGAGATCCCAAGAACTTGGTTCAATGGGACAACTAAATCATGATGACCAAATCACTGTGGGGGTAACCCCTGGCCTATTTCTATTATGATGAAACAGTGAGACCCGTAAGGTACGAGGTTAAACTTTATATTTTAACGATATTTGACGAATGCATGAATTTCAAGTTTGAATACATGGAATTCGGTTGAGTAAACACGGGTTACTCTATAAGATAAAAATCACCTATGTGAGAAAGAGGTGGAGCCGCTTCAAAGGAGAATTGCGAGGCACAATTCTTTTGAAATTCTTGCAGAACCAGGACGATGTTCCAGGGCCAAAATGGACATAATCATGAGAACAAGATGAGTCAGGAAAAATATAGTGATAAGTATATCATCGTTTACACAAACGGTCGAACAGTTCAAGGACATCGCGTCATACTGTCTACCAGTAATGTTGATATACTTACTCGAACGAAGGTTCAAGGAGCATTCTCTACCTATCGTATGCTATATCTGACCGCCGAAACTATCACCAATTCAAGCTCCGTGTCTGTTTGTCTATGTGGTGCGTGCTAGCGGACCATCAATCTCATTTGTGGGGGATTGTTGGACAGACTTAGTATTTTAGACTAAGTTGTGAATCGTTTTGAGACTCAGTATGAGTGAGACACATTATGTGTTAGTGGTGTGTATTTATTGGAGCGTATTCTCCACTTCAAGGGGATTCCAACATATATTTACACACTCAAAATGAGTAAAAGGTGAATGAGAACTGATATTCTAAAGTGTGACATTTTAATGTGAAAAATGGTTTTTGTACCACATCGAGTGTAGCACAAACCTATTCCTTGGTTTTTCTTATAAATACAATGTACCTCATCGAATAGAAAAACAAGGCCTTTCAAAACTCTCTCTAAATATAGAGTCTTAGGGCACAAGTTTTATTAAGTCGGGAAAATAAGTGTCGTCTCTTTAATTCTCGGTCTATTTAGTCTTAATTTTTCCAATATTCCGGTGATAGTTCTCGGGCTCAGTTCAAGTTCACTGAGAGTGTTTTCGATTTATCGATTATACTAGTATCTCGTTTTATCCTGGGAAGCAGGTCGCTAAACACGGATGGTGCGGGGCAAAACTGCTTTAAGGAGATAATTTTCCGGACTCGAGATTATATTCAATCTCTGTTTGTTTTCTCAAACTCTTCTCCTAATTTAATTGTTAATTCTTATATGTTTATGTGATTTAAGAATAACAATATTTTTGTAAATTAGTAATATATTCAATATATATAATGATATCCATATCGTACAAGAACATCAGCTACAATGTCTACTTCATTCACATATTTCTGGTACTTGTGAGCTTGTCACCGGTGGCAGACTAAAGCCTCAGACAGTCGGAGGACTATTTTTTTCTGCTATGGGACTAATATTTTTTTAAGTAAATATATAAAAGTCATTTTTCAACTAAATTCTCTTATATAAATTGACCAAGTAAAGACATTTTCAAGTGCTAGTTTTATTTTCATATAATTGGTTAATTTTTATAAATAAAATAAAATCTTGTGCATTAACATGAATGAAATAAACAAAAAACATAAATAAAAAATGTCATATTCATTTTCGGGTAATTTTTAGGATTATATGACTTCACTCAAAATACTCTTATATATGGTTAATGATTTTGAAATTGGAAGTTTGGAACTATTCTGAATTGTGATTTATCGGGCAATTTTTCACGAATTGAATAATTTATTGACGATTTAACGAATTTGTCAAATATTTTTAACCGATTTATTGATTAATTTTGGAAATGGGCAAATTTGTATAATAGTCCTATCCTATGCAGTGTTACAGATTTCGGAAATCGGAACTATTCGGTTGAGATACCGATTTACGATTTATCGGACGATTTTTAAAAAATCGGATAATTAATCGGCGATTTATCGAAAATCTGTCAAATCGGACAAATATTTTTGACCGATTTTTAAGCGATTTATCGATGATTTTTGAAAAATCGGCCGATTTCTATAACGATCCTATGCTTCAATTGCCGGCCTCACCGAATCCGTAATGAAAAAAATGGAAAATTGAGAGCCAAACAATCCTTTATTATTCTCGCATAAAGAGAGACATGCTACTAGTAGTAAACTTCAAAATTTTCAATCCCTAAAAAATGAAACTTGAGTTTGTAAACAAACAATCTTTTGTCTCGGCAGTTTTAAGAAAGGAGTTTCATTCTTGCAGATTCTCAACCACCCCTCAGGTTAATTTCTGTATTTATGAGTTTATATGCATAAAGTTTGTATTTTTATTCACATTCATGAGTTCTTTTGTATGTACAATATGTTTTATATACATAACGTTTGAATCTTTATTCACATATATAAGTTCTTTTGGGTGTATAATCTGTTACATTACAATTTGCTTGAGTTTTGGTGGTGGGTTTATTTATTAACCCCTGTAATGTTAAAAACACAGTTAAAGATGTTATTTTTAGCTCAAATGGTTGATATAAATGTAATTATTGTTTGAGTTTGTGGATTGTGTTTATATGCTACATTTGTAATTTATATAATGTTATGATGGTTTGATGATGGGTGAATTTGGTAGTAGTTCAATTGAGACAAAAGAATAGTTGATGTTGTTTCGTGTTTACTGTCAGGTTACAAACAAAATAAATGTAGGGGACGAAGAGTTTGTTTCGAACTTGCTTGATAGAAGATGGGCATTAGTAAGCCCAGATACAAAAATTCACCAAATAAAGGTGTCCGAACATCTCAAACGAGAGCAAGGTGGATATTTTGGAGATATATTGTTCAAAAACAACCCAAATCCTTTGTTGGGTGATGGCATGTTGGGACATAGCAAAGATCATGCATCCTTCTATGTTGTCCGGGATGATTTGCTGCATCCGTTGGTGAATGGCAATAAGACGAGGAAATTGGATGGACTGCTTCCTCTACTTGAAGATAATTCTGTTACAGATGTGGTGAGATATTAGCCCTATTCAACCTTTGGCTTATTGTAATTAATTTAGTTCAACGCTACCCTTTCCTTTAGAAATTTAGTGTTAGTTGTATGATTAACTATTATAGTGTTAGTTCATGTAGACGCTTCATCATATTAACCTATTAGGTGCATATATATACTTGTGACAGATTTTGGGTTTTATGTATAGTTGCTTGTGTAATACATCTTTGCCGCCAATTAGAACTATGCTACTTGTACATACGGAAATTTGAGATTTAGAAGGATGCATCCTTTCACATGTATTGTACTCTACAGAAATTTATTTATAGTGCACAAGTTTATATCCTCATTAAAAACATCCATGACAAAACTTATCCTTTTGACACAATCTTGCCTAAATAACCATATAGGCATATACTATATGCTAAAAAGGAAACTTAAGCTTAGCATCTCAAGAGACTTCCATGACAGAATAATATCCTCTTGAGAAAATTTTATAGGTCACATGTGGAGGGTGTCAAAGTGCACATGCTGCAGCTGTTGGTATGTCATAAATACTCATTTTGTCAAATCAGAATGTTCCGCTAGGCCTTGAGCTCTAATGTATCCATCTAAACCATGGCGTAGTATTACTAAGATTAAAGCTGTGAACTTATAAAGCGTACTAATCTCAAAAAGGTTAGTTTTAACTCCTTTGCATGTCTGGCAGCTGTTTCATGCGCAGAGAGAGGACTAACCTCACATTTGCTTCTTCGTGGAGAACAACCAGAAACTGCAACTGGCTATGGTCTTATATCTATGTTATATGGAAATGCCACTTATGTTCCTAGATCTCTATATGCAAAGAGGGACACGATGCTTGCCAGTCATGCCGAGTTTATAGCAGAAAGTTCTGGATCTGTTGTGTGGCTCAGTGATTTATTTGAGGCTTCATTTATGAATCTTGTATCAAAGAAACCAATTTCAGTTCAAAGTAATGCAGCTCGGTTGTCTGAGAAAATAAAAAAAGTTGCTATTATCAATGAAGGCGCAGGTGATGCTGCAGGATTACTAGGTAATTGATGAATATACTTAAATGGACCTGATATTGAAACCTGTTTTTTTAGAAGCTGATGTTAAAACCTGTTAGTAACATATGTTTGACTTTGTTCATTTCCTTGATATTGCTTAGTGCTTATCCATCGTATAAGAACTACTTCTGAATTACATTTCTGCTTTTATTTTATGTATCCATCTTGTTATTGCTTTGTCTTTATTATAGGTGTGATTCGCCTTGTGCACTACCTGTCCCGACATCACATATTTGGGAAAGATCAGGCGCTTAAGGTTGTTTTAGATTCTGGTACCGGGACAACTGCAGTTGGTTTAGGAATTGCAGCCTTATGTTTGGGGTAAATCTTGGCTAATAATAATTGTCCTCCTGTCAAATTTAATCAAGTTTGGTCAAAAACTTGTACTTTTTGAGTTTTCTTTATCCTGGATAATACCATGACACTTGTCCTTAGAGAATGATGTTGCTTTTTTAGGCTCCCATGGGAGGTAACCGCAGTGATGCTGGCCGATACTTTTGATGGATACAGAAATTTGGAGCAACGCTTGGTTACTGAATTTCTCCGTTGCTCTTCTTTTCCTTTTAGTCCTGAAGTTGTCAAAAAATTAAATGATGGAGTTGTACATTGGTTGGAACGTCGTCATCCAAGGAAGTAAGTGGCTTTAACCTTCTGCCATATTTTCCTTTCTTCTTCTTTGGTCTCTATTTCCTGTCAAAAAGCCAAAATATTTATGATTTGTGCCATATTCACAAACAAACAAACAAAAACGTAGTGACCTCCTCAGATATATTTGTCATACGTCTATTGGTCACAATTCATAGGTATGAATTCAATAGATGACTATCAATATGTTGGTTCAAGGTAAGAAGCTATATTTTTCATGTTTTTGGTTTTTTAATTTTGTAGACAGATTTTCTGAAGCATATTATGGGAAGTCTTCTTTTACAATCACTGTGATTTTCTTTCAATTTTGACACTGTTGTTTGTATGGTAAATCCCAATTAATATGTACTACGTTACCAAGGCTTAGTAGAGAAAACAATATCTTATTACTTGCCCTGAATTTGCACAAATTAGTGCTTCTGCAACGTCATAAAATTTATTCTTTCATTTTAAAGGGCCACGGTTTAGTGTGTTTACAGTTAAACCTCAATAAATGAATACCCTTGGGACCAGAGAATTTCATTTAATTATCAAGGTTAAAAATACAATGTCTCTATTATTGCAGGACTGGAAAAGTAGTACTCCCTCTGTTTTGAATTATTAGTCGTTCTGGACAGTTGTACCTGTTTTTTAAATATTGGACGTTCTCTAAACCCGAAGCAATGTGGTTATACTTATTCCTTGATTGCCCCTGTTTATTATACTTATTCTTTTCGAGCATTGATTATTAGTACATAAGTCTGTCGAGGGCATGCAAGGAATTTTATACCTTATTAATTGTGATTTAGCTTTGTCGAGGAGCTTTCTTAATATTTGTGCACCGACCTTAAACGACTAATAAATCAAAACAGAGTGAGTATTTGTTTATCGAGGTTCTACCGTACTTGTTTGTATCTGAATGCACATCCAGACATTTTCTCACCATGCAATGTGTTATACATCTTTCTTACAGATTTGGTAATGTTTTGAAAGGGGAAGTAGATACATGCCAACAAATAGCTCAGCAAACTGGTATCCTTGTTGATCCCATATACACATTAGCTGCTTGGGAGCTATCTACAATACTAAGTCAAGAGGAAGTAGGTGGTGCAAAAGTAGTGATGCTTCATACTGGGGGCACCCTTGGAATGTTTGGATTAGCACAACGGTACAAGTCTTTCTTCCAAATATCTGAAAATGTTAAAATGTCTACTTAAGTTGGCGGAAAGATAATTATTCCCCATTGTCCATGATGTGCTCGCACTTTTCCTTTCCTGAGCCCTTTAGTTTGGAAATGAACAGAACTTTAGCTGCTGGCAAATGATATGCTCACAATTTTTCTTGGAAATGATAATTATAAATACAAGTGCTGTAACAAGAAAGCATCTGTAATGGTGGTTGGGATGCATGGCCACTGGCCAGGCTCCCAGGTAAATAGGGCTTAGTGCTGTCGGAGTGTTGGGCAGTCAGTGTTATATTTTTTGGGCTTTATTTTATGAACTTGGGTTACTGTAAGTAATGTATAAATTATGATTCTCTTACTAAATTATTTGATTCATTACAACGATGCCCATCCTTTGTGCTGCATGTCTGCTAAGTAGAAAAGTAAATACAGTACACAATTGTATTGAGCTATGATGAATTATCTAGAATTAACATTGTTGATAAGTGTTACTTTAGAATTAGGAGATACTTGCATGCAGTTTTTTGATTACATGATATGTACAGTACTAGGAAACAATTGCTACTTCATTAAACTCGACTCTTAAGACCAGGCTTGGTTACATAAAATAACCGTGCCTACTAAAATTAGAGCCTGGTGGTGGCGAGTGGCGACCTCTCACTTTCAATTCGTCTTGGTTAACTAAGGTAAGTGAACGAGTTTGCATATTCCCTTGGACAGTGGACACAATAGACATTTCTAGTTTTGAGCTTCAGAGTACTGTTCTAATTCAAGATAGTTAGCACCTGCGCCTATTAGCTGCATCCCCAAAAAAACTAGGTGGCAAAACCATAGGAGACGGCTGCAACTAGAGGTGGCCACTTGTGCGGGTTTGAACCGCACATTCGGGACCGGCTCGTACGGAAACCCGATTTTATTCGGCCCGAAACGACCCGGCCCGAACCCGCACAGCTCGTTGAAACAGGAGTGCCGGTTACGAATCAGAAAGTTGATATTCGGACCCGGACCGGCCCGCACATGAACCGCACGACCAAGTGGAACTGCACGGACCGGCCCGCACAACCCGCCTGACTCGCGGGTTTCATATGAAATGATAGTTAGTTTGTTGTTTCATTTTATTTCTTCATACTGTTTACATATATTAATATGAACATTGTTATTTTATTTTTGAAGTTAACAAAACATCTACATGGGAGCATACACATACTTATATTATATTGTAATAATAAGATTAGAAATTAAGTAATTTAGTAAATAAAAAATGAAAGTTACTAAGAATTAAAAATTTATTTAAAATAAAGGTAATTTGGTAGAAATGAATTAAACAAATATTTGTAATAAATAATTAAAATTGTAGCCAAAAATCGAAAAACAATCAAGCAACTCGTTCAACCCGCGCGACTCGGCCCGCACGCTCGCACAAGCCCTTGAGCTCGCGAGTCACAATGCCGAATACGGTTTTCTCTTTTCATACTCGAACCCGGCCCGACCCGACTCGTTTCTCCAGCGTGCCGGTTCAGTGTCCAAAATTAACGTGCTCGACCCGTAGTCAGCCCGGCCCGGACCGCACGAATGGCCACCACTAGCTGCAACAAATAAAAACTAGTATGGATGCCCGCTTCGCGTGGCGTTAGTTTTTTAATAAATTCAGAGGACAATCTGATTACACGGAACTACTTTTCCAAAATTAGGAGTTTGGATGCGTATTGTTATTTAAATGAATGAGATTACATATTTGTGAAAACCGTTTAGAAAGGATTGAGTGCGATAATTTTTTTTTTTTTTGCTGAATTACTTCCTCTTCTTTGTTATTTTCAGTCCGTAGTGGAACCTGATATCGAAATCAGTTGAGGATTTTAACATTACGTTGACGGTTTTCTCAGCTACTTTAACAGTTATAGAGTAGTAGTGGTAAACATAATATGGTGCGTTCTTTACCCGGAACTATCAACTCATTCATGTACAACATGTAGTTTCTGCAAATAATAAATACATTTTCAAATTCAACTAAATGTAATATAAGTCTATATTGAAAGTGTTGAATAATTTGATTTCAATTTTAGTAATACGTAAAATGAATTGTTCCATAAGTCTATATATTGAAAGTGTCGATAAATTTTATTTCAATTTTAGTAATACGTAAAATGAATTGTTCCATAACTTCAACTTTTGCTTTAATAATATTGGACATATCATTTGCGGGAGATATATTCTATAATTAAACTTTTTTGGAAAAAAAATAGTTCAAAATTAATTTACTTTGTATAGTTTAAGTTTATTTATTCAAAACAATTGACTCAGGTAATTGTAAACTATGTACGTAACTTGAAAAAATTTAATAAGTCATCGATATGTTTTTCACCTCCAAATTCCTAAAATTACATAACAATATCGTGTACTCATCATGTTAAGCAAATTGTAATTTACAAATTTAGTATGTTTAACTTCTTTAACTTTCTTAAGAGCAAAATACCAATTTTAATATTCAGATGTCATTACCAATTGTAGTATTTGTTGTTACAATATTTTTTAGGTTAGTACTTAATATAAATTAATTTGAATAATAAAGTTTGTAAAACCTTTTGTAAGGAGTTAATATGTAGATGTGAGTAAATAGTGTATTTTTAATTTGTTTCATTTAAGTGAATAAATACATATCTTAATTTTTAAATATAATGAACGTAGGTGCAAATAATAATTGTTTATTACTATACGTAGTTCTTGAACAATGTATTGGTTTGGAAAAAAATTGAAAATTTTAAGTTTGAAGATAATTGTTTAATATCATTTTTTTTTATTTTTATATGAATTATGTTGATTCTTTTGTAAAAAGTCGTCAGAATTTACATGATGTACTTACGTTACACTAACCAAACTACATGATTATAGTGTCGAAATAATTCCCCTTTTATGTATCCAATATATACGTAATGAAGTACAATTAATGTTTCATTTTAAAAAATCTGTATAAAATTTTAATCGTATATTGATTGACATACTATTTTTTTGACATAACTGGAGCCATCATTTGTGGTTTAAAAATAATGTAATCTATATTTTTTGTAAAAATCAGATTTTTAATTTTTTATTCAATTAAAGTCACAATTATGTATTTAAATCAAAGTTATTATTATGTATTTAATTATTTATTATAATTAATACTGATTGGTTGAAGCGTTTTCATCTGCTACCTAACCATTCATCGAAGAGACACGCCTGTTAGATACCGTGTCTTGGTGAACGAACAGACAGACCATTGCATGTGATACACCTGGACTATTCATCTCCCCAAGACCTCTATTAAAGCAGACTGCATCTGATTAGAAACGGTTCATTCATCATCTCCTCTCACTCATATTACTATTTCTCTTCCACTTCATTCAAGTTCAGATCAATCACAACAATGGCCTCCACTTCAAAGAACAGGTGATTCTCTTAACTGATGCATCTAGATACTTATGTGAATACTCCCATTTCTCTGAATTTGTACTCCCTTTATATGATTTTTTGCATTTGCTTACTGTTATATGATTTTCATATTATGCATGTCTTCTTCTTACTCACTTGCATATCTTCTACAACCTTTGTCCTCTTCTCACTTTCATGTGCTGTATAATAGGATGTCCACACCCATATTTGATGTCGTCACTTTATGCCTCAACTTGTGTAGATTAATGGTTCATACCTTGTGTCAAATATAGATTAACTTAGGCCTCTTATTAAAATTTGGATTCATGTGTTATAAGTGCTAAATCGGGGGGTAAAAGTTTGTAGTTTTCCAGGGTTGGGTTCATTCCTCGTACTTGTCATATGATTTCTTTCCCTATTATTTCAACTGACTTGTGAAATTCTCATCGTTTCATTTCCTGTTATTACATTATTGGTGAACTTAGATTTGAATTTTTTTTATTTTACTCCTATGATATGGCCTTTTTAATGTGTCCTAACAGTGGTAGCAGTTCCGATGAGTGCAAAAGTGTCATATATGAGAACCGGAGATTCATCAGGTCGGAGAATATGGAAAAGAGCATGACTAATCTCAATGTTAACCTGACAGCTGTGTCGAGGATGGTAGAGGAGCTGAGGGAGAGCCACATGCAGTTCACTGGGCACATGACGATGCAACAGGAAGAGTTCAACAATAGGTTCAAGGTGCAGCAGCACCTTCTGCTTGAGGAGATTAGGCTTCTGAGGATTGAGCATGGTGAGATCCGCATGAAGATGAATGAGTGGTTCTGAAGGCTTAAGATTGTGGCTGGTTTTATGTTTGTTTCTATTTAATTACGTTTTAATTATGTTTTAATTTTTTGATGAACAATGTCGTTTTATTTTGGATGATCGGATTCAGATGTAAACATATTTATTGGTTTACGCTAATGTTTTATGAATGTGGTTTGTTTCTAAATGTTGTCATTCATTTTCATTTTATTTGAAAACTAATTTTATCGTGTATTACCATGGAAAGGTAATGCTTCATTACCTATCTTTAATGTAAACATTACTTATAGTAGGACTACTTGGCAAAATAGTGTTTAAAGGCATTTGTAAGTAACTATTAGTAGGAGGAAGGCCAACAGACTGACGTAATTAGTAGGGCTGGTTGGTAGGTAAATATACTCAAGGTTCTGTATACTCAAGGTTCTATAATTTGGCAGAACTATTACTTCACTTAAACTTACTACTACTCCTAAATATAGATCCTGTCAGTAGCCAATTAGTATTGTGCAACATCGAGCCGCTCAAAAGGAGTATGCCTGATGTCCTGGCAGATACAGTTCACGATACAACTCCTCTTCTGCAACTTGTACTTCAGTTTCCTTCTACTTCTGTCAAAACTATTGTCTTACATTGCAACGTTGAAGCTCCTGTATATATATATATATATATATATATTCTTTTTTACATGTACTTCTATAAATAATTTAGTTAATCAAATATATTGGGAGATTGAAATGAAATAGTAAGGTCTGGTTACAACTATCAAATGAGTACTCTTACTTATTCAGTTCTATATCAGTTTGTGCCAATATTGCTTCTCGTATTAATTTGTAACATTAAATTGTAATTTTTAAGAAGAAGAATATAATTTCTTGCATTAATTTTCTTTATTTTTTTAAATTTATATTTCGATTCTGAAATTTAGTTTTATAATTTTGGTTCGGATTTGAATGTACCTTTAAACGTAGGATGTAATATAATTGTATTTGAAAATTATTTATTTCAGTCAAAGTTATTAAAGCGAGCAAAGTTAATCAATTTATTGAGAAAAAAAATGTAAAAATTGGAGGAAGGAACATGTATTTTATATAACACTATATTTAAAAACTGACAAAATTTTGACATGATTATGAAAGAAGAGACAATTTTGTTTATCCTTATATTATAATATATTACAGCCATAACAATTTGTATGGTTACATTTAATTTTAATTAAGATCTTCATAACTGTGAAATAAAATGGGTGGGTTTGTCAAGTTAGTTGTAGCACCAAATTCGTAAAATCCGAATCCTAGAAATTAGGTAATAAAATTTTTCAGTATAATCATAAGTTAATTTGGTCAAATAGAAAGGTGTGATAAATTTTACAATTATTTATGCCATTACACATACTGTTATATTATTATTATACGTATACATGGTCACACTTGTCAAATATAACAGTTTAGGGTGATTACGCTTGAAAGCCATAAAATTCATTACATAATAGTTTAACCTCCTCACTTTGAAGGTTGGAGGGAAAAGTAGAAGCATGGGGACATAGAGTTTCACATTGTACAGGATGCAAAATGCAAGCAAAATAGATTGTGGAAATCATTAGAATATGATTCTTTGTCCTCTACTGGTTTCATGGATTGGGTTTCTATTTTGTTGCAGGAGACCGAAAGGTAAGATTTGACATCATGTCCAGGTGGTAGCTGCTGCTTGATTCCTGTAAAAGGCGGTCAAGCGAAGAATGGTATTGAGAATATACGTTGTTTAATACTGACAGGGGAAGGTTGGGGTGTAATGCCTTACCGTTGTTGTCTGTTGCTGCATAGAGGTTGTGGCCTCTGTTAGATGTTGGTTTGGATCGATGAAGACTGTGCAAATGTTTGTTGCAAAGTATGTTTTGGCCTTGTCCAATATATTGAATTCCTTTATGATAAGTTTGATGGTGTATT
The DNA here is from genome assembly GCF_009905375.1 of Apium graveolens. NCBI lineage: Eukaryota > Viridiplantae > Streptophyta > Magnoliopsida > Apiales > Apiaceae > Apium > Apium graveolens. The sequence continues at coordinate 177,023,031 of NC_133647.1, forward strand.
TCTTGTTAACCAATGCTTTCAACTCTGAAGGGAACGACTTATCTTCTCCCATCTGAAAGTATAGTAAGAAGTTAGCGGTCTTTGGAAGGAGGCATGAAATCATAGGTAAAAGTATTAGATGTTACCTGTTTGAGGAGGTGCACAACTCTTTTTCCAACGACAGCTCTTACCTGTTGGTCGTTCAGTATGATGTCAATGCAACCCGTGTTATCTGATACCTTTACAGTTAACTTGAATCTATGTATATTGAAGAGGCCGAAGAAGGTATTAATTTGCTGTCAAATGTAGACATAAAATTCTGTGGTGGAGAAGTTTGTAACCTGTCACTTACATCTTGTCGGGGCAAGGCATGATACGATTGCAATGCATACAATACCATTGATCTTCCTCAAATTCTATACGCATTGTGTGCAAATTGTCTTGTACCATGGATCGGTCTCTTCGACCGCAGTGATAATGAGGTGTGCACAAATTTGTCTCTACAAGTACATAAACTGTAATATTGAACGAAGAAAGAACTGGTACTTGTTTAGGTTTGTATTACCATGATGTATTCCTTCCTCAGGCTTATAATCCTCACAACATTAAGCATTTCCACCGCTGCATGTTTGTCCATTGCATACAATTCTTGTTGGAAAGCAGGTTGTTTCAATCTAATGATATTTGGCGAATGTTGAAATTGTTAGATGCATGACATTAGTGTAAGGATTATGTCCATTTAATTTCTTTACTTACTTCTGTCTTAGCTGCATCACACTATAATGATTGTAGTTGATATAACATTGAGTCCCCCCTACACTTGAAAGATCGACTTGATCTTGGAAGGGAAACATTTGTTTACACATGCACAATGTATATAGAGAAGCGTCAAAAAACGTAAAGAGGTTATGGATTCATCAATACACGGAATAACTTACTACTTTCATAATCCTACTCGGCTACTTGCAATAATCAGTATAGTAGGTTTTTCATGAACTTCTTTCATCTGTTCATCAAACATTTCAGCAAATGTATACTAGAAAGTGACATTGATTGAGGACCTACGTATTATTTCCGGGATATTTGACGATTAAGGATGAATATAACCTAAAAATATGGAAATGAAACGTAGAAGGAAAATAAACCTTCCATCGGTGAGTATTAGCTTAACTTGCTTCTGAGCATCATTGAATTTGTTAACCAAATGTGTGAGTGGCTGATAAAATTTCACAATTCCAATTATATCTGTGGATACAATTATTTGAAATTGTTAGTTTCAGTTCAAGGTTTACATGTTAAAAACATTTATTTATTGATTTCACCTGCCAAGTGAGTTGTTTGTTTTGTAAGCTCCATCAGCTCGCTATGATCATAGAACTCAAAAGCATTGTTTTCAATAGTACATGTACTTTCCTGAATCTCTTTAATTTGAGTGTCTTTTGAGAAAACCAACTGCACATCATTTGCGAGGCATAAGAACTTGTCATCGGGTTTGTATGCCTGAACAACAAACTTCCTAATGATATAGCACTTGCCCACAGTGAACTTCTCTCTTAGCGCGTCATCTGCGTTTCCAGGGATGAAAGCGTGCATCCTGCTATTCTGGGGGGTTTACAGGAAATGGACATTATATTCTGCATCTGTATGTATAATAGTAAAAGTTCATAACATACTTTACCTTGTCATCTAAGAGAATGATGTTGAAACTTTTGAAAATCTCGCCTTTTCTTGTAGCTCCTCTCCAGAACCTTGTAACTCTTACTCTAATTTTCCAATCAAACTTCCCAACTTTGAGGCTACTTAGGTCGTCAAACTTTGCTTTGGACATGTTACTCTTCACAGGGTAGGTACAATGCTCAATTATTTGGTGGTTGAAAGTTCTCTGCTGTAAATAACTTTCATTATAGTCAGAGAACCATAATGTGTTATGTTTAACACCTACCATCATTTGCACTTATGTTTGTTTTGATAACAACATTTACTTACCCATAACTGTAAATGATGAAGGAAAATTTTATTTATTTTCCTTTATATTTGATTGTGGTGTGCTTTTAAATTACCTATTTATTTTTTCCAAATGGCAAAAATGAACAATTGTTCTATCACACTTTATCTTTTATAGCTTGTAGCCGTAGGTGGACAATTTTGCAAATTTTGTATTCTTGTAAGGTGTTTGTAATGTATGCTAATTTCTTTATAATTACTTGTTGTTTGGCGTCAGTAATATGGGCAACTACTTCTTTCATATCTTATCATAATTAAATGCATTCAATTACAACTGATGTTCTTAACAAAATAGATAATTACATTGTTTGAATAGTTACAACTGCAAACATTGGCTTTACGTAGATAAAATTCCCAATGTAAATCAATCTCCTGAGTCTCTTCACTTAGCCTTCTTTTTCTGGAGAAAGTTTATGGATGGTCAGACAACAAAATTAGGGATATTATAACATGTTGTCAAATGTCAAATTCAGGTTACATACTTTTTCTAATTTAGGCTCCTTCTTAATCTGACCTTCTTCATCAAATGGCACTAGTGCGTGAAGTTTTCTTGCTCGAACCTTCTTGCTTGTAGATTTGGCTGTGTTCAGGGCTTGCATTAATGTATCTTTGTTCAGTGATACCTACATGCAAGAAGGTAGTCATACATTACACATTTTTTAAACCTATATTGTACTTTTTATGCTAGTCTCTTACATTCATAGCTGACATTTCATTTGTATCAACAATTTGGTTAGAAGACGGAGTGAAGCTCCCACTAGATTCATTTTCGCTACCAATTCCAGTAGCTTCGTACACATTTGAAGCTTTCATGACATTTTCCTCTTTAATGATGACCGTCATTTTGTATTTCTGCTTCTCAAACATTCTCAAAAATGGCGGGAATTGTTGTTCTCCCAGTTCCTACACGTGTAAATGACTGGTTTCAGTAAAATGTATGTATTAGTTTACAAAATTATTGCAGTACAATGTTGGAGGTTAACCTTTTTGTCTGGAGAATATAGATCTTCAACAGTTTTCTGTGAAATTTGAGCAACGGCTGCGTGAGGTAAAACTATTGTCAACGATCCAGAGTCATCCGAGCATTTTGTTTCCAACCGAAAACTGTATTACAAAGAAACTGATTATGCATGCAAAAAATGGTCAATATTCATAGTATTGTAAGTTAATTACTTGTCATATTACCTTCTTTTGGGATGTGGTATGATCCTCTTACAATTTTGACATTTGAATTTGTTAACTATGAATGGAACTTCAAGGAGACATCTTGTGCATTTTGTTAGGTACCAATTATCATCCTCATTAACCTTGTCAATCACAACTTCGCACACAAAATTTATCTCTGAAGAGGAATATCATAAGTTAGTTCCTCTCCAATGACAATGACAATACCACCTAAATAATTACAGTACCTGAATATATGTTTCAGTTAACAGAGTAATATCTCTCACAGTTAGTGTCTGTTTGGTGTCTTCTTCATCAACATCAGACATTTCAGTCATTTCATCGCATCTGAAGGCATTGCATAACATAAATAGGAAGGTATATTATATTTTCTAAATTTTCTTAAGTAAAAAATTAACCTGTTTATGAGGTCATGAACACTGTAATGATCGGGATTGATAAAAATCCTTGTTGCAGGGTAGTTTGTAAGGTGTGCTCTGCCTATATCCGTAACGCATATTATTACTCAACATTTTAACTTAATTACGTAATACAAATCATTATGAGGGTGTCATTACCCATACCTTCATACGAACTCACTCTAGCACAGCTGATAATAATAATAGGTTCTTCCTCCTCAAGTTGTTGCAGAGCTTTGTCAATTATAATTCCAAATTCGTCAAACAAAGTGACAGACACGCAACACCTATGTAACGAAAAGTTGCTTAAGTAAGTAGCCCAATATGTAATTATAAAGAACACTAACACATTGTCGAATTAGAAGACAAACCTCCCATCTACCAAATCAAATTTCAGCCTTTGTTTTTCCTGACTATTTTTAGTTGAAGTAATGAGGGGTCTTCGGTTCTTCAAGTAACCAACCATGTCTAAAATTGAAAACATTTTAGTAGTAATAGGTGTTGTTATCAATTACAAAAATAGTATAACATCCATACCTACTAAGAACCTATTGTCTGTTGCAAGTTTCTCAATTTCAGTCATGTGGAAAAGATCAAACGCATATTTTTCAATTACTAATCCCGGCTAAGTTGCTCTGCTTAATTTTGTGTCCATGGTGAAGAATATGTGTTTTTTGTTTCTCACAGGGCGATATGTTTCGTCACCTAAAAAGTCCTTCACTTTAAAGTTGTCAACTATGTAAATGCCTCCTTCAACCAAAGGGCAAGTCAACTCCGCACAATATTTTGCATTTGAAAAAGCGTGAATTCGATGGTTCTGCATATTGTGAATCAGCATCATATTAAAGGGTGTTGTGGAAGTGAGACATGTAGTCCCCAGTTGTAATTATGATGTGCTACTTACCATATCATCGATGAGCAGCATATTAAAACCCCAAAATTCTTGTGTTTCTCTGTTCATTCCTTTCCACAGCGCCTGCACTCTTACTCTACATTTCCAGTCATAACTTGAGCTATCCACATCACTTAAATTGTCGTAGTTGTGTAGATCCATTTGTACGCAACTTATTGCTTCAGTATTAGGTACCTGCAGATGCGTTCAATAAATGTGTTTAGAGGTCACTCAAGTAAGACTATTGAATGCAGAGTGTAAGTGCCAGATTTAAAGATTCATACCTGATATGCTGCGAACTGGAGGCGGAGCTTCACTAAGTCTTCACCTAACTTCTTAATGGTATGTATATTTCAGGCTTCTTAATGGTAACTAAAGAGGTATGTAACCGAAAGCTAATCATGCTCTAGTTAGTGCCTAAGTTCGTACAGTAACACCACATGTTACTTGGTTGATGACTGGTTGAAGATGTGGCACGTAATGGCAGGGTAGATTGTCCAACTTCAACTTAACTGATACAGGGAGAGGTTTATACATAGATTTCAATAATATGGTATGACCTCATGGAAGTAAAAAATGGTAAACACCTAGCTTCCAAATTATTCTAATATATTTTCAAAATAACCTATATCTCGTATAAGTATAATATATTCAAAGTGTTGATAATTTTCTAATTTAAATATAGTAATACGTAAATTTATTTGTTTCATAACTTTGGTTGTTATTTTTATAGTAGTGGACATATTATTTGATCGAAGTTATATTCTATAAATAATTCTTTCTCACATTATCAAAAAAAATTTAAATTTAATTTACGTTGTACACACTTGGTTTATTTATTTGAAACCAATGGTCAAATTAATTTTTAATATTTGTAAGTTAATTCATTCAGTTCATTAAGTGATTGATATTTTTTGAAATCCAAACGCCATAAATTACATAAGTAAATCGTGTGTTAATGATGTTTAGGAAATTGTAATTTACATTTTTTTAATTTTTAACTTTTTGAATAACACAATACCAATTTTAAAATTTGAAAGCTAAGAAATGATTGTACTATTTGTAATTACAAAATTTTTTTAATTGCGTGATAAAATTATTGAGAAATAATATTTATATTTATAGTTGTTTTATTAAACTTATTAATTCCAAACCTGGGATATCTTAATTTATTGAAGGAATCTGAAAGTACAATTTCACATTAATCTTTAGTTTCGTATGCACGTAGCCACGTATTATTATATGTAGTATATAAAATATTTGCCAAATAAGGCATGTTGTAGTTGTACTACTTACAAAATGTAGTCAAATTATGGTTCATACACGCTAAATAAATACATTGAGTAAAGGTTTGCTCAATTGGATGTTTTGAAAATTAAATCGTGTGAGATAATACCGTTAGCAACTACATAAAATCTGTGACTTTGAATTGGACCAAGTAAATATTTCATACTATAAGTTACGGGCCTGTGGAATCTTGGTTCCAACAGATTGCTCGTGCCATTAGTTCAAAATGTAATAGCAGCTTATGTAAAGGGAGGAGCAAAAAGTTTATTGCTTTTGAATATACATAGTTCATAAAAAACGTATCGGTTAGACAACATAATTAAATTTCCTAAGTTAAACCATATTCTGAAAAGAATAGGATTTATGCTTTTCTTTTAAATTACATCTTCGACATGTACACAATGATTTACCACCAAGTGCGTAGCCAAAGTATTGCGGCTTTGGGTTAACTACGAAAAAAGCTAAAAAGCCCAATGTACATACGTTACATTAACCAAACTATATGATTACAGTGAGTTAATAATATTTATTCTGTAAATAAATTATGTTTTTTTTTAAAATTATGACATTAAATAAATATGTTTTCATTTAGAATTATGTACATACTTAAATTAATAAAATAATATATTAGGTCGTATTTTTATCGTACTCGCATATACAGTTTTCAATATTTCTACATTTATATTTGAATAAGGGTACAACATTATGTGAAATAAAAATTACTATTATTTTAAACACTATTTTATTGACATTAATGTCGCATTTATTGTACTTTTAAAATAAGGTATTTTATGTTTTTAAAAAAAATTCAAAATCATTAAGTAATATTTGTAATTAGTCAAATACATTGATAAATTAATAAAGTTTATTATTTTTAATTAAAAATGTCCAAATTAAAATAACAACTACTATTAAGTATTTCATTATTTATTATATGAATTTGTAAGTTTTATTTATTTCTGCATTTTTCAAAAACGTGGGTGTCAAATTTGGCCAACCAAAAAAAACGTGTGTGTCCTCTCACCATTTATTGAATAGTCACAGGTGTTACATACGGTGTATTGGTGAACGAACAGACGGTACATTGCATGTGTTAGAACTGGACTATTCATCTCCCCCAATACCTCTATTAAAGCCCAATGCATCAGACTCATAACGGTTCATTCATCATCTCCTCTGCATCAAATTTCTTCTTCTCTTACGCTACATCAATCAACAGAGCAATCAGAGCAATGACATCCTCTTCCAACAACAGGTGAATATCTTGACTTGTGCGTGTATACACATATATAAATAAACATGTTTCTCTGAACTGTTAGTCCATTTTTATGATTATTTAGCGTTTGCAACAGGTTTTATGATTTGGTTTCCATGTCTTCTTCTACCTTTTTTGCCTGTGTTGTACACCCTTTGCCATCCTCTTCACTTATGCATGTATATACATATATAATTTGTCTAATTCCTCCGAACTTTTAGTCCATTTGTATGGTTATTTAGCGCCTCCTTCATGTTTTATGATTTGGTTGCCAGGTCTTCTTCTTACTTACATGCCTCTCTTCTACACCGTTTCTCTTCATTTCACTTCCTTTTGGTATATTAACATGTCCACACCAATATTACTTGTCATAACTTTAGGCACTTTTATACTTTAATCTTTCATAGTTTGTGTAACAGATAGTTTGTGTAACAGATAAATTAATAGATATATTTAATCATAATAAAAAATTAACTTCTCAGAACATTTATATTCTTTACATATTCTGTAATCAATTAAATTTAGTTTTCACCTCAATATTAAACAGTTTTTAAAAAAACTATTTTCTGAGTTCAAATGAATAACATGTTCGGTTCTTTTTTAACATATGTGAGTGCTTAAATTGAATAGCTGGTGAAAATTCGAAATGCAATTTTTTTAAAAAAACTTAACTTTTATTTCTAAATGTATTTAAAATAAAAGGGGTGGGTTACTGAACTAAGTTGTATGACCAATTGATCAAAATCAAATTTGATAACTTCATAAATATTTGTAATCATCATCAAATAATATCTTCTCTTTTAATAAATATTCTTTACATTTTTTGCTGAATGTTAGTATATATATGACATATTTTGTAAGAAATGAAATTTAATTTTCACCTAAATATGAAACAGTTCTTTAAGAAAATTATTTGCTAAATCCAAATGAATAATATGTATGCCTAAAGGTTAACATAAGTGAATTAGTATCAACGAATTAAAATAACTTTTTATTAATTATCGAAAAAATAAAAAATTGATATATGATATATGATTTGGGAATTAGATTTAGACCAAATGGTTGTAATAGGTAATCTTAGACAATGTATAGTACCTCCCTTAATTATGGTCGTCAGTCTTCACCGGCCTAAATCTTGTTTATAAACAAACTTCATATATATATATATTGAAATAGAAATTACTTTCGCAAAATTAATATTTAACGTTTAAGAGAAAAATCTATTACAAATCGTGATTTGTTTTAATTATAATTAATAATATGGTTGGTTGAAGATGCATTTGACTTAAATGCTAAAATTCAAGAGACTATGGAAATTCATATATATTATATTAATAAAAAATGTTTTTTTCCTTTTTTTTCCTATAATGGTGTGCAATAATATAATAATAGAATTTTTTAATCTAGTATTTTGGTTAAAAATTGTATACTCCTTCAAATCGATATAATAAAGAATTGATATAATGTTTGACCGAATATATGGGTTAGTTAAATTTAATAAATGCATAACATAATTTATAGTTATAAAAAATCTCAACATTTTAATTAAAAAAAAGTTGAACTGAACCACATACAACCCAATTACAGTTGCAAGTTGCAGTTATTGAACAGGCAGGGGGAGAGCCGAGGAAAGGGGTTGTCCAGTAACTTCCACAAACTGAGAAAGGGGTTTCTTAGGTTCTGAGCGGCTCATTGCGCATTGTTAAAGGTAAGAAGTTATTTTCTTCAATCTTTACTATTTGTTCATGTGTGCAATATATATGATCAATTAAACTATTAGACATATACGTACTGACGCAGGAAGAGTGTGTTATTCATAATGAAAGGAATGCAATTGCTATGTACTGTTTTTGTAGAAGCATATAACAAAGGAGAGTTGGTATGTTGTTTCCTACTTTGTGATGACAACTCCTTATATTAAGGCTTGTACTTGTACTTCAGTTCTATTTGAATTTGCTTAGTCAGTACAATTATCTATTTATATTTTCCCGATTCAGCCTTTGCCTGAGGAGTTTGAAAAAATTATGGGAAATGAATTGACCAGAACAGTGTATCTCCGGGTTAGAAATGGTGATGCATGGCAATGTTTTCGTTGGATAGTGCCAATGCATGCATAGGAAATGTTGGAAAAATTATAGATTTCTATGCAATCAAACCATACAGTGTCTTCCTTCTTGATTACAAAGACCATGGACGTTTTCATGTTCAAATATTTGATGGTAATACCGTGGAGATTGATTACCCACTAAGGCCTATTCAATATCATAAAGTGTGCGGTACATGACGTGATCGGAAAATTTTTAGTCCGGCCGAAATTGAGAAACTGGCAGCAAGGTTCTTCTACAATGCAATGGGTGACAGCCGCCTAAGTGACAGAGTTTACATTGAGGGAGAACACCTTCAAAAAAATGCTTACACTCAGGTTACATTTTTCTAAATCGAATGTCAGTTCCGCTTGCTATTTCTACTATTAAGTTCAATTTTAATTCTATATTGGTTAGGTGTTGCCCAATGATGTAATCGCCCGATTAAATGTACATGAACAAATAACCTGGGATGGGTTCAGTTATGCCTGAACAAAAGTACTTGGATTATAAACTTGAAATGGGAGAATGGGAATTTGCTCTTTAACAAAGAGTGAACAAAATTTCGTGAATATGTGAACTTGAAAGAAGGGGATGTTTGTGTGTTTTCGCGTACAGAGCATTCGCAGAGGTTGAATATAAGTATCATTGACAATGATAATGACAATGAATCAAAAATTGAAGGTATATTTGCAGATCTTGATCAGGCCTCAAAAAACTTTAACTGTATATGACAAAATTGTTAACCATGTTGTATTCTTCCTGGGCAGTTCATGGAAGTGGAATTTCAGCCAAAAAATCTTTCAAAATGGTTAGTCATGACATGCTGCATGACGGGAATCTGGTAACGTAATTGCATAACTTACATTTATTGTAACAATTTTAGGGAGTGGCTAATACATTTATGTTCTTCACATCTATATTTGTACTATATAGGAATTACCATCAAAGTTTATAGACACTTATGGTTCAATGCTGGGTGACAAAGTTAGGCTGTCGTTTGGTGACGGGTGGCAGTACATTGCTAAGTTCTCTAAGCACAATAAAAGTTTGTTCGATTTGGATGAAGTTTTCAACAATTATTCTGTGAGGGAGAGTTTCTGGATTTTCTTCGATTGTCTTGGTCCATCAAGTCTATACTTAACAATATTTAGCACAAATTGTATGGATATTCTTCATTCTGCACCCGCTAAAGTGTCTTTGAAAGAGCTGTGGAAAAGACTGTGTTTTGAGGTTACTGATATGTCTACGTCAGATTCAGATTCTTCAGGTACTTTTCATTTCAGTATGTAGAATATTGCCAAAGAACCATACAGAATAACCAATTTTGTTTGCTTTATAACAGATGCTCATTTGGAGAGATCGCCAGGCCAAACAACAGGTACAACAGTACTCTGTCCATTTAGGTAGGATGTCTGTTGGCCTGTATGCATAATTAATAGTAATTATTTTTATTCCAGGATTGGTTAATCACATTTCATCAGGAGGAAGTCAATTACCTGTGATTTTGCATGATACAGCTGAGGCAAATGTCGAGTAAGGTACCTTTGAATTGATGCCTTAATGACTTATTATAGTTTCATATGTATGTGCATATTTTATGCTGGTGATCGTTGGGATGTATGCAATATTATAACTAATTATTTGTATTCCAGGATTGGTTAATGAGATATCATCGGAGGAAGTCAAATACCGGGGATTTTGCATGATGCGGCTCAGGCAAATGTGGACGAAGGTACATTTCAATTGATGGGTTAATGACTTGTTATAGTTACATAAGTAATTGTAAAATTTTATGCCGCTTCAGGAGCCACCCAAGCAAATCCAGAAGTATATTTTGGTGAAGAAGAAAATACCCTTTCCTTCACAGTAACTCTGTTGCCGTCACATGTTGATCAAAGAGGACACGGAGTGGTAAGATTACCTGTACCCAGTCCTTGTAAAAATGTGATCATGCTTAATCCGTACTTGTCCCTTTAACCTTTTTTTTTATCTTCCATATAGTATTTCCCAAGACACATGCTCCAAGAATTTCTACCATGGACCAAATCTACTCTCATCAGACTTCTATTTGGAGATGGTACTTGGTATTTCGCTGTTCAGCGAAAGAGGAAAACATGCCGATTTAGATTGTGCTGGAACGATTTCACCTACGACAATAACTTTGTTGCAGGCAACAGACTAGGATTCATTTACCAAAATAACTACACATTCAGAGTTGTAATCCTTACTTAATTGCACTTCCAATCTGGCATGAAGGTTATTTGTACTTTAATTCGGTACTTATTTGTACTTTTGAAGTTTGTTACGTTTGATCAACTATTCACATTTTAATTATACCCCCTTTCTTCACCTATTTTTACGGTCATAGGCGTAATTCGTCTTTATTATGTTACATGTAAGATGAAACAATTCAGAATACATTTGTAGATGAATAAACTACTACCAATCCGTAACGTAATTTACAATATATAATGGTTAAGAGCAAAGTATTTAACACGGTAAAACATTTTTCCATAATCAGATTTACATAATTACTTAATAACAATAATGTATTCCTACACATTTATAAATTCAAACAAACTAAGCTTCTGGAAGGCCGTAAAAAACTTCTTTGTAAACAACGTTCTGGGTGATATTTGTAGCTGCACCAGACTCATCATCAACAAATATAGTGAGGCCAGTGGGTGAGGTTACTCGACTAATAGCAACATAGTACTGTCCATGACTGAACACTGACTTAGGTAAGTATAGCCCAACTGTCTTCAGGGATTGACCTTGAGATTTGTTGATTGTCATGGCATAGCAAATCTGTAAAGGCATTTGTTTCCGTACCAATTTGAATGGCATCTTTGTATCTGAGGGAGAAAGCTCCATACGTGGAATGAAATGCTTCAAACCAACAAACGTACCACAGATTACTTCACACTCCACACAGAATCTCAGGCATTTGGTAACAATCATCCTTGTACCATTACACAAACCTAGGGTTTGGTTCAAATTACGCATTAGTATAACAACAACCCCAACCTTCAGTTTCAGATCATGAGGTGGCATCCCAGCTACATTTAAGGAGTTCAAATACTCTATTGGGAAGGCTTCATTCAGATCCTCATCTGTCCCACCAAATTCCTCTGCAGCATCAACACTAAAATAGGACACAGATTCTCCGGGGAGCTTTTCTACAATAAGAGAATTGAGGTGGCCCACAGTCTGGTTGGTAGGGGTCAAAATAGCTCTCTCGCTCAAGTACTGTGTACTCTGCCCTTTGTGAGAAAAATTATGGTACGTGCTACGAATGATGTTATCAACTGTGTTTTCAATTTGTACGTCACAGAACTGAGACGGAATCAAAATTTGATTTTCAGTGACTGGGAAATTGCAGACTTGAGGTGGACTGACCTGGCCATTACCAATGTCAAGTACCCATTTTACAAACTTTTTAAGCTCTTCACTTTCACTATCACTCTCACCTTGTTTCAAGCGCATGTTTTCTGTCAGCAAAAATACTTGGCAAATGGACCACAGCCTTGACCTAGTGATACAGGCAGCTACAATATCAGCACGATCTCCATACGTAATTACTGGGAGGATTTGACGGAAATCACCACCCAGAACTACGGTAATACCGCTGAACGACATGGCATAACGTTCTGGATCAACAACTTTCATGATATCCTTCAATGATCGGTCTAGGCATTCAAATGCGTACCTGTGCTGCATAGGCGTCTCGTCCCATATTATTAGTTGTGTCTTTTTTATGAGTTGCGTAATATCTGAATCATGGGCAATATTACATGTTGAACATTCATCAAGAACTATTGAAATTTTAAATCTGGAGTGCGCAGTCCGACCACCGGGCATTAATGTGGAAGCAATCCCTGAAGAAGCAACTGGAAGCACAATTTTACCTTGTGAACGTAACTTACATATAAGAGTTCTCCATAAGAATGTCTTTCCACAACCCCCACTACCATAAACGAAGAAAATCCCTCCAACGTTAGTGTCAATAGATTGTATTACTGCATCATATATTTTCCTCTGCTCCTCTGTACAGTCATGTAGTAGCTTGGCAGTTTCATACTCCATCTTCCTGGTGTCATAGCTTGTCTCTTCAATTATCAAATTGTTTGTTCCATTGTTCAAATAGCTGCGAGGAGGTTGAGGCAACTGATCAAATTTCTTCAAGGATTTACCAACTGACCGGAGCAACTCATCTATTTCTGCAATATTTGATATCTAAAACTATTTAACAACATTCACCCAATTATAGAAAAAATGACGAACAATTAATGGACTGCATTTTCAGCCCACAAAAATTTTAAATTTGTCATACACTGTAATGTAAAAAGGTGTCATGCCTCCTAAAGCATAGAACTGCAGTTGCATGTCATTAAGAGTGAATAAGGTATTTGGACAACTTTGACGTCGTCTGAGTAAAATGTCATCAACCATGCTATTCCAATGTGTACTCCATAAAATCTTCAAATCAGTGACTTTACAATTGACAATAATATGGACAAAAAACTGTCGAACCTGGGGAGGTAATCTACATGCAGAAGCTTGAGTCAACACTTCATGCCATTCTTTATCATCGTCAAGTAAACCATACTCTTTACAGGCATCACGAAATGTACTGTAACATACTCCATTAACGGTACGTAAAGACTCAAAGGAGGTGGCACCACGTACCTTCGTAAGCAATAAACGAAGAAACCAAGGCTCACCCGTACTGTGATGCACATAACATAATCTACCTATTTGAAAACCACGCTTCCTTATGGTCCATTTCCTCTCACCATCATTCCACACATAAAACCGTGGGATTTCATCGTAAGTGTACTTCCGTGCATTAACATCAACAGAGTTTAAATAAAAAAAGGCTTCCAGTTTATTGAACTTGTTCTTCTCCCTGGCAGCAACTTTCCCTAGCGCTTCATTGGCACGGAAGGTGCAGTTTTTGTCACCTGGTAAGTGGAATTGAAGTCTATCAACGGATATACTTCTATGATGGATAGGGAAGCCAAAAATCCTATAGGCTGATCCAACACCGCATAAATATCTCCCATCTAAATATGAATTTATCTCATCTATTCCCCCCTCATCAGTGTCATTCGCTTGCCTTTTTCTTTTTCTCTGGACATGAACGGTAGCGCGATCATAGCCTTTCAAACAATATTTAAATAAATACTTAAGACTGCGTGCATGACAACATATTTCCACATTCATATGGCATTGATACTTGACTAAAAGATCCCGGTTGTATGGTACTACCCACTGGTTGTCCAGCTCAGCCTTCCTTATTTCAACAGTAATGTTTGTCCTGCGTCGCATATACATCGGGAAGCCACTGTCATCAAAAGTAGTTCGAGCACAGTACCTGAAACCATTCAATTATTACAAAGTTTAGGTATTAGGGTAACTTACTGGATTCTGAAATGACACAAAAAAGGGTATGCCTATATTTTACTTTTTCGGAAAATGACGTATGCAACGTAAATCTTTCATGCATGGAGACTTTACATTTTGCAAATCACATGGACCGTGGATCATAAATTCCTTCACGGCTGCATAACCAACCGGATCTAATAAAGGATCTGGGATTTCTGCGGATACAAAATTATCCACATTCTGCTTGAGGTTTTTTTTTGAATCAGCATCTAGCCATATTAACATATGTACATGTGGAAGGCCTCTTTTCTGAAACTCGACGACATACATAACTGGAAAACGGGAAAATTTAGATTATATTGGCAATATGCAAACAAAAATGTAATTATAAATTAAACTAAGAAAGTCCTGGTAAACAATCTTACCTCCAATACAAACACCAAAGTGTTTTTTGTCCTTAATATCTACCATTAACTGATCAAGTTTTAGCCTAAACACCCTTGATATGATGTCAGGATAGTTTGGAGCAATGCAACCAGGCACATACTCCATCATCTTCTGAATTTAATATGTATACATAAAGCGCCCTTCCATTGTTAATTGAATGATCTATGTTACCACCAATAGAAGTAAAGGCAAAAATTGCATTGTAGAGTCGAATCAATCTATGAAAAGTAGGACCTCTTTTCTTGTCGTTGTATAAATCCAGCAAATACTCAGGGGTAGGAGGGATTGGAGGCAATCTCACAGCACCTTTCATGCAACAAAGAGAAAATATAGGACAACCTTTAGTCACATCTTTATTTACCCTTTCTTCCTTCCACATCCGAGCATGACATTTGGAACATATGGCAGTAGGACCACCCAAAGAAGCATACTCCTCAGGAACGACACGTCACTGTGCACGTCTGCTCTGCATCAAATTACAATCCGAATTCATCCCATCAATAATGACTTCATCATCACCATCAAGCGACCAATTAAGACAATCTGCATCATCTGTATTTTTTTATTTTAGTTTGACAAAATTAAATGTGGATACTTTTTTAGGAGTACATCTTTGTTTTTCTTACCACTTGATTCACAATCACTTGCTTCATAATCTGATCCTTCAGAATCATCAGACAAAAATGAAGGAGCAACCACATTCGGACCTGCAAGAAAATATTAAATGGTAAATCATAATTACGTAAGACATAACAATGACGCAATATCACATTCATTTCACCTTCATTAAAGTCATTACTTTCTTCCTCATCATCACTAACAATCTCATCTGCGAATAATTCTCTACCAAATCCAAGATAATTTTCCTTCCATTTCCGATTCAAAGGTTCACGTCCATTTAACGAAACATCATTAATGTTTGATCGCGTTTCCTCTGTTTCATAATTAAAACAACTATTATTTAGTTATTCCTGTTATCATAAGGATAGACAGACAGAAGCTTAACAATGCTAGAATCTAATATTTACCTATCAACATATTTCTAGAAAATGAGGCGCTACCTAAATTTGTTACATCTGATAAAGGAGTTCTGTCATGACTACCTTCAAGAGGATTCATGTAGTTTACTCTGCTATTTGATCGGGGGGTAACAATAGGACTAATACATTCTACCAACCAAATATTAAACGCATTATTGCTTCATAAACATAAAATAGCAGTTGCTTTGCAAGAAAAACACAGAGTAAATTAAGAAAACAAACAATAGTTGCAGCTGTTTCATTCAAGTGGCCTGACCTAGGCAAGTCACCAAGTTTCCTCCTATTTCCCACCAACCTAACAATATTTGGCGTGGATTCCGTCAATATACCTGCATTACAGACAAAACAATGGGTAGTCAGAACATAAGCCTAAGTATGTTTGCGATTTAAATTTTGTAAGAATTAGAATCTGTACTTGTAGGTGTTTTGTTTTGGCTCCCACTACTAACTATTTCTGGGGTAAACAGAGGTGATCGGTTCGTCTTGGTTGACGGAGTATGAACGTTGACCATTGATCCTGTACGGGTGCTGAACAAACAAAAATAGAAGTCTTACTTATATTCACACATACAAAGAGAAGGTATTCAATAACAACAAACTTACCTGTTGTAAGTCATATGTCATAGCCTATTTGTATATTCGAGGATTCAACTCAACTCAAATAAGAATGTAATAAGTAAATAGTGGATCGACCGTCAGAGAGATCTCGCAAAGTAATATCTGTCAAAGGATTCAGAAACAAGGTTCATCTACAGACTTGAGGAGGTAATTCACTGGAAGAAGTTCAAGAAGTTGATCATGCCTCAGTGATATAAATCAAGATCGTGGATTTAATCAAGTGACAGAGATCTCGTCAGAGTATCATTAATTACAAGGATTTAATCTGAAGAAAATCAAAGCGTCAAAGTCAAGACATGAAGAAACGTCACGGAAGTTAGTCACTCATGAACCAGACAGTACATCGAGTGTCAACGTTGAAGTGGCGGAATTGATTCATAATTCTCAGTGATTTTCAGAAGATTTGCAGAAGAATGGTTGCTGCTCAAGACTAGAATTAATTCTCTATTAATTAATTAAGTCATCTAATTTAATTAAGAAAATAAATTATATCTGCGAAGAATAATTTATTTATTAATTCAATTAATTGATTAATTAATTCTGAATTAATTTTAGGAATTTTCAGAATTTAAATTGGATTAAAATCTGCATTAAATCAGCAAGACAATTGAAAATGAACTAGCATGACAATCAGGATTGTCATACCGATTGTCATGCTAGGCCAATTTCAATAGTCTCACCGAAAGTTACACTAGGAGGAGGATTGTCTTGCTAGTTCATTCTGATTGTCATGCTAGTTCATTCTGATTGTCATGCTAGTTCATTCTGATTGTCATGCTAGTTCATTCAGATTGTCTTCCTAGTTCAATCCATTGTCCTACCGATTGTCTTGCTGAGCTCAGGATTGTCTTGCCAGTTCAATTCTATTCTGTTGATTAAAAAGAAGCAGACAAGCAGCAGTTCATTTTTATCCATCCAATATACAAGTCAAAACAAGAACAGAGCAGAAAAGAAAAAGAAGACAAATATTTCATCTTTCATCTGCAAACTTCAAGATTAAATTTCTAGATTGTAAAGTTAAATTCAATCAACTAGAAATCTTTATCTTGTTCTTGTATAACAATCTAGCGGATCAAAATCCCTAGAACTTAATCTCAAATCGCGTTTAGCATTTGATTCTAATTATTGCAAAAATAGAAAAAGTTCATGTCGAATTTATTCTAAATTTGTGATAATTAATTTGAGATTAATTCCTTGTAATCGATACAGTTGTTGTAACACCTTTCAAGTTTAATAATATTTTTATTTAACTTGAATTTTGTTTCACATTTTTTATTCCGCATTTAATTCGATTATTCGGTACTGTTTGTATTCAACCCCCCCTTCTACAAACACATTGGGACCTAACAATTGGTATCAGAGCCTTCTGATTAACGAACAAATCAAGATCCTAGACTTTTGTGATTTTTCAACTCCTTGAATTTTTATTTATTCAAAAATTCATAATGACTTCACATAAAGTTGGAACCGTTAAAATTCCACAATTTGATAAAGAGAATTATATCATGTGGAAGAAGAAGATGCTATTATTTTTACAAGTTGCAAATCCCAAATATTCAAACTTGTTAAAGAAGGGTATAAAAACTCCGATGGTTATTGAACCGGAGGTAATAATAGATGGTGTGGTGACTACTGAAGCTAGAACCTATCCAAAAGAGCCTGAAGATTTTTCTCCTGCTGAGAAGGAAGAAGCCTCCTTGGATGCCAGCCTTCAATTAATATTAATTGATTCCCTTGATCCCTTGATGAACAGACATGTGATGAACTGTAAAAATTCCAAACACATGTGGGAAACTATTGAGGTGATTAATGAAGGCACAGAGGAAGTTAGGGAGAACAAGTTGGAAATCCTAACCTCTGAATATGAACATTTTAAATCAAATCCAGGAGAAGGAATTACTGAAGTGTTTGAGAGGTACAATGCGTTGATCAACAACCTGAACATCAATGGAAAGTATTATTCAATCAGGGAGGTCAACAAAAAGTTCCTTTTAACACTGCCAGCTCATCTTGAACATAGAATCACTGCCATTAGAGAAGCTAGAGATCTGAGTGAGATTTCTTTGGACAGGCTCTATGGAGTGTTAAAAACCTATGAGTTGGAGCAGATTCAACAGAAGGAAGTCTATGGAAAGGATAGAATGGTCAGCACATCTACTGCACTTGTAGCTGAAGGTCAACAACAACAGCAATCTCAACAATTAGAGAGAATGGTACAGTGTTCCAAGGCTGAGGAAAATATGTTAGTAGCAGAATATGATCCTCCTACTACAAATCAATCAAGTGATGATTTTTATTCCTTGGAAGAGCTGGAGCAATTGGAAGACGAGTCAATGGCCCAAATTGTCAAGAGATTCTCCCATGTCAGATTCAAGAGGAATCCCAAGCTTAAGTACAAGTCCAACTACAACAAATTGCAGAAAGGTGGATCTTCATCCTCTATCACCAGCAGTGGTGGGTACAAAACATGGATGGTTGATCGAAGCACCATTAGATGCTGTAACTGCAATGAGTTGGGACACTTTGCCACAGAATGTAGGAAGCCAAAGCAAGTAAGAAAGAACTCTGAAAGGGCTTATCTGGCAAAGGGAAGAAGCTGGGATGATACTGACAGTGAAGATGAAGATGAAGGAAATCTTGCTCTTATGGCTATTGATGGAAAAGCTTCATCGTCAAGAATAGAGGTAAAACTTTCTGATGCTGAAATGGTTTATCATCTAAGAGGTAACTTAGATTGTGCACGTCGTGATAATGAACTGTTAAGTTTACAGATCACAGACCTTGAGAAAGAGGTCAATGAATTAAGACTTGTGCACATTAATCAAGACAAATTAAAAGAACAGGTATCTTTTCTAGAGAATAGAGTTGACTGTTATAGAAAACTCGAAACTATTCTCAAAGACAAGATCACCGGTCTTGAGACTAAGGTTAGAGCCTACTTCAATTCTTGTTCGAAGGCTAAAGAGTTCTACAGTAAGCAAGCTGTTAATCAAACATCTGGAATAGGATATGATTACAATGCTGCTATTGGAGAATTAGGCATAAACTCCCCTCCTCATGTCTGTGCTAAAGGGAGGGAAGTACCACATGTGCTTAAGGGTGTTGATGAACCCCTCTATAAAGCATCAATTGCTGAACCATTTGATGCGACCTCTTCTGTTATTCAAGAAGAAATACGTGCTGAGGATCATGCTTATGAGAAGATTGTTTCCAAGTCAAGTGAGTCGAAAGTTCCAGTCAAAGTTGTGAAAGTAACTGAGACTAACTCAGACACACATGAGTTGGATAACAATAATGCCATGTCTACCATACATAAATTGCCTGCTGTTAATCACTCTCATAAAGCATGTGGTGTTTCCAATTGTATGTCTTGTGCTTTTAATATGATGTATGCTTATTTTAATGGTAAGCATGTGTCTAATGATAAGACTACTCCTTGTCAGCATGTGAATAACAAGAAGCATGATAGGTCTAAGACTGTCAGTCCTTCTAAGGCTAGAAAGGATACATTTGTGCCTAAGCTTAAACAGAAATTTGTTAAGGCTGTTTACAAGGTCAAATGTTCAGTCATTGAGAAAGTTGAGACAATTAAAATTAAAAATGTTGTTTTGCCTGACAAAGGACAATTCTACAAGTATGCCGGGCCCAACCAAGTTTGGGTTCCGAAGAAGGTCTAATCCATTTGTAGTGCAGGGCATTAAACAGGCATAACCGGTAGTGTGGATTCTTGACAGTGGATCATCAAGACATATGACCGGAGATAGAGCCCTGCTATCAAATGTGGATTGAGAAAGCTGGCCCCCAAGTTACCTTTGGAGATAACAGCAAAGGTTTATCCGAGGGATATGGCTGTTTACAAGCTGGGAATGTTATCATTGTAATTTTGTATATTGTGCTAGGTTATTATCAGGAAGCAATATCTAACATATAGCACCAGTGACGAGACTTGAGAATATTACGACATATCAGGCACCTGCTGCACATTACACTTGGAATTGTACTCTAGTAAGATGTGTACAAGTGTACTCCTGATTGGTGAGTTAAAAGAAGAAGTCAGTGCACCACAGTTCATGGACTTTGCAGCTGCAGATCTATTGGACTATGCAATCTCTTCTTCACAATCTCACTTCAGGTTGGTATGAACTAGTGTACTACTCAAGCAATCGTCAAGGACATGGTATGACACTCTAACAGAAGTTACAGTTTTATATGAATAAGTAGAGTCGTCATATTTATAACTATCTTATCACTAGGCACAATCATATTGTTTTATATGTGCAGTGGTATATTGTTTATGCAACATAACAATTAGTATCTAAAGTACTTGACAAGTATCGGTCAATGATATGTTGTTAACATTATGTTGCAGATATTTGTAAGCTTTTGACATGAATGAGAATTACTTAGACTTTACCCTAAGTGATCAATGTTTTATCAAAAACTCATTCATTTTGAAAAACAAAAATTAAAACTTCTTTCTACATTAGTGATTTCTTATTTCATGTAAAATCTTTTGACATCACTATTGTAAATCATTTTCTCTCTATTACCATATGTTCTATGATACAGGTTCAGTCTCCAATGACTTTCTTTCATTGACAGTCATGAGGTTGAAAACCCACAACGTCTATCCCAGACTGTAAAGACAAACACAAAAACAGAACCAACCAACACTCTTTTACCACTAAAAGTAGTATGAATGAGCGTGAGGGAGATAGTGCCTAGTGCACCACATAAGGAAGGTTCTGTAGTCAACCCAGTAGCTCTGTCTCCTACATAGATGAGTAGTATTTAAACCGAGACAACTGCTAGCCCCCATACATCTTCTCAAAAAGATGTAATGGCTGAAAAGGCACAAAAACAGTTACTAGATTCATTCTCTCAACAGGGTGCGTCTATTGAATTTTGCCTGTCGGCCAAGGTATCCGATGTAGTGTCACCACTTCAAACATAATCAATTCTTGATGCACAAGGAGAGGTTACACACACAAAGGATGAGTTGACGGAAACAAGAGTTTCGACCATTTTAAGGTCAGATTCGATTGTTCAAGGTTCGTTAGTGGACCAATTGCCTTTACAGGTGTTAGGAGAGGATACTGATCCAAAAGCCATATGTCAGTGGTCAGTGTCTACCTCCCCAGGCTTAAATTCCCTGGATGCATCTGCGGATAGTGGATCTGACATAGGCGCAGATCGGCAACTTGTTGACAATGATTCAGATATTACCTGATGAGTCACAAGGAAATGTCTTCACAGACATTAGAAAGGAACTTTGATCTTTATGCTAAATTCGTTGGATCATTGTTTACCTTCCCAGAATTCAAATCTGGAACCCTAAAAGGGAAACTAGCAACTTGTAAATTATGACTCAGATTCATCTGACGAGTTTAACAAGGATGGGGATTTGTGAACTCCCATTGCACCACCTGGTGACCTCCTTAAGGATGGCTAAGGTGATTTTCCTTGCAGGTACAGCTGGATTATGGAGCTATGAGAGAAGAGTGATACACTTTTGAGAATGAGTGTAAACACGAGTGGAGAGAAGAGCGAAACTCATGTGAGGTACACTAAACAGAATCACACACTCACAGTGAGGAAGAAAGAGAAACTACTTGTTATTTCTTTTCCAACCAAGTGAAATATGAGAACTTCTTCAGACGACGGCATACATTCCTTCACTAAGGGGGAGATAAAAGCTTAAGTAATAGTTTGGAGGATTCCTCAACTAAGGGGGAGAAATAGCAGGGAGTAAGAAAAAGATCCTACATGTACACTACACCACACCATTGTTGTTTGTAACTACGGATCCTATTGTACGGGAGAGGTGGTAAACACAAGGTGATTTCCTAGTAAGGGAAGAAGCTGTTAGGGGAGTACCATTGGTTTTTATCTGCGGATCCTATTGTACGGGAGAGGTGGTAAAACGAAGGTGATCTTCTTTAATCAGTTGATTCTCATAGGGGGAGAAGCAAGAGATATGGGCTTCTCAACAGGAAATGTGGTTGTACATGTGAAGATGGAACTACTTGAAGATATGTTCAGTCTAGAGGAACATCTACTTGGAATCTGGAAAATGTTAAATCTAGTCCAGAAATTTTCTACTATTTACTTTGCATTTCTGTTTATATCTTTTTCTTATTTGTTAGTTGAGTTATCCTCTAGGTATTTGTGTGTTATTGTCTAACAAACAAATAGGGGGAGATTGTAAGTCATATGTCATAGCCTATTTGTATATTCGAGGATTCAACTCAACTCAAATAAGAATGTAATAAGTAAATAGTGGATCGACCGTCAGAGAGATCTCGCAAAGTAATATCTGTCAAAGGATTCAGAAACAAGGTTCATCTACAGACTTGAGGAGGTAATTCACTGGAAGAAGTTCAAGAAGTTGATCATGCCTCAGTGATATAAATCAAGATCGTGGATTTAATCAAGTGACAGAGATCTCGTCAGAGTATCATTAATTACAAGGATTTAATCTGAAGAAAATCAAAGCGTCAAAGTCAAGACATGAAGAAACGTCACGGAAGTTAGTCACTCATGAACCAGACAGTACATCGAGTGTCAACGTTGAAGTGGCGGAATTGATTCATAATTCTCAGTGATTTTCAGAAGATTTGCAGAAGAATGGTTGCTGCTCAAGACTAGAATTAATTCTCTATTAATTAATTAAGTCATCTAATTTAATTAAGAAAATAAATTATATCTGCGAAGAATAATTTATTTATTAATTCAATTAATTGATTAATTAATTCTGAATTAATTTTAGGAATTTTCAGAATTTAAATTGGATTAAAATCTGCATTAAATCAGCAAGACAATTGAAAATGAACTAGCATGACAATCAGGATTGTCATACCGATTGTCATGCTAGGCCATTTTCAATAGTCTCACCGAAAGTTACACTAGGAGGAGGATTGTCTTGCTAGTTCATTCTGATTGTCATGCTAGTTCATTCTGATTGTCATGCTAGTTCATTCTGATTATCATGCTAGTTCATTCAGATTGTCTTCCTAGTTCAATCCATTGTCCTACCGATTGTCTTGCTGAGCTCAGGATTGTCTTGTCAGTTCAATTCTATTCTGTTGATTAAAAAGAAGCAGACAAGCAGCAGTTCATTTTTATCCATCCAATATACAAGTCAAAACAAGAACAGAGCAGAAAAGAAAAAGAAGACAAATATTTCATCTTTCATCTGCAAACTTCAAGATTAAATTTCTAGATTGTAAAGTTAAATTCAATCAACTAGAAATCTTTATCTTGTTCTTGTATAACAATCTAGCGGATCAAAATCCCTAGAACTTAATCTCAAATCGCGTTTAGCATTTGATTCTAATTATTGCAAAAATAGAAAAAGTTCATGTCGAATTTATTCTAAATTTGTGATAATTAATTTGAGATTAATTCCTTGTAATCGATACAGTTGTTGTAACACCTTTCAAGTTTAATAATATTTTTATTTAACTTGAATTTTGTTTCACATTTTTTATTCCGCATTTAATTCGATTATTCGGTACTGTTTGTATTCAACCCCCCCTTCTACAAACACATTGGGACCTAACACCTGTGGTCGTACTCCTTACCTGTGGAAGAAGATAAAGCACAACGATCAGCAACAACAAAGTCGACAACCACATTCTCTTTGTTACGATTCAATTATTTCGTTCTTCTGTACTTCCGACCATAATCTGCATTCAAATCTTCCAGGTTAAAGAATTTGTCACCTTCTTCACCACCCATACCTTGCACAATGAATCAACCCGTACTCAAATGGAAGACACAGGTAAGAAGCTATTCAAGTGCACACATGTATACACAATATTCAAGTGGGTGAAGACACTATTCAAAAGAGAGGGAGAAGTCACTAATTAACCTAAAGAAACTAATTAGAATTTGAATTTCAAATTCAAAAGTGTATAGGACACATTCTTACCTTCCAAGAGAAGCTTAAAAAGCTTTCAACATAAGCTTTCTTCTCATCCAATATAATCTTTATTCTCATCCAATATGTAATTTTAAAAAACTAATCAGTGGCAACTTTAGTAATTTTTTACAACTTGGTGGATACAATGCTAAAAAGGGGTGGAAGTTACTATTCAAAAGGGCCAGTAGGAGCTATTATATAATTAGATAACACACGTCCTCTCACAAGATAGCTTCATGTACGTTAAGAAACCAAAGCATTCCCATAATTAATGTAAACATCTTATGAGTTATTCCTTCTTTTTGTTTTTTAATATATAATGTTTGACTTTTTGATACGTATATTTAGGAGGGTTGACCATATATCTAGAATTATTTTTTTTAAAAAAATTCTTTTTTTAATAAAAATATGAGATCAAAGTTTTTATTCACCAAAAAAAATTAATTTTTGTTTTAACTATGTGGTCAAACCTCCTAAACATGTGTTAGAAAGTCAAACATAATATATTAAAAAACAGAGGGAGTATTGTTTACTCATATCACCATTGAACTTTGTAAATTGAAATGGGGTGTTGGGGGTGGGTGGTAGATTCATTGCTAGAAATTTCAACCAACCTTAGGGCAAATCCAACAGTAATCCAAAAATCCAAATTTGGGGCAGATTACCCCAAATTTTATTCCATTTCAACAGTGATCCAAACGGTGATCCAAATTTGGATCACTTGATTTAATATAAAATAATGGTTTTGTTATTTGTAATTTATGAGATTTTAAATTTATTTTTGATTATATAATTATATAATTTATAACAGAATATAATTAATAGTTAACAAAATTTATTTTTAAAATAATGAGAAAACATAATTTCATTAAAATTTAAAAATAAAAAATAAAGAGGCACATATTGCATTTAGAGATTTATTAATTGAGCATTTATGGGAAGAATATACTAATTCGAAAAATTAGTGTGTATCAATTATATTTTGTATGTTAATTATTGCAATAAATGTCTTTTTTCGTGAATTAAGTGCACAATTTTAATATTTTTATGTGTATTATTTTTTTTTGATTTAATTAATTAATGAAATGTTATATAAATTGTTAATAATGATTAAATGATAAATTTAAGATAAAATTGCTTAATATGATATTTATATATTATTATATGTAAAAATTAATTTGGATCAAATATTTAGATCACACTATTGGAATTTTCAGAAATTTGGATCAGTTGGTGATCCAAATTTAGATTTTTGGATCATAACCATTGGAGATGGCCTTATAGTCTATACCTGTAAATGCTGCCTTGTATGGTTGTACCTCTTATGTTGAAGACATGCACTAACTTTAAAGCTGTAAATGAGATCATCTGGCAAACAGATCCAGTTCTTTCATTTTCCATGTAGTTCAATGGCTACATGGAATAGCTAACCCTTGACAAAATCCTCGTCATTGTAATGTAAGTCGCGAGATTTGCTTTCCAACTCCTAAACACAAAGTTCATTATGAGATCAATAATCTTCACATTTCTGCAATTCATGTGGCCACTGATGAATACCGTAAATGGCGGCATCATAAAGTTTTGATTTCCATCGCCGCAAAGTATTGATTTCCATTCCGTTTCGTCGCCCTGCTTGTACATGCTCATCAATGTAGATCTGGAATGTCCACATTTTTGGGTTAACCCTTTCATCTCTTATCTTACTAAGACAGTCCTTTGCATAAAACTAAATGAGCAGTTCTTTAACAAGAGCATCTCCAACGGACTCTTAATTTACTTTTTATAAATAATATAAATAATTTGACTTTTAGTAATTTAATACGTGTTCATCTCTAATAATACTATTTATATTGACTTCTAAATTCATTTTTTATTATTAGAAACGTTTTGAAACCATAACAATGTAAATGAAGTGGAGAGAGAAAAAGAGTATAGTTATGAATATATTATAATATTAGTTAAGAGTGAAACTTGATTCTTAAAATTAAGAGGATAGAAGAGGCTCTCACTGATTTGAAGAGCCATTAAAAGTCTGATTTGAAGAGCCATTAAAAGTCTGTTGTAGTAATATTTTATTTCTCCCTTTTTAAATTTTGATTTAAGAGTTAGAATAGAGAGTTTAATTTGAATTAAGAATTAGAACAGAGAGTTGGTTGAAAATGCTATCCCTTTTTGTGAGTGGAGAAGTTGAGAACTTGTAGAGACATGGGCAAGTGAACATGAAAATGACCTTTTTTATAAGTAAAACTAACTCACACTCATTAATCGAATTATTGGTCTTTTTCAAAAAATACAAGAACTCAACCACTGCTGCACAAATTTAAATTTTTATTGACACGATAATGACCTTTAATATTGAGCTAGGTTGAGAATTCGCGGAGAAATATGCAATTTGTGAAACAAGAACAAGCAATAAAAATCTACCAAACACCTAATTCTTATACTTGTTTACAAAATTTGAGTCAAAACTAAAAAATTCTCTGAAAATATCATTTCTCAAAAAATCCACATATTTCTCACTTGCAAGTTTTGTTGGCGAAGGGACACGCCTAAACAACATTCTTGATCATAGTGTTACTTTAGCATTATTGTATTTGTACCCCATATGCAGCCGCTAAGTGCTAACATAACATACACATGCACACATTCAAAATGCATGTCTATTAGTCTACATAGGGACATGACTTCCCAAGTTCCAAACACACTCACCTAGTTACAACTGAGTCCCATCTTATTGAACTCTCGGCACTAGTCACGCTATAGGGTCCATCTCGTGCAAGGGGCAAAGACGCAACATGTCTCTCAAAACTGGCTTAGCCGCAAAATCTTTATGGTCACAAGTCACTGATCCTTCCTGGTAACAAGGGGGATGGCAAACAAGGATACATGATCCTTTAAAGTCTTAAAAGTAGCATAATATTTACACGTTTGTCTGTGTGTGAAATAGACAATGATCAGTCCGGGCATACATGTAAATATTCTGAGAGATAACAGATAAAAACAATTAAACAAAGCTTAAGGATTTTAGGAAACGAGGATGGAGGAGAAATCAAAGATGGGTAGCTAAAAAGTGAGTGCCACAGAATCCTTTATGTATACAGCAGAACCTTCCCAGTAGATACCCTTACAGTTACAAGTGATTTATTAGGCTCTAATGTTTGTTAGATTGACTTGGGCATACTGACAATATAAGAACGGTGTGATTGATAAGTTGTAAAAAAATTATTTGTGAAAATTTTTGTGCATACAGTATAGTAAACCTATTTTCAACAATTTTGGTAATGGTAATACATTAAATTTAAAAGCAGTTCAAATGATTAAGAGTTTATCTGTTATTTTTCTTAATCATCCCGAATTTTATTAGAACATATAGTGAATTGTAAGGTATATAAATGAAAAAAATAATCTAAATGGACTGGATTTTGTTTCAAAAACTCAAGATTGAGCCCGGTAAAACGAAAATTTTAAAATAGAAGTAGGATGGAAATTTCGAAAAGAAATATATTAAAACTTATTTTCAGACTGATTCAATATTTAAGAAATGGAATATATGTGTACGTCTAAAGTAGGAGGATTCTGCATGGACTGAAATAAATCACATGCAACATTTATAAAACCAGACGAACAGAACAATGAAGGGAAATGGGACCATAGTACAAGCAATGAGTTTATAAAATTTGACCCCTAATTAGGTTGTTTGATGTTGAATAATTGTGTATATGTAGAAAGTGTGGGGGCGTGGGGATGACTCACCTGCACATGGTAAATGTCTTTTATGGCCTTGAGTGGTGCCTCTCATCAAAATGCTAGTACTACTAATCTCTTCCGTCTGAATTACAGTCTCTTTGAAGAAAAAGGTAGAACTTGACAATCCTTTCCTGGAGATGAAAGATACATCACCGTCACTTGCTTTTCCTCAAGTCCTGAAAAAGGGCCTTCTCTTCCTGCAAACTCACTTATGTACATGTATTTAGATCCATTTAATCCAGATTATTATTATAACTTATCTTCCGTAAATTATAATACGGTGATGTGTATTTTATTTTAGATTTAATATTGGTAAGTGAAGTTTTTCTATTTATCTAAAAAATTAATTAATAATATTGTAAAAATTATTTAATAAAATATAGTACTGCATTAATAATATGGACCTATAGCCAGTCCTGTACATTGGTAGTGGGATAGAACTGGGGAACATACCAGAACAGAACATAGTTGAAGCCTAGTGAGCTAGTATACTACTTGTACTAATGCTACTTCTTAAATTGTGGATTTGGGGAGTGAGACAAATGTGAACGCCAATAACAATGTTTAAAGTAATTGCTTTGTCTTTATAATTTACAATATTTTCCTAATACAATAATCAGTCTTTTCTTTTTATTTGTCACTCAACTTAATAAACAAACAGGAGTATTATACTCCTACTTCGCAGTTTAGGTTCAAATCTTCTGTGGTTAAAAAATTATCCTTCGATTTTTTGTCATCACTAACTAAGTGCCTGTTTGGGGAGCAAAAATACACTTAAATATGGTAAATGAGCATTTCATCTTTCAACCGACCGTTTGGGTAACATTTTATGTGAACTGAATCGGTCTTATATTATCATAAGCAGAAAGCGCAAAAAACCTCCAACATTCTTATTTCGTTCCATCTTATTTGGCAGATTTTCAATATTTTTTTAACAATGCAAATTTGTAATACAATATCATATTTGTGTATATATTAAACGTAATTAATGATATCATTTTTTTTGTCAGCTTAAGTTTACAGACATGAATATATATAGGAGAAAATAGGTATAGTAAATAATCTAGAAAATAAGCTATTTTCTTTTCAAATGTATGTTATTTCAAAAATTTTGTTTTCAGTTTTCAATTTTCACTTAAATTTATGTATATTTAGTATTTTTTTTGTTAATACTAAGTAATTTATATTTTTTCAATAATGTCTTTTTTTATCTTTTTAATTTTAAATTCATGTGTTAAAATTATTATATTAAAATTTGTTTTTTTTCAAAAATATTATAACTTATAAGTTATGTTTTACCAAACACTTACCAACTTATATATAAAATTATCTAAACACCTAAATAACTTATAATTTACAAAGTTCATATACACTTTTCAACTTTAAATTATAAGTTATATATTTTAAAAAATTTAAAACGGGCCCTAAAATTCATGAATCCGTCCAGCTCTAATAAATTATCAATTAGAAAGTTATAAATTCAAAATTTCAAAAAAGTGATAGGCATGCTATTGATCGGATTAACCTAAGTCCAAATCAAAATCACTTTTTTCGATTATAATCGATCAGTGATTGAATATTTTTTTACATCGTTTCATATTCAATCCATTGTTATATCATATTATTGAACAAGAGATCTGATAATAAGTATAATAACCCAAGTTGGATACAAATTACAATCTTCTACTATTAGGCGAAAGAACGTTTTTCATGAATTTTCACAACACACAATTGCAAACGTCTAAAAATTTGTTTCAATAAGACAATGATCATTTCTCCTTTCACACATCCATGACCGAGCTTCCTTTATTCTCGTAACTTCAACTTTTTTCCCGGTCCATGCTCTAGCCACCTTACGACATTTCAAAACTTGTATTTAAATTTAAAAAATCTCGAATTATTGAAATTTACTCTATAAAAATGAGTGACCGTCTAAGCGAGTTGTATCGAGCTAAATAATTTGAATTTTTTTGAGTTTAGGTCTGAATTGTAGCCATGTACTTGAATTCCAAATCGATATTATTTTATGAATCAATCGACCTCCCGTAGAGTTGTGTCATAAATATTTGTACATATTTTCGTTAAAAAAACACACCGCAAAGGACTGGAGGAGTATATATTAACCACAGTACACGTTTAGCATTAGATGGACACCCACCATTCCATTTGATAAAGGAATTTTTTATGAACACACAATAATTACTAAATTTTATGAGTTTGGTGTATTTTAATTTGTCCTCTAATCATAAATATTGATGGATCCTCTGCATTTACAACAATTCTACCAATCAAAATACATCAAACTCATAAAATTTACTCCCTCCGTCCCCTTAAACGTTGTCTAATTTGACTTTCGGTACTGTTCACGGTAAGCGATTGACTACTAATTTACGTTTAATCTATAATATCAAATATAGTCATGAGTGATCTCGTTGGATTCGTATTTATCAGTACTTTAATACAGTGAAATTTTTATATTTAATACTAATACGAATTTAAAAATATTAACAATCAAAAGTGTGCATTGATAAACATATCCAACATAAATAGAAAACATTTTGAGGAACGGATGGAATAGTAACTACTGTGTGACTCAAACATATTAGAAAGACCGTCTCATAAAACTAGAAAATAGTATACTATACCTAAAAGAGAGAGAGAGAGGGCAACTACAACTACTTACAAAAACCAAGTACTACTTCTTGCTGTCACTCACTCGGGAACCAAAACTCGAAATTTTCAAGAAACCTACCAGCAAACGCTGTCGTTTTGTCCCTACCCCGCCGGAAAACTATGGAAAACACCGGTTTCGTCAATTTCACCGGATTACTAGACCCCGGAGCCCAAGAATTTATCCCACCTAGCCACTTTCCAACTCCTCCTCCTCAAATAATTTATTCCTACCCAAACACAACACTAAATGAATTTACAGGGATACAATATCCGAACACAAATATGACACAAAACGAATTTACCGAAATACAATACCCTCAATATTATCCCCCAGCAGGATATATTAGAGTGGACCCGCCACCACTTCCTGTGTCATTACCACCAGCTTCAAACATGCCTTCACGAGCACTTTTGTTAAGCTCAGTTCC
This sequence comes from Apium graveolens, assembly GCF_009905375.1. Classification (NCBI taxonomy): domain Eukaryota; kingdom Viridiplantae; phylum Streptophyta; class Magnoliopsida; order Apiales; family Apiaceae; genus Apium; species Apium graveolens. Next base: position 177,054,383 of record NC_133647.1, read on the forward strand.
GACAGAAGTGAGTGAATCTACGGTGCGACGAGACTTAGAAGTGTACGGACATGTAAGAGCTGTTGAGATGCAGAGAGTTGGAGAAGGAATCGTGGCCGTTCATTTTTATGATATTAGACATGCAGAAAGAGCACTTGTTGAGATACAAGAACAACACATGCAACATCAGTTTAGACTTAGACAACACTTTGATGCTGTGTTGATGAATCATGATGAGTCTGCTGTTCTTAGGTTTCCTGTCCCTGTGCCACCGCCGGCGTTTGGGTTGGTGTCCGGGAGAGCTGTGTGGGCCCAGTTTATGTTCCCGGTTGGTGGTGGTTTTCCCGAAGCTTTTAATCAGGGCAGTCTTGTCATTTTCAATGTTGATTGTCAAGTTCCCACAAGTTATCTCCAACAAATTTTTGAAGAATTTGGTACATTTTTTAACTCTTGTTGTCAAGTTCCCAAGTAGTATAATTAATGCTTTTTTGCTTATTTTTGTTGACTATTGTGTTTCTATGTTTGAACAAGGTAGATGATTTGTGTTTTTTGAATATTCATCTTAATCTTAATTTTGACAAATTTGTTTGTGTTTGTATGTTTAGGATGTGTGAAGGAAGCAAGAGAGACGCCAATGAAGAAAAATCAGAGGTTTATAGAGTTTTATGACACAAGAGATGCGGCCAAAGCTTATGTCGGAATGAATGGGAAAGAATTCAATGGTAGGCATCTTATAATTGAATATAGTCGGCCTGGTGGAAACAACAAAAGATTTCACAAAACACCGCATAACAAGCTGAATTGTAATTCCAGTCAGCCACTCAGAAGTCCTCGGTTGGTGGCACCGCATCAAGCATTGTCTGATGAACGGTCACCACCGTTTCCTAATACACAGTGTGGCCGTTTGCAGCCTCAATTCCCTACCAGGAATACGAAAAACCCTAATGGGAGCCGGAAACCAAGTAGTGGCCAAGGTGCGCCAGCAGTGTCTTTGTGTTTGAGTGGCGGGGAAGGGGGTGAGATTGCGAAGAAAAATTTAAGGAAAAGTAGCGCAACTTGTAGTGGCAATGGTGGCGGCGGCACAAATAATTTGAAGCAGGAGATCGATAAGAAAGCAGCAGCTGGTTGTAATGGTAAAGGGTGGAAAGGAATAGGATCAACAAATGGAAAGGAGCATGATCCTAGATTCCTGATCCATGAAGATTCAGTATTGTTGTCTAACTGCAGTGATCCTAGAACTACCGTCATGATAAAAAACATCCCCAACAAATACAGGTTTTGCTAATTTGTTTATCACTTGAACAAATTATTAAGCTAATTTGTTTATCATTGAACAAATTATTAATTATTACTATTGTTCCTTGTAGTTTGCTACCAAACTAATTTATTGACTTTATTTGAATTATTAAACTATATTTTATTTGGAAACTGCAGTCAGAAGTTACTGCTCAACATGCTGGATAACCACTGCATTCACTGTAACGAGCAGATTGCTGACGGCGATGACCAGCCCTTGTCTTCCTACGATTTTGTCTATCTTCCCATTGATTTTGTGTAATTTATTCTCTTCCCCACTCCATATTAAAACTTGAACCATTATTGTTTTTTACATAGTACGTTATTTGAAAACGGTACTACTATGTTTTGCCGTGACATGTATTTTTTTAAATAACAAGGTAGTCATGATACATAAAATGTATGGTACGTAGACTAATATTTGTGTGTATGTGTACATAATCCAGTAACAAGTGTAACGTGGGATATGGATTCGTGAACATGACTTCCCCGGAGGCGACATTTAGGCTTTACAAGGCGTTTCACCTTCAGAACTGGGAGGTTTTTAACTCGAGGAAGATATGTCAAGTAACTTATGCTAGGTTGCAGGTAAGAATGGAAAATTTTCTTCAGCCTTTGATATAGGCAGTATATATTAAGTTGTATTTATTAGTTATAATTAAAATTCCAGAATAATTAAACAACGCATGCCAAATTAACATAAATTTGGAAATTGTGATATAACAACAATATGAAGGGGGTGGAGGCACTGAAAGAACATTTCAAAAGCTCAAAATTTCCATGCGATGCGGAGGAATACATGCCGGTAGTGTTTTCACCACCCCGAGATGGTCACACATTGACAAATCCAGTCCCAATAATCAGCCGCGGCGCTACAACCGAAAGTAACAACACTGACTGTAACTCTTCAACCGCCGCTGGCAATAAGGACAATGAGGAGGAGTGTTATTACAGTACTGTTGAAGAAGCAGCTCAACAAGAAGGTGACAATGTCAATAATATTAATGACGATTGTGACATTGATGTGATTATCCGCGGCTGTGACAGTGGCGGTGCTGAGACGGCTCTTGAGGCAACGAGATTGTTTGACGAAAATTTGTAGGACAGTACTGTAGTAGCTAGACTAGCCTTGTAGTTGTTCCTTTCTTTCTTTTATGAGTTGCCAGTGAAGAAAAGATGTTGAGAGAGAATGTAGTTTCTTCACTTCTTATATTATCTATTAAATGCAGCAGTAATTTACAACAAAGCTTAGATTATATGACCGGCCTAAAAAACATTTTTATGAATTTATTTGTTTTGTTAAGAAAAATGTTTCAAATACCATGTGATTTTAGTTAAATTAAAAAAATGTGAATATTTAAAAATTAATAAAAATTATGTCAAATGAGAATCATATAAAATTCAATATTTTAAAATATTTATCAAAAATTAATTATTACACAAATGACAGTTATTAGCTGTTAATTAATTAAATATTATCTTATAGTAAGAAGAATGACAATTATTTTGATTATTCTAGAAATGAACCTAAGATAACTATTTTAATCCTATGTTAGAAACTTAAATATTTAAAGACTACAATGATATAAAAAATTTACATTTTTATTTATTTTTTATGAGTAATATAAAAATATTTATACAAAGGTTGTCAGATGACATTAAATGCTGTAAAAACATGATTAGCTGAACAAAGGCATATTCAATTTAGCATGTATGATCCCAGTCCGCAGTCAATTTCCATATGGATTAGAGGCTATACAAGCAAACACAGTATGGTGGATTTAGTAGCTACTAGTATGAATCTTTAGCCGGCTGCGTTATGATTTTCTTTTCATTATCCATTTTTAAATTTGTCAAAAAGTCAATCACATTAGATCATAGTCTGCTAAGTTATGCAGGAGCACAAAAAATATTATTCCTTGACTTCCTTCCCATTAGGAAAATTTTGAAAAAAAATTATAAAATTATATTTTTTATCTATTTTAAAATACGAATCGGACACTATAATAATAAATGAGTGAAACTGAGGGAGCATATTATGATATGGATAAATATTGTATTTAAGAATTTTTTTATTTTAGATATTAAAGGTCATATTTAGTTAATTATGCATTTATGTTAAATTTTTCTTAGGTTTGTAGTTGAAGAAATGGCTGGCTTTTTAATAAATCTAAGAGTAATTTTTATTTATATGTCTTGTACATAGACTACCTACAAGAGGTGTAAATAAGTAGATATGATTATAAACAATTTCGTATTTGTTCCAGAAAATATTATGCTTGAATTCGGTCCAATTTATAAATAAATTAAAAATAAACAAGATTTTGTTTAGATACAAACTAAACTTCGAGAACACCATAAATCAACTTGAAAGTCCGGCAATGCGTTTGATTACATTATTTCTGAACACGTTCGTTAATATATTTCGTAAGAATAATGCGTGAACACAAACATATAACACAATAATCAATAAATGATTATGTATACATTTTTCTACGAATTAATCTACCAATTTATTTAATTCATTTATCAGATTTTTTGTAAAATTTATTATATTTAAGTTGTAATACATGCTCAATAATAAGTATAAGACTATTTCATTCGATCTTTATTCAAATATTTAATCTATATATATATGATTATTTAAATAAAAATAATGTAATTTAATTTAAATCAAATCCTAAACACTTAAAATGTAATTCTTGGTTACTCATCAGTGAATGGGTACAACTTAGACAAAAATAGAGCGAAACAGTATGTGTGTAAGGGTACAAAAGTGGTCGAATTAGTTAGTAGCAGTAAAGAAACCACCGGATAAAAAGATGAGTTGGCTATATAAAGGGGGGCTGAAATAGCTACCTCTCGGTTTTCCACACAGGAGATGAAGAGAGAGCATCATGTGAATGAGTTGGTGCTTGACAGAGAGGTAAAAGGGGGCAGAAACCACAGTAGTAATAATAAAAAGAGACTACTGATCCGAAGTGGCAGTGATGCATACATATATTGCAATGGGATTGGTTTGACCTCCAGAGATACCATTCCATCATGCACCCTGTACTCCAGAGTTTTCAGATCCATTAACACACAACACAGGCTGATACCAGAAACTTTAGAAAAAAAGAGCAAAATTAAGGGTTTAAGTAAAAGCTGAAACTATTTCACCTCATTGGATGCTCTTTACAATTAATTGAGTAAAAGGAATGAAATTTCTACAGCAAAAATTGATGTTTGTAAATAGTATATCACACTGGCAAACATGATAGATGACATGCATAGGCGGCCAACAAAGGGGTTGGTGCATGGATTGAGTGATTGTCTCATTACAGGAGGTGAAAAGTTCGCCTGTGTGTAATAAATTACGTAGGAAATAAAAACACCATCGTTTGTTAAAATACCCATGCCCTAAGACCTAATGGAGATTATATTTTATAGTGAGAAAGATGCAAAGTTTTATCTTTATTTCGAGGAGAATAGACAATTGTATTTGATAATGACAATACATATCAAAATTATAGATTCAATTGAAACAACACATTTGTTGTTTTTCATTATTTGGGTGTCAGATAGCTGCAACGCTGCATCAGTGTTTTTAACTCTTTTCACCTGAGATGGTATGGGGATTTGACACGTGGCCCACCTGACTACCTGACACGTACGTTGTCAGGAAGCTTTAGGATGGTCCCGGGGACCCTGCACATTTTGATAGTAGTTGTTAGACTTGGTTGTTTGTTCACGAGGAGGCACAAATGGCCGGGACCAAACTTGTAATAACAAACCTCGTCTTGTTCCTAGCTTATCTCCATTCTCCATGCTCCGCTATTGCCCGTATAAACTTCAACCTATGCTTGAAATACTCCCTCCGTCCCAGCCAATTGTTTACATTTGATTTTGACACGAAGGTTAAGAAATATGTATAAAGTAGTGAAGAAAAAAAGAAAGTGAGTGAAGTAGTGAGATTCATTTATTTTTAATGTATAAAAAGGAGATAGTAGAGTAAAAGTAGTGTGAAAAGGTAAAAAACTAGGAAACTGTTGGGACCCATTTACTATTTTTGGTAAGTTTTGAAATATAAATAATTGGATGGGACATCCAAAAAAAGTGTAAAGAAATGGTTGGGACAGAGTATGATTTTGCTTGTAAAACATTAAGTATCAAAATAGTGAATTTCAGTTACTAGTACTTGTTAGTGTTCGATTTCATGACTAGGCAATTACTTCCCGTGCATTTAAGATGAATAGAAAATATGATTTTATAATTTTTTTGAAAAAAAAATCTTTTTTACAGTAAAAGTTTAAATGTCCTATTTTTATTCAGAAATTTTTTTTTAAGAAAAAGTTATAGAACTGTATTTTATATTTATCTTAAAATATTTGTCTGACACTCTCTAACAGAAGATAACAATTGGCCGGAACGGAGGGAGTATTAGATTACTTAGGAGGCAGATACCGGTAACATTACAGTTATTATTATTAAATATTCAATATTCTTAATATTGAAATAATTATATTAATAATTGTAATGTGCTCAATTTTAAGTAAGGAGTGTATCACTTGTATAATCTCTTCTACATATAATAGCCCAACAAGGGTATAATTTTATGAGATTAAAAAGTCTCATTAAAAAGACTAAATTACCCTTGTTTTTAGTATTTATATAAAATATGTGGTTAGTGGAAATCGAACTCAGATTATTTCATTCAACTATACAAACTCTTACCACTACACCATATTTTGACATGTGTTTTTTATCAAACACATAATATGTGAGTGTGCTAAATGAATATTTTATTTAACTTTAAAGATACTTACTTGAATTACGCAAAAAAAAAGATAGTTAGTTGAATATTTGCACAGTTAATTTTAAAGAATTGAATTCCAGATATAAAATTAGGCATAGTACATAAATGGATTATTATCTTATTCATTAATCATTTTTTAGTTTGAAAATATATCTCATATATTTTTAACATATTTTTTATTATAACAAGAAATTAAAATGTACATATCTAATTTTAAAAAGAAATATTTAAAATAGAATCGCTTATATATAAATAATTTATATTGGTATTACATATTTAGATAAACTCGAATTATAATGAGTCATGTATTTTAGAACTTGACCCATTTTCCAAAAAATACTCGAAATTTGATTACATGACCCGGCCGAAAAATATCGTTGACGATGTTTAGTAAATTTAAATTACAAGCTAGGCGATAATATCTTACCAATAATGTGAATTTTTTTAATATCTTATGTTAATATAAATTAATGTGTTTGAGTTCTTTATAGGATGAAGTGAATTAATAATTTATATTAAAATTACTAACTTCACTGGTAACGTATTATTATTTTTGAGATTTGTCTCGATTTTAAGAATATTTGAAATTTGAAATGAGATGTCACGAGATTTGTTAAAACTACAATGATATACTAAATCGATTTCTTTTTCAGTTTTCACTTAAAAAACTAGTTTTTAAAAATGAATTCTACAAATATTTTGAATTATTCAAATAAAAGTTATATATCTATACTTGTAGCATTTGTTCAATGCATTTTATATTATTTAAGAAAAAAAATATATACTGTTCAATAATTTGAAAGAATTAACCAGTTCAACTGATATTTATAAAACTTCATCGAACTGAAATTTTTTAATTTTAGGACAATAGTATAAAATGTTATCAAATTATTATATATTGAAATATTAGAGTCGTAATGAAAAAAACTTAAAAACGGTTTAAATAACAATATAATTACAATTTTTCTTTCGAATTCTTGAAAAAAAATCATGAATATCAATAATAAGTCTTAAAAATATATAATTCATTTTTATGTTACAACCATGATTGATACCCAGTTGCGTAAAAAAAAATATGGATTGTTTTTCATATATCATATATAAATTATAGCAATTTATTTATTACATAATTTTAATTTTTGAATAATTATAAATGCATGTTAGTTAAGTAAACAATTATCTCACTAGATGTTAATAATGATTATACATGTACATAAATCAGATATTTAACATATAAATAATTGAAACCATCAAAATTTTAGTAAGATAATTTACATGCTAACACACACACATACATATAACTTAATCTTACTTTCTTAACAGTAGTGTAAATAAAAAACTAACATTTTCCCATACATACATGATACTTGCATACGTTGAATTTCAAAAACTAATATTTTTCATTAAAATCAACTTTAATATTAACAATAATGTAAATTTTACATTATTGTATATTATGATTGCAAGGCATTTTGACTCTAGTTATACATTTTTTATCTTTTTAAATTGAGTATGTCAATTATAAGTTAGTAGTGAACTCAGTAATAATATAGAACAGTACATATAGTTTATTTAAATAAAATTCAAGATTGTGGTCAACTCTGTATTCAGCATGTATGTTAATTTTTAGTTTTTTATTTGTAAACATACTAACGACATTCTACAGATTAAGTTTAATCGTTTCATTCTAAACGTACACTTACTACCCTGTTTATATTCATTCATTAAATATAAAATAACGGGTAAGAAAATTACAATATAATAATAGTTGATGGGATATTCACTCCTAAAAGTGAGAAAAATATTCGAAACTTTTAATGTTATAGAGGGGGACATGAAGGTTTTTGGAGAGAAATTTTATCTCCATTTGTTCAAAATTTGACTTAAGAGCCTATATAAGGATGTTGTTGGAATTGCTTTAAAAATATTATAATTACACAGATTATTATGCTAGTTTATATTTAGTATAGAACTAATAAATAGATAGTTGTAGATTCCTTAGTTTTAAGAGCATCTCCAACATTCTCTCTATTAAGGTCTTCACTAAAAAATTGAGTAGGGAGAATTAAAATATTGCTCCAATAGGTTCTCTAAATCTCATCTTAACTTCTCTCTAAATCTCATCATAATTTTAAGAGTCTAATCCTCAATTTTAAAAATCAAATTAACTATTATTTTATTATATATACTTAATAACAAAATTATATCTTTCCGGTTACTTATATTTTTTGTGTGAATTCAAGATCTTTTTATAATAAAATATAGATTAAGAAGTCAATTTAAAGAGTATTGTTGGAGATGAATACATATTAAATCACTAAAAGCCAATAATATATATTATTTATAAAAAGCGAGTTAAGAGTTTATTGGAGATGCTCCAAGGAAACTTGTTATATAAAATATACCAAGTTTAAAATAATAGGCCTGGTTGAGTAATTAAATTTTACATAATAGGTTAATATTATTAATAAATTTAAAATAATTTATATGTATCCTATTTTTACTCCGATTAATTTATGTTTTCGATTAATCGCTAATCGGTACCTTGTAGAGTACCGATATTTTTACAATCACGATTACAATAAAGAATTGGTATAATATTTAAATTATTCTTCCTCTAGTAGAAGATGAAGAAATCGAATTCTTGGGCGGTTGTGTAATTAATCAGCAAAAGACAATAATAGTAGTCAGCCGAATATAAGATAAGCACAGAAATATTACGAGTGCATCCCAACAAATAACAAAAGCTTAAATGAGAAGTTGCAGAGGGAGTAAGTGGGATATAGATTCTCTGTCGTCTTTGCAAAAAAAAACTAAAGTAACAAAAAAAAAAAAACAGTCTTGAAAATATCAAACACTAGTGTGTGTTTTTTTGTATTCACTTGTGGGGCTTACCATATCATACCAATATTTTAATTTCTTCTACTTGGGGATTTTGTCCGTGAATCTTTAGAGCTTTGACCAAAACAGTGCCAAAACCCCGTAAGTGGGTCAAAGATTTGGAGACAGAATTGGTTAACTAAACTACAAAACGCTAACTATTCTATACATTTAGTACCATGCAGTTTTTTAGTATTGGGGGTTACGTACTTTTGTATATTTCCAGATTTATGTTTTAATACTCCTTGGTTGTGTTTCTACTTAGATTATGCAGATTTATGGAGCATCTATTCTTAATGCGTGCATGCTTTTGAGTTTAGCAATGTCGCACGGTTGCCCACTTTGCAACTCTGTTCGTTTATTTTTTTTATTATTTGTGCTGTTTCAGTTTTTTTTTTCTAATTGTAGCTTCGGTTTCTTACTTTCGGATTGTGTACAAATATTTTATGCAGGTTCTCGGTCATGAAATTTACCTATGGTTCATTTTAACATTAATTTTAAGTTTCTAACATTTTACATATAAAAAAATTATTATTTTGCATGTTTTTTATATTACTACTTAAGTTCCTAATTATTTATTCATTTTGAATTTTACATATATTTTAAGATTTATTAAAAGTATAATTTTGTTGATTATTTTTTAAATTTTTATAAAATTAACGGAACTATAAATTCAATGTACCTTAAATTATGTGATAAAATTAAACTGAATAAGTAAAATAAGATGAAATTTAGTATATTATTTCAATTTTTTAATAATTTTTGGAAGAGATGATCGAATCTCAGAAGAGGATATGGTCTGGTTAAACCATAAAAGTGTGAGAATGATAGCAAATATTATCATGATTTTTAAAACTACTATTTTTTAAATTCAATAATAAAAAAATATACATCATTTACAAAACACACTTAAGATTAAAATTGGGAAATGTGATCAACATTACCAACGAGTAAGAATAGAAGGGGTGCTAGTGCGACAACGGGCCTTGATTAGGAAACAACGGGCCTTCTCGTGAGATCTGGTTTTAGTTTCGTTGGGCCCAAATTATGTTACTAGCCAGTTTAGCTGCTTGTGTAGTAGAACCAATAACAGAATGAACATTGTACAGAAACAACACACGCATGAAACTGGAAACACTAGCAAACATATGAAATTATGGACAAAACCTATCCACAACAGATTGTTACATATGTATCAGAAAGAGAAACTAGTACATTGGGAAAATTCAAGAACACACTAAAATAATAATTGGAGACAAACATTTTAGTCGCTATCAACATCATCTAAGATTGAAGCTAGCTTTGTTTATGTGCACTTACTCATTGCAGCAACGATACATGATGCACTTCTCCATTGCACGGCCACACTCTGCACAGACCACTACATCCTGAACCCTCTCTGTTGATTCTGAAAGTACAAACCGATCACAATGATCCGGAGTACGAAGCTTTTGAATAAATTCATTCAGCGCGGGCACAAAGCCTTTCTCGTCACTTTGATGCTTCCATTCATTAAAACGATACAAACTCGTCAAAAACCTTTCACCTTTTGCTTTAGCCATTTCTCCGGTACCTTGACTAATTACTGCCCATCCTTGAACGCTATTGTCAAAGCAGAGCATGATCATGATTTCTTTCATTATCTCATCACTTTCAACAGATTTTCCAAGTCGCACTTTGGAGTTCCACATGCTGTCTAGCCTACTCCAGAAGAACCAGATTATGGTCAAATCCTCCCACACACGACTAAGATTTTCAGCATGGATGGTGGTAATAATTTTTCGAATTTTGTTCCCCGGGTTGCTTTTGCCTACATATAACATCTCTAGCTGGATATTAGCACCGCGCGCTACTGATCGTAGCGTGGTTGTAAACTTGCGGATCCAATCAATATTCTCACCACCGTACAAGCAAATGTGTTTTCCTTTACAAATCTACAAAAAGAAATGTGGTCAATTTTATGCATTTTGTAATATTATATGCAACAATGATTGCATAGCGTCCTTACCCAATCAAAGATCACGGGATCAATGGAATGTGCTAGTAGCTCAATTCTCCATGCTTCTTCTTTCCAAAGTTGCTCTTCCCTTGAGCTAGTATAAGGGTAAGCACCCGTACCCCAAATCCACATCATATGGAGGGCGTTAAGGTTGACAACTTTCCCTTGTTGATCCAACACCACGACAATAGGCTTCTTGGTGAAGTGCCAATAGTCCTTAATGTACTTAATGGCAGCTGTATCCAGAACTGACGGATGATGCAAAGATAGCCATGGCATTGTGTTCTGCGACTTCACAAATTGTTGTTGCTTTTCTTCATTCCATGGAATTGATCTGTCCGTGATTGGAAGCCAGACAACTTGTTGATGACCCTCAGGCCTAGATGGATTTTGCATTGATTCTCGATACATCGCATCAAAAAGTGAAAGCTCCTCTTGGGAAAAGTCAAGTTCTGAAATGAAAAGCAACACAACCTTCCTTCTCAGTGCGTCGATGCTTACCTGTTTGCATTCATGCTAACAATTAAAATTTGTTTGGTTGCATGTGATTTTTCAAAAATTATGTGGCAGATTAATTAAAACAATAGAGAGCTAACCCTTCTCTTGGTAGAACTCTCAAATAACGGGAGCTGATCGTCTTTGGGGTTGATCAAAGCCTTTAAGACCTTAATGTTGTCAGTTTGAGGTGTTTCAAACAGCCAAACAAGTGTTCTATAAGCTGATATTTATATGTAGATTGTCATATACGCGTGCATAAAATGATATCATAAATTACTTAAAGACACAAATGCACAAGAATATACCGATGTGCTGATGGCAAAGAGACAATTGTTTGTTGAAGTGGGTGTGGATGTTATTGACCTTAAGGGACAAACTATACAGTTCCCATGCCTCTGTTGTCAACACTATGTATCTAATCAATCAAACACATCAACATTATAACTTTAATCCATCAACATATATGATCAAATTTCATCAAAAAAAGAGCAGCAGCAAAGACATACTCTTGACTAATGCCTATAAGGTTCATAACAATGGATGCACAAGCCACAATGCTTCTGATGGTCCAGAAAACAGCTATAGGGATATGAGCAGTGACAGTGACCATCTCTGGAGTGTCCGGGCTTATGTACTGTGAAGGGAGGCTCTTAAACTCGACAATGCACTTTGTTAGATCAAGTACTGCCTTGATCAGGCTAACAAGTGACTGAAACATAGGTTCCAAAGATTCCGCACGTTCCATTATATCTGGAAGTTGCTTGAGGTCTGCAACTGATTTGGCTAGAGGGTTGGTGGGGTAAAGCTGTGCCACTAGCTGAAATTCGTCATAGATCATAGCAAACGCCGCCAAGGCTACCACTACCTTGACTTCCCATGGGTACCTTGAGAGTATTTTAAAGAGTGACAATGGTGTTGCCTGTGCATTCCCTTCCCCAGAACATTTGCAGTATAACTGTAACACTTATAATAATCTTTAACATTTGTAAAAATTATGAAATAAAGCAATAGTTGAAATACTGGTTATAAAATACCTCAATAGAAATCTTATTAATAGTGTGGGCTAAAGGTTCAAGAATAACAGATAAGCCGCTGTGGGAAAGTTTCTCATCCACTGCATCTAATTGTGCTTCTTTTCTCTAGAAAATTGAATCATGAGAAAATATGTGGTCAATTAATTAATCAACCAATGTGGTATATTTCTGTGTATATGGTCTGAAATGTAATTTATATATCTTCTGAAATGAAATTTGGACTCAAAAAAATAGATGATTTAAAATAAGCAAAAAAAATTGGCAACAAGTGCACTTAATAAACTCTAATTCCTTATACATAAAAACTATAATTTCCAACACGTTACAGGATCACACTGTACCTGAGAAGTTGCGGAAAGAAGAGCGCCGGGGAGGGGTGCATTGGCACGATGCATAATATCTTCAATGATAAGAGGAATGGGTTTGATATAAAACTCACGGCCATCAGGAGTATGTGTACTCAGGATTTGTTCCATCATGACATTGTCATCTGAGGTAGAGAACAAGATCCGATCACCCCTTGCCTGCTGCTTCCTAGCACTCCCAGCCGGTACTATTGCAGCCATTAAGGCAAGCTACTAAATTTAGAATGGAAAAAAGAACACACACAATGACAATTATTTTGGACTAAATTGTGTTGATTGAGTATGCAGTTTGTGTACAAAGATTGTTTCATATTTATTGCAACTACGAGGATAGTGATGTGGACTAAAGGGCAATTGAACCAAATACTTTGCTTTGCTGGTTAAATTGTTGGTACATCTTTTTCCAGGGTTAGAATTTTTGTTCATAAAATTGCTCGAGGGGGGTCATGTTTTGTCATATAATCAGCTTTACTTTGGTAGATTTCTCAAGAACATTCCTGACAAAAGAGTAAAGGAATTGGATTTTAACTTTGCATAAGTTTTCTGACTTGTATAACACACTTTGCAGTAAGTGAAAATTGTTTCTGATAGGTAATTTATTTGAAGTTTATAACCATAAAGCCTTGGTATCAGAAAATGTTTCATACTCAACCATCTGTGAATTAAGTTACTTTGAGTGAATTGATTCATTTAAAACTGCAATTTTTTTAAATCTTCTGAAAATTTTAATCTTAAAGTTCATTTTTTATAGCGATTTCAGGGCATCCTTTTTCTGTGAAGTAATAAGATCTGAAAACGGAATTTATCAGAAAAGGCTAATCACTGTAATTTTTTAGATCTTAAGATAATTGTCTAAAATAATAAAGTCTGGAGAAGCATGTGTTGGAAAATATGGTATAAGTACCATGTTGGTAAGTCAATTATTTGAGCTAGGGACTTTTTGCCAGCTACGACTACTCCAAATTTTTTCAATTTTGAATTTTTTTCTCTTAAATCTCAGTATTTTATTTTAGTTTTCTTTCTCTCACATTTTAATCAATTAAAATTCTCTTAACTCATATTTTAACATTTCTCCTTTACATTTTTAGTAGTCAATATTTTAATAATTTGTACAACAAAACTGAGTATATATTTTTTAAAATTAAATACTTTTTAAAAAAACCCAGTAAATATTTTTTTTGTCCGCTAACACAAAAATTCGTCCATAACTTATATAATTTTAACTATATTATGAAAAATGCCAAAGTCTTACCTAAAAAAAATGCTAAGTCTTAACTTTTAAAGTTGTAAAAATTTATGTATTATATTCAAAAATGATGTAATATATTATAATTATAAAATTAGTAATCACTATTTTTTTCTCCGCTAACACAACATTCCGTCCACAACTCATATAACTTAAAATTTATTCTAAGAATTATGCAAAATTCAAATATTTTCAACATATTTCATTTGTTTTTTTACGTAATTAAATTAAATTAGTTTTATATTATTTAGTGATACAATAAAAAAATTATTGATTCATAGAAAGGATTTTGTTTTCCCGCAAACACTTAAATTCGTCCACAACTCATATAATTTTCATAGTATTCTAAAAAATGTCAGAGTTTTGCTTATAAAAAATGCCAAAGGCTTATTTTTTTAAATTTTCTTAAATTATGTAATATATTTTTATTACAAAATTGTTAATCAATATTTTTCTCATAATTTTAAATTCATTCTAATAATTATGTAAAATTCAAATATTTTCAACATATCTCATTTGATTTATTACGTAATTAAATTAAATTATTTTTAAATTATTTAGTGATACAATAAAAATTTATTTATTGGTTCATTCCTAAATTATTCTTAAAAATTTAAACTCCTGTATTCATTCCTAAATTAAAATTAGGAATGGTGAGAAGTAAGGAAGTATCGTCATGAATAATTATTCGAAAGTAGATATTTTCATAAAATGGTATTTTATTATTTATTCATTTATCTCAAATTATTTAATAAAATTGACAAAATGCTGCATTTCTTAACAGATAATGTTTTCCATCTTTAGAAGTATAAGATAAAATTTTACTTTAGAAGCAAAACATGCATGTAATACCTCTTTTGTAAATCTGCCCATCTTTTAAATTATCGAAATTTAAAATTATAATGTCAGTAACAAATCTAATAATTTTAAGTTTCAAGTAAGTGTTTTGGTTTCTAAAAAGGTAACATAATAAATTAATTTAGATATGATAAAAATGACATAAATTTCATTAATCAGCAATCATGCACATATTAAAAGATTAAATGTAAAAACTAATATTTCAAAAATTTTATTTGTACATATTGAATAATCTTCAGACAACCTATAATTTTTATAATAAAGTAAACTCCCTTGTTAGAGACTCGAACTCACTTATTTCTTTCATTGTGTACTTTCCACATTTTATCAGTATTATCTAATAGTAATTATTCATTGTCATTTTAATTTTAATAATTAATTATATTTTAAATTTATGAGATATATGAATCAACAATCCAACTTGTATCCTTCCTTAACTCATTAATTCATAATTAAAATAAACACTATTTTTATAGTCAATATTTTATACTTTTATATTTAATGAAATGAATATTACTCCAAAAATATATTTAAGTACATATATGTTGTATTAGTATAAAGGTTTTTTTTATAAACCGGACATGATATTGATCAATAGGGAATATGAGCTCATGCTTATACCTCATAGCCACACTTAAATCCGCCGACTACCTCAAAACCAAAAGCTACAGAGCATAAATTGAGATCCACAAAACTAAAAATAATCAACTACCATTCCATACTGCACCACCGTACACATACATTACTACCCTATATAGCTAATGGAGCCAAGTCGCTCACCGATTTTAAGAATACGGGGAAAGGCTTGTTTCCAGACTTAAAATTAGTCCATCTCCTCTAGCTGATCATCACATGTGGAAATAGTACCACCTTCAAGAAAAATCGCAGAACATCAACATTGAGAGCAACTATCAAGTTCAATATATATTCTCATCCGGAGCACCCATTTGACCTAACCGAAGTCTTAGATCTAGTACAAAATAAAATTAACACCATAAACTGACTTAAACTACTGTCTGACAAACATGACAAACATACTTACACTTGAGGTAGCCATTCATAATTATTCAGACTCGAACTAAATGTACACCAAACAAAAAGCCAAAATAGAATTTAAGTACCAGCTGAGAACATGAGCTCGAATTATTTGACCATGATTCATTTTCGCCATCTTATCCCACATCTCGTAGCCGCTTATCCTCAGCACTGTCAAACATTAGTATAGTAGGTGTCTCTTATATGGTCTTGATGATTGTCGTCGTGTTTTCATTATCATTTGAGTCGAGTAATATAGTGCCTTCTGTTTAATTATAAGAGCATCGAAAATAGCCTTGTCACTTGCACAAATCAATCAGAATAAATACTTTATCCGAAAGACATCTAAAAAGCAAATAGTGTGTAAAATATTGAAAACGAAGGACATACAAATAAATTTTAGTAAACGTGTTCCCACTGTTGAAATATTTAATTTTAGATCTTCAAAGCAAACATGAGATCTTCCTTTGTCAACACATCCAGATTGTCAGCTGTTGGTTGCACCTTGGCCACCTTGGCGATAGCCTTGTTCTTTGACAACCACCCTCTAGGAATGCACCTACTATCTTTCCATCCTTGATCCACTATGTACCAAACTTAGGATTCTCTGTTGCACCAAAGATTACTGCATCACCAATATTATCACCATAGAGTTACCATGAGAGGTTAAAAGAATTGAACGTGAATAGAAGAATAGAAGGTAGTCATATGCATCAATTGTTTTTCCTTGTTTACATGCAAAAATTGCACGTAGTTCACTTGTTTTTTAATCTTTGTTTACTTTGAAATTGTACTATTTGAAATTAATAATTTTGTTAAAAAACTGTTGCTCAGGACACAGAGATCAAAATAACAGTCACTTATCATGAAATATCATATATGAAAAAATTTGAATTTTTATGAAAAAGAATTGAACTTCTTTTTTAATTCCATAAACAACCCGGGCAGCCGAATTTTCTAATAGAAGTCTTTTATTCATAAATCATGTCGATATGTATCACTAAGGGTTGTGTCTTTCCTGCATGCAGTAGTAAATCACTTTCCCTCGCAAACTCTAATGTATAATCCTCGTTTTAATTAATCATCAGAAGTCAAAGAAAAGTATGTAATCCATAAACTATTTTTATGACATTATATTTTGTCCAGTCTAATATAGTGAAAGAGATTTTATCTATGTGAATATCTTTTTGTAGTAGACTAACATTGTATCAAGGTGGGTCTGGAGATACTTCTGTCATTATAACCATAAGCTAGGAAATCCTCCAATCCTTCTGCAGGAAAATCTAAAGGATGCAATACTTATCTACATCTTAATTCATTTCTTAAATTTTTTGTGCTTAAATGAGGTCAAATTATTATAATGTAATCATACTAACAATGGCAATGTGAAGTCATCTTTTTAATTATATCCTCCTGAAACATAGAAACCAAGTACATTTCATAGTATGAAGGCTACTGAGCAACCAACTTACTAATCTAGCACTGCAACCAACTTAATGAGCAACCAACTAACTGATTAGTTATTTAAGGACATCACATTAAAAATCCTTAGAGTGGCCAAAACTCTTGCCCATAAACCTTTTCCACCATTTGTAAGGTTTCACTCAATTTTTTTTATAAATTTTATTTGTATAGAAAGTAGTATACATGATTTGTTGAATATTCCCATTAGTATGATATTAATATCACTGCATATTCAGAAAAAGTAGATTTAAGCTAACCATTATCCGTTACCTTCATTACTATATCACAACCTGCCATCAGTTCACCTTTAAAGTAAAGCTCTGGAATATTAAAAATGGAGCTTTTAATTAAAAAGAAGAATCAGGGTCGTAGACAACATATGTAAAGTTGTGTAATTATGAGAGAAGCATGTGGACCTCGACATGAGATGCTGTTATGAGAAGACCTACCAGACAACAGCCTAAAATCCAAAATTTTATAAAATCTAGAATTTGAACTCAAAATAAGCTCAACAACAAATAAATGCATACCAACCTTAAATCTAAAATTGGACTCAAAAACAGCTCAAACATCCCATCTTTAAATAGAAGACACATTTATAATTTTATAACGGATATCAAAGAATAGATACAAAAAGCTGAGTTCAGCTTCTTACCTATATGGACCAATTTGAACCATTGACAGCCGGTTTTAAGCCATTCACAACATGTTTTGATCCATTTACTGTCCCTGCATGTTCAACTGATATTGAATTTTTTTCCATTATAAAAATTAACTGCACTGGAAGATGGAGCAAACAAATATACCTCGAACTTGAGCTTCAATACGATTCTCCCCAATCTGTTCCTCCTTGAATTGTTTAAGGAAGGGCAAGGATCATTCTTGGCAAGGACCATTACAACTGGACCTGCTAAAAGAGTTTAGGTGGGTTCAATCATCCCTGTTTAGAAATACTATAGGCTTGATGTTCAAGTTCGATACTCGCATTATCTACACTGGCCCGTTACTTTAGAACACTCACACAATGCATATTATGTGCAGTGGCAGTACGTGCAAAGAAGGGTTTTTCTTTAATATTTATCAATCAGATAGATAGAATTGGCAGTACTTTAGAATCTATCCTGTATCATCATCTCTTCTCACAACATTGTGTTATAATGTGATTCTTAGCTGCAGAATGTAGATTTTTTTAACTTGCAAGCGGTAATGGACTTTTACTATACTGCAGTAACCCTTTTTATATCTCCATATACTATATATGTAAGCATATGCATCAAGAGAAGTGGCGGAAACATTCAGGAACTTATCAAATTGTGTAGCTACTTTGCTCATAATTTAGAGCAACATATTAAAAAGCTTACTGCAAAATTTAAACAACAGGATTCACCCAACGTTGAGTTTGTCATTGTTAGTTGATTTAATTCATTACACATATAGTGTTTGTAAAGATATATTCGTAGCTTATGTGTTTTCTTACGCGTCTTGTAGAGTGGCATTTGCAGCTTTAGCACCTTTAGAGCTAATAAATGGATAAAATTGTTTGGCAATGCTTTAGATAAGCTTTGTCCCTGAAAACAGAAAGTTATATTTATGAGATACATCTTCAAAGAAAATTCAAGCCGGGTTAATTAAGGGTGTCATACATACATACCTTATGTTCTAGAAAAATATGCACATGTTCAGTTTTAACTACAATACTTATATCCAGAAAAATAGTTACGTTGTTATGAGTGAAACATATGAGGTTAGTTCAAAAACTAACCTTGAAGTGGATTTTGTTGCCAAGAGTAGCATAAGTAGGAAACTCGCGATCTACAGTGCTGGCTCCAATGGTGAATTGCCAAGGAGCTATGTTAGTTATTGTACCTACCTGAGAACCTGAATTTCCAGGTGATAAAACAACTGGTATGTTTAACAGCATGAAAAGAGCCAGTGGGTTCTCTTTTAAGTTGGAGCCTTCTTAGAACAAATTCTGAGGTTCTGATTCTATATCTTCATGATTATTCACTTCAAACTCATATATTTGCCATTGGAGGCTTCTTTTTAAATTTAGAGAAATCCCCAAGCAAAATATCTAGGAAAATAGCAAGTAATATGTTCAATAGTTGCAGTAACTGGAGTATTAGAATGATAAAACAGTCTCAATACCTAACTGACAGTCCAACAGAAGTTTATAAATGTTACTTGCCTCCAATGAAGTTACCCATTTTCTAGCATTTTTGCTCAGAGAACACTTTTTCTTTAAATTCTTCAATAACGTTTCATAAAGCACAAACTGCAAGAAAGGATTGGTCTGCATGTCCTGGTGAGAACAATCATCAATCATTGAGTAATATATATTAGTGATACTTTTTACCTATCATGATCAATGTAGGTTAAACACCTTTCCATAATCCTCATAATTTAGATTCATCATAATTTTCCCGAATTTGTAAAAATTAAATATTTCACTTTAGGATATGGCGTACATATCTCAATACATTCTAGCTATGATGGATCACCAACGAATAAACAGTGCAGAACATGATATTTATTACTAATGTTCTACTTATAAACAGTGTAAAACTGCTGCCTTCTTAGTAGCAACAATTCTTCTGTAATGAGACTAATGAGCTTCAAAAAAGGCTTTCTTTTGTGCAACAAACCCTGGTTGTGCATTTCTCTCCGCCTCTTCGACATGGCTTCGTTGGGTACACCAGAAGTGTAAGAGAAAGCAGGAGGATCAAGCAAGCTGAATCTCCCGTAGATTTTTAGTTTTTGAATTCAAATTGAATTTAAAAATATATGCAAATATAATGTTAATGCAATTATTGAAAAGTAGATAAAAGTGTCCTAACTCTGTGCCGTCAATCTAATTTAATGAAATTTTGAGTTCACATGATCGGACATTAATAAAATTAGGACGAATAACTCGTACAACTAACAATATACATTTTTAGTTAGGATTTTTTTTAATAAATCTTTCATGCTTTCATTAACGCATAAAATTATATGCTATTGTAGCAAAAACATGAGCTGGAATGGAACCATAATAAAATACCAAAATCAAAAGCCATAATTGCTAATAACAATTAACTATTTAAATTAAGATCAAACTAAAAAATTCACGATTGAGATATATAAGTGCTGACGTGTAGCCGATGTTAAGTATGAGAATAAATCCAATAAATGCCTCTGCCGCTATCCAATACCAGTATGAATAAGAAACCTCGAGACTTTAAGATTGCAACTCCAATGGTCTCAGCTTCATCTGTATTTAACTGTTTCAAGAATAAATATTTCCAAAATGAGCCACTTCTTTCGAGAAAGTTTTCAGTTCATCTCTGTTTCAATCACAATGCATTACAATAACTATCATACAATTGCAAAAATTATCCCCAAATCAACAACCAAAATCTATATCAAATCTAATATGCCTAATATATATAAACATATGTATATCACTACGTATGTGCATATACACTGAAAGTGATTAGAACAGTGCTTTTTTTTCATTGCTAAATTAAAATACTGCTTTCTGTTTTTACCTCTTTTCAGATGCAGCTGCTTAGATTTTGTTGCGTTCAAATTGCTTGACAATGCCATACAAAATCGAGGTATTCCATCTTATCATCTACATTCATTCCATAAGATATAGATTTACATTAGGAAACAAAAAGGGCTATCTTAATTGTTTATTAAAGCTTTCTCAAGTAAAGGGAAATGTTAAATTGTTATCTCTGAACAGGCAATCCTTGAGTCTGAGAAACTACCTCAGAACGGGTATGATCATCATTTCCATGTGTAAGTTCTTCGGTTGGAACAATATCTTTAGTTGTATTCTTTGCTCAAAATTCACCCATAAAGTTAACATCCACACCCTAAGTAATTCAGTCCAGTTCAGATTCAATGTATAGTGCCAAGAAACACCATAAAGACAAACCATTAATTAATTCTTAAAACTAAATCCAAAACGATTAGCATTAATTGACAACACCTTACTTGAAAAATAAAAAATAACACAATTCAACATAGGACCAAAATGATTAAACGGAAAAATTCAAATATAAATTAAAAATAATTATAACACTAACCCGAACGATCGATTAGTAGATTGAATTGGACAAATGTAGAGGCTGCAAATAACACAATTGAACATAAAATATTACGTAATCTTAATAATTTGTCTATTAAGATTGTTTATTAATGTAGTTTGTAGTTTTATGTTTAAAGTTACTTGCTACAAAAGAGTGTGATTGGCTAAACCTGAACAATATCACATAGACGGATTAAGATAAATCATAAATTGTAAATTTAAAATTATATACTCACTACTAAATTTAAGTCTAATTGCAACTCTAGAACATACCAGACATAATAAAGGAACTAAGTCATCTCTGTTATTGTGTGATTGGTTACCACCATTGTTAATTTGTCCTGCATTAAAAGGTCATCATAACAAACATGATCACAGCAAGTCGGTACATAATGTCAGTGTACACGGGTGTATATGCTTGATATATTTACCATTTTTATAGTTCTTAACACACAATCACACATAAAATGGATATACGGTAATCATAGAATTTGTTAATTAATTTTAAGTGACATAAACATATTATAATTTTTTTATTATAGCTCAATAGCATACCAGACAGATTAACGACACTAAGTCTCCTTTTGCGGTGGTGTGAGATAGCTTTGTTGGTTACCATCAATGCTATTTTTTCCTGGATACAAAGACCATCAAAATTATAAAATATGATAGGGGTTTCACATATGGTTAGTTTCTTCATTAGATATAAATTATAGCCAACTGTGCATCAATTTAGTTACAAACCTGTATTGCACTATTGGTGTCTGGACATAGAACTACATAAGAGAGGAATTGTACATATAAGACTCTAATGTAATACAGCATGAGAGGAAGCCTCTAATGTACTATATTGCTATATGTTTTTTGGCATCTGCCCATGCTTGCTTATATATAGAGTACTAAACATGAATTGAAAGATGAGAATAGTTTAAATATCTGAAATTATATGAATTTTCTGTTCAATCTACAAAAGTTAACAAACCAGAGTAGTAAATTGTAAAATTAGAGAGTCACAGTCGAAAGAAAAATAATAAGGAATGGAAACAAATAGAGGATGCTATAAAAGTTAAAATATTGTTAAGTGCTAAAGAACATATACATGTATTAGATTTAGCAAATAAACGATACTTCATCATCAATAGAGTACATGTATCCATCATCTGAATAAGGATACTTTCATTTTCAAGAAGTGGACTCCACATTCTCGAACTTCTTCACCTGTATTACGCAAGTAGTAATGTAAATACAATATATATATACATATCGCAATCTAGTCATATGATGAAAATCGAAATGTGAGCATATTGAGATTAGAATTAAGCTAAACTTTATGTTTAGTATATGACTTATAATTCGCATATACCAGCAATAATTTATCTAAATCGAGCATACTTTATGGGAGTATAATATTTGTCTGTACTCAAAAAAATAAATCCAAATCAAAACTCAATACATGAGGTGTGATAGGTCCATAATATACTTGAGAAGCTCGAATGCTGAAAATAATCTAAGAAGATAATATTGGATTCATATATATGTTATGGAAATACGGATTTTAGAAGCAAGAAATACCCACAATCTGTTAGAATTTGTATCTGGTAAATTGTCTCCATCAGAAATCTTTGTAAGACATCCTCGTTTCACATCCTGTAAATTCAATCAAACAAAAAAATAAACATTTGTAGACAACAAATATCTTATACACATACACATATATGAACACATAAATAACAAAAATTCGCTGAAAGAATATGAAAGAAAAAAGAAGGAAAAAAATGACACGATTGTATGAATAGAAAATCATTCAAAAATTAGGTTTTATCCGATAAGAAGCATAATAGACACAGATGAATCAACATGTGATGTTTACCGTGTTTGTGCAGATAACTGATGTCTAGTAATTCAAATATGTGTGATGAGTGTGATAAAAGCCTATCGGCTGCAAAACTGAGTTCAAATTTTAGTAGTTAAGATGGGTTGCTAGAATTACGTTGAAGATTGGTGTATAAGATCCATAAATTTTATGGATAGTCCATATTATACCGGGTAGAAAAATCCATTACCCTTTTATAAAATGGATAGTCCATGTTTACATGTAAAAATAGTGGTAAAAGTGAATGGATAGTATTCATGGGTTTGGATAGTATCCAGAATTTGAAAAAATAAAAAAGCTAGTTCTAGTACACATTAAGAATATATTGATGAGAGAGAATAAGGAAATCAATAATTATCATTGAATTAGTGTTGTAACAGATGTGAGAAAATCATGCAAATCTTTCCTTAGATAAGATGTTTAAATTTTAAAATTCAAAAAATTTCCATGTTTAGTGTTTTGATGGGTAAAAAAATGGGTAAACTTATATGGATATATCCATGGATATATAGATTTTATACTTAATATGGGTCATGGGTAAATTTATTTACCCATTGGATAAATTTTGTGGATATATCCATGGATCTAGTGATTTTATACTTAATATGGGTTATGGGTACCCATTTGGAAAATGGGTAAATTAAGGAGTAGTCATTAAGAATATATAGATGACTAAAAAATGTGTGAGATATGATGATATTACCTTAATAATGAAAATTATTATTTTCCATTAGAATTTGGCTCAAATATTATGGCATAAATTAATTTGATTTTGTTTCAGATTAATTGATATGGTGTATGTCTTGATATATTTAATCTGATTCTGTTTCAGATTATTTATGGAATAGAGTAGCTTGTAAGTATTACACTGATTCCATAATTAATGATATTTAATTATGGAAAAGAGTAGCGCACAAGTCAATCTACACCTATATAAACACCTTTAAGACGTTAGGGTTAGACACACCAAAAACACATTCGCCTCTAAACACAAAACCCTACCTCTCTCTCTTTCGGTGATAGTTTCGTACCCGTTCAAGCTCGCTGAAGGTGCTCGTTATCCGTGACGCCGCCGCTACCTCGTTTTATCCTGGGAGGCTATCAACTCGCACATACGGTGAGATGTGAAATAGCTTTAAGGAGACAGTTTCAACTGGACTCGAGGATCTCTCTTCTGCTTATATCTTTTCTTTCTCTGTTTGATTTCGTTTACTCACGCACACACTTGTTTGATTTATATGTATTAATCGCAGATTGTATTCACAATCTTAAAGATATTTTTTTCTATACATCTGTGACTGATACATCCGTATCTGCTTGTTTTGTTGAGTAACAGATCGATGGAGAACCAAACTATGATTAACGCCGGAAACGTGATGGCTGATCCCAACGCACAGATCGCTGGATCTGATGGGGTTCACCAGCAGGCGATTAACCCTAACGCACAGATCGTAGTATCTGATGGGGGTCAGACACCTATTAGACATGTGCCTTCGGGACATGTGCCTGTGGGACACAATGTCATTGGACAGTTTAGTGTGCCTCTTGGACAGATATCGGCAGGATTTACTCCTCCGATTATACATGCGGTGCCTGCTGACCTGTTATGCCAACTGTGCCTGCTGCACACGCTGAAAAACCTGATAAGTTCAACGGAACAAACTTCAAATGTTGGCAACAAAGATGCACTTTTATCTGACCACGTTGCATATGGATCGCCTCCTTAAGGAAGAACCACCGTTGCTCACTGCTGAGAGTAACGTGCAGACTGTGTATGCTGCTGATGTTTGGAAGCACTCCGACTATATCTGTCGGAACTATGTGCTAAATTGTTTGTCTGACTAGTTGTATAACGTGTACAACACGAAGCCAACAACTAAGGCCTTATGGGAGTCACTTGACCATAAGTATAAAACCGAGGACGTTGGGGCAAAGAAGTGGATTGTTGGTCGCTTTCTTGATTATAAGATGGCAGACTCTAAGACTGTGGTTAGTCAGGTGCAGGAACTGCAGGTGATCATTCATGACATTCATGCTGAGGGAATGGTCATAAGTGAGTCTTTCCAAGTCGCTGCTGTTATAGAAAAGCTTCCACCTGGATGGAAAGATTTCAAGAACTACCTTAAGCACAAGCGAAAAGAGATGTCTATGGAGGATCTTATTGTTAGACTTCGTATTGAAGAAGACAACAGAGGGTCCGAGAAGAAAGTTAATGTTGCCACTGAGAAGGCAAACATGGTGGAGCATGCTCAAAGCTCCAAGCCCAATAAGACTAGTTCTGGTAAAGGGGCAAAGCTGGCACCCAAGGGAGGGATTTTGAAGTCAAAATTTTAAGGGAAGTGCTACAACTGCGATAAGGTTGGTCATAGGTCTTCTTACTGCAAGAAGCCCAAAAAGCCCAACAAGAAGAAAGAAGCAAACATGGTTGATAATAACTCCAAGGAGATGGGTGATATAGACCTCTGTGCTACGGTCTCTGAAGTGAACCTGGTCGGTTCTAATCCACGTGAATGGTGGATTGATACTGGTGCTACTAGGCATGTTTGCTCAGACAAGGTGATTTTCTCTAGCCTCGAAGCTTCCGATGCTGGTGAGAAGCTCTACATGGGGAATTCAACGACTTCTACCATTGAAGGTGAAGGCACGGTGATCCTGAAGATGACCTCTGGGAAGAATCTGACTTTGAAGAATGTACTTTATGTGCCTAATATTCACAAGAACCTTGTGTCTGGTTCTCTGTTGAATAATCATGGCTTTCGTATTGTAATAGAGTCAGATAATGTTATTTTGTCTAAGAATGGTATGTTTTAGGCAAGGGTTATTTAACCAATGGGCTTTTAAGCTCAATGTGATGTCCGTTAAGGACGATAATGAAATGAAGAATTCTTCTGCTTACTTGCTTGAGTCTCCTAATTTATGGCATGCTAGATTAGGACATGTAAATTATGACACTTTACGAGGTTTAAGTGCAAAAGAATGCATACCAAAACTCACTATTGATTCAAAACATAAGTGTGAGACTTGTGTTGAGGCAAAATTAACGAGATCATCATTTAAACGTGTGGAAAGGAACAACAAAGTGCTAGACCTAATACATAGCGATATATGTGATTTAAAATTCGCTCCAACAAGAGTAGGAAACAAGTATTTTATTACATTCATTGATGATTGTACAAAATACTGCTATGTATATTTGTTGAAAAGCAAAAACGAAGTTATAGACAAATTTAAAATTATAAAGAAGAAGTTGAGACACAACAAACTGAGAAAATCAAAACAATACGAAGTGATCGTGGAAGTGAATATGTTGAACCGTTTGGGGAATTCTGTTCACAACATGGTATAATCCATGAGGTCACTGCACCATACTCCCCTCAGTCAAATGGTGTGGCTGAAAGGAAGAATTGCACTCTGAAAGAGATGATGAATGCGATGTTGTTAAGCTCTGGGCTTCCACAATCGATGTGGGGAGAAGCCATCTTAAGCGCAAATAATATCTTAAATATTACGATGCGCAAGAATAAGGATGTAAGTCCTTATGAAATATGGAAGAAAAAGAAACCAAGCTACCAACACCTGAAAGTGTGGGGTGCCTTGCAAAGGTACTGATCCCTATACCGAAGAAGGTGAAGATAGGTCCTAAGACTGTGGATTGTATCTTCATCGGATATCCTCCATACAGTACTACATATCGGTTTCTTGTTCATGAATCCAAGTTTCCTGAAATTCAAAAGAATACCATTATGGAATCAAGGAATGCCTCATTCTTTGAGACGATGTTTCCATGTAATCCAGGAAACCAACAACCTACGATGTCTAAACGATCTCATGAGTCTGTAGATGACGATAATGAGAGTGACGAAAGTGAAGATGAAAATGTGAGGGTAGTGAGAAGGAGCAAAAGATAACGAATGGAGAAATCCTATGGGTCTGATTTTATGACCTAATTGCTCGAAGAAGGTGACCCAAAAACCTATAAGGAGGCAGTTACCTCATCTGATGGGCTTATGTGGAAAGAGGCCATCAAGAATGAAGTTGACTCAATTATGCAGAATCATACTTGGGAATTAGTGGACTTGCCAACTGGTTGCAACCCATTAGGTAGCAAGTGGGTTTTCAAGAAGAAGTTGAAAACTGATGGCACTATTGATAAGTATAAGTCCAGACTTGTAATTAAAGGATACAAGCAACAAAAATGCCTTGATTACTTTGATACATATTCTCCTGAAATGAGAATAACGTCCATAAGGATGATGTTTGCTATTGCTGTAATGTGTAATCTAACTGTACATCAAATGGATGTAAAAATAGCTTTCCTAAATGGAGACATAGATGAGGAAATCTATATGGAACAACCCGAAGGGTTTATTTTCCCAGGAAAAGAAAGGAAAGTTTATAGATTGGTGAAATCATTGTATGGTTTGAAGCAAGTGCCTATGAAATGACATGAAAAATTTGATGAGGTCGTGCTGGCCAATGGCTTCAAAATTAATGAATGTGATAGTTGTGCCTATTACAAGGATAACGAGAATGGCTATGTCATGATGACACTATATGTAGATGATTTACTTATTCCCGGAAGCAATGATAAAGTGATCAAATCTACAAAGGACATGTTGAAATCAAGATTCGACATGAAAGACATGGGACTAGCAAATATACTTTTGGGAATTCAAATTTCTAGAGCATCAGAGGGTCTCGCATTAAGTCAACCACATTATGTTGACAAGATCCTTGAGAAGTTTCTTAAGGATGACTTTGAGAAAGCTAGGACACCCGTGGATATGACTTTGCACCTATCCAAGAACAAAGGTGTAGCTATTTCCCAATTGGAATACTCGAGGATAATTGGTAGTCTGATGTGCCTCATGAGCTGTACAAGACCAGACATTGCATACTCAATTAGCAAGTTGAGTAGGTTTACGAGTAATCCGAGAGCTGATCACTGGAAAGCGATCATAAGGGTACTAAGGTACTTGAGGGGAACTCGAGACTATGGACTGCACTATGGCAGATACCCAACAGTATTAGAAGGATATATTGACGTAAATTGGATATCTAGCAAGAAAGCACTTAAGTCTATGAGTGGCTATGTGTTTACATTAGCTGGAGCGGCAATAGCATGGAAATCCTAAAAACAAATAGTGATAACTCATTTCATGATGGAAGCTGAGTTTGTGGCACTAGATAAATGCGCCGAAGAGGCTGAATATCTACGTCAGTTTCTAGAGGATATTCCAAGATGTCCAAAGCCTGTAACTGTAATAGGGATTCACTGTGATAGTCAATCCGCTATTGGCAGAGCACAGAGCACGATGTATAATGGAAAGTCTCGTCATATACGACGACGGCACAGTTCCATTAGACAATTGATCTCAACCGGAATTATCACTATTGACTATATACCGTCAAAAGATAATATCGCGGACTATATACCATCAAAAGATAATATCGCGGATCCACTAATCAAAGGGTTATCAAGAGAAGTGGTTGAGAAATCATCGAGAGGGATGGGCCTTAAGCCTATTGCTTAACGGCATCATGGTGGACACCCAACCATTGCTGATTGGAGATCCCAAAAACTTAGTTCAATGGGACAACTAAATCATGATGACCAAATCACTGTGGGGGTAACCTCTGGCCTGTTCCTATGATGAGGAAATAGTGAGACCCGTAAGGTACGAGGTTAAACTTTGAGCTTTTAATGATCTTTGATGAATACATGGAGTTCAGGAGTGAATGCATGGAATTTAGTTGAGTAAACGCGGGTTACTCTATAAGATAAATATCACCTATGTGGGAGAGAAGTGGGGCCACTTCAAAGGAGAATTGCAAGGCACAATTCTTTAGAAACTCCTACAGAACCAGAACGATGTTCCATGACCGAAATGGACATACTCATGAGAGCTGAACTAGTCAGAAACGGTATAGTGATAAGTATATCATCTTTTACATAAACGGTCGAACAGTTCAAGGACAAGCACGTCGACTGTCTACCAGTAAAGTCGGTATGCTTATTCGAGCAAAGGTTTAAGGAGCATTCTCTACCTATCGTATGCTATATCTGATTGAGGAAACTATCACCAAGTCAAGCCTTGTGTCTGTCTGTCTGTCTGGTGTGTGCTACTAAGATCACCAATCTCACCCATGTGGGGGATTGTTGGAAAATATGGGTATAAGTCCCATATTGGTAAGTCAATTATTTAAGCATTATGACTAAAAGATGTGTGAGATATGATGATATTCTCTTAATAATGGAAATTATTATTTTCCATTAGAATTTGGCTCAAATATTATGGAATAAATTAATTTGATTTTGTTTCAGATTAATTGATATGGGGTATGTCTTGATATATTTAATCTGATTCTATTTTAGATTATTTATGGAATAGAGTAGCTTGCAAGTATTACACCGATTCCATAATTAATGATATTTAATTATGGAAAAGAGTAGCGCACAAGTCAATCTACACCTATATAAACACCTCTAAGGCGTTAGGGTTAGACACACCAAAAACACATTCGCCTCTAAACACAAAACCCTACCTCTCTCTCTCGCTGTCGGTGATAGTTTCGTGCTCGTTCAAGCTCGCTGAAGGTGCTCGTTATCCGTGACGCCGCCGCTACATCGTTTTATCCTGGGAGGCTATCGACTCGCACATACGATGAGAGGCGAAATAGCTCTAAGGAGACAGTTTCAACTGGACTCGAGGATCTCTCTTCTGCTTATATCTTTTCTTTCTCTGTTTGATTTCATTTACTCACGCACACACTTGTTTGATTTATATGTATTAATCACAGATTGTATTCACAGCATGAACCGATTAAGGAGAAACCAAAATAAGATACGCATCGACAATAGCACAATAATATAATTCTTCGAATATAACTCGGGTATGCTGGTCTAAAGTAATGCCCATGTAGGCGTAAGGCATCAGCTAGCCGAGTTAAAATTTAATGCTCCTCGAGGACTCTAATATTCATTGCTTGTGCTTCCCATTTCTCAGCTGGCTTTGAATTTCTATGTTGAGAGGTTTAAACTAATAGAACCACAAAAGATTCCTAAAGCAATGCTTATTGACAACATATTGTTACATATACTAGTATCCTGGAAAAATTCAAGAACACCCTAAAAGAGGAAAACCAGAGACAATCATTTTGACCATAGCACGGCCATAATAATCTCGTACTGCAACAATCACGCAACAGAAACTATTATATTAGTAGATTTGCAGTTAATCGGCGCATCAAGGACTTCTCCGTAGCACGACCACACTCTGCACAGACCACTATATCATGAACACTCCCCTTCGATTCTGGAAGTATGAACCGATCATGATGATCTGGTGTATGAAGCTTTTTAATAAAATCACTACCAGTATCTTTCCCGTGCGTACAAATTCATTCATTTTTATTATTAAAATTATAAAATTTTAAGCAAATCATTAAGTAAAATGTATTTTTAAAGAGATACGTGAGTATGCATGTATAATAAAATGGATTATACTGAAACTAAAAAGTAATAGAATATGATGAATATTTACGAACTTTATAATTTTAAAAACTAAGCGGTTCACTCATAATTATTAAAAAGTACATTAAAAGTACTATTTTTATCAAATAAAACTAACCAACACCATAATACTCTAAAAAAGATCTAGTCTTAAAAATAAAATTCTACTATTAATATCAAAGGTCCAAGGTTTTTATTTGTTGAACTTATGCCTCCTTATTCAGCTACAAATTTGCTGCAATAATTTGGTGCAATGAAGAGTTCAAAGAAATAAATTATAGAACAAATATATTACTATATATATAATATTAGATTTGAATTACTTTTTTATTATCACCTTCAACAAGTTTGAGGCAATAAAAGACCGAGTTTCTATCTACCAAATTTCTTTTATCCGATAAAAGTGTAAGTGTTAATTATTTGCCTTCAAGATCCTTCAGCATGACCGGAAACTTGTTTGTTTTTCCCGCCTAAAACAAATATATATATATATATATATTATAAGGAATGATAATTGAGTTATTTAAATTTAACACAAACATAATATATATGTGTGTGTATATATATGTATATATATATAAATTTTATCGTCTTATATGTGGTACACTAATTCAGTTATATTGTTCATAGTTTTAGATATTAATTTTCTAATTTCATGATAAAAAAATATCACTTGAATGATGTCGGTAGAGTTCTGCAACATAAGCTGAAACCTTAAATCTGTTCAAAAAATGATTATAATAAACTTTATTTAGTTTAATAAATAACGTAAGAGTTTTAAAATAATTTTTCTTGATAAAGTAGTAATACATATTACCTTCTATCAGGGATTGATACAACTAGGGACCTATGCCCGCGATACGCGTGCTAATACTATCTGCACTTAATAAAAAAATCTTAAATTTTGGAAAAATGTTTTAATATAAGAATAGTAGCAAAGTTTGGCACAAATTAATTAAAATAATTTAGAAAATGGAGGTGGAGTGGATGCGTGGGAGTTGTGTTTTTGGACAATGCCTCAAATGAGTTTGCAAGAGATACAGAACTTGCTGCCAGATATATTATGTTATTATACAACAAATCTTGGGAAGAAATGAGTATGCAAATATATTACAATATTTGGTCTTTAGAGTGTTACATTAGAATTCTAATGTATAACTATAAGTATTGACATATGTTGAACTCCTTTTTTATGTAATCTAACTATGGCAGACTAATCCATAAGCAAATATTATTTGAAAGTATTATGGCACGGAAGAACCAAAAAATTAAAGCAAATGTAATTGTAAACAAACTGCTTCTTTGCATGAGTTTAAGTACTTGTCAATGTAAAACAAATTCAATGTGTGCAAAATATATCAATATTGAGAAATCAAACAAAACAACCACATTGTCAAACTTATTACAAATCTGAAAACTCAACTTCTCAAACTAAAAAAAATAACATGAAATCATGAACAAAGTAGTGTTATAAATCTTATTGATCCAAAACCAAAATTATTTAAAATATTGCAAGTCTGCAAGTTCTATTTAAAATTTCCATGGCACACCATCACATCAAAGTGCTTTTTGTTAAGCAACAAGAAGCCTGAAAAGCCAAAATACGAAAGACTGATATTTTGTTAGTCATTTAAATATTCATTTAATAGTATTTTTTCACCAGAAATCTCATATATATATATATATAAACTTATACAATATTACCTCTCTCTTAGGGGTGTTGACAGAAACGTGATGAGGGTTAATATATATTCTTGATGATTTTATGGTGCTTAAGGTGCAATATCCTAGAATAATAAGAAATAATGAGAATTATGTATGTAAAAAGATGTTATTCCCAAACAATCTAACGAAAAATTACAGAAGGAAGGTTGAATGTAATTCTGAAAACTTCTTAAATTTTAAGAATTGTTCTACTACGGATATATAATAGTGTTTGATTTAGATAAAATACAGAATGAAAGTATTAAAGAAATCAAACACAAAGTAATCAAATACAAGTATTTACAAACTTTCTGGTAGATTGAATTTTTCCACCAGAGATATATATTAATATGAGAACTCTGTGATGCAATGTTTGCACACAACTGCTTACAAGTTGAACTTACAAGAACAGAGAAATTCTTTACATATATGGCTTTATCTATTTCTTTGGTAATTGTTTACTAACTTGGATACAGTTCTACTTGCTACCCTTGATTTATATATCACCAAGTTACATGATAAAAAGACAAACAAATAAGACAAACTATTTCTAATCTAATTTCATGCTTCTTCATTTCTCCATCCAACATCTTTTAATATCTTCAGTTTAGCATGAAAATGGAAATACTTATTTATTCTCTAAAACCTGTAAATAGGCTTCCACATTCCATTTGCATGCAATCAACGCATGTGACTATCAAGTCAGTATCAACTGCTCTTTTCAATTTGTTCATCCGTTGAACCTCAGTTAGATCATCCGTTGAGAGTCTGGTTGAACATCCGTTGAAGCTTTAGTTGATCATTCGTTGAAGCCTTGTGGAACATCCGTTGAAGCCTTGTGGAACATCTGTTGAGTCTTCATAGC
Organism: Apium graveolens; assembly: GCF_009905375.1. NCBI lineage: Eukaryota > Viridiplantae > Streptophyta > Magnoliopsida > Apiales > Apiaceae > Apium > Apium graveolens. The sequence continues at coordinate 177,087,865 of NC_133647.1, forward strand.
AGTTAACTTCATTTCATTTATACAAGATTACAAGGCATCTAATATTTATTATTAGCCAACCTATCTTGCATAGCAATCTAGTAGTCAACATGACTTAAAACATTCTACAACATCTAGTTCTCTAAGGTATTACAATATGCATAAATATGCTACTAAACTTATTATTACATAAGTTCAACGAATGTTAAAGTGATCATCCGTCAAAAACTACAAAATCACTAAGTTAAATCTACTAAGTATTTTGTTCAACTTATCATCAAGTACACAACATATTCCTAACAATCTCCCCCAATTTATGTCTACTGGAATTGTAGGCATAAAATAAGAGAAACTTGATGATAACAAAACACCCAATGAATAAAAACTGATTAAAAGTAGATAAAATTAACAAGTGCTGTAAATTTATTGAAAATTATGTAGAGGAAGGTTTACAGAGAATGTCACAAGCCATTTTCAAGGTGCTCCTCTAGACTGAGCAAGTATAACTTATTTCCTTGACTGTCTGAACTTCTTTCCCAATTTTTTCTTCAATCTGGTGTTGAAGTTGCCTATAGAATTCAGATTCATCTTCATTTGTCTTATCCAGCATTCCTTGCATCTCCAAGAGAGTTTCATTGCTTGAAATTTTTAGCTGATCTTCCAATCTGAAGAATCTTCTGGTACATTTCTCATCTTTGAACTCCATCAACCAGTATGGCCTCTGATGCACTTTATTTCCTATGTATTGAATTGTTAGGACTCTTGGGAGTGTATTTGATCCTCTCCATCTATTCCGTATTTCCTCAATTTTATTTAGTACCATTTTCTTGGCAACTATGATGAACCCAAAGTTCTTCTTGATTGAGGAGAAAATCTTCACCAAAACAGAATAGCCATCATTGAGAATTCTGTGAAGGGGCCAAGTTAGCTCTTTTCCAACCTTGTACCTGAAGACTAATCTCTCTGGAAGATGTTTGTAAGCATCCATAGCTCTAACTTCTTCTAGCTCATCCAGATAGAGGTTTATGTTTGAGAATTTCTTGATGTCACAGATGAAGACTTGATCTTCCTTGTTGACAGTTAGTTTGGGCTTGGCTAAGGCTTTGGATTAAAGTTTGACAGGCTTGACCTTTTTGATTGCTCTCTTCTTTGTTTTCCTCGGCTTGGTTTGGATTGGAATGTTTAGATCAGGAAGTGGTAGGCTTTCCCAATCTACAGGTTCATCTTTGGGAACTATGGTTTCATCATGGAAGTTCATGTCAGGATAGACCTTAAATTCAGCCTGCTCCATTGTGGGCATGGCTGTTTGACTTGAGGTAGTAGATTGAGTAGGCATATATTCTTCCTTATCTTCATTAAAATCCAGCTTCCTCTTTGGTTTGAGCTTGTATCTTATTTTCTTAATCTGCTTTGGTTCTACTTGCTTTTCTTCAATCAAAGTCTCAGTTGTCACAGTGAGCATTACAGAATTCGTGGTTGCAGGATTTTTAGCTAGATTCTTGGCATCTAAAGCAGCTTGCTTTTGTTGTTGTTTGAGCCTCACCTTTTCTTATTTTTTAGCCTCTACAAACTGTGGATGTCCAGTCACCACACATATCATTTTTCCATTCCTGTAGATTTTGGAAATTCTTTTCTTTAAGACTGAATCTCTGGGATCTTTGAAGAAAGCAATAGACCTTCCAAGAAGCTTCTTCTCATCATGCTTGGGAGTTTCATAGGCCATGTTCAATGGTTTTTTGTCTGAGTTCTTTGGATAATTTCTCTGTGGCTGAAAAATTACATTGGCCTTTGGAGATTTGATTGTTGAGGGTTGACCCCTTTCTATGTTCCCTAAGCTCATGTCATTGGCTGAAATTGGTCTCAATTGAGAGAAATGAGAAAAGACTTTGTCTTGTTTCTCAATTGGACCAAATTTCTTCTCGATGTTCTCATCAAGCTTCTGCCATTGTTCCTTCTGCTCTAGCTTAGCTGCTGCTATCTTGATCACATCAATGTTGTCAAGCATTTGTGGCTTTGTGAAGGCAATTGCTGGAACTATTACCTTGCTGACATAAATGTTGAGCACTTTCTCCCCCTCAGTAGTTGACTCTCCCTGGCTAACTGGAATGATAGAGTCTTTCTCCCCCTTTCTGTTAGCATCAAGTTGAGCAGAGTTTGAGGTTTGTGCAGCTACCAACTTTTGAAGAAGCAGAGTCGTTGAGCTTGATGGAGTTGGATTTGAGTAATAGGGGTTTCTAGAGTCTTTATCCTGGTGTCCAAATAATCCACCTTGCTACTAAGATCAGATTTTTTCCCGAGTTCCCTTGTGATATCTAACATTGTAGTGGCAGGAAGTATAAACTCTAATCTTTCTGAGATGTCCTTTTTGACTTGTCCAATCTCTTTCTTGATCTCAGAAACATCTTGATTTTACTTTAAAGATTTGATTTTATGTAATTAAAGAGACTCAAGGTGTGCTTGAAGAAGACTCTTGGTGTTGGAATCTGTAGTAGCTTGCAGAGCTGTCTAAGTCTGGTGGATTTTGTTGAAGAGAGTTGATTTGAAGTGGTGCTCACTGTATTTTTTGCTAAACATCCATGATGAAGTGTTTGTACTGGAGCTAGGACCTGCTTCTCCCCCTATGCACATGAAATCTCCTTCATCATCTTCACCATCATCCCCAAAACTGTCTTCAGAACCACCAGTTGGATATTCAAAATCAGCACCAGCTGTGGAGGGCATGGCAGTGATTACATCCTTGGCCCTTTGCACTGAAGCAGTTGTGTGCATCAAGTTTAGAATTCTCTCAGCAGCCTCATTGTCCTGTTCAACCAAAACTTGATAAGTTGGAACATGGTGAGTAAATGCCTCAGCTTCATAAGAAACAAAGTCTAAGACATCTTGATAATCTTGCTGAAATAGCTATTTCTTTTCAGCCTCATTGACATCCCTTAATTCACTAATAATGGGATCTTCCCATTCTTCAGTACTTGCTTTTCTCTCATTTTCTCTATTTTCTTGCATCAAGGTCTCCCCTTGGCTTCCCACCCTCACCTTCACCATCTAAGGTGGGACTCCACTCACTCACTTTTGCCAAGCTGGAAGAAATAGCTTGCATAGGTTCACTCTTTTCCTCTCCCTTTTCCTGAGAGCAACTCAGCCTCTCACTCTGTTCACTCTCTTACCTCAATCCTAGGAGTGATTGTACAACTACTAAATCATCTGCACTTGTAATAATAGTTGAGATTTTAAGTGGTACAGTGATAGTCAACGGATGAGAAACATCCGTCGAGGTAGTGATTGAGAGTTTCAACGGATGACTGCTGTTAAGCACATCCGTCGAGATACAATCACTAGTCAACGGATGAACAATATCTGCCGAGATAGTAGAAATAACAGAGTTTGGAGTTGAAACTACTGTAGAATCTGTGGTGATTGATTTAAGATTTGGCACATATTGCTCAGTAGAATCAGAAATAAATGGCAAGTGAGCCAACAAATCATCTAAAAGATGATGCTCACTCGCTGTAGATTTTGGCTTCTCCATGAGAGTTAAAGATGGATAATCATGAATTGATGTGTGAATCATGTCCAAATCCAAAGAATTTGTGGGTGAGTTTTGTGTGTATGGTGCTTCTATGATTAAATATTTTGGCTGTGACTCCATATTTATAGGAGCCACAACAACCTGACTTTGAGAAGGTGCTGTAACTGAGTCTTTGGCTGCAGTTTGCACTATGTGTGCACCCTGTGTATCCCCAAGTGTTTTGGATTTCTTCTTTCTTGTGTAAGTTTAGGGTAAGTTTGTGTCCCTAACTCTCTTGGCCTGTGCTCTTGGTTGAGAGCTTGTTTCAATAGTGACATCCTTTTGGGAGGATGAAACTAGTAATGAGCTTAAATCCTTATTAAGCACTACAGTTTGTTGGGAAACTGCAGTGTCACACACACCTCTCTCTCCTTATCCATAGGGTTTCTTTTATGTTCACCCTGTCCCTCATCAGACTTACTCCCCTTCACACTCCCCTATTTGGTTTTAGTAGATCTTAAAACTAGTCCCTTTTGAGAGGAACTAGAGTGGGGTTTTCGAGACTTGGTTTTGGAAACTTTTAATTTAGTGGCTTGGGTAGGCACCTGTTTGGTCAATGTCACAGATGCCATAGCCACAGTTGTCTGCAAAGAAACTGGTGGTAGAGAAGTAGCAGAGACAGAAGTATTTACCTCACTTACCTGAGGTCCCTCCATGATTGGCAAGTAGACTAGAGGAACGCCACTGAGGTTATTTACCCTGTTCATATCAGCAATAACCCTTCTTTCTTGAACCCAACAATCAAGCTTGTTAGTTGGGTTCTCAATGATAAGATCTTCAGAAACAAAGTTAGCTAGCAACATAAGGAATCTAGCATAATTTATGTTTTTAGACTTTTTCTTAATATCTCCTAGCTTAAAACCTAATTTATACAAGACAGACTCACTGAAATTATCATACTTGTCACTAAGCAACATATATAGCATGTTAACGATTGAGTAAGTCATAACATCAAAGTTACTAATTTTTCCAGAAAAGACTTTAATAAAAGAGTCACAGAGAAAGCTCTACTCCTTTCTAAGGCCTTTTCTTCTAACCTCACCTAGCTTGGAAAGGTCAAAAGAATAACCCATAGAAATAAGCATAGAGTTTACATCTGTGTCAGTGTGTGGAACTAGTGTGTTATTCTCAGGCAATTAAAAATAGGCATGAATTATATCACTGGTTATGCAATAATTTTTACCTTTAAGAGTGAAGATAATTGTTTTGTCCTTTGAGTTATAAACAAAAGTGGTCCATACCTCCTCAACCACTTCACAATAGATGACATGAGACTCCAACATAGCATATTTCAGTTTGCAACTTCGAATGAAATCAATCATTTTGTGGTAATCTTCAGAAGCTGCAATCTCCTTGTTCACCAGTGCGACGAAGTTATTCTTCTCATAAACAAACCCAGTTTGGGACATGATGTTGACTACTGGTGCCATTGCTAACTCACTTACCAACGTAGTAGAGGTGGATTCATTAAGTGGCTTGGTAAAGATGTCTGGAAGTTGCTTCTCACTTGGAACAAAATGAAGTTCCACTGTACCATTTATAACATGCTCTCTAATGAAGTGGTACTTGGTGTCAATGTGCTTGGTCCTTAAATGCTGTACTGGATTTTCAGTTTCTGCAATAGCATTTGTGTTATCACAGAAAATAAGAATCTTATTCACCCGTAGACCATAGTCCAACAGTTAATTTTTTATCCATAAAATCTGTGCATAACAACTAACAGCAACAATATATTCAGCCTCAGCTGTAGAAGTAGAGACTGAATTTTGCTTTTTACTAAACCGGGATACTAGCTTGTTTCCTAGAAATTGACAGGTTCCTGTAATACCTTTTCCATCAATCTTACAACCTGCATAATCTGCATCTGAATAACCAGTAATATCAAAACCAGAATCTTTAGGATACCAAATGCCAAGTTTTGGTGTCCCTTTGAGATATCTGAAAATTCTCTGAATAGCTACTAAATAAGATTCTCTAGGATCAGCCTGAAATCTAGCACAAAGACAGGTAGAAAACATTATATCTGGCCTACTAGCTATTAAATATAAAAGTGAGCCAACCATGCCTCTATAGCTTGAAATATCCACAGACTTTTTAGTAGTGTTTAATTCAAGTTTAGTTGCAGTAGCCATGTGAGTTTTTGCAGATGTGCAATCCATTAAGTCAAACTTCTTTAAAAGATCATTAATATATTTGGTTTGACTAATGAATATTCCATCACTAACTTGCTTAACTTGTAAACCAAGAAAGTAAGTTAGTTCTCCCATCATGCTCATTTCATATTTACTTTGCATCAATTTGGCAAACTTCTTGCATAGTTTCTCATCTGTAGAGCCAAATATTATATCATCTACATAAATTTGAACAAGTATACTAGAGCCATTAACATTTCTATAGAATAAAGTTTTGTCAATAGTACCTCTTGTGAAATGATTTTCTAAGAGAAACTTTGACAAAGTGTCATACCAGGCTCTAGGTGCTTGCTTTAGTCCATAAAGTGCTTTCAAAAGGTAGTAGACATATTCTGGAAAATTGGGATCTTCAAAACCAGGAGGCTGACTGACATAGACTTCCTCTTCCAAATCTTCATTTAGAAAAGCACTTTTAACATCCATTTGAAAGACTCTGAAATTTGCATGGGCTGCATAGGCTAGAAATATTCTGATGGCTTCAGGTATTGTAACAGGAGCAAATGTCTCATCAAAATCTATTCCTTCTTGTTGGCAGTAGCCCTTAGCAACCAATCTAGATTTGTTCCTGACTACTATGCCATTTTTATCCATCTTGTTTCTGAATACCCATTTTATGTCAATAGGATTCTTTCCTTTGGGCTTGGGTACTAGCTTCCAAACTTTATTTCTTTTAAATTGGTTTAGCTCCTCCTGCATAGCTAAAACCCAATCAGGATCCAACGTAGCTTCTTCTACCCTTTTAGGTTCTTCCTGTGATAGAAAGCTGCTGTAAAGATATTCTTCTTGAGTTGCTTTCCTAGTTTGCACTCTTGAAGATGCATCACCAATAATTATCTCAAATGGGTGATCTCTAGTCCATTTTCTCTATTATTGTAGATTAGCTCTAGATGAAGAGGCCTCATTTTTGTCTTGATGTGTGATAGAGTTTTGATTAGAAGAAACTCCCCCTGAGTTTGTGGATCTTTGACTTGAAGTTGGGGTTCTTTCTGATTATGATCTATATTGATTTTCAACTCCTATTGATGGATCAACAGATGTTGATCTTTGCCTTTCGACGGATGATGCAGACTGTCTTTCAATGGATGATGCACTTGGTCTTTCGACGGATGTTGAATTATGTACTTCATTAGTTATATATTATTCTGCATTGTCCTTAGATATTATTTCTTGATCACTTTCATCATCACTATCATCGCAAATCATCTCAACATTATCAAATTTGAGGCTTTCATGGAAATCTCCATCTTGCAGTCCTTCAATCTTTTTATCATCAAACACAACATGTACAGATTCCATAAAAATGTTGGTTATGAGATTGTAGACTATGTATGCTTTTCCAACTATATATCCAACAAAAACGCCTTCATCTGCTTTGGCATTAAACTTTCCATGCTGATCAGTTTGATTCCTTAAGATATAATATTTACAACCAAAGACATGAAGAAAATTTAAGGTTGGCTTCCTATTCTTGAACAATTGGTAGGGTGTCATGCATTTTGCTTGATTAACCAAAGAAATATTCTGAGTGTAGCATGCCGTGTTTACAGATTTTGCCCAAAAGTATGTAGGTAAATTTGATTTTTCTAGCATTGTTCTTGCACCTTCAATAAGCAATCTTCTCTTCCTTTCCCCCACTCCATTTTGTTGTGGGGTTCTTGTTGCTGAAAACTCATGCATTATACCATTCTCTTCACAAAATAATCTCATCACAGAATTCTTGAACTCTGTTCCATTGCCACTCCTGATTCTTCTAACTTTAAAATCAGGATGATTGTTAACTTGCCTGATGTGATTGATGATGATTTCACTAGCTTCTTTGAATTTTAGAAAATATATCCAAGAGTACTTTGAGAAATCATCCACAATTACTAGGTAGTATCTTTTCTTTGAGATGGACAATACATTGATTGGTCCAAATAAGTCCATGTGTAGTAATTGTAAAGGTTCTTCAATTGTTGAGTCAAGTTTCTTTCCTGAATGATGCCTTGATCTGTTTACCTTTTTGACAGGCATCACATAATCCATCCTTTGAGAATTCCACTTGAGGAATGCCTCTTCCCAAATCTTTCCTAACTAGTTCATTCACAGTCTTGAAGTTTAGATGAGATAACTTCTTCTGCCACATCCAAATTTCATCTTAACTTGCCTTGCTGAAGAGACAAGTAACATATTCTGCATTTGATGAGTTGAAGTCAGCTAGATACATATTTCCTTTTCTCACTCCAGTGAGAACCACTTTGTTACTTTTCTTGTTGGTCACAACACAGACTTTAGAATCGAATGTTACTGAGTTTCCCTTGTCACAAAACTGGCTGATACTCAACAGATTATGCTTGAGTCCATCCACTACGGAAACTTCCTCAATGATGACATTGTCTTTAGAAATCAAGCCATATCCCACTGTATAACCCTTGTTGTCATCTCCAAAAGTGATACTTGGGCTAGCTCTCTCCTTGAACTCAGTGAGTAGGGTAGAATCTCCAGTCATGTGCCTTGAGCACCCACTATCCAAATACCAAAGATTCTTTCTTGTTAGGAAATGAATAACACACAGAGGGGGGGGGTGAATGTGTTTTACTATTTTTATGCTTTTCTTGAACTTTTTATGGTTGAACAAAGTAAATTAAATCTTGTAGTGAAATGTGTTATTGCAGAAATTAAACATGCAATAATGAAGAACACAGATCTTTTCAAAACTCACTTAATTTTATATAAAAATTAAGCAGTCACGGGGTGGAGAGTTTGCATGGATTATAGGAAGTTGAACAAGGCCACGAGAAAAGATCACTTCCCTCTGCCGTTTATTGATCAGATGTTTGACATATTGGCTGGGCATGAGTACTACCAATTTCTGTTAAGGGAGTTCGCAGTTTTCTTGGTCATGCGGGCTTCTACAGAAGGTTCATCAAGGACTTCTCAAAAATCTCTAAACCTTTGTGTAATCTTCTGGAGAAGGATGTCCCATTTAAGTTTGATGACGAGTGTGTGGCTTCTTTCGAGTTCTTAAAGAAGAGTTTAATCACGACACCTATCATAACTGCACCTGATTGGAGTGAACCTTTTGAGATGATGTGCGATACAAGTGATTACGCAGTTGGAGCAGTTCTTGGGCAGAGAAAGAACAACATATTTCATGTGGTCTACTATGCTAGTAAGACCCTAAATGGTGTTCAACTGAATAATACTACTACAGAGAAAGAACTTTTGGCTATCGTCTATGGTTTTGAGAAATTTTGATCTTATCTGCTTGGGATAAAGGTGACAGTTTTCACTGATCACGCTACAATTCGATATCTCGTCTCGAAGAAGGACTCGAAGTCAAGATTTATTTGATGGGTCCTCTTACTCCAGGAGTTTGAATTAGAGATCAAGGATAGAAAAGGGACTGAAAACCAAGTCGATGATCATCTCTCGCGTTTAGAGGATCCAATTGCTACTTCATAAGATAAGTCGTTGATCAATGAGTCTTTTCCCGATGAGCAGTTGTTTGGAGTGTAAGAGAAAGACCGTGGTTTGTAGACATTGTGAACTATCTTGTGAGTAATATCATGCCTCCCGACTTGACACATGCTCAAAGGAAGAAGTTTCTGCATGAAGTGAAGTGATATATGTGGGATGAGCCATTTCTTTTGAAAAGGAGCTGACCAAATCATCAGGAGATGTATTCCTTACAACGAAACGGGGGGGGATCTTGCGAGATTTCCACTCAACGGCTTATAGAGGACACTATGGTGGAGAAAAGACAGCAGCAACTCGTATTCTTCAAGCAGGTTTCTTCTGGCCGACCTTGTTTAAATATGCTCATTAGTTCATGTTGAAATGTGATCGATGTCAATGTGTGGGTAATATGTCCAAGAGGGATGAGATGACTCTTAATGTGCTTCTCGAGGTTGAAGTCTTCGATGTTTGGGGAATTGACTTCATGGGGCTATTTATCTCATCTTGTAACAATCAGTATATCTTGTTGGCGGTTGATTATGTGTTGAAATGGGTTGAAGTTAAGGCGTTGCCAATGAATTATGCGAAAGTAGTGCTGAATTTTCTTCACAAGCAAATATTCACAAGATTTGGAACTCCAAGAGTCATAATCAGCGATGGGGGGTCACAGTTTTGCAATCGCAAGTTCACTACTATGATGCAAATATATAATATGAATCATCGCATTGCTATGACTTATCATCCTCAGACGAATGGTCAAGCCGAGGTATCTAACAGAGAGATCAAGCGCATTTTAGAGAAGGTTGTGTGTCCATCGAGAAAAGATTGATCTTTGAAGCTTGATGAAGCTGCTTGGGCGTATAAAACATCATACAAGACTCCATTGGGAATGTCGCCATTTCAGTTGGTTTATGGTAAGGGGTGTCATTTGCCGGTGGAGCCCGAACATAAAGCGTATTGGGCTTTGAAGAAGTTGAATCTTGATTTGGATGCAGCTGGAAAGAAGAGGATGCTTCAATTGAATGAACTTGACGAGTTCGACTTCAAGCATATGAAAATAACAAAATGTATAAGGAGAAAGTCAAGAGGTGGCACGATAGGGGTCTCGTGCTCAAATCATTTGTGCCAGGGCGACAAGTTCTCTTGTTTAACTCTCGTCTCCGTCTTTTTCCTGGAAAGTTGAAGTCAAGGTGGTCACGGCCGTTTGTTGTCAAAACTGTGTTTTTACATGGAGCGGTGGAGATTTTTGAGAATGATCCGGGCCAAGCATTCAAGGTAAATGGTCAGAGGTTGAAGCATTACTATGGTGACACGGCAAACCGCGAGGTGGTTAGTGTCGTTTTGTTGTCCGTTTGATCTCGAGTTTCTACATCAAGCTAACGACGTAAAGCAAGCGCTTCTTGGGAGGCAACCCAAGGTTGTTGTACATTATTAGGTAAAGGAAGCCATAAGAAAGAAGAAAAATACAAAAAAATCATAAAAATAAAAAATTTTGGGCCAACTTCAGAAGCTGAGCGCCCCCGTGCTGATCTAGCGTGCAGCCGCACTGGAATTCCAAAAATCAAGCGCGCCCGCGCTTATCTAGCGCGCGACCATGCCGATTTGGCAGAAGGTGAGCGCGCCCGCGCTGAGGTAGCCCGCGACGGCGCTGGTCCCTGAATTCTGAAAAAAAATAACAGCTGGGAATTAAAGAGAAAATCGGGGACTTTTATTAAAAATCAATTCCTACACGAATTTCACTCTTCCACCTCCCAAATTTCCCTCTCCAAATTAAACCCATTATTCCCACTATTCCCATAATCAATTCCCAATTCTATTCCATATATAATTCTCTTCTCACATCCTATATATACATACACTTATACACAAACTTCTCCACCACTTCTCAAATTATCAAACACAAATTCTCTCTCAGACACATATCTCTTATTCTCTCTACTCAATCCCAATGGAACCCAAGAGACAAAGAACTGAAGTAAGCTGCAACACCACCGATTCTTCGTGCGGGTGGTGTGAGGCCGAGGTTTTCTACTCCCGAGGCTGAAGTGGGGTATACGAGGCTTCTCTCAAAGCTTATAGCAAATGAGCGAGGTTTTCTGCCATCGGGGAAGGATGGTAAGTTGTTGGAGATGATCTTGGAGACGGGCTGGGTTGCTTTTTGTGAGGCACCTGCTGCTGTGCCCATGAGTGTTGTTCGAGAGTTCTATGCTAATGTAAAAGCGGAGAAGAATGGTTTCACTGTGGTCAGGGGGATGACGGTGGAGTACAGTGTGGATGCAATAAGGAGGGTGATTGAGCAGCCCACGAGGAAGCCCGATCAGGACACCTGGAACGATAAGACTCCAGAGGACTTTGATCTGGATTTGATTGTTGCTACTCTGTGTGTATTTGAGACTCATTGGAAGTTCAAGAGGGGCACGAATGATTATGCCACATTCCCTGCTTCTTGTATGAACAGGTTTGCACGTGCTTGGAATTCCTTTATTTGTGCTAATATCATGCCATCTTCTCATATGCATGAGGTTACTGTGGAGCGTGCACGGTTGTTGTGGGGAATTCTGCAGGGTGTCTATGTGGACCTTGGTAGGGTTATTCACCAAGGTATTCTGAGATTCTTGAGAGGGAGTACTACGGTTTCTATACCCTATGCATCCATTGTGACGAAGTTATGTGCGGCAGTTGGTGTTCGTTGGGATGCACATGAGCAACTTCAGTTTCCTAGTTTTGTTATCGATAGTTCGACCATATTAAATATGGTGGAGTGGTATGGTGGTAAGCCCGATCCTAAGGGGCTTGGTTATTCATATGATCTTCTTCCGGGAAAGAGGCCAGCTGATCAGACGTTCGCTGGTGGTTCAAAGTATGCCCGTGAGGCGGGTTGAAGAGCTCACTTAGGAGAAGAGGCTGGTCCTTCGTGATCGCAGCAGCAGCAGGAGGAAGCAGGAGTAGATGTTGGAGCTGGTTTGAGCACGACGCAGTATAGGCGTCTAGCGAGGAGGTTGGATGCGATGCATGACATCCATAGTCGGTTTGCACGTGATCTCACCCAGGCCCTAAGGACTGCATTCAGAGCCACTGGTGTTTACATCCAGTGGCCAGTATTTGGTGATGACTCTGTGTATCCACCTCCAGACACGCCTGACACTCCACCCATTGTGGGTGAGGATCCTGATTCGGATTATGTATGCCTGATTCCTTACTATTACCTTCACCGAGGACAGTGAATATTTTATGTTTGGGGGTAGTAGTTGAAGGAATATGTTTTATGTGAGTCGCATATAGTTGCATATTCATGATAGTTTAGTGCATATAGTTGCATATTTTGCCATGTAGTTTTTTATCATATTTTATTTTTATTTTTGTAGTTTTATGATAGTTTGTTCATATAGTTCATGCATTAACATGATCCCTTAGATGATTTTTTCCGATTGACTTGTGATATTGATGCTAGTGTAGTGATGTTGTATTTAGTGATGTTAATTCTTGTCGGATTGATTTGCATGCTAGAGACAATTGTATTTCACTAAGTCTTATAGGTTGCTTGAGTGCTAGATCATGGTCATGGTTTGTTTGTTTGTCGAAGTTTAATCGCTTGTGTATATTTAGAATTTAGGATATTCTCTTAATGATAAAATAACATGGATTTTTAAAAATTGGAGAAATTTGATTTCATTGCTAGTTGTTGTGTCTAGGTGTCAAATGGTTAGTAGCCGGCTCATATTTATATGAGTAGTCTAGGGTTGAACGAGATGGAGCGAAACACACTCGTTCAGAAATTTATGGAAAAAGAAAAAAAAAGAAAAAAGAAAAGAAAAAAGAATAAGTGTTATGTATAATTGATCACGAGTGGGCTCTTTAGTACTCGAGTTATTAAGTTCTTAGGGGACTTTGTGCCTGGTGGCCTAAGGCTTTCATAGTCTGGGATCCGCTAACCTAACGCTTGCTACATGGGTACTATTGTATAAGTCTTTTGTGGACCTCACTCATTGCACAGTCAAATAAGCATACTTGTGTTGTTTTGTTGTGAATAAAAGCATGAATCCATATAAAACTCCATTATAAGAATTGAAGTGTTATAAGTTATTTTGTGTCTAGCTTTTATTTTATCTATAACCTTGCGATTGCTTTGATGAGTAGTGAGTCATGATTATTGATCTAGTTGCGATAGTATATCTGTAAGCAGTTGCACACACACACGTCTCTGGTTTGTAGGTTGAATTGTAAGGTTTGATTGAGCTTTATGCGAATAACTGCATTTGTTGAGATGTTGCTTGTTGATTGGTTTAATTATTCTATTAGGGATCGTTGCATTCATTTAGTTGCATTCATGCATTTTTATTTCTTGTTCTTTGAGTCTATTTATGCTTGAGGACAATCATCGATTCAAGTTTGGGGGTATGTTGAGTGGCATTTATGACACTTTATAATGCTCTATTAAGTTTTGAATTGGTGTATTTGTACTCAAGTTGTTGGTGTTTTAATATGTTTTCTGGTGTTTTTGCATTTCAGGCATTAATCCGGAATTCAGGTGAATTATCATTGTCTTAGTGCTAATATGGTGTTAGGATGGTGTCCAAGGAATAAAGCTCGGGAAACCAACTTATTGCAGCAAGAAAAGAAAGAAAGCAGAATTTTATCCAGGAGGCCAGCACGCGGCCGTGCCCAAACTTTAGAGATACAGCGCGCCCGCGCTGATCAAGCGCGCGGCCACGTCGGTTCGGGATGTTAAAATCCTGATTCTACTTGGCTTCTAATTGGAGGACTTCTACTTTGCATGGGCTGCTATATATACCGAAATAAAAGACGTTTTTCAAGAGAGAGACGTAACAGAGTTTAATGAGAAGACAACAAGAAGACCTATATCATAATTCAACGAAGGCGAAGAAGATCTAGTTTATTCTTGTGAATCTTTGTTCTAAGTTGTAATCTTGGATGCTCGTTTCTTATTTTGTTGAACCTAATACTCTCGATTTCATACTTTGTTTATTTTTTTTTATAAAGACTACGTTTATTATACCATGCTTTCATCGGAACCCACGTTGATGATGAGTCCGGTTATGTGCAAATTGTTATTGTGGGGTTCTAGCGGATTTATTTGTGGATTTCTTTAGTTGATTTATTTCGATGCCTTAGTGTGTGGTGATTGTATGATAACCTAGTATTGGTTGTGCTTATTCGTCTTGTGAGCATCACAAACTTATAAGATAGCGTGTTAATTCTTAATGAAGCAAAAGTGAATTTAAGGGTTTAGAACTTGCCATGCTAGCATAGTTCATGTGTTATTATTATGCATGATTCGTAGGTAATTTTAACCATCTTACTTGCCTATATAATCACGATAAATAACTTTTGCATTAAACTGTTATGTTGTCAAATTCTATTGACATATAGGTTCTCGATATAATTGGTGTCTATTCAGCTTCTATCTCTTTTGTGGATGTCTGCTAGTATGATATTCGTGCAACGAAAGTTGCCGTCTATCAGTTTCGTGTTATCTGATTAGTGTCATCATCGTTACATGCTAAGTCTAAGAACAAAAAGGCTATTGAATTAAGTACTTAATGAAGTTAGAATCCCATTTTTGTGTTATACATTAATTAACTCTTTTTACTCTCTTTAGTTAATATTCTCTAGTATAATTCTCAATAGTTAATCATAGTATAATCAAAACTCAAATTGTTATTCATCTTAGCATTGAATAATAGCCATATCATTGTTGCATAGGTGCATAAATCACAAAGTTAATCTAAGCCTGTCCCTGTGGGAATGAACTAGAAATAATTCTATATTACTTGCGAACGTGTATACTTGCATGAATTTTAGCGCGTGTTTAGCGACTAACAAGTTTTTGGCGCCGCTGTCGGGGACTGTAGTGTTAACTTTTAGTTTATGTGTTTGTCATTAGTGATCGTTAAAGTTCATTGACTCGGACATGGTTACTTACCTACTATTTTCCTTGTCGTGTTTCTGGTACTCTAGCGAGCGTGTATGCATACGCGTTCGCGGGCTCGTAAGAGAACTCTGGATCAAGCCGAGGAAGAAGCTGTAGTGATTCGAAGGGAAGTTTTTGAGGACGAAGAGAAAGTAGAAGAAAAAGAGAAAGTCGAGGAACCAACTTTAGTAGTGATGGGAGATCAAGCAGAAATTCCTAAGGCTCTGATGGACTATTCTCAACCTAAGATCAATGATATTCAGTCGAGCATCATCAGACCAGCCATCTCAGCTAACACTTTTTAGATCTAGTCGAGCACGATTCAGATGATACCAAACTCAGTTCAGTTTGGGGGTTCTCCTACAGAAGACCCCAACATGCACATCAGGGATTTCATCGAGATCTGCGACACTTTCAAGTTCAATGGGGTGACTGAAGATGCTATCAAGCTGCGACTCTTCCCATTCTCTCTGAGGGATAAAGAAAAGTGCTGGTTATATTCTCTACCACCAGGGTATATCACCAAATGGGAGGATCTTGCTCAAAAGTTTCTCACTAAATTCTTTCCTATAGCGAAGACTGCTGCAATCAGGAATGCTCTTACTCAGTTTGCTCAACAAACTGGAGAATCTCTGTGTGAGGCTTGGGATCGATATAAGGAGATGCTAAGGAAGTGCCCACACCATGGCATGCCTGATTGGATGATTATAAAATTGTTTCTACAATGGTTTGGGCGCTCATTCTAGACCTATGCTCGATGCAGCGTCTGGTGGAGCCTTATGGGCCAAAAGTTATAATAAAGCGTATGAGTTGATTGAGGTCATGACAGCTAATGAATACCGCCAATTGGTTTTTTTGCTCTTGCAGGATTAACATAGGACATTATATCACACAAACTTTGATCCACGCATTCAAAAGCCCGACGATGCTGCATAGAGGACTCATCCCAAATAATCAGGCTTGTATGATGCAATAACTCTACAATATTTGTCCCATGCTTGATTCCTGCAGTTGAGTTTTGATAGAGTTTTAGAGGAATATGAAATCGAGAGTGCGCCATTCTTCCACCTGGTAGCAGAGTGGATGCAATGCCAGATGATGCCACCGGTAGAACAATTTTTATTTCAGAACGCAATCGACAACAAATAGTCTTCCATATAAAGGTTTTTCCACATCCTCCGCTATCGTGAACAAAAAAAAGACGTCCCTTATCGTGCTCAATGCTATTAATAACAGATTGATAAACCTTCATCTGCTCAACATTTAGTTTACTATAATTAGCATCATGTAATTTTTTCATCTCATCCTTGTCATACGAAGTCTCCTCTATTATGAAACGATTTAAGTCCGTACATCTAAATACATCAGGAGGGAAAGGCATTGTTAGAAAATCCTTTAAATTTTTTTTGATATCATTCAAGAGTTTCTCAATTTCTGCGAGTTAAGAAATCAATTAAGGTGTAGTTTAATTTACTATTATTCATAGCTATAAATTAATAAATTAATATAGTTATAAGAAGAATAAGAACCATCTGGACAACTAATTAATGCAATAAATTGATTCTAAGCCCAATTTTATTTTCCACTTTAAATAAAATCATACCTGCAAGATCATAATTTTTACATCTGATTCAGAGAGACGTATGTTGTTATTTACTGTGGCTTTCTTTCTATGATGTTCAATATCATCTGAAAAACAACTCTAGTGCTCATTCCACAAATTGAGTGGGTCTGATACAGAACAATATGCCAGTATGTTTACAAACATTTCGCGAAATTGATTAGGAAATGATGAGTGAGCATTTTCGATTATTGCCTCATGCCATTGGCTACCATCCAGTAGGAGTCCAAGAGCTACACATGATTCTTTAAAACTATCATATACATTACCATTCACATTTCATAAATCTTCAAATGACAAACAACCTTTTTACGCATTAGCAGCATGCGCAAATACAACAGGTCTCCCGCCGTCGCGTGAACCTCTGAAAGACGCCCAACAACTTCACCTCTCTGCCTTTCTTTCCACTTTCATTCCTTAGGAAACCAAGTGAAGTGACTTGAGAACTCTGAATAAGTGAAGTTACATGCACTGGGTATATTCTTGTTTGCTAAAAACCAAGCCTCCAGTTTAGTTCATTTTGAGTTGGCACGATCACAGATTTTTGTAGAGATTCTCCAGTTTTAAAACTCATATGCTTCTCACCTGGAAAGTGGACTGGTAAATGGTCGACAGTTGGCCAATGTGAATGGATGTCGAAACCAAAAATTCTCCATGATGCTTCTGAAGCACATACATAGCGTCCATCGAGATAGTGCTTCACCACATCCATAGATTTCCCTTGATTATTTATCTTTTTCAAGGACAAATTTCCTCTTTCTTTCTGAATCATCATTGTTGCATTATCATGTCCCTTCAAGCAATACTTAAATAAGTACTTTAGTGACCTTGAGTTGTTGCATATCTCCATATTTATATGGCATTGAAATTTAATCAACAAATCTCTGTTGAAGGGTACAATATATTGATTATCCAGAAATGAACCTTTGACCTTAACACTTGCAGAGGTCTTCTGTCTACGGTAAATAGGAAATCCACATTCGTCAAAGCATGTATTCGAATTATATCTATCAGAAGATACTAAAAACATAAAAAACTATTGTCATGTAGCAATTGTTTAAATATTAGGATATGTAGTTGAAAAAGTGAAAAGATGTTAAGAACAATAAGGATAAAGTAACCTTTTAGGAAAATGACGCATGCATTTACCCTTGACCATACACGGAGAATATGTAAAATCATATCCACAAAGATCAGTATGTTGGACAGAAATCTCGGGAGACACAATGGCATCTATCTGATCTGAATTCTCTGGTCATCCGGATGCAGCCATATTAGCATATGACAATGTGGCAAACCTCTCTTCTGAAACTTAATGACGTGCATGACTATTGCAAAAAAGAAGAAGAATATCATTATATATTTTACAGTAATGATATAATTTAATTTTATAGTGAAGCAACTTTATGAACTATTTTAAGAACAACTGTAAAAATTGTAAGAAATAATAAGAGCATGATATATTTAACTCACTTCCAATGCACTTGCCAAAATAATTCTTTTTCTTTATAAGATCAATCAGTTGCTGTAGCTTTAGCTTAAATACTCGTGTTATAATGTCAGGGGCATCGTGTGGCGCCCCAAAACCCGGGGTCAGGAGTCTCGGAAGCCACGCCATCTAAACTCACATAACTCACACTATAATATGTAAATACTCACGCTTCACGACCCCACACTTATCACACACACACTTACAGGTTATTGTCTTGGAAACGAACCATCATCACTAGAGTAATTTTTATTACAACCCAAATATAATTAGTCTTACCGGGGAGTGACCTTTAGGTAAGGTTAGTCCGCCGTCCAAATATACGTTTCTTGTTTCTTATCTTACATAAACCATACTTATAAATAAGCCGAACTATAAACAACTGAAAACTAATCCAGCTTATTCTGACTACCTGAGGTACAACACCAAACAATCTACGGAACAGCTGGCCATTTCCTACCCGTTTCCTGGATGTGGTTCTCATAGCAGGCATCTTGATTTACTGTTGTGTTGTGTTAATTTAAGAAAACAAGTGTGAGCTATAATGCTTAGCATAATAATGTACAGTATGGAAAGGACTGTATGATAGCATCATATATTATATATATGTTTTATTCGAAAATAGTTTTCCTTGGTGTCACACACCTTCTTACGAAAACAATTCTTTAAGGGGGTTCTTATAACCTGCGAATACCTTAATAGTAATCCCAACACCTAGGCTTGGGTTACGGTATTGCATCTCAATTCCAATTGGAAGAGTTTGGACATTCACTGGAGCCCCCGCATACGATGATCAGTCGTACTACGGAAATAGTAACCTTTTCTACTAGTAGAAGGACAAAACCGTCATCTCTCGGGTATCACCCTTGCCGCATTCGGGCTACGAGTCCCATTTTCGGGTATACACATACTTCACAAGTTCCTGAGTACACTGAGTACCTTCGCCTGCGGTACCTTTAGTAGTCCATCTAGCACACATAGTACCAGAGTCTACCCCTCCATTGTCCTTTAAAAGAATTCTATCAATTTCGAGAACTCGAACCACATCGAAGTTCCCCAAGCATTTTGCTTGTTGATAGAAATAGCTTAACTCTCTAAGATATAAGTGTATATATATGTATATACGTACTTCCGAGAATTTCGGAGAAAGTACTAAGGATGTGAGTTGACCGTTGTCAACAGATAATTAATAAGGGGGGGGGAGTTTCTTCTTGGAACTATATTCAAAATATTAATAAGTCGGGATGATATTCACCGACGATCTGAAATTATTCGAATGATACTTCTAAATCAGAAAGTATGTTTTATATCAGGATCTATGATTTTTAAATCAATAATAATCTTTTAATAAGTAATAATTAATTAAATAATAGTCTATAATTATTTAAAAGATAATTGATATTAATCATACCTCGAATGAGTTTATTTTCTAAAAGATTTATTTAAAATAATATTCCTCAACTAGTTTGTGTCTACATAATTAATAATCTATAATAATTAATCGGGTTTGAATAAATAAACGTTGAAGTATACTACTCCTATAGTAAAGGAATACGTATATAATATTTGTTATCCGAACAATAAAATATAGTTGAGGGAATATGATCGTTGGCAAATCGTTTTAATAAAAGTTCGAGGTGTTTTTAATGTTTCGTAAATGGATGATGAGTCCCTTTAGAACGTACTATTATGGACTTATACTCATCCTATAATATCTCCGGAATGATTCCCGGGTTTTATCTTAAATCCCGACCGACCCTCGGTCTTATATAATATATCACGCTTAAAGCGAAATAACATTTCACGATATATACTTATCGTACAACATCGCTACATAATGCGAAAATTCAATAACTACGTATCATGGCAAACATGGTATTTAAGCGATGATAGTAAAATAATCCTTTCACAACACAACAGCAAAAAATGGAGTTGGGTTTGTAAACTTGCCTGGGTATCTCGAGGTGGAGGATGCTCTAGGTTCCGCTCGGAAATCTATAACCATAAACACATTTCATTTCGTTAGGTTCCGTTCTAATTAACGGTAACTCGCACTCATGCGCTACTCATTATACACCCTCTCAACTCATTCTACCCTTAAAATTTCTTTTAAGTCACATTCACATTATGGTCACTTCATTTTCCTAAGTATCTTGAGTTCATTCTCAATATCGTCGTCGGCTCCGCTTAAGGATTCTTGGTTTCTATTCGCGCGGTCTCGGCTCCGATATTTTTATAAAATTTAGAAATCATTATTTTCACTTGAAATTTTTATGACAGTTAGTAAACTCAATATGTTACTCTCTGTAAAGATTTCATGATTTATGAATACTTTTAAGTCTATCTTTTATATTTTCAAAGTTCGTAATTCGTAGCAGTTTTTATCCCGTAAATTACTTTTACTAAAATGACCATAACTTTTGATCCGTAAATCGGAATCAAGCGATTCAAGCGCCTAAACGATCCTTATAACATTTTCTATCCTAAACAAAGGTTATTTTTCAATAATCTACAGTTTACAACTTCGGGATTTTCTGCAGAAACTTAAGGTTACGGTTTGTTGGTTTTAACGAAGTTACGTTTACGATCGGGGTTTCGTTTAAGCCTTAACTATCAACACAACCACCAACAATCATCATATCAGCATCAACACACAAAATCCTCTCAAGAACATCATGTTCTTGAGGCAACAATAACCAACCTTAAATGTACTTAACTTAATCATCAATATTTCATCAATAACACTTAGTAAGCTAGGTTTACTACCACATACTAAATGGATCTTAAAAATGAACCTTAAATAAAGTTGGGTCAAAGATTTTTACCTTTTTTGAAAACTTGAGATGTGTTCTTGAGGATGGTGGAGGCTCGGAAGTGCTTGGTATGATTTTTAGAACCTAAAACCACCATTAAAATCAAGAAACCAAAGAGAGGTTACTATTCACACTATTCACTAGTGAGTTTCTTGAATTTATTCCACCTATCAAACCTTGATAAAAAGAGATGAAAGATTTTTCTTACCTTAGTTTAGTGGCTAGGAGGCTTGGGAATTAATTGGGTGATTTTACAAGAACTAGAGCTTGGAGTTTTGAATTTCAATTCCCCTTTTTTCTTCAAAATAGCCGAATGGAAGCTTTGTGGGGGGGGTATTTATACTACTTGGTTGCTTCTCTTGGATGCTTGGATAGGTTGCTTCTTCAAAGGTGACTTGATATCTTTGTAACTTGATTATATTCTTCCTAGGATAACATTCTAGGTTTATTCTTTGTTGCCAAATTTATGGACATATCTTTGTAGCTTGCTAGCTTACAAGCTAAACTACAAGGTTAGCTTCTTAGCACACTATTTGCTAGCTAGCTTGGTCATCCTATGGTTAGCTCACTATTTGATGAAGTAACCATGGTTACTTCCTTACCATGGTTTAGTTAGTGCGTTACGTTTATTTAATCGTTTACGCGTTCGCTTGGTCACTTAACGTTCTCCGTAATACTAACTCGTAAATGGTTCGCAATGTAATTCCTTTCATATTTATTCCTTATATTTTTATTTATCCTACTAAAATATAAATTCATAGGATTTTAATCTCGTAATTAAATTGTGATTCTCGTAATCCTCGATAAGTCGTAAATACGGTCGTTTTTCAAAGTTCGTTTTCTTCGAAAACTAATAGCATTTACATACACTCATTTGGAACATATAGTCGTAATATCAATTCCGAAACTCATTTTCTCATGCACTACATGGTGTGGGCTCAAAAGTTTTTCCCGTCTGTCAGGGTTACTATTCATTAAACATTTTTTTATAAGGTCTCAAAAATTTGAGTTATTACACATCGCAAACGTCAATACCGGGAAGATGCTTCATCATTTCTTTAATTTCGGGCCACTTGGAATTGAATGTCATTGTTGGAAAAAGTGTTGGGTGTCCAATAACACGACACAATGCTAAGGAATTCTTAAAATACTGAGACATATAACGTTTAGATCCAGTAAATGAGGCTGGTAAAATTATGCACTTGTAAACGTGATCTGGATCGTTGTCTCCTCTCCAAAATGCATCACAAACTGAAGTGTAAAGGTCAGACCTAATTATAGTTTTGTTTCTACTAATCCAATCTAGCCTGTATTATTCAACAGCTGTAAACGCATCAACAACATATTGTTGCCACAACATTCCGCCTAGATGAGAGGCCAGACCTATAAAATAACGTTTACATAACAAATTTAGTAATATAAAAACAGTTTCTAATCAATGGCTAAACTCGAATTATGTAGAATGAACACATTTTTAATATAAGACTTGGAGTTTACCTTCTGTATGATGTATCATTAGTTTATAACAATAATATTCTTTCATCGAAACATGTTCCCTATTTTTTCTTTCTTCTTCTTCGATTTCATCTTCCACCACGGGTTTTTTCTTATTGTTGATCTTCTTTAGTGGGATTTTGGTATGAAAACCATCATTTCCATAGGGGAAGAGGACAGGGTACTGTAGTTGCATAAAGGAGAGATCGGTCTCCCAGACTCGCTTCAAACCATGTTGTCTTGAATGAACTATTGTATCCCTAAAACCTGGTGTGTCTGGATTTTTTTGTACTATCAATCCACCTACCTCATTAGATGGACCAATAATGTTGGGACACCCATTAGCTGCCTTTGAAGATATTAAAACCAACCTATATTCATCCAGCGTATTATTTTTAGAACATTCGCGTGCAGTGAGAAACTGCTCAACTACTTTGTTATGTTCATGAAACATCTGCATCAAAGCTTCAACAATATTTTGGTCGACCTGATCTCGAATTGAACCTATTGTATTCAGCCTATTAGAAAGCTCATTATCGGTGTCATAAAGGTACAATTGACAAAACTTTGGATTTTCACCTTCGTCTGGAAATAGACTTTCGATAAAATGTAAATTTTGTCCTCCAACTTTAAAATAATATGGTGTTCTGCCTTTATTTATCTTATGGTCAATTCTTCCTCCGCTGGAACATATTAAAAACATAGCATTATACACCCTAATATTAAGTCGGAAATGTTTTAAAGTGAGAAGAGATGCAAGAGGTTCTGGAGGTTGCTTCTCTTTAGGAAGTTCAACTTGTCCATTTTTGCAACATAGAGAGAATGTTGCAGATGCATTTTTATTAGACTTATTGTTGCGCTCATGATCCCACATAAATGCACCACAAAGAGAATATTGTGCATCAGGACCTCCTAGATTTTAATAGCCTTCCCAAGTATCAACATTTGTTTCTTGTGGCAAATCCATACAACCTTAACAATAAAAAATACAGTACAAATCACTATGCCAACACACAATATCCAACATAATAATGGTATTAAATTTCACATAATTGACAGAGCATTTAAAATTATTAACATAATTTCTTCAAAATATTCTTTTTCATACTGGAGCTATTCAGCAGCTTCATTAAAAGTGTAAAACAAATTTCATCCTCCAGAAGTTGAACCTTTATGGTAATGATCTGTGCTCTTCTGCATGGAATCTGTTGAAATCATGTAATCAAACATTTATATATCTTTGTATATGTGATATAATTTTGCTATTAAAAATATTTTTGGCAGACATATAACATTTTAATAACCTGATTCCCTGATTGTTGATTGTACAAATGAGGATATTACACTGGATTTACGACCTCTAGTACCTATCAGCACACAATAACAATGTGCACACACAGTGGTACAGTTATCAAAAGCGTGTTAACCCGAGAATCTGTAAAAAAAATCAGTGAATCATACCGTGCGTATGAAGACTTTCTGGTCCATCAAGTCTGCCACTTTTATTTTCACGGGCACCATCATATGAGATTGGGAATATTCATTTTCGATAGATTGCTTTTCTTTTTACCATTCATTAATATGATAAAAATAGTTAGTAATACACTCCTAGTTAAAATATTAATGACATGGTGGTGTTTTATGTCACATTGTATCAAAATATCAAATTAGTTTAATTGCCAGCACACTGTGATTTAATGATAAATGCATACACTCTATTTTCGCACAATTGCTTAAAGTATGAATCATAATTACTTATAAATTCTTTCCGGCCCATCAAGTCTGCAAGTTCTATTCCTATGGGAATGATCATCCAAATGTATGGAATTCTCATTTGTGATAAGTCGATATCCTTTTTAAAATACATAGATATAATGAAATTAGTAGTGCAAGTATCAAACTAATATCAGGTTTTCATAAGAAAAAATATTGGATTACCCACAAACCGGCAAGTAGATGTTCTGGATGCGTTACTTTCAAAGTTAGATTTAGAAGTCTGATTTGGAGCTGTTGTAAAACCTGAGATGTGAATGGGATGAATTAGAATCAATGTGAGCAAGGTTAAAGATAGTTTATCTTAGATTTAATTTGAAACAGTGGTCTGAAAACAATCATTTTGTTTATAGGGCTTGTCCTTATATACTTATTCGTGAGTCCTCGTGAGAAGAAACAGGTCATTTCTTTAACAACTCATTTAAAATATTACATACAGTTTGACATTTATATTTGTTAGTACTTTAATAAATTAAAAGCTAGTTACTTTAGTCTAGGTCATTTGTTGGCCGACTCTACACTATATAATCAATTATAGCGTGCTTCACTCGTGCACAATATATTTAATCTTCTCAGTAAACTATATTTTTTAGATGTGTATTATGCTTTTTTATAGTATAGGAGGTTTTAAGTAAGCTTTGCTCTCGATTGGTCGTGTTTTAAAGTGGTCTAAATAATATTTCTTATATTTTATTCTTCTAGTTCTTTTATTGTATATCAAGTTATTGTTAATTTGTAGTTATATTCTTTATATTAGTTTTCAAGAATTTAGATATAAGCTACTTGAGTATGGATTAGTTGGCCATATAGTTGTTAGCAAAAAATCAGTAGCAAAAGTATATGTAAAGAGCGCACATGCAAGTAACAATATGACTAAGTAAAAGAAACAGATCATTTCTTTAACCGATCATTTAAGGTGGTGCAAACAATAGTTATCCTGAAATTTTAATTGAAAAAGTGGTATGCAAACTATTGTATAAGACATGCCTGTACTCTAACAAGACTAAGATAATTTTTTAACCCTAAGTAAGTTGTATTGTTATCTTAATTTGTATTTTGTACTTGTAACACTTAAAGTCTGTAAAAATGTCAAAGGATCAGACTGGAGTCTTTTTCAATAAACAGTGTCAAGCCTAAGAATTCTATCTGGAAGAAGATCAAGAAGATCATGCCTCAGAAGAATTATGAAGAAGCTTGGAGTTGAATAAATCTGTTTTAGGAAAAATATTCTAAGTCAAGATCTCTACAAGTCACAGATTTAGTGTTATAGAGAAGTCATTCGAGAACTCAAAATGACTTATCGAGAAGTCAGGAAAGGCACTAGAGAACTCACAGAGATATCGAAAAGCCAAATTGAAGACATGGAGTTTGGAGTTCTCGACAAGTCATTTATTCACTAGAGAACTCGGAGTTATCGACAAGTCAACATTCATTAGAATACTCTGAGTTATAGATAAGTCAAATTTCACTAGAGAACTCAGAGATATCGATAAGCCAAAATTCACTAAAGAACTCTGAGTTGTCGATAAGTCAAATTTGACTAGAGAACTCTGATTTATCGATAAGTCAGTAAACCATTAGAGAACTCAGAGATATCAATAAGTCAAAGTGGTGATATGAAGACTAGAGATCTCTACAAGCCAAATTCACTTATAGAGAACTCAGAGACCTCTACAAGTCAAATTTCCTATAGAGTATTAGAGATCTCGATAAGCCAATATACTTATCGAGATGTCAAGTTCTCTATAGAACAAATGGAGATCTCGAGGTAAAATCTCAAAGTACAAAATTGCAGATCAGTTCAATATCCAAGATTAACAATCAACAAACAATCCAAACAGCTGGATTGACAAGTCTACAAAAAGCAGCTTGAAGAATGTGCAAGATCAATGGTGAAGATTAACTGACAAAGGAAGATCAAGATAATCACATGATGCTAAAGATATGCTAAGCCAGAAATAAAATATATACTTTTTTATAAATGGAAATGACAAGTGACTGTTTACAAAAGCTAATAACATGTTTTATTGTACACTGTGTAAACCAACAGTTAACTGAGTTAAAAAGTTAACACTGGTTCTTTAGTCAGAAGTAACAATTTAGATAGAAAATCTTGTAACACTCTCAAGAAGAAGCTAAGCTCTTTATCAACAAAGATCCTAGAAATTTTGTAGCAAAACATTCTTAATTTTAATATAAAATTAAGCGAGTTTTGAAGATTTGTGTTCTTTAGTTTCTGCAAGCTTAATTTCTGCATGAACACATTTTTACTACAAGATTTAATTTACTTTGTTTAACCACAAAAGGTCAAGAAAAGCTCAAAAAAATGGAAAAACACATTCACCCCCCTCTGTGTGTTATTCATTTCCTAACACAAACTTATTATTAGAAATACATGATGACGCATGACTCCGTGTAGAGCTAAATTATTTAGCTTTGAAGTTGGAATACATTAAACTTTCTCGTGTCGATGTAGAGTTAACTTTATTCTTCTGGAGTATGGTGTTAATACTCGGTACACGACCTTGACACTTAACTTGGTCTTCTCTTATGCCGTTGTTGGCATTTACATTCTGAGGACTCTAGTATATGTTTATATTGTCACTTGGAGGGATACATTCTGAAACAAAAGAAACTAAAAATAATTATTAAATTAAAAATACGGAGGGTAAAATTGATCTAGCAAATAATATGGTTACAATCTATTGACATCACATTATAGAAGAGTTTAGAATTAAGATAATAAATACAACTATTAATAGTACTGACCATTGTTGGCAACAACAGAGACATTTTACACTAGACTGAAATCGGAAGTCATTAAACTTCCTTGTGTTGATATCAAGTTAACTTTATTCTTCTGGAGTATGGTGTTAATACTCGGACCGCGACCTCGACGCTTAACATGGTCTACCCTAGCACTGTTGTTGGAATTAAGTAAACTTCCTTATGTTGACATCAAATTTTCCTTGTTGTTATGGAGTAAGGTATTAATTGACGGTCCTCGACCCCGCCGCTTAACTATTGAATCACCAACCATAGTTGTTCTCACATTGTTAAAATATTTGCTTTCCAATGTATGGCTCAGACTGTTAGTCATCAACACACTACCTGATTTTTAAGGAATTCAACATAACAAAACATCAACATTTATAAACATACTTGAAGAAATATTACATGCAGTACCAAAATAAAATGACAGGTTTAAAAGTGTAAACCTGTAGAATTAATAGTGGTTGCATCTTGCGTAATGTTATTTATATTGACATCCTAAGGACTTTATTGATTGTTTGTGTTGTCACTTAAGGGAACACGTTCTGAAATAAAACAAACTATAAGACATTACTGAATTACAAATATGCAGGATACAATCGATCTAACAAACCATTGTTAAAAATCTATTGACATCACAGTTTATTAAGGTTTATTTTGATTGATAATAGCTACAACTTATCAATTAGTACAAAGACCAAACGGAAGACACCTATTTTCCTTTTCAAATATGAATTTTTCCGTCAAACCCAAAAATATATAAACCAAACATGCATAAGCTTGACATATGTAAATACCACTTGAACATAACTTAGTCGAAAGAAGCTAGCAAATTACTCTGCACCTCCTGCTGAGGCACTGCCAGGAAGAAAAGAAACCTAGACAAAAGCTTGCAGGACTTACAATATAAAAGCAAATTATAGCAAAGAATGGACATTTGCTAATTCACTCAGAGGAGAGAAATCAGCAGTAACTAACTTATTTTGCTCTTGCTAATTAACTATTATCTTGTAACATATGTTATAAGATTGGCTATCAACTACTTGTGGGCATTTGTGAAAATATCAAATCAAAGTGTCATTCCACCTTTTAATACCATTTATGTCAAGATCCTTACATACCAGGATTGATATCAAAATGATCCTAATGTATGCGTCTATTTACTAACAACGGTACTTGATATGGGTCACCTTGTTAAGCAAGGATCTAATGTAAAACTTTAGACTAAATCAGTTTGTCAAAATTTGAGAAAAGTAAAACTGGACTACTTAAAAATTTGATGACTCTGACGATGTCAATTTGATGACTCTGACAATGTCTTCAATCACTTAAAAATTTATTGTATAACTTTTATATCTGAAACTAATAACATCTTAATAATTGAGTGCAAAATATAGATGAATTCTTGCATGTTATATATATCTAGGTGAAACAACACATCCATGCAACCAGTGAAAATTTTGGAACACAATATATCTCATTTTGGAACACAATATATCTCATACAAGAAGATACCAAGCGAGTGATTTATACATATAAAATCTCATCAATTATAATATTCGCCCCACTTATGTACCTTACTCCATCACTGGCTAGAAACAGTAAAGAATTTGCAACTCCACACCTTGTAGGTTAGCTTGTTTTGCAGTGAAAGCACAAAAAGCTACCAAAATATCCCATGTCATTTTCTTTATCGGTTATTAGATCTTGAACCCATTATTAGATGTAGACCTGGATTCTGCCACCTAAATTTTGTATAACCTTATGTTTTCTGATACACACACATGTACTGCACTGACAAAGGAAGGGTAAAAAAATAAACCGCTCAAAGTTTCAGCTTTTAGAAGGTATTATTTATCAGGAGGTAATGGTGTCAATATAAATACTCTGGAATATTAAGATGCTTAAGGAGAAAATATTAATAATGTTTAATTTTATGAAAAATTTAAAATGAGGGAAAGTGATTGAGTCTTGAGAGTGAAAAGCACTATAAGATGTATAACGCCCCCAAATACAGGGTCAGAGGATTTGGTCATCACTATGAAACCTCAATCCAAATAACATGTTTAATCAATAAATAAATGCCAGCAACTGAAATATAGCATCTGTGACCCCAAACTACACCAAGATCTTTTTAGGTTACAGTTCTAGAAACAAGATATCCTACTTCCATTAATAATTTTTTCACTTTCTTTTAAAACTCTTTTTGAACAAATCTAAACCTCGAGACTAACCCGCTAGTATAATTTTGAAAGGAAGTATACTAGGCCCAATTATACAATAACACAACTATAATATATATATATACAAAAAGCTTTACACAACAGAACTTACACTAGTCCGCAATCCCTGGACCAACCACCTTCCAAACGCTCCTTCATTCGCTTTCTCGAATTACGCGGCTAAATAACGCAAGTTAATCCTCACTGGAAGGTTAAATTTAAAAATAGGCAAGTATGAGCGAAAGAAAAGCTGAACAAGTTCAGTATGACATATAAATGGTCTTTTGATATAGAAGTCGGTATCTGCAATAGAGCATAACAATTAAAAACATAATTGCTGAATTAGAAAATTTAGTTAAGGAATCCCAAAATTGATTCCTTAAGTGTATTCAAAACCCTTTCGGTATTTTTGAGTGAAATTCTTCAGCAATACTTTGAATCTCGACGAGAATAAAACTCGTAAAACCGTGTTTACAAAAATACCGTAACAACAATATGAAACAAGGATTATAGACTGAATCATAAACTTATTCAAAACTCAACTTTTGATATTAATACTCATTTTGATGTCATATCAAATAAGATATCAATACGAACTTTGATGCTCACACCATCCTATACTGAAGTCAACATCAATCATCTATATTAATACCACTTTTGATATTTAACAACAAACTAAATATCAACATTAATCAGAAACTGAATCAAAACTGTATTTCACATTTTACTCAAAAAAGAAACACTGGATAAATCATTTATTATATGATTATCAAAATAATTTGGAAATAATAATTTAGATTGGAATCCTCGAACGATGGTGTGTTGCCGCCAGTGATCAGCCGCGGAGCAACACCGGTATGCCGAAGCATATCCAACTAAACAAAGGGTTACCCAAGGCACATATTGGCCTAGAGAGGTATTATAGTCAAGTATAATACATGGCTCACACTGGACTGTCGCCACGACCTCTTACGCAACCATCCAATCTTAAAACCTTTTATTGAAAAGTTTCATAATAATCGACACCCCTATAAATTTAATTTCCCCACACTCACTTGGGCAGGAATACTCGCAACAAAACCATTTGTTCTCAAAGTATAAAACATTTATAAATCTGGTATTTGGATAAGTAAAAACACTTAACTATTTTAAACTTAGAATAACAGATAGTACTTGCATGATAAACATTTAACTCAATGATATGTAAAACATTTATCTATTATGAACCGAGAAGAGAAAATCAATATTTACATAATCATAAACAGTTGGATAGGTAAGATATGGAACTATTTTGGAATTAGAATAGCGTAGAAAACTTGCTTAACAGGGTTCCAAATAAACATCACTTGAATGATAAGTGAAGATATGGATACTTGCCTTTGGTGATTAGCAGTTAGTCACACTTGCAATCACAATTATTCAGTCATTCTGCCTCAAGTCATCACCATCATTTACTTTGCTAATTCTCTGGTCTGCTGCTCATGCTGTTGGTACAAGCCTGATATGCAATACCATTCCATTTCACTCTTTATCCAACGTCTGGTTCTTATCGTCTCAAATGATCTGCATCTATAATTAAAAGATACACTTTAATCATCTAAGAGATAATTATCCGACAATCCGCACGTCAAAACTCTATCGTATACCCATACGATAACACGCATATAAAGAAATTAGTCAAACACAATACCCCTGACCCACGTACGAACGTAATTCATATAGCATATAAACATATAATTCACGTATCACATAATACATATAACCTATGACTCAGATCGTCAAAATATTTGACTCGGTATGTTTAAAACTAAAACTGAGTCAAAATACGACTTTTTTGATAAATACGCGACTCAGAATAGTTTACAAAATAAGAGACCGTTCGAAACAAAACAATTTATGTTTCGAAAGTATTTTTAATGAAAGCAGAATATTTTTCTGAGTCTAGACGCGTTCGTTTCGTATTAAACGGACAAACGATCTATTTTATATGAATAAAATAAGAATAATTTAATTAATAATAATATTAATTGAATATTCAATACCTCTATATATTTTTAAAAGCTCAAAATAATTTTAGAATATTGTTTGGCTCAATTATACATAATTACACTTTATTCAATTACTTATAAATAAAATCAATTGATTAAATGAATTAATCAATTAATTAAATGAATAATCAATTAATCAAAATAAATTATAAATAATTAAATCAAATTATTATTTTTGAAAATAATAAAAGATAATGATTTGAAATTGCAATAGATATTTTACAAAAAAATTCGAAATAACGTCTTTGTAAAACGAACTTTTCTTGGGGTCAGAACCCCTCAAAATCAATCACAAACAATACCATCCAATTATACTCTAATAAAATTAATAAATTTAAATACACAATAATTTATATTTGCACGTATAAACACACCAGAAATGAAAAACACGATAAAAAAAAAGAATTCTACATAAACTCCAAAAAATTATGAAATTAAAAAAATATAAATACTAATATACCCAAGTACAAAAGCCGAATCTCAAAATCCTTACCCAAAATAAATTCTGATCACACCAAGAGATTATCCGATGTCCGTAAAATATCTCCAGAAAAATCCGAAATTAATAGCCATAGAAATACACACGCTAAAATGCCATTACGAGTAATCAAACTCTTTTTCTATACCCCGAAAATGAATTTAAACGGAAACTATGTCCCGAAAATTTTCTTCTCAAAACCTTGCAATATATATACCTATGCGTAGATATCGAAACGTTGATCATTTCTATATATAACAATTGAAATTTGGATGAACAAATTGTAAGATATTAATTTTTGAAAATTAAAATATATA
The DNA here is from genome assembly GCF_009905375.1 of Apium graveolens. Classification (NCBI taxonomy): domain Eukaryota; kingdom Viridiplantae; phylum Streptophyta; class Magnoliopsida; order Apiales; family Apiaceae; genus Apium; species Apium graveolens. The sequence continues at coordinate 177,119,998 of NC_133647.1, forward strand.
CCGAGGGACAGAAGGGAGAAACAGAGAGGCAAGTAGGGATGACAACGGGTCGGGTGCAGATCGGGTATTGTAAAATCCAAATCCAAATATTTTCGGGTTATCCAAATCCAAATCCGTCGGATTTCGGATCGAATCGGGTATTTTTTGGGTATCCAAAATTATGAATAATGTAGTCAAATTTAATATTATTTATAAATACAAACACTATTAATCACATTTATATGATAACTAAAATTAAAATATATTAACTAATAAGTAGTTAAACACATTATATTACACGGGTTGACACGGTGAGTAATATCTAAAATATGTTGATAACATAATATTTAGTATTTTATCACAAATTATTTTTTTATAAATATATACAAAGTACATCTTACATAATAAAAGCTGATTTGGAAATAAAAAATTATAATTAACTAAATAAGTGTTGACAATCTTGATAATAATCTACTATTACTTAAATAATACAAGAAAAATATGTATATTATATGTACTACATCTAAAATATTACATATAATCTATAATAAATATGACGGGTTTTAATCGGGTTTCATGTTTGGATTGGACTTCGGATTTCGGATCCGGTATCGGTTCGATATAGTTAAAATTCAAATCTAAATCCAAAATTTCGGGTTCGTTATATCCAAAATATCGGGTTTTGGATCGGATATCCGTCGGATCGGATTAATTTACCATCCTAGAGACAAGAAAGAGAACGTGGGTGGGGGTGTTGGCGCGTGAGAGAGAGAAGATGAGAGAGAGGAGAGTGAAGGGAGAAGGGAGAGAGAACAGGGAGAAAGAAGGGTGAGGGGTGCTATCCGTGCGTTTTTTTGTGTTTTTTATTTCTAATTCTCAGCTCAAGCCACATATAGTAAAAATAGAGACGCGGCAAACAACTTCTGTAAATCGAACACGCGTCCAAAGGATTGATATGAACCCCTGCAGCTCATTATCGTCCCGCTATTCGCATTTTAACCGGTGTTCTAAAAATCGGTATAGGCGGCCGTCTAGGCACTAGGCGGTGGTAAAACACCCTGACTCGGATATAAGCGGTGATTTAGGCTTTTTTAAAAAAATCAGGTCAAAATCGGGATTAGGCGGGCTAGACAGTCAAAAATCAGTCATAGGCGGTCTAGGCGGAAAATCATTAAAAAAATATTTTTTTTTACGTTTTTATAATTTTAAATCATTAATTTCATAATTTCACACAATATCATGTCAATTTATAATATAAAGTATTGGTAAGAAATAACAAGTAATCTAATATATTTATTTTCTCACTTAAAATATAAAAATAATATATTATAATTAATTTAAAAGTGTGAATTAAAATATAGTTAATATTGTAAACTCAATAATTAGTACATAACGCATGTCAAATGTGTAGATATTGTTTAATACCATTCTAATTTCTTTTTTCAAACAAATATTTGACATGTTGATCATTATATAATTATAAAAATTAAAAATAATATTTATATTTTTCCGATTAATATTCCGATTAATCGGTCCGATTAATCTCCGACTTGCCGATTAATCTCTCGAAGGTACCCTCACCGCCCTAGTACGCCTAGCGATTTCTAGAACACTGGTTTTAACTAACCAACTTACAGGTGAAAATAACATGAAAAATTATTAAAATAATTTTAAAATTTCCAAAATAATTAAAAACTAGTAAAATAATTTTTCATAATTTTTAAAACATCTTTGAATTTAACCTCAGACCTGCATTTCGTGATTTAACGAACAAATTTGCGAGTGAAACTAACTCTAAAAATTACTGAAATACTTCTAAAATTCTCGAAATATTTAAAACCTAATAAAATAAAATTTTCATAATTTTTAAAATATTTTTGAATTATGTATCAAACCCGCATTTTACGATTTAACGAACAAATGTGTGAGTAACCCGAAAAATTTCCGAAATAATTTTAAAATTCTCGAAATATTCAAACACTAATAAAGCATAAGTTTCATAATTTTTGAAATATCTTTGAATTTAATATTAAATTACATTTAAATACAATCAGAAAATCATTTAGTGATAACTATTTGGCAAAATATTACTTTTTAAATTTTATAATTCCTATAAAAATTATTGAAATTATAAAATCATAAAAATAATTTTAAAGATAATTTAAATATTTATGAAAATATATTTTTAATAAAATCACTTTTAAAAATAAAAACAAAACGATATAATTCAGTAATTAGTATTTTACTCTGTATTTTATTTTAATATCCTTTTTCATGTAAAAGTTCCTTACTCTTCGGCATTATATTGAAATCGATTGTATAGCATCCTGGGCACTTAAAATAATTATTAAAATAATTATTAATGTTCGATAACTCATAAGCACATTTATCACAACCAAAAAACCACCAGTCCTCAGAATCATTTACTTTCATCAGTTTGACATAACACATCACCTCATGCCGGAACACATACATAAAAATTTTAATAGTAATTTTTAAGAAATGTAATTGTTTAATTTATATTATAAGAACATCCAAAGTCATATAATATATATATATATATATATATATATATATTATTCATACCTTTATCTCTTCTTCTGCCCGCCGTTTTTGCTTAATTTAACTAACTTTATAAACTTCAGATTCATTGACCAAATTGCGAGCATAGAAAGCTTGATCATTTTGCCCATGCATTTTCTGATTATATGTGACACACAAAAAATACAGCTAAATGGCCTACATATTGTGAAAAATTATTATATTTGATTAGCAAAAAAATAAATGGTTATATTTTTTTTTTTTTTTTTGCCAGAAAGGAATATGATTTTATTACTCTTTCAAATCATCAAGCAAAACATGAAGCAAATCGGGATGGACATTTTCCCTATCCCAACTACGATCAGCTATTGAACTTGAGTATCTCGCTAAATAGTGAGCTACCATGTTCGCGGACCGTTTTACAAATTTTTAAAGACACATTTCGTGACTCTAAATCATCAAGTAATTTTCTGCATTCATCAACTACTCGACCCAAGTACGAGAGATTTATTGATGAACACCTAATAGCCTGAATTGCTCCCAGACAATCAGACTCCACAACCGTCGATGACCAGTTTTTATTCTTTATCCAACTCAGAGATTCCCTTATACCAATGATTTCTGCAAGTTCTGGATGTAAGCTTCCTGGTCGACAACTTGAGGCAGCCTCCGGCATTGTTCCTTCATGACCTCTAGCTACCATTGCAAAACTGAAACAGTTGGAATGCTCAAACAAAGCCGCATCAGTGTTCACCTTAACAGTTCCAATCTGTGGTTGTTTCCAATGCACATCACCGTCCGATTGAGTTACAAACCCAATAGTATTGTCGAAGGACTTATCTTGTGCATTCTCCCAGTTGTTAAGGACTTGTAATGCTGATGTTACAATGTCGTCGGTATTCCTTACTTTTCTGATTCCATACAATGTCGTTACGATTCTTCCATAAAGCCCATGCCACCATAAACACCTTATTTACCTCACTACGCCTTCTGTGTTGCAAGTTTTTTGCTGTCCAGTCCATCATACAACTGCTAATACCAGAGAAATGACCCAACTTTTGCCAACATAGTTATGCTACAGGACAAACTACTAGCGTATGATAGGCTGTTTCTTCCTGTAAATTACAAACTGGGCATCTATTGTCCACATTTACCTTTCTGCAAATCAGTCGATCCTTAGTAGGTAAACAATCACGAACTGCTCGCCAGACAAAATGCTTCACTTTTAACGGAATTTTCAAGTTCCATATTTTGTTCCAAAAACCAGAGTTACTACTTGCCTGATTATGCGCTACACTGACTCTTACATTATCATAAACACTTCTGACTGTATAATGGCCCAACTTGTCGAATCTCCAAAACCATGAATCATTGTCATTGCGATTTATTGGTATCGAAAGAATTAAACTGATATCTCTCTGAACAAAAATATCTTTCAATAACTCTTCATTCCATCTGTCTTGATCCATCTCCATTAAAGAAGAAACCATACTGCCTTTTAATGCTTCGTGCTCTGTATGAATATAAGGGTCCTCAACACAGGGAAGCCAAGGATCCTTGGTTATATCTACTGTACTTCCATTTCCAACCCTCCTAGCTATCCCCTTTCTTACCAACTCCTGTGCTTCCAAAATGCTCCTCCACACGTAACTTGGGTTAGGTCCCAGCTTCGCTGTCAAAAAACTACCCGTAGGATAGTATCTCGCTTTGTACACCTTGCTCACCATACTATCCTGTCTAGTAACTAACCTCCAAGCTTGTTTCCCCAAGAGTGCTAAATTGAAATCTTGCATCTTTCTAAATCCCAGACCCCCTTCAGATTTTTTCGTGCACATACGATCCCACGACATCCAATGTAAGCCTCTCATTTTCTTAGTTGAAGATCTCCACCAAAAATTGCACATCAAACTCTCCAATTCAGTGCAAACCTGCTTAGGAATCAGAAAAACGCTCATAGCATACGTTGGAAGTGCTTGAGAGACTGTTTTAATAATCAATTCTTTACCTCCCTTTGAAAGATATTTCTTGTCCCAACCTTCAATTCTATTCTGCATTCGACTTTTAAGATAACCAAACGCTGCAGTTTTGTTTCTTCCTATAACATTAGGAAGGCCAAGATAAGTTGTTTGCTCTGTTGCTTCTTGAAAATCAAGCATATTGCAGACTGCTTCCTTTACCTCATGATCTGTGTTGCTACTAAAAAAGACAGACGACTTCGCTTTGTTGATCTTTTGCCCTGAAGCTCTTTCGTATGTTTGAAGCATTAAATTAATCTGATCTGCAGAATCACCATTAGCTTTGCAATAAATATACGAGTCATCTGCAAAGAACATGTGCGTCAAACTCGGAGCACCCCTTGCCACCCTGATACCAGCTAGTAAACGTCTTCTCTCAGCATCTTGAATTAAGGCTGTCAAGCCCTCCATGGACACCAGAAATAAATATGATGAGAGTGGGTCTCCCTGCCTGATCCCTCAACTAGGCACAATTAAACCAAACTCCGTCCCTGAATGCGTTATCTTATATCGAGCCGAAGTAACACATTCTAACATCAGATTTACCAACTTCCTGTCAAAACCCAGTTTCTCCAGCATAGCTCTCAAAAAATTCCATTCTACACGGTCATATGCCTTGCTCATGTCCAACTTTAAAGCCATCCATCCCGTTTTACCAGTCACTTTACGTTTCATGTAATGCATAACTTCATAGGAAAGCATTATATTATCAGAAATCAACCTCCCCGGTATGAAAGCACTTTGTGTTTCCGATATTACATCCCCTAAAAGACCCTTAATCCTGTTTGCCAATACCTTCGAAATTATTTTATATACAACATTGCAAAGCGAGATTGGACGAAGATCAGCCATAGTAGTCGGGTCATTCTTCTTAGGGATTAAGACAATGTTAGTATCCGTTACGCTTTCCTCAAACTTGCCAGTAACAAAGAACTGTTGAGTCATGTGCACTATGTCCTCTTCCACTACCTTCCAGTACTTCCGATAGAACCCTGGGCTCATTCCATCCGGCCCAGGTGATTTATCTGGGTGCATACTGAATAGAGCCAATTTTACCTCCTTAGCTTGAACTGGTGCAGTCAACATAAGATTCTGCTCTTCCTTAATCTGACTTGAAATACATCCAACAACCTCTGTCCATTCCGTATCTGTGGCCGAGAACAATTGAGAGAAATAATTAACCATAGTTTCTTCGATCCCCTTACCCCATTCCACCTGCTCACCATTATCATTAACCAGCATAGTAATCTTATTTGCCCTTCGTCTTGATTTTGTAGCTGCATGAAAGAATTTACTATTATTGTCCCCCTCTTTTAACCAAAGCTGCTTGCATCTCTGCCGCCAAAAAACTTCTTGCTCACTGTATATTTCCAACAGCTTATTGGAACTATCTTGGTACATTCTTACTGAATACTCGTCTTTCCTTCCCTTTGTACGCTGCATAACTCTCTTTAGATGCTGAATACGAGTTCTGAAACACCCTGTGATTTCTTTTCCCCATTTCGCCAGCGTCTCCAAAGTAAGATTGATTTTCTCTGTAAATGATCTGTCCTGATTCATCTGACATATTTCCTCCACTATCTTACCACACATAGGATCCCTCAGCCAAGCATTTTCAAATCTAAGGCGTTTAGTTTTGACCAGCTCAGAACGAATAAAGGGCTCCAACAATATGGGACTGTGATCCGAAGTTGTGATTTTCAAGTTGGTTAACTTAGCTTCCTCAAACTGTTCCATAAATTCATTCGTAACTAAAGCTCGATCTAGCCTGCTCTCAATCCACTTATCTGTACCATACCCACTCTCCCACGTAAACGGATATCCTTCCAACTCCAAATCATGTAAACCACAATCCTTCATACACTTTCGAAACCCATTAATAAGCCATGACGGATATGGTCGACCTCCCCTTTTATCCTCTTGGTTAACAATATTATTCATATCCCCTATCAAGACCCATGGTAACTTCATTTGACTATGCAGCTTGCAAATTAAGTCCCATGTTTCCTTCCTCTTAGCCCTATCAGGCTCACCATAAACACCCGTAAGCCTATATTTATTCCAACCTTTTGTCTCAATTATCACGTCAATATGATTCTTACTATATGACATGACTGTCACCTCTTGCTTACTTCGCCATAAGAAAGCTAGACCTCCACTGTGTCCCTGAGACTCCACTGTAAAAGCACCCTCAAAACCGATAATATCCTTTACCTTTTCGACTCTTTTAACTTTACACAAAATTTCACTAAGAAAAATGAAATCCGGGCTCTTCTGGAGTATGGACTCCTTAAGGAATTGTAAAGCCCATGGGGTCCCAAGCCCATGGCAATTGCAGCTCCAAGTACTCATAATGTCCGGCGAGCCCCTTTCACAAGGCCCGCCATTATCACGTTTTTTGGATCATTGACTTTTACTGGACTGGTTTGCTTATCTTGCTCCATGACTACAATATTTTCCTCATCTGAGCCCATTTCTAACTCCGTATTTTTATTAATATCCTCCAACTAGCCCAACCCATCGTCTGTTCTCCTCTTTTTATTTTCTATCACTGTCACTCCTTTTTTCACGGGATTTGATTGACTAAGTTCCCCCTTATCTCTTTTGAATTTAAGACACTGCTATGCGCGCCATTCTGTTTAGATTGATTTGTTTCTCTCCCTTGATTTTCTCTAGCCAACAACAATCCCTGATTTCTTGGCATAGTATCCATCTGATCGTAACCGTTCCCTGATTCCTCTGTTGACGAATTCCGTTCGTTGCCATTTCCGTCTCGCAACCATTTTGCACCGATCAAATTTGTTTGCCATCTAAATGGTGCTCTCATCCATGATCCATAGGGTCTATCAAGTTCGTTCTCCGGAGCATCAAATAGTCGACTACAGAACCTCTCTGAATGACCCAGTAATCTGCATATGAAGCAGAACGTAGGGACATTTTCATACTTAAAGATAATCCAAAACCAATCATTACCAGTCTTCCTTATTTTCATTCTCCTCTTTAATGGCTTTGACAGATCTATTATAACTCTTACTCGAAGATATTCACGCCACACATTTTTAAAATTGTTTGGACATGATTCAACAAAGCTTCCAATGTAATTTCCAACTTCTTTGACCACTTTATCTGTAAAAAATCCTGCACGCAGTTCATGAATCTGGATCCACAAATCCATCGAATTTAATTTGACAGCTCTTGGAACATCTCCTGCTTTCATCCTTGCAATTACCAATGCCTTCCGGTTGAAAGACCATGGACCGCCTTCTATGACTCTCTTGATATCCACTGCATGATAGAACTGGAATAAGTAGAGATTGATATCAATCTCTTTAATAAAGACTCCCTTTCCTGGTCTCCAGATTGCAGCCATCGTTTGCTTCATCGCTGAAAAATCCACTACTCCCTCCACCAGAAATCTACCCACCAGACAGAGATCTTGATTAAAATCTTGATTACTATCCAAACCTTGTTCGCCTGTTTCCACTTCAAAGGCCAAACCTTCTTCCTCTTCATCCTCTAACGTGACATTATTCATAGTCTCAATGATGTTGCTTGTTGACGCCATAATGGTACTGATAAAACAAATGAGACAAATAAAACAAAACCTTGAATATATCAAGACAATATTACCATGTCAAAAGACAAGACATTAAACCCTAACTGTGATATTACTGGTGAAGAAGCATTTTGTCAGTTTCATGTCCCATCTTGATAAAGTCCAATATTCAAGAGTCCAATAAATGGTTATATTTACTTGGATCGTAATTCATGAACTGCAGCATAGTCCAAATTTATGTAGCATTTAGACGAACTATATGTACTGACTTGAAGCATATCTTCAAAATTATTCGAATTCAAGTGATCATTATCATACATATTAGGAATATACAACACACTATATTATAAAATTTAATTCCGTCATTTATACACAACCATTGATACAACATACTCACAAAATGAAAAAAAAAAGAATCTCATCACAAAGTTACCCGATCATATGATAGTTTTGTGATGAGAAAGTAACCCTTAAAACTGTCACGTAAAGCTGACCATATATGAAAGTGGGTTTTGAATTTTTACTGTCTAATTTCTTCACATGAATCAAATTTTATACAGGATAACTTTCCCTCGACGATGGAGTGAGACTTTGATCATCCATTGATGGAGGTCCATTTATGAAACCTGATTTTATGATGCTCTTCTCAAGTGTCGATCTTTAAAATTTTTATGAGTGAAAACTTTATGCACATGTGTATTTATATAAAAATTTTAGACTTACCTGAACTTTTGTCTTTTTAGTTTGAAATTTGAATTTTGAATTTTGAAATAATGTTAAGAGATATTTATGTCTCTATCCTAAAATATTAGTAATTATTTTTTAAATGTATATTATAAAAAAGAATTTCATATCCGCTTATATTTTTGAAATCTTATGTATTATGTATATGTGGTGGCAATTTAATTAGAAATATATTATAGAAATCTCGGTAGAGAATTACATAAGAAAATTATTCAAAATTATTATATATTTGAATCAAATTGATTTTTTTAAATGTATACTATAAAAAAGAATTTCATAGCCGCTTATATTTTTGAAATCTTATGTATTATGTACAAATGTGGTGGCAATTTAGTTAGAATTATATTATAGAGATCTTGGTAGAGAATTACATAACAAAATTATTAAAAATTGTTATATATTTGAATCAAATTGATTTTTTTAATGTATATTATATAAAAAAAATTCATAGCTGGATATACTTTTGAAATCTTATGTATTATGTACATATGTGGTGACAATTTAATTAAAATTATATTATGGAGATCTCGGTAGAGAATTACATAACAAAATTATTGAAAATTTATTATATATTTGAATCACATTGAGTTCTAAATATTCTACTATATAACTCTAATAAGTAGGAATGCTTGGTAGAGAATCATTATACATATATAAATAAATATAAATATATATATATATGTATATTTATATAAATATGTATATATAATATAATTTTAGGCGTTGTAACTTTTTAAATAGTCAAATGTAATTTTGTGTTTTATATTTTTTCTTATTAAAATGTAAATATTAAATATAAATATAAATTTTAATTTTTAATTTTTTTTCAAATTTATGATGAGATTATTATGTCATAATTTTTGGTATTTTTTGTTTTTCATGATATATAGTTAAAATTTTAATTTTTTTAATTTTCATAATATGTAGAAACATATTTTAAATGTTAAATAAAATAGTTCAAATTGATTTTGTAGTAGACTAAAAATTATTCAAGATTGTTATATAATAGAAACAATGATTTTTGGAAATTAAAATGTTAATATTATATATTAGCTCTAAATTTTATATCTGATAGGGATAAATAAATCCTGATTGTATAATTAAATATTGCATTAATTATACAAGGTATGGGCTGCTCGGCCCAATAAGAAGATGTATGACATTCAGACCAGAAAGGTTAACATGCTGATCAGGCCCGATGGACCAGATCAGGCCTGATGAAACAAAGAAGGCCCAAAAACCCTGATTATTAATTAATTTCGTAATTAATTAATAAGGAAAAAATCAGCTATTGAGAAGAGTCCCGATAAGGATATAAATCCTTACAGATTAGCCTCAAGGGGACCTAAAAGGATAAAAAATCAGTTTCCTACTATCTAGGACTCCAAAGTCCATTCTAATTATGAGACTTGCCCACCAAGTCTCCTATACCAAGTCCAATTCAAGGACTCCCAACATCTATATAAGGGGCCTCATCCCACACATAAGAACTACGTTTTTTGACTTGATCCTTGGCAATCAGCAAGGTACGTAGGCATGCAGATTGAGTCACAAAACACAAGAGCAGTCAAATCGAGCCTTGAAACTCACGTTCCTTTTTATTAGATACAGCAATTATATATATTAGTTTTAATCCATAACAATATCGTCTGAAATAAAACTCGATTACTTATCTTTACTTTTATATTAGAGAATTTTTTAAATGTACTTCAATATATGAAGTCACAAAATGTAACTATGAGAGCATTTAATAAATGTTAATTACAAAATATGAAGTTGGAAAATTTTATTTTGGTATAAAATTCACTGGAAATAAAAAAATAGTTTATACCGGGGTAACAGTAGACTACATGATTACATAAAATTAACCTGAGTACTCCACACATCTGAGTATTCCATATTTATTTATCCTGATTGGCAGAAATTCTCTGTCTTTTGATTTTTGATTGGCTACAGAAATACCTTTATATAGGAGGATTGGCCGGAATGCAACAGCTTCGTTTTACATTGATGTACATCCTACCTATCTATAGTTATCAAATTTTGCGGGAAAAAAATTGTACAAGGCAGCAAAATAAACCATAAATGAGCAACAAGCAAGCCATATCTTTTTTTTGAAAGACCAATTTCATTAAACAAGCTCCAATTGTAGCAGGAGAAGACTCGATACAGGACTGAGAACAAGGGAAAACAAAGAACATTAAACATAACCCCTGCTAGCTGCCACCAGGGGACTAAACACGACCCTAAAATAGAACTAACAAGACTCTAAACAGAAAGCTAAACAAGGAACTGCAGTAACAGATAATCCTTCAGCTTACCTACTATGCGTGAAATTAACAAACCCCCAGAGAGACATGGGATGATTTGAATAAGGAACTGAATGAAGTTTTGAATTGATACTTCATCGTCTTCTTAAAAGATAGTTGTGCTTCAAGTTCCTTCAACAGATCCTGATTGTGAGTGATGAAGGGATGTCCCAAAAGCTGTTCCGCCGTCCATCTGGTTTTAACACTCGTTGTTAAACATCTTCTCACGAAATCTTTTGCATTCACTGATAGAGACTCAAACTTCGGTACTAACAAGCTTAACCTGTTATCTTCATAGTTAGCAATCAACTCCCCTAAACATTCTTCATCAACATCGAGAAATCTAGTCCATAAACCACCCTCCCCTAAAAGCATCTCCAATACCATGCAACCAAATGCCCATATATCCATCGCTGCTTCATGATCTCCAAACACTACAGATTCTGGCGAACTGTATAGTAAAGTTCCTCGATACTTGTACTGTTGTCCAGCCCCGCAACTTATCTTTCCACTCTTTTTTGCCAATCCAAAATCCGCTAACTTAAGATTGTACTTCACCACACCTTTACATTCACCGTCTGGAATATTAAAAACAAGAACATTACCGGGCTTCATGTCACAGTGAACAAAACCCTTATTATGCACATGAGAGAGTCCCTTAAGCAACATACACGCATACCAACTCGCTTCATATTCTGGCAGCAATCCACCCTTTGATTTCAATAGTTGTCTGAATGTGCCTCCATTAGCATACTCAAGCACTATATTATAAAATCTCTTGTCAAACTCAATACTATTAAAATCCTCCTCCACGAAACAATGAACGATCTCTTTGCATCCTCTAAGTTCATACAAAACAGCCCTCTCCAACCACAAAGACCTTGAAGATTTTTGTAATGAAGATTTTATGGCCACTGTTCTGGTCGAATTAGAAGATACACATTCTGCTCGAAAAACGAAGCCGTACGATCCTTGTCCCAAAAACTTGGTTCTCAACCACTTTGTAGCCATGATCAGTCTATAGAATTAGAAGACCAATACTAAACTTTAGGTTTCTTCTGTATATATAGTGTACACTTTTCCTTACATCCTTAAAATATGATTGTAGTTTCCTCTTTGTGATCGGCTTAATAACAAACTTGGACACCAAGTTTATATAGGATTCGAATTTAATTAAGGTAGTACTTCTTATTATGACATGTTGGTTAGTTCCCGTTAGTTACTTGTATATAGGTAACAACTAACAGGTGTACTAGTTTGTTTTCGCGAAATAGTAGCACTTTTTTTTAACAAAACAGTTCATATTTTATATCCTTATATAATTGTTAGTGGCACTTTTTATTCCCTAGGATTACTTAGTTCCCGTTAGTTACTTGTATAGTTGTATATAGATAATAGTTGCACTCGATCATAAATAGGTTTCACATCTGACATAGTCGTTTGTTTCCTCGAATTAGTTGCACTTTTTTTTAATATAGTCCATATTTTATATTTTTTTCTGTACGATTAATATGTACGGTATATTTTTAATTTTATTTTTAAAATAATAGTTTATTAACTAAACACATCAAAAACATAATCTATGTGTGTCATATTTTTACTATTCTAGTTTTGATTTGATCATTTTTTTCATTAGTTGATTCTTTCGATAGACGATTGAAACTATTAATATTACGTTATAGTTGGTGAGCTGTACGTTTTTCTAAACTTTATTATTTCATTTTTTTATGATTTTATAAATTTATTTTTATAATCTATATAAACTATTTAATACTATCTATCACTATTATGTAAAAGATAAACATTAAAATTTTTGATACAGAGCCTGTTTTTTGGTAAACGTTGATTTTACCAAATTACCCTTACTTTACTTAAATGTTATATTAAAAAATATTAACAATTAAACTCAATTATCAGTAAAAAAAACTTATATTTTGTAAACACCTCTGTAATGTAAAGGGTATTTTTCATCGGCTAGCTTACAAAAGTGAAACAATTTTATGCAAATTGCCTAATGATGAGTACTATCTTCGCTACCTTACTTTGTTGTTTGTAGGATCAAAATAAATGGCATGCCCTTCCTTTCTCCTTGAGGTAATTTTTATATTTAATATGGCACGCGGTAACTTGCTCATCATATTCTTATTATATAATATGTATATGGAGGATCTTATCCAAATTTTTGCTAGTTATTATGTTCCCTGCACTACCGAATTAATATGAACCGTTAAATTTTTAAACAAATTGATCATAGTCGTTGAATCTAGAATAAAGAAATAGTATATACCTAATAACAGGTAGGAATTCTAAATTGAATAGAATATACCCTTTCAATGATTTAAACCAAAAAAGTAGGTATCCTAAATCGAAAATAATAATAGGATAATAATGCAAAATTCGTATTTATATTTTTTTAAATTCCACACAATTGTTTTACACAAAAATTTTAAATTATCAATGAATTAAACATTATTTCGTGAGTTTCGCGTGAGTTGTATAAATCGTTAAAATCTGATTTATAGAACTTAAACTAGAGTCGAAATAAAATCAAATAAAACTCGATAATTTTTTGTTTGTTTGAACTTTAAATTGATTTTTTTAACTATTTCAGATCCATTATTTTTTTAATAAAAAATAAAATATTCGTGCATTACATGCCGAAATATTAAAAATTTGTAGTCGATTATCCGGTACGGTACTTGGATTTATAGAGTAATTGAGTTTATATAACATACTGGTTGATTACTATCTAATATCTATGTTATTCATGATATTGTTTTCAAATTTAAACAGAGATCTTTCCTTTATCGGTGTAATGACATTAAAACAAGACAAAATAATGTACACTATTCATCTTGACTAATACAAAATTATACTATTGATCGAAACTAAATTTTTTTGTTATTAAACTGGTAATTCGCCGATCGAAATAATAGCATCGAGTTAAAACAAAATAATGTATACTATTTATCCAGGTGAAAAGATTATAGAATTAATCCACGGTAAAACAAAATTAAAATCAAAATAAAATTCGACCAGCTAAAATAAAATAATGTATACGATTTATCTGAGTTAAACAAAAGTATATATTTATCCGATTTTAAACAAATTAAAATCAAACTAAATATTATTAGTTGGATTTGATCAGTATAATAGGTTTCAGGATAAAAAAATTATAATAAAATTAAATGTGATTCAAATTATTTGAAAAGCGACCAAAAACCTTGCAAGCAACATTTCAAATTATTGAATATCGAATGATGCTACAAGAAGCGGTGAGTTGTATCTAGTCGCCACGACGCTCCTCGAGATATGAATGTCGTCGAAGTCATAGTCTGAGGTCCCATAATGGGATCGACGACGCGATAGCCGTTGTTCCCCGTTAATAGAACAAGTGACTACCCGTCGAGGGACAGGAAAGAAAGGGAATGACAACCTCACCCCCGTCTTGACAAGGAGTTTACCAAACTAATCGCAACAATCTTAACCTTGCTAAAAACTGAACCAGACTATCGCCCAAAAGAAAACTCGCATAGGAAAAAATTTGGCTAATCCCATAAAGCTCGATATAATGAATCTTGTTCGAGAATTTGCAGACATTTTTGCATGGGATCCTAAAGAAACTATTATATTAGTAGATTTGCAGTTAATCGGTGCAACAACTATACATGATGGGCTTCTCCAAAGCACGACCACACTCTGCACATACCACGATATCATGAACAGCCCCCTTTGATTCTGGAAGTATGAACCGATCACAATGATCTGGTGTATGAAGCTTTTTAATAAAATCATTCAGCGCAGCCAAAAAGCCTTTCTCGTCACTTTGATGCTTCCATTTTAAAACAATACAAACTCGTCAAAAATCTTTCACCTTTTACTTTTACCATTTCTCCGGTACCTCGACTAATTACTGCCCATCCTTGGTCACTATTGTTAAAGTAGATCATGGTCATGATTTCTTGCATTATCTGATCATTTTCGGCAGACTTTCCCTGTTGCACTTTGGAGTGCCACATGCTCTCCGGCCTGCTCCAAAAGTACCACATTAATGTCAAATCACATAACACATGACAAAGACATTCTAGCTGGATATTGGCAGCGCGCACTACTGCTTGCATTGTGGTTGTGAACTTGCGGATCCAGTCAATATTCTCACCACCGTACAAGCAAATGTGCTTTTCTTCAGAAATCTACAAAAGAAAACTGGTCTTGTAAGTTGGTTTTGTAATATTATGTGCAACAGTGATTGCATAGTGGCCTTGCCCAATTAAAGATCAAGGGTTCGGAATCTGCTAGTATCTCAATCTTCCATGATTCTTCTTCCCAAAGTTGCTCTTCTTTTAAGCTAGTAAAATGGTAAGCCAGGTCACCCCAAATCCATAACATATGGAAAGCTTCTTGGTGAAGTGCCAATAGTCCTAACATATGGAAGGCTTCTTGTTGATCCAACACCACAACAATAGGCTTCTTGGTGAAGTGCTAATAGTCCTAAATGTACTTAATCGCAGCTGGATCGAGCATCAACGGATGATGCAAAGATAGCCATGGCATTTTCTTCTGTGACTTCTCATATTTTTGTTATTTTTCTTCATCCCTTGGAATTGATCTGTCCGTGACTAGAATCCAGACAAATTCACAACGATACTTACGCATAATTGGGTTTTGCTTTTCTGCTGCAAAATTCAGTTCCAAAATTTCAATCTCCTCTAATGGAGTCAAATCCTGAAATGAAAAGCAGCACAATATTCCTTCTCAGCCTCTCAATGCTAACTTGTTTCCATGCACGTTAACTGATAGCTCCTGGTGGCGGGACTGCTCCTTTGACGCCGCGCCTGGATCCTTCGCCGCTGTGGAGGTGTAGCTGTCGTGGGGCTCCTACAAAATAACACCGGAAGGGGGGTTTGAGTCCCGCGGTGCCTCCGGTGTGAGAAAGAACTCGCTTTTGGGGAAGATGAAGATAGATATGAATGTAAGGTGGCTGTGTGTGTATATGAGCGTGAGAGAGTGATTAACCCTAAAACCTTACTTTCTTGGGCTATTTATAGGCCAAGGATAGGGTTTTGGGGTTGGTACTTTTAAATCGTAGCCATCGGTTCTGGGAGCGGAGGACACCTGGTTGGAGTGGATGCTTTACACGTGTCAGCGTGGGACTGGTCAAGGAATGTTCTGAGGATCCTCTGACACGTGCCCTGATTATTTCCATGATTGATGTGTGACACTTGTCCATGTCATATGCTTGGGCCAGTGTCTCACGTACTGGGATTTCTCAAGGTTGGGCTTGCGGGACTGAGCCAGTGCGCGGGACTAGACCAAGTTAGGAGTCCAGGACTAATTCTTCCAGGAGCTATATGGAGTTAGGCGTCCAGGATTAGACCTTGCAGGAGCTATATTTACTATCATTAACGATCAGAACTTGATTATTTGCAAGTAATATTTCAAAAATCATGTGGCAGATTAAAATAATAGAGAGCTAACCCTTCTCTTGGTAGAACTATCAAATAATGGGTAGAGAGCTAACCCATTGGGAGCTGATCGTCTTTTGGGTTGATCAAAGCCTTTAAGACCTTAATGTTGTCAATGTGAGGTGTTTCAAACAGCCGAACAAGTCTTCCATAAGCTTCATTGTGTTTCATCATAGTCATAGCTGATATATATAGATTCTCGAGTCATATACGTGTACAAAAAGGATACTATATGTTGCTTATAGACACAAATGTACAAGAAATATACTGATGTGCTGATGGCAAAAGGACAATCGTTTGTTAGAGCACCCACAGTGGGGAGTGCCTCTTTTTAAATTTAGTGGACCCCTTTTAATGTCCACCTAAGTTAATATGTCCCTGAGAATCAAGTGGACTAGTTTGTCCAATGGAGGGTCAGTTTAGCCTCCTTTTAAAATCATTTTTATAATATTTTATACATCTACTTATATATATATAAACGTATTAATTCTCTTTTATTAAATTTGATCGCACTAATTTAATTATACATTCTCATTAACTCAATCATTAACTTATTTATTTAATTTGCAAATATAACTCGATTGTACTAGCTTAAAATTTTAATTAAGTAACAATTTAAAAATTATAATAATCAAATAAAAGTGATTAAAATTTTAAATATACTAATTAAATAAGACAAAAAAACGTAATTAAAATCTAGCATATTACTAAAACATGAAATAAAAATACATTAAATTTAAATATTACAATTTTAAAAAAATTAACGATTATTATGAAACTGCAAACACTACAAGAAAGTCAGGGTATTTTCGACCAACTAAAAATGACTGCGGCTAAATTCTACCTTATTTGGTCGATTTTAAGGGACACGGGTAAATTCAACCATTTACGGTCGAATTTAGGAGCAGTCGTTTTTAATCGGTCGAATTTAGCGGCTAAATTCAACCGATTTTTTATTCGGTCGAATTTAGCAGCTAAATTCAACCGACTTTTTTTTTCCGGTCGAATTTAGTAATTTGCCAAAAAAGGGGGGAAACTTCCCACCAATAACTTGAATTTAAAAAAAAATAAATTAGACCATTTTTGGTCGAATTTAGTAAATGGTTTGGGCGGGAAATTTCCCGCTTTTTTTCAAAATGAATGGAAATAACAAATTTGCCGTTAAAGAAAATGCACAAATAGTTTTTTACTAAATTCGACCAAAAATGGTAGAATTTAGCTAAAAGCGAACGAAATCGGTTGAAATTTCCAATTTTTTTTAAAAAACTTGTTTTTGTTTTTTAAATGGTTAGTACATATCATGTAAAGAGAAAATTTAAATTAAAGGACACTTTCATTTTTTAAAAAAAATTATTTAGGAATATATATAGATATATACATATATATATACATATAATATATGTATGTTGAATTTCTATTTGCGTTATATTTGATAAAAATTTTAAAAAAATATTAGTTAATTAAAACAAATACAAAAAAAATTGATATATCAAGAAGACATATACTTAAATATAAATTCACATAACATGCTATCATGGTGATAAAAAAAACTTCTAATTAAATAATTACGAAGAACAAGTTTTTATAATTAAACATGAAGTTTATGGTATGAATTAGGGTTATAATGTTTATTTATAATTTTTTTAAGTGAATCAACCATACGAATGGGAATATTGTCAAAAATAAAGAGTGTACATAAAAAATAATTTACTTATATATTAAACATTAGTAAAAAATATTGGTCAAACGATTGGCAGTTAAAATAGCAAATTAAAAAAAATTATTTTTTTCTAAAAATTTTATAATACCACTAAATTATATGGATTTTAACATCCATACGGTTGAATTATTCATAAATATTAACATCAATATGGGAGTAAACACTAGTTGGAAGTATTATTCAAACTATTTGTTGATTATTAACATAAAAATAAAATAAATTAATTTTTTTTCTGAAATTTTTGTCATATCACCAGAATATTTCGATATTGACATCTGTACGGTTGGATCATTTATAAATATTTAAAAAAACAAAACATGAATATGAGACTAAACAATAGTAAGAAGTACTAGTCAAACTACTATTTAATTGTTAAAATAGCAAACCAAATCATTTTTTTCTAAAAATTTGACTATATCACTAAAATATATAGATCTTGACATCCGTATAGTTGGATCATTCATAAATATTTTTTTAAAAAAACTGAAATATGAATATAGGATTAAAAACTAGTAAGAAATACTGGTAAAACTACTGGTTGACTCTTAAAATAACAAACTAAATAAATTATATTTTTCTAAAAAGTTTGTAATATCATTAAAATATATAGATCTTAACGTCCATACGGTTGAATTATTCTTATATATTTTTAAAAAAAAATTGAAACATCAATACGGGACTAAACACTAGTTAGAAATACTATTCAAACTATTGGTTGATTGTTAAAATAAGAAGCAAAATCTTGACATATATATATATATATATATATATATATATATATATAGATCTTGATATCCGTACAGTTGGATCATTCATAAATATTTTTTTAAAAAACTGAAATATGAATATAGGATTAAAAACTAGTAAGAAATACTGGTCAAACTACTGGTTGACTGTTAAAATAACAAACTAAATAAATTATATTTTTCTAAAAAGTTTGTAATATCATTAAAATATATAGATCTTAACGTCAATACGGTTGAATTATTCTTATATATTTTAAAAAAAAATTGAAACATCAATACGGGACTAAACACTAGTTAGAAATACTATTCAAACTATTGGTTGATTGTTAAAATCTTGACATCTGTACGGCTAGATCATTCATAAATATTTTTTTTAAAATCAAAACATCAATATAGGATTAAACACTAGTAAGAAATACAAGTGTGACTACTTGTTAACTGTTATAATAGCAAACTAAATAAATTTGTATTTTTCTAAAAGTTTTGTGATATCATAAAAATATATAAATCTTAACATCCGTATGGTTGGATTATTCATATATATTTTTAAAAAAATTGAAACATGAATACGGGACTAGACAGTAGTTAGAAGTACTATTCAAACTATTGGTTGATTGTTAAAATAACAAGCAAAAGTAATTTATTTTTTCTAAAACTTTTGTCACATCACCAAAATATATATATCTTGACATTCGTACGGTTGGATCATTCTTAATAATTTTTTGAAAAATTGAAACATCAATATAGGATTAAGCACTAGTTAGAAATACTAGTGAGACTACTTGTTAACGGTTAAAATAGTAAACTAGATAAATTTATTTTTTTATAAAAATTTTGTGATATCATTAATATATATAGATATTAACATTCGTACAGTTGGATTATTCATATATATGTTTTTTTAAAAATTAAACATGAATATGGGACTAAACACTTGTTAGAAGTAATATTCAAACTATTAGTTGATTGTTAAAATAACAGACAAAATCAATTTATTTTATTTCTAAAAATTTTGTCATAACCATAATATATAGATCTTGACATCCGTATGTTCGGATCATTCATATATATATTTATTTTAGAAAAATTGTAATATCAATACAGGGTTAGACACTAGTAATAAATGACGATTAAACTACTGATTGACTATTAAAATAGAAAACCAAATATTTTTTTTAACATTTTGTCATATCACAAAAATATATATTTAAATTAAGAGTGTATGTGAAAAATCAATCTATTTAAATATTAAAATCTTAAATATTTTAACAAGTATATGTGTCATATGCATTAAATACTATAATAGTTGTTTAATTTAGTTACTAAATTCTACCAAAACTAGTCAAATTTAGGTGCTAAATTCGACCAAAATTAGTCAAATTTAACTAAATTCGACCAAAAATGGTAGAATTTACCCGTGTTTTATTTTCGCCCAAATCTGGTTGAAATAGTAAATTTGACCATTATTGGTCGAATTTAGCACTTTTTAGAATTGCCATTTGTCACGCTTCCATTGGCTGGGAAGAAAGCACATGGATTGCCAATTTGAATTAATCTTGATCATTCATTTATTTCTCAATCCTCTCATCCCAACCATTCAATTTTTCACCCTCATCTCTTTCTCTATATATTCCCCATTCAATTTCATTCCCTTATAAAAAAATACACTCATACTTAACCTTACTCTCTAACTACATACACACTCATCCATATTTTGTATATTCCAAATAATATATATATACATACACACACACACACACATCTCTCATACTAAATCTCCTCTAATTATATTTCTCCAAATGTCAAATTAATATAAACCAATTCCGGTGAATTCATTCGATTCACACCAATTCCGGCGAGTTCACCATTTCACAACAATTCCGGCGAGTTCGACTCCATCACCTCCGACGAAAGTTTATGCCATCACCTCCGGCAAATTCATTTCCGAAAAATTAGAAGTAAAATAAGACTTTATTAATTAGTTCATGTATGTGAACCAATTTAAGTTTATTTTTAATTTTTTTTCATATTTATTTATCATTTGGGTGAGTTAATTTTATAATATTTGATTTTCAATATGTTACTAAAGGATATAAATTGTTATATTTTAAAATCTATATTACATATTTATGTAATTTTAATATTATTAAATAAAAATTACTATTGTGTCCGTTATTATATTATAATATTACATTATGGAAAATCTAGGAAAAAATTCCAAAAAAAATTGAGCAACAAAATGCATTCTGCTGAATTTTGCTGCTGTTTTTTAAAAATATGGCGCTTACTAAATTCTACCAAATTTGGTCGAATTTAGCAAACTTATTTCGACAAGATTTGGTCGAATTTAGAAAACTTATTACGACCAGATTTGGTCGAATTTAGTATTTGTGGGCGGGATTTTTGAATTTTTACGAAATTTTGAAATTTTGTCAAAAAAATTTGGGGATGAGTTTTTGCAACCAATTTCGGTCGAATTTAGTTGGTCGAATTTAGTCGGTCGAATTTAGTACGGTCGAATTTAGCTAAATTCGACTGCACCCCTTATTTTCGACTAGCCTTTGTTCGACCAACAACTGGTTGGTCGAAAATAGCTATTTTCGACCAAAATCGGTCGAATTTAGCTAAATTCGACCCAAAAAATTCGGTCGAATTTAGCCGAATTTCTTGTAGAAATATGTTCAACAATGTCATTTTTTAGCTGACAATGTGTCTGTCTATCAAGTATCTGCATACTATTTTGAACATATGTTTCATATGGCACAAAAGGTTCTACCCCTAAATTTGGTTCCGGTAAGCCATTTGTTGTATCATCATAGGTTGGTAGAGGACCAAATTGGGTGGCATACGTGTCTCTCTCGTCTTCAACAATCATGTTATGAATTATGATGCATGCTCTCATTATTCTCCTAAGATCTGCTCGGTCCCAAAAGCGTGCTGGACCACGTACAATTGCGAAACGTGACTGTAACACACCAAACGCTCGTTGAACGTCCTTCCCTTGTTAGATAAAATAAATTGTAAATGAAGTTCAGACTTCACAGGACATATATTCAATATTTGCACAAAAGTAGCAGTAAAATAAGAAGTAAATGTCAGGCGACCCCGGCCCAGTTAACCATCCCCAGCCATTTTCAAGTGTCTCATGCAATGGTTATTTTATAAAGTATCCAGCCACGTGGAGCATTTAGTGTCCCCATGCAGTCAAGTATCCCCGCATTTGGGGGTGCTCTTAAAGTGGGTATGAATGTTATTGACCTTAAGGGCCAAACTATACGGTTCCCATGCCTCTGTTGTCAAGACTATGTATCTAATCAATCAAACAGATCAACATTATAATATTCATCATCAACATATATGATCAAATATCAAGATGTCTCAGGAAAGGAGCAGCAGTAAAGACATACTCTTGACTAATGCCTGTAAGGTTAATAACAATGGATGCACAAGCCACAATGCTTCTGATGGTCCAGTAAACAGCTATAGGGATTTGAGCAGTGGCATTAGCCATCTCTGGAGTGTCCGGGCTAATGTACTTAGAAGGGAGGCTCTTAAACTCCACAATGCACTTTGTTAGATCAAGCACTGCCTTGATCAGGCTAACAAGTGACTCAAACATAGGTTCCGAAGATTCTGCCCGTTCCATTATATCTGGAAGTTGCTTGAGGTCTGCAACCTATTTGGATAAAGGATTGGTGGGCAAAAGCTGTGCCACTAGCCGAAATTCGTCATAGATCATAGCAAACGACGCCAAGGCTACCACTACCTTGACATCCCATGGCCCATGGGTAGCTTGAGAGTGTGTTAAAGAGTGACATTGTTGTTGCCTGTGCATCCCCTTCCCCAGAACATTTGAAATATATCTATAACACGTGTAATAATCTTTAAAATTTGTAATAATTATAAACTGAAATTATATTTAGATTACTGGTCATCAGTTACCTCACTGGAGATCTTATCAATAGTTCAAGAATGACAGATATGCCGGTGTAGATCTTTCTCATCCACCGCATTCAACTGTGCTTGAGGTTTCTACAAAATTGAATCACGAGAATAAGTAGTCAGTTTAATAATCAACCAATGTGGTATTTATATGTGTGTATGGTCTGAAATGAAATTTGGAGTAAAAAAAACAGATGATTTAATATGGGAAATAAACACACAAGTGCACTTAGTGAGTCTTAGGAAATTGGATTTAATGAACACACATCTTACTGATAGGCTTATTGTTTGGAGCCTTATTTAGTATACATAAAAACTATAATTTCCAACACGTTACAGGATCACACTGTACCTGAGAAGTTGCGGAAAGAAGAGCGCCGGGGAGGGGTGCATTGGCACGATGCATAATATCTTCAATGATAAGAGGAATGGGTTTGATATAAAACTCACGGCCATCAGGAGTATGTGTACTCAGGATTTGTTCCATCATGACATTGTCATCTGAGGTAGAGAACAAGATCCGATCACCCCTTGCCTGCTGCTTCCTAGCACTCCCAGCCGGTACTATTGCAGCCATTAAGGCAAGCTACTAAATTTAGAATGGAAAAAAGAACACACACAATGACAATTATTTTGGACTAAATTGTGTTCATTAACTATGCAGTTTGTGTTCAACTATTATAACATATTTATAGTAAATAAGAGGGTAGTGATGCGGACTAAAACGCTAACTGAACCAAATACCTTGCTTTGCTTGTCATACTATTGGGTTAAAAAATTGTGTGCATAAAGTTGCTGGAGGGGGTACATGTTTTGTTATATTATCAGCTTTACTGGGGTAGATTTCTCAAGAAGATTCCTGATGAGAGAGTAAAAGAATTGGATGTTAACTTTGGATAAGTTTCCTGACAAATGTATCTGACAAGTTACAGCAAGTGACAAATGTATCTGATAAGTTATATATTTAAAGTTAATAGCATTCATACTCAACCATCTCTGAGTTCAGTTACTTTGATTAAGTGGATTTATATAAATTGTCAAATTTCTAATCTTCTGAATTTTTTTTGTAAGTTCATTTCTTATAGCCAATTTATGGAATCCTTTTCCTTTAAGTATACAGATATTGAAACGTTGTGTAAAATAATACAATTCAGAGAAATATGGGAAAAATTACCACGGTTTGAAATTTTTTACCCAAAATCGGACATGCATCGCGATTCGCGCCTATCTACGCCAGGGAATAAGAAATGCAGGCCTTTGCATGTTGCCAAAAAAAATTGCTGTTAACTCAAAATGGTATGCCATTGATATTGTTACAGAATTTCTCAGTTGGCTTTGAATTTCTATGTCAAGAGACTTAAACTTATATATAGAACAACAAAAGATTCTTAAAATGATTCTTATTGACAACATATTTTGTTACAAATATCAGTAAGAGAAAGCAGTAAACCGGAAAATTTCAAAAACACACTAAAAGAGAAAAACACACACTTAAAAGTGAAAAATTAGAAACTATTCATTTTGGCCGGAGGCAACATCATATAAGGTTGAAGCATTTGCACTTAGTCGGTGCAGCAACGGTACATAATGAACTTCTCCATAGCACGGCCACATTCTGCACAAGCTACCATGTCTGGGACACTGCCTGTTGATCCGGGAAGTATCAGACGGTTACAATGATGCGGAGTATGAAGCTCTTGAATATAATTATTCAGTGCAGGCAAAAAGCCTCTCTCCTCAATGTGATCCTTCCACTGATCAAACTGAGACAAACTCATCAAAAACATTTCACCTTTCCCTTTAGCCATATCTCCGGTACCTCGACTAATCACTGCCCATCCTTGGTCACTACCGTCAAAGCTAAGCATCATCATGATTTCTTGCATTATTTGATCATTTTCAACAGATTTCCCATGTTGCACTTTGGAGTGCCACATGCTTTCTAGCCTAATCCAAAAGAACCAGATTAAGGTCAAATCAGGCAACACATGACTAAGATTTTCAGCAACTATGATGGTATTGTTTTTTCGAATTTTGTCCCTCGGGTTGCTTTTGCCTACATATAACATCTCTAGCTGGATATTGGCAGCACGTGCAACTGCTTGCGCTGTGGTTGTAAACTTGCGGATCCAATCAATATCCTCGCCACCGTACAAGCAAATGTACTTCCCTTCATTAATCTACACAAGAAAATGTGTTAATTCTATGTTCATGTAATAACATTATATACAACAATGATTGCATAGTAGCCTTACCCAATTGAATATCAAGGGTTCAATGGAATCTGCTAGTAGCTCAATTTTCCATGATTCTTCCTTCCAAAGTTGCTCTTCTTTTAAGCTAGTAAAAGGGTAAGCCAAGCTACCCCAAATCCACATCATATGGAGGGCGTTAAGGTTGACAACTTTCCCTTGTTGATCCAACACCACGACAATAGGCTTCTTGGTGAAGTGCCAATAGTCCTTAATGTACTTGATCGCAGCTGGATCCAGCATCGACGGATGATGCAAAGATAGCCATGGCATTGTGTTCTGTGAGTTCTCAAATTGTTGTTGCTTTTCTTCATTCCATGGAATTGATCTGTCGGTGATTGGAAGCCAGACAACTTCATGATGACTCTCAGGCCTGGATGGATTTTGCTTTGCTTCTCTGTACATTGAATCAAAAAGTGAAAGCTCCTCTTGGGAAAAGTCAAGTTCTGAAATGAGAAGAAGCACAATCTTCCTTCTCAGTGTCTCAATGCTAACCTGTTTTCATGCATTTAAGTTCAAAACCTTGATTAATTACATGTAATTTTTAGAATTCTGAAGCAGATTAAAGAACATGAAAATTAACCCTTCTCTTGGTAGAACTCTCAAACAGTGGGAGCTGATCTTCCTTGGGGTAAATCAAAGCCTTTAGGACCTTCATGTTGTCAATGTGAGGTGTTTCAAACAGCCGAACAAGAGTTCTATAAGCTTCATCGTGTTTCATCATAGCTGATATATAGAATCTCGGTCATATACATATGCAAAATTAATACCATAAATTACTTTCATGAACACAAATACAGAAGAAGTATACCAATGTGCTGATGGCAAAGAGACAATTGTTTGTTGAGGTGGCTGTGTATGTTGTTGACCTTATGGGCCAAACTAGACAGTTCCCATGCCTCCGTTGTTGAGGCAATGTACCTTATTAATCAAACAACAATTTTCATCGATCAACAAATATGATCAAATTGTAATACCTCATAACCAAAAAAAGAGTAAACAAAGACGTACTCATGACTAATGCCTACAAGGTTCATAATTATAGATGCACAAGCTACAATGCTTCTGATGGTCCAGTAAACAGCTATAGGGATATGAGCAGTGGCAGTGACCATCTCTGGAGTGTCCGGGCTAATGTACTGCGAAGGGAGGCTCTTAAACTCAACAATGCACTTTGTTAGATCAAGCATTGCCTTGATCAGACCACCGAGTGCCTCAAACTTTGGTTTCAAAGATTCAGCCCGTTCCATTATGTCAGGGAGTTGCTTGAGGTGTGCAACTGATTTGGCCAGAGGGTTGGTGGGGTAAAGCTGTGCCACTAGCCAAAATTCGCCATAGATCACAGCGAATGCCGCCAAGGCTACCACTACCTTAGCATCCCATGGGTAGCTTGAGAGTGTGTTAAATAGTGACACTGTTGTTGCATGTGCATCTCCTCCCCCAGAACATTTGCAGGATATCTAAAAAGGTGTAATAATATTAAAATATGTGACACTTTTTTAAATAATAATGTTCAGCATACTAATTAGAATTTACCTCACAGGAAATCTTATTGATAGTGTAGGCTAATAGTTCAAGAATGTCAGAGAAACCACTGTGGAGTGCCTTGTCATCCACTGCGTCCAACTGTGCTTGCGTTCCCTATAGAAAGTCCTGACAAAATTATAATTTGTGTGTATATATAACGGTGTACATAATTTTTGATATATGTATTCACAGAAGCAGTTGATATATGATTTGGAAAAAACATGCAACAAGCTCACTTAGTAAGTCATATTTTGCTGGTAGACTTGGTTGCAGACTTGTGTCTCGTACATAAAAAATATATTTTTCTATGTGTTTTAATGGTACAGTGTACCTGAAGAGTGCTGGAAATAATAGTGCCAGGGAGGGGTGCAGTGGCACGGTGCATGACATCTTCAATGATAAGAAGAATAGGTTTGACATCAAATTCGCGGCCATCAGGAGCATGTGTACTATGGATCTGTTTCATCATGACATTGTCATCCGACGTAGAGAACAAGCTCCGATCACCCCTTGCCTGCTGCATCTTAGCAATCCCAGACGGTACAATTGCAGCCATTAAAGTCAATTGCCAAATTTAAAATGGAAACAAAACAAAACTTACACTTACTTTGGAATATATTATGTTGGTAAACTATGCAGTTTGTGTACAATGATTGCTACATATTTATAGTAAGTACGAGGGTACTGATGTGGACTAAAGGCTAGCTGAACCAAATACCTTGCTTTCAATACAGGAGCAACTCTAAGAGCTTTTCTTGTAGATAAGTATCTATCTGTTGGAAATGATTCCTTTCCCTCAGTTCATGTCCAACTAAAGCTAAGAAAAGTTGTGAAGATATTACCAACATTTTTTAAGATAGAAAAACTTTGTACTTACTATGAAAAGAGAAAAAATAGTTTAAAAATCAATGTTCTTTCATTAGTATCTTCAAGTTTAAGTTAGACTTGAATAATCAAAAACCAGACTCATCTGACCGAAGTAAAGTCCTGAAAACATGATATGTAGCCAGACCTTAGCCCTACCACTATTTTTTGGAACCCTTTGCAATTTTTTATATAAGCCCGCTTGATCATTCTGGCGCAGAAGCTGTGGCATTATTCAGAACTACCTGGTGGTAGTTTATCGCAATCCAGTACTAGCATTAATCACGAGGCCTGGCCAATTGCTCTCATCATTTTCAACTCTTAAAAGCTTCATGTGGGATATTAAGGTTGTAAACTAATAGTATTAACTATTCAAGCTATTAAATATTTAGAAACAACATTAATGCTCAATATATGACTATTACTTTTGTTAAAGTAGAATAATAAGAAGATTCTTATATACAATTCCTTGCTTGCACAAGTGAAAAGATTTTCAATCCGGATATGGAATGTTCATAGCTACAAGGGTCCATCAAAAAGACACACACGCGCAACACACCAAGTATTCAAGGTTATAGCATTTAAAAATAAGTCCATAATAACATTTCCAAACTTCTCCAAGAAAAGGATTGTCAATAAGTCCATAATAACATTTGAAACATTTTGCATAGCCTCCATGACTACAACTACATAGTGACACTTCACTACAGCCTATCAGTTAGATCCTCTGCGTAAATCTGTGGTTTAGCAGGAGTAATTTAAAAATAGGAAATTGTTTTAGGAAAACTGAGTTGTACTTGGAGTCGCGTTCTAAAATTTTAATCCTGGGGCATCAATTGGTTTTTAGTTTGAACTAGCATATCATGTTTCAATAGCAAAACTTAAGGTAGTTATCAACGGCAAAAAAAAACAGATTATATAGATAAAAGAAACTTCTCTATAATTCATTTACCAAATATTACATTTCCTTTCGCATGATTGATATTGATCAGCACTTATGATCATGAGCCACCTGAGAGATGAGGTTTGTTTGCAGTTTTAATCGCCATTACTAATCCCATATTTCCTACATTTTCTTTCCAAACTGGAAAACGATCAAGGCATTCTATAATTTCCATTTCTTGAAGCTTAATAACATCCTCTGAAATTTCATTTCCAATAAGTACCCAGCTTTTACTATTTTCATTCATTTCTAGTAACCATGACACCTCTTTCAGAATTTTAGTAGCTGTATTCTCAACGCGGAGAATTGATCTTTTCATACTCTCCAACCGCAGCCAAAGTTTATTACTCTGTGTCAATTTTTGAGGATCATAAAGATTTGCTTGGTCAGTGCTGGCCAAATTGTTAAATGCACTTTCTGATGGTCTTTTCTTATCAATGTTGATCACTTCAAAGTTCAGCCCTGCATTTCTGATCTCATCCATTCTTGAAGTGAATGCTCCTGTCCAGTATAAGTCATCACCCCCATATAAGAAAATGTTTCTACCTTCTTCAACCTGGATCAACATAGTATGTAGCAATATTACTGTTGATGATTAATAAAAAAATACTAATAAAATAAAAGAGTTCAGAATTGGCTTTTAAATATTCCCATAGATCTATTAGAATACTAATATAAGATCCCGGAAACGGCCTTGCTGTAAAATCTTGAGCTTTTAGAGTGACTGGTGTTCAGGCTGACAGATGACTCAGGTTCGATCCCGGCCACCCCCAATATTCTCACATTATGGTGCACGAAAGGCAAATTAATGCCCCACAGATGGGCGCCCATATCCACTCATCGACCCATAAATGTGCTTTCGAATAGATCACATTAACTTTCAAATTTATGAATTCCTGCAGAACTGAAATGGCTCTTTCCGAAATGTATGGAATATGAAATCTTGTTTACATGCATTATAAATTATGAGTATAAAGAGCCTTACCCACTTCAGCAACAGAGGATCTACACCATCTAACAGAAATTTCAAACTCCAGTTCTGTTCTTTCCAGAGCTCCTTTTCTTTTAAAGTAGAAAAGGGAAATGCCTTAGCACCCCATATGCACACCATATCCATTGCATTATAATTGGAGACCATGCCTTGCCAGTCCAATGCTACCATCAATGGGTGCTGCTTTTTGTAGTTCCACTCCTGCCTGATAAAGTTCAAAACTGCTGAATTTAGTAGCCAAGGTTTTCGGATGCAGAGACAAGGCAAGGAGTTCGATAAAAAGTTGAAGCTTCTCTTCTGAAAAGAAGTCCATGTATTTGAGGTTGGAATTGGTACCCATATAATTTCATAGCTTCTTCCTATTTTCTTACGGTAATGTTGATTATGTGTCCTTTGCTCTAGCAACTGTATTTGATCTATGGGAAGAAGCTCTGGCGTTGATACTAGGATTATTACCACCTTCTTTTCTAGTTCGGAGATGTTAACCTGTTCCATGCACTGAACATTAACCATGACCACATATTATCATTAAAAAAAATGGTAAAAAAGCATAAGAGCATGTATTATGAATAACTAGGAATGATCTCTTTATTACTTTCTTTTTAAGTGGAACATCTAGAACTTGTTAATAAAGCTATATAAAGAACTCCCAGTGATTTATTTTGGGAACCATTTTTTTGTGTGTAGAGAGCTTGTTTAGTTGATCTGAGAGAAGCCTACTTGTGCTTGTGAAGAGCAATCTTTTAATGGAATTTCATCCTTCACAGCGAATAACATTTGAATGACCTCGCGGTTGTCTCTATGGGGCTTCCCAGAAATATCCAGTAGATTCTTATACAGCTTTGTTTCTGCAAGTTACAGCAGGAACAAAGTTTAGTTGGATACCAGCACCAGGACTTTCTTAAATTAATAAAAAGATAATGATGATGTTGCTACTACCAAACATTCTTATAAGGTTTCATGTCAGCAAAGTATTTAATTATTTCTAAAAATATTCATTCTATCTTTCCTCTTTTTTTTGCTGAACCATTTTCAAGAAATTTACATTTCTTTTCTAAACAGGAACAAAAGTTGCAACCTATCTGATCATGGCACAGATCCACCTGTTTTATGATGTCATTGCATAGTCTTCTTAATCTAGGTACCATATATGAGAGTCCCCATGCTGCAATTGTTGTTGTCTGGGAGATCCTGGAATTGAACGGAGACATTGGTAATACAGTATATAGGAATAGGATATAGCTTGCCAATGCAAGCACAAGACAACAAGTAAAAAGCACAAAAGAGGAGAGAAAATGCACTTCTCTTGATTCATGGCTATATAGTCTGTCGTTTGAGCATAAAATTCTAGAGAGCCTTTAAAGATCCTGTAAGTAGCTATATAGATCTGAGTTTTTGTCAAGGCCATTGCTTCATTGTCCAGATGTACTTCTTTCATGGGCAAATTTTCAAACTTGATGACATACTTCGCTATCTCTACCATAGTATTAACCAACATTCTTAAGGCCTTCAACTGAATCCTCAAAATGTTCAGATCCGAAGGATATTGCTCATGCAGTCTAGCTGATGCTGCGAAGTAATTATAAGGGTACATTTGCTTTATGAGCCAGCATTCACCACAGCTTGTCGCTAATGCCACAAGTATTAGCACCACTTTGGCATCCCAGGTAAATTTTCCTAGCATATGCAACAAGACCATTGTCTTTGTGTGTAAATCACTCTCCGCAGAGCACTTCAACAGCATCTGCAGTCAATTGTGCTATTAGACAGGCAACACAGACATGCACAGAAAGGCCAAGGACGACCATTACCTCACATGAGATCTTGTAGATAATTTGTTCTAGAGATTCTTCTGAACCAACAACTTCAACAATGGCACCATCATTATAAAGATCAGACACCTGGAAAGATGGTACCAAAATACAAAATTGAAGTGAGACACAAATGAATAGAAAACAACCAACTATTTTGTCTATCTATTTTAGATTTTACACTAAGAAAAACTTGTGGCTAAAATGCATGATTCAAATACCATTAATCTATTACTAGTTATGCAAATATTAAAAAAAAATTAAGATCTTCCAGCCAGCAGCTTATTTTTAAAAATGCAAAAAGAGAAATTCCTACATCTGCAGCAGCTGAACACATAACATTTTCCACTGCTTGAAGTAGCAGCTCAGAATCAAGGTATCGACCGTCGGGATCATGCGTAAGTACAATCTTCCTAATAAGGAAATCATCTTCAGAAGACTCTAAAGAAAAACCATCCTTTTCATCTAAATCCATGGCAGACTTAAAATAATCAAATTAAAATATTGTGATGGTATATATGCACATTAGCATCAGAAAAAGGCAAAACATGGACAAGATTTTACTGTGCTACAAAGTAGTTCAACAATGTTCTCTTCTTCTTTCTGTACCAAATTGGTTGTACAAGCTTTTTTAAAGTAAAGACAACAAAAATAGACGTCTCTTCGTATAAATATGTAAGCTTTTCTATATTTTTGCACTCCAGAAATGATTCAATCATCTATAATACATGTATAGTAAAATTTATTCAATACTCAGTTTTTACTCATTTAACTAAATAACATTGGTAATCTTGTCTCTTCGTATTAGCTTCATCTGCATTTTAAACAGTTATTTGCCTTGTTTCACAATGACAATTTCATTTTTATATAGGTTATATACAATATTAAGACAATCCACAATCTCAGCCTCAGTGAAATGAATAGAGAAAAAATAAAAACAAGATAAACTCAGCAATTGGGGACAAAAGCAAAGTCTATAGCAGGCAAGAGAAAGTAAAGAAACTGCTTGCTACAATGGAATGTAAGTAGTTAAACAGCAAAGTTAATAAAGCAGGTAAGTTTCAGCAAAGTTATTCTTAGGTATTTTATTTTGCCAAAAGAAGTACCTAAGAATCATTGGTTACTTCATATCATAAGCTTAGAAAGTCCAAAGTCTATTGTTTTGTTCCACTTTTGTATAGTTTATTGCCTTCTGGGATGTTGAGAAATGACTAGTTAACTGAGGAGATCAGTGCAAGGGAGCAAAAATTTTCAGGAAAAGACATCATAAACGTCGATGTGCTGGTATTGTATTGATTAATTTCGCAAATACAAAAACCTGCTTAAATAGTTTATGAAGTTTTTTATTAATGAAAGACTATTGATAAGAGTAAAGTGTATTGACTCTGATTGTTATAAATATACTGTATCAAAATTCGAGAAATACCCCCGCCCCCCTCTCCAAAAGAATAACAAAAAGAAAACTAAACTAGGTAAATATAATCCCTCCAAAAGAATAAATAACAGAGGACTGTGAACTACATACTGAAATTCAAGGAACATAATTCCTCCAAAATAATTAATAACTAGGAGACTTAAACTAGATAACTGGCAGTAACATAAGACTATGAGAAGAGCTTGATTCTGGTCTTAATTAGGCGACGGCATATGGGACATGATTGAAGATCTACTCCACACTCGCAGCATGTCTGCACATAGCATAATATTAGAAAAACATATTCTTGCCTTCAATTCTGACCTTATAGTGTCATCACAACTGGAGGATTGATATGTATTTACCTGATGCCCACAGCCAAAAGCCATGTCTTTTACATTAACAAGACAGATGACGCATAACTGTCATTTCATTAAGCACAAGAAAAAGAAAAATCAGGACTCTCTTCTTGTTAAACAAACTACAACCAGATTTAGATTTTATATGTCATGCATACTATGCTATTTGTTTTACCTGATTATCATTAAGAGAACCCGAAGATGCAGCTGTTTGTGCAGAGACATTCTGCATCGGATGAACGGGTGTGCTCTGGTGAAAGCTCCTCAAAGGGTAAGGTTTCGAGCCACTAGAGAAAGATGAGGCATCATAAAGAGGCGTAGGAAGAGGAATCCTTTGTGGATAATTGATACTCTGACGTCTGCTCAAGATAATAAACAAAAATTTAATATTAAGCTTATTCCCAAAGAACACCAACAAATTTTTTATTCTTTACCCCAATATATTGAGCTCGATAGTTGCTTTATATTGAGAAGGAATCTCCATCAATGCTGCAAGAGCAAATTCTGTCTGTCTTTTTCGTGGATTGATATTCTTTGACATAATCTCCGTGAAGTTCACAAACTATAAAAAGAAAGAAATCCACTCGCTCACATTATGCATTTCTGTGTAAACATAGGTATCATAGTAGGTTATAAATGCATATTTAATTTAGAGATATCTAGTTACTAACCTGAAAATTATCAAAGGCTCTAGCAGGGAGATTATCATCAAACACCCTCATTGTGTCCCAAGGACCATCTCCAACCCCAACCATAATAATTGACAACGGATAAGCACTGCAACAGATAGGAATAATTGAGTGCGAGTTTTCAACCTGAAATGCCATGTTACAGATATTAGCTTACCTGGCTATCACAATAGCATCGATAGTTTTCTTTTCTTGTGGGCTCAACTGACCGTCTCGGGTGTCCATACTTTTTGTCACCTAAGTGAATAGACATATTGCAATTAGCACAACACTAATATAGCACAACGAACTGGGGAATGATATGACTTCTACGGTTTCTCATGATAATTAAAGTTCATTATAAGTCACAACATCTAAAACTTGATGTTTAAAGTACAATGACGACATATGTTTTGAACCTAACCACTATTTAGCGATAAGTGTAACTAAACAAAACTTCCTTCCATGTTTTTACAATAACTTTTATCTTAAGGTGAATGCTCTGACTAATTATATATGTCAAAAAATGGACAAAAGTGATATGTAAATTTCAAGATGAAACTATCTTGTCATTAGTCTGTTCTGCCAGATTTTAACTAAATACCTAGTAAAAATAATTTATTAATTATCATAAACAATGTAGAACAGATAATACAGTAAACCATTTACATGCTCGTGCATTTCATGACAAAACAGAAGATAACTCAGGATGTTTAACAGTACAATAGCCAGATACATTCTAAAACTTTCCAATTTTTCAAAATAAGTAGACAGGATTTATTTCGAGTGAAGAAGCTAAAACTTTTTGGATAAGGGACCAATGTTAATTTCGTCAATGGTTGCTACTTAACACTTAAGACTTCTGCAAGCAATAAAAAACACAAGCAGCCCAGTATAGTATCAATTATGATTGACCCATGACCAAGATGACTTAAGTTCAAATTTCAATTTAACAAGCACAAGGTAAGTGAAATGAATCACCTGGCCATCAGCAATTATCAGCAGTACATGATACTGCCCACAGCTTTCTTCAACAATAGTCATGGCCATTTCAATCATAGGCGCAAAAGATGTTGGTCCTATATCAAGCAAAAAATCCATGTACTTGATTCCAATCTTTTTTTATCTATACAGTACATGAGAATTTTAAGAAGTTAACCTAATTAAATGCATAAAACGGCACCTGAGAGCTTAAGGTGCGGAACTATCTCTCTGTATCGTCTCAACACATCCTCAAATCCATTGCAGTAAGCATGGTTCGGGTAAAAACTGAAGACATCTCGATCATGTGTTGATGCTGCGACGATATACAACGATATAGACGTGTCAATATATATCTTAAAACGGCAAACATAACTTACTAATTAATTAATAATGGCATTTTCCCTTCTTATATGCAATTACCATCTCCAAATCCAAAACATGGAATTAGATTATCCTCATCAAAAGCAGACAGTGTCTGTCCGATTATAGATATTGCTTCTTCGTAAGGGTTTTGAACATTTCCTAAATGATGCAAGCTCTGCCGGTTGAATGACCTTGTACCTAATATTCAAAAAGAGGGTAGTTGCTTAGTATTAACTAATTAAACTGTAATGACTTTATAACTTAATTAAAGTAGCCTAACCTGTCCACTCATTGCTCTTTGTAAAATCAATCCCAACAATTAGATTCGAGGACTCTAATCCAGCAGCAGTCAGGGCAGCAGTAACCTAAATGAAGACACAGTAAACATCTCTTTAGTTTGTACAATTCATGAAAACAACTAATGCTATCACATTTAGTTCATTGTCCATCAAAAGTAAAACCTGATCCATGAAAACTAGCGCCTTTGAGCCACTCATATTGAATTGCAGTCTTTGAATTTAAGATAAACTACATTTATAACTACCAGCAGATAGCATTGTCAGTGTAAGAATACAAAGAACCCAACTCAAACCCGATTTTGTTCTCGACCAAATAACAATGGCAAAACCTGAAAATTACACAACACTAGACCCTAAATGACTAGCTTGTCAGTTTGTCCTCTAAACATTAGTGTCCAAACGACATAAAATTAACACGTTTATGAATACGGACACGACACAAAATCAAAAATCTGTCACCCCTAGAAGCACAAAACATCAGAAATAAATTAAGAACATAAAACTAACCTGATCCAGTGTTTGATAATTATCAGCAATCCTCGAATATTTACTATCGAAATTCCTTTCTTGTCTAGAACAAGGCTGCTGATAATCATACGAAGACTTGCACCGATGTGGCGGAGTCAGGGGCCTAAAATGACGTCGAGCAGGTGCATGGTGATGCTGAGGAGTATAGTACCGTAAGTGATCAGCATTCGATAATCCTGACATCCCATTAATATTCGACGATGATTCCCCTCGAGAACCTCGATTTCTCCTCTGTTTCGAAATCTTTAGCCCCATGATCAGGCCTGATCAGGTCCTAACACACCCTGCACAGATCAAAATCCTCCAGTCCTTCAATAACTAAATTCCTCACCTTCAGAACCATGAAAAAAAGTGCCCTGCACGTATGAAACAACCCCTATTACAATTTTATCCTATATATATACACCTAATACCTGTAAAAAATTCAGGTAAATAATGCAACAAAGATTTGCAAGGGGTTTAAGCAGGGTAAGAGTATAAAATGTACATTTATTAATATTTAATGCATTGACTAAAACCAAAAAGTTCGGAATTTTACATAAATGGTTCATTACCTGCTACAATTACTAATCTTTATTTAAGATATTTAAATTAAATAGACTGTAAATGCAGATCAAGAAATGAAGTATGTGTATTAGAGAAAACTACACGCAATAATAAATAAATATATGGAGTGGAAGAGGATTCATTTACGCAATCTAAGGAACAAAATAACTTTATTTCAGTCTACATAAATTCTGTCAAAAAAATCAAATCGAATAAATTAATGGATTTTTTTAATATTTTTTTGTTCTAGTAAGATAAGATTAGGAAACCAAAATATGAAGACGAAGGGTCGTGCGAAATTTCATGTTTGACTAGCTTCTTCTGCGATGGAAAGTTAGTGGTATAATATGATTTGGTATTGTGTATTTGTTTCTGCATGCGATTCAGTTGCCATTTATTTCTTTGTGCGGAAAAAATTAACAACTTTCCATCTATTTTTCGTTGCACTTGATTTTATTTCCATTTTTATCTTTGTTTATTTTTTGATATGCTTCCATCGATTCATTTTTAATTTTGTTTATTTTCTCATATGCTTTCATTACTACAAAAATTAATAATAATGCCAACAAAATTTAATAACGGATAACATTCCGTTTGTAAGTTAGCAACAAACTCATATTTTTTAAAAGTCAAGACAAAAATAACAGAAACCCAATGGAACAGCGACATAACCTACCAACAATAATGCTAATAAAATGGTAATGGATTGGAATCAAATTTTTGTTAACAGAATACCAACTAATTAGTGACGAATATGTCAACGCTTTACCAATGAAAATGATAAATTATTTTCGTTAGTACCCCGTTACTAATTCGTTATAAACATAGATCGGTTAGAACATAGCCGTTGTTGTTCCCTTAGTAAATCAGTAAATAAATTTAATGCTGCCACCTACCTTCTCATCAACCTCCGTCTCAACATACACTGTACTTCTAAATTTTGTATTCATTGTTACTTCTCCATTCATTTTCTTTTTCCCTTTTCGTCTTAGAATACAAACTGCAACTTCCCTTACTTATCAACATTTCTAACAAATTAAAGGATCGCAGCCGATTTAATTGCTATATTTTAAAGTTAGTTTTTCTTAATTTTCACTAATTAACTCGTGATACGTTAATTTTAGTTACCTTTTTACATGATGTATTTAGCTTACAATTTTTTTATCGATAATATTGTTACATTATATATTTTTTTTAATTTTAGTGAAATGATGAGACTCAATATGTAATCCACTATGGGTTCGAATAAAATGGTGACAAGTGATAAATTTCGAAGAACAAAAAGTTTGCTAGATGCATTGTTACCTAACTTGCAAATTTCATGGCCATTCTGTTAGTATTCTTGTTTTACTAACCAATTTCCAAACTTGTCAATAGAACAGTTGTTGGCAACAATAAAATTTCTTTCTGTATGTGTCATGGGTAAAGTTGACACCTCTTTCTTGATATAATTGTTGAATATGTAGCGAAAAATCCTCATAAAATTAAATCTAAATGTAGACATCTGTTGTTGCCATTCTGTTAGTAACCTCTCTTGATAACTGATTTGGTTCTTTTCTGCAAGTTAAAATATTATGTATGATATTAGCTCATCATGAGGTATTTTAGTTACGAGATTTTATTTTTCTTTGCAGGTTACTAAAAAACTCAAAATGAACAATGATCGAACTTGGATGTATCAAAGGGTGGATAATAGAGGATTCTTAACTTCACAATTTATAAATGGATTGGAAAATTTTATGCAATATGTTATATCTCGAGAAGAATCCATGAGTGGGAGAAATATATAATGTCCATGTTTCAAGTGTGCGAATCGTAAATTATGGAATGTGAAAACCGTGAAATTGCATTTATTGAAAAAAGGATTTGTAAGAGATTATTATGGGTGGGATCGACATGGAGAGCCATATGTTGCTAGACAACGTGGTGAAGAGTCATCCACACATTACTCCAATACCCAAGGTGAAAAAAATGATGACAACTTAATGTACAACATGGTGATGGATGCTGCTGGTCCAAGTTTTGATCCGGAGATTCCATAGGCGGAGGCACAAAAGTTGTATGGTATTTTAAAGTCGTCCGAGAGAGAGTTATATGAAGGTTGTGAAACTTCTCAGTTGTCTCCCATCGCCCAGATGTTGAGTTTGAAATCTGACCATCATTGGTTAAAGAAATGTTATGATCAAACTCAAGCAGTGTTATTAATATGCCTTGCATAAATTTCTTTTTCTTGAGGTTGGAACCTTTAAATCAATGTTCATCTCAGATCAGAAACACCTTGTATGAGAGACTTGAGCCCACATGATATAATTGAAAGTCAGTTTCAAAAGAAACTAAAGATTTTTATTTTGAAGAATTTAAGGTAAATACATAACTCGTAATGTCATTTCTTTTTATACTTGCACTTTATTTGTAAACTGCATCGTAACAAGTGTTCGTTTATTATTGTAGAAATATTTTGTGTGGAATCAATTGGATATTATACCGGGGCTGGTTAGGAAATGCTCGGAGGAAGTATTCAGAATTTTGTAGTGTAGCTCGTGTTGGCTGGGAAAATGGTGAAGATGATGATATAAGAATTGGCGAGAAGGTTTATGAGAAATGGATTGCAAATTGGCAAACTCTATAATTTAAAGAATTTTGTAGTGTAGCTCGTGCTGGCTGGGAAAGTGGTTCTGCTTCTCATAGAACAGTTGCAGCTCGTTGGGTAATCTTGTAATGATGAATTTTTCAGTTTTTTATTTAAATTGTTTTTCCATGCTCTAAGGTTTGCAATAAATGTAACTTTGTAGAAAATGAAGTACAATCAGGAGCCAACTGCAGATTTGGTATTTTTATTGACACACTAAACGTGTGAAGAAAAAGAAGAATTTACTTGGTGAGAACAGTAAGAATGGTATGGATGACGAGGATGATAAGGATGACCTTGACTCCGGTGTTGAAAGGATTTGGGTTGACAAAAAAGCCAACAAACATATGTGAGTTAATAATCCTCTTTACTGTTTGTTTTACTGTTTTCTTTTAGTTTTTCAATTAATTGAACATAGCTTAATAATGTTAGAAAATTAGGATTTTAGAGCTTAATTTAATTATGTTCTTGATGTTAATCCTAAAATCTAATGATTGGAAATTGTTCAATGATATTTGAACTTAAATTTTCATGTATGGTTTTAAGAATTTTCTTAATGAAATCCATATGAAATGAGAGATGAAAGTAGCTTGGAAAAGCTTGGAAAATTTGAGAATGTTTGTCCCACATTGAAATAAATAAAGGGGGTTGTGTGCTTTATATGGTATTACCCACATGAGTAGTATACAACTACTAAGGTGTGTGATGGTCCATTGTGTTGTTGTGTGCTTCACGCGCACACACACACACGCGCGCCCCGCCCCGCCACGCACCGCACCGGACCGGGTCGAAGGGCGATTTGGGCGAATGTCTCGGCGTCTCGCGTACGCGAGGCGACCTGGGCGAGGATTTTATTTATTTGAGAATTATTTTAATTCGAATTTATTTATCGGTGATTGGATTATTGGGTTGGGTTCTGAAATAGGCTAAGTAGTCTAAATATATTGAACCTGCAAATAATCTGATCTGTAACAAGTTCTGATATTAGAATCAGAACTTAAGAACTGATGAATAAAATCAGAACTTAACAAGTTCTGATATCAGAATTAGAACTTAAGTACTGATGAGTCGAATCAGAATTTAAGTACTGATGAGTTAAATCAGAACTTAACTTAAGTTCTGATAATAATGTGGGTGTTAATGTGAAAAGCTGTTACAAATAATTTAAATTCAAAAGCTGATCAGTTTTGATTTTTTCATTAATGAATTCAAAATCTGATCAGTTTTTATTTTTTATTAATGAAGCAGTTTAATTCAGACATTAAGTGTGTTGACAGTTTCATTTTTCCTCTCCTATAAATAGAGGCTAAACTGAATGAATAAAAAATATATACAACACACTACATTCTCATCTCTTCTCTTCAACCTCTCTGCATTTCTCTCCCATAAGTCCTGAAGTGCTGATATTTTCCGGCGACTGAGGTGCTGGTCGAAGTGGAGGTTTTGTTGCTGCTGTTAACATAAACTCCGAGCTGTTTTATCCTGGTGGAGATATTGCGCACATCCCAAACGCAGCAGGTAGGGGGCAATAATCTCTTCAAGAGCAGCCAGGACTTCGAGCAAGGCCTGGTGACTCAGCTGTGATTATTTTCTTGGCATTTTGTATCTGTAAACCTTTATTTCAGTCACTGTTGAAAGCTATGGTTTCGGGTACATCTTTCTTTCTCTCTACGTTATTACAGTTACTGATTTTGTTTACCTGCATATTTTGTTTTGTTAACTGTGGTCTTGGCCTAAACTTGTTAAATTCTTTATACACTTGCCTCTATGTTGCTATACTTGTTAGTGAGTTTTTACAACATTCTTGAAGAGATTATTAGTTATATAGAATTTAGCATAATGGTTAACGAAA
Source organism: Apium graveolens (assembly GCF_009905375.1). Classification (NCBI taxonomy): domain Eukaryota; kingdom Viridiplantae; phylum Streptophyta; class Magnoliopsida; order Apiales; family Apiaceae; genus Apium; species Apium graveolens. The sequence goes on from NC_133647.1 coordinate 177,161,045, forward strand.
GTGAGGTTATCGTTGGTGGTGGTAGCAGTTCGGGTGTAACTGCTGGGACCATTGATTGGACCACCTATAGTTTCCCACAGGCTGTTGAACTAACCGGTTTACCGGAGAAATTCAACGGTGGCATTGGCTTTTCTCGCTGGTAGAAAAGGATGAAGCTGTGGTTGACTATAAAGGGTCTGTGGCCGGTTGTGGAATATGAGAAACCAGTAGTGGATCAAGAGAAGGCTGACACAGTTAAGGCTTTTACGAAGTGGGCTGAGAAGGATGGAGTGGCTAGAGCGGCCATTCTGGCGGCACTAACAAACACTTTGTTTGATGTCTATTCTTCTGATGCCTACTCTGCAAAACTCTTATGGGAGAAGCTGGACCAGACACATAATACTGACTCACAAGGTCTAGAAAAGTATTCTGTGGCAAGGTTCCTCGAGTTCAAGATGGTGGACAATAAGTCCATGACTGAGCAGGTGCATGAGTTCGAGATGATAGTGCATGCTTTGAAGGAGTCTGGAATGAATCTCCTGGAGAAGTTCAAGGTGATGAGTGTGATTGAAAAGCTCCCGAAGTCTTGGGAAGAGTTCTCTCTCTCCCTGAAAAGACAAAAAAGAGAGATCACCTGGACCAACCTTATGCTGGACATCTCGGTACAAGAACAACACAAGTCCAAACAGGGACATGTGATGCCAACTGAACACGGTACCTCGAAGGTAAACATAGCAACTATAGGACAAAAGAGGAAGGCTTTTGCTAAGAAAGCTAATAGTAATAAACCTAAGACTGACAAGGACAAGGCCAAGAAACCCAAGGCAAACAAACCATGCTGGTCTTGTGGGCAGGTTGGGCACTGGAGTAAGGACTGCCCTACGAAGAAAGCGAAGAAAACCGAGGTAGCACAAGCAAATGTTGTGCTTGGAACCGCAAGTGGGCCTGTAGTGAACATGGTTGTTGGTGAGGCTACGGCTTCTGAAACCAACGTTGACCGGTATGTATCCTACAACCCTGTGATATTTTCTACCTATCTGTCAAATGAATGGTTGATAGATACTGGAGCTAATGTACATATTTGTGCTGATATTAGTTTATTTGTATCTTATCAACAGAGTCATAGCCTGACTGTGAAGATGGGGAATGCTAGTGCTGCTCAAGTACATGGAGTTGGAAACGTGGATCTGAAGTTCCCTTCAGGACGTATTCTATCTCTGACGAGAGTGCATCATGTTCCCGACATGCGTAGAAATATAATAAGTGGAAGCTATTTAGTTTCTAGTGGTTTTGAAATTTCATTCAAGTGTAATAAAGTAGTTCTTATTCACACTGGTACATTCTTTGGCAAGGGTTACTTGTCAAATGGTTTATTTGTTATTAATACGGATCCCGTTTTGGGAAATTTGATTAATAATGTTATTCCTACTGTTAATTGTATTGAATCCTCAAATATATGGCATGCTAGACTAGGTCATTTAAACTTTGGTGCTCTTAAGAACATGATGAACTTAGAGTTGATTCAAAATATATCATAGAAAAGAATTCTAAATGTCAAGTATGTGTGTCTGCTAAACAGATAAGGAAACCTTTTCATAACGTTGTTAGGGATTCAGACTTGTTAGATTTAGTACACACTGATATTTGTGAATTTGGTGGTGTGTTGACCAAGGACCAGTTTAGATACTTCATTACTTTTATAGATGATAGTAGTAGATATTGTTATGTTTATTTACTTAGACATAAGGATGAAGCACTTAGTAAATTCATTATATATAAAACTGAAGTAGAAAAACAAACTAGTAAGTTACTTAAAAGATTGAGATCTGATAGAGGTGGTGAGTATACGAGTAATGCTTTTAATGAATTTTATGCAAACAATGGTATAGTTCATGAAGTTACTCCACCATACACACCTGAGTCTAATGGGGTTGCTGAGCGAAAGAACAGAACATTTAAAGATATGATTAATAGTATGCTTATTAACTCTGGGTTGCCTAAATACATGTGGGGAGAGGCTCTAAATACGGCTTGCCATATTTTGAATAGAGTCCCTATGAAACACATGGATAAAACACCCTTGGAGTTATGGAAAGGCAAGATGACTAGTCTTAAGTATCTTCGTGTGTGGGGGTGCCTTGCTAAGGTGCTTGTTCCTGAACACAAGAGAAAGAAACTAGGTCCAAAGACTGTTGACTGTATCTTTCTGGGCTATCTTGAAACCACTACAGCTATGAGATTTTTAGTGTTAAAATCTGACATAGATGGTATAGTGGCAAACACGTTAGTTGAATTTCGAGATGCGACATTCTTTGAGGATGTCTACCCTATGAAGACTGGAATACCTGAAACGACTTCTGAGGAAGATCCTACTCACACATCAAGTTCTATTCCTGATCATGTGGAAAAGATGACAAATGTGGGGGCGAAACCTAGTAGTAGCTCTATTCCTAAGGAATTAGAGGAACCAAGGAGAAGTAAGCGTGCAAAAATAGTCAAGGATTTTGGAGGTGATTTCATCACTTACAATATCGAGGACGAACCTTTAACTTTCCGGCAAGCTATGGATTCTTCTGAGTCAAGGCACTGGAAGGGCGCTGTCAAGAGTGAAATTGACTCTATTGTTTCCAATGGAACATGGGAGTTGGTTGATCTCCCTCCTGGGTGTTCTACTATTGGGTGCAAATGGGTCTTTAAAAGGAAGTTGAACCCTGACGGCTCAATAGATAAGTACAAAGCTAGACTGGTAGCTAAGGGTTTTAAGCAAAAGGAAGGAATTGATTATTTTGATACATACTCTCCGGTTGCAAGAATGGTAACAATCCGAATGCTTATAGCATTGGCTTCAGTCCATGGTCTTATCATTCATCAGATGGATGTAAAGACGACTTTTCTTCATGGTGAACTTGAGGAAGAGATTTATATGGATCAGCCTGATGGATTTGTTGCATCAGGCAATGAAAGGAAAGTATGTAAGTTGATCAAGTCCATCTATGGCTTGAAACAAGCTCCCAGAAATTGGCATAAAAAGTTTGATGAAACTATATTGCCTTTCAGTTATAAGATTAATGAAAGTGATAAGTGTGTCTACACTAAAGTTAAAGGTAATGAGTGTGTTATTTTGTGCCTATATGTGGATGACATTTTACTGTTTGGAACCAATATTGAGATTATTAACGAGACTAAAGAATTCTTGAAAAGGCATTTTGAAATAAAGGATATGGGTGAGGCAAGTGTGATTCTTGGAATCAAATTGATTCAGTCCACTGAAGGAATAACCTTGACTCAATCTTATTATATAGAGAAATCTATACTTGAGAAATATGGTTATTCACAGTGTAGAATCGCTAGTACACCTTATGATTCGAAAGTTGCCCTTGTCAAGAATACTTCAGGAGTGCCTGTGTCTCAGTTAAGGTATTCTCAGATTATTGGGAGCTTGCAGTATCTTGCTAACTGTACTAGACCAGATATTTCATATTCTGTGTCTAAATTGGCGAGATATACAAGTTGTCCAAACAGAACTCATTGGGATGCTCTTGATAGAGTACTTAGATATCTAAAAGGCACAATGTACCTTAGTTTACACTACAGGAGATTTCCTGGTGTGCTTGAAGGGTACAGTGATGCAAGTTGGATAGCTAAGAAGTCTGGTTCCAATGGAGTGACTGGATACGTGTTCACCTTGGCTGGTGGAGCAATATCCTGGAAGTCAAGCAGACAGACTATTGTTACTCGGTCTACTTTTGAGGCTGAGTTGTGTGCACTTGATGCCACAGGGACGGAGGCTGAATGGTTACACGGACTTATGTCTGCAATACCTGTAGTAAGCAGACCGCTTCCTGCTATTGCTATTCACTGTGATAGTCGAACAACTATCGACAAGATTAGCAGTAAAAAGCATAATGCTAAAACTAAGAGACACATCCAAGTTAGACTCAAGTCTATAAGGGGTTTAGTGACTGATAGGATCATAGCTATAGAGTTCATAGGAACTCAGAATAATATAGCTGATCCTCTTACTAAAGGACTGGAACCTGCAGTGGTCCTTAAGTCAAGGTTGGGGATGGGATTGTCAACCCATCATAATTCATCAACAGTGGGAACCCAATACACATGAGAGGAGATCCCTTGAAGTGTATTCAATGGGTAATAACAAGCTGTAAGGATGAGTTGGTAGTACCTTTGCTACATAGATGATACTACAGTATCTGAATCTATCCCCTGTAAACCTAGAAGGTACTGACACTACCAGAAAAGCAAGAGTGTTAAAACTCTGAATGGGATCAAGTCATTTGACGAGATAGAGGCAGTATATCTCTGGAGATGCCCAGCTAAGCGAATGTAATTGTGTGGTCGCAATTAGAGGATAGGGTTAATCCTTGAAGCATTCGACGAACAGGATCGAGACATGACCATTAATGTATCAAAGCCGTAGATTGGCACCATAACCTTTGACTTGTCGTCGTCTATGGAATATGGTTATACTAAACGGATTAAGATTCAAGGTGAAATATTCCATCTGAGTCCGATAGCCATTGAAGTAGAGGAATTAGGATGGTTCAAACCCGGAAGGGTACCGACTCTGAAAAACAAGTCATGATGGGAAATTGATCACATTTCTGTATGGATTTGTGGGGGATTGTTAGAAAATTAGGATTTTAGAGCTTAATTTAATTATGTTCTTGATGTTAATCCTAAAATCTAATGATTGGAAATTGTTCAATGATATTTGAACTTAAATTTTCATGTATGGTTTTAAGAATTTTCTTAATGAAATCCATATGAAATGAGAGATGAAAGTAGCTTGGAAAAGCTTGGAAAATTTAAGAATGTTTGTCCCACATTGAAATAAATAAAGGGGATTGTGTGCTTTATATGGTATTACCCACATGAGTAGTATACAACTACTAAGGTGTGTGATGGTCCATTGTGTTGTTGTGTGCTTCACGCGCACACACACACACGCGCGCCCCGCCCCGCCACGCACCACACCGGACCGGGTCGAAGGGCGATTTGGGCGAATGTCTCGGCGTCTCGCGTACGCGAGGCGACCTGGGCGAGGATTTTATTTATTTGAGAATTATTTTAATTCGAATTTATTTATCGGTGATTGGATTATTGGGCTGGGTTCTGAAATAGGCTAAGTAGTCTAAATATATTGAACCTGCAAATAATCTGATCTGTAACAAGTTCTGATATTAGAATCAGAACTTAAGAACTGATGAATAAAATCAGAACTTAACAAGTTCTGATATCAGAATTAGAACTTAAGTACTGATGAGTCGAATCAGAACTTAAGTACTGATGAGTTAAATCAGAACTTAACTTAAGTTCTGATAATAATGTGGGTGTTAATGTGAAAAGCTGTTACAAATAATTTAAATTCAAAAGCTGATCAGTTTTGATTTTTTCATTAATGAATTCAAAATCTGATCAGTTTTTATTTTTTATTAATGAAGCAGTTTAATTCAGACATTAAGTGTGTTGACAGTTTCATTTTTCCTCTCCTATAAATAGAGGCTAAACTGAATGAATAAAAAATATATACAACACACTACATTCTCATCTCTTCTCTTCAACCTCTCTGCATTTCTCTCCCATAAGTCCTGAAGTGCTGATATTTTCCGGCGACTGAGGTGCTGGTCGAAGTGGAGGTTTTGTTGCTGCTGTTAACATAAACTCCGAGCTGTTTTATCCTGGTGGAGATATTGCGCACATCCCAAACGCAGCAGGTAGGGGGCAATAATCTCTTCAAGAGTAGCCAGGACTTCGAGCAAGGCCTGGTGACTCAGCTGTGATTATTTTCTTGGCGTTTTGTATCTGTAAACCTTTATTTCAGTCACTGTTGAAAGCTATGATTTCGGGTACATCTTTCTTTCTCTCTACGTTATTACAGTTACTGATTTTGTTTACCTGCATGTTTTATTTTGTTAACTGTGGTCTTGGCCTAAACTTGTTAAATTCTTTATACACTTGCCTCTATGTTGCTATACTTGTTAGTGAGTTTTTACAACAAATAATCCCCCTTTGCTTCCTGTTTTAAAAATGTCATATAGTAGGTGTTATTACTTGCCGTTCAAACAAAGCCATAAAATTTGGTATATTATGCATTGCACACTTTGATATATTTCATTGGTTTTTGACGAGACTTATTCCTTTTTGTATAATTGGTGGAAACATGTTAATGTCCTATCGTGTTGTGTTTGAAATGTACAAGGCAGTGAAAGTGGAGCTACATTTTTAACTTTTGATTTGGTTGTCTTATATACTTCTTGGGATAGGATTTTCTTTTTCTATATTTTTAATTTATTAGGCTGTTAAAATTTTGAAGTTCGATAGCAGACCAATTGATTTGTCTAGTAATAGTTGTTGGCACTACTGCACTTTCAAGTAGAATAAGTGTTTAACTTTGGAGTACCGTGTGCATGATTTATTTTAGTCATCGTAATTTGTAACCCAACTATTCTTACAAGGATTTTTAATATTACAGTGTCAAAATGTATTCTCTATAAGATTATTAAGGACTGAATTAGTATTTTTTAGAGTCTAAATTTTTTCAAAGTTTGTGATTCTTGAAGTGGAATGGTATATCCTACGTGAAGTGTGTGAGATGGATTAAGAATGTTTTCTTAGAATTATATCCACATAGTGTTGTGTAATGTAGAAACCACTAGCGTGCCGATCTTTTTCTTCCTTGATTTGGTTATTTTTGTAGAACGTAAAATTGTCTAGCTGGTGGAGTTCGGATTTCTTGACATCTGATTGTTTAAAATCTTGCTTATATAAATTTTAGTATATGGATAACTTTGTTTGAATTAAGGGTTTGTCTATGAGATTGCATAATTGGAGTACCTGGTTAGAGAGAGCTTATTATCCCTATCTATTTAAGAAGATTAATTAGTTTATGATTTGGATAAGTTGGTTGTTGTCTTTGTGATATCTGCTCATGACTTGTGATGCTCAAGTGTGTCCATATTATTAAATATTACTTATTTTGGATAATATTACTGATTTTGGCTGGAATATTGTTGGTGGGTGCAAGGAAACATTTCTCATACTTTGTGAGCTGCATGAGAAAGCTGGGGAGCCTGTTGATAAAAATGTTACACTTCTTGCGGAATCAGGAGGGATTGACAGGAAAAAGAGAGTGTATGGAGTTGGTTCATCGTAAAGTCTATTTTATAAGTTGAAGAATCATATTCCTTGCAGTTCAACCTTTACTGATGCTGAAAACCAAAAGCTGCAGGAGGAAATAAAAGTGATGAAGGATAAGATGAAATAAATGGAGAATTAAATAGCTAAAATTCTCGAGGCTACTTCTGTACAAGCTCTGTCCCCTACCACCCCTAACCCGGATTCAGATAGCGAGAATGTTAACGAGTAATTACTTCAATATGTTTGGTGTTTTTAGTATGTTCAGGTTGCACTTGACTATATTTTGTTGTAGGACACTAATATATAATGGTGCAAGGACACTAACCTATGGACATATAATGACCAGTTCATGCCTTAGTACTAATTAAAGGCTGCTTTTGGATATTTTATCTGGGCTTACTACTTGATAATTTAGCTCTTACCCCATTTTGGATTGGTTTGTAAGGAACTGTTATTTATATGAAAAAATGACTTTGTTACGTTTTATTGTATTTGTATTTGAATAGATAAAGAAAATATGTCATCTCAAAAAATGAAAATATTGCACAATATTTGAGCAGACAATACCATCCTTTTAATCTGAAAGAAACTTTTAAACTAACCATAATTTCATTGGGACACCAGTTCTTTGTTAGTAAATTTAACAACCGAATAGTCTGTTGGTATTAAAAATTGAAAGTTTCGACTGTTACTAAATTTAGCAATAGATTTTTCGTTAGGAATTTATTGCTAGAATTACTAACTACATTTTTCGTTAGGAATTTGTTGCTAGAATTACTAACCAGATTTTTCGTTAGGAATTTGTGGCTAGAATTACTAACCAAATATTCTGTTAGCATGTGGTATTTTTTTGGTTACTTTCCGGAACATGTGGTGTGTTATTAATTTGTTACTAACGATGTTTCCTCTAACCGTTGGGTTCAATTGGCATTCGGCTGGGAACCTATTTTGCCAACGGATTTCCTTAACTTATCAACGGAATATGTGGTTAGCAATAATAGAATTTCTTGTAGTGCATCGATTTTTATCTGTGAAAAGACCCAGTCTTTTTTTTTGTTAAGTTTTATTTTTCATTAATAGTTTCTCAATTTATATGAGTTTTGTTAGTATTTTCCAGTGTTATAGAATTCAGAAATCGGAACTATTTGGTTGAGGTACCGATTTACGATTTATGGGACGGTTTTTAAAAAATCGGATGATTTATCGGCGATTTATCGAAAATCGGTCAAATCGGACAAATATTTTCGACCGATTTTTGAGTGATTTATCGGCGATTTTTGAAAAATCGGCCGATTTTTATAACAGAGGTATTTTCTTTATTTTATATTTTGGTGTGCTTTAGTTTTCTTCGTGTTAAGGATTATAAATATGTAAGATTTTCATAATTTTGATTCAGTATTAAACATTTTCATGGGTCAAATCTACCTCGAATCAACGGTTGTGTCACAAAAAGTATATATATTTTTATTATCCTCGAATCTTGGTTGTATATCCAATAAATGAGGATTCAACAACGATATATTTAAGCGTTTTTTCAATTTCGACTGTATTTAGAAATCTTGCATGACTTTTTATTATTAAATTGATTCTCCATTTTTTAAAAAAGAAAGAAATAAAACAAAGGAATAACCAGAAAAATTTATGCAATTGATGACTGAAAAATGTGATTGTGGTGAAGTGGGAACTCAGCATACTGCTAGGACTAATAATGTTGGAAGAAGATTTATTGGTTGTGTTCATAGAAGAAACAGGTGTAACTACTTTCGATGGGTTGATCCGCCATTGTGAAATCGTAAGGAAGCTGAAATTGATGGTTTGTTAAGAAGATTTGCAGCCAACAAAGATGAAATTAAAAATTTACATTTGTGTCTTCAAGATGAGGAGATGATGAAGTCGAAAAAGAAGAATAATTGCTTGAAATTTAGCTTGATTTTAATTGTCATGTTCTTGGTGTTTGTCTATTGTGTTATTGATATAGGAAATGAAATGTAATTGTATTTTAGTCTCGTTTATGAACAATGTGTAATGTAATATTTTGGTTGATTAATGAATGAAATTAGCTTGACATTATTCCAGCTCATGCTGGTTGATCTTTTTTATCTTGACATTTTGTTGATGACCACTAATTGAGTTTAATCAAGTAAATTCGATACCCCTTATTGAATGAGAACACTGGATTGATAAATCAGTGATAAAATCATTGATCATGGCACAAGGCCTATAATGGCATTCTAAAAAACAACAGAAATGTTAGGAATATGTTGTGAACTTGATGATAAACTAAACAAAATACCTTAGTAGATTTAACTTAGTGAGTTTTGTAGCACTCGACGGATAATCAAATATAGTCCCGACGGATGATGATTTGACATCCATCGAGTGAGTAACTTATGTAATAATAAGTATTGTAGCATATTTCTGCAAACAACCTTGTGTAGATTCTGTAGGAGCATATGAGTCATGTTGACTACTAGTAGATATGCAGAAAAGGTTGATTAATTGTAAATATGAGATGTCTTGTAATTCTGCATAAGTGAAATGGAGTCAAGTGACAAATAGCTACCCGACGGATGATCAACAAAGCTACCCGACGGATGATCAACAAAGCCACCAACGGATGACAAGCATGTACACGACGGATGATCAAATTCAAATATCTGTTGACAGTGATAACACAGTCACATGCGTCGAGTGTTTGCAAAAGGAATGTGGCAGCCTGTTTAGAAGGGATTTGAGAACAAAGAAGCATTACCATTTCCATGCTATTATGAAGATATTTAAAGATGCTGGAATAGAGTAGTGAAGTAGCATGGAGTTAGACTAGATATGTTTTGTTTTATTATCTTGTCTTATTTTTATGTAAACTTGGTGATTTATAAACCAAGTGTAGCTAATAGAGCAACAAGCAACTAACTAAGCACACACATTTTTTCAGAGAAACATTTTCAAGCTGTATTCTGTAGCATTTCTCCGTAAGTTTAGTTGTTCTACTTATAAGCAGCTGTGATCTATTCAAGCTTCACAGGGTTCTCACTCGATATATATATATATATATATGGTGGATACTTTCAAATCCACCAGAAATTTTTAAAAACTTGTGTTTTTATTACTTTGTGTTTTGATTAATATAAATCATTTATTCCGCACTCTGCAAATCAAACATTTATATATTATCAAGTAAGAACAGTTTTAAAATCTTGAAAAAGAAGCCAGAATTACATTCAACCCCCCTTCTGTAATTCTTGTTGTATTGTTAGGGAATAACAATTGGTATCAGAGCAAGCTCTTGAAGCACAAATAGTGTAAAGATCACAACAAACAGCAAGATGAACAAGAAGGATATTGGAGTTAAAATTCCTTTTCTGGAAAAAGATAATTATCACCATTGGAAGGTGAAAATGCACCTACATCTTATTTCCCAAGATGAGGCCTATATGGATTGCATAGGGAGAGGTCATCATGCACCAATGAGAGCTGCAACAGAAAATGAACCATCTGTTCCCAAGCCTAGGCATGAATGGTCAGATCCTGATATTGAACAAGTCAGGAAAGACAAGAAGGCCATGAATATATTGGTCAATGGAGTTGATGGTGATATGTTTGATAACATCATTAATTGCAAAACAGCCAAAGAGGTTTGAGACACTATCCAGATTATTTGTGATGGTACTGAGCAAGTAAGGGAAAATAAGATGCAGCTGCTAATTCAGCAATATGAGCACTTCCATTGTGAAGACAGTGAATCTCTCACTGATATTTTTAGTAGATTTCAAAAACTACTAAATGCTCTGAAGTTGCATGGAAGAGTCTATCAACTAAAAGACTCTAACCTCAAATTCCTTAGATCTCTTCCAAAGGAGTGGAAACCAATGACAGTCTCATTGAGAAATTATCAGGATTATAAGGAGTTCACCTTGGAGAGACTGTATGGCATCCTGAAAACTTATGAGCTTGAAATAGAGCAAGATGAGAGGATGGAGAAAGGAAGGAAGAAAGGAGGGTCCATAGCACTGGTTGCTGAGTCAGAGAAGGAGAAAGAGATAAAGGTAGAAGCTGTTGAGTATATATTAAAGGTCTGTGAAAGCAAAGGCAAAGGGCTGGTAGCTGAAAATGAAGATCATTTGAGCCAAGATGATATGGATGATATTGATGAACATTTAGCATTCCTTTCCAGAAGATTTTCCAAGCCCAAGTTCAAAAAGAACTTTGGAGCAGCCAGGCCAAGTAGAAACATGGTGGATAAATCCAAATTCAAATGTTTCAAATATGGCTTGGTTGGGCATTTTGCCAGTGAGTGTAGAAAGTCAGATTCTAGCAAGAAGAAATTTGAGCCTGTTGATTATAAACAGAAATACTTTGAGTTGCTCAAGCAAAAGGAAAGGTCTTTCATTACACAAGAAAATGACTGGGCAGCTGATGGATTGGATGAAGATGAAGAAACAAGCTATGTGCAGCTAGCCCTGATGGCCAATTCTGAAGAAACAGAAACAAGTTCTTCAAGTAATCAGGTAATCACCACTAACCTAGCACATTTATCTAAAGCTGAGTGTAATGATGCAATCAATAACATGTCCACAGAATTATATCACTTGCGTGTTACACTTAAGTCCCTCACTAAGGAAAATGCTAAAATTAAAGAAAACAATTTGTTTTTAAGTGAGAGGAACAATGTGCTAGAGTCTCAGTTTATTTAATTTGAAAAATTGAGAATTGAATGTAAGATTGCTAAGGATGAATTAAATGAGTCCTTGAAGAAAGAAGAGATTTTAAAGAAGCAGCTTGAATGAGAACAGGAAGTGATTAAAACATGGAAATCATCCAGAGATGTCCATGCTCAAACCACTAAAGTTCAAGGTATTGAGTCCTTTTGTGATGCTGCCTGGAAAAAGAGTAAGGAGAAACTGGAATCCAACATGGTTGAAGGATTGTTGACAGATGTGGACTCGACGGATGATGAGAATCATCCATCGGATAATCAAAAGGATTATCCGTCGAGTGATAAAGAGCCACATCCGTCGGTTGTGAGTAAACCTGTGAGCAAAGCTAAGCTTGCCAAGCTGAATGAGAAATATGGATCAGTTTCCAAAAACTTTGTTCCGGGAGAATCAAGTCAAGTGAAGAAGGAGAAGAAAGTTAATGTTGGTCATCTGTCCATCAAGCAATTGAATGACAGATTAGAAAAGATTGAGGTTAAAACCAAAACTAAAAAGAATAACAATAGGAATGGGAAAGTAGGAATTAACAAGCATAACAACTACACACCTGATAAATATGCACCAAGAAAAATATGTGTTAAGTATGGTAGTGTTAATCACCTGTCTGTTAATTGCAAACTTGCCATGCCTACTCCTGTGTTTGTGCCTCCCTCTTTTCCTAACATAACTGTTATGCCTACCATGCCTATGAATGCTATGTCTACTCAGAATATAAATGCACAATTTGCAAATATGCCATTTGCACCTAATCCTTATTATGATGCATTTAGTATGCCACAAATGCCATTTAACATGCCTTACTGGAATAACCTGTTTGCAAACAACATGCCTTTTTTTGTTAATTAAAATGTGTATGATAATTATGTTTTAATGACTGGTTTCAAAGGTCCAACTCAAATGACTAAGGATGTATCAGAAATTCCCAAGTCAAATGAAATTAAACCTAAGAAACCAAAGAAGAAAGCTAACAAGGCAGGACCCAAGGAAACTTGGATACCGAAATCAACTTGATTTGGTTTTGATATGTGCAGGGAAACAGAAAGAATCTTTGGTACCTGGATAGTGGTTGTTCAAGGCACGTGACTGGAGATTCTACCCTGCTCACAGAGTTCAAGGAAAGCACATGGCCCAAGTATTACTTTTGGAGATGACAGCAAGGGTTATACTGTGGGATATGGCTTGATTTCAAAAGACAGTATCATCATTGAAGAGGTTGCCCTAGTGGATGGTCTCAAGCACAATTTGTTGAGTATCAGCCAGCTTTATAATAAGGGCAATTCTGTAACCTTCAATTCAGAAGCCCGTGTTGTGACAAACAAAAGAAGCAACAAAGTGGTTCTCATTGGAGTGAAAAAAGGAAATGTGTATCTAGCTGACTTCAACTCATCTAATACAGAATCTGTCACTTGTCTTCTCGATAAAGCAAGTCAAGATGAAAGTTGGCTATGGCATAAGAAGCTGTCCCATCTAAACTTCAAGACCATGAATGAGCTTGTCAAGAAAGAACTGGTTAGAGGCATTCCTCAAATGGAGTTTTCTAAGGATGGTTTGTGTGATGCCTGCCAGAAAGAAAAGCGGATTAAAGCATCATTCAGAAAGAAGCTTGATTCAACAATTGAAGAACCTTTGTAATTGCTACACATGGATTTATTTGGACCAGTCAATGTGTTGTCCATCTCAAGAAAAAGATTTTTCCTAGTAATTGTGGATAATTTCTCAAAGTTTTCTTGGATATATTTACTAAAGTCTAAAGATGAAACTAGTGAAATAAGAAAGAACTGGTTAGAGGCATTCCTCAAATGGAGTTTTCTAAGGATGGTTTGTGTGATGCCTGCCAGAAAGAAAAGCGGATTAAAGCATCATTCAGAAAGAAGCTTGATTCAACAATTGAAGAACCTTTGTAATTGCTACACATGGATTTATTTGGACCAGTCAATGTGTTGTCCATCTCAAGAAAAAGATTTTTCCTAGTAATTGTGGATAATTTCTCAAAGTTTTCTTGGATATATTTACTAAAGTCTAAAGATGAAACTAGTGAAATCATTATCAATCACATAAGGCAAGTCAACAATCATCCTGATTTAAAAGTAAGAAGAATCAGGAGTGACAATGAAACTGAGTTCAAGAATTCTGTGATGAGATCATTTTGTGAAGAGAATGGGATTATGCATGAGTTTTCTGCAGCAAGGACTCCACAACAAAATGGAGTAGTGGAAAGAAAGAACAGATCTCTTATTGAAGCTGCAAGGACAATGCTTAAAGAATCAAAGTTACCAACATATTTTTGGGCTGAAGTTGTGAATACTGCCTGCTACACTCAGAATATTTCTTTGGTTAATCAAGCAAAGTGTATGACACCCTACCAATTGTTTAAGAACAAGAAACCAACTTTAAATTTTCTTCATGTCTTTGGCTGTAAATGTTTTATCTTGAGGAATCAAACTGATCAACATGGGAAGTTTGATGCTAAAGCAGATGAAGGAATTTTTATTGGATATGTTGTGGGAAAGGCATATTGGGTCTACAATCTAAGAACCAATATTGTTATGGAATCAACACATGTTGTGTTTGATGACAAAAAGATTGAAGGACCGCAAGATGGAGATTTCCATGAAAGCCTCAAGTTTGATAATGTACACGACTGGATAATGGGTCAGCTTAACGCTGAGATTACTGCAGTTTCTGCTCGCATTGCGGAGTTATGCCAGGCACTGACAGCTGAGAGAGCCACCCGACTAGGATACCCAGGAGATTTCAAAGCTGCTTCCCCAGCCATAACCCGCAGAGAGATCGATGGGATCGAACTCCGTACCAGGGTTCAGATGAGGATGACAGCAGTGGGAGGATACATCCCGGTAGTTGATGCAGAGCTGATGATTGCAGGAGCGATGAGATGGGTGCGTGACCTCACTCGCAGTGATAGTGACTGAGAGACTGGTGACTAGATATAGACCTTGAAGAAGGCTGGGTGACTTGTCACCAATTTTGATAGGATAGCTAGTAGTAGATAGCGTTCCTAGCCCTTCAGGGTACACGGCTTATGTATTTTCATTTCAGTATTCAGAACTAGTAGTGATAGATTTTAATCAAGCATGTATGAACTCGACTAGTTGTTTCATTCCCAAGATATAAGTGGGAGATCTTATTAATATATATCTAAGCAGTTATTAAAAAATGATGTCTATATTATTGCACTTTATAAAAACCTGCTAGATAATAAATAACATGCTTACATATGAATAATATAATCCAACTGTTATAATTACAACTATGTTGACCAATTTTCAATATCAGAACAATGCCACCCCGTAGAAGAGGAACCAGGGAACAACCCGCAGAATCTGTTAACCAACAACGAGGTGAACCTGACCCTATAGTAAATGAGGAAAGTGAAGAAGACCTAGACTATAATGAATATGATGAGGAAGAGTATGTAGAAGAAGAGGCTGAGGATACCCATCAGGGAGGGAACCCCATGAATGAATTTATGGAACACCTAAGAGCAAATTTGAACCAACAGCCTATTCCACCACAGCCACATGTTGCCCAACAGACTGCAGCTACTGCCTTTAGAGCCATCAAATCTCTCAAACCCCCAGAGTTTCTAGGATCTGCCGACCCCATTGAAGCACGGCCTGGCTCAAAGAGATAGAAAAGTCCTTCGAGATACTAGGTGTTGAGGAACGACACAAGACTATTTTCGCTTCTTACATGCTGATAGGAGAAACTAACTACTGGTGGGAGTCCAAACGAAACCTAGAAACTGATGTTGTGATTCCATGAGATAGATTTACCCGACTGTTCTTAGACAAGTACTTCCCTAGGTTTATGGAAACCAAGATGGAGATTAAGTTTCTGGAGTTGAAACAGGATAAGATGACTGTGGCAGAATATGAGGCCAAATTTACTGAGTTATCGATATTTGTGCCTGCGTTCGTGAATACCGAAGGAAAGAAAGCGCGAAGGTTTCACCTTGGTCTGAAACAGTGGATACAGAACCGAGTAGCTGTGTTAGAGCTGACAGACTATGCCACCTTAGTACAGAAAGCCTTGATTGTTGAAGCTGGCAGTGAGCAGAGTGTGAAGGAAAAGGAAAATAGGAAAAGGAAGATAGGATTCCAAGGAATAGGAACCGGGAACAGGAGCCTTCCGAGCAGGTACGTCATAGGAGCGGTGTCCCAACCTGCACGAGGCCCCGGATTCAGAAAGGCACCAAGCGAGAGTGTTGGCCAGGGCGGCGGACAATCTAGGGCAACATTTCATAGCCAACCACGTGCCCCAATACCAGAGTGTCAAACCTGTAAGAAGAGACACCTTGGAGTGTGTACCCAGACAAGAGCCCCTCTGAGATGTTACCGGTGTGACCAAATCGGACACCTTGCCAACAACTGCACCCGACCGAATGTAACGTGTTTCCAATGTGGAAAGGTAGGACACATGAGAAAGGATTGCCCAACGTTGAAGCCCCTAGCCTCAGGGATGAGCAAAGCTGCATCCAACCGACCCCCAGCTGCTAGGACCTTCAACATGACTGTTCAAGATACTGTTCGAAACATTGACGTGATAGCAGGTACCCTTTTGTTAAATTCTGAACATGCAAATGTCCTATTTGATTCTGGAGCAACCAAGTCTTTTATATCTCAAGATTTTGCTAAAAAGTTAAAACTTAATGCCATACCCTTACGTGAGATATTACGAGTGGAAATAGCAAACAAAGAAATAATTCCTGTAAATCAAATACACCCTAAGTGCAAGTTGAAATTAGAAGGGAAGATCTTCGAGGTTGACCTAATCCCATTCGCGTTAGGAGAATTTGATGTAATCTTAGGAATGGATTAGTTTTCCATTAACGGAGCGCAAATAGATTGTGAACGGAAGAAAGTAAAGATAAGAGTGCAGAATGAAAAAGAAGTAGTGTTCAAAGGTCAACAACAGAACCATAAATTTCTAACCATGCTACAGGCAAAAAGATTGTTAAGGAAAGGTAACGAGGCCTATTTGGCTTATGTGATAGAGACCAAGAAGGAAGTCCCTAATATACAGGACATACCCATAGTAAATGAATTCGAGGATGTATTTCCAGAGAACTTACCAGGATTGCCACCTGACCGAGAAATAGAGTTCGCTATAGAGTTAGCACCAGGAACGACACCAGTATCCAAGGCCCCATATAGGATAGCCCCAGTTGAGATGAAGGAACTAGCTTCTCAACTATAAGAGTTATTAGATAATGGAATGATAAGACCCAGTGTGTAGCCATGGGGAGCGCCGGTACTGTTCGTAAAGAAAAATGACGGCAGTATGAGATTATGCATAGACTATCGAGAGCTGAATAAGTTGACTATTAAGAATAGGTACCCTCTCCCCAGGATTGATGACCTATTCGACCAACTCAAGGGAGCTGTACATTTCTCTAAAATAGATTTGAGAACAGGTCAACAGGATATCACCAGTTGAAAATCAAACCGAAAGATATACCGAAGACTGCTTTTCGCACTAGGTATGGACACTATGAGTTTTTAGTTATGTCGTTTGGGTTAACCAATGCACCCGTAGCCTTTATGTATTTGATGAACAGAGTGTTCAAAAATTACTTGGATATATATGTGATAGTTTTTATAGACGATATTCTGTCTACTCAAAGACAGAGCAAGAACACGCAGAACATTTGAGGATAGTCTTAGAAATCTTGAGAAATGAGAAATTGTATGCCAAGTTCTCGAAATGCGAGTTTTGGTTGAGAGAAGTTCAGTTTTTAGGACATGTGGTGAGTAGCAAAGGAGTTTTAGTCGACCCTGCCAAAATAGAGGCGGTATCCAATTGGGAAAGACCAACTACCCCAACAGAGGTTAGGAGTTTTGTGGGTTTAGCAGGATATTACCGAAGATTCGTGCAAGATTTTGCTAAGATAGTCGGTCCACTGACTAGACTTACCCGGAAGACGGAAAAGTTTGTATGGACAGAAAAATGTGAGGTAAGTTTTTGAGAACTGAAAAGGAGGTTGGTGTCAGCACCAGTGCTCGCTCTTCCCGATAAAAGGGAGAGTTTGTGATATACAGCGATGCATCGCTTAAAGGATTAGGATGTGTATTGATGCAACACGGCAAAGTTATAACGTATGCCTCTCGTAAATCGAAGAAATATGAGAGCAGATACCCTACGTATGATCTAGAATTAGTAGCCATAGTATTTGCCCTAAAAATTTGGAGACACTACCTATACGGTGAGAAGTGCGAGATCTACACTGACCATAAAAGCCTCAAGTATATTTTCACTCAGAAGGAACTGAATATGAGACAGAGGAGATGGTTAGAGTTGATAAAAGACTACGACTTTGAGATTTTGTATCACCCGGGTAAAGCCACTGTGGTGGCTGACGCCCTTAGTAGGAAGGAAAGACTCAAGATGATAATGATATCAGAGGAGTTAATTAAAGAATTTGAGAATATGGTAATTGACGTGAGGATGGCCGGTAAGAGAACGGAAGGATTATTCGAGATTAAGCTAGTGCCAGAACTGACCGAAAAGATACGAGTATGTCAGGAAAAGAAGATGAGTGAGGAAAGAGGAATATTGACTGGTGAAGAAGTAAGATGCGAGAAGGACGAGAAAGGGATCATGAGATATGCGTCCCGAATTTGGATTCCAAATGTGCAAGAGTTAAAAGATGAGTTGCTGCACGAAGGGAACAACTCTAGATATTCAATCCACCCAGGAAGTACGAAAATGTACCGTGACCTTAAGGAATATTATTGGTGGCCTAACATGAAGAGATAAGTAGCGGAGTGGGTCAGCAAGTGCTTGACATGCCAGAGAGTAAAGGCTGAACATCAGCGACCTAGTGGACTATTACGACCCCGGAAAATTCCGGAATGGAAATGGGAGCATATAGCCATAGATTTTGTGACAGGCTTACCAAGAACAAAGACCAATCACGATGCCATATAGGTTATCATAGATAGGTTGACCAAGTCCGCACACTTCCTACCAATCAACGAAAGATACACCGTAGACAAGTTGGTAGATATTTACTTGAAGGAAATTATAGTGAGACACGGCGTTCCTGTAGCCATAGTATCAGGTAGAGACCCAAGGTTTAATTCCCAATTTTGGAGAAGCTTCGAGGAATGCATAGGCACCAGACTAAACATGAGTACCGCTTACCACCCCCAGACTGATGGATAAAGCGAAAGGACTATTCAGACCCTAGAAGATATGATACGAGTATGTGCTATTGATTTCAAAGGAAATTGGGATGACCACTTACCCCTAATCAAATTTGCTTACAACAATAGCTATCACGCTAGCACAGGAATGCCCCCATATGAAGCTCTTTATGGAAGGAGATGTCGATCTCCCCTATGTTGGGATGAAGTTGGAGAATACAAGATATTAGGACCGGAGTTAGTCCAGCAGACCAGAGAAATGGTAGGACTCATCAGGAAAAGACTGGTAGCAGCCCAGGACAGACAAAAGAAGTACGCCGACCAGACCAGGAAGGATAGGGAATATGAAGTAGGAGATTCTGTGCTATTGAAGGTATCTCCGTGGAAAGGAGTGATGAGATTTGGAAAGAAAGGGAAGCTGAGTCCCAGATTCATAGGACCCTTTGAAATTTTAAGGAGAATAGGACCTCTAGCTTACGAGCTCGCCTTGCCTCCTAATTTGCAACAAGTACACAACGTGTTCCACGTGTCCATGTTAAGGAAGTACCATGCAAACGCACGACATGTAATAGAATATGAGCAGGTAGATTTACAACCAGGCCTGACCTACATCGAGTAACCAGTAAGGATAATGGACCAAAAAGAGCAAGTGCTGAGGAACAAGACTGTGAAGCTGGTTAGGATCTTATGGAGAAACCAAAATGTCGAAGTGTCAACTTGGGAACTTGAAGACGCAATGAGGAATAGATATCCCCACTTATTTTCTACTTGATTCCGGGACGGAATCCTTGTTAGAGGGGAAGACTGTAATAATTCGAATTTTTGAGACCTTGTAAAATGTTTAAATGAATAGTAACCCTGACGGACGGGAAAAACTTTTGAGCCCACACTATGTAGTGTATGAGAAAATGAGTTTCGGATTTGATATTACGACTATACGTATCAAATGAGTGTATGTAAATGCTATTAGTTTTCGAAGAAAACGAACTTTGAAAAATGACCGTATTTACGACTCATCGAGGATTACGGGAATCATAATATAATTACGAGATTAAAACCTTACAGATTTATATTCAAGTAGGATAATTAAAAATATAAGGAATGAATATGAAAGGAATTACTTCGCGAACCAATTACGAGTAAGTATTACAAAGAACGTTTAAGCAACCGAGCGAACGCGTAAACGATTAAATAAACGTAACGTACTAACTAAACCATGGTAAGAAAGTAACCATGGTTACTTCATCAAATAGTGAGCTAACCATAGGATGATCAAGCTAGCTAGCAAAATAGTGTGCTAAGGAAGCTAACCATGTAGTTTAGCTTGTAACCTAGCAAGCTATTAAGATTTGTCCCTAAGTTTTGCTACAAAGAATAAACCTAGAATGCTATACTAGGAAGAATAAAATCAAGTGCAAGATATCATCCTATCTTCCTAGAATCAACCTAGAAAATCAACCAAGCTAAGCAACCAAGCAAGTATAAATACCCCCCCATCACTTTGTTCCATTCGGCTATTTTATCGTCACCAAGGGAATTCAAATTCAAAACTCAAAGTTCTAGCTCTTGTAAAATCATCCCATTAATTCTCAAGCCTCCTAGCAATTAAACTAAGGTAAGAAAATTCTTTCATCTCTTTTTATCAAGGTTTGATGGGTGAAATAAAATCAAGAAACTCACTAGTGAATAGTATGAATAGTAACCTCTCTTTGGTTTCTTGATTTTAATGGTGGTTTTAGGTTCCAAAAATCATACCAAGCACTTCCAAGCCTCCACCATCCTCAAGAACACATCTCAAGATTTCAATAAAGGTAAAAATATTTGGCCCAACTTTATTTAAGATTCATTTTTAAGATCTATTTAGTATATGGTAGTATACCTAGTGTAATGAGTGTTATTGATGAAATCTTGATGATTAAGTTAAGTAGATTTAAGGTTGGTTGTTGTTGCCTCAATAACATGATGTTCTTGAGAGGATTTTTTGTGTTGATAATGGAATGATGATTGTTGGTGGTTGTGTTAAGAGTTAGGGCGTAAACGAAACCCCGATCGTAAACGTAACTTCGTTAAAACCAACAAATCATAACTTTAAGTTTCTGCAGAAAGTCCCGAAGTTTTAAACTGTAGTTTCTTGAAAATAACCCTTTTTTAGGATAGAAAATGTTATAAGGATCATTTAGGCGCTTGAATTGCTTGATTCCGATTTACAGGTCAAAAGTTATGGCCATTTTACTAAAAGTGATTTACGCGACAAAAACTGCTACAAATTACGAACTTTGAAAATATAAAGGATTAACTTAAAAGTGTTTATAAATCATGAAACTTTTATAGAGATTAACATATTTAGTTTCCTAACTTCCATAAAAATTTCAAGTGAAAATACTGATTTTTCAATTTTATAAAAATGTCGGAGCCGAGACCGCGCGAGTAGAAACCGTAAGAATCCATAAGCGGAGCCGACGATGATAATGAGAATGAACCTAAGATACTTAGAAAAATGAAGTGACCATACTGTGAATAATGACTTAAAGGAATAATAAGGGTAGTATAAGTCGAGAGGGTGCATAATAAGTAGCACATGAGTGCGAGTCGCCTTAAATTAGAACGGGACCTAACGAAATGAATTGTGTTATGATTATAGATTTCCGAGCGGAACCTAGAGCTAGAGGTGGCCAATCGTGCGGGTTCGAACCGCACATTCGGGACCGGCTCGTACGGAAACCGTAAAATATTCGGCCCGATTCGGGCCGGTTCAAACCCGCACAACCCGCCGAAATAAGCGAACTGAATACGAATTTAATTTTAAAAAACCGGAACCGACACTAACCCGCACGACCCGCACAGGCGAAGCCCGCGTGAACCGCACGAACTGTGCAACCCGCACAGCCCGCACGGCCCGCACGGGTGTGCGTCACGCGCCGTTCTCCAACGGTCCTCCTCCTCCTCCAACGGTACTCCTCCTCCAACGGTCGTCTGCACTCAACTCAGTCTCCAACGGTCCTAAAATCTCAGTCTCAGCTTATAAATATGTACATACAACAACAATCAAAATTCACCATCTCAATTTCTGTGTCTCTCATCTCAAGTCTCAATTTCTTCTCCGACTTCAGAGCTTCAACAACAATTTAATTCACAGCAATTCAATTCACAAATTCACAGATTCACAGCAATTCAATTCACAAATCAACTAACTCAGAAAAATGGAACAAGGCAGAGGGAGTATTTCTTCTCAAGGTTCAACTCCGGCGACTTCGATGCTACCGCCTCGACCCGGATCCACGTTTAATACCGAAGAAGGTATTTCATTTTCCTGTTTATTTTTGTGTGTTTTTGGTTTTTATATATATTGTTGATTGTTTTTATTCAATTTTTGTAAATTAATTTTTATAAATTTCAGTTTACAAAGTTTATTCGATTTGTAATTTGACTTTAAATATTAAATTTTATTCGATTTGTAATTTGTAAATTCGTTAACTAATTTTATTCATTTTGTAAATTTCTGTAGGTGCTACGAGTTCGAGACAATCATCGCACGTTTGGACATATTTTTCGAAAGAAGTTGTGCCGGATAATCCGAATAGATTTAAAGTACATTGTTTGATTTGTGTACAAAATGGTAGACCACATCAACCATTTAGTTACGCTCGAGGTACCGGCACGGGAACACTAAACCGACATTTGGAGAATATTCACTCTATTACGAAGGCGAGTCACGAAAGCGGAGAAGCACGAAGAGGTCCACAACAATCACAACTCGGTGGTTTTATGACATCAACGGGAGGTGGAGGTATGCCTTTTTCCTATAGTAGAGATAGAATGATAGAAAGTTTTGCTACTTTTGTTACACTAGACGAGTTACCATTTTCTCACGGTGAGAGTGATAATTTAGAATATATGATGAAAACTACGATAAATCCGGCATTTAGAAAAATTCCTAGAAACACACTAAAACGGCACACAATAACACAATATCATTGCGCTAGAGTACAATTAATTGAATTTTTTCGAGAATTTGATGGTATGGTTTCGTTAACTAGTGATTGTTGGAGTTCGAGTCAGGGTGAGCCTTATATATGTGTTACCGTTCATTGGATTGGTGTCGATTACATGTTACAAAAACGAATTATTGCATTTGATGTTATGGACGAATCACACACCGGCTATAATATTATGTCTAGAATTTTAGATACAATTAAGGAATTTAATTTGTTTAACAAGGTATTCATAATTTCCTTAGATAATGCTGCTAATAACAACAAATGTATTAATTATATTAGGACCGAAATTCCTTTAATTTTAGATGGAGTATTTTTACACATTAGATGTTGTGCTCACATAGTTAACTTAACGGCTCAAGTAGGAATTCAACAAATAACTAATTTATTAGAACCTATTAGGAAGGTAATTAAGTATCTACGTTTGGCGGGTAAATATAGATCTAGGTACAAGAAATTGTGTAAAGAAAATGGACTAAGGCCGAAAAAATGGGGTATCGATTGTCCTACAAGATGGAGTTCGACATATAAATTACTTGTTGAAGCAATTAAATATAAACCCATTATTACCATCTTATATAACGACGATCCAATTCACCAATACGAAGGAGGAATTATTACCGAGGAAGATTGGGAATTAGCATCTACTGTACGTGACATACTTTATTGTTTTGCGCATGCTACTAAGGTTTTTTCTTATGTTTATGAACCAAATGTACACCATTGTATCATTGAATGTGTTAGCATTGTTACTACTTTAAAGGAATACGAAGAAAATGATAATTTTAGTGATATTATTAAGGATATGAAAATTAAATGGATCGAATACTTTACCGAATTTCCGTATATTTATGGTATTGCATGTCTTCTTGATCCCGGTGTTAGGAAGGAAGGTTTAGAAAATATGTTAGAACATTATTATGCAGTGTTAGGAGTTTCATATAATCATGTTTTATATGTAACTAATTGTTTAAATTTGTTGTTTCGTCTTATAGATATGTATGCTCCAAAAACTCAAAGTACTATACCACCGAAGAGCAGTAATACTTCTAGTAGGTTTAGTAGTACCATTTCATCTATACTAACCAAAAAACAAAAATGTAGAATTTCCGAGTCATCTACCGTACCTTCTTCTGCCACTAGTATGGTTCGCGAATTTTTTTCATATAGTTATGAGTTAAATGATGATTTTGATATACTAACATGGTGGAAGAATCATGAGTTACAATTTCCGGTTTTAGCAAAAATTGCAAAGGACATTTTAGTTGTACCGGCTTCTACAATTGCGTCCGAGTCCGCTTTTAGTGCAGGCAGAAGAGTGTTAGATGAGAAGCGATCCAGTCTTGCGCCAGACGTTGTAAAGATTTTAGTTTGCAAAAAAGATTGGGATCAAGCCGATAAAAGACAACAAGGAAGAAAAGAAGACTCCGACGATGACGACGAGCCATGGATGACAATGGATACTTCATCCGAATCGAGAACCTCAACTAACGAACAACTTTAGAACAAATATTTAATGTAATTTTTTAAAAAGTTTTATATTATTTGATTTGTAATTTTTTAATATTTGATGCGGTTTGTTCCGTTTTTTTAGAGAGGAGTCCTCTCACATCATTTGTAATTTTTTTAAATTAATAAAATTTATAAGAGGTACCGTCCTCTTTCTAACCAAAAATTTAAAATAATAAAATTAATTGATTTACAAAGAACTTGGTAGTTTTTTCAAATAAATATAGCTATGATGCATAAAAACAATAAAATAACAATGTGACAATTCTATCCACTTGACAAACACAACACATGGAACAGGCTGCTCAACCCGCCAACCCGCCTGTTCAACCCGCCAGCGAACCGCCCGCGAACCGCCCGCGAACCACCCGCGAACCGCCCGCGAACCGCCCGCGAACCGCCCGCGAACCGAGCCGAATACGGGTTACCGTATGTCAGCTCAACCCAGCCCGGCCCGATTCGCTCGCCTCCCAGTGCCGGTTAAGTGTTCAATTTTTCCGGTTCCAACCCGCTTCCAACCCGGCCCGGACCGCCCGACCCGCACGGTTGGCCACCTCTACCTAGAGCATCCTCCACCTCGAGATACCCATGCAAGTTTACGAACCCAACTCCATTTTTACTTTTGTGTTTTTAAAGGATTGTTTTACTATCATTGCATAAATACCATGCTTGCCATGATACGTAGTTGTTGAAATTTCGCATAATGTAGCGATGTTGTACGATAAAGTATATATCGTGAAATGTTATTTCGCTTTAAGCGTGACGTATTATATAAGACCGAGAGTCGGTCGGGATTTAAGATAAAACCCGGGAATCATTTCGGCGATATTATAGGACGGTTATAAGTCCATAGTAGTACGTTTTAAAGGGATTCATCGTCCACTTACGAAACATTAAAACACCTCAAACTTTTATTAAAACGATTTTCCAACGATCATATTCCCTCAACTATATTTTATTGTTCGAATAATAAATACTATATACTTATTCTTTATTATGGGAGTAGTATACTCCAACGATTATTTATTTCAAACCCGATTAATTATTATAGATTATTAATTATGAAGACACAAACTAGTTGGGGAATATTATTTTAAAGATTCTTTTAGAGAGTAAACCCATTCAAGGTTTAATTATTTATCGAATATTATTTAATTAATTATTATTCTTAAAGGGTTTGTTGGGTCACACACACACTGTAGAGGGGGTGAATACAGTGTATGATACAATCAAATCGAACTTTAATATATTAAGTAACAGAAAACAAACTTTATTGAAACAATAAACTCTGTTACAGTATGGAACTGTTATCTCTCAGTGATGAACAATTATCACGAGAGCTGCTAGGGTTACAATGAATAATCTTCTCGAATATGATAACACTTATAGTGTAAACCCTATGTCTGTGTTTATATACTACACAGTTACAAGATAATCACTAATTGATATGGAATATAATTCTGCTTCCTAAAATATATCAATCAGATATCTTTTCTTCCAAGTATTCCATTCTTCATGGAATTCCTTCTTCATGCATATCTCTTCTTATGTTTATCTCGATCTTCTTTCCCGATCTTCTTTCCTTTAATCAGCTACTGTCCTTCTCTGATCATCCTTCAGCACTTAAGTTCTGATATCTAACTTCTGATGATTATCTCCTGATAATATAAGTACTGATATCCTTAAGTCCTGACTTTCAGTATAAGTACTGATCAACAGTTAAGTACTGATTTATCCTGTTAAGTAAGATCTGAAATCTAAACATAAATTATATTAGCCATGACATTATCAAATATATCTAACAATCTCCCCCAACTTGTAAATTAGCATAATATACAAGTTTAACAGATATTTGTTGATGTCAAAAACATTAAGTACAAATGCATGAGAATTAGACTAGATAACTACAACTTACAGTCCTTAAAGCTTTACCAATATTCAACTTTTGATAACAACTTCAGTCTGTACAAATATCAGAATTTAAGCAGTTGTAGATCTTCGACTTGGCTTCATCTTCTGATCTCTCTAATGTCAGGAGTTGTTCTGAGATAGTTCTTCAACAAACATTTCTCAGCATATCTGAGTTCATCAATCATTCTCCTTTTGGCATCTTTAAGCTCTGCAGTATCTTCACCAGTTTGAAAGATTGCAGCTCTGAGATCATTGATCTTTGCTTTTCTCAACTCCAGATCTAGTCTTATGACATAGGTTTTGTCAGACTCCAGATTAAATTCAAGTCCCTTAATACCAAGATATGTTCTGATCTGTGCATTATTAGGCTTCATATCAACAATATCACCATTGTGATCTCTGTACTTTGGAACATATGTGCTGTCAGACTTAACAGAATAAAGCCTTTTCTGTCTCTGAATCTGTTCTTTTAAGTAGTTTGCAGCAGTTTCTGTTATTCTGTCATTCACTTGAAGTAAGAAAAGTATATGCTCCAATTCTTCAAAATACTTCAATGGAATGGCATTTTGTCTTATATGATAAACCCTACCATCTGTCATGAAATACAACATGATGTATTCTTTCAAGTAGGTATGGTAAACCATCTGTACAGATTCCAGTTGATTCAATCTCTCAGGAGTTGCTCCAATACCTGGTTCACTCAAGGAAGTTGGATCATTGGTAGTGTTATGTATTCTTCTTTCATCAGCACTTCCCAATCCAGTTTTATCTCTTGCTTCCTTTCCAGTAACTACTCTTGCTTCAAAACCACTTGCAGTAGTCTTCAAAGGTTGAGTCTGTTTTGCTTTAGTGAATCCTGGTAGGAGTGTCTTTGGTCTATCTTCTGATATCAAGTTAACTTGAGCTATGTCAGAGGTTACTTGCTTCTTCAAAATATCAGAACTTACAATTTCTTGACTCTGAACAACTTGAGCCATGTCAGAGGTTGTTTTAAGAACTTTTCTTGAAGTTAGAGCAAGATCATCCTTTTCATCAGTAATTTCTTCATCCTCAGGAGGTACATAAACCTTGATAGGTTCACCAACTTTTTCTTTACCCTTGGATCTTGGATCTATCTGCGGTTGTGATCTAGCCAATGTTGCTTCAGTATGTGTCATTTCTTTGATCACAATGCCTTTGAGTTTTGGAAGTGACTTTTTACCAGACTGATCATAAAGTCTGATGCATCAGAACAAAACTAGACAGATTTAGAAAAAGAACATGAAACCATTCCAAATTCATTTACCAATCTTGTAAAAGTGGCTTCACATAGTGGTTTTGTGAAGATATCTGCTAGTTGTTGATCTGTTGGAACAAAGTGCAATTCCACTGTACCTTCATCCACATGTTCCCTTATGAAGTGGTACCTGATACTGATGTGCTTTGTCATAGAGTGTTGAACTGGATTACCTGTCATAGCAATAGCACTTTGATTATCACAGTAAATAGGGATTTTGAAATATGTTAACCCATAATCCAGTAACTGATTCTTCATCCAAAGAATCTGTGCACAACAGCTTCCTGCAGCAATATACTCTACTTCTGCAGTTGATGTGGAAATTGACTTTTGTTTCTTGCTGAACCAAGAAACCAATCTGCCTCCAAGAAATTGGCAGCTTCCACTTGTGCTTTTCCTGTCAATTTTGCAACCTGCAAAATCTGCATCTGAGTAACCTATTAGTTTAAAATCTGATTCTCTAGGATACCATAATCCCAGAGCAGCTGTTCCTTTAAGATACTTAAAGATTCTTTTCACAACTGTTAAGTGAGGTTCTCTTGGATCTGCTTGAAATCTTGCACAAAGACAGGTAGCATACATGATATCAGGTCTACTAGCAGTTAGATAGAGTAGAGAGCCAATCATACCTCTGTAGTCAGTAATATCTACTGATTTACCGGTATCCTTATCCAGTTTTGTTGCAGTGGCCATGAGAGTGGATGCACTTGAACAATCTTGCATTCCAAATTTCTTCAGCAAGTTTCTGGTGTACTTGGTTTGACAAATAAAAGTGCCTTCTTCATTTGGCTTGACTTGAAGGCCCAGAAAATAGCTAAGTTCCCCCATCATACTCATCTGATATCTTGACTGCATTAGTTTGGCAAACTTCTTGCAAAGTTTGTCATTTGTAGACCCAAAAATGATATCATCAACATAAATATGGACCAGAAGTAAGTCCATTCCATGGTTGAGGTAGAATAGTGTTTTGTCTATTGTTCCTCTGTTGAATCCACTTTCCAGAAGAAACTGAGCTAAAGTCTCATACCATGCTCTAGGAGCTTGCTTAAGTCCATAAAGTGCTTTATCAAGCCTATAGACATAATCTGGATGTTTGGTATCTACAAAGCCTGGAGGTTGTTCAACATATACCTCCTCCTCCAATTCTCCATTGAGAAAAGCACTTTTCACATCCATTTGAAAGACCGTAAACTTTTTGTGAGCAGCATAAGCCAAAAATATCCTTATGGCTTCTAACCTAGCAACTGGTGCAAATATTTCATCATAATCAATTCCCTCCTGTTGAGAATATCCTTTTGCAACCAGCCTTGCCTTATTCCTTGTAATTATGCCATCACTGTCAGTTTTGTTTCTGAATACCCACTTTGTACCAACAACAGATCTATTCTTTGGTCTTGGCACTAGGGTCCAGACTTTGTTTCTTTCAAATTCATTTAACTCTTCCTGCATTGCTTGCACCCAATCAGCATCTTGAAGAGCTTCTTCCACTTTCTTTGGCTCAGTCTGAGAGAGAAAAGAATTGTAAAGACATTCATTTGAAGTACCTGTTCTAGTTCTGACACCTGCATCAGGATTTCCAATTATCAAATCAGGTGTATATGATTTTGTCCACTTCCTTGCAGATGGAAGGTTTTCTCTAGAACTGGATGCTCCCCCATGATCCATGCTATCTTCATTTTCATTTTCTGATGCTCCCCCTGAAACTATGCTCTCTGAGTTGGAGTCTTCAGTATTTAGATTTTCAGCACTATTAGAACTTGGCTTATCAGAACTTGACGAATCAGAAGTTGAAGAGCCAGATGTATGATCTGATGTTTCTTAAGATGTGGTAGGATCTTGAGTATGCTCCCCCTGCATAGGTGCATCTTCCTTTGACATAGTCACCACAGTTTCAATACCATCAGAGTTTAATCCATCAGAATTTACAGTATCAGGACTTAGACTGTCAGGATTTTCAGTATCAGAATTTGAGTCTTCATTTTTAAATCTCAGCTGATCATGGTCAATGAAATCTTCAAGACCAGTAATCTTCTTGTCATCAAAAGACACATTGATAGATTCTATGACCACTTTTGTTCTTAAATTAAAGACTCTGAAGGCTTTTGTGGAAAGTGGATATCCAATAAAGATTCCTTCATCAGCTTTTAAATCAAACTTGGATAGCTGTTCAGGATGAGTCTTGAGAACAAAACACTTGCATCCAAATACATGAAAATATTTCAGATTTGGCTTCTTTTTCTTCACCATCTCATATGGTGTTTTTCCATGCTTGTTAATGAGTGTTGCATTTTGAGTAAAACAAGCAGTCTGCACAGCTTCAGCCCAGAAATAGGTTGGAAGCTTTGCTTCTTCAAGCATTGTACGTGCAGCTTCAATGAGAGTTCTATTCTTCCTTTCAACAACTCCATTTTTCTGTGGAGTTCCAGGAGCAGAAAATTCCTGCTTTATTCCATGGTTTTTGCAGAACTCTTCCATTATCAAATTCTTGAACTCAGTGCCATTATCACTCCTTAAAATTTTCACAGAATCTTTGACCAATTTATCCAGATGTTTGACATGATCAATCAAGATAGATGCAGTTTCACTTTTTGCGTGCAAGAAATACACCCATGTGTATCTGGTGAACTCATCCACTATGACCAACGCATACTTCTTCTTTGCAATAGACATGACATTTACTGGACCAAATAGATCAACATGTAGTAGATGATAAGGCTCAAGAATTGATGATTCAGTCTTGCTCTTGAATGAAGATTTTCTTTGTTTGGCCTTCTGACAGGAATCACAAAGACCATCAGGAGCAAATACTGACTTTGGAAATTCTCTCACAAGATTTTTCTTGACCAGTTCATTTATATTGTTGAAATTTAAATGAGAGAGTTTCTTATGCCAATTCCAGCTTTCTTCAATTGATGCTCTACTCATCAGACAGATTGCAGAACCATCAGTACTTGTTGAAAGCTTAGCTTCATAAATGTTACCACGCCTGTATCCTTTCAGAACAACTTTGCCTTTAGATTTACTCACAATTTCACAGTGTTTTTCAAAGAAATCAACATGATAACCTCTGTCACAGATTTGACTTATACTCAGTAGATTATGTTTAAGTCCTGAGACCAGAGCTACTTCTTTAATTATGACATTTCCAAGATTGATATTGCCATATCCCAATGTTTTTCCAATGTTGTCATCTCCATAAGAAACACTTGGGCCAGCTTTCTCCACAAAGTCTGATAGCAGGGCCTTATTTCCAGTCATATGTCCTGAACATCCACCATCCAGAACTAGAATATTTTTCCTGTTGCCCTGTAATCACAAAGACCACTAATTATTAGTTTTAAGGACCCAGACTTGCTTGGATCCTTTGGCCTTATTAAGTTTGTTAACATTTGCAGCGGATTTAGCATCAGAGTTTATGTTAACATTTTTCTTATCAGAACTTACACTATCAGACTTTGAATTAGAATTTACACTAGAAGGAACAATGGAAACTTTCTTCAAAGAAGGTTTTATTTGATAATAATCATAGTACAAACTATGATATTCCTTACAAGTATAAATGGAATGCCATAAACTACCACAATGAAAACAAGGATTCTGTGGTTTGTATCTAACAGACTGACTCTTAACTCCTGATTTGGAAGGTAAGGAGTTAATATTTTTATTCTTCCTGCAAAAAGAAGCCAGATGGTTAGAACTTCCACAGTTATGACATGTTTTCCTAGGAGCATCAGGAACAGGTTTATAATCATTGCTTTTATTCATGCCTTCCTTTCCATTCCTATTTTTCCTAGGTGATTTTACCTTGTTTGCATTCTTAACATCTTTCAGCTTATGCTTAAGCTGCTTCTTTGTCATTAAGCTTGTGTTCACTTCAGCTGTCTTTTCCTGTTTTAGTTTGTCAGAAGTTGATTCTTCTTTAACTTCTGATTTCTCATTTTCAGACTTTACAGTTACAAACTTAACAGGTTTTAACTTTGGCTTTTGCTTAACAACAGGCTTAATTTCTTCAGTTCCTTTATCATTCTTATCTTCTCCATAACCTAAGCCTTCTTTCCAGTTTCCACTACTTAGCAAATTTTGAGTTGTTTTGCCAGAGTTAGTCCAAGTCCTGATAATCTCTCTTTCCTTTTCTAACTCAGTTTTTAGAGATTCATTCATTTTTAGCACTTCATCCCTAACATAAAAAGCATCATCTCTATCCTTCTGAGTTTGATGGAACATGACTAACTCTTTTTCTAAGAAATCATTTCTTTTCTTAAATGCAAGATTTTCAGAAGTTAATCTTTCACATGTTAAAGTTTGATCTCTATAACTAACAAACATGGTTTTAAGATATCTTCTCAACTCATTAATATCATCAGTATGAAAAGCATAAGTAGTCTGAGGTACCTTTGTTTCAGCAGCTTCAGAACTGCTCTCAGCACTTTCTTTATCAGCATTTGCCATCAATGCATAGTTTTCCTCACTTTCAGAGTCTGAGGTGTCTGTCCAGCTTTTCTGCTTTGTGACAAGAGCCTTGCCTTTGTCACCCTTTACCTTCTTGCAATCAGGAGATATGTGGCCTTTCTCACCACAGTTATAACATTTAACATTGGTGTAATTTCCTCTGTCAGACTTTCCTCCTCTGCCTTCAGATCTTCTGAAATTCTTCTTATCAGAACTTATGCCTTTCCTGGAAAACTTCTTTCCCTTCCTGAACTTCCTGTATGCAATCTTTGTGATCCCTTTCACCATAAGAGCACACAGCTTCATCATCTCCTCATCAGCATCAGTCTCAGGCAAGCTTTCAGAATCTGAGTCATCATCACTTTCAGAACTTGATGATTTAGTATCAGACTTTGTGAAAAGAGCTTTACCCTTGTCTTTCCTTGAGGTAGCTGCCTTGGGAGATTTTTCTTCAGCCTTAAGAGCAACTGTTCTTGACTTTCCTCCTTTTCTCTTGCTTCTTTGTTCCATCTCAAGTTCATGAGTCTTGAGCATTCCATAAATTTCATCAAGAGTTGTTTCATCAAGATTATAATTGTCTCTTATTGTTGTTGCCTTCAAATCCCAACATTCAGGAAGAGCTAACAGGAATTTAAGGTTTGAATCTTCAAGATCATACTCCTTATTAACCAGTGACAGATCATTCAAGAGTTTGACAAATCTATCATATAAATCAGTCAATGACTCATTAGCCTTTGAATCAAAGTGTTCATACTCTTGAGTGAGTATTGTCTTCCTGTTCTTTTTAATCGTATCAGTTCCCTGACACCTTGTTTCCAGAGCTTCCCATATCTCTTTAGCAGTCTTGCAGTTGATTACCCTGTTTGACATTACATTATCAATGGCACTATGCAGTAAGTGTCGTACCTTAGCATCCTTAGCAATTGATGCTATATCTTCAGCAGTATAATCACTCTTCTCCTTTGGTACGGTCTTTGCTGCTTCACCTGCAACTGCAACTGTGAGCTTGGTTGGTTTGTGAGGCCCTTCCTTGATTCTATCAAGGTATTCTGGATTTGTTGCTTCCAGGAACATGGTCATCCTTACCTTCCATATGGGATATTCAGATGGTCTCAGTATGGGAACCCTGATAGTCTCATACCAACTTTGAATTTGTGGCTTTGGAGGTTCTTCAGTTTTGGTAGGCTTAGTTGGAGTTTTTGTGTCATACATGATTGTGTTTGGATCTTTAGCTGTATGTGTGTTAACAGATTGGCTCTGATACCACTTGTTAGGTCACACACACACTGTAGAGGGGGTGAATACAGTATATGATACAATCAAATCGAACTTTAATATATTAAGTAACAGAAAACAAACTTTATTGAAACAATAAACTCTGTTACAGTATGGAACTGTTACCTCTCAGTGATGAACAATTATCACGAGAGCTGCTAGGGTTACAATGAATAATCTTCTCGAATATGATAACACTTATAGTGTAAACCCTATGTCTGTGTTTATATACTACACAGTTACAAGATAATCGCTAATTGATATGGAATATAATTCTGCTTCCTAAAATATATCAATCAGATATCTTTTCTTCCAAGTATTCCATTCTTCATGGAATTCCTTCTTCATGCATATCTCTTCTTATGTTTATCTCGATCTTCTTTCCTTTAATCAGCTATTGTCCTTCTCTGATCATCTTTCAGCACTTAAGTTCTGATATCTAAATTCTGATGATTATCTCCTGATAATATAAGTACTGATATCCTTAAGTCCTGACTTTCAGTATAAGTACTGATTAACAGTTAAGTACTGATTTATCCTGTTAAGTAAGATCTGAAATCTAAACATAAATTATATTAGCCATGACATTATCAAATATATCTAACAGGGTTTATTATTGATTTAAAAATCATAGATCCTGATTTAAAATATACTTTCTGATTTCAGAATATCATTCGAATAATTTCAGATCGTCGGTGAATATTATCCCGACTTATTTAATATTTTGAAATAACACTTAATCTTAACAATCGACCAATTACTGCGTACTGTGACCCCACAATATACACACACCGCAAGTTATAGTCTGAGAGATGAATATCCAAAAATAACATAAGTCATTTTATTCCACATAATAAGCCATTACTCCTCAAGAAGGTTCTGAATAAATTTACATTTCTTTGCCATTATTACAATTCATATTATACATAAGTCTGGTTTATCAATAGTTGAAAACCTAGCCTATTGGTAGCTCCTACCTCAGCTACGGCGGCATCAACGCTTCCAGAAAACTGCGAAACATTTTCTAACCGCTTGCGAATTGGAAGCTTGGTCCTGTTCATCTTGTCTATCTGATGTTGTGTGATGAAAGAAGAAAG
Organism: Apium graveolens; assembly: GCF_009905375.1. Classification (NCBI taxonomy): domain Eukaryota; kingdom Viridiplantae; phylum Streptophyta; class Magnoliopsida; order Apiales; family Apiaceae; genus Apium; species Apium graveolens. Next base: position 177,195,575 of record NC_133647.1, read on the forward strand.
CAAGGGTGAGCAACAAGCCCACCAAAATAATAACTATAATGATTTACAATGTATGAGCATTCTCATAGTACTCATGAAAGTCTTGGTCAAGAAGAAATGAACCAAGTTTGATATCTTACCGCGACCAAGTCGCAAAATATTCAGTATATATGTATATATACTTTTCAAAATCTTGGAAGTCCTCTTCCATGCATAATATACACAGAGTTCCAATTTATAACTGTATAAAATATCGTTGCAAGGTGATCTCATATATCTAACCTTGTCTCAACGTTTTTCTGAAAATCTTTGTCATGCATAAGACAATCATTTACTAGATATAAGTTTAAAAGATGAAGTTACAAGATACTCCAATATACTTATATCTTTTCTGAATACTACTTGAACTACCACCGTTCAAGTTATAATTAGTTCATCCCATAGATTAAGCTACAAGATAAAACTTGTATAGAATCAATCTTTAAAATATCATCAAAATAAAATGAAGTTACGAGATACTTCATTTGATGCAAACATTATTTTGAAAGCTTGCCCCTGCCAACACTCAACAATCGCCCAACCGTAGCCTTTCTATCGAGGTGCTCTGGGTAGTGTTGCAGAAATATCCAACTGGATGATGAACTCATTACGGGAGTTTGTCGCGCCAGGAAGACCACTTACGATGATCAGTCGCAATAGTACAACCCCACCATTTTCTACATGTAGAGGAGAACCTGTCAGATTTACTTGTCAACCGAACACTGGACTCCTAAGGAATGGACCGTCTTAGCGGAACTTCCAGGCCATTTGGGCCAACATAATTAGGCCGGGTCGGCGCCACTCGACCACTTACGCCACTCCTAGTTCAGATGAAATCCATGAATCTGAAATGTAAAGCTCGTCCCCACTTTCCCCAAGTAGAAACTTGGTGATACGGCTCCACCAAGAAGTCGTATCTAGTTGGAAAGGAAAACTCACCGATATTTCCCAGGCGATGCATGTTAATGGATTAAGTTGTTCCAAGAATTTTACTCCCCGAGTATTGGGTAAGTAATCAAAAACTCTTTTATCAAGACAACAACCTTGTTGCGAATATAAAACATACCACAGAGCCGGATTCCTCAGGTTTTGAGCAAGTATTTAAATCCCCTTCGAAAGGAGGATCTTAAATATAAAAAAAATGAGTTTTGGGATCCGCTCTTACTTTTAAAATCATTTTGAAGACTCGCAAAACATTTTTAAGAATGTTTGGAGTGATGCTGATTTAATAAAATAAATCAGTCCCAATATATTAGAAAATATCTGAATATTATTATTTAAATAATATTCCCATAAAGAATAATCTTTATAAAAATAATTGAAGTAGAAGCTGTAAAACTTATACTTGAAATGTATATTAAATAACCAAAGATATACTTATACGAAAGTACTATCTTTATTTGAATAATCAAAAGTAAGTTTGATTATCGACACATTATTCTTTAATAAAATAAAGAATAATAAATAGTAAATAATCAGAGTCATAAGTCCTCGAATGAATATTCAAAATAATATTCATTAATAAAATAAACGGAGTCATAAGCCCTCGAATGAATATTCAAAATAATATTCATTAATAAAATAAAGTTATCGAACAAACCTTATTCGAATAATAGTTTTAAAAACTATTCATATATATATATAAATATATATATATATTATACTCGGGAGCATCGACTCCCGGTTTTAGAAAAATGTTTACCTTTGGATCCCCTATACTAAGGGTATATGCAAATTGCCGCTTATCTCTAGCATAGGTATTATCAACTAAAACAACAGAGATATGTATCAAGAATACGAAACAGGCATGCATATATACCATATCACATGCTACAATATATCTCAAGAATTTGCTAATAACAATCATGCATCTATCATAAGATAATGCATATACAAAAGTATACATCACCACAACAGTATAAAGGGTAGAAAACTTGCTTGAGCGACTGGGGGTTACAAATGGCTTGGGACGAGTCTGGTAACCTATAAACAACATATAAGTTGGAATTAAACCAAAGTCACTTATAAACCTATACTTTAACCAATTTAGATTCTAACGCTCGCTTTGCGCTTACTGATTCTCTTAAGTCGCTCGAGTACCCTCGGCTCCACCATTTTTAATAAATTAACCATTACGAGTTTTAAGGCGATTCTTTCGCGAGTGCCTTACCAACTACCTAACACACTTTACATAAATGTTTCATACTCCAATTAGTCCTTTTAGGTCTTTAACCTATGTTTCAAAGTAAGGCGAGGGGTAATGATTCGTTCACGAAACGCCGTTACTTAAAACGGTCGTTTCTCCTAAACCGTTCATCGGATTCAAACGAACTACATATCAAAACGAAGCTCGTAACATGAACTATCTAATCATGGCAATGGTCAAAACCTAGCAGTGAGTTCACGGGTCCTAATGTTAAGAACAAAAACAGCCTAAAGTAAATCGGACATTACGACGGCTATGTTTACGCGATTACCCAAATTTAAACCACTCCAAATCATCTCACAATCATCTCACAATCAACATCCCAACCAAAACTCCATTCATACTATATCATAACAGCCCCAACAACTTCACATTATCAATTTATACTATTCTTAAACATGAATTTAAACTACACTTAAGTTCATTAATCAACAATCCAAGAACTACCACTCCAAAAACTTTACAAAACCAACTAATCTCTACATTCACAACAAGCAAGCCTCTCATGAATTATAACAACAAAACTAAACCTAATTACTCAAATAAAGTTAGGGTTTGGAGGGGTTATACCTTCCTTGGAGAGTGGAGAATCAAGTGAATAGCTTGGAATCACCCTTAAAGTCCTTATCCAAGCTTAATCTAAACAAAACTTCAAGAACAAAAAATTTAGTTCTTGAAAAACACTATTCACCATCTTCTTCCATGATTTTTAGGAAGAGATTGTGAATGATTTAGGATCTCAAACTTATAGGATATCCATAACTATGCATAAGGAGTCTTAGATAATTACCTTGCAATTTAACAAAGCTTGGAACTAGGTTTTTGATTTTTCTTTCTTTGGAAAAGGAGAAAAGCCGAGAGCTTGATGAAGAATGGGGAGAAAATTTTGTGTTTTTGGTGAAAATGAATTGTTGGCTTGGTTGGTTGACATTTTGATTTGTTTTGTTACCTTTTTACCATGGTAATTTTTGTGTGGTTCTAATTCAACCAACAACACACTTGTTTGGTCATGCTTATGTCACCATGTGATGTCACCCTCCCTCCTTTGTCCTCTTCTCATTGGTTTGATGACATCATCCCCACTAATCTCTTTAATTAGCTTTTAATTATTTGGTTAATGACCGCTGATCTGTTATACGGTTCGCTTAACTTTCATTTTCGTTTATCGTTTGAGGGATAATACTCGGGATCTTATTACTTAGGTTCCCTTAACCTTTCTCAATACATTATATTCCTTTTTATGATACTCTATTAAAATCCTTGAATTTAAATCCTTTTTATCATGTTACCTTATACTCAATTCTTTCGATATCTGGTGGATTTTCGGGAAAAATCAAAAGGTTCAAATTTGGATTCTGACGATCTTTACATACACTTATATATCATATAGAGTACCAATAAAATCTCAGAATATCCATAAAAAAAACCTTACATAGTGTGGCATGAACAGTTTTCTTATTCAGCAATATCAGCAAAAACACTATTCATAAGGGTTACAAAAAGTTCAAAATTTTGGGGTTATTACAGTCTCCCCTCCTTAAAAAGATTCCGTCCCGGAATCAAATAGAAAACAAATGGGGGTACTTTTCTAGCATTGCGCTCTCTAGTTCCCAAGTTGATTCTTCCATATTATGATTCTGTCGTAGCACTCTGACTAGTTTGATCACTTTATTCCGAAGCGCCTGCTCCTTTTCAATCTATAACCCTTCCTGGTTGCTCCATATAGGTTACGTCTGGTTGCATGTCTATGCGCTCATACACCCCTATTTGTCTGGCATCCGAATTACACTTCCTTAACATTGATACGTGGAACACGTTATGACTTGCTACATGTTCGGGGTAGGGCTAGCTCATATGCTAACTTCCCAATACGGCTTAATACTTCAAAGGGTCCAACAATTCGTAGGCTTAGCTTTCCTTTCTTTTTGACCCTCATCAATCCTTTCCAAGGGATACCTTTAACATTACTAGGTCCCCTATTTCCTATTCTTTATCCTTTCGTGTCAAATCAACATACTTCGTGTGCTCATCTTGGGCTACTACCAGCCGTCCTCTGATTTAATCTATTATATCCTTGGTCCTTTGGACCACTGCTGGTCTAAGCATCTTGCGCTCTGCAATATCATCATATCATAAGGGAGATCGACATTGTCTTCCCTCAAAGATCTCATAAGACGACATCTCGATACCTGACATACGATCTATTATCGTGAGAAAACTCATCCGCGTTAAGTGATCATTCCAAATTCTTCCAAGTCTATTGCACAGACTCTTATTATAGCTTTTAGCATTAGAGCTTTTGCTTCTCAATACCCATTCATTTCCAGTTCGTAATCGCTACTACCTTCCGTTCCTAATATTATACTGGTTACACCTTTGCTCGTTAGCATTCTATAACCTTTTAATAATCGCGTCAACCTTAGTATCACGAACGCGTTAGAATCGGAATACCACCATACTTGGTACCACTTCCTCTCTAGCTGCCTCCATCTTCGAAAGCTTGGTCCTTCATATAGAAGTAAAAGAATTTATTGAGAGATCACTATGATCATGAACACTTGTTACATTGCATAGTTAGTACAGAAGGTGGCCAGCCTTTAGTACTTGACAAGCAATTAAACAACATGTGGTATCCTACTAGGCTTCTATCACACAGATAGATAGTCATTCGGCAATACCTCCCCTTCTGGAAGGGTTGTTCTTCTCAGCTTATACAAAATGAAAAGGAGAGAAAATAATGAATTGAAGAGAATTGTATATATATAAATTATGCTGCCACAAAATATCTGGCTTGGAATTTACCTCTGAACTATAGAGGTTTGTCATAGGAGAACAAAACATATACGTATATATATCAACATCAGGTATTCGCTATTCCGTCCATCATTCTATGGACCCATGCTCTTCCTCGAGCTTATACACAATCACCTTTGAAATTCCCTCGATATCGAAACTCGAATCTGGGACCTCATTCTAGACATCATCGTTACTAGAATTTTATGCTTGCACTGCAACCTTCCTCGTATAGTAATACGACTCTCTATTGATAGAAGGATTAAATATTCAATAGGTAAATAATCGACCTAGTTTTTCTATCAAAGATAACTTATACGTCAACACGACTCGATTAGTGGTACTCAATCTCAACATCCATTCCAATACAACTCTCACGGTTGTAATCGACTCATTACTCGTAGAATCATTGCTGCATTACTATGGTCCACCACTGACCTACTGTCGTCATTCACTTTCCATGAAATCTTAATATCTAACCATACGGAGTCCATACATGTCGTATAGAATTCTTCTAAGGAGTTAACATAATCACCATTCATAATTCATGAAGAGCACTCCAAATTCTGACGTACTTTCATGACATGAAGCAGATAAAATTGCAGAAGAGTTTCAATCAAAGCAACGATAGCAGGTTAATACCATTCTTAATCATATGCCTTAAATAGAAGACTTAACTCAAAGGTTCATCTAGTCCTTTTTGAAACATGGTCCTGGCTTATCTCAAGATAGTACCTTCTGAGATAGATAGCCCGCTCATGGCGATTACACGAATTAAACCTTTATCAACTACTATTACGGTTGGGTATTGCACAGTCATCAGAAGGAATGTCAATCTTCCAAACCATAATACAACCTTCACAGCTTTAACCATCATCACTGTATTCCTTTGGCACAAGCGCCTATAATTATCCTCTTACATTTAAGGTGTCGGCCACCTCTTTGGCCTTTCCTGATAGTAAAATTTCCTTACAGTCAATGTCATTTTAACCACCTCCAAATAAATTTTCTACCTCATTTCAATCACTGCTTATGTGAAGATGTTTTCCTTAAAATCTGATGAGAAAAAAAAATATTACCATTTTTCCATAAGTTATTGCCTCAGTCTTTAGAGGTTAATCACTGTCACGACTGACTCTCAATCATACTTAGAACATCTTTTATCTTAGGTCCTAATTGCCCTGAACAATTTCGACCTTTACTGCTTCGATCCATACTTTCTCGTGGTTTAACACGTACCCCACTTGGCATCATTATAATTACGTCATATTTCCTTTATCAACATTTCTATTCTTGAGAATTTTGAGTATTACCTTTCTCCTTGTAAAATCTCTAAGGTTATCCTTGAATCGTTCCTCCTGTATTCCCTAGATACAGGGCATATCAAGATACCATTTATTAATACCAGAATCATTGTCTATATACTTCTGAAAAATTTCTCCACTGATTCCTAAAGGTTGTTATTACCTTAATCCTTTCCAATTCATACTGTCAAAACTCATACTATCCCTATTAAGGGTGAAATGCCAACCTTTATGCATTCCCCTAGGATTCATTTTAAGTTACCGATATTCTATCCTTAATTCCACCTTTAAAAAGGTACATGCATCCTTCCATGGATAAATCAAGTCATATATTCCTGAAAAGGGTGTCTTATTCAATCATTTCCACCTCGATAGTATATGCCTAATTTCACAATAACATCTGTATTTAAAATAAGGTCAATCAATATGGCCTCCAAAAGATAACAATGGTTATCCGCTTTTCTTGCCTAATTTGGTAACGATAACAAGGATGTTCTGGAAGATATTGGTCGTGTTCAACGTGAACTTCTTCTTAATAATTCCTTATTTACTTTTGTTGTTTATCTCAACAGTTACCTCAATGCTGGGATATCTTTCATACCTGGCGTCTCCCTTTCTGGGTATCAAGCCACCGGTCTTACACTTCACATTCTTGAAGGTCACTTCCTTCATCCAATTTTCCTAATTTCTTACTTCCTTGTCTTCTCAGTTTATCCGCGTCTCATTATTTATCCTTCGAACTATCTCAAGGTTTCCTTGAATCCTCCCAACCTACAGGGGATAAAATATATGTATCTTTATTCCTTCAATCATCAACTTTAACTCATGGTGAATCACCCTCATCCTGACGATTACATACTTTTCTATTTCTATTGCTACGAGTCTTTAGGGTTTCCTCCTACCCAACTCCCTTATCATTCCTCAAACTCTATTGCCTTTATATTCCTTTCCACTTCAGTTTCTTTTTATTTTCCTTTCTCTTATCATTATTTCATGAACCCACTAATCATTGACCTCAAACATCACATCGTTCTGGGATTCTTGTCATCAGAACGAATCTTAACAACTTTTACAACTTAGCTTCATATTTCATCATACCCGTCCGCCTTTGTTCTGGCTCTAAAGCTTTTGCACTCCCTCCATAACCTTGGGAATTACTTTCCCGAAAACAGTTGACTGAACTTTAATCAGTTTATTATAATCTCTTGCTCCGTGCCTTTCATGGTCCTTCACTAGTGGTGGTCCTTCTCTTAGGAGGGTAAGTGACAAAAATAGTCTTTTGTGATTCGTCCATCATTTAGAATCTCAAATGATTCCTATATTTCCTTTAGCCAGGCTCTTGCCTCGACTGGGTCAACCTGTTCCTTGGAACTCTGAGAGCTTAGCGGCTTAAAGGTCCTGAAAGAATTTCATACCACATTGTTTCCTCAAGGTGGTGGTTAGGGGTAAAAGTACAAGTTTTGTTTTAGGCAGGTCCATGGATTGCCCAATAGGATTACCATCCTGGTTCTTCCTATCTTACTTGACTTCTGTTTTCTCAGTCTAAATATTTCTTCCTACTCCCCATAATTGGGGTCATCTTTTAATTTAAAATCCTCATTTTGCACTTCATTATATTCTGGGTTCCTTATAGCTTAATTACGACTTCCCTGATTATCACATTCAAGGTTTGCCCCTAATCTTATTCCTCATGGGGGCATAATGCTTGGGAAATTTTTTTTTGAGAATCTCTGGATATTTTGTCTTATTTACTTTGCTTAAATCTTTCCCTCATTCCGTCCTTGTATGATTGCAAATTATGAATTCTCAAGTTCTATAAACTTCATGACACTCTCTTAAGTGTTAATAGTGCAATTAACCATATGAACTTATCATAAACAGACTGATCTGAACTGAAATTAACGAATATATACATAACCATTTGTTCGAGGGTACAACAACTGAACACATTAAAGAGAATTACATCATTTGATCTGATCGCTTCTATCCCAAAAGTACTACCATAGATAATCATCTAGTCATTAAAACTAATCATTCATAACTTAGGCTAATCCTCCAAAAGCGGTGCTACATAAAACCCTTGTCTGATCGCTCTGGCTCTGCACACTACCATGGATCAAGAAATGCGGGCACGCACGACATCCCTAACCTGCTCCATCACAGAGGTGATGAGGTCTAAGATAGTTGCAAGTAGAGCTGGATCAATCTGACCCTCAAGATGGCCCCTAGCTGTAATACGGGTGGTAGCCTCAATCCTTTCCATGCTATGAGCCCGCCCTCAATCCTTGGTGCAGTAAGTCGATCCAACAGATCACTCCTAACATTACGGGCCTCAGACAGGCCACCCAAAGTCATGTAATAATCGGCGATAAGAGAAGCCTGAGTGGTTGCATCTAGCAGTCCATGGGGTGCAGGTGGTGCAGGCCCAGGGGATCCAAATGGATAACCAAGCACGGTATCAGGTGACAATGGTGCAGGAGATAAAGGTGTCATTTCCTCAGTAGGTGCTGGGCTTTGTACAGGGGAGGGAACAGGAATTGGTGGAACCTCATGGATGTCTTCAGGAACCTCGGGAAGAGGGTCTGATACTGGTATAATTGGTGTCGTGGAAGGCCCCACTCCTTCTGCCCTCATTAACCTTTGTGCCCTTGGTAACTCTTCATCCTCTAGTGCCACCCTCGCGGCCATTCTTGCTCTGGTAGTCACCCTGACTACGGTCATCAATTCCTCAGCGGTCCTCTCTTCATTCTCATCAGGATCCTCCACGAGATCCTCCTCGGCAACAATCCCTTCTGGGATAACATCCTCAACCGCAACATTCTTAATATGAATCTCATCCGGCCCCTCGTTAAGGTACTCTATCAGATTCACAATTTGATCTCCAACATGTAATAAAACATCCTCATGCTGATGCTCCTGAACCTCAGGGTTCGGTACCCTGCTGCCCTATACGAGAACGAACTATGTTACTATCATAATATTTATAAGGGTTCCCGTAAGGGTTTTAACTGTCAGTACTACGTTAAGTAGTCCGACCATGAACTTGGCAAGAGTTCTTATTATCTGAGTGAACTTATTATCTTAACGTCACATCATCTCTGAGGTTTATAATGCTTGGCTCTGATACCATTTCTGTAACACCCCCAAATCCGGGGTCGGGGATTCCGGTTGTCACGAGTTCCATATCCCTTAACAACACTTAATCTTAACAATCGACCAATTACTGCGTACTGTGACCCCACAATATACACACACACACCGCAAGTTATAGTCTCAGAGATGAATACCCAAAAATAACACAAGTCATTTTATTCCACATAATAAGCCATTACTCCTCAAGAAGGTTCTGAATAAATTTACATTTCTTTGCCATTATTACAATTCATATTATACATAAGTCTGGTTTATCAATAGTTGAAAACCTAGCCTATTGGTAGCTCCTACCTCAGCTACGGCGGCATCAGCGCTTCCAGAAAACTGCGAAACATTTTCTAACCGCTTGCGAATTGGAAGCTTGGTCCTGTTCATCTTGTCTATCTGATGTTGTGTGACGAAAGAAGAAAGCAAGGGTGAGCAACAAGCCCACCAAAATAATATGTATAATGATTTACAATGTATGAGCATTCTCATAGTACTCATGAAAGTCTTGGTCAAGAAGAAATGAACCAAGTTTGATATCTTACCGCGACCAAGTCGCAAAATATTCAGTATATATGTATATATACTTTTCAAAATCTTGGAAGTCCTCTTCCATGCATAATATACACAGAGTTCCAGTTTATAACTGTATAAAATATCGTTGCAAGGTGATCTCATATATTTAACCTTGTCTCAACATTTTTCTGAAAATCTTTGTCATGCATAAGATAATCATTTACTAGATATAAGTTTAAAAGATGAAGTTACAAGACACTCCAATATACTTATATCTTTTCTAAATACTACTTGAACTACCACCGTTCAAGTTATAATTAGTTCATCCCATAGATTAAGCTACAAGACAAAACTTGTATAGAATCAATCTTTAAAATATCATCAAAATAAAATGAAATTACGAGATACTTCATTTGATGCAAACATCATTTTGAAAGCTTGCCCCTGCCAACACTCAACAATCGCCCAGCCGTAGCCTTTCTATCGAGGTGCTCTGGGTAGTGTTGCAGAAATATCTAACTGGATGATAAACTCATTACGGGAGTTTGTCGCGCCAGGAAGACCACTTACGATGATCAGTCGCAGTAGTACAACCCCACCATTTTCTACATGTAGAGGAGAACCTGTCGGATTTACTTGTCAACCGAACACTGGACTCCTAAGGAATGGACCGTCTTAGCGGAACTTCCAGGCCATTTGGGCCAATATAATTAGGCCGGGCCGGCGCCACTCGACCACTTACGCCACTCCTAGTTCAGATGAAATCCATGAATCTGAAACGTAAAGCTCGTCCCCACTTTCCCCAAGTAGAAACTTGGTGATACGGCTCCACCATGAAGTCGTATCTAGTTGGAAAGGAAAACTCACCGATATTTCCCAGGCGATGCCTGTTAATGGATTAACTTGTTCCAAGAATTTTACTCCCCGAGTATTGGGTAAGTAATCAAAAACTTTTTTATCAAGACAACAACCTTGTTGTGAATATAAAACATACCACAGAGCCGGATCCCTCAGGTTTTGAGTGAGTATTTAAATCCCCTTCGAAAGGAGGATCTTAAATATATAAAAAAATGAGTTTTGGGATCCGCTCTAACTTTTAAAATCATTTTGAAGACTCGCAAAACATTTTTAAGAATGTTTGGAGTGATGCTGATTTAATAAAATAAATCAGTCCCAATATATTAGAAAATATCTGAATATTATTATTTAAATAATATTCCCATAAAGAATAATCTTTATAAAAATAATTGAAGTAGAAGTTGTAAAACTTATACTTGAAATGAATATTAAATAAGCAAAGATATACTTATACGAAAGTACTATCTTTATTTGAATAATCAAAAGTAAGTTTGATTATCGACACATTATTCTTTAATAAAATAAAGAATAATAATTAGTAAATAATCAGATTCATAAGTCCTCGAATGAATATTCAAAATAATATTCATTAATAAAATAAACGGAGTCATAAGCCCTCGAATGAATATTCAAAATAATATTCATTAATAAAATAAAGTTATCGAATAAACCTTATTCGAATAATAATTTTAAAAACTATTCATATATATATATATAAATATATATATTATACTCGGGAGCATCGACTCCCGGTTTTAGAAAAATGTTTACCTTTGGGTCCCCTATACTAAGGGTATATGCAAATTGCCGCTTATCTCTAGCATATGTATTATCAACTGAAACAACAGATATATGTATCAAGAATACGAAACAGGCATGCATATATACCATATCATATGCTACAATATATCGCAAGAATTTTCTAATAACAATCATGCATCTGTCACAAGATAATGCATATACAAAAGTATACATCACCACAACAGTATAACGGGTAGAAAACTTGCCTGAGCGACTGGGGGTTACAAATGGCTTGGGACGAGTCTGGTAACCTATAAACAACATATAAGTTGGAATTAAACCAAAGTCACTTATAAACCTATACTTTAACCAATTTAGACTCTAACGCTCGCTTTGCGCTTACTGATTCTCTTAAGTCGCTCGAGTACCCTCGGCTCCACCATTTTTAATAAATTAACCATTACGAGTTTTAAGGCGATTCTTTCGCGAGTGCCTTACCAACTGCCTAACACACTTTACATAAATGTTTCATACTCCAATTATGTAACACCCCCAAATTCGGGTTCGGGGATCCGGGTTGTCACGAGTTCCATTTCCCTTAATAACACCCAATCTTAATAATTAATCAACTACTTTGTACTGTGACCCCACAATAAACACACACACCACACGTTATAGTCTCAGAGATGAACATCCAAAAATAATCACAAGTCATTTTATTCCACAATTATCTGCCAATACACCTTAAAAGGTTTTCTGAATAAATTTACATTTTCTTTGCCATTATTACAATTCATAAGTATACATAAATCTGGTACATCAAAAGTTGAAGACTAGTCTATTGGTAGTTCCCACCTTAGCTACAGCGACTTCAATGCCTATAGGAAGCTGCAGAACATTTCCTATCCGCTCGCGAATTGGGAGCTTGGTCCTGTTCATCTTGTCTATCTGATGTTGTGTGATGAAAGAAGAAAGCAAGGGTGAGCAGCAAGCCCACCAAAATAATATGTATAATAATTTACAATATATGAGCCTTCTCATAGTACTCATGAAAGTCTTGGTCAAAAGAAATGAACCAAGTTTGATATCTTAATGCGATGAAGTCGCAAAATATTCAGTATATATACATATATACTTTTCAAAATCTTGGAAGTCCTCTTCCATGCATAATATACACAGAGTTCCAGTGTATAACTGTATAAAAATATCGTTGCAAGGTGATCTCATATATCTAACCTTGTCTCAACGTTTTTCTGAAAATCTTTGTCATGCATAAGATAATCATTTACTAGATATAAGTTTAAAAGATGAAGTTACAAGATACTCCAATATACTTATATCTTTTCCAAATACTACTTGAACTACCACCGTTCAAGTTATAATTAGTTTCAAAAGTTCATCACGTAGATGAGACTACAAGACCAGATTTGAATAGATTAAATCTTTAAAATATCATCAAAATAAAATGAAGTTACGAGATACTTCATTTGATGCAAACATCATTTTGAAAACTTGACCCTGCCAACACTCAACAATCGCCCAACCGTAGCCTTTCTATCGAAGTGCTCCTGGTAGTGTTGCAGAAATATCCAATTGGATGATGAACTCATTACGGGAGTTTGCCGCGCCAGGAAGACCACTTACGATGATCAGTCGTAGTAGTGCAACCCCACCATTTTCTACATGTAGAGGAGAACCTGTCGGATTTACTTGTCAACCGAACACTGAACTCCTAAGGAATGGACCGCCTTAGCGGAACTTCCAGGCCATTTGGGCCAATATAATAAGGCTGGGCCGGCGCCACTCGACCACTTACTCCACTCCTAGTTCGGATGAAATCCATGACTCTGAAATGTAAAGCTCGTTCCCCCTTTCCCCAAGTAGAAACTTGTTGATACGGCTCCACCAAGAAGTCGTATCTAGTTGGAAAGGAGAACTCACCGATATTTCTCAGGCGATGCCTGTTAATGGATTAACTTGTTCCAAGAATTTTACTTCCCGAGTGTTGGGTAAGTAATCGATTCATTTAACAAAACAGCAACCTTGTTGCGAATATAAAACACACCACAGAGCCGGATCCCTCAGGTTTTGAGCGAGTATTTAAATCCCCTTCGAAAGGAGGATCTTAAATATAAAAATGAGTTTTGGGATCCGCTCTAACTTTTAAAAATCATTTTGAAGACTCGCAAAACATTTTTAAGAATATTTGGAGTGATGCTGATTTAACAAAATAAATCAGTCCCAATATATTAGAAAATATCTGAATATTATTATTTAAATAATATTTCCATAAAGAATAATCTTTAGAAAAATAATTGAAGTAGAAGTTTTGAAACTTATACTTGAAATGAATATTAAATATCCAAAGATATACCTATACGAAAGTACTATCTTTATTTGAATAATCAAAAGTAAGTTTGATTATCGACACCTTATTCTTTAATAAAATAAAGAATATATCTCAGCAAATAATCGGAGTCATAGATCCTCAAATGAATATTCAAATAATATTCAATAAATAAAATAAGCTGAGTCATAAGCCCTCGAATGAATATTCGAAATAATATTCAATAAATAAATAAGCTGAGTCATAAGCCCTCGAATGAATATTCGAAATAATATTCATTAAATAATAAGCTGAGTCATAATACCTCGAATGAATATTATAAATAATATTCATTAATAAAATAAAGGAGTCATACATCCTCAAATGAATATCTAAGTAATATTCAATAAATAATATAAAGGAGTCATAAGTCCTCGAATGAATATTCAAGATAATATTCATTAATAAAATAAAGTTATCGAATAAACCTTATTCGATTAATAGTTTTGAAAACTATAACCATATATATATATAAATATATATATATAAAATCTACTCGGGATCCTCGACTCCCGGTTTTAGAAAATGTTTTCACCTTTGGGTCCCTATACTAAGGGTATATGTAAATTACCGCTATTCTCTAGCATAGATATTATCAACTGAACCAACAGATATATATGGTAAGAATACGAAACAGGCATGCATATATATACCATATCAGCATGCTTCAATATATCGCAAAATTTGCTAATTAACCAACATGCATCTATCACAAGATAATGCATATACATATATACATCACAACAACAGTATAACGGGTAGAAAACTTGCCTGAGCGACTGGGGGTGATAAAAGGCTCGGGATGAGTCTGGTAACCTATAAACAACAAGTAAGTTGGAATTAAACCAAAGTCACTTATAAATCTATACTCCAACTACCTTAGACTCTAACGCTCGCTTTGCGCTTACTGATTTTCTTAAGTCACTCGAGTACCCTCGGCTCCACCATTTTTTATAATTTAACCATTACAAGTTTTAAGGCGATTCCTTCGCGAGTGTCTTACCAACTGCCTAACACTCTTACCATAATTGTTTCATACACTAATTAACCCTTTTTGGTCTTTAACCTATGTTTCAAAGTAAGGCGAGGGGAAAAGTTTTGTTCGCGAAACGCCGTTACTTAAAACGGTCGTTTCTCCTAAACCGTACATCGGAATCAAACGAACTACATATCAAAACGAAGCTCGTAACATGAACTATCTAAACATGGCAATGGTCATAATCTAGCAGGGAGTTCTCGGGTCCAAATGTTATGAACAAAAGCAGTCTAAAGTAAATCGTACATTACGACGGCTATGTTTACGCGATTACCAATGTTTAAACTACTCCAATTAACCACCAACCAACTCATAACCATCAATACAACAAAACTTCACCTAAACCATACCACATCAGTCCATAATCTCCAAGGTTTTCAACTCAAACAACCACAATCAAGACCTATGAACTATAATCAAGCTTCAATTACCAAAACACTTCCAAATCAAACAAACTACTAATAATCACAATCCATGCTTCTCATTTCACAAAACCAACCATTAAACTTACTAACAAATAAAGTAAAGGCTAGGGTTTGAAGTTTATACCTTCCTTGGGAGGTGTTAAGTTGCTAGGAAGCCTTAGGGAGCCTCCTACAAGCTTGATCTTTCCAAAGAAATCAAGAACACAAAGTTAGGCTTTGAAGTTTCTAAAAGTCCGATTTAAAGAACTGTAAAAATGAGGGTCTTACCATGATTATTTGGACGAGACTTGTGAACAAGAGTTGTAGGCCATCTCAATACTTTTCCAATGAGCTATAGAACCCAATATTTGAGTGAGAAATGAAGGAGATACAACAGTTTTAGTGTGCTGGTTCTGTTTTGGCCGAGAGCAATGGAAATGGGGGAGGAAATGCTTTTGCTTTCTTGTGTTGGTGGAATAATGTGGTGGATAATGATGGGTTGTCTTGATATTTTGCTAGGTTAATAATAAACAAAGGAGTTAGTGGAAGATGATCTCACCATTTGCCATGTGTTGGTGATTTGTGGTGAGATGAGATCATCCCTAGTTAACTATATAATTAACTAGCCATTCCTTCCTAACTATCACTTGGTTTCTTGTTTGATCAACTATCCACTTGCCTTGCCACTTGAAAAGGTATTTACAAGAGTCGTTATTCATTTCTTTGTCCGGTTATCACTCAATCTCGTTGATCGTTTGGTTAAATACCTTAATGGTTTTATTGATAAAATCTTCTTGGTATTTTTAATACCTAAATTAATTCTCCTTTATAATCCTTGAATTTAAAATCCTTCATCTTAATATTAATTCCTTAAATCCCTTAATATCTGGTGGAAATCTCGGGGAAAAATAAAAGTGCTCGTTTTCAAAATCCGACAGCTTTTACATACACTTATTTTCTTTATGGAATACTAATACGATCTTAGAATTTCCATAACAGTACTCCTATATATCGTGGTCTGATAATTTTTCTTAATCAGCATTGTCAGCAAAAGTTACTATTCATCCGGGTTTCAAAAATCTCCAAAAATTGGGGTTATTACAAATTAGTCCTTTTAGGTCTTTAACCTATGTTTCAAAGTAAGGCGAGGGGTAATGATTCATTCGCGAAACGCCGTTACTTAAAACGGTCGTTTCTCCTAAACCGTTCATCGGATTCAAACGAACTACATATCAAAACGAAGCTCGTAACATGAACTATCTAATTATGGCAATGGTTAAAACCTAGCAGTGAGTTCACGGGTCCTAATGTTAAGAACAAAAACAGCCTAAAGTAAATCGGACATTACGACGGCTATGTTTACGCGATTACCCAAATTTAAACCACTCCAAATCATCTCACAATCATCTCACAATCAACATCCCAACCAAAACTCCATTCATACTACATCATAACAGCCCCAACAACTTCACATTATCAATTTATACTATTCTTAAACATGAATTTAAACTACACTTAAGTTCATTAATCAACAATCCAAGAACTACCACTCCAAAAACTTTACAAAACCAACTAATCTCTACATTCACAACAAGCAAGCCTCTCATGAATTATAACAACAAAACTAAACCTAATTACTCAAATAAAGTTAGGGTTTGGAGGGGTTATACCTTCCTTGGAGAGTGGAGAATCAAGTGAATAGCTTGGAATCACCCTTAAAGTCCTTATCCAAGCTTAATCTAAACAAAACTTCAAGAACAAAAAAATTAGTTCTTGAAAAACCCTATTCACCATCTTCTTCCATGATTTTTAGGAAGAGATTGTGAATGATTTAGGAGCTCAAACTTATAGGATATCCATAACTATGCATAAGGAGTCTTAGATAATTACCTTGCAATTTAACAAAGCTTGGAACTAGGTTTTTGATTTTTCTTTCTTTGGAAAAGGAGAAAAGCCGAGAGCTTGATGAAGAATGGGGAGAAAATTTTGTGTTTTTGGTGAAAATGAATTGTTGGCTTGGTTGGTTGACATTTTGATTTGTTTTGTTACCTTTTTACCATGGTAATTTTTGTGTGGTTCTAATTCAACCAACAACACACTTGCTTGGTCATGCTTATGTCACCATGTGATGTCACCCTCCCTCCTTTGTCCTCTTCTCATTGGTTTGATGACATCATCCCCACTAATCTCTTTGATTAGCTTTTAATTATTTGGCTAATGACCGCTGATCTGTTATACGGTTTGCTTAACTTTCGTTTTCGTTTATCGTTTGAGGGATAATACTCAGGATCTTATTACTTAGGTTCCCTTAACCTTTCTCAATACATTATATTCCTTTTTATGATCCTCTATTAAAATCCTTGAATTTAAATCCTTTTTATCCTGTTACCTTATACTCAATTCTTTCGATATCTGGTGGATTTTCGGGAAAAATCAAAAGGTTCAAATTTGGATTCTGACGATCTTTACATACACTTATATATCATATAGAGTACCAATAAAATCTCAGAATATCCATAAAAGAACCCCTACATAGTGTGGCATGAACAGTTTTCTTATTCAGCAATATCAGCAAAAACACTATTCATAAGGGTTACAAAAAGTTCAAAATTTTGGGGTTATTACAGATGTTCAGAAAATCCAACGGATGATCATATAAAGGATTCAAACAGCAGTTGAACAGTGCAAGCTGAGCACAGCCGTCGAGATGTATACAAATCTACTGTGGAAGCCCATTAACTGGGTAATAGAGGACGAAAAGCAGCAAAGCTTAAGACTGATAGTTTTTATATTTATTCAGTCTTTTTGACTTTGTAATTTTGGTAATATATAAACCAAGAACGTAGCAAATAGAAACAGGTTGAGAAACACAAACATAGAGAAATCTTTGTAAGCAAAATCCTTAGCATTTCCCTGTATTCTCAGCAGTTCAATTTGTAAGCAGCTGTGAGCATTCTTGCACACAGAGTCCTCTCGATATATAATATATATCTCTGGTGGAATTGTTTAAATCCACCAGAAGGTTTTAAAGACTCTTATTTTTAATTACTTATGTTTTGATTCAATTAAGTTTCTATTCCGCATTGTGCTAATCAAAACATTATATCTATATTCGAGTTGAACATTTTTATTTCAAGAAAAAGGTTCAAGAATTCCATTCAACCCCCCTTCTGTAATTCTTACTATATTGTTAAGGGACTAACAATTGGTATCAGAGCAAGCTCTTAATCTACAAAGAGTTTAAAGATCAAAACAATTCAGCAAGATGAACAAGAAAGACGTTGGAGTCAAGATTCCCTTTCTAGATAAAGATAATTACCATCATTGGAAGGTAAAGATGCATCTTCATATGCTTTCTTAAGATGAGGCCTATATGGACTGCATAGAAAGAGGTCATCATGTTCCAATAAGAGCTGCAACAGGAAACGAGCCATCTGTTCCCAAACCAAGGCACGAATGGTCTGATCCTGACATTGAACGAGTCAGGATGGATAAAAAGGCCATGAACATTCTATTCAATGGAGTTGATGCAGACATGTTTGACAACATTATAAACTGCAAAACTGCCAAGGAAGTCTGGGATACTATATAGATAATCTGTGATGGCACTGAGCAAGTTAGAGAAAATAAAATGCAGCTCTTGATTCAGCAATATGAGCATTTTCACAATGAGTAAAGTGAGTCACTCACTGACATTTTTAGTAGATTTCAAAAACTACTAAATGCTCTTAAGTTGCATGGAAGAGTCTATCAAACTAAAGACTCTAATCTGAAATTTCTCAGATCTCTTCCAAAGGAATGGAAACCAATGACAGTCTCATTGAGAAACTCACAAGATTATAAGGAGTTTACTTTGGAGAGATTGTATGGCATCCTGAAGATCTATGAGCTTGAGATAGAGCAGGATGAAAGGATGGAGAGAGGAAAGAAGAAAGGAGGATCCATTGCACTAGTTGTTGATTTGGAAAAGGAGAAGGAAGTGAAGATGGAAGCTGTAGAATCAACTTCAAAGGTCTGTGAGAATAAGGGCAAGGGGCTTGCAGCAGAAAGTGAAGATTCATTGAGCCAAGATGACATGGAGGACATTGATGAGCACCTAGCATTTCTTTCCAGGAGATTTGCCAAGCTCAAGTTCAAAAAGAACTTTGGAGCAGCCAAGCCAAATAGAAACATGGTGGATAAGTCAAAATTCAAATGTTTCAAATGTGGCTTGGCAGGGCATTTTGCAAATGAGTGTAGAAAGTCAGATTATAAGCAAAAATACTTTGATCTACTCAAACAAAAGGAAAGGGCTTTTATTACACAAGAGAATGATTGGGCAGCAGATGGTTTGGATGAAGATGAGGATGTCAGCTATGTCAATCTAGCCCTAATGGCCAAGTCTGATGAAACAGAGACAAGTTCCTCAAGCAATCAGGTAATTACTACAAACCTTGCACATTTATCTAAAGCTGAGTGTAATGATGCCATAAATGACATGTCTACAGAATTATATCATTTACGTGTTACACTTAAGTCTCTTACTAAAGAAAATGCTAAAATCAAAGAAAAGAACTTGTTTTTAAGTGAGAGGAATAATGTGCTTGAGTCTCAGTTTATTGATTTTTAGAAATTAAGAATTGAGTGTAAGATTGCTAAGGAGAAATTAACTGAGTCCTTGAAAAAGGAAGAGATTTTAAAGAAGCAGCTCAAGCGTGAACAAGAGGTGATTAAAGCATGGAAAACATCCAGGGATGTTCATGCTCAAATCACCAAAGTTCAAGGAATTGAGTCTTTTTGTGATGAAGCCTGGAAAAAGAATAAAGAGAAACTAGAACCTAATTTGGTAGATGGTTTGCTGATAGATGTAGACTCGACGGATGATGAGGATTATCCGTCGGATAACAAAAAGTGTTATCCGTTGAAAGATGAAAATCCTCATCCGTCGGCTGTGAGCAAGCCCATTAGAAAAGCCAAACTAATCAAGCTAAATGAGAAGTATGGGTCTGTTTCCAAGAACTTTGTTTCAGAAGAGTCAAGCCAAGTTAAGAAAGGAAGAAAGGCTAATGTTGGTCACATGACTGTCAAACAGTTGAGTGACAGACTTGAGAAAATTGAGGTAAAAACAGAGACTAAAAGGAAAAACAATAGGAATGGTAAAGTAGGGATTAACAAACACAATAACTACACACCTGATAAATATGCTCCTAGAAAAATCTGTGTCAAGTGTGGTAGTGTAAATCATCTGTCTGTTAATTGCAAATCTGTCATGCCTACTCCCATGTCTGTTCAGTCTCAATTTCCTAACATAAATGCCATGCCTCCCATGTCTGTTAATGCTATGCCTACACAGAATATGAATGCACAGTTTGCTAATATGCCATTTGCACCTAATCCATATTATGCTGCATACAGTATGCCTCAAATACCATTTAGCATGCCTTACTGGAATAACATGTTTACACCAAGCATTCCATTTCTTGTTAGCCATAATATGCATGATAATTATATTGCATTAAATGGTTTCAAAGGCCCAACCCAAATGACTAAGGAAGAATATGAAATTCCTAAGTCAAATGAGTTAAGACCTAAGAAACAGAAGAAGAAAGCTAACAAGGCAGGACCCAAGGAAACTTGGGTACCAAAATCAACTTGATTTGATTTTGATGTGTGCAGGGAAATAGAAGGAATCTTTGGTACTTGGATAGTGGTTGTTCAAGACACATGACTGGTGATTCTACCCTGCTCACAGAGTTTAAGGAGAGAGCTGTCCCAAGTATTACTTTTGGAGATGACATCAAGGGTTATACTGTGGGATATGGCTTGATTTCAAAGGACAATGTCATCATAGAGGAGGTTGTCTTAGTGGATGGTCTTAAACATAATCTGTTGAGTATCAGCCAGCTCTGTGACAAAGGTAATTCAGTAACCTTCAACAAAGAAGCCTGTGTTGTGATTAATAATCAAAACAACAAAGTGGTTCTCACTGGTGTGAGAAGAGGAAATGTGTACCTAGCAGATTTCAACTCAACTAAAGCTGAATCTGTAACTTGTCTTCTCAGTAAAGCAAGTCAAGATGAAAGTTGGTTATAGCACAAGAAGCTATCCCATTTAAACTTCAAGACCATGAATGAGCTGGTACAGAAGGAACTAGTAAGTGGTATTCCTCTAGTGGAGTTTACAAAGGATGGACTGTGTGATGTCTGCCTAAAAGGGAAGCAGATTAAAGCATCATTCAGGAAGAAACTTGATTCAGCAATTGAAGAGCCTTTGTAACTGCTTCACATGGATTTGTTTGGACCAGTCAATGTATTGTCAATATCAAGGAAAAGATTTTGCCTAGTAATTGTAGATGATTTCTCAAAGTTCTCTTGGACATATTTCCTAAAGTCTAAAGATGAGGCTAGTGAAATCATCATCAATCACATAAGGCAAGTTAACAATCATCCTGATTTCAAAGTTAGAAGAATCAGGAGTGACAATGGAACTGAGTTCAAGAACTATGTCATGAGAGCATTTTGTGAAGAAAATGGGATCTTGCATGAGTTTTCAGCAGTAAGGACTCCACAACAGAATGGAGTAGTGGAAAGGAAGAACAGATCACTTATTGAAGCTGCAAGGACAATGCTTGAAGAATCTAAACTTCCAACATATTTCTGGGCTGAAGCTGTAAATACTGCATGCTACACTCAGAACATTTCTCTGATTAATCAAGCAAGATGCATGACTCCCTATCAATTGTTCAAGAACAAGAAGCCAACTCTAAACTTTCTTCATGTCTTTGGCTGTAAATGTTATATTCTGAGAAATCAAACTGATCAAAATGGGAAGTTTGATGCTAAAGCAGATGAAGGAATTTTTGTTGGATATGCTGTTGGTAAAGCATATAGAGTCTACAATCTAAGAACCAACATTGTTTTGGAATCTATACATGTTGTGTTTGATGATAAAAAGATTGAAGGACTGGAAGATGGAGATCACCATGAGAGCCTCCAATTCGACAATGTTGAGATGGTTAGTGATGAAAGTGATGATGAGAGTGATCAAGAAACAGTGTCTAAGGATAATGCAGACAAATCTACCACCAATGAAGCACAAAACTCAACATCCGTCGAGTTGCATAATGCTTCATCCGTCGGAAGGCAATCTGTGTTATCCATCGGAAGACAACCTGCCTCATCCGTCGATAATCAAAATTCACCATCCGTTGGGTTATCAAAAGGAGCAGGAGGTCAAGACAGATCACCTACGAAAAATTCTCCCTTCTCAAATCAAAGATCCATAAACTCAGGGGGAGTTTCTAGCAATCAAAACTCAATCACACATCAAGACAATTATGAGGCCTCTTCTTCTAGAGCTAATCTACCTCAGCAAAGGAAATGGACAAAAGATCACCCCTTTGAGCTTATCATTGGTGATGTGTCTTCTAGAGTTCAAACAAGAAGAGCAACTCAGGAAGAATGTCTATACAGCAGCTTTCTATCAAAGGAAGAACCAAAGAAGGTAGAAGAAGCTTTGTTAGATCCTGATTGGATTTTAGCTATGCAGGAGGAGCTAAACCAATTTGAAAGGAATAAAGTATGGAAGCTAGTACCCAAGCCTAAAGGAAAGAATCCAATAGACACCAAGTGGGTATTCAGAAACAAGATGGATGAAAATGGCATAGTAATCAGGAACAAAGCTAGATTGGTTGCTAAGGGCTATTGTCAGCAAGAGGGAATAGATTTTGATGAAACATTTGCTCATGTTGCAAGACTTGAAGCCATCAGAATCTTCCTAGCCTATGCAGCCCATGCCAATTTCAAGGTCTATCAAATGGATGTCAAAAGTGCCTTTCTGAATGGAGATTTGGAAGAAAAAGTATATGTCAGTCAACCTCCTAGTTTTGAAGATCCAAAGTTTCCAGAATATGTCTATTATCTTCTGAAAATACTTTATGGACTGAAGCAAGCACCTAGAGCCTGGTATGACACTTTATCAAAGTTCCTTTTGGAAAATCACTTCACAAGAGGTACTGTAGATAAAACTTTATTTTTCAGAAATGTTAATGGCTCTAGCATACTTGTTCAAATTTATGTAGATGATATTATTTTTGGCTTTACAGATGAGAAACTTTGCAAAAAGTTTGCCAAATTGATGCAAAGCAAGTATGAAATGAGTATGATGGGAGAACTGGCTTACTTTCTTGGTTTACAAGTTAAGCAAGTTAGTGATGGAATATTCATTAGTCAAACTAAATATATTTTTAATTTTTTAAAGAAGTTTGATCTATTGGATTGCACATCTGCAAAAACTCCCATGGCCACTGCAACTAAGCTTGAATTAAACACTACTGAAAAGTCTGTGGACATTTCAAGTTATAGAGGCATGGTTGGCTCTCTTCTGTACTTAACAGCTAGTAGGCCAGATATAATGTTTGCTACATGTTTGTGTGCTAGATTTCAGGCTGATCCTAGAGAATCTCACTTGATAGCTATTAAGAGAATTTTCAGATATCTCAAGGGAACACCAAAACTTGGCATTTGGTACCCTAGAGATTCTGGTTTGATCTAACTGGTTATTCAGATACAGATTATGCAGGTTGTAGAATTGACAGAAAGAGCACAACAGGAACCTGTCAATTTCTAGGAAACAAGCTTGTGTCCTGGTTCAGTAAAAAGCAAAATTCAGTTTCTACTTCTACAGCTGAAGCTGAATATATTACTGCTGGCAGTTGCTGTGCACAGATTTTATGGATGAAAAATCAATTGCTAGACTATGGTTTGCAAGTTGAGAGGATCCTATTTTCTGTGATAACACAAGTGCAATTGCCATCACTGAAAATCCAGTGCAACAT
Organism: Apium graveolens; assembly: GCF_009905375.1. NCBI lineage: Eukaryota > Viridiplantae > Streptophyta > Magnoliopsida > Apiales > Apiaceae > Apium > Apium graveolens. The sequence goes on from NC_133647.1 coordinate 177,219,790, forward strand.
TCAAGGACAAAGCACATAGACATCAAGTACCATTTCATAAGGGAACATGTGATGAATGGTACTGTGGGATTACATTTTGTTCCAAGTGAGAAACAACTTGTAGATATCTTTACCAAGCCACTGGATGAATACACCTTTTCAAGGTTGGTAAGTGAGTTAGGTATGCTTAATTACGCCTAAATTTATCTGAGTTATTTTGCAAGTTGTAATGTAGCCAGAAATTTAGTTGAATTTTAAGTCTTGGATGAGATTTTGGCTAAGTCAAAATTTGCATCTCGACGGATGACCCTTATCCATCGAGTTTAGTCATCCGTCGATACCCTTCTTGCTAATAAAAGTCAATTACTTTTCTGGAATACTTTATGACTCGACGGATATCAATTTATCCTCATCCGTCGAATTGTCTAAATCTCAGCCGTTAATTCCCCGAACATTATCCATCGAGTATACTTACAGTTTGTAAGCATTACACGACGGATAATGGGTGGAATTTTTACAGTTTATTTTTAAACAGCTATTTTAGGCAATTTCTATTGGTTAATTTACTTTTCTTTATTATTTTTGTCAGTTATTTTTGAGATAGTATAAAAGCTTATTTCATTCCAATTATTTTCTTTTATCATTCTCAAATTCAACTGCTCTTATTTCATTCTCTCTCAAGCAAATATTCTCTTTCTCTTCAAGCTTTCTTTCTCTAACAATGGCACCTGTAGTAAAAATTATGTCTCAAACTGGATTCATTTATTAGAAGAACAACTTCATTGCATTGGTCAATAAGGGTATTCAGTAATCAGAGGACTATCACAAGATGATGGACTTTGTGAAGAACTGCAAGCTAAATTACGCCATCCTGAAATCACCCACAATCTTCTGTGAAGTTGTTGAAGAGATGTGGACCACTGCAATCTACAACTCTACTGACAAGACCATCACTCTAATCATCAAAGGTAATGAATTCTGTATCAATAGTGATGTGATAAAAGCATGTTTCAAAATTCCTGATAATAATGTGACTTCACCATACACTGACACTGATATTATCAATATGCTTAATTCCATGCATTATGCACTTCCTACTTCTAAACTGAGTGATATTAGAAGAATGGGTCTTAGGAAGGAGTGGAGTTTCATGTGTGATGTAGTTACTAAGGTTTTCTCTGGAAAAGTCAGTAATTTTGATTCTGTAAACATTTTCATGCTTAACATGCTATACATGCTAGTCACAGATAAATTTTACAATTTCAGTGACCTTGTCTTGATTGAGTTAGGTTTTAAACTAGGTGAGTTAGCTAAAAGAGGAAAGAATGTGTATTATGCTAGATTTTTCATGTTATTGGCTAACCATCTATGTCAAGAAATTGTGCTTGAGAACCCAAACAACAAACTAGCTTGTTGGGTTCAAGAGAGAAGACTCATTACATATTTGAACAAAGTCAACCATCACAGGGATGTGCCAATATTCTATTTTCCTGTAATGCAGGCACCTCAGGTAAGTGAGGTAAGTTCATCCATCCCTACAACTATTCCAACCTCCTCAATTTCTTTGAGTTCAGGAGTAGCTATGGCAACTGTGACAATGACCAAACAGTTGCCTACCAAAGCTGCCAAAATTACTGCTATTTCTAAATCCAAATCAAAGAAAACCTCCTCTGGTATCTCTCAAAAGGTACCAGTTGAAAAATTCACCAAAACCAAAGAAGGAGGGTAAGTTAGGTGAGGGAAGGGGTGAACATCAAAGAAACCCCAAGAATAAGGTTGGAGAGTTGAGTGAATCCCAGCCTAGCCACACTGCAGTTTCCCAACAACCTGCAGTGCTTAGAAAGGATAGAAGCTCACTTCTAGCTGCATCCTCCCAAAAGGATGCAGTTATTGAACAAAGCTCTCAGCCAAGAGCACAGGCCAAAAGGGTTAGGGACACAAGCTCACCCCAAACTTACACAAGAAAGAAGAAATCCAAAACCTCTGGGGATGCACAGGGCACACACACAGTGCAAACTGGTGCTAAAGACACAGTCCCTGCACTCTCTCAAATTCAGTTTGATGTGGCTTCAATAAATGTGGAGTCACAGCCAAAATCTCTAATAATAGAAGCATCTGAAACACCCTACTCACCAACAAACTCTCTGGAAGTGGATATGATAAACACTTCAATTCCTGATTCCCCTTCTTTAACTCTGTTGGGGAAGCCAAAATACAGTGCAAGTGAGCATCATCTTTTAGATGATTTGTTGGCTCACTTGCCAATTCTTTCAGATTCTATTGTGACATCTGTGCCCCAAATATCTTCAATCAACACAGAGTCAACAATAGTTTCTCTTCCCACCTCATTCATTTCTACTCTCTCGATGGATATTGTTCATCCGTCGAGTAGTGATTGTATCCCGACGGATAAGCTTAACAGCAGTTATCCGTCGGATAGCATTACCACTCACTCGACGGATATCACTTATCCGTCGAGTATCTCTGCACAACTTCAAACTTCAATTATTTTAAGTGTAGAAGATTTAGTGGTTGTACAGTCACTCTTAGGACTGAGAGAGGAGAGTATATTGAGTGAGAGGCTGGGTTGCTCCCAGGCAAAAGGTGAGGAAAAGAGTGAAAATCAGCAATCCATTTATTCAGGATTGGCAAAAGTGAGTGAGAGGAGTCCAACCTTAGTAGGTGAAGGTGAGGGTGTGAGGGTGGGGAGCCAGGGTGAGACCCTGATGCAACAAAAGAGAGATTTTGAGAGAAAAGCAGGTACAGGAGAAATAAGGGTGGTTCCAGCCATTGCTAGTGAGTCAATGATTGTGGATGATGCTGAAAAGGAAAGACAATTCCAGAAACATTACAAAGCTGTAATTGATAACACTTCCTTGGATGCTGACATTTTTACTCATCATGTGTCAGCCTATCAATTGTTGGCTACTCAGGGCAATATGGAGGCAGAACAGACTTTGAACTTAGTACACACCTAAGAATCTCTTCAAAGAGATAAAGCTGCTGTCAATAGGATGCCTTCCTATGCTGGTGAGCCATCTGAAGAATTTGAAGTAAATTCTAATGATGATGACTCTGTTTCTTTGGATGGAAGCATGAACTTAGGGGGAGATGAAGGCCCAAGTTCTGTTTTATATTTACCTGAATGGGCATGGACAAAGGAATCTACACCAGGACAATTTGGTGTATCCTTGGTTAAGCAAGTTATGGCTATTCAAAAGGCCCTTCAGGAAACTTCAGATGCTGGTACCAAGGCTATTCTTCAAGCTCACCTAGACTCTCTACATCTCATGAAGATCCAGCAGTTAAGACAGAATCTGAGTGTGGATGAACTCAAAAAGGATATAGCTAACTTGAAGACCTATAATTCTGAGAAGCTGGATTTAGTTATGCCATATGGCACCATGCAAGATCTATTGCTAAGATTGAGGAGAGAATTAGATTCTGAAAAGAAGTTGGCCAAGCTGGAAGACAGAGTTCAAGTTATTGAGAAGTCAGTGGCTATCCTTCTTCAAAATCAACTGACTCAGACAAATCTTCTCATGCAACTGGCTAAAGCACAAGTCCTAACTCCTCAACTTGATGATAACAAAAAGGGGGAGAGAGAATCAAGTAAGGGGGAGAAAGGATCAAGTGAGGGGGAGAAACTTCAAGTACAAATCAATAAAGTAATTATACCTTCAATTACTGTCTCCAAGCCACCAGTTGCAGATGGTATAGATCTGATTCAAGCAGTAGCAGCAAATTTGAAAGTTGCTGAGAAAGAAAAGTTGAGTTTGATCAACTGGGAGAAGATTGATGAGGAGATACAGAAAAAGTTTGAACTTGTCAAGGAGCTAGTTAAGTCAGCCATCCATCACTCTCAAGTCAAGCAAATCAGTGTGAATGAGATGAGCATGAATTATCTGGAAAGAGGATAATCTTCCCGCATCAAGTCTCCAAAGGCTGAAACAATTCTTAAACCAAGGGCAAATTATCCAAAATCATCTTTGAAGAACCCCTTGGACACTGTGTATGAGACACCCAATCCTGATGAGAAGAAGCTTCTGTCAAGATCAATTGTCTTCTATAAAGATCCAGCTGATTCAGCTTCAAAAAGGAGAATTACTAAGATATTCAAAAATAGAAAGGAAATTTCTGTGGTAGCTGGACATCCACAATTTGCTCAAGCAAAGAGAGAAGAAAAAGCCAGATTGAAGCAGGAAAAGAAGTAAGCTGCTCTAGATGCAAAGAAGATTAAACAAAAGAAAGAGCAGATTGCTATCTTAGCCAAGCTACAGGCTGTGAATTCATCTCAACAAATTCCCTCTCAACCATCTGAAGTTGCTGAATCAAAGAAGAAAATTGAAGAACAAAAGAAATCTCCAAGGAAGAAAGAATTGGCTAGAAGAACAAAAAGGAAACTAGATATTGTTGACAAAGAATTGGAAGATCAATTTCCTAAGGAACCCACACCAGCTACAACTCAAGCATCAAAGCCCTCTGTGGTATTTGAAGACATAAGGGTGGTGGATCCCTACAGGAATATTCATGGTGAACCTATTGTGCCAAAGGATGAGCCAATAGAGTGGGATAACATACCAATTCCTGACTTCAGCTTACCAATCCTGAGCAAGCCAAAAAGGACAAAGTCAAGGGCAGTCAAGAAAGTGAAGCTGTCACCTCTCAAATCCAAGTCAGTAGTTAAAGCTCAACCCAAAGTCAACAAGGGGGACTACTTGTACTTGTGTGACATCAAAGAATCTTCAGATCTAAACCTCTATCTGGATGAACTGGATGCAGTGAGGGGAATTGATACATACAGGAACCTACCTGAAAGGTTAGTGTTCAAGTACAAAGGAGGAAAGGAGATTGTGTGGCCTCTTCACAGGATTCTTCAAGAGAGCCAAGCTGTTCTGATTAAAGTTTATTCATCCTTCAAGAAGAACTTTGGGTTCAATGTAACTGCAAGAAGACTAGTATTGAAGAAGATTGAAGAACTAAAGAGTATTAGAGCTAAAGATGCACTCCCAAAGACTCTAATCATCCCATACACAGGGAGAAGAGTGCATCTAAGGCCCTACTGGCTAATGGAGTTCATAGATGACAAAGGTTTGAGAAGATTCTTCAGATTAGAAGACCAATTGAGTATCTCTAGCAATGAGACTCTCTTGGAAATGAAAGAAAAGCTAGATCTCTCAGAATCTGATGAACTGGAATTCCACAGGCAGCTCCAAAATCAGATTAATGAAAATAACAGAAAGCTTGGAAGAAGAACCAGACCTTCAAGAAACTAGAAAAATCTGCTCAGGCTAGAGGAGCATCTTGAAAATGACTGTGAGCCAAACCTTGTACATTTTGATTATTGGAAGCACTTTCAGTATTAACTACTTATCTTTAAAGCTGTATGTTTAGGATGTTTTGTTATCATCAAGTATCTCTTAATTTATGGCTACAATTCCAGTAGACATAAATTGGGGGAGATTGTTGTGCATATGTTATGTACTTGATGATTTCATAAACAAAACATCTAAGTGAATTTTACTTATTGAAATAATGTAGCACTCGACGGATAAGAATTATAGTCCCGACGGATAACTCATTATAGTCCCGACGAATGTTAACTTATTATCCATCGAGTGAGTAGCTTATGTAATAATAAGTCTGTAGCACAGTTCTGTATACATCTTTGTATAGATTCTGTAGTAGCCTATAAGACATGTTGACTTTAACTAGATATGCAGAGTAGGTTGATTAATTGTATATAAATGATGTCTTTTAATTCTGCATAAGTGAAATGAAGTCAAGTGCCAAAATAGCTACTGACGGATGATTAACAAAGCCATCGACGGATGATCAAATGACTATCAACGGATGTTTAGCATAGCAGTCGACGGATGATCAATGAAGCCATCAACGGATGTTCAGAAAGTCGACGGATGATCATATATCCAACAGATGTTCATAAAATCCAACGGATGATCATATAAAGGATTCAAATAGCAGTTGAACAGTGAAAGCTGAGCACAACCATCGAGATGTATACAAATCTACTATGGAAGCCCATTAACTGGGTAATAGAGGATGAAAAGCAGCAAAGCTTAAGACTGATAGTTTTTATATTTATTCAGTCTTTTTGACTTTGTAATTTTGGTAATATATAAACCAAGAACGTCGCAAATAGAAACAGGTTGAGAAACACAAATATAGAGAAATCTTTGTAAGCAAAATCCTTAGCATTTCCATGTATTCTCAGCAGTTCAATTTGTAAGCAGCTGTGATCATTCTTGCACACAGAGTCCTCTCGATATATAATATATATCTCTGGTGGAATTGTTTAAATCCACCAGAAAGTTTTTAAAGACTCTTGTTTTTAATTACTTATGTTTTAATTCAATTAAGTTTCTATTCCGCATTGTGCTAATCAAAACATTATATCTATATTCGAGTTGAACATTTTTATTTCAAGAAAAAGGTTCAAGAATTCCATTCAACCCCCCTTCTGTAATTCTTTCTATATTGTTAAGGGACTAACAATATACATATATATACACTTATATCTTAGAGAGATAAGTTGTTTCTATCAACAAGCAAAACGCTTGGGGAACTTCGATGTGGTTCGAGTTCTCTAGTTTGATAGAATTCTTTTAAAGGACAAGGGAGGGATAGACTTTGGTACTATGTGTTCTAGATGGACTACCAAAGGTACCGCAGGCGAAGGTACTCAGTGTACTCAGGAACTTGTGAAGTATGTGTATACCCGAAAATGGGACACGTAGCCCGAATGCGGCAAGGGTGATAACCGGGATACGAAGGTGTCGTCCTTCTACTAGTAGAAAAGGTTACTATTATAGTATTACGACTGATCATCATATACGGTGGCTCCAACGAGTGTCCTAATTCTTCCAATTGGAATTGTGATGCAATACCGTAACCCAAGCCTAGGTGCTGGGATTACTATTAAGGTATTCACAGGATATTAAAATCCCTTAAAGAATTGTTTTCATAAAAAGGTGTGTATCACCAAGGAAAACTATTTTCGAATAAAACATAATTATCATATATGATGTTATCATACAGTCATTTTCATACTATACATTATTATACTGGGCATTATAGCTCACACTTGTTTTCTTAAATTGACACAACATAACAGTGAATCAAGATGCCTGCCATGAGAACCACAGCCAGGAAACGGGTAGGAAATGGCCAGCTGTTTCGTAGATTGTTTGGTGTTGTACCACAGGTAGTTAGAATAAGCTGGATTAGTTTTCAGTTGTTTATAGTTCGGCTTATTTATAAGTATGACTTATGTAAGGTAAGAAACAAGAAATGTATATTTGGCCGGCGGACTAGCCTTACTTAAAGGTCACTCCCCGATAAGATTAATTACTTTTGGGTTGTAATAATTATCACTTGATGGTTGACAATTACTCTAGTTATGATGGTTCGTTTCCAAGACAATAACCTGTAAGTGTGTGTGTGATAAGTGTGGGGTCGTGAAGCGTGAGTATTTATATATTATAGTGTGAGTTGTGTGAGTTTAGATGGCGTGGCCTCCGAGGCTCCTGACCCCGAGTTTTGGGGCGCCACAGAAATGGTATCAGAGCCTTAGGTCAAATCTTGGAAATGATAGGACATAATATACGTAGACATAAGAATAATAAAATAATCAATTAGAGCTCAAGTCGAGTTCGTCGTCAGGCTACACGGGTAGTCTTGACCATTTTACCCTCAAGGGAATTCCAACTCTAAGTTAGTAACACCTTGCCTATTGTGTCAGGTACCAGTGGAGCCTAGGAGGGAGGTTGATCCTGTTGATGATGTCATGATTCCTGAGCGTGACCCTATTCCCGAGCCAGAGAGCCCGCCCATTGATGATTCAGATGATGAACCTACTGAGGATGTCCTAGAGGAGGAGACTAACCTTCCTGTCCCCATAACTAATGGCGTAGTATGGAGGGATGTAGAGATGTACCCTCACCGGGCTATTCTCTCTCCTACACCACCCCCAGGGATCCAGAGCCCTATGCCCTATACGTGCACAATTCCAGGAGGTTTATGACATATCCTCTAGCGACCCAGATTTACCTCTACCACCACCGGCGACCATGCATGTAGCCATACACGACTGGATAGTGTGTTAGCTTAATGCTGAGATTACTGCGGTATCTGCTCACATTGCGGAGTTATGCCAGGAACTGACAGCTGAGAGAGCCACCCGACTAGGATACCCAGGAGATTTCAGAGCTGCTTCCCCAGCCATAGCCCGTAGAGAGATTGATGGGTCGAACTTCGTACCAGGGTTCAGATGAGGATGACAGCAGTGGGAGGATACATCCCGATAGTTGATGCAGAGCTGATGATTGCAGGAGCGATGAGATGGGTGCGTGACCTCACTCGCAGTGATAGTGACTGAGAGACTAATGACTAGATATAGACCTTGAAGAAGGCTGGGTGACTTGTCACCAATTTTGATAGGATAGCTAGTAGTAGATAGCGTTCCTAGCCCTTCAGGGTACACGGCTTATGTATTTTCATTTCAGTATTCAGAACTAGTAGTGATAGATTATAATCAGGCATGTATGAACTCGGCTAGTTGTTTCATCCCCAAGATATAAGTGGGAGATCTTATTAATATATATCTAAGTAGTTATTAAGAAATGATGTCTATATTATTGCACTTTATAAAAACCTGCTAGATAATAAATGACATGCTTACATATGAATAAAATAATCCAACTGTTATAATTACAACTATGTTGACCAATTTTCAATATCAGAACAATGCCACCCCGTAGAAGAGGAACCAGGGCACAGCCCGCAGAATCTGTAAACCAACAATGAGGTGAACCTGACCCTGTAGTAAATGAGGAAAGTGAAGAAGACCTAGACTATAATAAATATGATGAGGAAGAGCATGTAGAAGCAGAGGCTGAGGATACCCATCAGGGAGGGAACCCCATGAATGAATTTATGGAACTGCTAAGAGCAAATCTGAACCAACAGCCTATTCCACCACAGCCACATGCTGCCCAACAGACTGCAGCTACTGCCTTTAGAGCTTTCAAATCTCTCAAACCCCCAGAGTTTCTAGGATCTGCCGACCCCATTGAAGCACGGCCTGGCTCAAAGAGATAGAAAAGTCCTTCGAGATACTAGGTGTTAAGGAACGACACAAGACTATTTTCGCTTCTTACATGCTGAAAGGAGAAGCTAACTACTGGTGGGAGTCCAAATGAAACCTAGAAACTGATGTTGTGATTCCATGGGATAGATTTACCCGACTGTTCTTAGACAAGTACTTTCCTAGATTTATGGAAACCCAGATGGAGATTAAGTTTCTGGAGATGAAACAGGACAAGATGACTTTGGCAGAATATGAGGCCAAATTTACTGAGTTATCGAGATTTGTGCCTGAGTTCGTGAATACCGAAGAAAAGAAAGCGCGAAGGTTTCAGCTTGGTCTGAAACAGTGGATACAGAACCGAGTAGCAGTGTTAGAGCTGATAGACTATGCCACCTTAGTACAGAAAGCCTCGATTGTTGAAGCTGGAAGTGAGCAGAGTGTGAAAGAAAAGGAAAATAGGAAAAGGAAGATAGGAAGCCAAGGAATAGGAACCGGGAACAGGAGCCTTCCGAGCAGGTTCGTCAGGGGAGTGGTGTCCCAACCTGCATGAGGCCCCGGATTCAGAAAGGCCCCAAGCGAGAGTGTTGGCCAGGGCGGCGGACAATCTAGGGCAACATTTTATAGCTAACCATGTGCCCCAATACCAGAGTGTCAAACCTGTAAGAAGAGACACCTTGGAGTGTGTACCTGGCTCTTATTCTTATTTTATTCTTATTTATTACGCTTTGCCAGTGATCGGCATCTAAATTTCAATAATTACGCACCCTTAATAGGTATCTAAAGTTGCACGCTCGTGCGTCTACTAAGGGTATTTAAGGCTAGTTCTGGAACTATAGCCTAAATTACGAACGAGTTTGAAAACGTAGAGACTGGGTTCCAAAATTTAAAATTACTTATATCTTATAAATTTTGAAATCATATTATTATATCTTATACGAAATCAAAAACAGAAATTGAAATATTTTTCCAAAAATTAAAAGTAAGTCAAAAGTACTTACCTCAAAGTCGACATTTAAAATCCAAAATTAATAACGCGAACAAACCCTTAATTACAATAGTTGTTGTTGTGCAAGTCATGTCTGCATACTAACAAAACTAAGTCATATTGACAACCCTAGATTAAGTTGTATGATAATCTATATCTGTTTTATGTATTGTGTTTCTTGAGTCTGTAAAGATGGTTAGTAGATTAGACTGGGGGATTTTGCTGTGAACAATTTTAAGCTAGGAAATAAACTCTGGAAAAAGATCAAGTCATTGATCATGCCTCATAGAAAAGTGTAGAAGCTTGGAGTTGAATAAAGCTGTTCTATGAAAAATGCTCTAAGTCAAGATATCGACAAGTCATAGATGAAGTTATATCGAGAAGTCATTCGATAAGTCCAAAATGACTTGTAGAGAAGTCCAAAATGGCTTATAGAGAAGTCTCAGAGATATCGACAAGTCAAATGAAGATGTAGAGAACTGAAGATATCGACAAGTCAGATTGTGTATATATAGATCTCAGAGATATCGACAAGTCATTTTACATGTAAGGAACTAGTGACCTCGACAAGTCAAATATACCTATAGAGAACTCAGAGATATCGATAAGTCATTATACTTATCGATAACAATTGGAGATCTCGACATACTATCTCAAATTCAGAATAAAGACAAGTTCAAGATTCAAGATTATCAGTCAACAAACAGTTCATTCATTCAATTGAAAAGTCTACAAAGCAGCTTGAAGAATACAAGATCAAAGGCCAAGATTAACTAGACAAAGGGTGGTCACAGACCTGCAAGATTCTCCACGTATTTGCTAACACCAGAAAAGGAAATAGACAAGGTTGCTTTAGAAATTATTTTAGTACATTTTAGTGCAAGTTTTTTAAACTCGTGCTGCTAGTCTATAAAGCATGCACGGGTCCTTAGTTCATAAGTAACAAACAGATCTTGATTTTCTTGTATTATCTCAAGATAGAATTTGAGTTCTTATTTTCTTAAGAACATAGATTTGTAGCAAGACAAGCTTGATTAATACAATTAAGTGAGTTTTTGATATATTGTGTTTGTTTGTATTCATTCTGTTAAACATAATATCTACATTTCTTAAACTGCTTTATTCAAACCATAATCCATAAAACTTAAAACAAAGATAAATCCAAGAAACACATTAACCCCCCTCTGTGTTATAATTTATAGCATTTAATATCTAACAAGTGGTATCAGAGCAAAATTTGAAAAATAAACAGATAAAGATCTTGGAAGAATGAGTGCTCGGAAATTGACAAGCATCAAGATACCAGCCTTTGGCAAGGTCAACTACACACTGTGGAAAAAGAAAATGATGTTGTTCATAAGGATGGCCAATACCATGTATGTTCAGATTCTCAAGAATGGACCTTTCATTCCTATGGTGGGAGTTTCTGAATCAACAGAAGAAGATATGGTCATATCAGCACATTACACACCTAAATACCCCTCAACCTACACAGAGCCTGAAAAGGAAAAGGTTGCACTTGATAACAGTTTTCAACTCATATTAATTACGTCCCTTGATAATGTGATGTACAAAAACATTATCAATTGTGATTCTGCTAAACAAATTTGGGAAAAGATTGAAGTACTGTGTGAGGGGACAGAGGAAGTTAGTGAAAGTGTTTGTCCTAAATCCAATCATGTATGATGAGTTATGAAGAACTTTCTTGTATTCCTATTTGATTTCATTTGAATTAATAAAAGACTTGTTATGTTTTTATTATGGGCTTTATCTATTTAAAGTGTTTTAAATAAGATGCTCCATAGTTTAGAGTAAAGCTTCTAGAATTATAATGAGATTATAATAGTGAGATCTAGAAGATGACAACTCTAGACTTAAACAGTTCCTGATCATAGGATAACTAATCGGATGTTAGTGGATCCGCAAAGATTGGTACATACTATGCTTGCTCCCTTCAGGAGGATGTCTGTTCTCATAGGCATTTGTGTGGTGACACTATAGCTAGTATGTAGGTGCTTATTAGAGAATAAGTTCACTGAACATGACTCGATAAGTTGAACAACTAATGGAGATTACTCACGTGTCAATAGTTGTTCACTGAGTGATAGTTGTACAAGTGTCCTTAGACTTGAGATCGTTAAAGTTATCTTGTATATAATGAACTGTGCTTTGGTTTAGTCCTTTGTCTCAAGGACATCCATTAGGTCTATTATGGGCATAGGGATTTTTGTACAGAGATAGTTAACGTCAATAGAGGATCTACCCCTTCCAGTATAGGAAGAGAATATCCTATGTTATTCTTGGTATGCAAGTTCTGGAATCTCTGGCCAGAGTGTATGAAATTAGAAAGGAGTTTCTAATTTGCATTAATATGAACTTTGCATTATGAATAAGAAACCATATGATTAAATTTGATAGGCCTGACACAAGATCCATGCCTTGTATTTAATCGGGATATTATAAGGGAAGAAGGAATTCATTGTACGGTAACTACTCACTGACAGGTTCTTGGTATTCTAAGCAGTGAATTCATATTATCCGGATAGTCGCGATATGTTGAGAAGCATCACTCACGATGTAGAATAAATATAATTAATCAGTTAATTATATTTAGTGAATTTTAGTATTTATATAAATAATTAATAAAAGTTTATTATTATTTATTTCTACTGCCGGAATAATATTGAACCTACAGGGTCACACCATAAAAGAATATTTTCTTTGATGAAATAATGAGAGAGAGAATTATTTTCTAAATAGTTTAGAAAAGGAAATAATGATTAAAATAATTTTATTTATTATTAAAGCATTTTATAAAGATAAAATGTGGTGGTTAATATATATATAAAGATATATTTTATAACCCTAGGAGAGCCCTATAAATAGAATGAGATGGCTCATTCTATTTACACAATTTTGGTTTTGTGAAAACCCTAACCTCCATCTTCTTCCTCTCTCTCTCCCAAAAACTCCATTTTTATAAAAGCTCGATTTTATAAAAAGGTTTATCGAAGAGGATCGTTCTTGGTGGATACTGGTAGAGTGATTCACACACTGAGGAGCAACTGCTAGCACTCCATTTTTAAAAAGCTTCGGTTCACAAGGTATGGTTACGATTCCTCAGTTTTTCCCTTTTATACATTTCTCTATATATGAAATATATGGTTTTTACGGAATAAATGTTATTTTATGCTTCCGCTTATCCGTAAATTCCTTCATTGGTATCAGAGCTAGGTTTTGCATATAGAGATTCATATAAAAAAAATTCAGATTTTTTAATGCATGAATGGATTTGTTATAATTTTTGCAAGTTTATTTAGATTTAATTATGAATTAATTCGAAATAATTTTTGCATAATATTTTGACTACTGATCTGGGTTCTCCAAGTGTTGTAGATTGTCTAAGTATTTTTTTCATAATTTTATGATGTGTAGATTATTTGTTATGAATTTTTTAAAAATTGTTTTAATTAAAATTCATGGAATAATTATGCATGTGAATAATTATGATTAAAATTTGCACAAGGACCCATGGCTGATTTGATAATTTTCTGCTACTCCCTGATTTAAGAAATCATATTATTTTGATTTTTATTAATTTATTAATTAAATTTTAATTAATTTATTAATAATAAAATTAAAATAATAAAAATATTAATAAAGAGTTATTAAGAAGGGAGTAAAGGGAAAAGGGGTTACTATTTTTTTTGTAACAGCAAGTCAGCAACGGCAGAAAGAAACGGCAGAAAGAAAAAAAAAACTGATTTCTGCAACGGTCGGCGCCCTGGGCGCGTGAGGGGCAAGCGCGGAAGGGGTGTCGCGCATTCCGTGAATGCGTTACACCCTGTTGCGCATTCACGGGATGCGTTACACCTGTTAATGGCTTAACAAGGTTGTAACGCATTACCAGAATGCGTTACAGCCCGCTTGTCTACATTAAATTTGATTTTCTGGGAGTTTCATAACTCCGTTTTGGGCGTGCAATATATCGTTGGATTCGTTTTTCTGAGACGGATCTAATGGAGTGGTCAAATATTTTTTATATAAAAGTTTTGAACTGTTTATATTTCCGAAAGTGTTTTAAAGCATGTTTTTATTGTTTTAATTGCTTTTAAATGCTATAATAAATCCATACATCATTATATCAATGTGTGACATGATATTGATTGCATGCTTACTTGTTTATTTATTTATATATATGAGATATATGCCTATGTTTACCATGCGATGATAGATTTAGGTGAACTTAAATCAATATAAGGCGTGCTCTAGAAAATCTAGAATATGAATCGTTTCTTGCCTTAACAATAATATCATGAATACAATCATGAGATTCTTGTGTTTATGAAACACGTAATTAAATATGAAATTTCAATTTTAAGAGAAAGGATGATTCTATCAAAAGCAGATTTCGATCTTTAAGAAAGGGGTATTAAGTGACGCATCTTGACAATGTTCCCCCCGATCTGGGAATCATCTGATTATCGATTATTGATTTGAAATATTTAATTTAAAAGGAAGAATCTCTTTAATATGATTATGATTGTAACATAATATAATCTCTCTAAAATTAAATAATATCAAGTAGTAATTGGCCAATGACACAACGAGCTTGTGTCGGTCATAGCCTTCCAACATGGTAGAAAGTAGTTCTTATTTTTAAATCATTGTCGTTTTATGCTACAGCCGAGGGCTTTGATTTCGAAATAAGAAATACTTGTCTATTATATAGAGATGTGTACATTGAATTAGAATCTAAAGGTCGTTACGTGCTGTAGCCGTGGGCCGTTGGAGACTGATTCAATTGTACGAAATGTTGGGTTAGACTTGACTTAGAATATTGAGTATGTCGTGCTACAGCCGTGACTCAATTATTCAACAGGTTAAAGTTTTATTAGGGAATAATATAAGATGTAATTGACAAGAGTTGTTTGTCTATTGAACATCACATGACGTTTCGTGCTACAGCCGAGGTTGTGTGATGGAATGTAGGATCCATATTCCCACTAGCATTATGAATGCTTAATTTTTCACTTAAGGGGGTTGTGTAAATTAGATTAACTAGTGGGAGCCACTTATGAATAAAGACCCGATTCATATAGTGTTTTGAAATGAAATTGAATATTTGCTAAGTGTTGTTATGTGTTCATCATTTACAGATTTACTAAATACGTTATGTCTTCTACACTATCACTCCGGAGTATACTAGATGCTCACAAGTTGACTGGTCCTAATTTTGCTGACTGGCTTCGAAACTTGAGAATTGTTCTTAGGGTTGAGAAGCTGGAATATGTGTTTGACTCACCTAAGCCTACTGAACCTGCTAACGATACACATAATGATGAACATATTGTGTATCGTAAGTGGATAGATGATGCAAATATTGCTCAATGTATCATGCTAGTTTCCATGAACATTGAGCTATAGAAGCAGCATGAGCAAATGGATGCTCACACTATCCTTATGCATCTACAAGAGTTATATGATGTGGCAGGGAGGACAGCTCGATATGAGATATCGAAGGAGCTGTTCGGTTGTAGGATGTCTGAGGGATCATCTGTGAATGACCATGTACTTAAGATGATCAATTTGATTGAACGTCTTGGACAACTTGGTTTTGTCATGGATGGGGAGCTGAGCCAAGACTTGGTCTTGCAATCACTTCCGGGTTCGTTTTCGCAGTTTGTTGTGAACTTTCACATGAATAAGCTGGATGTCAGCCTGGCTGAACTCCACAACATGTTGAAGACCGCGGAATCGAATTTCCCCCCTAAGAAGAGCTCTGTTCTTCTAATTGGTGAAGGTTCCAATCCTAAGAAAAGGAAGAAAAACCCTTCCAAGAAGAAGAAAGTAGGTGAGAAAAAGCCGGTTCCACCAAAAGCTGAAGACCCCAAGAGCAAAGTTGTTTGCTTTCACTGTAACAAGGTGGGGCACTGGAAGAGGAACTGCAAGGTTTACCTTGCAGAATTGAAGAAGAAGAAGGGTAGTGAGACTACCGCTTCTGTTTCAGGTATGTTCATGATTGAAGTGAATATGTCATTAAATCAAATTTCTACTTGAGTATTAGATACCGCCTGTGGTTCTCATATTTGCAATTCGTTGCAGGGACTAAGGAGAAGTAGGAATCTTGAGGAAGAGGAGATGATTCTACGGATGGGAAATGGAGCAAGAGTTGTTGCTGAAGCTGTAGGATCATTTCATTTACATATGCCTACGGGCAAGACAATTGTTTTAAATAATTGTTATTTTGTTCCCTCGATTGTGAGGAATATTATTTCTATTCCCATTTTAGACTTGGCTGAATTTTCCTTTATTATTCAGAATAATAAATGTTCAATTCTGAGAGATAACGTTCTTTATGGAAGTGGTATTTTAAATAATGGTCTGTATGTATGTGACGTAGAGCATGATTTACTACAAATTGAACATACTAATAAAAGAAAAAGGGATGATGAAAATCTCACCTTTTTGTGGCACTGCAGACTTGGTCATATTAGTGAAAATAGACTGCGGACATTGCATAAGGAAGGGTTACTTGACCCTTTTGATTTTGAATCATATCCTACATGCGAGTCTTGTCTATTGGGTAAAATGACCAAATCTCCATTTAGTGGACATGGAGAGAGGGCTGCAGATTTGTTAGGATTGGTACACACAGATGTATGTGGACCAATGGCTACGCAAGTCATGGGTAGATTTTCATACTTCATTACTTTCATAGATTATCGATCTAGATTCGGATATGTGTATTTGATGAAACACAAATCTGAAGCCTTTGAAAAGTTTAAAGAATATAAGCATGAAGTTGAGAAACAAACCAAACATAGTATTATAACTCTTCGATCAGATCGAGGTGGTGAATACTTGAATGGAGAGTTTCTAGATTATCTCAAAGAAAATGGTATAGTCTCCCAGTGGACTCCTCCATATACTCCACAGTTGAATGGGGTATCTGAAAGGAGAAATCGAACTTTGTTAGACATGGTTCGGTCCATGATGAGCTATGCGAATCTTCCAGTATTCCTGTGGGGTTATGCATTGGAAACCTCAGCATATTTACTGGATAAGGTGCCTTCCAAATCTGTTCCTCAAACTCCATATGAGATATGGAAAGAAAGGAAACCGAGTCTTAAACACGTTAAGATTTGGGGATGTCCAGCTTATGTCAAGAAAGTTGACCCAGATAAGCTGGAATCTCGATCCGTAAAATGTAGTTTTGTGGGATATCCTAAAGAGACTTTAGGGTATTACTTTTACACTGATCATAGGGTGTTTGTCTCCAGACATGCTACCTTCTTGGAAAAGCAGTTTATCCTTGAAGGAAATAGTGGGAGCAAAATTGAACTTGATGAAGTTCAAGAAGCACAAACTACTACGAATCAAGTGAAAACACCTGTTCAGACATAACAACCTTCTGTGGAACAGCCCATTCGTAGGTCAGGGAGAGTGTCTCGCCAACCTAAGAGGTATTATGTCCTTGTAATTGAGAATGACAATAAGTTGTCAATCATTGATGATCACGACCCTATGACCTATAATGAGGCTATGAGTAGTGTTGACTCAGAGAAATAGCAAAGTGCCATGAAATCCGAAATGGAATTTATGTATACCAACCAAGTATGGACTTCGGTTGAAGCACCTGAGGGTATGAAGCCTATTGAGTGCAAATGGGTATACAAAAGAAAGATTGGAGCAGATGGCCAGGTGGAGACCTATAAGGCCAGGCTCGTGGCAAAAGGATTCAGACAAAGGCAAGGGATTGACTTTGATGAAACTTTTTCGCCTGTAGCCCTGTTAAAATCAATTCGGATTTTGCTTGCGATTGCTGCTTACTACGACTATGAGATCTGGCAGATGGACGTGAAAATGGCCTTCCTCAATGGGAAACTTGAAGAGGAAGTGTATATGACACAGCCAGAGGGTTTTCTTTCCAAGGGAAATGAACACCTAGTGTGTAAGCTGCTACGAACCATATATGGTTTAAAGCAAGCTTCTCGTAGATGGAACATCCGTTTTGATGAGATAATCAAAGAGTTTGGTTTTATCAAAAACATAGATGAACCATGTGTCTACAAGAAGGTTAGTGGGAGCGCGGTAAAATTTCTTGTATTGTATGTGGATGACATACTTCTTATAGGAAATGATATACTGATGCTGCAATTAGTCCAAGTGTGGTCGAAGAACTTCACTATGAAGGACTTGGGAGAAACATCCTACATTCTCGGTATGAAGATCTATAGAGATAGATCTAGAAGAATGATAGGTCTTACCCAGGGTACATACATATAGAAAGTGCTTAAAAGGTTTAGCATGGAAAACTCCGAAAGAGGTCTCATACCGATGAGCCATGGAGTGTCCCTTTCCGAAAAGATGTCACCTAAGACACCTGAGGAAAGAGAGCGTATGAGTAAGATTCCTTATGCTTCAGCAATAGGATCTATCATGTACGCGATGTTATGTACTAGGCCTGATGTTGTTTATTCAATCAGTGTGACGAGCATATATCAGTCCAATCCAGGTGAAGACCACTGGAAAGTAATGAAGAACATCCTTAAGTACTTGCGAAGGACTAAGGATATTTTTCTTGTTTTTGGTGGTGGATCTGAGTTGAAAATAGAGGGTTATACTGACTCTAGTCTTCAATCAGAAAGTGATGATAGCAAATCCATGTCAGGGTACGTGTTTACTCTGAATGGTGGTGCGATTAGTTGGAAGAGTTCCAAACAGTCTACAACGGCTGACTCTACAGCGGAAGCAGAATATATAGCTGCAAGTGAGGCTGCAAAAGAAGCCGTTTGGATGAGGAAATTTGTTTCTGAGTTGGGAGTTGTTCCTAGCATTGAAGAGCCTATTGTGTTGTATTCCTTTTCTGGACAAAGATAATTACCATCACTGGAAGGTAAAGATGCATCTTCATTTACTTTATCAAGATGAGGCCTATGTGGATTGCATAGAGAGAGGTCCTCATGTACCAATGAGAGCTGCAACTGGAAATGAGCCATCAGTTCCCAAGCCAAGGCATGAATGGTCAGATCCTGATATTGAACAAGTCAGGAAAGACAACTACACCATAAAATGCCTACTGTAACACCAAAAAAATGTTGCATTAGGGGGTCAATATGTTGCTCTTGCCCCACTTTTAAGCTAAGGTAACATTTTCTTAAAGATAGGTTTTTCCATGTTGCCTTAGGGGTCTAAGGTAACATTTTTGGTGCCTAAGGCAACATCGTATTTTAACTTGTTTATATGTTGCCTTTGCTTGCTAATACAACAGAAAGAGAGATCAGTTGTAACTTGTTTTTTATGTTACCTTAGAGTTCTAAAATGTTTTTAAAAAAGTGGGACCCACATTGGGGACCACGAGGGGCCCACTGTAACACTTTATAAAGCTATTGTAACACTGCCAAAAAAATTAAAAATTTCTATTAGAATATATATAATCCCAAAATACCAATTCATTACCATAATAATTCCATTTACACAAATCAAACATCCGCTCATCCAAAATCTAAACAGGTTACCAACTGCTAAAGATTATAAACTTAAAAAAAGAAAGAATGTAAACTATAAAAAAAAGTAATACTACAAGCCACTGCTCTCGGACTTCTGCTTGTATTTGCTTCACTTTCTCCTCGACTTCAAGATCAAGGCATGTTGTTAATATGAAAGGGAGAGAGATATGAATTCATGTTGTTAATCAGTATTTACCTTTATCTCTGGGCAAGTTTTGAACCCTGCAATGAATATTACAGCAGTAATGTAAATGATAAATGAGACAAGAGTACCTAAAACTTATTGCATCATGGTTTCATTTACATTAAAGTAACTCAATTTCATTGTAGATGAATAAATGCATATAAACAGAGAAATGGGAGGGAGATATAGAGTGACAGCAGAGAACACAAAATAATAATACAAACACAAAGAACAATATACAACCAAGCACATCCAAGAACCTAATTCGAGTAATTAAAAAACTGATTATAAAAGCTTAAGTTTGAGTAATTGATTAAACCTCAAAACCTAATTTGAAGAAACGTGAGAGAGACAAAGAGATAGAGAAGATAGAGATACATATGGAGAATAAGAGAGATTACCCTAGAAATCCACTACAAAATATCCACCAAAACTGAAATCAAATCAAGAGATAGAACAATTAGCCCCAATTTAGTAAGTAAATCGAATCAATTGAACCCAAAATATAGCAGCTGTAATTTGAAGAAGCCACAATATGAAGAAACTAAAGTCTTAATTATGAGAGAGAAAGAAAGAGAGTTGTATCGATGACAGATTAAACAATGAGACATAGAAGGGTTAGTGAAAAGATGATGGGCAGTACTTGGCGAAAAAATGAGCGGGTTTTTTGCCGCTCTAACAATTCATCTCCAGCAATTCACTACTTTTGGGATGCCGCTTTATATTTATGTGTATTTTAATACTTGATTTTTTTAAAAAAAAATTAAATTTTAAATTTAATAAATGAATACCTTACTTAATATTTAGCAGCACCAACTTATTTAGTGAACACGATTTATTTATGTTAAAATATATTTATTACTTTTATGTATTTATTTATTCTGAACTCAAAATTAATATTTAAATTTTAATTTAACGTAAAATAGTTAATACAATAAAACAAAATCTTATTTACACTATTTCAAACTATAAATTCACTTAGGTTCAAAACTCTTACTTTTTAGATAAATGAATTATTTACTTTCATAAAATTAGAAATTTCTAAATTCAAATTATATTTAATTTTTCTTTTTGTGTAAAAAAATTGTATTTGTTTGTGAATAATCTAAGTCAACATTGTTTATGCATGTTACAAAGCTGAACACTTTTTATTTGAGGAAACACCAAGTTTATGGCTAAGGTAACACCAAAATCACAGTGTTCCATTAGGCTAAAACTAGTATAGTTAAGGTAACATAATCTAGCAACATTCATGACTAGGACGTTACGATAGACCATTTATGGTGTAGTGAGAAGGCCATGAATATTCTGTTCAATGGAGTTGATGGTGACATGTTTAACAATATCATTGACTGCAAGATAGCCAAGGAAGTTTGGGATACCATTTAAATAATATGTGATGGCACTGAACAAGTTAGAGAAAACAAGATGTAGTTGTTGATTCAGCAATATGAGCATTTCCACTATGAAGAAGGTGACTCTCACTGATATCTTTAGTAGATTTCAAAAGCTACTAAATGCTCTGAAGCTGCATGGAAGAGTCTACCAAACCAAAGATTCTAACCTCAAATTCCTGAGATCCCTTCCAAAAGAATGGAAACCAATGACAGTCTTCTTGAGAAATTCACAAGAATACAAGGAGTTTATACTAGAGAGACTGTATGGCATTCTAAAGACTTATGAGCTTGAAATAGAGAAAGATGAAAGAATGGAGAAAGGGAGGAAGAAAAGAGGGTCCATTGCACTGGTTGCTGAGTTAGAGAAAGAGAAAGAGATGAAGATGGAAGTTGTTGAATCTACATCAGAGGTCTGTGAAAGCAAGGGAAAAGGGTTGGTAGCTGATAATGAAGATCCATTGAGTCAAGATGACATGGATGACATAGATGAGCATCTTGCTTTTCTATCCAGGAGATTTGCCAAGCTCAAATTGTTAGTCCCTTAACAATGAAGCAAGAATTACAGAAGGGGGGTTGAATGGAATTCTTGAACCTTTTTCTTGAAATAAAAATGTTCAACTCGATTATTGATATATTTGTTTTGATTAGCACAATGCGGAATATAAACTTGAATGAATCAAAACACAAGTAATTAAAAACAAGAGTCTTTAAAAACTTTCTGGTGGATTTAAACAATTCCACCAGAGATATATATAATATATCGAGAGGACTCTGTGTGCAGAAATGCCCACAGCTGCTTACAAATTGAACTGCTGAGAAAACAGGAAATGCTAAAGATTAAGCTTACAAAGATTTCTCTGTTTTTGTGTTTCTCAACTATCTGAATTATTTTTCTATTTGCTACTCTCTTGGTTTATATAATACCAAGATTACAAAGTCAAAAAGACTGAACAAATATAAAATCTAACAGTCTTAATCTTTGCTGCTTTTTGTCCTCTATTACCCAGTTAATGGGCTTCCAAAATGTGTTTGTATCCAACTCGACGGTTGTGTGTCATCTTTCACTGTTCAACTGATGTTTGAATTCTTGATATGATCATCCGTCGACTTTCAGATCATCCGTCGATGACTTGATTGATCATCCGTCGACTGCTATGTTAAACATCTGTTGATAGTCATTTGATCATCCGTCGAAGGCTTTGTTAATCATCCGTCGGTAGCTATTTTGGCACTTGACTTCATTTCACTTATACAGAATTACAAGACATTACTTATGTACAATTAATCAACCTATTCTGCATATCTAGTTAAAGTCAACATGACTTATATGCTACTACAGATTCTATACAAAGGTGCATACATCACTGTGCTACAAACTTATTATTACATAAGCTACTCACTCGATGGATAATAAGTTAATCATCCGTCGGGACTATAATGAGTTATCCGTCGGGACTATAATTTTTATCCGTCGAGTGCTACATTATTTCACTAAGTAAAATCTACTTAGATGTTTTGTTTAAGTGATCATCAAGTACACAACATATTCACAACAATCTCCCCCAATTTATGTCTACTGGAATTGTAGCCATAAATTAAGAGACACTTGATGATAACAAAACATCCTAAACATATATCTTTAAAGATAAGTAGATAAAACTGAAAGTGCTTCAATTAAACAAAATGTACAAGGTTTGGCTCACAGTCAGTTCAAGATGCTCCTCTAGCCTGAGCAGGTTTTTCTAGTTTCTTGAAGGTCTGGATCTTCTTCCAAGCTTTCTGTTGTTTTCTTCAATTTGATTCTGGAGCTGCCTGTGGAATTCTAGTTCATCAGATTCTAAGAGATCTAGCATTTCTTGCATCTCCAAGAGAGTCTCATTACTAGAGATACTCAATTGGTCTTCTAGTCTGAAGAATCTTCTCACACCCTTGTCATCCATGAATTCCATCAGCCAGTAGGGCCTTAGATGCACTATTCTCCCTGTGTATGGGATGATTAGAGTCTTTAGGAGTGCATCTTTAGCTCTAACACTCCTCAGCTCTTCAATCTTCTTCAATACTAGTCTTCTTGCAGTTACATTAAACCCAAAGTTTTTCTTGAAGGATGAATAGACTTTGATCAACACAGCTTGGCTTTCTTGAAGTATCCTGTGAAGAGGCCACTGAATCTCCCTTCCTCCTTTGTACTTGAACACCAACCTTTCAGGTAGGTTTCTGTATGCATCAATTGCCCTTACTTCATCCAGTTCATCCAAATAAAGGTTTAGATCTGAGAATTCTTTGATGTCACACAAGTACAAGTAGTCTCCCCTGTTGACCTTGGGTTGAGCTTTGACTACTAACTTGGATTTGAGAGGTGACAGCTTCACTTTCTTGACTGCCCTTGATTTTGTCTTTCTTGGCTTAGTAAGAATTGGAAAGTTGAAGTCAGGAGTTGGTAATTTATCCCACTCTATTGGCTCATCCTTTGGCACAATAGGCTCTCCATGTATATTTCTGTAGGGGTCCACCACCCTTATGTCTTCAAATACCACAGAGGGCTTTGATGCTTGAGTTTTAGCTAGTGTGGATTCCTTAGGAAATTGATCTTCCAATTCCTTGTCAACAACATCCAGTTTCCTTTTAGTTCTTCTAGCCAATTCTTTCTTTCTTGGGGATTTCTTCTGTTCTTCAATCTTCTTCTTTGATTCAGCAGCTTCAGATGGTTGAGAAGGAATTTGTTGAGAAGAATTTACAGCATGTAGCTTGGCTAAGATAGCAATCTGTTCTTTCTTTTGTTTAGACTTCTTCGCATCTAGAGCAGCTTGCCTCTTTTCCTGCTTTAATCTGGCTTTTTCTTCTTTCTTTGCTTGAGCAAACTGTGGATGTCCAGCTACCACACAAATTTCTTTTCCATTTCTGAATATCTTAGCAATTCTCATTTTTGAGGCTGAATCAGCTGGATCTTTATAGAAGACAATGGATCTTGACAGAAGCTTCTTTTCATCAGGCTTGGGTGTCTCATACACAGTGTCCAAGGGATTCTTCAAAGATGACTTTGGATAATTTGCCCTTGGTTTGAGAATTATTTTAGCCTTTTGTGATTTGATGCAGGAAGATTGTCCTTTCTCCAGATAGTTCATGCTCATCTCATTCACACTGATTGGCTTGACATGAGAGTGATGGATGGTTGACTTAACTGGCTCCTTGACCAGTTCAAACTTTTTCTGAATTTCCTCATCAATCTTTCCCAGTTGATTAAACTCAACTTTCCTTTTTCAGCAACTTTCAAATTTGCTGCTGTAGCTTCAATTATATCTATACCATCTGTAACTGGTGGCTTGGAGATAGTAATTGAAGGTCCATCATCTTGTGATAGTCCTCTGATTGTTGAATGCCCTTGTTGATCAAAGCAGTGAAGTTGTTCTTCTCATAAATGAACCCAGTCTGAGACATAATCTTTACTACAGGTGCCATTGTTAGAGAAGGAAAGCTTGAAGAGAAAGAGGATTTTTGCTTGAGAGAGAATGAAATAAACACAGTTGAATTTGAGAATGATAAAAGAAAATGATTAGAATGAAATAAGCTTTTATACTTTGCTCAAAAACAACGGATAAAAATAATAAAGAGAAGTAAATTACCCAATAGAAATTGCCTAAATTAGCCGTTTTAAAAATGAACTGTAAAAATTCCACTCATTATCCGTCGTGTAATGCTTACAAACTGTAAGTATACTCGATGGATAATGTTCAGGGAATTAACGGTTAAGATTTAGACACTTCGACGGATGAGGATAAACTGTTATCCGTCGAGTTTTAAAAGATTCCAGAAAAAAATAATTGATTTTTATTTGCACATTGTATATCGACGGATGAATTAACTCGATGGATAATGGTCATCCGTCGAGATGTAAATTTTGACTTAGTCAAAATTTCATTCATGACTAAAAATCAGTTAAATTTCTGGCTACTTTTCAACTTGTAAAATAACTCAGATAGATTCAAGAGTAATTAAGCATACCTAACTCACTTACCAACCTAGAAAAGGTGGATTCATCCAGTGGCTTGGTAAAAATATCTGCAAGTTGCTTCTCACTTGGAACAAAATGTAACTCTACAGTACCATTCATTACATGTTCTCTTATGAAATGGTACTTGATGTCTATGTATTTTGTCCTTGAATGTTGCACTGGATTTTCAGTGATGGCAATTGCACTTGTGTTATTACAGAAAATAGGAATCCTCTCAACTTGCAGACCATAGTCTAGCAATTGATTTTTCATCCATAAGATCTGTGCACAGCAACTGCCAGCAATAATATATTCAGCTTCAGCTGTAGAAGTAGAAACTGAATTTTACTTTTTACTGAACCAGGACACAAGCTTGTTTCCTAGAAATTGATACCAATTTCTTGAACCTTTTTCTTGAAATAAAAATGTTCAACTCGATTATTGATATATTTGTTTTGATTAGCACAATGCAGAATATAAACTTGAATGAATCAAAACACAAGTAATTAAAAACAAGAGTCTTTAAAAACTTTCTGCTGGATTTAAACAATTCCACCAGAGATATATATAATATATTGAGAGGATTCTATGTGCAGAAATGCCCACAGCTGCTTACAAATTGAACTACTGAGAAAACAGGAAATGCTAAAGATTAAGCTTACAAAGATTTCTCTGTTTTTGTGTTTCTCAACTATCTCAGTTATTTTTCTATTTGCTACTCTTTTGGTTTATATAATACCAAGATTACAAAGTCAAAAAGACTGAACAAATATAAAATCTAACAGTCTTAATCTTTGTTGCTTTTTGTCCTCTATTACCCAGTTAATGGGCTTCCACAATGTGTTTGTATCCAACTCGACGGTTGTGTGTCAGCTTTCACTGTTCAACTGATGTTTGAATTCTTGATATGATCATCCGTCGACTTTCAGATCATCCGTCGATGACTTGATTGATCATCCGTCGACTGCTATGTTAAACATCCATTGATAGTCATTTGATCATCCGTCGAAGGCTTTGTTAATCATCCGTCGGTAGCTATTTTGGCACTTGACTTCATTTCACTTATACAGAATTACAAGACATTACTTATGTACAATTAATCAACCTATTCTGTATATCTAGTTAAAGTCAACATGACTTATATGCTACTACAGATTCTATACAAAGGTGCATACATCACTGTGCTATAAACTTATTATTATATAAGCTACTCACTCGATGGATAATAAGTTAATCATCCGTCGGGACTATAATGAGTTATCCTTCGGGACTATAATTCTTATAAGTCGAGTGCTACATTATTTCACTAAGTAAAATCTACTTAGATGTTTTGTTTAAGTGATCATCAAGTACACAACATATTCACAACACAAATTCAAGAAGAATTTTGGAGCAGCCAAGTCAAACAAAAACATGGTTGATAAGTCCAAATTCAAATGTTTCAAGTGTGGCTTGGCATGTCATTTTGCTAATGAATGTAGAAAGTCTGATTCTGGTAAAAAGAAGTTTGAGCCTGTTGATTATAAATAGAAATATTTTGAGTTGCTCAAATAAAAGGAAAGAGCTTTCATTACACAAGAAAATGACTGGGCTGCAGATGGATTAGAAGAGGATGAAGATACAAGCTATGTCAATCGAGCACTTATGGCCAAATCAGATGAAATAGAGGTCAGTTCATCCAGTAATCAGGGAAATAGAAAGAATCTTTGGTATTTGGATAGTGAGTGTTCAAGGCACATGACTGGAGATTCTACACTGCTCACTGAGTTCAAGGAAAGAGCTGACCCAAGTATCACTTTTGGAGATGACATCAAGGGTTATATTGTGGGATATGGCTTGATTTCAAAGGATAATATCATCATTGAAGAAGTTGCCCTAGTGGATGGACTCAAGCACAATTTGTTGAGTATCAGCCAGCTTTGTGACAAGGGCAACTCGGTAACAATTAATTCTGAAACATGTGTTGTGACTAATAAGAGAAGCAACAAAGTAGTTCTCACTGGAGTGAGAAAAGGGAATGTGTACCTAGCTGATTTTAACTCATCAAATGTAGAATTTGTCACTTGTCTATTTAGCAAGGCAAGTCAAGATGAAAGTTGGCTATGTCACAAGAAGCTGTCCCACCTTAACTTCAAGACTATGAATGAGCTAATCAGAAAAGATTTGGTAAGAGGTATTCCTCAAGTGGAATTCTCAAAGGATGGACTGTGTGATGTATGTCAAAAAGGAAAGTAAATCAAGGCATCATTCAGAAAGAAGCTTGATTCAACAATTAAAGAACCTTTGCAACTTTTACACATGGATTTATTTGGACCAGTCAATATATTGTCCATCTCAAGGAAAAGATATTGCCTAATAATTGTGGATGATTTCTCAAAGCTCTCTTGGGCATATTTTCTAAAATCCAAATATGAAGCTAGTGAAATCATTATCAATCACATAAGGCAAGCCAACAATTATCCTGATTTCAGAGTTAGAAGAATCAGGAGTGACAATGGAACTGAGTACAAGAATTCTGTGATGAGATCATTTTGTGAAGAGAATGGGATCATGCATGAATTCTCAGCAGCAAAAACTCCCCAACAAAATGGTGTGGTGGAAAGGAAAAACAGATCTCTTATTGAAGCTACAAGAACAATGCTAGAAGAATCAAAGTTACCAACATATTTTTAGGTTAAAACTGTAAATACTGCATGCTACACCCAGAATATTTCCTTGGTTAATCAAGCAAAATGCATGACACCCTACCAATTGTTCAATAATAAGAAGCCAACACTAAAATTTCTTCATGTCTTTGGCTGTAAATGCTATATCTTAAGGAATCAAACTGATCAGCATGGGAAGTTTGATGCCAAAGCAGATGAAGGCATTTTTGTTGGATATGTTGTTGGAAAAGCATACAGAGTCTACAATCTCATAACCAACATTGTTATGGAATATGTGCATGTTGTGTTTGATGATAAAAAGATTGATGGACTGCAAGATGGAGATTTCAATGAAAGCTTCAAATTTGATAATGTGGAAATGATAAGTGAAGAAGTGATGATGAAAGTGATCAAGAACAAATATCTAAGGACAATGCAGAAAAATCTACAATCAATGAAGCACATAATTCAACATTCGTCGAAAGACCAAGTGCATCATCCGTCGAAAGACAATCTACATAATCTGTCGAAAGGCAAAGAGCAACATCCGTTGATCCATCAATAGGAGCTAAAAGCCAAGTTAGATCACAATCAGAAAGAACTCCAATTTCAAGTCAAAGATCCATAAACTCAGGGGGAGGTTCTGATCATCAAAACTCTGTTAATCATCAAGATAACAATGAGGCCTCTTCATCTAGAGCTAATCTTCCTCAACATAGAAAATGGACTAGAGATTACCCATTTGAATTAATTATTGGTGATGTATCCTCTAGAGTGCATACAAGAAAAGCAACTCAAGAGGAATGTCTATATAACAACTTTCTATCTCAGGAAGAACCTAAAAAGGTAGAGGAAGCTCTGTTGGATCCTGATTGGATTTTAGCTATGCAGGAGGAGCTAAACCAATTTGAAAGGAATAAAGTTTGGAAGCTGGTACCCAAGCCTAAAGGAAAGAATCCTATTAACACCAAATGGGTATTCAGAAATAAGATGGATGAGCATGGCATAGTTGTCAGGAATAAATCTAGATTGGTTGCTAAGGGCTATTGTTAACAAGAAGGAATAGACTTTGATGACAATTTTGCTCCTGTTGCAAGACTTGAAGCCATCAAAATTTTTCTAGCATATGCAGCCCATGCCAATTTCAAAGTCTATCAAATGGATGTCAAAAGTGCCATTCTGAATGGAGATTTGGAGGAAGAAGTCTATGTCAGTCGGCCTCCTGGTTTTGAAGACCCAAATTTTCCAGAATATGTCTACTATCTTTTGAAAGCACTTTATGGACTGAAGCAAGCACCTAGAGCCTGGTATGACACTTTGTCAAAGTTTCTCTTAGAAAATCACTTCACTAGAGGTAATGTTGACAAAACCTTCTTCTAAAGAAATGTTAATGGCTCTAGTATACTTGTTCAATTCTATGTAGATGATATTATATTTGGCTCTACAAATGAAAAATTTTGCAAAAAGTTTGCCAAATTGATGCAAAGTAAATATGAAATGAGCATGATGTAGAACTAACTTACTTTCTCGATTTACAAGTAAAGCAAGTTAATGATAGAATATTCATTAGTCAAACCAAATACACTTATGATCTTTTAAAGAAGTTTGATCTAATGGATTGCACATATGTAAAAACTCCCATGGCCACTGCAACTAAACTTGAACTAAACACTACTGAAAAGTTTGTGGATATTTCAAGCTATAGAGGTATAGTTGGTTCACTTTTGTATTTAACAGCTAGTAGGCCAGATATAATATTTGCTACTTGTCTTTGTGATAGATTTTAGGCTGATCCTAGAGAATCTCATTTAATAGCTGATAAGAGAATTTTCAGATATCTTAAGAGAACGCCAAAACTTGGCATATGGTATCCTAGAGATTCTGGCTTTTATCTAAGTGGTTATTCAGATGCAGATTATGCCAGTTGTAAAATTGATAGAAAAAGTACAACAGGTGTCTATCAATTTCTAGGAAATAAGCTAGTATCCCTGTTCAGTGAAAAGCAAAATTCAGTTTCTAATTCTACAGCTGAAGCTGAATATATTACTGCTGGTAGTTGCTGTGCACAGATTTTATGGATGAAAAATCAATTGTTGGACTATGGTCTACAGGTGAATAAGATTCTCATTTTCTGTGATAACACAAGTGTTATTGCCATCACTGAGAATCCAGTACAACATTCAAGGACCAAGCACATTGACATCAAGTACCACTTCATTAGAGAGCATGTTATGAATGGCACTGTGGAACTTCATTTTGTTCCAAGTGAAAAACAACTTGCAAACATCTTTACCAAGCCACTTGATGAATCCACCTTCACTAGGTTGGTAAGTGAGTTAGGTATGCTTAATTACTCTTAATCTATTTTGAAGTCTAAGCAATTTGTAATGCAACCAGAATAAAGGTTGATATTTCCTTTCTAAGATAAAATTTTGACTGTCAGAATTTGTATCTCGACGGATGTTCATTATCCGTTAAAA
Organism: Apium graveolens; assembly: GCF_009905375.1. Lineage (NCBI taxonomy): Eukaryota > Viridiplantae > Streptophyta > Magnoliopsida > Apiales > Apiaceae > Apium > Apium graveolens. The sequence goes on from NC_133647.1 coordinate 177,250,069, forward strand.
ATGAATATCCGTTGGATTATAACATCCGTCGAAGTGTCAACTCTTACTCTAGGTAATTTTACCATTATCCGTCAAATTGCACTCAATCTTAGCCGTTGATTTTGAGAATTATCCATCGAATTTACTTACAGCCTGTATGTATATTTCAGCGGATAATCTTAGAATTTTGACAGTTTTCTGTATTTTTAAAACGGCTTTTTTGGGCTAATTTGATTGGTTACTTTATTTCACCTTTTAATTTTTGACAGTTTATTTCTGAGATAGTATAAAAGCTAATTTCATTTTTACTCTTTTCTTTTATCATTCTCAAAGTAATTTCTCTAACTCCCCTCTTCTCCAAAGCAAATACTTTCTCTCTACAACTAATCTCAATCACAACAATGGCACCCGTAGTCAGAATTATGTCCTCAACTGGGTTTGTCTATGAAAAGAACAACTTTGTGGCTCTAGTGAACAAGCAAATTCTGGTATATGAAGACTCTCACAAGATGATGGACTTCATACTAAACTGCAAATTGAGTTATACCATGCTTGAGTCCCCAACCATCTACTGTGAAGTTGTCGAGAAAATTTGGACTACAGCTGTGTTCAACTCTAAGGACAAAACTATTACCCTCACTCTCAAAGGTAATGAACACTGTGTTAACTATGATGCTATTGAAAAATGCTTTAAATAGCCTGAAAATAACACACTTGCTCCACACACTGACACTGATGGGAGTAACATGTTAGTTTTTATGGGCTATGCTCTTGATGCCACTAAGTTAGGTGATGTTAAGAGACTAGGTCTAAGAAAAGAATGGAGTTTTCTGTGTGATTCATTTATCAAAGTGTTTTCTAGAAAAATTAGCAATTTTGATGTTGTATCTTATTCACTTGTTCACATACTTTACATGCTTCTTAGTGATAAGTACTTCAATTTTAGCACCTCTGTTATGTATGAGATAGGGAGTAAGTTAGGGGATATTAAGAAGAGGTCTAAGAATATTTATTATGCTAGATTCTTCATGATGCTAGCTAATTTTGTTTTTGAGAATCTCTCAATTGAAAACCCAACAAACAAGTTAGCTTGTTGGGTCCAAGAGAGGAGAATTATTCCTAATTTAAACAGGGCAAATCATCACAAGGATGTTACTCTTGTGTACATGCCAATAATGGAACTGCCTCAGGTAAGTGAGGTAAACATTTCTGTCCCTACCACTTCCCAACCTATTACTTCTTTGAAATAAATTGTGGCAATGGCATCTGTGACGGTGACCAAACAGATGCCTACCCAACCAAAAAACCAAAAATCTCCAAATCCAAGTCAAAGAAAGCCTCCTCTAGTTTCTCTCAACAGAAACCAATTGTAAAATCCACTAAGAACCAAGATGGGAGTGTGAAGGGAAGTGAGACTGGTGAGGGATAGGGTGAACATCAAAGAATCCCTAGAGATAAGGATGGAAAGGTGAGTAAATCCCAACCAAGCCACACTGCAGTTTCCCAACAAACTGCAGTGCTTAATAAGGAACTTAGCTCATTGATAGTTGTATCCTCCCAAAAGGATGTAACTATTGAACAAAGCTCTCAGCCATGAGCACAAGCCAAAAGGTTTAGGGACACAAGCTTACCCCAAACTTATGCCGGAAAGAAGAAATCCAAAACAATTGGGGATACACAGGGTGCACACAATGTGCCTACTGCAGTCAAAGACTCAGTACATGCACCTTCTCAAAGTCAGGTTGATGTGGCTCCAATAACTGTGGAGTCACAACCAAAATCTTTAATAATAGAAGCACCTATCACACCAAACTCACCCACACATACTCTGGATGTTGATATGATTCATACATCAATTCCTGATTCTCCATCTCTAACTCTCATGGAGGAGCCAAAAATCCAAGTAAGTGAGCATCATCTTTTAGATGATTTGTTGGCTCACTTGTCATTTCTTTCTGAGTCTACTTAAACATTCTGTGCAAAATCTCAAATCAATCAACACAGATTCTATAGTAGTCTCTACTCCAAACTATTTCATTTCCACTATCTCAACAGATATTGTTCATTCGTTGACAAGTGATTATATCTCGACGAATATGCTTAACAGCAGTCATCCGTTGACACTTTCAACTACTACTTCGATGGATGTTTCTCATCCGTTGAATATCACTGCACCTCTCCAAATCTTAACTTCAGTTACAAGTGCAGATCTGGTGGTTCTACAGTCACTCGTAAGATTGAGGGAAGGGAGTGAACAGAGTGAGAGGCTGAGTTTCTCTCAGGAAAAAGGAGAGGAAATGAGTGAAACTCTGCAAGCTATTTCTTCCAGCTTGGCAAAAGTGAGTGAGTGGAGTCCCACCTTAGTAGGTGAAGGTGAGGGTGTGAGGGTGGGAAGCCAAGGGGAGCCCTTGATGCAAGAAAAGAGAGAACATGAGAGAAAAGCAGGTACAGGAGAGATAAGGGTGAAAACCATTGCTAGTGAGTCAATGAATGTTAGTGATGCAGAAAAAGAGAGATTGTTTCAGGAAGAATATCAAGCTGTGATAGATTCTATCTCTTTAGATGTTGAGACATTTACTCATCCTGTTCCAGCATATCAAATTCTGGCTGGACGGGGCAATGAGGAGGCTGAGAAGCTACTCAACTTGATGCACACTACCGCTTCTTTGCAAAAGGCTAAAGATGCCATCACAACCATGCCACCCAAAGCTGATGATGATGTTGATTATAGAACTGGTGGTTCTGAGGATGCTTTTGGGGATGAAGATGATGATGAAGAAGAGTTCATAGATATAGGGGGAGAAGCAGGCCCTAGCTCAAGATTAAACATGCCATCCTGGGTGTTTTCCAAAACATGTGATGAGTACCATTTCAAATCCACTCTGTCTCATATCATTCAACAAACTCAGACAACTCTTCAAACTACTACCAATGCCAACACCAAAAGACTTCTGCAAGCACACCTAAACTCTCTCCAACTACATCAAATTCAATCTCTCAAACAAAATCTGGATGTCACTGAGCTGAAGACAGAAATTAATCAAGTCAAGAAGGATGTTTTTGATAGACTGGATGCTAAGTTTCCCAACACAACCATGCTTGATATCAACAGACAACTAAGGAAAAATTATGAGCTAGGCAGCAAGGTGGACTTCTTGGACAAAAGACTAAAAACTCTGGAAACCTCAATTACTAAAATCCATCTACATCAAGCCCAACAAACTCAGCTACTTCAGAAGCTGGTGGCTACATAGACTTCTTCCTCTACTCAACTTGATGCTAACAAAAAGGGGAGAAAGACTCAATTGTTCCAGTTAGCCAAGGGGAGTCAACAAGTGAGGGGGAGAAAGTGCTAAATATTCAAGTCAGTAAAGTAATTGTGCCAACAATTGCTTTCCCTAAGCCACCAGTCTTGGACAACATTGATCTAATCAAAATAGCAGCTGCTAAGTTGGAATCAAATGAGAAATCTAAAAGCCTTGATATTGCAGCAGTTGAGAAAGAGCTATATGAAAAATGGAGGAAGCTTGATAAAAATATCAAGAAGAAATTTGGTCCAATTAAGAAGCAAGACAGGGTCTTTTCTCATTTCTGCAAATTGAGACAAATTTCAGCTAATGAAATGAGCCTAGGGAATTTAGAAAGGGGTCAACCCTCAACAATCGAGTCTCCAAAGGCCAGTGTGATTTTTAAGCCAAAAAGAAATTACCCAAAGAACTCAGACAAAAATCCACTGAACCTATCATATGAAACCCCTAGGCCAGATGAAAAGAAGCTGCTTGGAAGGTCCATAGCTTTCTTCAAGGATCCCAGAGACTCAGTACTAAAGAAAATGATTGCTAAAATCTACAGAAATGGTAAACTGATCTGTGTTATGTCTGGACATCCACAGTTTGCAGAGGCTAAGAAAGAAGATAATGTGAGGCTCAACAACAACAAAAGCAAGTTGTTTTAGATGCCAAGAACCAAGCTAAGAAGCCTGCAATTAAAAATGTTGTATTGCCAACTGAGACATCTGAAATTCTGATTGAAGGAAAGAAAGAAGAACCAAAGTAGACAAAGAGGAAGTTTAGATACAAGATCCATGCAAAGAGGAAGATAGATTTCAATGATGATAAGGAAGACTACATGTCTGTCAAATCTACTACTTCAAGTCAACCAGCCATACCTACAATGAAGGAGGCTGAATTCAAGGTTGATCCTTACATCACCTTTCATGGTGAACCTCTGATTCCCAAGGATGAACCTATAGATTGGGACAACTTGCCTCTTCCTGATCTAAATCTTACAATCTTTGCTAAACAAAGGAAGATAAAAGAAAGAGTAGTCAAAACAGTTAAGCCTGTCAAGCTAAAATCCAAGAAAGTGGCCAAACCCAAACCTACTGTCAAAAAGGGAGATCAACTCTACATATGTGACATCAAAGAATTTTCTGACATAAATCTCTGTTTGGATGGGCTAGAAGAAGTCAGATCCATTGATGCCTATAAGCACCTTCCAGAGAGACTAATCTTCAGGTACAAGGGTGGTAAAGAGATGACATGGCCACTTCACATAATTCTCAATGAAGGTTATTCCACTCTAGTAACCATCTTCTCTACAATCAATAAAAACTTTGGATTTAATATAGTTGCCAAGAAAATGGTACTAAACAAGATTGAGGAGATAAGGAATAGCTGGAGAGGACCAAATGCACTCCCAAGAGTATTGACAATTTCTTTTACTGGAGATAGGGTGCATTTGAGGCCATACTGGATTATGGAGTTCAAGGATGAAAAATACATTAGAAGATTCTTCAGATTGGAAGACCAGCTAAAAATTGCAAGCAATGAAACTATCAAGGAGATGCAAGAAAAGCTGGATCTAACAAATGAGGATGAATCAAAAAATTTCAGACAACTCCAATATCAGATTGAAGAGAATGATGTGAAGCTGGGAAAGAAGTCAAGGCCATCAAAGAAATTATCTAAATTTGCTCAGTCTAGAGGAGCACCTTGAAAATGTTCTGTAAGACTCTCTACAAATCTTTCTTTGTGAGAATTTTCAATAAACTGTAGCACTTGAAATTTTAATCTACTGTATTTCATTCTGTATTCATAGAGTGTTTTGTTATCATCAAGTTTCTCTTAAATTATGGCTACAGTTCTAGTAGACATAAATTGGGGGAGATTGTTAGGAATATGTCGTGTACTTGATGATAACTTGAACAAAGCGCTAAGTAGATTTTTAATTAAGTGAATTTGTAGTTTTCAACGGATGATCATTTCAACATCAGTTGAAAGAGTAGCTTATGTACAATAAGATTAGTAACACATTTCTGCATACTTAAATAGCTTAGTGAACTAGATCTTTGAGGAACATTTAAAGTCATGTTGACTACTAGATTGATAAGCAAGATAGGTTGGTTAATTATAAATAGTTGATGCCTTGTAATCTTGTATAAATGAAATAGAGTTAACTGCCAAGATTATAGTTCAACAGATGATTCATAAAGCTTCAACGGATGCTCAGATAAATCTTCAATGGGTGATCTATATAGTTTCAAAGGATGATCAGCCAAAGTATCAACAGATGATCAACCACAGTTTCATCGGATGATTGAATGAAGCTTCAACGGATGGTCAAATTCAAAAGAGTAGTTGATAGTGACTTGAAAGTCACATGTGTTAATTGTATGCAAATGGAATGTGGCAACCTAATTCAGGTTTTAGAGGATAAAAGAAGCATTTCCATTTCCATGATAAATAGAAGATATTCAAAGATGATGGAAAAAGAAGTGTAGCAGCATGTAATTAGAATAGAAATAGTTTGTCTTATTATCTTGTCTTTTTATCATGTAACTTGGTGATATATAAACCAAGAGTAGCAAGTTGAAATGAATCCAATGAAGGAAGCAATAACCTGAGAAATAGATAAGGCAAAATCTGAAAAGAATTTCTCAGTTCTTGTTCTTCAACTTGTAAGCAGTTGTGTACATTTTGTAACACATGGTTCTCTACTTAATATATATCTTCGGTGGAAAAGTTTAATCCACCAGAAAGTTTTTAAATACTTGTATTTATTTACTTTGTGTTTTGATTTCAAGATTACTTTCATTCTGCACCATTGCCAATTCAAACATAATTATATATTTATAAAAGAACCGTTCTTGAAATCTAAAAAGAAGCCAGAATTATATTCAACCCCCCCTTCTGTAATTCTTGTTTAGATTGTTTGGAAATAACAGTTTCATCAGTTTTAACTGAAGAATATGTGCAAAATACTCAAGCACCTTCATGTGCCAAACAATCTTCATAAATTGATAGGTTTGAGGGTAGTACTCTTAAGGGGGAGTTATCTAAATCCTCTCCAATTCAATTGAAGGTTCCTCTAGCAGGGACAATTCTTCTCAAAATCCTAGCTGAAATTGCACTGTCAATTGAAGTTATGGGTAAAACTGCCAATGATCCAACTATTGGGGAGGCAAGCATAGCACATTCAAGTGCCAGTTCTTTGAAAGAAGAATAAGGGTTTGAGACCATGGTACATGACAGTAACCTGGTCAAATCCCCTCCAATTCAAATGGAGGTTCCCATTATTGATGAACAAACCACTGTCACAATCACAATTCCAACTGTGAGTACAACTGTGACTTCTATCACAGGTGATGTTCCTACCTCCATACCCTCTACCTCAAACATATTTCAACAAACATCTATCCCAAACACTTCAAACATAACTGACCATCATTCGACCTCAAACACCAACCGTCAACCCTCACACCTCATAGCTCAATGGCTACAAGATGCTCAAGCCCAACCAACAACTGTTAATGATCTTTTGGTTGAGCAACTTGCAGGCCTAGCTAATATCACCCAGCACCTCCTCACTACAGATATGTCAAACAAGACTATCAAGCAATACTACTTTATTACAAGGAGGATGTTAAAGAGTAAAAAGAGAAGATTGTAGATGAAACAAATGGTAATATGGATGCATGGATTTCCAAGGACTTTACCACAACTATGGAGGAGGCCTTAGCAAAGTTTAGAGTTGAATATGTGACCATTTTGGGAAGCAATGCTAAGGTCCTCACTCCCCAAGAAGTATATGATGTTGTGATAAAGGTGTACAAAGCACAATTGAAGGTCTTTCATCATATTGGAAGAGCTGTGGAAAATGGGAAAGCATCAAGTTGCAGTAAAGAAAGTGGTTAATGACAGGATTGATGAGCTGATGCCCATATTTCAATATATCAAGACCAAGTTCAACAGGTTTTCTGACAGGCTTCAAGCCCTCTCTCTAACCCCAGTGGAAGAAAGTTTGTCTAAGTTGAGAGAGCATTTCAAAGCTTTGAATGAAGTGATCCAGAAATAAATCACTTAGAATAATGACTCAAAGGTCAAGCTGGATCAGCTGTACAAAGCTAGGTTTGAACCTTCAGCCTTGGTCATAAGGGAGTTCAGGAAGGCTCTGCAAAATTCTGTAGGTACTTTGACAACATCTAGTTCACAACAACCAATGTCTACCTCAAAAAATCTGTAAATAAAGTCTCTACAAGCATAAGTCTCCTCTCTTCAAGCCTCCAATGATTCTCTTATAGCTCAAGTTAGTTCTCTCACTACTTTGGTGCAATCTCAACAACATGATATTAAGTCCTTGGTAGACTCCCACAAGCATCTTAAAATGCAAAACTCAATCTCTTTGGGAGCTATCATGGGAGCCTTAAATGTACCTCTGCCAGAAACTGCTCAATCAGTAGATCCCAACTCCCTCTACCTTCAATCAATTTTCCTACTAACCAGACTAAGGGGGAGATGGTGACCAAGCCAAAATTAACAAGCCAAAGCCAAATCACTCCAAGTGCTCATGAAGTTGGTAAAGACAGACTCCACTTGGATGTAGAAGGACCTTGCCTTGACAAAGAGTTCAATGAATTGCTCACAGCACTGAGAGTCTCTCTAAACAACAACTACATCACATACAAAAGGACTTTGGTCAAGAATATAAACTTTCTGAGAGTAGTGATAGTAAAAGTTGGCAATTTCAGAGAAAAGAGAATAGTTGCCAATATCAATGACTGTGGTGTAGACAGATGTCTGCAGGTGTCTCTCCAAAATCTTCAATCCAAAAGAGCATCTGAGCTGGATGTCATCATTGAGAAAGTCAACAGGGTGATTCCAGAAGACACTCAATTACTTGGAGAACTTAAAAATGCACAAATTGTTGCATTTCCTGAAGCTTATCTTCAACCAAGTAAGGGGTGGTTTACATATGCTCTTCAACCAGAAAATACAAATAATTCATAATTCCAAAATACTGTGTGATGGGTAATCTAAGATTAATCACGACATTGGAAACTGATCTAAAGACTAAGAAGATGAAGACTGTTGAAGATGATGAAATTATCAAAATTCTAAGCAAATATCTGAGAAATGATGAAACTGTGTTTCCCAAAACTCAAATCAATACTAAAGATGACATTAATGATGATGAGCAGAAGAAAGATGATCAAAAACCTTATGGATCAAATCCAAGTCATTCTAGTAAAGCAACTGCCAGCAAGGTGGTGGAGAAGAAGAAAAACAGAGAAGAGAAGAAGGAAAAGGATGACAGTAAGAGGAAGAGAAAAGATGAAGAGGGAGAAATAAAACAACAAAAAGTCCAAGGAATCCAAATCACTCAAACCCATAAACCTAAAAATTTAAACACTCAACAACCTCCAACCTCAAAGCCTAGATTCTTGTACAAACAAACTACAAACTCTTTAATCAAAATACCAATTACATCCAGCCATGTCAGTTTAAAGAAAATCTTAAACCTACCTTCATTCAATCTTCCAATCAAGACTCACTTCAAGACTGTTAGGAGAAAACCAAAGAAAATACAAACTAATGTTGGTGCTATGTGGAACTGCTTTAATCAAGCTGACTTTCTACCTCTAAATAGGAGCATAACAGATGATGACTATTATCAATAACTATCTGAAAAAATAGTCAAAGTTTGGGTTGTCTCTTTGGCAGAAGTCAGAATCTACTACTTGGATGGCTCCTTCATTGTGCTTAGCAGAGAAGTAATGGAAACATATTCAACCACAGAATTGAAGAGGGTAATAAGCTTGATGAAGGATAAGGATACAAGTACAAAAATGTGGAAGGCTGTGATGTTTGAAAGGCTGAGAGAAAGGATTGAAAGGGATGCAAGAATAAAGGCTGAGAGGGAGGAAAGGGAAAGACAGTATGCCAAGGAAATTGAAATGTTTGAACAAAGATCAAATGAGCTCAAGGCAAAGGGGTTGAGTAAAATCTCAAAGGAGGGACATTTTCTGAATATAAAGGTTGGAAAATTCTCCAAATTCAGGGTTAATTATCTCAACAATTACTCATTGGATGAATGACTCAAACTGGAAGCCTTAAGAATAAATAATTGAAGAACTTCAAGTGCTAGTAGATCTTAAAGACCTCATTAGTAAAGAAGTTGGTTACGAGAAATTCACTTGATGACTGTAATTTTTGAACTGATGTAATTACTCAATGTAAAAAAGTTTGTATTTATCAATCTGTCAATTTTTATTTATTTGATTTTAGCTTGGGGATAGTCTTATTATCAGGCATGAATTTGTGATAGCAATCTTCTCACAAATTGGGGGAGATTGTTGTGCAAGACATGCCTGTATAATAACAAGATTAAGTCACATTAACAACCCTAAGATTAAGTTGTATGATAATCTATATCTGTATTATGTATTATGTTTCTCGAGTCTGTAAGAATGGTTAATAGATTAGACTGAGGGATTTTTCTGTAAACAGTTTCAAGCTAATGAATAAACTCTGGAAGAAGATCTAGTCATGATCATGCCTCAGAGAAAAGTGTAGAAGCTTGGAGTTGAATAAAGTTGTTCTATGTAAAATGCTTTAAGTCAAGATATCGATAAGTCACAGATCAAGTTATATCGAGAAGTCATTCGAGAAGTCCAAAATGACTTGTAGAGAAGTCCAAAATGGCTTTGAAAAGTATCAGAGATATCGACAAGTCAAATGAAGATGTAGAGAACTGGAGATATCGACAAGTCATTTCTGAATGTAGAGATCTCAGAGATATCGACAAGTCAAATGAAGATGTAAAAAATTGTAGATATCGACAAATCAATTTCTCACATAGAGATCTCAGAGATATCGATAAGTCAAATTGTGTATATAGAGATCTCAGAGATATTGACAAGTCATTTCTACATACAGAGATCTCAGACATATCGACAAGTCATTTCACATGTAAAGAACTAGAGACCTCGATAAGTCAAATATACCTATAGATAACTCAAAGATATGGATAAGTCATTATACTTATTGATATGTCACTTCTCCATAGAGTAATTATAGATCTCGATATACTATCTCAAATTCAGAATACAAACAAGTTCAAGATTCAAGATTATCAGTCAACAAACAGTTCATTCACTGAATTGGAAAGTCTACAAAGCAGTTTGAAGAATACAAGATCAAGGGCCAAGATTAACTGGACAAAGGGTGGTCACGGACCTGCAAGATTCTGCACAGATTTGCTAACACCAGAAAAGGAAATAGACAACGTTGCTTTAAAAATTGGTTTAGTATATTTTAGCTCAAGTTTTATAAACCTATGCTACTAGTCTATAAAACATGCGCGGGTCCTTAGTTCACAAGTAACACACAAATTTAGATTTTCTTATATTCTCTCAAGATAGAATTTGAGTTCTTATTTTCTTAACAACACAGATTTATAGCAAGACAAGCTTGATTAATACACTTATGTGAGTTTTTGATATATTGTGTTTGTGTTCATTCTGTTAAACATAATATCTACATTTTTTCAACTGCTTTGTTCAAACCATAATCTATAAAGCTTAAAACAGAGAAAAATCCAAGAAATACATTCACCCCCCGGTGTTATATTTCATAGCATTTATTATCTAACAGTTGTCACTTTCTGTGAGTTGTAACACATGTCCTTTGCCTATCTTTTATCTACTTCCTTCCTAGGTGGTGGCGGAGGGTTGTGCGGGCAATTCGAAATCTTGTGTCCTACTTTTCCGCAATGAAAACAAGCACCTGTATTTCAACTAGAGATGCACAAAAAGCCCATCGAGCCGGGCTTTATCCGGGCTTTAAAAATCCGGGTTTTTTTGGAAATGGATCGGGCTGGGCTTTTTTAAAAATCTGGTCGGGCCAGGTTTCCTAAGAAATACAAGACCCGTTTTAGGCCTGCGGGTCGGGCCGAGCCGGGCTTTATCCGGGCTTTTTATTTATATAATAAAAATTATTTTTTATATTTCATAACTCCAACTATGAGTAGTTTAAATACCGGAGAAAATAATATCTTGATATATTAGATAGAGTAGTTTAGACACCGAAATAAATAATTATTTTTTAATATAATTTATAAATAATCATATATACCTTAATTGATTCTAATATTAGAACATAATAATTTAAACATTATAAAAATTAATGCATATTTTCAAATTTTATATAAAAAATCGGCTTTTTAATCGGGCTTTTCAAAATGCCTGGACGTTTATCTTGGCCGAACCGGGTTTTGATCCGGGCTTTTTTAGATCTGGGCTTTTATCCGGGCTTTGTTAAATCCGGGCTTTTATCCGAATTTTTCGGGTTTCAGGCCGGGACAGATTTTTGAGAAAAAGGAGGCCTATTTAAGGCCCGCGGTCGGGCTGAACCGGTCGTGCTTTTTTTCGGATTGGACTTTTCGGGATTTTTCAGGATTGGTTCGGATCGGATTTCAAGCTTCGAATTTTTTGAACATCTCTAATTCCAACTGCAGACTTTGTCGGTATGATTCTTGTTGCACCTCGAACACCTCTCTCGATCACCTTGACCTCCCATGTTATCGTACACGTGTGGTTTCCTGAGTAGTCTCCCTTGAAATGATTGTCCACCATTATGAGCGAACCGCCACTTATTCCAGTTGCAGATGCCTTTTCAGATTCAGCCAAGCCTCTCTCGATCACTAACGCCTTGTTGAGGACAACCTCGTACATCTGAAGTTCAAAAGACGCCACAAAGTTCTTGATGTCGCTTCGAAGTCATTCTTCAAATCTTCGTGCTCGACTACTCTCATCTGCTACTAAGGTCAACGCGTACTTCGCAAGCTTTGCAAATTCTGCTTCGTATTCTTTCACCTTGCTGAAGCCGAATGAAGTCCCTCTCTTTCTGTAGAAGAACTGTTCTCAAAAGTACTTGTCCTCCAAAATGTTCTTGAACTTTGCCCAAGTATAGGGTTCAGAATTTTCTTCAAGATTTATCGTCTCGTTCTTCCTCTTCTCCACGAGCCACCAGTCGTAAGCGTTTCCTTGCAATTAACTGTATTTCTTAGGAAGCCCGGCCCGATCCGATTTTTAAAGAAGCCCGACCCGATCCGTTTCCAAAAAAATTGGGATTTTATAGCCCGGATAAAACCCAGCTTAATGGGCTTTTTGTGCATCTCTAGTTGGAATACAAGTGCTTGTTTTCATTGCGAACCGCCATCAAGAAAGGAAGTTGATAAAAAGATGGGCAAAGGACGTGTGTTTCATCTAACATCCCACATCGATAAGAATTAGAGTATTTGGGACCTTTATAGATACAAGTCAACAACTAATGTGTACCAAATTGCTAGCTTTTTCAGGATGACCTGTGGTGGGTTGTTGGATCTGGTACGCATTCAGTTGTGGGCTTGGATGTTATAAATGATATCAGAGTTCTGCCTGGCAGGAAGTGCAGAGGCACTTCCCGGGTTCCGTATGTATGTTTGTGAGATTGGCGAGGGCATCGATCATATAAGGGGGGGGTGTTTGTAATATCCCATATCGATAAAAATTAGAGCATTTGGGACCTTTATAGATATAAGTCAACAACTAATGTGTACCAAATCGCTAGCTTTTTCAAGCTGACCTATGATGGGTTGTTTGGTCCGGTACACATTCGGTTGTGGGCTTGGATGTTAAAATTATTTTCTGATACTAGAGTAACAGTCTCAGCAAATCACACTCAAGAATGACAGAGGTGATGTTATGCTCCCGAGCATGCTTAAGGCCATAGTAAATTCTCAGAGTTGTGCATGCAAGGCACATCAAGGCCTATCATCCCCAATAGCTACAGACCCAATCGCCAATATAACCCTTAACATACAACCTACAAATGTTTTCATTGCAGTTTTGTTGACTATGCCTTTCACATTGATCTTGCAATGGTAATCTACTGATTTGCTCCAAATTGTCAAAACTTCAAAATATTATGTTTGTGTGTTTAGTATTTGTCTATGTAAATTTGGGGTGTTGAGCACAAAAATAAAGTTGAAGTTATAACCATTATAACAGTTATAGATATAAAGGAATTTAGGTTGTAACTAGTCCTTTTTAAAGCAAAACAAGTTGCAAATTTTAATTTTTAACGATGACTAAATCCCACTAATGCATGTCATTGTTGTAAGGACCAAAACCATCCACTATCAAGTTCCAAGGCAATATGAGCATATTTTTATACAAAATAAAATACAAATTCGAAATATAATTGCAAAACAATGAACTTCTAATATATTTTCAAAAGTGAAGTACATTAGTGTGTCTGCAGTTAGCACAACAAAGACTCCACCTACACTACCATGAACATTAATAACATCAATAGGTCCTTCAATTAATTTCTTCTTTTTTCGTAGCATAAATTTCTTCTTTGACATAGACTACTTCTTAGTATTATCCTTTGTGCTGGAACCACCTACATTGTCATAAGCTTAACCTCCTTCAACCGTTTTATCATATTTCTACAATTATAAATAAGTGGTATCAAATTAAATATATTTAATTTTAAATTGTTATCTAAATTAAGTAAATTGATTACACCAAATATGAGTAAATAAATTGAAAATTGTGATCAAAATTTAGTTAATTAAAGACATTAAATATGAGAAAATTAATTATAAACACTGATTAAAATGGTACATTTACTTGACATGTCCTAACTGCATATAATAGTAGTTTTTTTTTCTTTTTCACTTTATTTGTTACATTGTTATGTCACATAGCACCACATCACTTTCTTGTTTCTTTTTTTTTCTCTTTGATCTACTAGGTCGTGTTTTATTCGAGGATGTAGTGGCAAACACATAAAGTAAACATTATTATAATTTTTTATCACAAAACTTGGAATCAATTAAGAAAAATTCTTGTAATTTACACAAATATACGACCAATATACTTATTTTAACATATATGTACAAGCAAAAATATTAATAAATTGACACTATGTATTCATGAATAAGGATGAATAACTCATGACTATGATAACCTATTGCATATGGAGTCTGCTGTAGGGTCCATCTTTTTGTTCACTACAGGAGGCCAAGCCCTAAGAAAGAGTCTTATTCAAGTTTCAGTTGTTATTTTATTCCCAATTTAGAGCTTTTACACAAGAGGGAAATTGCGCAATTCTTGTTACGCACGTTGAATCTGAAATTGCTTCCTATCAAGCTATAGGTGTGAGAGCGATCCTGGTTAAAAGCAAGAGACGACATTGCTCGAGTAAAGCTAATAATTCCGAAATTTCATCATCATTAATAATAGCCGGGTAAACATTCATTCAAAAAATATGCAAGATGATCTGCATAATCTCTCAATAAACAAGTCATCCTTATAATAGAATAGTAAGGATAATTAGGTTTACATAGATTAAGATATATATAAGAGTAGTATATGAATAAGAAAAGTAATAAAAATAAAATTAATACACTAAATGAATCGGTGGGAGGTTGGTGGTATTAATGACATCTGATTTGCCTTCAGGCAAAATATAAGAAAGCATGTCCATTTTATCTATGTTAATTGTAATTTAACAATTATTTCATAGCTTGAACTCGAGATACAAATTTTACAGAATGTCCAAACTACAAGTATACAATCTCCTTCTATATATTAAAAGAGAACTAGGGGAAAATTGAGTCAATAAAATATGTGTGAAGTTACCGTTTTACCCTTATCTATTGAAAACTTACAAAAATGACACTTTATATAATTTGTGCTAAAATAAGAAAAATATATTTGTTTATGCTGGTAATCGAACCCCTAACATCCTATTAGTAACTTAATGTCATAACCATTATCATTGAGTTTATTTTAAAACTCTTATTACATAAAACACATTCTCTCTTCATTCCTATTTTCTTATATTATTTAAACTTTGAGCAAACAATGTGTTGACTATATTGTTATATAATTCCATATATTCAGATTTTATATTAATTTAAAATAAAAAATGTGTGTATTTCATAAAAGATTTTTTATAAGATATATTAAACTTAAGTATAAAGTTATATCAATCAATTTTATAAACAAAATACTAAATATATGGACAATCGGTGAACATTTTTTTTAATTATATTACATATATATTATATTTCCTTAATTTTTTAATATTGAAATAGTGTGTGTGTGTCTGTATGTATGAATATTACAGTCAATTCAAATATTATTATTTTCGTTCATAAATTTATTAATTACACAATTAAATAAAATACACAACTTTCGAAAAAAAAACATAAAATGTAGTAAATTTGAGTTAAGATGAGTTGAAAATTTTAGATCTTCAAAAAAATATAATACTTCACTCAGATGTACGATGAACTCAATATATAAAATCATGTTCTTGAGTTCATCATGACCAAACGAAGAACAAGTCGTAAATTTAGAAAAATACATTAATACTTATCAAACTGTCATTCATAATTTATATAAATATTAACTCATGAGAACTAGCCAAATGATTACATATAGTTAAACAAGGTGAGACAAATCCAAGAATGACTACTAGGGATGCATGCGGGTCATGGGTCATGTTGGACGGATTAAATGCAAAACCTAACTCAACCCATTAATTCAGTTTTAATAATTTTTAACTCCAATAAAGTTCAGGTTAAACTTTATCAGGTCGGGTCGTTTAGAATTTGTTGGGTTGGGTAGGTTAATGTTAAATTAAAAGAAAGCTTGGTGGAATTTCTTAAGTACAAGATTTTACTATAATACTTATTATACTAATCGAGACTCCTTTCGATCAAGTCCCAACATGAATACCGTCAAAGTGTTTATATTATTAGTTAAAGTAAGTTCATATGTCAACTTAAGTAAATAAAAGCTTGGTCATGTACGGTTACATTTAGATGTGACTTTCGAGCAGAAAGTTACATTAATTTATCACACTATTATTAAATGTTAATCGTGTTTAGAAAGGTTGAATACAAAAATTTAACCCAAATCATACTATTACAAGTAAGGGTGTGTGCCGCGTTGAAATGAGCGGGTTAAATACAAAACCCTAACCCAACTCATTTATTTCGGTTTTATTAATCTTTAGATTAAAGTCCGATTTATATTTTTTCAGGTTGGGTTAGGGTCAGCTCGGTAAAAGTAGGGTTGGTTAGGAACTCGCAGGCAGTGTTACAGAAATCGGTAATCGGGGAAGATCGGTCACATGATCTTATAAGGATTAATCGTGGATTAATCAGAAGGATCGAGGATTAATCGAAATAATTAATCGGAGTGAAAATCGAATATATTTTATTAAATTTAATATAAAAATTATTTATACACATAAAATCAGTCATATAAGTTATGTTAATTATTATTTTTATTTATATAAAATTAATCTTTAAAATTTTAGATTTAATCAATTTTTATGTAAATTGATCGGTTGAACCGGGGATTTTGCCCGACTCCAATAAAAAAACTAAAATATAATTCTACTTTCAAGTTCAACTACCAAACCTCAACTTTAGTCGATATACACTATCATATACTCTAATCTATATAACATACACACAAAAGTAGACATCAGAAATCCCCACACAATTCCACACAATTCTTCACAGGGAATCAGATATAGAGTTTAAGTTACACCACTTACTAGTTACTACTCTCAATAATTCTGGCAATTCAATGTCATTCTCCGGCGAACAATCGGAAGAACACCACAATCAGTCATTAGAAATTGATGAAATTCATGAACATCAATCCATTTTAGGGTAATGTTTTTCCCAATTCTCTCCTACGAAATTTGATGGGTGAAAGATAAGGTATGAGTGATGAATCGATTTTATCGGGGTTGGCCCGTATTTTAACCCAATTTTATCTAAACCGGGTTATCCGGCGATCTAGCCAAACAAGATCGTGAGCAGCTAATTTGCCGATATATCGGCCGATTTATCGGCCGATCGGCTGAGTTCCAACACTGCTCGCAGGCACCCCTAATGAAATGACTATTGTATAAAATAATGAAATTTTGTAATATGTCTCGAGATACGCGATCAATTTTGAATTTTACAAATATATTATAGTTATATCTCACGTGGGTTTACATACGTACATGTCAAGTATAAATAATTATATATGCATATTCATTTATTTAATTTAATAAATCTTATTTAACTTCATTTAAATATAAAATATTTTTTACCAAATTTAAAATTATTGTATGCATTTTTATGGATAAATATTCATTCAACATTTAATAAAGTAAAATGTAACAAAATAATAAATTTGGTACATAAGAAACATATATGATGTTATGAAATTACTATAATATGCGATAAATTAAAAAATATTTTTCCATTTTCAAATTATAAAATTATCTTAATTTATATATATATATTTATTTATTCGAGAAATTATTATTGCGAGGCACGGGTTTTTACGTTAGTTTATATTTATTTATTTGTGATAATTACAAAGGGAGATTCAAATATTATGAACTAAATGTTTTTAAACTTTGGTGGCCAATATATTCGCCTGTGTAAACATCAATGACTAAAAAGAATTAGGCCTACTCTGAAGTCGGAAACACTACATACAATTTAGTGACATTTTTATGACGCAATTGATTATGTTATGTATATATCTTTCTCGCAAATCACCACTTTTCGATTTCAAACCCCTCAATTACTTGCCTAAAATCTAGTCTTCATTCTTCATCATCCTACATATCTGTATCTATAAATCTATACACACACACACACTTCAATCATCACTACTCAAATCCACTAAAAATTAAAATTTTTAGGGTTTCAATTATTAATTTTGCAATGAAAGTATTTTAAATTCAATAATTTCACTAATAGAATTGATTTTATAATGTCGAGTAACGCAGATGATTCTAACGACGCCGTTTTGAGCGACGTAGAAGACGACGATCCGGTTGCGATCGAGGTTTCGAGTACATCGCCGGATGATTTTTCAGTCGAGAAGTTTCGCGAAGTTTCGGCGGAGCTTGTGCGAGAGCGAGAAGCGAGAGAGGCGTTGGAGGTGTCGAAATCGGAATTACAGGTTTCGTTTAATCGGTTGAAAGCGTTGGCGCATGAAGCGATTAGGAAGAGAGACGAGACGAATCGAGTGAAAGATGAGGCTTTACGAGAGAAAGACGAGGCGGTGAGAGTGAGTGAGAGGTTGAGAATTGAGAGAGACGAGGCGGTGAGAGCGAATGAGAAGTTGAAATTAGAATTAGAAGAGGTTGTTAGAGTGAGGGATGAGGTTACAGAGAAATGTGATGAGGCGGTTAGGGGGAAAGAGACGTTGAGAGGTGAGGTTGAGACGGGAGCGAGAATGTTGATGAATGGAATTGAGAAGATTTCGGGGAAAGTTAGTGGATTTAAGGATTTTAGTGTAGGTGGATTGCCGAGATCGCAGAAGTATACTGGATTGCCGGCTGTGGCGTATGGTGTGATTAAGCGGACGAATGAGATTGTTGAGGAGATGATTAGGCAGGTTGATTTGATTGCGAAGGAGAGGGATGAGGCACGTGAGCAAATGGAGCAACGGAATTATGAGATTGCTATTGAGGTTTCGCAGCTTGAGGCTACGATTGATGGATTGAAAGAGGAGGTTGGGAAGAAGGGGAGTGTTGTGGAGGAGTTGGAGAAGTTGGTGGCGGAGAAGGACGGGAAGTTACGGGATTTGGAGAAGGAGATTTTGGAGAAGAAGGGTTTAGCGAATGATGAGTTGGCGAAGTTGAGGGAATTGTTTGATGAGAGTGAAGGTAAGTTGAAGAATTTGGAACTGAAGATGGATTCACAGAGGCCGTTGTTGGTTGAGCAGTTGAAGTATGTGGCGAAAATACATGATCAGATTGATAATGTTATTAAGGTAGTAGATGGTAATAAGTTGGATCAATCGGAATTGTCTGAGTCTTTGTTTCTACCAAAAGAAACAGATATGGAGGAGAATATTCGGGCTTCTTTGGCCGGAATGGAATCTATATATGAACTAAGTAGAAACGTTGTTGAGAAAACTAGGGAGTTGGTAGAAGAGAGAAGCAATGAAGTTAAGAGGTTGAATAATACGGTTTCGCAGTTAGTCAAGGAAAAAGAGCATATTGGAACCTTGCTTAGAAGTGCTTTATCCAAAAGAGTATCAGCGGATTTGTCATCAAAAACTAATGAACTTTTTAAAGTTGCGGAAAATGGATTAAAAGAGGCGGGTATCGATTATAAGTTTAGTAATCATATGGGGGATGGAAAGGGACTGCCTTCTAATGACAAGGAGGGTGCTTTGGTGGCAGAGGAAGATGAAATTTATACTTTGGTAAGTCTGTCTTAGCAGATTTAGGGTCTTGTGAGTTGTGATCATGTTTTCTTTGACTGAGGTGTAATAATACCCTTTATGCAGGCTGGTGCCCTGGAGAATATTATTAAGCAATCACAGCTCGAAATAATTGAGCTGAAGCACACTGTTGATGAACTCGGGTACTTCCCTTGTATTTTTCCATTTTCAAGGATCAGTGGTGGTTCTATTGTGTAAATGAATAATACAGAACCATAAGAAATAATGCTATATATTTAATATGCTAACTTAGAGAATGAGTCTCGGAGTCTGTTTTAGACTTTTAAGACTGTTTCTTCTTGTCATGTTCTTGGAAAGGATTTGTATTGCCTGAAGTTTTAAAGTTTGTCATCTATAGAGTATTCTTAAAGCATGAGATTTAAAATTGATACCTGTATATATATCTTCTATAGTCCTTACTATTTATCAAATAACAGTTTTTGTGTTTTGTGTATTAATTTACTGAATTTAGGGCAGAGGCAAATCTACTCAAACAACATGTAGAAGCTCAGGCCAAGGAACTCGTCCAAAGGAAACAAAAGTTGGAGGAACTCGAAGAGAAAGAGAGAGTCGCAAATGATAATGTAACTTGTTTGTATATTTCTTGTTAATGTTTTTAAAACTGTGATGAAAATCAAGGAAGCCTGAGCTGTAACCATCCCTTTGGGTTGCTTTCTTACTATAATATGTGAAATTATGGTGATGAGGAGTACCTAATGTAAGAAGTTATATTACTTCGGTCCTGTCCTGTATCAACGCTACTTTATCGTCTCAGGTCGAAGGGCTTATGATGGACATTACTGTAGCTGAAGAAGAAATTACAAGATGGAAAGTAGCTGCACAGCAAGAAGCGGATGCGGGTAAAGCAGTTGAACAAGATTTTATGGCGCAGGTATGTGTCCTGAAGTGCCTTTGCCTACAGAACCTCTATAAAAGGAATATCTGATTGTTTAAAAAGTATATCTGGTATTTTTACGCGTTCCGGTCTGCTTAATTTTTTTTATGAAGACTTGAATGATGGTATAGTACTCTTAACAACATGATACAAGTCATTGTCTAATACACAATTTAATGCAATAGTATGGCAACAGCTTTTTTTTTTGATACTCTTCATGGCCAACTTGACCTAATAAGGAAATTATCATGCCATCTAAATTTTTCCTTTCAAGAAACGTTTTACATTGAAATGAAATGTCAAGTTATATGTGAATTTATTTCCTCCACCTAATAATTTGTGGCATTATTCTTATTATTACCACTCTATTTCATGTGTGCTATCAACGGCAGAGGCAAAGAGAACCGGGGTACCCTCAGATCTCTAGATTATATAGGGAATATATATCATATCTTATGAAAGTTTAGATTGATCAGCTGGCATAGTTTCAGTTGGGTGTTTGATTCCTGCTCTCAACGTTTTATTTGGAGTACCCTAATATTATACTCCCTTCGTCCCTCCCAATTGTTATCGTTTCTGGGAGAGTGTCCGGCACGCATTTTAAGATGAAGAGAAAATATAGTTCTTTAACTTTTTTTAAAAATTTTATTTTTCTGAATAAAAGTTTAAACATTCTATTTTTATTCAGAAAAAGAAATTTTTTAAAAAAGTTATAGAACTATACTTTTTATTCATCTAAAAATGTGTGCCGGATACTCTCCCAGAAACGATAACAATTGGAAGGGACGGAGGGAGTATATTATATTAGATGTACCATACTTACAAGTGTTTGATCTGGCTGAGTTGGTTTAAAGGCTTGCATCAAAGGTGTTTTTATGTTTGCAAGGGCAGGAGGGCAACTTTCCCTTCCAATCTAAATTTTGGGAGTACCCTCACCAGTACTCCACTAGCTGCTATCCCGGTTTACTTTTTTAGGTTCTAGTCAGTAGGTGGCCAAAATAGAAGATATCTCACCAGCCATCACGTGGAACAGATACTATTTCAAACAGGACCAATACACAGTAAATTAGTGTTGTTAAAAGCATGCTTAAGCGCTTGCTTAAGCGAGAAGCGATGTGATGCAAGGCTGAAGCGCCTCGATTCAATTATGCGATGCAAGTTTGATGAAGCGCGCTTTTTGGTGCGCTTAAACGAGATGCAAGAAGTGCAAAAAAGCGCGCTTTTAAATTTTATACTGATTCTTCTTTCTTATATATATATACTGATTCTTGTATGTACACACATATACACAGATTGAGTCCTGATTTCTGATCATTTTGGTACTGATTCTTGTACACACACACACACATATAGACACAATCTTGACACAAATATTACTTGGTGCATATTTTTGTTATACACATATTTGTTAAACTGATACACATTAGGACATATTTGTACAAATTATAACTAATTTGTATATTTACGACTAATAGATGGCTGATAAAAAAGACGTGGCTTGGAAATATGCGCGGGAAGTGATAGAGGGTAGTTCAGTTGAACTTGTAATTTCTGTGGAAAAGAAACATCTGGTGGAGTATTTAGTTGATCCTCTATATTATTTTGTTACAAAGACTTTATATTTTGGACTTAAATTCGAATCTGGTTATTATTAACATTTTATGACAATCTAATTTGTTGATTACATGTTAAATTTATTGTTATACATTTTTTTCAAACCATTGCATTTTTTATAAAAAGCGCGCTTCTCGTGTTGCGCTTATGCTCCAGGAAGCGCAAATCTCGCGTTTAATAACACTCTCTGTGCCTAAATTTGTTGCACTATGCATGTAATTGCCAAGTCTCAAATGGTTTTACCAAGTCAGCAAAGATTCACATTAACAAAATCTACAACTTGTTGTGAATATGAAATAGCTTGTAATAATGTCTTCTGACATAAGTTAGAGCAAAGAGTGCCATTATCTGACTGAGACATACTACTTAAAATGGTGTTTTACTTATATAAAAATAGTTAACCTGCTCGGAACAATTTTAGGAGAAATATGTATTATCTTGGTTGAATAATGAGAGACTATCATTTTCTTCACTCCTGTTTTCTTTTGATGTATAATTGCCAGTCTTCTGCACCAGAATTGACCTGTTACCGTTTGTCATTCTTGCAGTTATCAGTTGTTCGCCAGGAACTTGAAGAGGCGAAGCAAGCTGTTATAGAGTCCGAGAAGAAACTTAAATTTAAAGAAGAGACAGCAGATGCTGCCATGGCAGCAAGAGATGCAGCTGAGAAATCATTAAGGTTGGCTGATTTGAGGTCTTCTAGGCTTAGAGACAAGGTGGAGGAGCTTACTCGCCAGCTTGAAACACAGGAGACCTCAAGATCTGTTTTAAGTCGGCCGAGATATGCTTGTTGGCCATGGGAATGGCTTGGCCTGAACTTTGTAGGTTCCAGCCAGCCGCTTACGCAACAAGAAAGTTCCAATGAAATGGAACTGTCCGAACCTCTTATATAGCTATACATACATCGTACATTGTGCATTGTTTTACAGATTCCTCTCTACTTCCTCAGTATCTGTGTATCTCTCGACATGAAAGCGGCTGTTAGAAATAGAAAAATAATTAGTTTGTACAATATCCATTTTGTAAGGTTTCTTTTTCAATCTTATAGAAGATGAGTGCCATCTAAATGTATAACTAGGAGGGAAAGTAACACTTGTTTCGGTGCTTACTGGCCTCCTAAACACCCAATTTTTAAAGAGTCTTTTTTAACTTTGATTGGAATTGCATCATTGGTCTGTCGTTAAAGAGTTGAAACTGGTATCTGATAGGTTCAGTGTATTCTGTTTCATGGAAAGCAAGTACATAATTCGTATATTTTGGTAATGAGACCACAAAATGTCCAGCTATACAACTATAAATTTGAAGGTACGAAAGATTCAAATTTTTAGCTTTGAAAAACAAAAATGTGGGATAATATCATAATCATGGATGCTAGATGATGCAACAGGAGAAAGGAGTCCTCCCATGTTATTCAGCTTTTCGTTCCACAAGTTTTTGCTATTAAAACTCCACTCGGTGGAGGTGTCATAACAATGCTACAATGACCAACAAACGAATCCGAATACTTGAGTACGTTTCCCAATTTAGATTTTGCTCTGAAGAAACTCTTAATATCAAAACTGACTCTGCCGCTTTCGATCTGGTTCCCGAGCTTTTGGCTATGAACCTGAGAGAGCTGAACTTGGCTTGTCAACATATGGACATTTGCAAGCAGATATTGTGCTTTTCCTAAATGGAAATGATCTATGTACTCTGTGGCAATAAGAACTCCGTTAAAATAAAGATTGATGACAACGTGCTTGAAGTTCACATTTACTTTCCTGCTTGGGTTCGTGAAATTGGCCAGGATAGTAAGGTCTGCATTGAGGATATAATTCATATCAAGATATGCTGCATTCAGGCTTGCTCCTGCCACATCGAACTTTGGACTTTTCGGATGGTTGACAAGATAAAGTGTGAGAACTATAATGCCTGTTAAAATGATTAAAATCCAGAAGATTGCACAGAAGATGGCAATACACCACACAAATGGCTTAGTTTCGCTGGACGGTGGAATTCTCTGAACTGAGGATTGCGGTTGTTGGTGGGCTGCTGGATGATCTGAATGCACTGGCAGTTGGTGTGGTTGTTTTGGTGAAACTGCAAGAAGAAGTTCAGGATCACGAGGTTGCTTATGGAAACGTGGTTGTGAGTGTGTGGGGGAGTTGTGGCCAGGACCGAGCTGTGAATGTGTGGGATCCGACATGTGGCCGGCACCGAATTGTGACTGTGTGGGATCCGACATATGACCAGCACCGAGTTGTGAGTGTGTAAAATCAGAAAGGAGGCCAGCACCATGTCGCCCCCTTCGTTTGCTTTGGCGTTGTAGCCGTGGTTCTGGTTGAGTAGGCAACTCAATGCTGGGATCGGGCAGTGGCCTTGCTTGTGGCTGTGCAGGCAACTCGAGGCCGGGGTTGGGTTGTGACCGGGGTGGTTGATGCTGGTTCTGTCGTCGCTGCGAGGGGAGAAAGTTTGGGTTGGTGACAGACTCCGGTGGCTGAGGCTGGTTTACTGGTTGCAATGAAAGAAAATGCGGATTGGTTTCACGTGTGCGATGCATTGTGGTCACACGTTTAGGGATGACAAGAAGCAAGTTGTAGAAGACAGTGTAGCTAATATGGCAAGTTATGGATTTCCAGATGTGGAGAATTGCTTAGAGAAAACCTTAAGTATGACTCAATAAACAGGCAAAGAATCAGGATATAGTAAAGACCAGAGTGCAAGTAAAGCTTCAGGAATCCCTTTTGCAAATTTTGTGTTTTTTCTTGTACAATTTGATATCTAAGCTGAATTCACCCTCTTCGGAATTTAAAGTGCTATTTTTATTTGGTTTCAGTTGACAGGGTACCATTATCACTATACTGTAAAGAAAACAAATTTTACAAACAGCTACAGCTATGGCTACAAGTACTAATTGTAAATTTTACTAGACAGTCCGTAGTGTATCACATTAATTCACAAGAAATATATAATCTCACAAAAAAATACAAAATGTTAATCTGAAAATACCTATAACAGATTGTACATCATGAATTCAACATGATCATTGTATATGTAATGTTACATCAGCTATGACCAAATAAATAAACAAATTTCCAGCAACAGCGATTGCCATGGCTAGCTTGAGTTAGATGGATCTTTATGTCCACTTCAGCAACTTTTTAAGGTTGATGCACGCAGCTCTCGGAGATAGATCCATTGTTAAAAGTTCTTATCTCAATATTCACTTAACCTGGAAATATGCGAATATATATTATGCACATTTCCTCAGATGATCCTAAAAAATGGGAGATGGTGGATTACGAACATGCACTAGAGATATTCACCTATGTACAACGCCATTCATCTAAGGAACCTTTACAGAACTTGGTACTACTTTTCCGGGCATGAACAAAAGTACCCAGTAGACTAAGCTCCTGCAAACTTATTGCAACCTAACCGTACAAAAACAAATATTAGTTAAAACGGTTACTTTAAGAAATCTGTGTGTATAAGAGAGATGGTAACATACTAACATATACCAACAGGACTATAGGATTTGTAAAGAAAAGTTAAGATCAAACTAAACAAGCAAGTATATATAGGACATAGATTTATGTAAATATATTAGTCCATACTCCATATTAAGAGGTCAGACTGAGCACATATAAGAGGTCTAAATCACAATGAAGTGCTATAATTTTCATTAGAACAATGATAAATTTAAAAGGCCAGTATTGGAATTTTAATTTCAACCTGAACTTACGGCCAGGGGAATATAAAGAGTAACTACTTTCGCAACTTGGGTATATTATGCAGGTCATTTTACATTTTTTGGACAAAAATTAAACAAGGCAACATCACGTAAGATTTTGAGAAGCTTTAATTACTATTCAGTGAAAAACAAAATAGCTCTAGGTCAAGGTAAAAAGAAAATTAAAGCCCTGTCATATTGAACAGTGAACACCTAGAAGATAGTAACTAGAAAGGGAGTATTATCTAATGCTTGAAAGAAAATAAATTGAACCTTATTTCTGCCTTCTGCATCCGTTGATATTGCAGGAAATGCAGTCACTTTCCACGGTGCATGCAAGCAACTTTGAGACTTTCAGCAGTGTGTAAAAAATTACTGAATCACCCTGAAAATGTTACACCAATTTCAGTAATAACCGGAATCCATATAAACTGAAATCTCAATATGCCAATTACATGATTTAGAATGAATATAACATCTTGGTAGTTTCCTGAGACATGAACTAATTTTGTGCAGCACCCTCGGTGTCTCTAAACCCATTTAAATATGCAATAGATAACAATTCCCACATTCCTATCAAAACCAACCGGAGAGACAATGCAAGTGTTTAAAAATCAAGAAAAAGAGCTTACACTACATAGCTATATCTAGAGGTAGTGCAGATTACAATAAATTGTGCATGCAAGACAGTTCCAAATTAAGAGGTACTATTAGACAAACCATTCTTCTTGCTGCAGGGCGCATCCTGAGATATAGCAGTGATAAGAGTCTCAGAAACATCTCTATCAAGTGTAAAGCCCTTCTCCATCATCTGGTCCCAGACTGTGCAAGCAATTGAAAGCTTCTTTTCCTGTATAAGGCCTCGAATAACCAACTTAAAAGTAAGTTCATCTGGATGCACTCCTTTGGTCTGCATCTCCTCATATAAAACCATCACATCAGAAACTTTAGACGCCCTGCAAAACCCATTAATAAGTGCATTGTACGACACAACATCGGGGGTTATTCCCTGCTCTATCATATCACAGAATGTGCTGTGAGCCATCCCAATTCTGCCAGTCTTACACAAATAATCAACAATAATTGTATACATCACGCGATCAAGTGACAAGCCCAAAATTCTCATCTGGTCAAGAAGCTTTTTAGCTAAATTGGGTCTGCCTTCTCTAAGGAAGGCTTTAATAAGAATTGAAAATGTAACAACATCGGGAGAAATCCCATTCGGGCCCATCTCCTCCAATATCTTATAAGCTTGTTCTGTACGAGAAGCTCTGCAGAGTGCTCTAATTATTGTGTTATATGATACAACATCTACCAAACCCTTTACTCTCATTTTGTTCACCATCAGCTTGTAAGCCCTATCAATCCGGTGAGCTTTGCAGAGGCCCTTAAGAAGTTCGTTGTAGCTATAGCTATCAGGATTCAACCCACCTCTCTCCATCTTATCTATCAACTTCTCAGCCTCATCCAACATAAGCTCATCACAACAATAATTCAAAAGCACATTGTAAGTAACCAAGTCCGCTTTACACCCATTTCTTCTCATAAACGTTTTAATCGCCTGTGCTTTATCAATCCTACCAGCTTGACAAAACCCACTAATAAGTACATTGTAAATTCCCGTACTAAATTTTACACTTCCTTTTAAGTTACCCAACGTAAGTTCATAAGCTAAATCAACCTTGCCACCATCACACAAACCAAGAACAAGTGCCCTACAAGCCTTATCATCTGGAACAATACCTTTCTCAATCATCGTATACCACAACTTAACAGCATCATCAATTCTTTTCACCCTACACAATCCACTTATAACAATAGTATAACTCACTACATCCGGTTCCCTCCCTTTCTCACCCATAACCCTCAAAACCTCTAACGCAACATCAACCAAACTCTCCGAACACAAAAGATTCAAATACAAATTACACGCCCACATATCAGGAACCGCCCCCACTTTATCCATATCTTGCAAAAGTCTCTGAATAACCTCAAAATTACTAACTTTACACAACCCACTAATAAACCTCGAATACGTAAACGAATTCAACGAAAACCCTTTCGGACCCATCCTGTCATAATACTCCCCAGCTAACTCAAACTGAGAATGCTTAACTAAAACACCAATAATCCTATTATAATCAATGCTAAAAACTCTACAATCTGATTGAGACATTTCATCAAACAGTTGGAGTGCTTTATCAATTAAACCAGTTTTAACAAAATGGGCAATCTTAAAACGATACGAAATACGCTTCCATCCAAGAGCTTTATACATATCAGATTGGTGGTCTATATATAGAATACATATCATCAATTTGTGAGCTTCAGAGTGAAATGAAGCTCACAAAATGAAATAAACAAAATTATAAGAATGTGAAATTAAAAGGGGTATAAAATTAAAACCCTAGTTAATGTGATGATGAAGTTAAGAATGAAATTGAGACATAGAAACCTGGTTTTCGGCGGTGTAGGAGACGATGAAGAAACGAGGTTGATGGACTTTTGGCGGCCCGGTGATGTTTCAAATGTTTGGTTTAATGGGGTCTTATTAGTTTTTAGGCCCAATTTTAAAAACAAAGCACTTCGAAACTATGGGCTACTACATCATAAAATTGTCATTTGCAGCTTCTTCCTTTTTCTAAAATAATAGTAATAATTAGAGTTATATATTTTTAAAATAAAAATGTGTTTTAACAAATTTCGGAATGTGTGGGAAATGAATCAGGACCTAGCATTTTTTAGTTATAACATATATCAACATTATTTGGTAGTTTTTTTTTGACAAATGCAGAAAATTCTCATTAAATTGAATATAGTACAGTCGAGACAAATCCCCAACTGTCGATACAACCAGGTGATAAAATAAATAACATACTAAAAAAAATTAGATGATTTGTTTCCTGATCGTTTAACACATAGAATTTAAAAATTCTTGAAATTAAAAACGAAATCAAAGACATCCCAAGCGATCTAAATTGCAGCAGCATCTCTGAAAATAGCAATATCGCAATTGACCATATCACATAAAAACTATGGTTAGCCCAGTGTTCAGAAACACCAATTGCATAAAATGAGATTGGAGAAGCGGCACCCCAGTTATCTACATGCCGTACACCAGCTATATATATGCCGAAGGCACCCCAGCTATCTACATGCCGGATACCAGCTATAGACATGCCGAAAGTATAAATCCATGAAAGATGAACAATCTTTAGTTGTGAAAGGTGAGCTCTTGCAATAATCACCACCGTTCCAGATCCGATGTAGGCTTTGCAGATCACCAAAAATATCAATAAATTCGTCCTCAACAGATCCATCACCAGATAAACCCAAGCATGACTAAATAAAAACATAACAAACACTCCAAAATAAGAGACAAAACACACACTCCAAGAGGAGAGACACACAAACACCCAAAAAATGGGTTTTATTGAAAGAAAATAAACGAGAATAACAGACAATGAAGGGGTTGGGACTTTCCACCGGAGAAAACCAGTGGAAGCCCCTCAATTTACTTGAAAATAGACAAACCCTTTAAGTTATATTATATTTATAAAAATGTTCGATCTGTTTAGAAATAGGGCACCAAATCATGAACATTATTTCAGAAAACAAATATAACCGATTTTGACGATTTTAAAGAATATTCAAAATCTTTTTTTTAGAATTCAACATAGAGAACAAATTAAATTAAACGAAACTTGCTAATTTTTTTATTTATTTGAGCTTTAATTTGATTGTTTTTACTTTTTTTTTGCTAAGCGATTATTTTTACTTTAAATATTTCAAATTAAAAAAACACGTCGATACATTAAAAATAAAATTTAATAATAGATCAGTCGGTACAATACTTGGATTTATATAATTACAGCATGACTTATGTATATATATTATTCATAATACATTTTCAAACTCAAATTATAGTTAATTCTTTCGTCGGTATAAATTATCTCAGAATAAACAAAATGACAATATTTATCAGGGTTAAAACATATTTTTCCTATTGGTCTGAGTTAAAATAAAAGTAAAAGCAAACTAAGTATAATTAGTTAGTTAAATTTTGTCAATGTATATAATGAGTTTCAGACTACAATAAAATAATTAATATTATTGATTCGAGAAAAAAAATTATATTATTAAATCAGATTAAAATAAAACTAAAATCAAAAATTAATTTTTTGGTATGTATAATAACTGAGATTAAAATAAAATAAAATATATAATTCATCTGAGTTACAATAAATTAATATTCAACCGGATTAAAATTAAATTAAATACAAACTAAATATGGCATGGGTGTAATATTAATATTGCACGGTTAGGAGGTAGTATCCAAAGTCCTGGTTTTATTACAGAGAATCCATAGAATACATATGTAGGCAATGCAGTGTTTGCAGTAGAAACAGAATTGGCATCAGCTACATATGACATTGCAGTTTTAGTTGCCACTGGTGGGGCCGACATCTGGAGGTGGCGGGGGAGGAGTGGGTTCCCTCCTGCGTCCCAATCTGTTAACTGGAGGTGGAGGAGGAGGAAGATCGGATTCCAATGGTGGTTCACTAGATTGTAACAATTTCCTGTTTTGATCTGCAGATATTGCACAAAATGCCCCCTTAAACAATTTCTATAAATAGGATAAACTGAACTATCATATATAAATATATATATATTTTGGAGATATATATTTTTGCTAGAGATTACATATTCATAGGATAAACAGTACTGCAGAGGAAGTACATGCATGGAGATTGGAGATGCAGATCTTAATAGAACCAACCGCATGAAGAAAACATACCTGGGTGAGCTAAAACCAACTGCATGAAGAAGATGATCACTAGAACGAAACACATAATTCTCACCAAGGCTGAAGTCATAATTCCTTTTTAATCGTAATTAAGTAGCTGCTAAGTTATTAAATTTTGGTTGCATGTTCCAAATATTTATACAGAAATAAAATAGATCACGTTGGAAAGTTTCGCACTTATTAACGGGTCTTGCAAGGTTCTGACCAATGAAAAAACTGTCCTAAATGTCTAACTAGGTCAAATAATTCTTTATAGTCATATTTTAATTAAATGCTCAAATTCAAATAGGGTTTGTTTATGAAGTACACGGTATATATTACTCGTAGCTCGCTAGTTTTCAGAGACAAGAAATAATCTCCAAATGATGACAAGGCGAGGAGGATCATGTTTGGCAGGTTCAGTTGTCATTTTCATGAATTGAACGTAAGTTTAGTCCCGTCAAATAATAAAAAAAACGTAAGTTTAGGTTGCAAAAATACTTCTGTTCTTTGATTCGTTATTTTCTTTTCATGGGAACGACTAAATTTACAAGTTCCAAACTCATGACTAGTCTTCCGTTCACCTACTATGTGGAACTTAAACAATTTCCCCCTCAAATCCTAATCCTGTAACTAAGAGCATCTTTAATTAATGGTACTGAAACGTTTAGCTAAAATATTTGTTGCAAAAATTTTGTTGCAGCTAATATATAAAATTTGTTGCACTCTGATGCACAATTTTCCCTAACAAAAAAGTATTAATAACTTATATATGGTTAACTTTATTTGTTGAACTAAAATTTCTCTTAAAATGGTATAGTATGGACTATAGTATAGTGAGACAATTTTCGCTATACGCTACCTACAAAATATCCTAGATTGTTTTATATATATGGTGAGATATATGTATATTTGATCATATCAATGAATTTATAATTGTATATTATTTTCATATATGTTTTTGTTAATGAAGAAATTTGATGTGCATGATTTACAATTATTAAAATAGTTAAACTACGCTGAATGGATATAGTTAGGGTTTGTGAGGGATTTGGCGTAGCCCAAAATGCCTGATTTGGACGGTAGTTAAAAATTTATCATCTGTCTTATATTGCATTCTCGATAAGTATGCATTCTCGATAAGTATAGATAATTTATGAGAATATATATATTCATTAATTTATTAAGCTATAAGTCATATTTTTTTTAAAAAAAACAATACCACTAAGTTTCGTAGTAATTTGGTTTAAATTTTGAGATTTGACGATGTATTTGAAATTAGTTTATTTCAACTAAATTTAATTGAATTTGTGATATTTTTTGGAGAAATTTTCCTAATTACTTGAGTTTACTCCTCATTTCAAAGGAAGAAAATTAACCATCGGTAATTGAGATACATATTGATAAATTATTATTCGAAAAGTATCGAGCTGCCAAAAAAAATGGCACAGAGACATCTTTCTGAGTTTAGCTTACTTCGTGGGATTGTGTGTATTTATAAGTGAGCTAATGAATAGTATATAAAACAATTTAAATTGGATTTGACTACCATACGGTGAATGATCACATGAATTAGTGAGATAACTTGGATTAAAAATTTCAAATATCTTTATCCTCCGAATCAGTGGTAGAATGCAGAGGCAGCAAGAGGTGTAAGGGTAACTAATTATGGATCATGATATGCCTGCAAAGTCCAGGTTCTACTACTATAAATAATGATGAAATCTGTGTTTCTCATGATATATTCATAAAAAAGATGCTTCATTTGATATGAGACGGTGCAAGAGTATATCTTTTTTTAAGAACAATAGATCTAATTCAATAATAAAAAGTCATACGGCATCTATATAAATGATCGAGTCGAATAAATATAAAATGGATCAAATCACCGGTCTTCATGCACGTCTTCGTGCTGAGACTATCGAGCGATATGTTGAAAAAGATATATTTACATGTATCTGTTTCTTCACAATCCCAACGCGTTTGAACTATCGACCATAAATATAATCCAGTATAAATTTTCATTACTAAATCATATTCAGCACTTACATTTAGAGAAACAAACACGGAGTATATCTTGTTTAGTAAAATAGTAATACATTGCGCCATTAACCTCATTCTAAGGTATATTGCATAATTTACGATGGTGAATAAATTATATTTTCCATGAATTTAATGTAACATTTGTGCTTTCTAGATATTATGCATGGCCAGTTAGTTTGATTTTATACAAATTATTGATGTAAGAAAGTAATAGTAAATGAAAATAAATGAGGCCGAAAATTTAAATTATAAACAGGTGGAATAGTAAAAAAAATGAAAACAAAGGAAGCCTATAGAAATAGGTGCAATAGTTTTCGTTTATGGCATAGAGAAGATAAATCTGTTATAACTCAATTTTATTAGCACGTTAATACTTAAATACTCAAATTTTAGCTCATTAAAATCTTTTATGTGCTATAGCATTATTTTCTTTGTGCTTTATAACATTTTCTAGTACTGCCAAATCTAAAAGTAGAGTAGCGTAAGTAAAATATGGTTCAACAATTTTTAATTTGCTCCAATATTTTAATAATATTTGTTTTTAATTTTTTATAATCTATACTATACTATTATAATTAGAATGGGATATAATTTGATTTAACAGTTATTCCCTAATTTTGGTTGTTATAGGAAAAATTTCGTATAACAGTACTTTGGAGGTTATTGGCCGGAATAAAGATCAAGGGTGGTGTTTGAGGGCGGAGGAAGGTTGTGTATGGTGGCGGCTGAGCTTGTATGTTGACTCCTTAAGAAAAAATAAGGTTTTGTTATTCTCTATCAAGTGTCGACTCATGTCTCATACAAGTGCCTACGTACCCTATTTATAGTGATCAAACCCCACGTAGTTCTTGGACAACAAGTCACATAGACTAGGGTTAGGGTTTTTCGACCCGTGCAGCCCAAACCCATGATAAAGTCAAGCCTTCAGCCAATTAGCCACATAAATCTCGACCGGCTCCACACGTTTCCTACAATCTCGCGGCATCTCCGCATTTCTTCCCGTGATTGTAGGAATACCCCGTGTCGGCCCCGAAATTTACGAGCAACTCAGTCATCTATGAGTCACTTTCCATGTTACACACAAAATCATCAAACGCGGGCCGGCTGGTCGCCTCGGCCCGCACCGTCTTTCCTCTTAATCAATAAATATGATGCTTCTTTTATTTTCCACAAGATGTGGGCTCACGGGCCCAACTCGCATATGGGCACCTGAGCCTAGCTCGCACGTCACGAGACCAGCTCGCATGTGAGAGCCCAGTTCACATGTCGTAAGCCCAGCTTCCATGTGAGAGATCAGCTCGCATATGAGAACCCAGATTGCATATGAGAGCTCAGCTCACATGAATCCACAATTCTAGCTCACATGTATTAGCCCAATTCTCTAATGCACCCATAGAGACATGTTTATGGCCCATGACCGAAAACGGGCATAACAACTACCCCCAAAATTCCTGGTCGCATCTTGAGGCTTCGAATTTTTTACCATTAGCTTTTATGACCCCGCGAGTGTGAGCCCACGAGGTCGTACCTGGCCGGCTCACATACCTTCCAACAATCATGTGTTTTGAACCCATGACAGTTGTAGGACAACTGGCGTAGGGATTCGTGTCATCTTCTGAGATGATGACATGTGTCGCTTCCTCTTTCTTTCTCCTATCCCCTATAAATATGTGAGATTTCAACTTCATTTCTTCACTTTGCCAAGAAAACTAACAAATTGCTGCCCATTTTGCCTAAGGATCTACCACGGCCAAAATAATCATCACCACAAGAACCGTCTACCGGCAACGATATTCTCCGGGAACAGATTCATCAGGATCATCTTACGAATCATCCACAGGTACCCATTTGATCCACAATCATTCATCTTCATTCTTGTTTGTTCATATGCATCATGCGAGCACACACCACATGTTCGATGCGAGCCCACACACAATCACAAACTTCGATGCGAGCCCGTTTGCCCGCATAGATATTTAGGTGCGACCCCGTGTATGATGTGAGGACACTTAGGTGCGACCTCATACTTGTTTTTACTTATTTTACACGAATATTCACCATCTTTTACAGATGTTGAGTGCGTCTTCAGCTCGCTCCTATAGGTCGTCTCGTTCATCCTCCAACCCGACTCGCTCTTCTTCTTCCTTTGTCAAAAATTACTTTTAATGTGAGGAACTTTTGCCACTACTGCTCTAGAGTTATCACAACCCTGGCCGCGTATGGCAAATTTGTTTATTTGATAGAGGGCCGAGCTCCTCGGCTCGCATCCTTGAGCTCGTGTTGCCTCTTTAAATTTAAAATAAGTAAAGTATACTCATAATAAACCTACGAAAAAAACTTGCATTCCTACTGGCCTATTATTGTTATCTAGCCACGTATGGCAGGTTTGTTTCCCTAGAAGCGGGCTGGGACCATAAGCTTTGACAAAGGGAACGTGAGTCAAGGATATAGGCTCGCATCGTGGCTATCCTTAAACTTTAAGTCAGTTTTAAACTCACATGACATGCCTCTAGGTGAGCTTGTGGGCACCTCTTTTTACTTTCATAGTTTTTTTCTCATCTTTAACAATCTATTTTGTGCTCACTATTTTCAAGCGGGTTGATGCCCAGCTCGGTTTATAGACCTTGTTGTAAAGGGGGCCGAGGCCCGGCTTGACTTATGATTTTAACATGTTAATGAAGCAATTGTTTTGTCCTCGCATGGGCTCCCAAAGTTGGGCTCCCCTGCTAGTATTTTATTCTATTAACAGATGTCAAAATATCAAGGCACAAATATCAATCATTCATTCATAGATAATGGAAAGTGAAAAAAATACATGCTTGTGGTCTCAGGGAGGAACCTATATGGCATTAACCCCCGAGACTTAGGAATATTTTAAGATAATACTCAGTCTGAAAAAAATAATATTACTGATAATACTTGCGGAGATGATCCACATTCCAGGCTCTCGGGATCAACTTGTCCTACATATCATTGAGGTGGTAGGTTCCCTCCCAAAGTACTGATTTTATCTTGTAGGGGCTTTCCCAGTTTGCCCCAAAGACTTCGTGGCTCACCACCTTGGTGTTTGGCATGACCCGGGCTAGAACCAAATCTCCCACCTTAAAAGCCCGGGCTCGAACCTTGCTGTTGTAGTGCCTTGTTGTCCTCTGTTGATATGCTGTTATCCTGATCTGAGCATCTTCCCAAGTCTCTTCAATCATGTCCAAGTAGAGTCGATGGTTGACCTCATTCGCCTCTGAATAATAATTATCCCTTCGAAAAGATCCTGCCCCTACTTCAACTGGCACCAAGGCTTCACACTCATATATCAAAGAGAAAGGGGTCTCTCCAGTTGTAGTCATAGGGGTCGTGTTGTAAGACTACATGACATGTGTGAGTTCCTCGGGCCATGTTCTTTTTCTCCCCTCAAGCTTTGCCTTCTAGGTGTGCTTAATAATTTTATTAACAGAATCCGTCTGCCCATTACTTTGGGGGTGTCAAACTACACTAAAACTCTTATGAATTCTCAGTTGCTCACAAAACTCCCGCATCTCCTTGCTATCGAACTGCTTCTCGTTATCAGATACCAACTTGTAAGGGATGCCATAGCGGCATACAATGGTTCTGTACACAAATTCCTTGAGCTTTTTTGTCGTGATGGTGGCTAAAGGCTCGGCCTCTACCCATTAGTGAAGTAATCCACTGCAACAACCGCATACTTGACACCTCCTTGGCCTTCGAGAGTTCTCCAATCAGATCAATTCCCCACATAGCAAAGGGCCAAGGGCTCATAAGGGATGTGAGAGGAGCCACGGGGCTGTTGTAATAATTGGCATATCGCTGACACTTATCACAAGCTCGAGAGAATTCAAAGGCATCTTTTTTCAACGTTGGCCAATAGTAACCCTAACGGAGGATTTTCTGAGCTAGAGAGCTACCCCCCGAGTGATTGCCACAAATTCCCTCATGCACCTCCCTTAGAATGTAATGTCATTCATCCCCATCTATGCACTTGAGGAGGGGCACACTGAAACCTCTTCTATATAGGACCCCATCATATATCACAGAGCGGGATGCCTTGTACTTTATTCTTCTTGCCTCATTCTTTTCATCCGAAAGTGATTATTCCTTTATGTAAGCTAAGATAGGTGTCATCCATGTGGGGCCGAGATCACTCCCAATACCGCCCACCTCGTGTTCGGGCACACTAGGCTGCCTCTGTATATCAAGGGGCACGACCCCTAACAGAGTGGCCTCACGGCGCGATCCAAGCTTAGCCAGCTCATCCGCGCCTTTATTCTGCCCACGCAAAATCAGTTCCAGCCTCACCTCGTTGAACCTCGAGATTATTCTTTGCGCACACTTTAAGTAAAGCTCCGTTCTTGGCCTCTTAGCTTGGTACCCCCCGTTGATCTGATAGACCACGATCATGGAGTCGCTGAACACATTCAAATTCTCCACCTTCATTTCCAGAGCTAGCTTGAGACCATTGATCAAGGCCTCATACTCAGCATCATTGTTGGTTGCATGGAAGGCCAGATGGGTCGCACTTCTGATCTTATGGGCCTCTGGGATGATTATCTCAATTCCAGCTCCTGTCCCATCTCCATTAAAGGCTTCATCCACAAATAGGCTCCACCATGGGACACTATTTTGGCTTTCCAGCCCGACCTTTTCTGTACTAGGCATGACAACAAGGGCTCCCTGCTCCACTTCTTGATGTGGAGGAAATTCCAGGACAAAATCGGTCAGGGCTTGGCCTTTGATTGCGGTCTTTGGCCGATAATCCACCTCGAATTGGCCGAGCTCAACCGTCCATTTCAACATTCGACCAGAAGTCTCCGGCTTATGCATTACCTGCCTGAGGGGATAGGAAGTTCGTGCTTCTATCTTGTGCGCTTGAAAATAGGGTCTGAGCTTTCGAGAGGCCAGGATTAAAGCGTATGCTAATTTCTCGAGACTTGTGTATCGAGTCTCTGCATCGGCTAGCCTCTTACTTACATAGTATATTGGGAGCTGGACACCATCTTCCTCTCGGACCAATACACCAC
The DNA here is from genome assembly GCF_009905375.1 of Apium graveolens. Classification (NCBI taxonomy): domain Eukaryota; kingdom Viridiplantae; phylum Streptophyta; class Magnoliopsida; order Apiales; family Apiaceae; genus Apium; species Apium graveolens. Next base: position 177,287,722 of record NC_133647.1, read on the forward strand.
TGATCGCAAAGTTAGAGACGACCAAGTACAGGACTAGAGTCTCGTCTGCATTTGGGTTGGACAACATTGGAGGACTGCTGAGGTGTGTTCCTGATCTGGCCCATGCATTGGAATTTGGTTATATCCCGAATAAGCATCCATAAAGCTAAGTAACGCGTGCCCAGCTGTGGAATCAACCAGTTGGTCGATTCGGGGAGAGGAAAATTATCCTTAGGGCAAGCTGTGTTTAGGTCAGTGAAGTCCACACATGTCCTCTATTTGCCATTTGGTTTCTTGGCAAGCACTGGATTGGCCAGCCACATGGGGTAAAAGGCTTCTCTTATAAGCCATGCCTCCATCAGTCTATCCACTTCTTTTCTGAGGGTTTCTGCCCTTTCTCCACTAACCAGTCGTTTGTTTTGTCTGACCCCCTTCTTTTTTGGGTCTAAGTTGAGCCGGTGGCACATGACATTCAGGTTAATCCCTATCATATCAGATTGTGACCATGCAAAGACATCCAAATTTCTCCTCAAGAATTGGGCCATGTATTCTCTCAGGTTGAGACTTAAGTTAGAGCCTATTCTGAGTACCTTGGAAGGATCATTCGGGTCTACCAAGATTGGTATTGTGTCCTCTGCGGCCGCAGCCCTTTCAACCATTGGGGGCATTCTTGGGTCCAAGTATGCCCGAACCTCACTAGTTTCTCCCCCTTCCGTGATTATCACACCTATTGTGTCCTCGAGCTCGGGCCGGTGAGCTCGAACCGGATTTACCAAGTGTTCGGAGGTCATGGTGACCGTGCAGGAGATTTCGTTGGGAAGATCTAGGTTGTTGTTGTTATTTCTTCGCGTGCCCACTTCCCTTTCTTGAGTCTTACAGCGACTTGTTCAGGGCTCTCTTCTTCATCACTTGCCTCTTCTACAATCCCCTCATGTACCAACATGATGGGCTGAGAGGCCTCCATTAGCAGGGCTCCTGGGCGCGGTTCTACTAGAATCCCCATGTGCTCGAAATAGTCCTTCGATAATTCCTCGATTGAAATCATGTTGCAAGTCTCGTATCTCTCAAGACGTACTCTTTTCCTACCTTTTGTCTCTTCCATGAGGACATCATTTTCTCTCGGATTGACCATCTCCTTTGATGCGTTCCCTAGCTCTGCTTCCCTGAGCGCCTGGTTGTAGCAGACTCTCGATTCATATTGACAGCTCTTCAAGAAGCCTACCCCCGTGGGGGTTGGGAATTTTACTGTCATGTGATGGATCGAGGTCACCATCCTCATTGACTTCATAAGGGGCCTACCCACTATAACATTGTATGCACAAGGTTGATCTACAACTGTAAACATGGTGATATGGGTGTCCCCATAAGGCTCTTCTCCCAAGGTCACCGGGAGCCGAATCGTCCCTTTTACTCCGATTGAGTTTCTCGTAAACCCGTACAAGTGCCCATCTGTCGAGGTTAGTTCTCTATCCAGTAGCCCTAGTTTTTTGTAGGCATCATAGGTTAGAACGTCTGTTGAGCTCTCGGCATCCACCAATGCTCGATAAATATTTACTGTTCCAATTTTCATTTTTATGACCAGGGCATCAGTATGGGGGTAATGCACCCATTTTATATCGTTCTCCTTAAACACAATATCGTCAGCCTCCCTTTTGAAGAGCTCAGGCTGCCTTTGGCTCAGATGGTTGACATTGGCAAGGGGCTTGTCCTTTGCTTCGCGGGAAAATCTGTCCATCGCCTTCCGGCTGTCTCCACCAATGTGAGACCCTCCTAGAATAATATGAATGATGTCGGCCCGAGGTACCCTCTCTTTGTCTTCCGGGGTTGGAGGAGGGACGGTATGATAATCAATCCTGTCATTCCGAACATTCTTGACAACCAACTTTGTAAGCTTCCCTTGTCTTATCAGCGTCTCGATTTCATCCTTCAATTATCTGCAATCAGCTGTATCATGCCCCGTGGCCTCGTGGTATGCACAATACTTCAAAGTATACCTCCTATTGTAGTCTGTGAGAGGAGCTGTTGCCCTGAGGATGTGTTCCCTAGCTCTGCTGCCCTGAGCGCCTGGTTGTAGCAGACTCTTGATTCGTATTGACAGCTCTTCAAGAAGCCTACCCCCGTGGGGGTTGAGAATTTTACTGTCATGTGATGGATCGAGGTCACCATCCTCATTGCCCTCATAAGGGGCCTACCCACTATAACATTGTTTCACAAGGTTGATCTACAACTATAAACATGGCGATCTGGGTGGCCACATAAGGCTCTTCTCCCAAGGTCATCGGGAGCCGAATCGTCCCTTTTACTCCGATTGAGTTTCCCGTGAACCCGTACAAGTGCCTACCTGTCGAGGTTAGTTCTCTATCCAATAACCCTAGTTTCTTGTAGGCATCATAGGTTCGAACGTCTGCTGAGCTCCCGGTATCCACCAATGCTCAATGAATATTTACTGTCCCAATTTTCATTTTTATGACCAGGGCATCAGTATGGCGGTAATGCACCCATTTTACATCGTTCTCCGTAAACACAATGTCGTCAGCCTCCCTTTTGAAGAGCTCTGGGGGCCTTTGGCTCAGATGGTTGACGTTGGTAAGGGACTTGTCCTTTGCTTCGCAGGCATATCTGTCCATCGCCTTCCGGCTGTCTCCACCAATGTGAGACCCACCTAGAATAATATGAATGTTGCCGGCCCGAGGTACCCTCTCTTTGTTTTTCGGGGGTGGAGGAGGGACGGTATGATAAGCAGTCATGTGCTTCCGAACCTCCTTAACAACCCACTCTGTAAGCTTCCCTTGTCTTATCAGCATCTCGATTTCATCCTTCAATTATCTGCAATCAGCTGTATCATGCCCCGTGGCCTCGTGGCATGCACAATACTTCGAAGTATCCCTCTTGTTGTAGTCTGTGAGAGGGGTTGTTGCCCTGAGGATGCGTTCCCTAACTCTACTGCCCTGAGTGCCTGGTTGTAGCAGACTCTCGATTCGTATTGTAAGCTCTTCAAGAAGCCTAACCTCGTGGGAGTTGAGAATTTTACTGTCATGTGATGGATCGAGGTCACCATCCTCATTGCCTTCAAAAGGGGCCTACCCACCATAACATAGTATGCACAAGGATGATCTACAACTGTAAATATGGCGATCTGGGTGGCCACATAAGGCTCTTCTCCCAAGGTCACCGGGAGCCGAATCGTCCCTTTTACTCCGATTGAGTTTCCCGTGAACTCGTACAAGTGCCCACCTATCGAGGTTAGTTCTCTATCCAGTAGCCCTAGTTTCTTGTAGGCATCATAGGTTAGAACGTCTGTTGAGCTCCCGGTATCCACCAATGCTCGATGAACATTTATTGTCCCAATTTTCATTTTCATGACCAGGGCATCAGTATAGGGGTACTACACCCATTTTACATCATTCTCCTTCAACACAATGTCATCAGCCTCCCTTTCGAAGAGCTCAGGGGGTCTTTGGCTCAGATGGTTGACGTTGGTGAGGGGCTTCTCCTTTGCTTCACGGGCATATCTATCCATCTCCTTCCGGCTGTCTCCACCAATATGAGACCCGCCTAGAATAATATGAATGATGCCGGCCCGAGGTACCCTCTTTTTGTCTTCCGGGGGTGGAGGAGGGACGGTATGATAATCAGCCTTGTGCTTCCGAGCCTCCTTGACAATTCACTCTGTATGCTTCCCTTGTCTTATCAACGTCTCAATTTCATCCTTCAATTGTCTGCAATCATTTGTATCATGCCCCATGGCCTCGTGGTATGCACAATACTTCGAAGTATCCCTCTTGTTGTAGTCTGTGAGAGGGGCTGCCTTCCTGAACACCCCTTTCCCAGCATATGTAGCATATATGTGGTCGATAGAGGCTACCAGAGGGGTGTGTGTCTGCCATTTACTTGTATATGGCCTCCCCGAATCTTTGTTTGTCTCTTTGCCCCTGACATACTTCTTGGGGCCTGAACTACGCTGATACATCTTCCTACTCTCATCAGGGCTCGAGGACCGGTCTCTCTTATCTCGATAGTTCTTGTTGATTTTTAGCTCCCTCATCGACTTCTCCACCATCTTAAAGGGTACAGCTTGCTCAATGAATTTTGCTAAGGTCCTTGGCTCGCTATCCTGGAGGCTTTTCCAAAATTTTGACCCCTCTTTCAACCCCGATATCAGAAAGTCTTGATGGTCTCGCCGCTAGCACCTCTCACCTTGGGAAATTCATTATTGAACCGGCGAAAGTATTCCGCCAGAGGCTCCCCCTCCCTCTGCTTGATGTTGGCTAGCGTGGCCACAGGAGGTGAGTAGTGAAGGGTGGATTGAAATTTCCGGATGAACAGGTCTTACAACTATCGCCATGTCCTTATGCTAGCCAGCCCTAACTTGGAGAACCATTGTTGGGCACTCCCTCGGAGTGATGCTGCAAAGAGTCTGCAGTGGGTTGGCTCTTGCACCTGATAGACCTCCATCTCTGTTAAATTGTATAAGATATTCTGCCGGGTCGGCTTCGTCGTTGAACAGAAGATCGGGGTTGTGCCTGAATACCCGAGGCAAGGGAGATGATCGAATAGTAGCCGTGAACAGAGAAGGGGCCGTCGAAGGCAGGGGTCCCCTCTTCTCTTGCTTCATCCGATCTGGGATCCTCCTTAGGTCACCCACTCTAACGACTTCTCTTTCTTTGTCACCATTTGTATTACTCGAGTGGTGAGAGTCCTGAGGTCGCTCATGGTGACCCCTTCTTCCAGCTCGCACATGTGACTCCTCTACATGATTGTCTATGCGCCTACATCGTCCCTCCCTTCTGGGCGGGGTGCGTTGTCGTCTTTCTGGAGGAGTCACTACACGCCCTATTTTTAGGGTTCTCTGATCTTCAGGCTCCTTCTCTTTTTTCTCTTTCTTGCTATTATCCAATTTAAGCTTGGGGTCATGTTCACTTAGCTTCTTGTCCACGCGGTCTAGCACACTAGTCGACCTTGCCTCGGACGAAGCTGGCTTCTGCCCCGATCTCTTAGAGATTTGGCTGCCCCGCTTAACCTGATCCTGGGGTATCTCTTCATCTTCTAGTGATGCCTCTTTCTTCTGCTTGGTCTCGGTTACCACATCATCAAACTCATGGATCAGCCTTTTTTTAGGACCCTCGCCCTTCCAGCTATGCTGAGAGTCCTTGAGGCGGCGAACCTTGCGCTTGGCATTCCAGACCGAGCTTTTCTCTACCCTATAAATTCGGGCATTGATCTCGTTCATCTGATCGGCCAACCCTTCGAGATACGTCATGACCGCCTGCCCGTGCACGGTTGCGATTGGTGGCGGAGGTGCCTGGTTCTCTGGGGTCGTGTGCTCGACCTCGTTTTGGTCCTTCTTCTTGCCCCCGCTTCTTGGTGTCACCACTAATTTTCTCTCTTTGGTCATCTTTTCTCCCTAATATGAAAGCGAGGCTCCTCCTTCTAGCGCCAAATGTTATAGGGAGAATTTCGTATAACAGTATTTTGGAGGTTATTGGTCGGAATAAAGATCAAGGGTGGTGTTTGAGGGCGGAGGAAGGTTGTGTATGGTGGTGGCTGAGCTTGTATGTTGACTCCTTAAGAAAGAATAAGGTTTTGTTATTCTCTATCAAGTGTTGACTCATGTCTCATACAAGTGCCTACGTACCCTATTTATAGGGATCAAGCCTCATGTAGTTCTTGAAGAACAAGTCACATAGACTAAGGTTAGGGTTCTTCGACCCGTGCAGCCCAAGCCCATGATAAGTCAGGCCTTCAGCCAATTAGTCACATAAATCTCGACCGGCTCCACAGGTTTCCTACAATCTTGCAGCATCTCCGCATTTATTCCCGTGATTGTAGGAATACCCCGCGTCGGCCCCAAAATTTACGAGCAACTCGGCATCTATGAGTCACTTTCCATGTTACACACAAAATTATCAAACGCGGGTCGGCCTGGTCGCCTCGGCCTGCACCGTTTTTCCTATTAATCAATAAATATGATGCTTATTTTATTTTCCACAAGATGTGGGCTCACGGACCCAGCTCGCATATGGGCACCTTAGCCCAGCTCGCACGTCACGAGCCCGGCTCACATGTGAGAGCCCAGTTCACATATCGCGAGCCCAGCTCGCATATGAGAGACCAGCTCGCATAATTCTAGCTCACATGTATGAGCCCAATTCTCCAATGCACCCACAGGGACCTGTGTAGGGCCTATGACCGAAAATGTGCATAACATTGGTTATTAAATAAATAAATAAATAGTGTTATATATCCGCTAAACTACTAGACATTGTTTACTTGTCCTACTAAACCGACCACAGCTTATCATATTATTAAAAAATAAATAAATAGTATTATATATCTGCTAAACTACTAAATCGTTTAAATTACTATACATAATCTACTTATCCTACTAAAATACGACCACACAAGTTATTCTATTATTTTTATTATAAATTTATAATTATTATTTATTTATATAAATATTCTAAAATTATAATATGACGAGATAACTAAAAATTTTAAATATTAACGGAAACTCGATGTATTATTCTCGGAAAGCTGAAGATAGATTGTTGTTTTAAACTTGTGTAATTGTTTCATATCTTTAGTGTGATGTTCTTGAGCACAAAAAATCTCTTCTATATATAATAAGAGAACAAGGGGATAATATTGTGAGACTTTTTAATCTCAGTGAAATGACTGATTTGTCCTTGTATCTATTATAATAAAAATATAATAAAAAAATGTTGTTGGCGAGAATCGAACCCCGGTCTATCCATTAATTCTCAAACTACAATTCCAATATGCTACTATGCCTTTTATATTTTTGATTAAGCACTTAATATGTGTGTGTTGCTAGAGACTTAAATTTTAGTTTTCTATTGTAATTCATGAAATAACATTTTTAGTCATGTTTTTCATTACAGATATATATTGATTAAGTTAGTTATATATTTCTAAATAATTAAAATTGTAATTAAGATAATAACTTTGATCAATATTTAATATATAAATATAGTCATTATACGAAAAAATATAAATAAATTAAGATATAATATATTCAGTAAATAATGTAATTTTTTAAAATAAATATCTTATTAAAATCTACGATAGTATATATAGAAATTAATTAACAATGTCAAATATTCATGTTCACAGTGAAAAGAAAAATAAATAATTTTTTGATGCGTGTTTATTTAATAAAATTTATATGGTTAGAAAGTATATGTTATATATTTTTTAGAAAAAACAGAATGTTAAAAGTTTTAGTAATTTAACCAAATTGACAGTAAAAGTTAAATAATTTAACAATTATGAGATAAGTGACGTAGTATTAGATATATACATAATTCAAAAATTAATTCGATTTTTGATTTAGACGGTGTATTTTGGCTTAATTCGAACATAGTATCGAAATCTACTCGATCTTAAAAAAACACAAAATTTGGACTCTTTTTCACAAATATATCAAATCTCGGTCGAATTGAAGTACATTTAATGGGTTAAATATCAAAGTAGTCACTCAACTGAAGGCCATATATCAGTTTAATCATCAAAATTATCATATGAATCACTAAAATCGTAATAAATATGAAACAGATACCTCAAAATATGTGCTCGAGAACTGATATATTGTCTTCAGTTAAGTGACCACTTTGATATTTAAACCATTTTCAATTAGCATATTTAGATTGTTTGTTTATTTGATTGATGAGAAAATTATATCAACGAAATAAGAGGTTTGTATCAATTTACATCCACATGTATTAATGTATTTGAGACCTTTATAAGACGAGGTTAATAAATAATATATCAAAATTTTAAGATTGATTTATGGTGATTTATCGTGGAATTGACCCGATTATCGCACGATCAGGTAAATTATGGGAGTTGTACTCGACCAATTTTTTTTTCTATTTTTACTTTGTTAAAACAAAATATATAATAATATTATAATTTAAACTATATGTATGTAATTTTTTAATACAGACAAATTATTAAAGAGCAAATTTGATATTCTAATTTATATTTTCATATTTGAAATTATAATATATGAATGAAACTTGTATACGCACTAATATTTATGAATATTTTATTGATTTATAATAGTTTGGCACATCAAGCCAATATATACGATTACTGAATATGTATATGAAAAAGGGTTGAAATCATACCCAAAAAAATGACAATGACTAAAATATTGCTACATTAGTCTTTATAGTAGAAATAATATGTAGTATAACACCAACCCTATCACACACAATAACATATTCTAAAATATATATCTCATATAGAGATATTAGTAGATACTAGTTGATAACCTGTGCGAAGCACGGGCCGAGATCAAAATATCAATATTAAATAATGATATTTTAAATTATTATTAAAAATATATAATAAATAAAATTGTACGATTATTGTAATTTTTCTTTTTAAATTATATGTAGTTTTCATTAACTCAGATCTTATTAGAACAACAAACTCAACGTTATTAACGTTATTATGTATCTTTTGTTCAAAAAGACATAACTAACATTTTACATCGAAACTTTAGCAAAGCAATGAGCGACACGGATGACGGATAATTTAACAAAACATTAAATCAACATTACTAAGTAATTGCATATTAGATTTCTTATTATTAGCTGAATTTGTGTTTTTATATAGTTTGTGGCATATTTTTTTCTAATAAAAATATTCTTTATGTATGTATAAATTTGCAATTGGTGCTAAAATAGAATTATGTGGGTATGAATCTAGAAATTAAAATATATATACGATTTCATTTATATAAAAATAATATAAATATGTGGTATATAAGAATCAAAAAACGGGTAAAATATTACATATAGAATTATAAGTCATGGAGGAATCAAAAAAAGAATAAAAATGGTATATTTAGAGTTATGATAAGATTTAAAAAGGGGTGAAATCAAAAGTTCGTAAAACCGAAAAGGGGTGAAACCAAAGTAACCCTTAAAAGATGGTTTCCTTATTAATTATTAATAACTATATATAAAGGATACCATTTTATAATTTTAATAAAAAATAAAAAAAAATCTATGAAAAATAAAAATATCGTAATTATAATATGATTCCAATCTATATTTTGTTAAAAAACAACATAGAAATCTACCTGAAAGAGAAATATAGGGGTGAAACCAAAATACGGCGTAACCGTACTAAGATGAAATCAAGTACCCTATCAAGAAATAATTTAGAGTTCTACGAAAATAGAATTGTAATCATATTATGGTCTGAACAATTTAATTATTTTCTAGGGGTGAAACCAAAATACAGTTTTTATAATATTCATATCATTTTATTAAACAGGAATTCTACCAACAGATTAAAACATTACAATTTAAACACATGACCTATTTACTTGGTCGTGATTTATATTTTTCAGAAAGTATTTATTTGGGCCATTTTACGAACTTATTTATTTTAAAGCATAATTAAAAATATGATTCAAACCAATAAAAAATAATTATAAAGCATGGACTATAAAATTTAAAAATGGGTAAAAATAATACATATAAAATTATAAGTCATATAGGAATCAAAAAGGATAAAAATAATACGCTTAGAGTTATAAAAATAATACACTCAGTGTTATAACATGAATCATAAAATGTGAAAACAAAAGGTGGTAAAACCAAAAAATAAGTAAAAGCAAAGTATCACTTAAAAGTTTATTTATAAAATAACGGGGAAAAATAATATATATGGAATTATAAGTCATATATGAATCAAAATGGGTAAAAATAATACACTAAGAGTTATAACGTGAACCATAAAAAGTGAAAACAAAAGGTGGTAATTATAAGTCATATAGGAATCAAAAAGGACAAAAATAATACATTTAGAGTTATAACATGAATCATAAAAAGTGAAATCAAAAGGTGGTGGAACAAAAAATAAGTGAAACCAAAGTACCACTTAAAAAGATGTTTAGCTTATTAATAAAGGTTATTAATGCATATATTTGTTAAGTAAACACCGTCGTAAATAATTTAACAATATATTATGATTATGCTGAGACATCTTCTACATCAAATGCAAAATCACATTACACTCATATATATGAACTACGCAAATTTGAATAAAAACAACAACTTATTTGACTTAAAGATCATGTAAAATCGAGATATTTGTTATCATTGGAATCATGAAGCCTACAAAAAAAAGTTGTAACATATTAAATAATCAATTTAGAGTCTAAATATTCATTGAACATAAACTATCTATAATGCTATTTTTTGAATTTTTTTATTGAAATAAATAAATGGAATAAAAAAAGTAAGCGTATGAGTTAAGCGAGTAACAAACTGCGCCGCAATATCTCGTTGAATTGCAAAATATATCATACGGAAACCATATTCAGCCGAGCCTGCAGTCATAAAATTTTTATCCATGATCTTCTGCACTCTCCTAAGAAACTCAACAGAATCAGAAGTCAATATTCCAAATATGTCAAAACTAAAAGGCATGATTATTTTTGCATGCTTCGTCATGTTTACGCACCTTTGTCTCAGCTTCTTTTATAGTCGTATGACCAAATACAAACGGTTCATTAACAAATCCACTTAAAGGAGAAACTCCCGTTAGTTCATTGCCGAACGGTACATTTTAATTAAATTATTAGGGATTATATTTTATTTATTAATCTTAAAAAAAATTTAAAACTCTATACGTCGAATTTCGATATATACCTAGGCTCGTGCCTCAAACTATTATGCTAGTTTATGTATTAAATCTGGTATTCTCGGAAGCTTTGAACACAGTGGACAGGATGCTGAGTCATTTTTCTTGACATTACTGTTGAAGAGCAGGTGCATAAACACAAATCAAATCCATAAAATCTTGTTATAAAAGTGCTTGTGCTTTTAGTCTTTTTTTAACTTATGTTATTTTTGTGAGATTTATTTTTCAAATATTGTTTAATTAATTGTATTTAAAGTATTAGATGTTTTAAATATTTAGTAATATATTAACTATTAGAAAAAAGTATTATTTCAGAATTATTTAATAGTGGGATAGTGGAGTTGTGAAGTAAATTATGGATATGTAATTACTTATTAGTGGTTAGTTTTAGTGGTGGTTGATTTTAATATGTTTTAAAACCTATATAATGGCTAGTTTACTTGAGATTTATAGAAGTGAAAAAAATATAAGTTCTCTGCAAAAATATAGGTGTCTTTTCTTTTACATTAATTTATCCAACAGTTTTCTCGTTTAGCTTAGGCTTATTAACCTTTTGGCCCTTAAAATATATTAGTTGATAATCCGTGCGAAGCACGGGTTGAGTTAATTTATTTACATAATTTTTAAAAATCATAATTATATAAGTGTCTTGCTAAAATTTCTAATTTTTACTCAAAAAAATCAACTCAAACTATTGAGTAAGATATTTGTGTTATGATTATAATAAAATGATTATAATTATTATACGATTTCAAAATATTTATTATTTCAATAAAATATACTATTGAGTCATATGGCAAATATTAGGGGTGTACGCAATTCGGATCGGATCGGATCGGTTTTGGGTTAAAAGTCAGATCAAATCGCGAAGAGCAGTGTTAGAAAATTGTCATCCGCAATCGCATTGGCGGTTGCTGTTAACCACGTTATTTGCAGTTGTGATTTTGTAATTTTTGCGGATCGGTTTGCGGTTCAACCACTTGTTATAAAACAATTAATAATTTGCAAAAAAATAAATTCAGAATATTAAAATATTTAAATTTAAGTTTATTGATAAGTTTACATTCAAAAATTAAATACAAACTATTCCACTAATGACAATAAAAAATATTTACTTAGCTGATAAAATTCAACACACTCTAACAGATGAAACATAACTAATAACCCTTGGTGAGTTATTTCTAATGAACTTTGATTTTTGGTTGAAGAGATATCCAGGTGAGAGTGGTACATGAACATTTTTTACCCAGAAACATAATAAAATTAAATAAAGTAATAAGAGAGGTGTTAAAGCTAGTATATAAAACAAACAGCTACAGAGAGAATTTTGAAACTTCTTTTACACTGAATAAGTGATTATTAAAATTTAAATCTGCAACCAACCCTGTGTTTCACGATTATCCGTAAAATGCGGTTCGATTGCGAGCGGATAAGCGGTTCGATACGGTTGAGCGGTTTTTTTGTACACCCCTAGCAAATAAGATTACTAAGTTAAAATTAATATAAGAATTGCAATTAAAAATCGGGTGAAATAATATATATATATATTATTAGTCATATATCGAAGTAAAAGAAAAATAAAAATTATACATTTAGAGTTATAATGAAATTCAAAAAGGGTGAAATCAAACGTTGATGAAATCAAACATGTATAATATATTAAATTAGCAATAAGGGAATTAAAAAACCCAAAAGGGTGAAATAAAAATAAAACCAAACTTAATAGGTAGAAGTATAAGGAAACAAAATTAAAACCAAAATTAATAGAATCATATGATATGTAGAAGTATAAAATAACAAAAATAAAATCAAAATTAATAGAATTATAATACATGTAGAAGTATAACATGAATAAATAGTGTAATCAAAAGTTTAGTAGAATTAAAAGACATACAAAAATAGAATTATAAGATAGATATGAATAAATAAATGAAACCAAAAGTTGGTGGTACCAAAAATTTGGTGAAACCAAAATTAATAGTACCATTTAAAAAGTGGTTTCGCTTATTAATAAAGGTTATTAATATGTTTATACCCATAAACCCCTGAACTCTGCGAGTATACCCTTTGACCCCAAGATATGTATTTTCATACCCTTTAACCCTTTTTACCGTGACAGTTAATAATCGGAGGGGCAAAAATGATATTTAACCTCCGAGGTGTACTGTTATAAGGGTTAAAAAATACATTTCTCTTACCTTGAGGGTGAAAAGATACGAACGTACTATAATTTAGGGGCAAACTGTTACAGCAGAAAAAAGTCATAATAAGAAAGGATATAATAAGAACATCCGATCTTCCCCTCTTTGTTTCCATGATACAGTAAAAAGCAAATATCAGAGTAAGGTTTTTTAAAAGTTGAAGTACCGAATTTTTTACAAGATCAATAAAAGTATATACATGCACCGTGTATCCTTTGTTATATGGCTGATTGATTTTATACAACTTGTTTTGTTAATGCACAACCTGACATTCTATTTGCCTTGTTTTGTCTGAGTGAACAACTTAGACCGGATGAGAATTGGAGCATTCTTCTTTGATTCTTTGACTCGTCAGAGGCATTTCTGACTGAGAAACTATTATGTCCCTCAAGACTTACAAGAAATGAGAAACTAGAGAAAATGTTGCAGTCACGGGGTTCTTGTGTATTGAGCAATATTAAGAATGGAATCTGGATAGCCGGTATGCTTTAACTGAATTATCCCTTTTTTTGGTAGTTTGAAATATTTCTGCTGTTGTGTAGTAACAGACACACGTGCACACACACCATATGTTACTCAAATGACGACATATGTAACTTAAAGTCTGTAAATCGTTCTCCGATTTGCAGCTTGTTCGATGTCCTGTTTGCGACCAGAATACGTGTGATGGTAAGAAAGTATATATGTGTACATAAATTTTATAAGAAATGAACTCCTTAGAATTGGTAAGGCCGATGACCCAGTGTAAGATTAGAAACATGCGCTTGAATATCATGTGCTCGATTGATATCTGGAACAAAGTAGTCAAGAGATCAATATAATTGCAATCGCTTACAATTCTTTATATGACATAACTAGTCGTTTGCTTACTTAATGATGTATGTTGATTGAGTATGATTTTAGTGGATATTTATTTCTATCATTGTGATTATTTACGGTCACATGCCAAAACACAAGACTTACAATGGTCCTGATTTTGATTTACATATCACATCTTCACGGTGCAGATTGTGGATGTGAGGCATATAGAACTGTTCCTCAGTGAGGGATACCAATATGGTAGTTGGGATTATGAGCAGATAGGTCGCCATGACATCATAAAGCATGCAAAAGGAGCTTCAAGTGACATTTTGGACATTAAGCATCTGAAGGATGCCACAACTTCTGGTAACTTTCTGATGCATGCATGTCTGACCTATAAAAGGGGAAGATCTGATGTTCTTTCAAAAGGTACACCGTACAAACATTTACTCTTAATCTTCACATTACTCGTCCTAAATTTGGATCCCAAAATATAAAAAGGTTATAATAAAAAAGGATGTCCAAACAAGAATGTTGTTTTTAGTCACAGAGCAAAGCAAAACTAAAATTTTGTTGGTTAACACGCAATAACATTGAGTGATCATTCATAACCTTGACTTAAATCTACAGATTAAAACCATCAAGGAAATGAGCTTGTCAGCAAACCAAAACAACTCGGATATGAAGAAGATGCATCGAAACTTGTCGTGCCATTGAATTGAACTTGATTTTTCTGCTATAACAGTTAACCCTTAAAATATAGTACAGTGTACATTTTCACCTTCAAGGTATGAAAAATATACTTTTTAACCCTTATAACGGTATAACTCGGAGTTCAAATGTCTTTTTTACCCATTTGACTTTTTATTGTTACGGTAAAAAATGCTAAAATGTATGAAAATACATATCTTGAGGGTAAAAGGGTACGCTCGCAGAGTTCGAGGGGTTTATGGGTACAAAACCATATATTTTAATTCTTGAATTTTAAGTTTGGTTAATATTTAAAAATATATAATTTAAAACTGAGGTTAATAAATAAGCGAAAAATTAAAATAAGTGGGGAAAAAATACGTCATTACTAACATTCAACTTATCGGCTTATAAGTTATAAATTCAACTTATAAGTTGGGTCGACAAACACTCCTTGATAAATTGTTACGAACTCATACGCCACTTATAAGTTGGCCGGCAGGCAAACAGACCCGATATAAGTTCTCTGCAAAAATGTAAGTGTCCTTTCTTTTACATTAATTTATCCAACAGTTTTCTCTTTTAGCTTATTCAGACCATATATATTCCAAAAGAAGCAACTGTACTTTAATTAGAGACAGAGCCTGGCATGAAGTATCGTTTTCCATCCTCATTTCAAGAACAAGAGCTTTTGACAATACCGTGTATTTGATGATGAATATGCAGTATCATCAAGTTTGATAAGCAAGCAAAATCAAAGAACATAGAGATGTTTTTAGACGGAGGATTTTGTTTGTTTGACAAAAATGGTTTCATGTCCCATTCATATGTATTGAAAGAAAAAAAAATTGCGATTAGAAAGAACAGATGACATCAAACTCTGATAGAGATTTTACTTAATTTTCTTCTATATTACAGAAATGAATTTTGTTTGGGAGAAGAATCTATCACAAATGAGTCGTATTAGCCTAATGTTGTGGGTAGTTTTTTCAAGTATCAATGTATCATAGTTCATGACATGATGATAATTCAAGAATCTAAATAAACATCTGAAAAGAGATTTCAGGTAGACACTAAACAAGAGAAGGTGAAGAGACTCAATAATGCTACTCCTATAAACCATGAGTTTTCTTTGACATGCCAAAGTTCCTTCCACGATTTCATCCACTTGCTTCCCAATTTTGGAATTTAAAAAAATTGCTCATTTTGTCTAGAAAAATCTTGACAATCTAAAATTGAGTAACGTTGTAGTTTATTTACTTTTTCTTCATCTACTTTCCTCCTATTCTAAATTTTTAGAAGCATGGCTTGTAGATCATAATCTAAGAACAGTTGTACAGACTAGGATTTTTGCACGAATTGATGTACCATCGACATTATAATTAAAAAGGAATCAGAAATTATGGTTTATGAATGACATACAGGGAACATCAGCGACCATCCATCACTGAAGCTGTTAGATTATTCATTGTAAAATTGCCACCTCTGTCTATCCCAGAGCCTAAGCTACCACCAGATGTAAAAGCAGGGCGTTTAGGAGAAACCAGCTGAATGTGCTCATTGCTGAACATATTTAAAACATCAGACATGGTTGGTCTGTCTGCAGGACTTTCTTGAACACACAAGAGGCCGACATAAATGAATCTCTGTGGCAAAAAGGAAGAAGGGATGTCGAGATTTGAGTCCACCAACTCCAGAACCCTGTCCGCTTTCCACAACTCCCACGCCTAAAGAGTATGTTAAATAGTAAAACTACTACTTCAAAGTTACGAGTTAATAATGCACTAACCCATACATAAACATAGAATTAAGAGCAAACCTACATATCCAAGAAGACTAAGGCAATCAGAGTTACGGAAACCAGTGTTCTTTTTCCCGCTAATGATCTCTAGTAGCAAGACACCAAAGGCAAAGACATCAGACTTTATCGAAAATAGTCCTTCCATGGCGTACTCTGGGGACATATAACCGCTGAATTTGATGCCATCAAGGAAAACACATTACTTAGAGAATAGAGTAGTAGGTTTAGTCAAAAAATAGTAATGCAGGTGTTATATAGATAGATATGCAACATTTTACATACTAAGTTCCAACAATGCGGTTGGTATTTGCTTGCAGTTCATCCCCCCCAAATATTCTTGCCATTCCAAAGTCAGATATCTTAGAATTCAGTTCATCATCCAACAAAATGTTACTAGCCTTCAGGTCTCTATGAATTATGCGTAATCTTGAATGTTGATGAAGATAAAGAAGTCCTTGCGCAATGCCATCTATTATGTGAATACGTCTTCTCCAGTCCAGCAGACCTTGTTTACTAGGATCTTGCCATAATGCATATATATATGTCAAATAGAGAAAAAGGAATAGAATAGAAAAGTTCATATCAAATTGAAGAATAAATATACTGGATATATAACCAGAGAATATGCTGACCACTAACCAAAAATAAAATGATCCAAACTTTTGTTGGACATGTACTCGTAAACTAGAATCTTCTCGTCTTGTTCAATACAACATCCCAAGAGTCTAACAAGATTCCTGTGTTGGAGTTTAGCAATTAAAACTGTTTCATTTCTCAACTCCTGCAGCCCTTGTCCAGACCTTTTAGACAGTCTTTTAACGGCAACTGATTTCCCTCCCAACAAGTTACCCTGTCAGACGGCATTTAGCTTTAAATGCACAATTAGAGGCATAAATTCTTTAAATATAGTATCCTGATCATTGACACCCTTGACTCTCCCCGATAAACTCAAGTTATGAATTGTTAAAATAAGACCGCGGCTGTAAGAAATAATCTTTTGTGGAAACTGCTGACTTAAACCTCTTTACTTGTTATTTAAAAATTTAGGAATTACCTTGTAAACAGGTCCGAATCCACCCTCTCCAAGCTTGTTTGCAGAGGAGAAGCTGTTTGTGGCAGCAGATATGCTTGAAAAGCTGAAGTGTGGCAAGTTAAAAACTTTCTGCTCACTTCCTTCTGTGCTACTAGTAGTGATACCATCGCTATCTGCATTTTGCTTGCTGCTAATTTCCAAGTTAAGATATAATAGATTCTCGCTTGTCTCCCCCGCCTCTGTAATATTTCAGCAGTAGAGAGAGTCAGTAAATTGGTAGGCAAGCATGTAATTTGGAAGTAGAAATATTTTTATAGTCAGTAAAATGAAAGACATGCAATTAGATATAGAATTCAAAAATAACTTTAACGTTTACCTTTTTTATTATGTTTTTTTCTCCAGACACGCCACAATATACAAGTCAATGAGATGCAGATGACAAGTGGAATGGTGATGAATACTGCTACCGGAACATTTGACTGCTTTTTATCCCCTGATTATAAGAAGAACCAATAAGTAAGTTCTTAAAATAGAACGATACTGAATTTACTATACAATTTACAGTTACTCTTACTTGTTGAGAGAACCTCAGAAGATTTGACATACAGAATTCCTTGAGAAATTTGGTTACTCCCTATTACTTGTGTATTTAGTAGATCACCGGTCCATAATAGACATATGCCATCATTGTAAGCATAAGCATTGCATGAGCAGTTGGCTAGACATGCAAACCGACAAACTTGATCATTCTTCACATTCGAAGACAGTGGATTTGCAGGCCTCGACATTCCAGAGGTATTTAAAAACATATTGGAACACTTCAGGGGCTTAATCCTTGTACATCCATCTGACCAATCAGCTGACTGCCACTTTCCTGGCGAAACAGGGATAAAACCGTTTAAACAATTGCAAGGAGGAATTGAAAGCATGTTGCAAACTCCATTCGGACCACAAACACCGAACCTATTACAACTATCTGCAGGTTGGGATGAATATAATGTCCAGTTTTGATTGTTCACTGTCCCCCAATGATTCATCTGCCCCCCATAAGTCATGACAAATCTGCTAGTTGGGACTATAGAACGATAGTAAGTAAAATATGGAGCTTGATCATCCGTCATGTAGCTAAAATTGGTCTTGCCAGTTCGAAAAGAATTAAAGTCGTAGCCATTCCAAACTCCACTCCTCCAAAGTATCTGTAATGAATTTTCCCAAATATTAAGTTCAAGATTGCCTCTTGGATCCATCATAAAAGAATAGATCCCCGGAGCTGGGTCACTGGGATTCTTCCAAGAAGTGAGGATCAAGCTCTTATCTTTTCCAAGTTTCCCACCAGGTAGCCAAGTATCTGTTGGATAGTCAAAGCTTTGCCATTTAACACTCAATCCATCATTTAAAATGAAATTTCCATTATCAAGAAGTACACCTTTATAAACTGCACCTTGATCGCCAGAAAACCTATTGCTAACCCAGATTCTTTCATTGGAACCACTGTATACTGTCAAACTGCCATCTACAGCTAGTACTAATCTGGAGTTGTCAGAAATTTGTCGAACAGGGTACTCTCTGTTCGCAACCCAAACTACTGTTTTATCACCTGGAATGCCATAGTACCATATACCAACATAAGAACTAGTTGAATTACCTGGGGAGAAGAATCCCAGTTCAAACTTGCGTCCCTGGGAGATTAAAGTCTGGTTTGCATAGAGAGGTTGACCTGGTGACAAGGTGTCCAATCCAGTGATAACCTTTAAATTGCTGAATAAATAAAGAAACATAACAATTATCCGCAAATGAAACAAATCTGGTTTGGTACCAGGAACCATCTTCTTAAATAGTCGAGGCATAACTAATTAATTTTTTTTGATGAACTTGAAACAGAAAGCAGAATACAAGTTTTTCCACAACAAGGCATTATTTGAATGCATGAGGATTCCACATCTTTGAAAGTTCAACAATGTAGGAGTACTAGCAATTATTTATGTAGGGTTCTTAATATTCATAATTTGGAAAATTTTGGCATGGACAAGGCCAAGTCCTGATATGCATTTTGGAGAAGGGCAAGGAGTCAGTCAACCATTTGCTAGTACAAGTTCGAATATTATCCTATTCACCTAAAATTTCAATTATTTTAAAATAACTACATAGAGCGACACCTGGACAGAGATATCTGACGTGGAAAATGTGACTCTTCTCTGTGCATACATGCACCTGAACATCCTAGAATCCAACATACAATGGTAAGCAACAAGAAATGAACTTGCATCACTGGATGTGCCCAGAATTGTTATTAGTACTCTAAGAATCTGTGGAAGTAAAAAGTTCCACCATAGTTTTCGATTTAGTATATACAACACATTTAAGGGATAAATAGACTTAAAACAACTCAGCTGAAAAAAGAAAGATCAATCAAAATAACAATTGACAACTCCTGAAAGTATATTATTTGTCCAAACCTTGTCCACGTTTATGTAACTCAAATCTTTTGTATAAGATTTGACATTTATCGATGACAAATGATCCAAGTCAAAATGATTATCCCCATAACCGGGATTTTTCTTTGTTGCCATTCCATATAATCAACTTCTCTCCATGATAAATAACTAATTTCACAAAATTTGTCACCCACCCTGCAGAATAAATCCTAAAATCAAATAACCAACCGTAACATAAATGAAATCATAGAGTTTTCAAAACTTGAAAGTGGAACATTGTACTAGTAAACAAGAAAAATATAAAAAGTTCCACCATTTTTTGAAACAAACAATACAAAAAAATAATATATAACTTATATAGAAACCCCAACAACATAAACAAAGAAAAAGTGATACTACAGTCTACAGTCGAAACACTTTAATCTAGGATATGGAACCATGCAACTCATAGTGGATAAGAAACTAACCTTGACAGTAGAGGTGGCCATCCGTGCGGGTCGTGCGTGCCGGGCCGGATTTGTAGCGGGCTGGGACCGAGAAATATCAACACTGAACCGGCACTAGAAGGCGAACGAATCGGGCCGGGCTGGTTTGAGCTGTCAGAAGGTAACCCGGATTCGGCACTGAGTTTGTGTGCGTGTCAGGCGGTTCACGGGCCGGGCTGGCACGCGGTTCAGTGTTGCATAATTTGAGTGGAGTTGTGTCATGTTGTGTCAGACTCTGTTTGTTTAAAATGGTGCTATTGTATTTTAATTTTCAATGCTAATATTCGAATTGTATTCTAATTTAAATTCATGTATTGAAATTGTATAATAAATATTTTTTACTATATAAAATTCGAAATTTAATGTTTATTAAAAAATAATTAATAAAATGTAACATTATTTTCTATTATGTCACATAATTTATTCGAAATATTATAATTGTAATCAGTTAATTTTATTATTTTAACTTTTTGGTTAAAAAGAGGACGGTACCTCTTATAAATTTTATTAATTTAAAAAAATTACAAATGATATGAGAGGACTTATCTCTAAAAAAACGGAATAAACCACATCAAACATTAAAAAATTACAAATCAAATAATATTAAAACTTTAAATAAAATTACATTTGGGTAATTTTGCATCCAGTTTGTGTATGGTCTTCCAATTTTTACTTGTCATTTTATATTGCATGAATCATGTTTGCACATGTTTTTGTAGTACCTGATTTTCCAGCTTATAGGCACTAACCCGCGGGCCTGTGCGGGCTGTGCGGTCTGCATAGTGCATGCAGCTCCTGTGCGGGTTAGTGTCGGTCCCGGTTTTTTAGAACTAAATTCGTATTCGGTTCGTTTCATTTGGCGGGTTGTGCGGGTTTGAACCGGCCCGAATCGGGCCGAATATTTTACGGTTTCCGTACGAGCCGGTCCCGAATGAGCGGTTCAAACCCGCCCATTTGGCCAGCTCTACTTGACAGAGACTGTAGTTCTGTATGTTTTTAGTTGAATTAGAGTTTGGTTCTATTGATATATGGCAAAAAAGATCTAATTTTGTTTGGAAAGAGTTGCGGCATATACCAATCTGTCCATGTATCGGTCTATGTCATAGGCTTAGGGCTGTAATTTGAGTCACGATAAGTGAACTCGACCCGGTTTCTGTGCCTTCCGGCAAAGATTCCGGCTTATTTAATTAAATGAGTCGGTTTGATTCGTGAAATTAAATGAGCTAATTTCGGTTAGAGGTTTAAGTTAAATAAAGTGTAAAATTAAAGGAGGCGGCTCGACTTGACTCGTAAAATTAAACGAGTCGAGTTCGGGTAGAGGTTTATACTTCATTAATTAAACGAGCTGGCTCAACCAGGCTTGACTCAATTAATCTCGGCTCGAATTACGCCCGGCTCGAAACTCGATTCGAGCGGCCCGAATTACACCTAGCTAAATATATTTATGTTTGGACCCGTTACACTTCCGTCAACTAGGTACCTTTTAAACCCCTTTCCCGAGAGATCTCCGATCAAGCATAGAACAAGATCCGTTTTGCATCATATTTAAGGATTTCTTGGTTCGGACCGAAAAAGCAATGTCACTCAATTATTATCGAACTGAATGTAATCTTTTTATGTTCGCTAGAATCCCACCAGAGGGCCTTTTACTTATAATAGATCAAGAACTAGATCAAATCATTCTCAACGAGTGCATAAAAAGTGATCCCATTTTTTTCATCAGGTCGGGTAAAGATTAAAGATCTCGAGCAACCGATCCAGCGAAACTCAAAAGATAAAAAAAAGATCGTTATTTTTTTCATGCTAGTTCAAATTTCGAGGTATCATTTGTACAAATAGGAGTCCCCTTCGTTACATGATTTATTCTTAACATAGATAGATATAGGTACAATGACAATCAAGTTTAGGGTTGTTGCTTAGTTTTTAAAAGTTCACAGGCTATAAAAAAAAGGAAGTAAAGTTCGTATGCCGAAGAAAACTTTTTGCCTACTGTCAAACGTATAATTCGACAAATGTGCTCCTCTTCTCTGTTTTTGTCTTGAAAAGACTTGACAATATAAAACTGATGAGTAAATTGTAGTTAACTTAGTTAATGTACCTTTTCTTCATCTACTTTTCTCCTATTTAAATTTCGGAAGCCAGGTGTAGATCATAATCTTAAAAACTGCTGTACAAACTAGGACTTTTCCCACGAATTGATGTATCAGAAAAATAGAAATTATGGTTTATAAATACATACAGGGAACATCAGCGACCATCTATCACTGAAGCTGTTAAATTATTCATTGTAAAATTGGCACCTTTGTCTATTCCAGAGCCTAAGCTACCACCAGATGTAAAAGCAGGGCGTTTAGGAGAAACCAGCTGAATGTGCTCACTGCTGAACATGAGTAAAACATCAGACATGGTTGGTCTGTCTGCAGGACTTTCTTGAACACATAAGAGACCGACTTGAATGAATCTCAGTGGCAAAAAGGAAGACGGGATATCGAGATTTGAGTCCACCAACTCAAGAACCTTGTCCGCTTTCCATAACTCCCACGCCTAAAGAGTATGTTAAATAGTAAGACTACTTAAAATTTACTTAATAATAATGCTCAAACACATAATGATCTCTTGTTGATCTATTGTTTCAGACAAAACAAAAGGAATACGTGTAAACCTACATATCCAAGAAGACTAAGGCAATCAGAGTTACGGAAACCAGTGTTCTTTCTTCCACTTATGATCTCCAGTAGCAAGACCCCAAAGGCAAAGACATCAGACTTTATCGAAAATAATCCTTCCATGGCATACTCTGGGGACATATAACCGCTGGATTTGATACGTCCATTAAGGAAAAATGTTAGTTGAACTAGTAGGAATAGTGATGTAGGTCTTATATAGAATAGATGTGCAACTTTTTACTTACTAAGTTCCCACAATCCGGTTCGTATTTGCTTGCAGTTCATCCCCCCCAAATATTCTTGCCATTCCGAAATCAGATATCTTAGGATTTAGTTCATCATCCAACAAAATGTTACTAGCCTTCAAGTCCCTATGAATTATGCGTAATCTTGAATGTTGATGAAGATAAAGAAGTCCTTGAGTGATGCCATCTATTATGTGAACACGTCTTCTCCAGTCAAGTAGACTTTGTTTACTAGGATCTGCCATAATGCTTTTATAATCAGATAAAAAACCAGGAATTGAATATAAAGTTCACATCAAATTGAAGATAAAATAAATATACTGGAAATAGAACCAAAGAATTCGCTAATCACTAACCAAAAATAAAATGATCCAAACTTTTGTTGGACATGTACTCGTAAATTAGAATCTTCTCGTCTTGATCAATACAACATCCCAAGAGCCTAACAAGATTCCTGTGTTGGAGTTTAGCAATTAGAACTGTTTCATTTCTCAACTCTTCCAGCCCTTGTCCAGACCTTTTAGAAAGTCGTTTGACTGCTACTGATTTCCCTCCCAACAAGTTACCCTAAAAGACCGTGTTTAGCTGTTAGTGGACGATAAACTTCATGTATGTCTACAGGCATAGATGCTATTACAATAATATTCAAGATATATGAAAGACAGATTTTAAACATTTGAACCTTAACTCCCCTGATAAAGTCGAGTTAATAAATTGTTGAAATAAGATTGCGGTTTCAAGACATGATCTTTTGTGGAAACAGCTTACTGAAACCTCTTTGTATAGATTCTCGTTTTCTAAAATGTAGGAATTACCTTGTAAACAGGTCCAAACCCACCCTCTCCGAGCTTGTTTACAGGGGAGAAGTTGTTTGTGGCGGCTGATATGCTTGAAAAGCTGAACTGTGGCAAGTTGAAAACTTTCCTCTCACTTCCAGGTGGACTGCTAGTGGTGATGCTATCGCTATCTGCATTCTGCTTGCTGCTAATTTCCAAATTAAGATATAATAGATTCTCACTTCTTTCCCCTGGCTCTGTATTAGCAGTGCGGAAATACTAGTCAGTAAATTTTTAAGGAAAGGCAAGCATGTCATTTGGAAGTACAATAAAATTCAGTGATCTGAAAAACAAGCACAAGAGTTAGGGCCTGTTCTTATTTCTGTAAGATAATCAGCTATAAACACCCCCTTAATATTCAAAAACAACTATAACGTTTACCTTTTTTATTATGTTTTCTTCTCCAGACACGCCACAATATATAAGTCAATGATATGCAGATGAAAAGTGGAATGATAATGAACACTGCCACCAGAACGTTTGCCTGCTTTTTATCTTTAGATTGTAAGAGAAGAACCTCAGAAGATCTTATATATAGATTTGTTTGAGAATTTCGGTCACCAACTGTTTCTCGTGTATCCAGTAGATCACCAATCCATATTGAACATTTGCCATCATTATAAGCATAAGCATTGCATTTGCAGTTGGCCAGACATGCATACCGACAAATTTGATCACTCTCTAAATTCGAAGATACTGAATTGGCAGGCATTGAAACTCCAGATGTATTAGAAAATTCGATACTAGAACACTGCAGGGGCTTAGACCTGATACATCCACCAGACCAGTTAGCAGCCAGCCAATGATCTAGCAAACGAGGGAGAAAACCATTCAAACAACCGCAAGCAGGGGCCATATTTATGTTGCAAACTCCATTTGGACCACATTGACCAAATATTTCACAATAATCTGCAGGTTGGGACGAATATATTCTCCAGTTTTGATTTTCCGTTCTCACCCACTGATTGATCCTTCCATCATAAGTCATGACATATCTGCTAGTAAGGAATATAGAAACATTATAAGTAAAATATTTTTCTTGATCATTTCCGGTGTACCTGAAATTCGTCTGATCAGTTGGAAAAGAATCAAACTCTAAGCCGTTCCAAACTCCACTCCTCCAAAGTATTTTTTGTGAATTTTTCCAGATAAAAAATTCGGGATTACCACTTGAATTCATTCCAAAAGAAAAGATTCCCGGTGCTGGGTCATCGCTAGTCTTCCAAGAAGTGAGGATCAAACTCTTATTATTTCCAAGTTTTGCACCAGGTAGCCAAGTATCTGTTGGATAGTCAAAGCTTTGCCATACAACACTCAATCCGTCACTTAAAATGAAATTTCCTTCGTCGAGTAGTAGGCCCTTATTGGCAACAGAACTATTTGTAGTCCAGAGTAGATCGAAACCACTGTATAGTATCAAACTGCCATCTTCAGAAAGTACTAATCTGGAGTTGTTAGAAATTTGTCGAATAGGCGACTCTCTGTTCGCAACCCAAACTACTGTTTTATCATCTGGACTGCCATAGTACCATATACCAACATAAGAATTAGTTGAATTACCTGGGGAGAAAAATCCCAATTCAAAATTACGTCCCTGGGAGATTAACGTCTGGTTCCCATAGAGAGGTTGACCTGGTGATAAGGTGTCTAGCCCAGTGCTAATCTTTAAATTGTTGAAACTATAAAATAACACAACAATGATTAGCAGCTGAAATGAATCTGGTTTGATAGCCGAAACTATCTTTTTAAAAAGTTGAGTCATAATTGTTTTTGATGTTTAATAAATTTGTTGAACTTAAATCAGTGAGCAAAGTACAAGTTTTTCCACTCAAAACAAGGCATTACTTGAATGCATGAAAATTCCACATCTTTGAAAGTTCAACAAGTTAGTACTAGTAATTGATTTATGTGGGGTTCATGATATTCAAATGTTGGAAAATTTTGGCGTGGACAAGGCCAAGTCCTGATCTGCAGTCAACCATTTAGTACAAGTTCGAACGTTACTCTGACTGTAGTTCTAACAATTCATTCATGTTGAAATTTTTTAACATGATTAGGATTCGGGGAATATTTCAAGTACGTCTAGCCGGGAATCCGAATAATCTTAAGCACTTTACCGATTGGAGCTATGATAGATCTTGTAAAAGTTCATGTTAACATGAGCACTTGAGCAGGTTCCTTTAGATAATGTTAATTGGGTATAATTTGACAAATGTGCTCCTCTTGTCTCTGTTTTTGCCTTGAAAAAACTTGGCAGTGTGAAACTGAGTAAAATTGTAGTTGTTTTACTTTGTCATTAATCTATTTTCCTCCTATTTTTAAATTTCGGAAGCGTGGTGTAGACCATAAACTAAAAAACTGTTGAACATACTAGGATTTTTCCACGAATTGATGTACCATCGACGTTCTAATTAAAAAGGAATCAGAAATTATGGTTTATGAATCACATACAGGGAACATCAGCGACCATCCATCATTGAAGCTGTTAAATAATTCACTGAAAAACTGCTGGCTTTGTCTATCTCGGAGCCTAAGCTACCACCAGATGTAAAAGCAGGGGGTTTAGGAGAAACCAACTGAATGTGCTCATTGCTGAACATATTTAAAACATCAGACATGGTTGGTCTGTCTCCAGGACTTTCTTGAACACACAAGAAGCCGACATGAATGAATCTAACTGGCACAAAGGGAGAAGGAATGCTGAGATTTGAATCCACCAACTCGAGAATCCTGTCTGCTTTCCACAACTCCCATGCCTGTACATTGTACCATAGTAAGACTGCTTAAAAGCTACATATTAATAATACACACGCACTCATACAAAATGATGCCTTGTTTTGGACATAACCATAGAAATAAGAGCAAACCTACATATCCAAGAAGACTAACGCAGCCAGAGTCACGGAAACCAGTGTTCTTTTTCCCACTTATGATCTCCAGTAGCAAGACACCAAAGGCAAATACATCAGACTTTATCGAAAAGGATCCCTCCATGGCATACTCGGGGGACATATAACCGCTGGATTTGATACCATTAAAGAAAAACATTACTCAAAGTACTAGGTACATTTGGAATATAATAAGGTAGGTGTCAAATAGTGTAGATGTGCAACTTTTTACATACTAAGTTCCCACAATCCGGCTGGTGTTTGCTTGCAGTTCATTCCCCCCAAATATTCTTGCCATTCCGAAATCAGATATCTTAGGATTCAGTTCATCATCCAACAAAATGTTACCAGCCTTGAGGTCTCTATGAACTATTCGTAATCTTGAATGTTGATGAAGATAAAGAAGTCCTTGTGTGATGCCATCAATTATGTGAACACGTCTTCTCCAGTCAAGCAGACCTTGTTTACTAGGATCTTTCATCATTCATATATATGTCAAATAATAAAACAGAATGTAAAAGTTCATATCTGACTGAAGGTTATATAAACTGGAAATGTAACCACAGAATATGCTGACCACTAACCAAAAATAAAATGATCCAAACTTTTGTTGGACATGTACTCGTAAATTAGAATCTTCTCGTCTTGATCAATACAACATCCCAAGAGTCTAACAAGATTTCTGTGTTGGAGTCTAGCAATTAGAACTATTTCATTCCTCAACTCTTCCAGCCCTTGTCCAGACCTTTCAGAAAGTCGTTTAACTGCTACTGATTTCCCTCCAAATAAGTTACCCTGGAAGACCGCGTTTACCATTTAGTGCATGTCAACAGCCGCAAATGCCACTAAAGTAGTACTTACTGGAAATATATGTAAGATAGATTTTGATGAATGAAACCCTTGACTTCCCCTGATAACTCAAAATTCATGAATTGTTTTAATTCGATTATGGTTTCAAGGCATGATCTTTTCTTTTCTTTCTCCCCCATTTCTCTTTTTATGGAAAGTGCTTACTGAAACCTCTTTGTATAGACTCTAGTTTTTAAAACTTCAGGATTTACCTTATAAACAGGTCCAAAGCCACCCTCTCCGAGCTTGTTTGCACAAGAAAAATTATCTGTAGCGGCAGATATGCTTGAAAAGCTGAAATGTGGCAAGTTAGAAACTTTATTCTCTCCTCCTAGTGGACTACTAGTGGTGATGCTATCACTGTCTCTGTTCTGTCTGCTGCTGATTTCCAAATTAAGATGCAATAGATTCTCACCTGTTTCCCCCGCCTCTGGAATATTTGAGCAGTACAGAAATACTAGTGAGTAAAAGCATGTAAGTAGAAAGTAGAAAAATATGGATAATACTAATTTCAGTTTAGTAAAAGACAAGCCTGAGACTTAGAATTCAAAAACAAGTCTAACGTTTACCTTTTTTATTATGTTTTCTTCTCCAGACACGCCACAATATATAAGCCAATAAAATGCAGATGAGAAGTGGAATGGTAATGAACACCGCCAGCAGAACATTTGACAGCTTTTTATCTTCAGATTACAAGAGAAGAACCGATAGGTAAGTTGTTAGAAAAAAAAAGGTACTGAATCACTTTACAGTTTACTTTTACTCTTACGTGGAGAAATTCTGATATATAGATTTCCTTGAGACTTCCGGCCACCTACTATTTCGTGTAAATCCAGTAGATCACCTTTCCATAATGAACATTTGCCAGCATTGAAAGCATAAGCATTGCATGAGCAGTTGCTCAGACAATTAAACCGACAGATTTGATCAGTCTCCGTATCTAAAGGTTGTGAACTTGCAGGCATCGAAAGTATAGAGGTATTTAAAAAATCATTTTTGGGACACGGCAAAGGATGATTCCTGATACATCCACCAGAAAAATTAGCAGACTGCCACTGTTGTGGTGAACGGGTGATAAAACCGTCCAAACAACGGCAAGGAGGGATTGAATGCATGTTGCAAACTCCATTTGGACCGCAGAAACCAAAACTATAACAACTGTCTGCAGGTATGAAGCCAATTAATTTCCAGTTTTGATTTTTTGTTCTTACAAACTGATTGATCCGTCCCTTGTTAGTCATGACATATCTGCTAGTGAGGGATGTAGAAATATGATAAGTAAAATATTTAGCTTGTTCATTTTTAACGTAACTGAAATTCCTCTGACCATTTGAAAGAGAAAAAAAGTCGGAGCCATTCCAAACGCCACTCCTCCAAAGTATTTGTATTGAATTCTTCCAGATAAAAAGTTCAGGACTGCCTCTTGGATCCATCTCCATCCCAAAAGAATAGATTCCAGGAGCTGGGTCACCAGGACTCTTCCAACAAGTGAGGATCGAGCTCCTAATATTTCCAAGTTTTGCACCAGGTAGCCAAGTATCTGTTGGATAGTCAAAGCTTTGCCATATGACACTCAATCCATCACTTAAAACCAAATTTCCATTGTCGTGAAGTACCGCTTTAGTGGCATTAGCATAAGTACTATTTGCAGTCCAGATAAAAAAATCGCTCTCCGGATTCCTCCGATCGTAGGAATGCACACACAAAATGCCAGCTTCTATGGATATATAGGATCTATGAAATTGTGGGATGGGTCTTCTGTTGGCAACCCAAACTATTGTTTTATCACCTGGGATGCCGTAGTACCATATACCAACATAAGAATTAGTTGAATCGCCTAGGGAGAAAAATCCTAGTTCAAATTTGCTTTCATTAGAGATTAAAGTTTCTTCAGCGTCTTGACTGAGAGGTTGATTTGAATATAAGGTGTCCAATCCAACTGTAGCCTTTAGATTGCTGAAAACATAAAGAAACATAACAATTATCCACAGCTGAAAAAAAACAATCTGCGATTAATACAAATAATCAAACAAGTGTGTGCATGAGTAAACGAAATCAAACGGAGGAAGAAAAGATATAAACAGAAGAGAGATCCTCGAGTCTAGTTGAAACTGTCTCCTTAAAGCTATTTCGCCTCTCACCGTATGTGCGAGTCGATAGCCTCCCAGGATAAAACGAGGTAGCGGCGGCGTTACGGATAACGAGCACCTTCAGCGAGCTTGAACGGGCACGAAACTATCACCGAGAAAGAGATATTTGTGTTTAGAGGCGAATATGTTTTTGGTGTGTCTAACCCTAACGCCTTAGAGGTGTTTATATAGGTGTAGATAGACTTGTGCGCTACTCTTTTCCATAATTAAATATCATTAATTATGGAATCGGTGTAATACTTGCAAGCTACTCTATTCCATAAATAATCTGAAACAAAATCAGATTAAATATATCAAGACATACACCATATCAATTAATCTGAAACAAAATCAAATTAATTTATGCCATAATATTTGAGCCAAATTATAATGGAAAATAATAATTTCCATTATTAAGAGAATATCATCATATCTCACACATCTTTTAGTCATAATACTCAAAAATATGACTTACCAATATGGGACTTATACCCATATTTTCCAACAATCCCCCACATGGGTGAGATTGGTGATCTTAGTAGCACACACCAGACAGACAGACAGACATGGAGTTTGACTTGGTGATAGTTTCTTCGATCAGATATAGCATACGATAGGTAGAGAATGCTCCTTGAACCTTCGCTCGAGTAAGCATACCGACTTTACTGGTAGACAGTAGACGTGCTTGTCCTTGAACTGTTCGACCGTTTATGTAAACGATGATATACTTATCACTATATCGTTTCTGACTCGTTCAGCTCTCATGAGTATGTCCATTTTGGCCATGGAACATCGTCCTGGTTCTGCAGAAGTTTCTAAAGAATTGTGTCTCGCAATTCTCCTTTGAAGCGGCCCTGTAACGACCGAGGAATTACGCTTGTATTATATTATAATAATAATAATTATGAGTATTATTATGTGATTAAATGTGTTAAGTCGTTGAACCCTAACTGCTATGTGTTATGTGTTGGTTGTTTTGATCCAAACGTGTTTTGGATATTTATTGAGCGTTCTATCGTCAGTTATATATATTATATCAAAACCTGTACAGATCAAAACTATGTTTTAAAAGCCCGTATTTCAAACAAAATCATTGGCCCTATTTTGCCAAAAATGCCCTATACCGTATCGCTATTCTGAACCCCCGGACGTTTTACAAATTGATCTTTTTCGCGAAAAACGACTTTTCCGGACCCCTTCGGGTACCAAAAACCCCACAAAAATCACATTCTTATTTTTATATGATTATGAAATTATCATATATCGTTTTTCTTTGTATTTTTGTATTTTTCACAATTTTTGGGAATTTTTAGTATTTATTTTGTATTGATTGGATATTTAAAAAAAATTCATTATTAATACCCAAAAATTATAAAAATTGGGACCAAATATTTTTATTAGGAGTGTAATTAGACCCTTAATTTTACTTAGGGGTATTATTTTCATAAATATAAATACCTGAATTACTATTAATTAAATCAGTTAATTATACTTAAAAATCAGAAAATAAAAAGAAAATCAGAAAAGGGAATTAGGGTTAGGGTTTGTGAAGAACAGAGCAGGAGGATCAAAGGCGATTTTGATCGTGATTCCGGAGTCCAAATCGAGCGTGTGAGTATTCGTTTTGAAGCTTATGATATGTAGTTTTCAATTATGTGATTCTTTTTAACGTTTGATTGATCGAATTGAAAGTTGTTATTTTCGGGTTTTAATCGCGGATTCGGGTTTGATTTTCTGTGTGTTGTTTGATGTTTTGGTTGTTAGAGTCGTTTAGATAGTTGATTTTGGAGTCGATTGACACCAGTTTCGTCAAATTTGGTTAACGTTTGGAGGAACTCGGTTTTCCGATGAAGTTCATCGGAGAACTTCGACTTGTGGTCGGAGATGGCGGAGGGGGGATTCTCTGATGGTGGTGACGCTGTGGGGCGACGGCTGAAACTCTAGGGAATCGAACGGAGTCAAAAAGGAGGAGAAACGATGATCAGGAGGCTCGTTTTTCGCCTCGCCGGAACCCGTCGCCGTCGCCGGATTCTGGGACGGTGACGGCTGTTCTTCGTGACCCGATAACCCGAGGTCGACCCGGTTTGCAACCCGGAAACGACCCGGGTTTGATCCCCAAAACCTGAAACCAATTCCCTGAATTGTGTTTTTGATTTATTAATTATTTATTTATATTTTAGTAAATCAAAATCAGATTTTAAAAATTCTAATAATTAATTAAAAATTAGTTCTAAATTCTGAAAAATAGTATTATTAATTTCTAAATTATTTTATTAATTTATAAATTCGAATTTAATTATTTAATTAATTATTTAATTATTTATCTAATTATTTATTAGTTATCTAATTAATTAATAATTAGGTAATTAATAATTAGGTAATTAATTAATAAATAAGGATTAAAAATAATTAAATAATATGATTAATAATTCGATAATTAGTTATTATTACGAGTAATGATTCGATAATGAGAATTATTATTCGAGCGATAGTTATTCGAATAATATTGTAGTAATTATTTGTATCGTATAATTAAATACCGATAATTAATTGATTAACGAATCGTATAAGTTTCAGTAATAATGTAATAAGTTCGATAATTATATGAGGATTGCGAGTAGCTCGTATTTATACGAGTAATTAATCGTTGAGTTAGATTATAATTCGAGCACATAGTAGATATTCGATAAATAGCGTATCCGTTAATAAAATCGATTGATTATTTGTAAATAATCGATCTAATCGAATAAATATCGATAAGTTATAAATATTATAATAAAATGTGATTAATCCTAATAATTAGGGATTAATTATTTTAAATTAGTAAATAATTATCTATTAATTATTTATTAGTTATTTATTTATTAAGTGATTAATTATTTCAATAATTAATCACATAATTTTCAATAAATCGTAACTTCTTCATTTTAACTCCAAAAATTATAAAAAAATTATTTTTGACTTTGATTTTTCTTAAATAATTATTTAAAAATTATTTTAGGATTTAAAAGGTTGTAATAATTATCTATATTGAATAATAAATTGAATTATCAGTGTTTAATTCATAACAATTCAACCGTTAGTCCGATTTAAGTGAAACGAAGACCCCTAGACTCAGAAAAATGAGACGAATCCAATAAAAATAGTTGTAAGTTATAATTTATTCTGAAAAAGAGTGGTTTGTTGATAACTGATAGTTCGTAGGTCCTAGTAGGGATATAATTGAGCCGAATAAATCCCGAAAAATTATAATAAAATCAGATAAGACTAGTAATGCAGGTATAAGCCTAGAATTGATTCTAAAAATAATTATAAATCTAGAAATTAATTATGTGCTTTATGTGTTACGTGTTATATGTGATTATGTGCATAAATGTGTTGTGTAAATATATATATATATATATATGCGAGTCAGATAGAAACGCATGGGTAGACTGATAAGGTTGCGTAATATCAATTCAAGATACACGTATATAGTAAATTATCTAAACACCTATCTTTCCATGATTTGTTCAGTGTTAGCAAGGCAGAGCAAGCTAGGGTCAGAAGGCAGTAAGTTAAACCAGGTTAAGTACGCGCAAGGCAAGTTTTTCCCCTATTCTAAATTCAGAATAGTGATTTATATTTCCTTTCTACCATATCAATTCTCTTTGATAATCATTGTTCATATACACTGTTGTCCATTTATTATTACTTGTTCCAGTTTCATTTCAATTCTTGATTTACCCAATTTATTGAATTCCCTGTTCACATTTCAATTCCTTTACCCTTGTTACATATATTCTGGTATATCCTGGTGTTGGGATATATCAATAGCATACCGATTGTTCCGGATGCTCAGCCTTGGACTGGATGGTTACTATAAAGGCTGGGTTTTTCCCAGACCATTAATTAATAGACCATAGTTGCCTGAGTACTCCTTATGTTGGTTGGGTCTATGCAGTTGGGTATAGATCCGCACTATATTCTGACTGATCAGCAGATTATAGTGCATATGTTGGTTCTTGTTTCCAGTCTTGTTCATTTGGCACTCGCCATCATTGGCAAATTATTATCATATACAGATACAGATGGTTGTTCAAACCAGCAGCTTATTGGTTTATTTATTTCTCTTTATTTCTCTCTCTTTATAATATATATATATAAATTGTTGCAGGCTTGTTGAGCAATTTTGGCTCATTTCTTTTATTGTCACTCCTATTGTTTTACAGTTAAGGTAGAGAATGAAACCCATCAGGACCCGCATAGTCAATAAGCGAGTCAAGCAGCGGGACCCTCTTATACCAAGAGTGTTCCTTCCTATTCCCGAAGAGAGCTTTGAATTGCCAGATCAGGTGTAGCAGGATAAGTAGTGATGTTGGGTTGAATAAAAGTTTTGTGTAGTTTGAATAAAAGATTGCGTAGTGAAACTGTAGATAGAATAAAGTTTTGTAATAAAGAGAGTTCTTGAGACAGGTTTTTATTTAGTTGGGTTTGTAATAAAGTGTAGTGCATGATTCTTGTTTCCAACCTCAACCCTTAAAAGATCCTGAGTAGTGATAGTTCGGGATAATTATTATATTAATATTCCGCTTGTGCCGGTATAGTTGGTAATTGTTGTTAATAATGCCCCAAATCTATACCCCGGATTTGGAGGGTGTTATAGGCCCCACTTCTCTCCCACATAGGTAATCTTTATCTTATAGAGTAACCCGCGTTTACTCAACTGAATTCCATGCGTTCACTCCTGAGCTCCATGTATTCATCAAAGATCATTAAAGGCTCAAAGCTTAACCTCGTACCTTACGGGTCTCACTGTTTCCTCATCATAGGAACAGGCCAGAGGTTACCCCCACAGTGATTTGGTCATCATGATTTAGTTGTCCCATTGAACCAAGTTCTTGGGATCTCCAGTCAGCAATGGTTGGGTGTCCACCATGATGCCGTTAAGCAATAAGCTTAAGGCCCATCCCTCTCGATGATTTCTCAACCACTTCTCTTGATAACCCTTTGGTTAGTGGATCCGCGATATTATCCTTTGACGGTATATAGTCAATAGTGATAATTCCGGTTGAGATCAATTGTCTAATGGAACTGTGTCGTCGTCGTATATGACGAGACTTTCCATTATACATCGTGCTCTGTGCTCTGCCAATAGCGGATTGACTATCACAGTGAATCCCTATTGCAGTTACAGGCTTTGGCCATCTTGGAATATCCTCCAGAAACTGACGTAGATATTCAGCCTCTTCGGCGCATTTATCTAGTGCCACAAACTCAGCTTCCATCGTGGAATGAGTTATCACCGTTTGTTTTGAGGATTTCCATGATATTGCCGCTCCAGCTAATGTAAACACATAGCCACTCGTAGACTTAAGTGCTTTCTTGCTAGATATCCAATTTGCGTCAGTATATCCTTCTAATACTGTTGGGTATCTGCCATAGTGCAGTCCATAGTCTCGAGTTCCCCTCAAGTACCTTAGTACCCTTATAATCGCTTTCCAGTGATCAGCTCCCGGATTACTCGTAAACCTACTCAACTTGCTAATTGAGTATGCAATGTCTGGTCTTGTACAACTCATGAGGTACATCAGACTACCAATTATCCTCGAGTATTCCAATTGGGAAACAACTACACCTTTGTTCTTGGATAGGTGCAAAGTCATATCCACAGGTGTCCTAGCTTTCTCAAAGTCATCCTTAAGAAACTTCTCAAGGATCTTGTCAACATAATGTGGTTGACTTAATGCGAGACCCTCTGATGTTCTAGAAATTTGAATTCCCAGAATTACATTTGCTAGTCCCATATCTTTCATGTCGAACCTTGATTTCAACATATCCTTTGTAGATTTGATAACTTTATCATTGCTTCCAGCAATAAGTAGATCATCTACATATAGTGTCATCATGACATAGCCATTGTCATTCTCCTTGATATAGCTGTTCTCGTTATCCTTGTAATAGGCACAGCTATCACATTCATTGATTTTGAAACCATTGGCCAACACGACCTCATCAAATTTTTCATGCCATTTCATAGGCGCTTGTTTCAAACCATACAATGATTTCACCAATCTACACACTTTCCTTTCTTGTCCTGGGACAACAAACCCTTCAGGTTGTTCCATATAGATTTCTTCATCTATGTCTCCATTTAGGAAAGCTGTTTTCACATCCATTTGATGTACAGTTAGATTACGCATTGCGGCAATAGCAAACATCATCCTTATGGACGTTATTCTCGTTACAGGAGAATATGTATCAAAGTAATCAAGGCCTTTTTGTTGCTTGTATCCTTTAATTACAAGTCTGGCCTTATACTTATCAATAGTGCCATCAGTTTTCAACTTCTTCTTGAAAACCCACTTGCTACCTAATGGTTTGCAACCAGTTGGCAAGTCCACTAATTCCCAAGTATGATTTTGCATAATTGAATCAACTTCATTCTTGATGGCCTCTTTCCACATAGGCCCATCAGGTGAGGTAACCGCCTCCTTATAAGTTTTTGGGTCACCTTCTTCGAGCAAATAGGTCATAAAATCAGACCCATAGGATTTCTCCGTTCGTTGTCTTTTGCTCCTTCTCACTACCCCCACATTTTCGTCTTCACTTTCGTCACTCTCATTATCGTAATCTACAGACTCATGAGATCGTTTAGACGTCGTAGGTTGTTGGTTTCCTGGATTACAGGGAAACATCGTCTCAAAAAATGAGGCATTCCTTGATTCCATAATGGTATTCTTTTGAATATCAGGAATCTTGGATTTATGAACAAGAAACCGATATGCAGTGCTGTGTGGAGGATATCCGATGAAGACATAATCCACAGTCTTAGGACCTATCTTCACCTTCTTCGGTGTAGGGATCAGTACCTTTGCAAGGCACCCCCACACTTTCAGGTGTTGGTAACTTGGTTTCTTTTTCTTCCACATTTCATAAGGACTTACATCCTTATTCTTGCGCATCGTAATATTTAAAATATTATTTGCGCTTAAGATGGCTTCTCCCCACATCGATTGTGGGAGCCCAGAGCTTAACAACATCGCATTCATCATCTCTTTCAGAGTGTGATTCTTCCTTTCAGCCACACCATTTGACTGAGGGGAGTATGGTGCAGTGACCTCATGGATTATACCATGTTGTGAACAGAATTCCCCAAACGGTTCAACATATTCACCTCCACGATCACTTCGTATCGTTTTGATTTTCTCAGTTTGTTGTGTCTCAACTTCTTCCTTATAGATTTTAAATTTATCTATAGCTTCGTCTTTGCTTTTCAACAAATATACATAGCAGTATTTTGTACAATCATCAATGAATGTAATAAAATACTTGTTTCCTCCTCTTGTTGGAGCGAATTTTAAATCACATATGTCGCTATGTATTAGGTCTAGCACTTTGGTGTTCCTTTCCACACGTTTAAATGATGATCTCGTTAATTTTGCCTCAACACAAGTCTCACACTTATGTTTTGGATCGATAGTAAGTTTAGGTATGTATTCTTTTGCACTTAAATGTCGTAAAGTGTCATAATTTACATGTCCTAATCTAGCATGCCATAAATTAGGAGACTCAAGCAAGTAAGCAGAAGAATTCTTCATTTCATTATCGTCCTTAACGGACATTACATTGAGCTTAAAAAGCCCATCAGTTAAATAACCCTTGCCTACAAACATACCACTCTTAGACAAAATAACTTTATCTGACTCTATTACAATGCGAAAACCATGCTTATTCAACAGAGAACCAGACACAAGGTTCTTGCGAATATCAGGCACATAAAGTACATTCTTCAAAGTCAGATTCTTCCCAGAGGTCATCTTCAGGATCACCGTGCCTTCACCCTCAATGGTAGAAGTTGCTGAATTCCCCATGTAGAGCTTCTCACCAGCATCTGAAGCTTTGAGGCTAGAGAAAACCGCCTTGTCTGAGCAAACATGCCTAGTAGCACCAGTATCAATCCACCATTCACGTGGATTAGAACCGACCAGGTTCACTTCAGAGACCGTAGCACAGAGGTCTATGTCACCCATCTCCTTGGAGATATTCTCTACCATGTTTGCTTCTTTCTTCTTGTTGGGCTTCTTGGGCTTCTTGCAGTCAGAAGACCTATGACCAACTTTATCACAGTTGTAGCACTTCCCTTGAAATTTCGACTTCGAAATTCCTCCCTTGGGTGCCAGCTTTGCCCCTTTACCAGAATTAGCCTTCTTGGGCTTGGAGCTTTGAGCATGCTCCACCATGTTTGCCTTCTCAGTGGCAACATTAACTTTCTTCTCGGACCCTCTGTTGTCTTCTTCAATACGAAGTCTAACAATAAGATCCTCCATAGACATCTCCTTTCGCTTGTGCTTAAGGTAGTTCTTGAAATCTTTCCATCCAGGTGGAAGCTTTTCAATAACAGCAGCAACTTGGAAAGACTCACTTATGACCATTCCCTCAGCATGAATGTCATGAATGATCACCTGCAGTTCATGCACCTGACTGACCACAGTCTTAGAGTCTGCCATCTTATAATCAAGAAAGCGGCCAACAATCCACTTCTTTGCCCCAGCGTCCTCGGTTTTATACTTATGGTCAAGTGACTCCCATAAGACCTTAGCTGTTGGCTTCGCGCTATATACGTTATACAACGAGTCAGACAAACAATTTAACACATAGTTCCGACAGATGTAGTCGGAGTGCTTCCAAGCATCAGCAGCATACACAGTCTGCATGTTACTCTCAGCAGTGAGCAACAGTGGTTCTTCCTTAAGGAAGCGATCCATATGCAACGTGGTCAGATAAAAGTGCATCTTTTGTTGCCAACGTTTGAAGTTCGTTCCGTTGAACTTCTCAGGTTTTTCAGCATGTGCAGCAGGCACAGTTGGCATAACAGGTGCAGCAGGCACCACGGGTGGAACAGATGGTACGTGCGTCTGTACTACAGGTGTATGCACACCAGTAGGCACCGCAGGTATGATCGGAGGAGTGAATCCTGTCGATATCTGTCCAAGAGGAACACTAAACTGTCCAATGACAGTGTGTCCCACAGGCACATGTCCCGAATGCACATGTCCAACAGGCGTTTGACCCCCATCAGATCGTACGATCCGTGCGTTAGGGTTAATCGGCTGCTGGTGAACCCCATCAGATCCAGTGATCTGTGCGTTGGGATCAGCCGTCATGTTCATCGAATCGTTCACAGTTTGGTTCTCCATCGATCTGTTACTCAACAAAACAAGCAGATACAGATGTATCAGTCACAGATGTATATAAAATAAATAGCTTTAAGATTGTGAAAACAATCTGCGATTAATACAAATAATCAAACAAGTGTGTGCATGAGTAAACGAAATCAAACGGAGGAAGAAAAGATATAAACAGAAGAGAGATCCTCGAGTCCAGTTGAAACTGTCTCCTTAAAGCTATTTCGCCTCTCACCGTATGTGCGAGTCGATAGCCTCCCAGGATAAAACGAGGTAGCGGCGGCGTTACGGATAACGAGCACCTTCAGCGAGCTTGAACGGGCACGAAACTATCACCGAGAAAGAGATATTTGTGTTTAGAGGCGAATATGTTTTTGGTGTGTCTAACCCTAACGCCTTAGAGGTGTTTATATAGGTGTAGATAGACTTGTGCGCTACTCTTTTCCATAATTAAATATCATTAATTATGGAATCGGTGTAATACTTGCAAGCTACTCTATTCCATAAATAATCTGAAACAAAATCAGATTAAATATATCAAGACATACACCATATCAATTAATCTGAAACAAAATCAAATTAATTTATGCCATAATATTTGAGCCAAATTATAATGGAAAATAATAATTTCCATTATTAAGAGAATATTATCATATCTCACACATCTTTTAGTCATAATACTCAAAAATATGACTTAACAATATGGGACTTATACCCATATTTTCCAACACAACCATCTTCTTAAACCGTTGCAGGAATTTTGATGATCACAAACACAATACAGCTTTTTCCGGTACTCAGACAAGGCCTTGAATGCATGAAAATTCCAAATATTTAGTATCTGGAAAATTTTGGTACGCGCACGGCAAACTCGTGGTCTACGTTTCAGAGTCAACCTTAAGTTCTTTAGGGCTAGTTTACTCACATCTCAACTAATGCTGAACATGATTAGCACAACATTGATGTAGTCATGACCCCACTTAAATCCGTACATATTGAACATAGGATCTTGGGTAGTAAAACCATATTGAACATAGGATCTTGGGTAGTAAAACCCCAGCCTCAACCATATGGCTAGAACTGTAAATGTAGGTACGGAAAACCAATTTACCTGTTGTGCTAGATTTAGGGGATGAATAGCATACATCAAAAACTTATTTTGTTAAATTTTATAAATAAAAACATCAAACATATGAATTGTGTAAGAACTACTCTCTTTTAATCAAAATTTTTACTATAAAAACATTTTATCCTAAACAATATTATACTTATAAAAGCTTTAAAATATTCAAAACTCTTAAGCAACCCATCACTTTAATAAAACTCAAGTTCTTAAAAAAATACAATTTTCAGAATCTTATATTTATATTCTATAACCTTAAATTAAGTAAAACCAAACTTTAGGGGAGGAATGAAGTATAAAATTGGAAATATGGAATGAAAATGAACATAAATAGTAGGACCCTGAACGATGTAACTGGAACAAGAAAAAAAAGCTTTTAAGAATCTGAAAATTTAGTTGAATCCGGCTCCACGACTGTCTAACAAAAACACGACCTAAAAGGCCAACATTTATGATGGGTTGAACATGGGACTAGGGGTGTACACGGATCAGGTTGGGCGGGTTGGGAGAATTTAGCAACCCAACCCAATTAGTTCGGGTTTTCAAAATTTCAAACCAATCCAAACCGTTTAAATTTGTAACCCAAACCAATTTGTATACTTCGGTTTGGTTCGGTTTGGATCGGTTTGATCGGTTTATTAAATATACAAAATTAATATAAAAAATTATAATAAAACATAAGGTTTCAAAATTTAGAACACTTGAAAATAGTTCAAAACAATATTACAATCCTCCGTATTGAATAGTCTTAAGCATCTAATTTTCGACATCAAAAGTACTAATAATATTACTTACAGCTTCGTCAAGCGATGGTGGATGAGAAAAGTATGCTTTGGGCATATATTGGATACAGCTTGTGTCACTTCAGTTGTGTGCGGCTGCTGTCCCCGGAAAACGAAAAATCTAAAGCCAACCAAAATTCCATACTGAACTCTAATAATCAGAATCTATATTCTTTATTAATAAGTCAGACCATCATATATAATTTGGTGTAAAAATACCAAAATATCAAAGTATCAAATTTTCTATTCTCTATAAATTTTGTTATTAAAACAAATCGACTTCCCTTCTTTGTAAATTTTATTTTCTTTGCAAACTACCTAGTAAATTACCAACACGAATTACCTTATATTTTATGTAAATTTTATTTATTTATAAATTATATTAAAAATTTATTAAGTTACGTTAAATTAAGTAAAATAATATATATTTACTTTTATTTTGAAAAACTACTTACTACAAAGTAAACTATTAACATGAATTGATTTTAATTCTCTGTAAACTTTATTTTCTATCAGTTAGTGTCAAATCTAGTGTCAGTTTACTTTTAAATTGGATAATATAATTTTAAAAATAATTAAGTAATAGCAAATAACTTTACTAACATTTATTAACTTTTAAACTGAAAATTATTGATTTAACGATCGTATTTTTTACTATCCATCACAACGTTTATTTACTTAAAATTAAAAAACATATTTTAACAATAACAAATTTATGGGTTGTATTTAGATTATATTAAGTAATATTAAATTAAGTTTAATAACATCTATTTACTTTTAATTTGTAAATTAATTTTTATCGATAATTAAGTATCAAATAATATTAATTAATATTAAATTATCTAAAAAACAAATATTTGGTTCGTAAGATAGAGATACAATTCGTTTCACAAAAATAAAACTAATATGTTAGATTTCTATATCAAGTAAAACAATGCAAAACTAGAATTAAAGTGAAAAATTTCATAACTGATTCGATCTCTTTTTTGCAAGTACTAATTTTATATTAGATAATAATATATTAATTTTAATTCGTGTTTCGCACAGATTGTGAATAATTCTCTACAAATATTAATTCGATATTTTTAGTCTCAACCCCGTGTTTCGGGTCATCAACTATCAACTATCAACTATTAACTATCTATACTAATAAGCGAAACCATATTTAGGTCTCAAATCTTGGTACTCACTAAAAAATTATACAACTATTTTTAAAAAATTATGTAATAAAATCTCAATTGACAAAAATTAACTTACACTCTATGTAAATTTTATTTTCCTTCAAATTTTATTTGTTGTTGAACATCCAAGCGTCACTTTACTTTACTTTAAAATAATCGTATTAGTAAGATAACATATTAGAGTTACATTTAACTTCAATTTTTTTAATTAC
The DNA here is from genome assembly GCF_009905375.1 of Apium graveolens. NCBI lineage: Eukaryota > Viridiplantae > Streptophyta > Magnoliopsida > Apiales > Apiaceae > Apium > Apium graveolens. The sequence goes on from NC_133647.1 coordinate 177,329,908, forward strand.
ATATTTTAACAGCATTTTATCTATTATATTTAGATCTGTATTTTACACGGATTATGAGTTTCAATTTTATGCAAATAATAATGTGATATTATTATTTTTAATTTCGGATCCGTGCTTCACACGGGTTACCAACTAGTATTATATAATTAATTTAGTCGTTACCAACTTAAATTTTTCGTTAATATTTTTATATTTTCATCTATATTATATATAATTTTAATGAATAAAAAAATAGAAATATGATCAAAGCTACATTTTTTTGCCGGAAAACAACTTCATCTTGAAAACTATTTTTCTAAGAATATATGTATATATACATATATTCACGATTTTAGAGGTTTAAATCATAAATGTTCTTTAATTCTTAATTCTTTCACTTAAATTGATCTATAATTCATAAATTAGAGTTTAGAAATTTTATTTTTTCAATTATATAATAATTTTAATATATATATAGATATATATATATAATTATAAATTTTTAATAAAATAATTAGAAAAAACTATAATCCTAGTGTATGGTTATAGCTTAGTAGGCTAAGAACATCTCCAACAGACTTCTAATTCACTATTTATAAATAATAAAACTAATTGGTTATTAATGATTTAATATGTCCTCATCTCGAACAATACTTTTTAAAATAACTCTTTAATATATTTTTTATTATTAAAAATTATTGATAATATGTCAACTCAGCACACAACTCAGCTTAATAAAATTAGTAATATCAAAGTTAGTTAGTTTTTAGTTTTCGCGCCATTTTCTTATTTCAAAATTCTCTGTATATAAACAGTTGTAAACTCTCATTGTAACTAACCTTTCTTCTTCAATTCAAGACCTGTTTTTCTTGCTTTGCATTTAACAAATTATCATGGTATCAAAGCTTACGAAACACATTTTAATGGCAATCACAGTGATGATCTTCATGATTACGTAAAGATTTACAAATTGCGTCTTCTTCTTTTACATCGTCGGTGTTTTGTTCATCGTTACTAATCTCTCATCATTGTTTTCATATCGGCGATGGGTGATTCTCTAATCAGGTATTGTTCGTTCATCTCTGAATATCTACTGATTATATATACATATAAATCGTGCGTTCTGAATTTTATTGGTTTTCTGAGTAATTGTGTAGTTGATTTCTTCTTTTCGCACATCAATTATGATGATTACGATTCGAACAATGATGATATATGATTTTTGTCGTTGAATTTTCTGGAAATGTTTCATTTCATACTATAAAACGTATTTCTTCTGGATAAAATTTAATGCACACAAAGTGTTTGATAATAAGTACGATCCGTGAATAGTGAAAAATTTAGAAAGTTTGCGATTGTTTTCTTGAGATATGGATGCACGCAATCAAGGAAATAAAAATTAGACTCAGAGTAATTAAAATAATGTTGATCTGATCAAGAATATATTATATTCATCCATCAGATGTTAGTACTTCTCAGTTAGTGTCTGTGAAGTTAATGGCAATGGTTTTCATAACTGCAAAAGATCGATGCTGCTTACTTTATCAGCAAATAATAAAATCGATTTTGTGGATGGTTCAATAGTGGCACTGTTTCCTACAACTGTTGAGTATAAACACTAGGAACGATGCAATAGTTTGGCGATTTCATGGCTGTTGTTCAATCTCGATGACAACATAGCTAAGAGTGTGTTGTTTATGCATACTGCGAAAGAGATTTGGGATGATTTGGAGGAACGATTTGGATATATGTCTATTATATAGGATAGACTTAATGACACTAATACCTCTCTATATTCCACTTGCAATAAATGCACCTGCCAATTGACTCAAGGGATTCAAGCTAAACAACAAGAACAGAAGTTACTGCAGTTTATAATGAAACTGAATGATGATTTTTCTGTAATAATACCGTCGCTAGAGCCTGAGCACCAAAAAGCTCGTTAGCCTCCAAGTATTATTGGAGGACAAAATCTTGGTAGTCTACCGGGGAAATAGATTGAATTGACCATTCTTTGACGTGTTTAGTATTGCCAACAATCGTGTCTTTTCCTCGAATTCCCTAGGCAGGTTGAAAGAAGGCCCCTGGCTTCTGTTTGGTACGCAGGGGTTGGCTGGGGCCTTCTTCGTCACCGTCTCTTATTTGAAGTAGAAACTAAGGGAAGCGATCCCCGAGGCGCGGGTCCTTGAAGACCTTTCCGACGCGCTTCATCTTGGTTGTTTTCAGGTCCTTAGGCTTGGTAGCCTCTTCGATCCTCTCAGCCACTGCAAAAATTAAAGGAAAAGGGATTGAAAAGATAGTAAACAGGTAAGGAAAACAAAATACAACTAAAAGGAAGGAAATATACCTTGCTTAGAAACAGGAGAAAGACCGCGTTCAACAAGAACTGTCTCTCTAATGAGGTCCCAGGAATATGATGTCCCATTATCCTGGGTAAGGAGGTTGAAGGCCTTAGTCTCCTTCTCAGTCAAGACGATGTCGTCAACAGCTTGCCTAAAGGACGAGCGAAAGAGAGTCCCCCAGTCACCGCCTTCCCCGTGGACGTAAAGAAACTCTTTCTTCCACCCCAAGTTGTTGTCAGGGATGGACTTCCCGTTCACTATGTGGGGAATTGTGGGGCGCTGGTTCAAAGAAACCCACCCCAAATTCTTGTCGGGGCTATTCTTGAACTGAAATATCTTTCTGAACACGGCGACCGAAGGAGGAACGTCGTGCTTGACGCATTGCAACAAATAGCAAAGGATCAGCCTCCAAGAGTTTAGAGGGAGTTCGCAAGGGCTGATGCCCACATCTGCTAGTAAAACTGGAATGAAAGGATGGAAAGTAAGTCTAATACCTGCCCTCAAGGTGTCCCAAAAAACACATAAGGCGTCCTTGTTCCAGTGGCAAGGCCTGTCAGCAGGGCCCGCGAGAACTAGCTTGTACGGCTCCTTGATCTTGAAGAAAGATTTCATTTTGTCCAACACCTTTGGATCCCGAAAAATGCTGACATAATCAAACGCGTCTAGATGTGCGTTGGATGGATACTCGTCCCCTCAAGTATTGCTCATATCAATCAAAAAGTATACCTTGATCGGATGGGGAACTCGTTCGACTTCTTTGCCACGTTCATCTTGGCCAAATGGGCTAATTTCTTATCCGCCATCTAAGGAAGTGGAAAAGAAAACAGTTTTTAGACACAAACTTTATACGTAAAGAGTGCATAAAAATGAATAAAGTAAAGAAAGTATATGTCATACGTAAAATAATGCTGGAAAAAAGGGCTGATTTGCTGGAAAGAAAGCTTCGAGGGACTAAAACTCCGACCTACAATTATCCTTACGCCTCCAAGATTTTTGAGAGAAAAAGAGAGGAAGCGAATTTAGAAATAAGAAGTCAGGAGTGAACAACTCCACTCACTCCTTTATATATGAAAGGAGGTGAAGTTGAAAAGGCAAAAAAGGCCTAATAAGTTGGAAGCCCAAAGAAAAAACCCACATTCCGGAACTTTCCAGAGTATAGTTGAAAATTCTTAAAGATTTCTAAAAATAATTAAATGAAACATAAAATCCAAAAAGGATTTGGATAAGAGAGGCCCAATTCAAGGCCCAAATCCAAAGAGGATTTGGAAATATTGAAGGCCCAAGTCAAGGCCCAAATCCAAAGAGGGTTTGAAAACATGAGAGGCCCAATTCAAAGCCGAAATCTAAATTGAATTTGAAAAAGATCAAATTAGAGTGCCAATTAGAAAAAGACCAGGCCGAAATCCAAATTGGATTAGGGAAAGCGCAATAAAATCAACTCATCTAAATAGACCAGGATCTAGGTCGAGGTTGAGGTCGTGAATTCTATTCGAAATCTTTCGAACAGGAGCAAGAAAAACATCCACCTAATAGACCAGGATTGAGGTCGCGTATGAGGTCGTGAATCATGGTCGAATTTATTCGAACATGAGCCAAAAAATGACCAATATTTCGACCAAGATCTTGGGCGTCCCAATAAAATCAACTCGTCTAAATAGACCGGGATCTAGGTCGAGGTTGAGGTCATGAATCCTATTCGAATATATTCGAACTGGGGCCAAAAATTGACCAGAATTTCGACCAAGATCCAGGTCGTCAAAACGACTAGGATCCAGGTCGAAATCCTGGTCGTATGCATTCGACCAAGCATCAGGTGTTGGCCATAATTTCGACGAGGATCCAGGACGAAATTTCGACTAGGATCCTGGTCGAAAAAAGGTAGAAAATTTCAGAAAAATTCCTGAAAGTTGGAAAAAAATACTGGAAATTGCTAAAAATTCCCAAAAAAGGGAAAAATAAGCGAAAAATCCCGGAAAATCAGGGAAAATTAGAAAATAATTTTCAAAAATAATTTTTGATAAAATAATCTTGAAATATTAAAGAAATAATACATGTGAGTATCAAATTATTTTGGAAAATTAGGAAAAAATCCCAGAAATTAAGGGAAAATTCTTGAAAAATACCAGAAAATTCCTAAAAAAGAAGGAATAAGGTAAAGAAAATAATAGGGAAGTTTTAAAACAACCCTGAAGTCATGTGCAAGGAAAATCGTTGTAAATGTGTAGGTCGCTCCACGCTTTACGTAAAAACGATACCCTGTAAGGGAACAAATGAACTTAACTTCTGCAAAATCTCTTACAATTTCTCAAAAGTTGGGGGGGGAATGATATGGGCCTAAAGTTAGCTTATGAATATAATTAAGGTTGAATTAATTAGACTTGATACGGTCCAATAATGAAGCCCAATTAGAAAGAGCCCAAAATTCTGAATATTAATTAATTTCGTAATTAATTAAATAAGGGAGAAATCAGCTGTTAAGATGAGTCCTAGCGAGGATATAAATTCTTGTAAATTAGCCTCCAAGGGACCTAATAGGATAAAAAATCAGTTTCCTACTTTCTAGGACTCCAAAGTCCATTCTAATTCTGAGACTTGCTCACCAAGTCTCCTAGATCTAGTCCAATTCAAGGACTCCCAACACCTATATAAGGGGTCTCACTATCTGGCTTGATTCTTTAACTCACAGAGATACGTATGCATCTCGTAAAAGCAGAGTTAAGTTACGAAACACGAGAGCAGCCATTAAAGGTTTTGAGCTCCCGAACTTTAGTAATAGATACATCAATTAATATATCCTGGTTTTCAATCCATGACATCAACCATTTTATTTGATTTTTTTATAAATATTACTTAATCAACATTTTATTTTATATTAATTATTATAATTGCTAATATAAAATAAAACATGATATCAATATTTTAAGCCAATTATTTTTGGACTATTTTAACGTTTTACAATAATCTCTTCTGTATATTATTACATAAAAAATATATAACAAAATTTTTGTATTATCACTTTAAGCATGATTATGTTAATGATTATGTAATATATAACATACAAATATTAATTTATAGTATCAATATAATTTTTTAATAATTTTCATACCGCACGTAGCGCGACTTTATATCTTAGTGATTAATTAAACATAAGATAGAATAACAGCTCATATCCTGGCCACAATGTAATCGAAGGGTTGTGAGCTACTAATATAAATAACAAAAACATAACAAACTTGACGGACAAATGGATGGTAGTGATCGCGTTACGGTTTGGTCTGGTTCACGTTAAATATTAAATCGGAACCAAATCAAATAATTGTGGTTTTGTAACATTCGAACCATCCCAAACCTTGTAATTTAATAAAATCAAATCATTTGGTTCGATTTTATCCGATTTGATTTAGCGATTTTTGGCGGTTTAAGGCCTCTCTTGTTAATGAACTCGGAAAATAAAATTATATTTCTTCTATCTAAACATTTTTTTTTAAAATTCAAATAATTAATTAAATAATTATTCTTTCATATCAAAGTTAATCACTCATATTAATTACAAATAACTAATATTTAATAACATGTTGATCTATTTACTTGTAACAAATAAATATTCAATGCAAAACATATATAAAAATCTTCATCATTATTTTTAAAGAAAAATAATGTGAAATCTATTAATATGTATGATAAGTTGGTGGTTATTTGATAAGATTTAACATGAATTTAGTTTGTGATTATATGATAAAATTGTTTTACATAATGTAAATATAAAGCAACACACACACACATATATATATATATATATACAAGTTCAATCAGGAGCCAACGTGAGTTGGGGAGGATGGACAACCAACCCACCGCAATGTTTCATTGCGGGAACATACAATGTTACAATAATTAAAATAAGTAAATATCAAAATATTTTCATTTATTATTATAATATTTATTATTAAATATTTGAATATATTATTTTCATTTTAATGTTTCAATACTTTTAAAATATTAAATATTAAATATAATATTTAATAATACTATAAAAATATTTTATAGTATTTTTTAATATACAGTCTTTAATCATAAATATATAAGAATAATATCTTATTAAATTAATATTTATGTAGATAAAAAAGTATTGATAAATGAATTAATATAGAAAAAGTGCAAAAAGGGAAATGGGGATGTGGGCCACAACCGCAATGTTTCATTATTGCGACTACCGCAATGAAACATTGCGGCTGTGGCGGATCCCAGCCTTCCGTTTACAGTTTCAACGGTCCTGATTTGTTGGTTGTAAGGAGACCATATGCAACTAAGATGGTAAGATGGTGGATAAGGACCCATATATATATAGCCTTTTAAATTTTCTAATCGTATGTTTGTTTTTCATGGGATTACAATTAGAGAATTATAATTCTTTAAAAAATGACTTGTAAAAGGGGATAAAATAATACCTTCTCCCACCAAGTATCACTAAGTATTCGAGGAGATTATAGTTGTATACTCTAATTCAACAAATCAAATATGAGATAAGATAATTTAAAGAATTATATATAACCGTTCACTGTTTTTTTACAAAACAAACATGAGATTGAAAAATTTTAAGGATTATAATCATATCCCAACTTAATACTATGAAACAAATATGGCCTATAATTATTTTCTTATAAAATTAAATAAAAATTTGTAAAAAGAAGCGCATTTGTAATATAAATTTACATGCAAATATAAATCATTTATGTGAAATAACTAATTTCCACTTGAACATGCTTATTATCTCAATTCTCAACGACCGTTAATCCATTTTAACGATAAACGACTAATTTATTTCAAAAAAAACGATAAATGACTAATTGTTTGAAAAATTGATAATTCAAGATTTCAAGTATACACAACACGCAGACGGCAGAACGGACATAAGTCAGTCATTCAAATTGCATTCAACTCAGCTCCAACTGAAAACTTCGGAGCGGTAACTTCAAATTTAGTCGAGTAAAACTCACGCCGACACCACCAATACATTCAAACTGTTTGATATAAGTCCTCAAAGAAAACTACAACTTTTTTGAGTTGGTTCTTTTTCTGAAACATGGATTGGATTAGACGCATTAGCTCAACTACAAGATATCGAAGACAGGTTATAGCATTTGGGGTTGTTGTAGTAGCAACATTCTTGATTTTTATATCTATGAATGGACAAAGAAGTCGAAAAAGATTGGATCTTGATCAGACTCAGTCTAGTGGTTGCCAGTTTCCAGCATTTTATAACTTTGGTGATTCGAATTCCGATACTGGTGCTGTTTCAGCTACGTTTGGTCGGCTTTCTCTTCCTAATGGCCAGACCTTTTTCCGTAAACCTGCTGGGCGGTACTGTGATGGTCGTCTTGTTATCGATTTTATAGGTAAAGATATTATTATTGGTTAACATTTTCTTTGCGAGTAATGATATGATCCCGAAAATTTGTGATATTGACTGTATGTCAATATAGTTTTTTGGTTGCGTAAGGCGTAGACGTTTTGGCACATCATTTCTCGATATATTTTTTAATTTATGTGCCCACATTGTTCAATTCATGCGTTGTTAATTCAACATAAGTAACATCTATCTGCATTATCTGCACTTTTAGACTATAATGCTGGATGTGGATTTTTTCTGATATTGGTAATGCTGACAAATTGTGGCATGGTCTTAGCATATGTTGATCCCGATGTATACTTGTTCTTATTATCTGGAAAAAAAATATCAAATAAGTGCTAATTAGCAAGTTTTAACAAGATTACGGCTCCGTTTGGTATTGCTGTTATAGACAGCTACAAAAGTTTTTTGCTCAAAAGCTGTCAGAAAGGTGTTTGGTAAATTCTAAAAGCTGCTGCCTGAAAAGGCGTTTTTGGTCTAAAAGCTGCTATTAGCAAAAACATGTCCTCTGTGCTTTTGGAAAAAGCTATTTTCAGCTTTTGCATGAAGTAACTATCAATTTCACCATCAAACCTTCTCAAAAATATTATTTTTATATATTATATCTCAAAATATACATAAATTAAAGAAATTACCAAACAATCATCTAATTTTCCTGACAGCACTTTTTCCGCCAACACTTTTTCTCACAGTACAGCTGTTCCAAACAAAGCTTACAGTAGATTTGTGGTAATGATCTACTATGGGTACTATGTAATATTGTAACGTAAGCAACCTAGAAAAGAAGAAAATGGAAATAAGTAGCTTAGTCATCCTAATGTATTTAGGCCAAAAGAATGTCTGGGCATAATCTTGCTTTATGACTGGAAAATATGCGGTAATGTTGCCTCGACAGCCTGTTAGGAAACATAATAAATAGGATAATTATTAAATCAGTTACAAATCTGAATAATTAGTGTGTGAGTCAGTTATGGATTTCAAAGGGAGGATTTGGTGGGAATAATAATATTTTAGCTTTAATTTAGGGATTGTGAGTAGAGGTTGAGGTTATAAATAGGGAAGCCATTTATATGTTTGGGAAATGAAGAAATAAGATTGACTTATGTGTGTTTGTGGAGAGTGGGTGGTCTCTCGAATACCACCTAGTTGTGTGTGCGTGTGTTTATCGATAAAAGAATTCGTTTCTTTTTATATATATATCCAAAGAGCGGGCCTGGACAGGTCCTAACAGTGGTATCAGAGCACCTCTGTTCTTGGGGCAACGACAAGTGCAAAACAAGTTGAAAATCGAATCGACGACTTCCAGGGAATTTTTTTTGTAAAGATGCAAGCAAAATTTTTGAAGTTGGATATTGAAAAGTTTCAAAATGACATTTCTTTCCTCAAAGAAGGTATGGTTGCCATACTTACAAAAATGGACAGCTATAGTCGCAAGACTACTGGACCATCTCCGCCTGCTCGTGAAGATTCGCAAGGCTTGGAACAGGCCAAGAAGTCAGTCCACGAAATTGAGGAGAATCTGAATGGAATACAAGCGAATGACAGAGAGCTTAAATCAGATTTTCAAAAAATTGATTTTGGAAAATTTCAAGAAGATGAAAGGGCTCGTCAGCAACCACCAATATTGGAGGTTTTAGGGCAGACTCCGTTAAATTCTAATAGTGGCAACAACAAAGAACAAGAGACTTGTTTGTTTGATGTCTCATCACCTCCAAACTCATCTATGGACTCTTTATCACAAATACTTGAAATAGTCATATTCGAAGGCTTAAAACTTGAAGGTGGGTCGTTGAAGGCTGAAAGTTATTTTGACAATTATTTTGAATTAGTAAACCTCTCAACGCCAACTAAGAAGGTCTGGTCGGCTGTAGTATACTATGTAGTATACTCGAGAAATGATCTTTTGTTCTTGGACTATTGCGGGGAATGTCAACGGCCTTCTTGTAACTGGGAGGAATTTAGAAAATTATTGGCGGAGAGCCAGGGGTTCTCGATTAGAAAGAAAAGGAAAAAGAAAGAATGAAACTATTTTCTCATTTGAACCTTGAGGACAAGGTTCAAGTTTGGGCGGTCGGTAATGTTAGGAAACATAATAAATAGGATAATTATTAAATCAGTTACAAATCTGAATAATTAGTGTGTGAGTCAGTTATGGATTTCAAAGGGAGGATTTGGTGGGAATAATAATATTTTAGCTTTAATTTAGGGATTGTGAGTAGAGGTTGAGGTTATAAATAGGGAAGCCATTTATATGTTTGGGAAATGAAGAAATAAGATTGACTTATGTGTGTTTGTGGAGAGTGGGTGGTCTCTCGAATACCACCTAGTTGTGTGTGCGTGTGTTTATCGATAAAAGAATTCGTTTCTTTTTATATATATATCCAAAGAGCGGGCCTGGACAGGTCCTAACACAGCCCCACATGTGAAATTTGATTGTGGTATGTTTCAATTAAATGCAGCTGAAAAGTTAGGACTACCGTATTTAAGTGCATATCTGGATTCTATTGGAACAAATTTTCGACATGGAGCAAATTTTGCTGCTAGTGGTTCTACCATTCAGCCAGCTGATTCTGAAATATTAAAGGGGCATGTCAACCCTCTCTCGCTCAATGTACAGCTTCTGCAGTTTGAACAATTTAAAGGAAGGACTGCTGAGCTATATACAGAAGGTTGGTTGTGATATGAAGATATTATAAATCTTTCTCTCAATCTACATTCAGCAAAACAATCCCATATTGCCATCTTTATTGTGTTAAATTTTATTCTGAATTGCCTAACTATGAGTCATATACATATTAGTATAAGGATACTTTACACATTGCAAGTGGAAAATTTGTTATATATATTTTGACAAACACGTATCCAATTTATGATTGTAACAATTTTGCAGTCGATGTTACAAATGAACAACCTTAAAGAGACTATTGTTGACTGAGGGTCGAGGGGGTATTATATTGTGATGGCTTTTCTGCAAACAGCCACTAGCTTGTGAACCTTTTATACTCATGTTCTATCCACAATGGATTTTCAGCAAAAAACTCTCACATTAAAGATGGTCTTCCAAGACCTGAGGACTTCTCGAATGCCCTGTACACGATGGACACTGGACAGAATGATCTTCATGCTGGCATTACATCAATGAGAGAAGAAGAAGTTGAAAAATACATTCCAAATATCATTAATGAGTTTTCTCTTGCCATTAAGGTATTTGTATATAACCTATCATCCTTTTCTGGCAATAGTACAATACTATAGCTATGTGAACATCTAAACAAGATTGTCTAGTTGGATCAACTGAGCAGGGAAGCTCGAGGTTCAAAGTGCATTGTTTATTAATATCAATCACCTGCAGAAGTTATTATGGCATGACTTAATAATGTGCTTGGATATTTTCAGAATCTGCACCAACTGGGAGCAAGGACATTTTGGATCCATAATACAGGACCGATAGGGTGCTTGCCCTTTTTTGTTGTCAACTATCCACCAAAAGCAGGAAATTCTGACCAAAATGGCTGTGTGAAGTCTTACAACGATTTAGCACAAGAATTCAATAAGCAACTCAAGGACAGAATCATCGAGCTAAGGACACAACTCAACAATGTATTTATCACTTATGTTGACATTTACTCTGTCAAGTATTCTCTAATCAGCGAAGCAAGGAAACATGGTAAGCTCTATAATGTCATTATGCTTATACAACTATAAGAAATGATATGAGTGTTAGAAACTGTACTATTTTCATTGTATTTTCCGGTAAATTACCATAGATTGATACTAGAACACATATACTTTGCACCGGAAGTCGTCATTTCCTATTTGAACTTCAGTAATAATATTAACAATCGTACTGCAAACTACTTTGGTCCAAGTATTAATCAAGTTACACCCTGATTTTTGTTCAGATTTCAGCAGTCCTCTTGGTTATTGCTGCGGGCATTATGGAGACTATCGTGCTAGGTGTGGGCGAAAATCTTTAGTAAATGGCACTAAATTATACGGAACTTCTTGCAGAAAACCTGAGGAATACCTTAGCTGGGATGGTATACATTATTCTGAAGCTGCAAACAAACTGGTGGCTGATCATATTCTAGATGGGTCATTCTCTGATCCTCCGATAGCCATCAGGGAGGCATGTCACAAACCTTTTTAATCCATTGTAACAGATCAGCTTTGAACTTGTATACATCATTTCTTAACAAATGATTTTTTTTCATTTTTGGTTACATCTTACACATTTCTTATAGATATAACTTTTTGATTTGGGGGAAATATACTGATTTTCTCCCACATCTTATGACAAAAAACTTGTGCTATCCATTATGTAAACTAATCTTTATACGAGTAGCTAAAGTTGGCCAAGAAAATACCAATTTTTATACTGATTAACCAAAAGAAAATAAAAAGCGACTCCGCTGGGGATCGAACCCAGAATCTCTGGTTTCGTAGACCAGCGCCTTATCCATTGGGCCACGGAGTCACTTGTGTAAAAGGATCATGTTCTAGTATTATATAAAAGAGTTTCCACAGTATGAGTTTATTAGTGCTGTTAATTTCTTTTGCCGTAAAGCTTATTTATATTTGTGTAAATCAGGGATCACGTGTTCTCTTCTTCAGATACTAACAAAATGATCTTATCATCTCACTGCGGCTTACAAACTAACATGTAACTGAAAATGTAAAAATCTTTTGAGCCAGTTTACAATGTCATCCTTGAGTACCACTTACAAATTTCTTTGGATGATACCTTTCCTTTGCATTGACAAAAATCCATAATAAGTTATATTCTTTTATAACTGTATATACTTGGAATATAACTGCTCAAAGTGGGTTCTGGACTGGTTTCCAATCACAGTGCAAGTTAGCTGTGTCAATCCACTCAACAGTTGCTCGGTTTTCATGAAGAAACTGGTATGATTTCTACAAAGGATATTCCTTTAGCAGTAATCTAACATGTTTAGAGATTTGAAAAATCCTGTATTTTTATTTGCAGAGAATCTTCCTTAAGCGGATAAAACTAAATTTCACATCAGCGAGGCATAAAAGCTGAATTTTTTTCAACAATTATGAAAATAATAGTCTGCATTCTTGCGCAATGTATGTAGTTTTATACTGGTGCCTTCAAAAGTAATGCAACTATGTCACATTAGTCTAAGACGATGCAGATCAATAATCATTACAGTAATGTCATCTAAACTACCCCTACTCAGTGCAAGATTCGCAAGCTCTTTGCAAGCAGCTACGAGTCCCCCAGAAGTTAGTTCCTTCTTATTGATGCTATGTCGCTGACTTGGTGCCTGAGGTTGTATCTTCATTTGGTTTACAGGTGAAATCTCTTGAGATTTGGGAGGCAGGTTTTCATCTTCACTAGCAAACTCGTTTACATTTACCTGACGCTGATATATGCTATTTTCCTGACTTTGTCCCCCAAGTTTCAAGTTTGTTTGGTTAGCCAATAAGGGCTTTAAAGCCATAGATGGAGAAAATTCAATATCACTACCAATATCATTCGCATTTTTCTTCCACTGGTTAATGCTAATTTCTTGACATGACATCTGAGGTCTCCTCTTGATTTGGTTTGCCAGTGATATCCTTTGAGCCTTGGATGGAGGACTTTCATTTTCACAACCAAAATCATTTGCAATTTCCCTCCAATGATTGATGGTCTGCTCTTGACTTGGCATCTGAGGTTTCATCTTCATATGGTTAAGTAGTGATATCATTCGAGCCTTAGATGCAGGGCTTTCATTTTCACAACCAAAATCATCATTTTTCTTGTAGCAACTGATTCTCCTCCTGTAGGTGGGTGAATTTCCCAACCTTGCATTTTTCTTGATTAGTGAGAGTCTGCGTAACTTTGGCGAAGTACTTGTACTTATGCAGTTATATTCATCGGCATTCACATTCACAGTCTCTACACATGCACCAAGTTTCCTTTCAACAGAACATGTCCGAAGAACAATATCAATGGCTTCTTGATTCGCAACCTAAACAATAAGTCATATTAAAGTTTAAGGGGACGGAAGTGCAAAAGACACACACCTAATGACTGTAAAAACTCCTAAGAAAACAATAAAATTATACTAACCAATCAGGAAACATGTTTAATCATTAGATATTCTTATGAGCAAAGTTGCTTGCAATCTATAAATGTTCTCATATTTCCATACCTGTTCCCACAGCCCATCAGAAGCTAATACAAGATATTCCATATCCGAAGTCAAATGTAAGATTTTCGTATCAGGCTCAGCTAGCACCCAATTCTTCAAGTGAGCATCTCCAACACTTCTGGAGACGGATAGTACTCCATGAACTCTCCAAGCTCCCCTGTGCATCTCCACAAATCCTCCCTAAATTACAATATCAAGATAAGAAATTAAAATCTCACAACCAATACTACAAATTTTCACAATATAGCTACATTCAAATCAGGTTGCTACCTTATCCTCTATTCTTTTCCTTTCACACTCCTCAGATGCTCTATGATCTTTTGTAATGGCTTCAGCCGTGCCATCTCGACAAAGAACAGCTCTGCAGTCGCCTACATTTGAGACTATAAGCTTTTCTCCATCTACCAAGGCAGTCACACAACAAGCACCACTACTAACGCCCTGCAAAAATCTCCCCTCAACAATTCAACCATTTCCGACAATCTAAATATGATCAAATGTGATCATGAACTATGATTATATAAACTGTAAATATATTTTTGAAAAATTGAAACCGTAAGTAGATTCTAAAAGGAACATATATCTTAGCACAATTAGAAGGTAATATCATTAGTTTTAGCAAGACACAAATAAAATATGGATAGACACCGATACAGAATACCTCAATACCATAATAACAAAGTAAAGATGTCAAAATAAGCATAATGACCTGCTTAAGGAAATCCTGATCCGTTTTCAAATACCCTTGTTTAACAGCTTCTTCTTTTTCTCCATTCTCCGAAAATTTCTCCAACATGTCCTTAATGTTACCATGCAACTTTTCTGCTACAAATTGTGCAGCCTTACTTCCTCCATGTCCATCATAAACCCCAAAGAACCCCTACACATTCAATAAACCAACTGATCACTATAAATTCTTTCCCATAAATACATAATCACGTACCACTACAAAACATCTAAACCACAAACCAGCGATAAATCACCGATCACAGTACTACAAATTAGGGTCACATGTCTATAAATTACCATAATGCCAACCAACAATCTATAGTCCTTAAGCTAACAAACACGTATAAATATACAATTAAGCCTCTACAAATTATTAATCTAGAAACCGCTGAATTTAGAAAGTAATTTATGAGATCAAAAATACATTACTGATATTATTATCACGCAAAAAATAGAGCATTAATTTATCGTGAAATATTAATTTACCAAGATCAAAAGGGGTAAAGGACAAATTTAGCCTATTTTTACACAAAATTGACAAAAATAACCAATTTCTGAAAAGTTGGCCAAATTTGGCCGATGAGGTACCCAATTGTCAGTGGAGTATCCACTTTATATAAGATACCCAACTGGCAGTGCAGTATCCCATATATGAAATAACCAACTACCAGTGGAGTATCTTATACAAATTGGGATACCCAACTGACATGGAGTATTCAATCGGCCAAAATTGGCCTCTATATTTGTTAATTTTTTTCAAAAATCTGCTATTTTTGTCATTTTTTCGATCAAAAGTACATTGTTCCTATTATTATCACCCAAAAAAAGATAGGCTCAATTTACAGTGGGATATTAATATATCGAAATTTAAACATGAAATACCTTCTTGGCAATGGGGCAAGAAACAATAGTATGAGCATCTTCCATAGTCTTTTTCTTGCCTTTTACGGCGAAAACCCCGAAACCAAATCCACTAGAACAAACAATCCCATCATCACCGCAACAATTTGCAGCTGAACTCACCCTTTTCTTGGCGGAATCCACCTGAATTTCAGTCAAAACAGTGGGAATTTCAATCATAAGAGGCCTCTTTCGCTTAAAAGAAGAAGAATTTAACGACCCATTTAATGAAAATGAAGAGTTTTTAGGTGTAAAAGAAGATGTGTCGATGTTTTTCATGGTTAATGACATTCTTGATTTTCTTGAAAGTTTCCCAGGAGAATGTGTGTGTTTATATAATGTGGGATGTAAAGATGGGCTCCAACGGCTATGACGAGGTGTTAGTCAAAAGGAGTGGAACGAGAAGATTTCAGAGCAGAAAAATAAAACGTATTGTTCGAATATGGCTGGGAAAGACCGTTGGAGATTTCTGGGAAGGTCAATTGAGTTGAAATAGCACTACTCCTATTATTAGTGTTTTTAAAAAGAAAGATATTCTGTTTTATTAATTTAAAAAAGAAAGATAAATTAACGAATACCTGGTCGTTTGGTAGGGCTGTAATTCAGGCTGGATGAGCCGAATTTTGAGCTTGCATAATTCGAGTTGAATTAAATTTATTGGAGCTAAACCGACTCGTTTAATTAATTTTGTTTAAACTTCTACCTGAACTCAACTCGTTTAATATTAAATGTCGGGTTGAGTCGACTCGTTTAGCTAAACGAGTATGTTTTAACGAATCGGGTAAGTAAATGCATTTAATTTTACACTTAAATGTTTTTAAGTCTTTGCTCAAACTTCACTCGTTTGTTTTCATAAGTTGAGTCAACCTAACCGTTTAATTAAACCGGAATTGAATGTACCGAGTCTAAACCACTTAAATGAGTTTAATTTGGACGAGTTAACGAGCTGTCCTTCTCGAGTTACAGCTATAGCGTTTTCTTGTAGTGATACTGCGAAAAATACTAATGTTAGGAAAGATAAAAAGTACCCAGTGTCAAAAAACTTATTCTCTGCCATGGTTCTAAAAATTACGGATTGTATCGATTAATTATCCGATTAATCGTTATAAGATATTCTGTCGAATTAATTTTAGTATTAGATTGATCATTGCATATTCTTCTTAAACTGATATATTATGCTTAAAAATTAAATATTATTTTAATTAAAATATATTCAATTAATCATTCTAATTAAACACTTAATATCTAATTAATCACTACAAGATAATTTTAAGGACTAATTATGATTCATGTCACTCTAACCGATTTTTTTTTCTTTTTTCCTCTTTATAGAGAACCTGCCGCCGTTATCCTTGTGTTGCGTAATGGGTAAACCTTAAGACTCTCATAATAGTCTGTAAATCACGGGAACCAATGTTATAGAACATACTAAATTATAAGTTTACAACTAATGTCAGTCTAAATAAATATATACTAAATATGAGTAAGGGTGATTGAGATTTGAGAAATATTGGATTTAAAATTAACAAAGGTGGAATATAAGGACATTTTTTATAGAACAAAAATTAAGAAAGGAAATGAGTTACTTATTTTCATTTCCCTTTATTAATTGCTTAAAAATATAGTGTAATGATTTCATTCGCTCGTTTTCATATGATCTCGATTATTTCTTTTTATGAATAATTAAATATATATATAAGGGAATGATTGGATACAAATTAAAATTAAAATAGAAATTTAGAACTAAGTCATTAGAGCAAGTCCAACAGTCTCTTAATAGATTTCTTATAAATATTATAAAAAATTAACTCTTAGTGATTTAAGACATGATTTTGAATTTCAACTCCAACAATGTTTCTTATCTTCAATTCTTATTATTATAATAATAATAAATTTGAATGAGATATGAAAGAAAAAGAGAGAAAAGAACTAAAAAAAGAGAGAGAAATCATTTTTTTTATTGATAAAAATGATATAAGGAATGACCTGTGATTCCTTAAAGATGAGGTATGAGAGAAGTGTTTTAGTGATATAAGTAACCACTAAGATACTCTTCGAGTGCAATTTTATGTCATCTTCCTTATATTTGAATTTAAGAGCATGTTTAAGGGAGTTATTGAACTTGCTCTTAGACTAAACTAATCTAATGGTCCCTAAATTATCCCACCCTACCACTCTTCACCCTCTCAGACCCAATTTCAGCTTTTCTCTTCCATTTTTAATTTGAACCGTAAGTTTTTTTTTAAATCCGATTTCACTGTATTTTTCTACATCTCTCAACGATCGATTTGCATAACATATGTGTTATATTTTGAAGTAATTTTTGAAAAAAATTATTTGGTTTCTAATTTTTATTCTAAATGAGTTTTTATTGTAGTAGCCCTATATATATATATGTTCATATGACTTGTATCAATTCAAAACATGAGATGAAAAGAAATAATTTTTTTATCATTATATTATCTCAAAATTAAAATAGACTTGTAAATTTTACCATTTATCATTAGATCTGGTTTGTTACAATTTGAAAACAATGATAAAAATTATAACAAAACCATTAATAAGTTGAATTAGTATTTAGTAACAATATAATAATAATAATAATAATAATAATAATAAATAAATAAATAAAATATTACAGTAATATTTTGGAAGGGGGATATAAATAGGAAAAGTGTTTGAAATTATTGGTATCACCGGTGCTGGATCATTTCTGATCTCACACACATATCGTCAGTCCAATTTCAATACCACTTAAAACAAGCCCCAACCGGCGGCAAACAAAATAAAAAAAAGGACCATGGCATCTTGTTCACTAATCTGTTATAACTACCTAACTAACTCTCCCTCCCACACTTCCCTCGCCTCTCTCCCTAAAAAACCCCCCAAGCGCTGCTCCGCTATTTCCGCGGCCTCTTCACTCCACAGTATTAACAATTACTCCTCTCTTAACCCTAAACCTGTTGTTAATGAAGATGATGAGGCTTTTAAGTATGGAGATTTGGCTTCCTCTGCTGCCTCCGTTGCGTCGGCTATTCGAAAAGCCTCCAATTCGCCTGTTGAGTTTATGCAGAGGAGTGAGAGGAAGGGGAATAGAGTTGGAGGTGTGGAGATTATGCTTCCTAGTTCTGATTTTATGAGGCTTTGTGTTCAGCAATTGGATTTGTTTCGGAGAATTGTGCATCCTGATGCTGTTCTTTCGGTTAGTTTTCTGTTTTTCGAGCCTTCGGTTCTTGTGATTAGATGATGTTGTTGGGGTGTGTATTGAATTAGTACACATTTTTGCTATGTAATTTAGGATCGTGAGTGGAGTCGAATGCTTGTTTATGATAATTAAGTTGAGGCTTATTTAATGTGATATAGTGGATTGAATACTTTATTGATATACTATTACTCAACTCTCTGCAAGTCTATGTTACTATAAATAGTTCAATTGTCAAATTGTAACTTTTAAATTATGAATGAACATAATAACTAGAATTTATGTACGGTGATGTTAAAAAAAATTATAATCAATAGTGGTTCAAGTGTGCCTAAATTACTCCTGGTGCTAAATGAGGTTTTGAGTTTTATTCTTACCCCTGCTCGTGTACTTGAAATCTAATCTAATGTGTTTGAGAACTGTACATTACCAAAATCGAGAAAAAATATATAAGGCGGTGGTAATGTTAATATTAGTCAAGCCAAGTCAAGTACAAACTTAAATTTAGTGACTTAATTATCTCAAATCTGCATTATTAAGTTTTAGCTTAGAAGTAAAGTAAGTTTTAGTCATAAGTCGTTATGTGACAAACATCCTATAAGTTAATTTGGACTTGTACTTGATAATTAACTTATAAGTGAGTGAGAAGTAGAGAGACCCTATATTTGCTTATCTCGAGTTCTTGACTAATATTGGAGTACTCTTTTTTTTTCCTAAATTAATATTGGAGTGCTCTTGCTAAACTTCAGGTCTATGTAAGACCAGCTGGTAGTTATGTTATGGACCAGCTAGAGCTACGCCGAGTTCATTGTTTCCCGGGTCAGAATGATGCAGCTGATATAATTATATTAATTGCTAATTTTAGTGTTCCTACAGGCTTAAGAGCAGCAGAAGCTTCTCTGTCTAACAGAAAGGTTTACTCAATGTTCTATATAATATATGAGTCTGTTGAGCCATCTATAATCGATCTTAATTTTTTGATTATTCTTTATTTAATTTAGGATGAATATTAATGTAAATTGTAGGCACAATTTGTCCCAGATTTTCGATCAGTCGTCTTCCCTATGGTCAAGCATCCTTTTGTTGTAGGTTTTTTAGTTGCAGAGCTCCCGAAAAGAGAACATGAAAACAGAGGACAGGGAAAACATTACCCATTACCTGAAGAATCTTATGCTTTGCCCCCATATACGGATCCGCAGTCATGGGGAATCGAAACTTTCAAGGAGAGTCCTACAGAAAGTTATCTATTTACTGCCGACCAGAAATTAAATGCTATTAATATTTCGTGCTCGCTAGCTATGGCATATGTTATGGATCAGGTACTTTTAAATTTGTAATACTTCTGCTGGATTTAGTTATAATTTATTTTATATTTGCACTAGCTTTTTGTTCATATTCACAACCTGAACTACTAAATCAAGCAAGACATGGTGCATTTAAAGCACTACTTATTCTACTTGCGTACTGACTTTATTATTGCAAACGCTTGCTAAATCTATCTTATAGTGCAATCTTTAAACATTTAAATATTTAATCGTTCATTAAAATTAAATAATAATTGTGTATAAAATACTTATTACCACTGAATGCAATATATTTTAAAATTTGAAGTTTTGGTGAGCATAAACTATCTTGCTCTAATACATGAATTAACAAAGATGGCTATTTTCTTGTTAGGCAAGATTTAATTATTTGGATTGTAGCTGATTTTAATTTCTTTATACAGAAAGCAATGCTACTCCAGCAATCAACATGGCAAAATAATGTTAGGATGAGCAATTTAGTTGAACAGGTAAAAAGATATTTTTTTGTACTGCATAACATTGTGTTATGTGGAATATTATTATGATGTATTTATTTTCTTTACTCAGATCCGAGGTCCTCTGTCTAGCATTCGGACATTGAGTAAAATGTTATCAGTTCAGGTGAAGAGGAGTGAGGTTGTAACTTACTCCATATCCCATGTATTTCTTATCAAATTTCAGCGTCTATAGACTTAGAATCCTTTGTATGTACTGATGATGACAAGTTGATTTTCTTTTGGATAGATATCATATGATATTGCTGAAGACATTTTGGTGCAAGGTGATCTTTTAAAAGATACTCTTCAGCAACTTCAAGATGCTGTTTACCTCACAAAGGTCATTCTCCTTCTTTGTCATTAATCCTCCTTCCATTGCTTTACTTACTGATAAACTTATTTTTTAGGGTTCTTAAAAATTCATATTATTATATTATATAATTGTATATTTTAACTTTTGGAGTTGTTTGTATCTATATTAAAAAATTGCTCAAATGCATAATAATCATAGATTATGCAATGATCTAGAGCAAGGTTTAGAATGTGCATAATAAATGTGTATCACTTTCTGAGTGACAATGATATCTTCTGCTATACAAAAGATAACCCGTGTCTTTCAGTTATCTAAATCGAAAACAAAAAAAATAAATATGCACCTACTATGGGGATGACATATAGTGATTGTTTTTCTCTTTGTGCATGAAATATTTGTTAAGTAGTTTAAGCCATTGATAGGATAATCATCCTTGAAATAGTCCAATCACATGTGTGTTCAAAAAATGGGCGAGGGACTAGTAGTCTTAGTATTAAGGGACAATGATTCGCAGTGATGCTCACTCTTGCACCAAAGGATCCGACATGAATCGGAATGTCAGATATTTCGAACTCTAAAATCAAAAACTCAAGGAGGCTCCGGTAGGTATCGTTAGCTTATTTAGGGAAATCTCATAGTCTTTATTTAGAGAAAAAACTCATAGTATTTAGGATTGAGGGAATGAGCCATGCAACATGTTTAGAGAAAACTGGTCTATTTAGAGAAATTCCATAGTCTTTATTTGGTACAACTCAAGGAACTATTCAATCTTTACTTTGTAACTATTCTTCGCTGTAGTATTTAGGATCGAGGGAATGAGCCCTGCAACATGTTTCACTTCTATTCCGCCTAGTTTCCGATGTTTGTTGAATGTCATTGAAAAATAAGATTCACTATCTTTTAGATAGTCACATTCTTCTGTAAAAATAGTTAGTGCTTGATGCGAAGCATAGAATTGGGGTTTACATGAGAAATGAGAGTTTTTTAAATAACTGACATAATTTGGGTAGTATATTGTCAAACCCAACATATTTTTTTACAGACAATAGCACTTCACGAGGTCTTTTGTCATTATGAAATTGTTTGAAATCCCACGAGTCCCAATTATATATTGGACCACATACTTGGTAGTATTGACTATTGAGACCCATGTTTGACGTAGACTGCGTATTGGCCTATATTCTGCGTTTGTGATACCAACTAATCGTCATTTGTGACCCACACTTAAAGCAACATCACAAAAGTGTTAAAGTTACACTCTTCAGCCCATCTATACCAAAAGTATACACAAGAAGAATTTTTCTTACACTGAAATGACTATATTGTTGTTTAAACTACATAAGCGACGAAGTTGTTTGGATACAAAAGGAGTGTAAATGTTTTAGTTTTAGGAATACAACGATATGATTGAATTTTTTTTTTAATTCTAGAAGTGGTGTAGATTTTAGTGTCATGCCAAAATGTGAATATGGTGTAAACTTTTAAGTTGGATAGAAGTTGGGTTTTCACATTAAAAAGTGTAAAAGTACACTTTTGAAGTTGGGTCGGAGATAGTTTTGGCCAATACGGATTATAATATATTAGTCATGATTTTTGGTGAAAGTCAGTCATAGCCTCATAGGTCATTGTAACTATTGCCCCTTAGATATGGTTATTTCATGGATTAGTAATTACGAGAGTATTAGCCTATTTGCTCTGATTTTTCTACTATATTTATCTTTATCTTAATTTATGGACTAAAATTTAATCACTATAGTTCATTTCACGGGACACCTAATTGAATGTGATCTTATACAGTCCCTCCAAATTGAAAATGTGACCACAGATATTCTGTAGAATTATTTTAAAGGATAAAATAAGATAAAAATGACTATAAATGACTATAAATAGTACGGGATTATAGTCCTCGGAAAAAAGAAGAAGAAAAAAGGTAGCCCTAGGACTAAAAAGTACAATCCAGGGCATTGTCTCTTTTTTCATTTAGTAATTTACCTGATCTTGACAAGGTGACCCTGGGCCTTCACCTTTGCTAATGTTAAGACACTTGGGCCTATAATCAACACCATAGCAATCTTCAATACTTTTTCCAACCTTTTCTTTTGGATCTTTCAACCATTTAAATAACTTATATGTTCAAAATATTAAAAAATATTGCTTGTAAATATAAATTTGTTTATATTATAATCATATGGGTGGTATGGCCAAGTCAACTCAAATCAGCAAATTAAGTGCAATTAATGTCATATATATTATAATTGTTCATTTCTTTCATTCCCAGCATATGAATCCGATGCTACATAAATGTGTCGTAATCCATCTGAGTATAGATCTCCAAGTGGTCTTGTCTTAGATCAACTTCATGTGTTTTTGACATAGTAACACTATTACACTTTTTCTTGGGGGACCTATCTGGTTTATGGAATGATTTTTTTGCTAGAGGACCAAAAGAGTTTGTTAATACCCAGTTTTTAGCTTCTTTCTTTTCTCAGGCTAATATAATGAGGTACAACGAAGAAACTTTGATGAAAATGAATACTTCAAATAATACCCCTACCAGGCCACAGCATTCAAAAGAAACTTCTAGCAGCAGAGGGCAAGAATCTGGGGGACCACATTATATCTTCTCTTCGAAAGATCTAGAAATGCCCATGCCACCTTTAGCTCTTGCACCTCTACAACAACAGGGCATAAGGTACGGGTTTTCTAGTTATGAATTCTTTCCTGGAACCTGGTTAAATGAAATCGAGATTTTTATTTGGAGCTTTATGTAAACTAAGCGAACACTTAAAGATGCACAATCCAAGATATTTCTTGCAGGAGTCTCATGGTTTAAATGGTGCAATTGTAGTTGTAATATTCTCCATTTTCACTTTGCCATCAGTGTTCTTAAGAATTTTTATAGTGCATATGCTGTTAAATATTTTATCATTCTGTTTGTCAATCTTGAAGTTTTGTATAACTTTGTGTTAGAAGACCATGCAATATTTCAGATGTTCTAGCAGATTTGGTTGGGGCCTTAAAGCCTTTGGCTCATAAGCAGCAACGCTCTGTAGAACTATATGAACTTGAACAATCTACCCAAATTGCTGTTGAGGAACTTGCTTTGCGCCAGGCTTTCAGCAATTTAATTGAGGGTGCTTTACTGCGTACACACGTTGGAGGAAAAGTTGAAATAGTTTCCACGGGAGCCCCAGCAGGTGGTGCTCTTGTGATAATCGATGATGATGGGCCTGATATGCACTACATGGTATATACTTCTTTCTTGCTTGTGTCTGCTAAAACTTAAAACACATCATGCAGTATATATGGTAATTATTTTATTTTTATCTATATTGAAAGCAATATATGGTCCTGATTTCGTACAACTAAAGTATATCAGCACATAAAATTCCTCCAGTTACTATAATATCAGCAATGGCACTTGCTTCTTATTTTTTGAAAATTTAGGTACTTGCACATATTGTTCTGTGACAATGTCAGTTCCATTCCAAAAAAACTAGATGTTGATCATACAATGAGAAATTTAAACTGTATGCATGTGTTTTACCTCTTATTAGTGCAAACTCTCCATTAACTGATAACATGGAACAGTAATCATAACATAGCCTTATAATACTTCTTTGACGAAGTGTTTGCAACTTAAGTCTGTCTTCCTTGATTCCTCAAAGTAGTGGCCTGTTAAATCTCCCTTCTGTCTGCAGACACAGATGCACTCACTCACACCCTTCGGATCAGATCTCTTGTCTGAAGATATGGTAGAGGACAACATGACATGGAATTTTGTTGCTGGGTTAACTGTTGCTCGAGAGATCCTGGAAAGTTATGGCTGTGTTATTCGTGTCATCTCACCCCGGACAATGGATGCTTCGCTTGGAGTAGGAGGAACTCGTATAGAACTATGGCTTCCTACTTTTTCAAATTCACCTAGTATAGATGGTCCTGGTCAGGGGGCATAACGAAGAATTACAGCAATGCGGTTAATCCAGTAAGCATTTTTTGCCTAATGATCTGAAGAGTTTCTCACCACTTCTGTTCACACAAGCTACTGTTCTAGGTTGCAGCTAATGGCCGTCATGAATATAGAAACTCCGCGGTCACACATATGATTTTAGTCAGTCATCTGCTTGACCTATACAGCTATATCATAGATTGAATCACTTGTATGTATCAGTATAGTCGAGTAGTCTCATAAAGCTTGGGGTTGTAAATTTGTTAGTGGACTCTGATAGAGACTAGATTGTTACCCTCTGCTTCCATGCGACCCGTCATGTTTTATTCTTGGCGGTCTTGTGTACTTGTGTAATATCATAGGATACTTGTAAATACAGTTGATATTGTTAGAAATATATTATGATAACTATATTATAGATATGTGAGAAAGAGAGAGATTAAGAAGAGAATATTGTATTCATTCAAGTGTCTTACAAGATGAGACTTGAGTCCTATTTATAGGCTCAGTAGAACATAGGTAGAGAAATCCAAAGGCCAAATACATGTACTTGAAAAGCCAAGAGTCAAGAGTTATGACTATAGAAAGTCAAGAGGTTGTTCTAGAGTATTCTAGAGACATCCATATTCTAACACTCCCCCTTGGATGTCCAATTTTCAATAATCGTGTCTCGTTAAAACCTTTTTAGGAAAAAACCCATTGGGAAAAAAAATCCTAGTAAAGGAAAAAGAGTACATCGATTTTGAAAAGTTTATTTCAAGTCCTTAAGTCGACGCATGCCAATCTTATGTACTAAGCTTTCAAAAACTGATGGGGGTAGCGACTTCGTGAATAGATCTGCAAGGTGTTGGGAACCACGGACTTAGGGTGTTACTACGTTTTACGATAAAGATTACGAAAAGAGGATTACCTTGTTAATGGTTGATTCCACGATCTTCTATTGTATTCCCAAATTCTCTTGAGCGAAGTGTGGCCTCCGTCTTCTCAAGTTATCCTCTCTTCTTGCTCCTTGGTGGCTACAATATGTTTTCACACAATTCCAAGAAAGAAAAGAATAAGAATATATATAGGCTACAATAGGGACCATGGATAATTAGGTTGGGCCTCCTAATTACATCTTGAGCCTAGCGCAATGTAATTAAATATTAATTCAATCCACTAAAAAATTAATATTTGCACTACCTTTCCTAATACCGTAATTTAATTAATTCGGTTCCAATATTATTTGCTTATTAAATTCCCCATGTTTAAAATATCATATGTCCATTAATTAAATAAATTACTGATAATTTATTTAATTAATATCTTTTATCCTTGATCATCCACTCAACCTTTATTTAATTATGCCAGAATAAATTCCACCTGCAGGATTTCACATAATTAAATCTTTTTGAGCTTTCAAGGGGACATCATTAACCCGAATATTATCAGGACATGGATTACTTCAATAAATAATATCCACCATGTATATAATTCCATCACCCAAAATATAATGATATAATTCAAAAGAATTATTTCATATATAAATCAAAGCATGTAAATAATATACACGTGTCAATTACTATTTCCGGATTAAGAACCTAAGCATTAATAATAACATAGAATCTTAGTTCTTCTTCTTAATCAGTATTAAGAGAACAATTCTAAATTTGATCTTATTCAATATACACAAAGTATACTAGTATTATTTATTAGTCAATATAAACTAATCTAAATAATACTACAGCCATACCAGTGGATTGTCCAACACCACCTGTGTTGTGAACCTTATTATATTATATAACCGTATTTAACAATCTAATATTCTGTATCCCATTTGATACTAGATTGTTCACAATATATAATATTAGACAACATGTAAACATTCAAATGATTCTCAAATAAACTGGCCAGAAATAAATGTACATTCTTCAAATAAATATTTTCAGTATACACTAACAATCTCCCACTTATACTCAAAATATTCTATGTGTACATCAGTGTTTATTTAATCCACTATTACATAAAAATCTATGTGTCCATCCATCTGACTCCTATCGCTTCCACATGCTTGTCAAAAACCTTGATTGGCAAGCTCTTTGTGAAAGGATCTGTTCGGTTGTCTTCTGATGATATGTGAGCCACAACTATATCCCCTCGCTTTACGATTCCTCGTATGAGATGATACTTACGTTCAATATGTTTAGCTGCTTTGTGGTCTCGCGGTTCCTTTGAATTTGCCACAGCACCAGTGTTATCACAATACACCGTCAAGCTCCTAGGCAAATTAGGTACCACATCTAAGTCCAAAAGGAAGTTCCTGAACCATACAGCCTCCTTGGCAGCCTCAGAGGCCGCCACGTACTCGGCCTCCATGGTGGAGTCTGCAATGCATTTCTGCTTTACACTCCTCCATATAACGGCTCCACCTCCCAAAGTAAAACATATCCCGAGGTTGATTTCCTCTTATCCCTATCTGATTGGAAATCTGAATCAGTATATCCCAAAGGAAATAGATATGAGGCCTTGTAAATTAACATATACTCCTTAGTCCTTCTCAGGTACTTGAGTATAGTTTTTACTGCACTCCAATGTTCCTGACCTGGGTTCGACTGATATCTACTAACCATGCCTACAGCAAAGCAGATGTCAGGCCTCGTACATAACATAGCATACATTAAGCTTTCACATGCTGAAGCATAAGGAACTGCTTTCATGCTCTCTATATCCTTAGGTGTCGAAGGACACTGCTTCTTAGATAGAGCAACTCCATGCTTAAAAGGTAAAAAACCTTTCTTGGAGTTCTGCATGTTAAAACGAGCTAATACTTCATCAATGTAGGGCTCTTGAGATAAAGCCAACATCATTTTCTTGCGATCCCTTATAACTTTGATCCCAAGGATGTATGCCGCTTCACCTAAGTCCTTCATGTCAAATTGTTTGAACAACCATGCCTTTACTGATGACAACATCTCAACATTGTTTCCAATGAGTAAAATATCATCTACATATAGTACTAGAAAAACCACTGCATTACCTTCACTTCTCTTATACACGCACGATTCGCTTGGACTTTGATCAAATCCATATGACTGGACTGCCTGATCAAAACGAATATTCCAGTCTCTAGAAGCTTGTTTAAGTCCATAAATAGACCTCTTAAGCTTACATACCAGATGCTCTTGGCCTTCCTTAATGAATCCTTTTGGTTGCTGCATATAGATGGTTTCTTCAAGACTTCCATTAAGAAAAGCTGTCTTGACATCCATTTGCCAAATCTCATAATCGAGATGAGCTGCTATAGATAAAAGAATACGGATTGACTTAAGCATGACTACCGGTGAAAAGGTTTCCTCATAATCGATACCTTCTTTCTGAGTATACCCTTTCGCAACAAGTCTTGCTTTCCAGGCTTTCACCTTTTTATCTAATCCCCTCTTTTTCTTGTAGATCCACTTACATCCAATAGGTTTTATACCTTTGGGTGGTTCCACGAGCTCCCAGACCTGATTAGAATACATTGATTCTATCTCAGATTCTATCGCCTTTTTCCAAAGATCTGCATCTTTGTCTTGTACTGCCTCTTCATATGTACGGGGATCATCATCATGTTCACCAGGGACCAAGTCTGAAGACTCTCCCAAAAACATGAATCTATCAGGCTGTTGAACAACCCTCCCACTACGATGAGGCACCGGTGCGGTATTAGTGACAGGTTGTACATTATGTTGTGGTTGTTCTACTTGTACTACAGCTTCATGGGTATTATTTGTCCCTCCCACTAGTTCCTCTAAAACGACACTACTCATGGGTTTGTGATTCATTATATAGTCCTCCTCCAAGAATCTTGCATTGGTGCTAACAATGACATCCCGATTCTTCTGACTATAAAATAAATATCCTTTCGTTCCCATGGGGTAGCCTACAAACAACTTTACTTCTGTACGAGATTCTAACTTAGACGCGTTCTTGTTCAGCACATGTGCTGGACAACCCCATATTCGAATATGTCTTAGACTCGGTTTATCCCCGGTCCACAATTCTAAGGGGGTTTTAGGAACCGACTTAGAAGGTACTAAGTTCAGAAGATAAGCTGCTGTCTCTAAGGCATGTCCCCAAAATGACTTGGGTAAATCCGAATAACTCATCATCGATCTAACAC
This sequence comes from Apium graveolens, assembly GCF_009905375.1. NCBI lineage: Eukaryota > Viridiplantae > Streptophyta > Magnoliopsida > Apiales > Apiaceae > Apium > Apium graveolens. The sequence goes on from NC_133647.1 coordinate 177,358,838, forward strand.
TCTCTAAAAGAGTCTGGTTCCTTCTCTCTGCTACACCGTTCTGCTGGGGTGTGCCTGGTGCAGTTAACTGGGATTCTATCCCATTTTCTGATAAATATTTCCTAAATTCTCCAAGCAAGTATTCGTCACCACGATCTGATCGTAGTGACTTGATACTTTTATTAAGTCGCTTCTCCGTTTTAGCTTTGTACTCTTTGAACTTATCAAAGCACTCAGACTTACGGCGCAACAAATAAACGTACCCATATCTTGAATAACCATCAATGAAAGTGACGAAATATTCATAACCACCTCTTGCTTGGATATTCATGGGTCCACATAAATCAGAGTGAACCAATTCTAATACTTGTTTGGCTCTATTCCCCTTTGCCTTGAAAGGCCTATTAGTCATTTTACCTTCCAAGCAGGATTCACAAACTGGAAATGGCTCCACTGCCAATGAGCTTAAAGGCCCGTCTACTACCAGTCTTTGAATCCTCCTCAAGTTAATATGACCTAATCTCAAGTGCCAAAGATATGTTTGGTTCAAACTAGAAGGTTCCTTTCTTTTAGTAGAGTTAGAAGATGTGTTGTTCAATTCCCTAAATTGCAGTTGCAGTGCAGGTTGACTAGGATTAATTATATACAAATTGTCTTGCAATGTACCAGAACATATAATTCGTTTATTCATCATAATAGAAACATTACGATCCAAACAAATATTATAACCATCCAAAGCAAGTTTAGATACCGAAATTAAATTCCTTCTAAAAGAAGGTACATAAAGACAATTGTTCAAAACCAAAATCCTATTAGAACCAAAAGATAAATGAATAACTCCTACTGCAACTACTGCTACTTTCGTAGCATCTCCTATGAACACGTATATCTCACCATCTCTAAGCATTCTGGATAGCTGGAACCCCTGCATAGAATTACAAACATGATCAGTGGCTCATGTATCTATACACCAAGTGCTCGTAGATATAGCCACTATAAATGTTTCTGTAACTAGAGAAAGAGACATACCGGTATTGTTTGTCTTCTTAGGAAGAGGACAATCCTGTTTCCAGTCACCTGACTGTTTACATCTGAAGTACTTTCCCTTAGGCTTTTTCACACCACCCTGAACTCACACTGCCTTCACAGCTTTCTGTGTCTGAGCCTTTTTCTTCTTCTTAATACCTTTCGGCTTAGAGGAAGAACCTTTCTCAGCCACATACACTTGAACACTCTGCCGAAATAATCCTTCAGCTGCCTGAAGTTCTGTCAGCAGTTCCGCGAGACTATACTGCCTCTTGTTCATGTTGTAATTCAAGCGGAACTGCTCAAAACTCTTGGACAAGCTCATAAGGATAATGTCAATCTGGGTTTCCCCGTCAAGTTCAGCACCAAGGATCTCTATCTCATTCAGATGCGACATCATCTTGAAAACATGATCCCTTACAGGTGTGCCTTCAGCCATCTGAGTGTTCATTAAAGCCTTCATGGCTACTTGCCTAGCAGCCCTATTCTGATCTCCAAAAAGTTCCTTGAGATTAAAGAGCATATCCGAAGCAATGGCCATAGACTGATGCTGATGCCGCAAAACACCCGACATTGCTGCCAGAATGTAACATCGCGACATCTCATCAGCCTTAATCCACCGTTTATAATACTCTTTCTCATCTTCAGGAGCATCAGCAACAGGCTGTTCAGGCTTGGGTTCATAAGTGCAAAACTTGTACTCCTCAGCAGTCAACACAATGTCCAAATTTCGTTTCCATTCAATATAGTTAGGTCCGGTAAGTTTGTTATCCTTAAGTATGGTGAATAGTGGATTAAAGCCCATTTTATCCTGAGAATCATGCATAAAAACATCACATAAATAAGGGTGCATTAATTATTAAGATCTAAATTATTAAAATTTAATGCACTAACATCTAAACACCATAAGCTTCTGGTACGCCACGATGTGTGACATGTATATCACCTAATTTTGTTTAAATGTTACTTCGGTCCTATTACTAAACAATATGCCACGTTGGGGTGAACTATATTATTTTTCATAGCTAAGTGTATACCATCATCAAATCTTAAATTATTCGAAATCTATGGAACTTGGTACGCCACGATGGGTGGCGTGTATACCTTCCAATATTCGTAATTTTGTCTTGAATAGAATACTTCAATTCAATATTCATCAATGGTTTGATTTCCAGGTAGTGGAGGAGTCACATCGGTCTCGCTTAAAACCCACAGCCTTACAAGTTCGATGAACCCGTTTTTGACAAAATCGCCCCAAATCAGAAATAAAGAAAATCCGTATTTATCCTTTCAAAATTTATTAATTTAAGAAGTTTGTTCTAGTAATTTCTATAACATTCTAGACACCATAAATTACATGCCACGATGGGTGACGTATATATAATTTATATTCGTCTTTATGTTAAATTACCTACAACCAATAATGGAGACCATGAGATTTAATTTCATATTAATTCCCTCTCCCACTTAGAATTTTTTTTATTAAAATTGAGGAATTTTAAAATTAAACGGGGCCCTATGTTGTTATAATTATGTCTAATCATGCATTCAAAATACACACATAATTTTAGCAACATATAACATTTAATTAAAGCAATAAATAAAATTTATGTCCATGTCGTCCTAATTAAGTTAAACATGCAATTTTAAAAGAATTACACACATAATTAACGATACACATAATCAATAAATTAAAGCAATAATTAAAATTTAATGGAAAAAATTAAAATAAATTTGTCACTATTATGGCCCTTGAAAAAAAATCCAGCTCTAAAAAAAAATCTGCCCCAAGCGCGCCCCGACGCCCCCAGCAGCCCCAGCAGCCCTAGCAGTCCCAGCAGCCCCAGCAGTCCCAGCAGGCCCAGCAGCCCCAGCTGCCGCAGCGGCCGCAGCGCGCGCGCGCCTGTTTCTTTTCTGTGAGTTTTGTTTTGAGTTTGTTCGATCCAAACATCAACAGCAGCCCCTTGTAATTGCACAGCGGAACAAAAAACTACCGGAATTGATTTCCGATCGCACATAACTATTACAAAATACCCGGAATAATTACAAAAAAAATAGATCTAATACAAAACTAATTTTGTAAAATCTATTCTAACACGATCAACCCTCGTGTAAATTACAACCACGATTAAACCACGTGGAAACCAAAACAAAAATTAACCACGATTAAACCACGTGGGATCCAAACACATAATTAAAATATACATGGTCATAATAGTGGATTAACAACCTGCATCAAAACCAATACAAGCAAAACACTATATACACGCATATATAATTACGACATGGACATTATATCATAAAACGTAGAACCCATTACCAGGCTCTGATACCAATTATTGGGAACCACGGACTTAGGGTGTTACTACGTTTTACGATAAAGATTACGAAAAGAGGATTACCTTGTTAATGGTTGATTCCATGCTCTTCTATTGTATTCCCAAATTCTCTTGAGCGAAGTGTGGCCTCCGTCTTCTTAAGTTATCCTCTCTTCTTGCTCCTTGGTGGCTACAATATGTTTTCACACAATTCCAAGCAAGAAGAGAATAAGAATATATATAGGCTACAATAGGGAACATGGATAATTAGGTTGGGCCTTCTAATTACATCTTGAGCCTAGCCCAATGTAATTAAATATTAATTCAATCCACTAAAGAATTAATATTTGCACTACATTTTCTAATACCGTAATTTAATTAATTCGGTTCCAAATTTATTTGCTTATTAAATTCCCCATGTTTAAAATATCATATGTCCATTAATTAAATAAATTACTGATAATTTATTAAATTAATATCTTTTATCCTTGATCATCCACTCAACCTTTATTTAATTATGCCAGAATAAATTCCACCTGCAGGGTTTCACATAATTAAATCTTTTTGAGCTTTCAAGGGGACATCATTAACCCGAATATTATCAGGACATGGATTCCTTCAATAAATAATATCCACCATGTATATAATTCCATCACCCAAAATATAATGATATAATTCAAAAGAATGATTTCATATATAAATCAAAGCATGTAAATAATATACACGTGTCAATTACTATTTCCGGATTAAGAACCTAAGCATTAATAATAACATAGAATCTTAGTTCTCCTTCTTAATCAGTATTAAGGGAACAATTCTAAATTTGATCATGTTCAATATACACAAAGTATACTAGTATTATTTATTAGTCAATATAAACTAATCTAAATAATACTACAGGCATACCAGTGGATTGTCCAACACCACATGTGCTGTGAACCTTATTATATTATATAACCGTATTTAACAATCTAATATTATGTATCCCATTTGATACTAGATTGTTCACAATATATAATATTAGACAACATGTAAACATTCAAATGATTCTCAAATAAACTGGCCAGAAATAAATGTACATACTTCAAATAAATATTTTCAGTATACACTAACACAAGGTTGTTTCTTGAGCGTATCTGTTGGACTTCAATTTCTCCATTTTCTTGAAGGTCATGTGTGAAGAAAAACTTGGGCGAGTTATGTTTAGTATTATCGCCTTTGATATAACCTTTCTTTAGCTGCTCGATGCATGCTGCATTATCTTCGAACATTACTGTTGGTGTCATGTCATGATGCATGCCACATGACTCTCGAATGTGCTGACATATTGATCTCAACCAGACACATTTTCGACTAGCTTCATGGATTGCAAGAATCTCTGCATGATTAGAAGAGATTGTTTTACAGATCGCCATGAGATGGTTGTATCCCCATAAGTGAACAAATAACCTGTCTGTGATCGAGCTTTATCTGGATCAGATAAATATCCTGCATCTGCATAACCCGTTAGCACTGCTTTGGATTTATTAGAATAAAATAAACCCATATCAGTTGTGCCTCGAAGGTACCGAAAAATATGTTTAACACCATACCAATGCCTCCGAGTTGGGGCATTACCGTGTCTTGCTAATAGATTCACAGAAAATGCTATATCGGGTCGTGTATTATTAGCAAGATACATAAGCGCGCCTATAGCACTGAGATAGGGTACTTCAGGACCGAGTATCTCTTCATTTTCCTCCTTTGGTCGGAACACGTCCTTTTTCTTATCATGTGATCGAACAACCATTGGAGAGTTAAATGGATGTGATTTGTCCATGTAAAACCGTTTCAAGATCTTTTCTGTGTATGATGATTGATGCACAAAAATTCCATTTGGAAGATGTTCAATTTGTAATCCAAGGCAAAGATTTGTTCTCCCAAGATCTTTCATTTCAAATTCTGCTTTTAAGTAATCAACTGTTTTCTGGAGCTCTTCAGGAGTTTCGATGATATTCAAATCATCAACATACACAGCCACTATAGAAAATGAAGATTCTGTTTTCTTTATAAAAATACATGGACAAATAGGGTCATTCTTGTAATTTTCTCTTAGTAAATATTCGCTTAACCTCTTATACCACATTTGACCAGATTGCTTTAATCCATATATGGATCTTTGTAACTTAATAGAATAAAGATCACGAGAGTATAATTTAGATGCTTCAGGCATTCGAAATCCTTCAGGAATCCTCATTATAATATCTTTCTCAAGGGAACCATACAAGTATGCTGTCACAACATCCATTAATCGCATTTCTAATTTTTCAATAACTGTCAGGCTAATAAGATAACGAAAAGTTCTAGCATCCATTACAGGGGAATATGTTTCCTCATAATCTATGCCTGGTCTTTGTGAAAATCCTTGAGCAACTAAACGTGCTTTATATCTCACAATTTCATTTTTATCGTTTCTTTTTCGCACAAATACCCATTTATAACCAATGGGTTTAGTCCCTTTAGGGTTTCGGACTACAGGTCCAAAAACTTCATGCTTGTTAAGTGAGCTCAATTCCTTTTCAATTGCTTCTTTCCATTTTGGCCAATATTCCCTACGACGACATTCTTCGACAGATTTTGGTTCAAGATCCTCGTCTTCCATTATTATATCAAGTGCTACGTTATATGCAAAATTTTCATCGATGATGATGTTATTTCGGTTCCATTTCTTTCCCGTGACAACATAATTTATAGAGATCTCTTATATTTCAACATTTTCAGGTACCTGGTCCTCTTTTGGGGTTTGGTTATTCATGTCACGGGTCTCTTCTGGGGTCTCTCCTTGAGATTTTATTTCATCTATTTGGGCATCATCATATTTTGCTCCTTTTCTTTTCCGAGGATTTTTATCTTTGGAACCGATTGGTCTACCTCGCTTCATGCGAGGTCTTGACTCATTTGTCTTGATAATTTGTCCTTCAGGGACTTCAATTTTTGAAGGAAAATTTGCAGCTGGTATGTGCGACTTAGTCACTCTATTGATATCATTAAATGCATCAGGAAATTGATTTGTTATGCCTTGTAAATGGATTAGTCTTTGAACTTCTAATTCACATTGGTTTGTACGAGGATCAAAAATGTTCAATGTTGGTGCATTCCATGTAATTTCTTTCTCCAGCTGCTTATTTTCTCCCCCTGATTTAGGGAAAATTTTAAGCTCTCCCCCTAATTTTGGAAAAACATTTTCATCAAAATGACAGTCTGCAAATCTTGCTGTAAATAAATCACCTGTCATTGGTTCAAGATATTTAATTATTGAGGGAGATTCATAACCAACATATATTCCCAATTTTCTTTGAGGACCCATCTTTGAGCGTTGTGGTGGGGCAATTGGGACATATACAGCACACCCAAATGTTCTAAGATGGAAAATATTAGGCTCTCTTCCGGAGGCCAATTGCAAGGGAGAGAATTTGTGATAGCTTGTAGGTCTGATGCGTATAAGTGCTGCCGCATGTAAAATGGCATGTCCCCAGACTGTAACTGGGAGGTTTGTTTTCATAATTAATGGTCTAGCAATCAATTGAAGTCTTTTAATAAATGATTCTGCAAGACCATTTTGTGTATGAACATGAGCTACATGATGTTCAACACGTATCCCAATTGATGCACAAAATTCATTAAAAGCTTTTGATGTGAATTCTCCGGCATTATCCAATCGAATTGTTCCAATATTATAATCCGGAAATTGTGCCCTTAATCGGATTATTTGCGCAAGTAGTCTCGCAAACGCCAGGTTACGAGATGACAATAAGCACACATGTGACCACCTTGTTGATGCATCGATTAATATCATGAAATATTTAAATGGTCCACATGATGGGTGAATGGGCCCACATATATCACCCTGTATTCTTTCTAAAAATTTAGGAGATTCTGTTCCAATTTTTGCTAAGGAGGGTCTGATAATCAATTTTCCTTGAGAACAAGCAGCACAAGAGAATTCATTACATTGAAAAATCTTCTGGTTTTTCAATGGATGCCCATGTGAATTCTCAATAATTTTTTGCATCATAATTGATCCAGGATGCCCTAGCCGATCATGCCATATAACAAAATTATTTTTGTTAGTAAACTTCTGGTTTACTGTGGCATTTACCTCAATATTTCGAATATTGGTATAGTATATTCCGGAAGAAAAGGCTGGCAATTCTTCTATAACACATTTGCTACCCGAAGTGATACTTGTAATATAAAGAAATTCTTTATCCCCTTTATTCACCGTTTCAACGTGATATCCATTTCTGCGAATATCTTTGAAACTTAATAAATTTCTTTGTGACTTTGGGGAGAACAACGCATCATTTATAATAAATTTTGTTCCTTCGGGTAGTAATATAGTAGCTCTTCCGGAGCCTTCGATCAATTTTATACTCCCGGAAATTGTGCATATATTGCCTTCATATTTATTTAAAGAGGTGAAATATTTTTTATTTTTAAGTATAGTGTGAGTCGTTGCGCTATCTACAAGACAAATATCTCCCTCTTTTGTTATATGCCCAATGCGAGAATATAAAATTTCCATATTGCTTCAATAACAGATAAATATATAATTAGTAAGGATAATCATAAAGAGATACAATCATATACATGCGAATGTAAAATAAAGCAAATAAGTACATCAAGCATTTTGTTTATCATCTAGGGTAGTGATGCCATCAGGAGTCTTATAAAAATCAGCGGTATCCAAATAAGTCATTGTTAGGAGATTGTCTGCATGTTCATTATCTTTGAAAACTAAATTTGCTTCAACATTCTTGCCTTTGTCCTTCATGGACGCTTTGATAAAGATCAGCTAGGTGTTTTGGCGTACGGCAGGTACGTGACCAATGGCCTTTCATTCCACATCTGTAACATTCATTTTCAACAATCTCCTTTCTTTTATCAATGTTTTTCTCCAACTTCTGGTCGGGATTAGATTTATCATGCTTGAAAATAGGGTAATTTTGGATTTGAGATCAAATCTGAATATTTTGTAAAACCTTTTTCACGTTATAAGTTTTTTCCATCATATCCGTATCAGTAATATTCTCTCCGCACAGTAATATGCTTCGTTAACACTTTTATAATAAGCACATTCGGTCAATATTTAAAAATATGCAAGAAAAACACATATGCATTAATATTTAAAAACCCATGATAATATAACATGATGATGATGCATTGAATTCAATCTAGTGGTACATTGAATGCAATCTACTGTATAAAATGGTTAATTATAATAAAGTCAAATCTGATCAGTTTCAAAGAATACCAATTTACTCTATGAAGATGATTTTATCTGAAAAATTATAAAAAAACACAAAATGTAGAAAATTCCGGGACCTTTCCAGAATGGTAAGGCTCGTTTAAAATGAACAAGTAACGAATTCCGAAAACAGATATTTGTGGACTGTGGAATCAGAATCAGCTCCTAATTATGATAGTATTTTGATATTTAAGACATCGAAATCGCATTATATGGTAATGGAATGTAAAGACAAAAGGTAGATATCGAAAAGCGATTTTCAGAATGGTATGGCTTATAATATTTGAACTAATATTCAATTTAATATGAATTTTAGAAGTCACTGCATATCATCCTAAATCATACAATCAGATTACACAAAATGCAGATTTTGACATACTTATAAGCAGATTTTGGAAAAACGCAAAGAAGAAAGATTGTAGATAATCAAAAAGTCTTTACAACGAGTATAAACTCAATAAATTCCAATGAATAATGAATCAGATACAAAATATAAAAGAATCAGGCACATAACAAACACATAAAGATCATCCATTTGCAACCGAAGCAAAGTAAACTAAAAATAGTGTACTTACCTGGTGGACAAACTGAAATAACGTAGAATCCTTCTTCTTCTTGAATTTCCAACACCTATTTACACTTTGATGATCTCCTTTCAACACTTAAGTAAAATTGATCTCCTTATTTTATAAGCAAATCGTGCTGATAACGTGTTAGAAATATATTATGATAACTATATTATAGATATGTGAGAAAGAGAGAGATTAATAAGAGAATATTGTATTCATTCAAGTGTCTTACAAGATGAGAATTGAGTCCAATTTATAGGCTCACTAGAACATAGGTAGAGAAATCCAAAGGCCAAATACATGAACATAGGTAGAGAAATCCAAAGGCCAAATACATGTACTTGAAAAGTCAAAAGTCAAGAGTTATGACTTTAGAAAGTCAAGAGGTTGTTCTAGAGTATTCTAGAGACATTATCTAATTTTCATCTAGGCATCAATATACATCTGTGATCTACATATTGCATTCTTTGTTGGTGCAAATTAGTGTGTGCATGTGCCTCTACTTTTGAAAAGCATTTGTTCCTAAAATTCATCACTTTCTCTAGTCAGATTGACTAGTTCGCTAATGAAACATTTAGCAGATCACAGTACAATACACTACAACACTGATGTGCACACTAATCATATATGGAAGGAAGTACAAGTCCAATGGTTATAGGCAACATTTAGAAAGTAATTATACTTATACGGTTATACCTATACATTTACAATGCAAGTATAAGAACAATTCCAAGAAATTCATTATTGGAATAGATTTATTAAAAAAGAGAATATAATAAACCTTAATAAAGTAAGACAAATAACCTATAGGTATTCGTAAATAATCATAATAATCCTGTATCGAATATACTTTTCCATTTTCAGATTTGCCTAAATATAAATCTTTTCTTCGAAAATTATTCTTAATATTAAATATGATATCTGAAATACTTTAATATCCAACTTTAGTACTTTACCATAATTACCATAATTCCTTTGTTCTAAATTTGGAAACTTATCTATGACCAATGATACGTTTACATGTACAGAGCCCCTGTTTTTGTACGTGTACTAATTAAAATGTTGTCATACATACGTGATACTCCATTCGTGAACAGATTCTAAATCTCTTGTATTTCGCTTATTTAAAAAATATAATATTCTCCTGACAATCGAAAAATAATATTCTTGCACCTTTTCATTTGTATAATCTATTTCGAATTTTCATTATCTGTGTTACTTCTTCAACTGTTTAAATTTTCTGGTTTGTTTATTTGCAACTTATTGAACATTACAGAGCAGCCTTTTCCAAGTTGCAGATGAAGCATTCAAAGACTCGACATTCATTGGAGCACTTTTCTCACAGGTTTGCAGCTTAGTTTACAAATGTTGTCTGAATGACATTAATTGTTATGGAACTAGGATTTAAAAACCTTTGCGGTCCAAAGTATTTATTCCTAAGTTTTGAAGGCAAACCAGCACTACTAGAAAAAGTAGAATAAAAATTACACATTAGACATCGGTTGAAACCTGCGGGATTGTTTTTTGTACTGGTATTTTGTTATATAGAATTTCTACCAAGTTTCTAAGCCAGCCGGGGCTGAATTCTGGGTCAGCCTCCCGTTGCTTCGACACTGACTTGTATACATACGACTAATCATGCAAACTATAACTTTTCTCAGGCGCAACACTTCTTGTAAAAAGCGAAATGAGAACATGATCAGGCTAATTCTGATAGCATTGGTTGGAATTGTTTCTGGCTTCCTGATAGGAGTATCGTATCCTACACTTTGGTCTAAGGTATGTAGAATTGTCTTTAATTGATTTTCTTCCCTGCAGAGTCCCCCCTGTATTATAGCCTAGTCCTCGTAGATACTCACCAGAAGCCTCGATAGGAGCATGTGTGCTGCAATTCCTTGAACTCTTAGAATAATTTCAGCTCTTCAATGGACAGATGTCTCCTATTTTTTCAACCATAAAAACAGCTCAAGACGTCAATGATACCTGGAAGGTACACCTTGTGTTATGATAATGAGTACATTGTGGTTCTTTTTTACATTGATTCATAATTTATTCCTATATATGATAAAATGATATTAAATTTTGATATTCGTTGGTAACAAATAACCAAATATGTTTCTTGCATTGTTTCGGACAAGAGTTTACCACCCTTTCTGCAATTAATTAATTTGAATATATTATGGTCATTATCTTGCTTTGATATAGACATCAACTATTTAAAATATATATAGTTTCTTATGCATCTTATTAATTTCTTGGTTTTCTGGGAGTGTTTCATAAAGTGAACCATCATACATGATTAGACTTGTGCATTTGAAAGAAAACGGAGAATGGAAACTAGAGTTCATTTCATATGCAGGCCCTTACCAGTAATGATTCATTGAATTAGCGTTAAATTTGAAGGTAATCACGATAGAACGTGTATATGTTCTGGTTTTTCAAATGTTGCCTACATGCACTAAACCTAAACTTCTGAAAGTCTGTTTAAATATGGACATGGAACTGAGCTAAAGTCAGCTTCTCCTCCAAAAATTGACCTATATCCTGGCAAAGAAAAAGTATAAGTCACTAATGTGTATGCAACTTTGTTTTTCTCAATCTGGTGTAATTGTCTAATATGTACAACTATTCTTTTAATACAAAAACTCATAGCTCATGTTTGTATCCCTATTCCCTACTGAACTTACGCAGATATGGGTTCCATCAAATCCGCGAGGTGCAGAAAGATTAGTGCCAGGCATTGTTGTTCCGCATTCAGACCTTTGTCTTCGAAGAATGTATGGTAAACCCAGTGAGGTAATTATCTGTATCATTATGTTTATTATCTATTTACCATATACATTATGGTCACAAGTTTAAACTTATTATCTTTCTACACCTGACAAGTAGTTGACATTCTGACTAAGTGAACTAAATATATTAATAGGATTACATTGGCAGAAAACTATTAGGTGATGTAAAAAGATACTACATAGACCCCTGCCTCCTTAAAAGGAGTGATTACTTCTGTAAATTCTGTAATTATTGTTATCATTTGGGAACCTCAAAAGTGGAATTGCCGAACATGATACTATCTGATAATGCATGAAATATTGATTAATCTTTCGTTTGCAGGACCTAACTATTACGCCAAAGTATCTTGTGACTTTTACAGTTGGTTATAATCAGAGGCATAATATTGATGCTGCAATAAAGAAGGTCAGCCCCTCCCTCACTATGTTCTCATGGAAGTTGGAATAAAATAAAAATGGCCTATTATTTTTGTATCTTTGGCCTTGTTTTTTAATGGTCAATTACTGAAGTTTAAATACACATAAACCCTGCCTCCTTAGAGGTTTGAACCCGCGACCTCTTAAGCGTGTATACTAGGCTACAATGCTAGGAATGTATGTGGCCTTTGCCTCTCTCTGAGAATGTTTGTGTTGCAGTTTTCAGAAAACTTCACAATTCTTTTGTTTCATTATGATAATCGAGCAAGTGAATGGGATGAATATGAATGGTCAAAGAAGGCGATCCATGTAAGTGCCCAGAAACAAACGAAGTGGTGAGTAACTATTAGGGTGATTCTTCCTTCTTTTTGCAGTTTGTCAAGGTATTTATGTCATGCTTATATACTATGATGACTTTTGTCCAAGGTGGTATGCAAAAAGATTTCTTCATCCTGACATTGTTGCATCTTATGACTACATATTTATCTGGGATGAGGATCTTGGTGTTGAAAATTTTGATGCGGAGGAGTAAGTATTAATAGCAAAAAGTTAAAATTTATGGAACGGCTCAAATTCAACAAGCTCGCCTGATTACTTGCTTTTTCCAGATACATTAAACTTGTCAAAAAACATGGTTTGGAGATTTCACAGCCTGGTTTAAACCCTCAAAAAGGACAAGCTTGGAGAATGACAAGAAGAATGAAAGGCAGTGAAGTTCACAAGTAAGGATGATGGAAATTCTACAAGAACAGCCACCGGTTATCCTTTAATGAGGAAAATTTACTAAATTGACTGTGATTTATTTCTCTTTTGTGTTGCTTTTGAACGTATTTCTTTAGGAAAGCAGAGGAGATACCAGAATGTTGCAAAGATCCTCATTTGCCTCCCTGTGCAGCGTATGACATGGTTGCTTCACAAGTTAATGTTTTAGGACTTTGAAGTCTTCTGGTATACTCACTCCCTGTTCTGATTGCAGGTTTGTAGAAATCATGGCTCCTGTATTTTCGAGAGATGCATGGCGATGTGTGTGGCATTTGATTCAGGTATCAACTATAGTTCATAATGCACTTAACTTTGATAATGTCCCAGGTCCTACATCTTCCCATTCAGCCTTGATTTCTTATAGTTACTCTCTTTGTTATGGCCTTGTAGAATGACTTGGTCCACGGATGGGGTCTTGATTTGGCCCTCCAACATTGTGTTGAGGTCAGCTCCGATTACCATATACTTCTTTTCGGTGTTTATTTTAAGAGTGGATGCATTTGATTTTGTAATGTGATAGAGTTTAATCCCTCTGAATCTGTTTTTTCTGTATAGCCTGCTTACGAGAAGATTGGAGTCGTAGATGCACAGTGGATTGTCCATCAAGGCATTCCATCACTTGGTGATCATGTATAGTGCACCAGCAAGCATTTTCCACACATGCATGCATACGCATAAACACAGACGCATTGACACATTTCTCTGTATTTTACATCCTGTATGATAGACCTAACGGATATCAGAATGTAATGTTTCACCATTTTGCTTTTGGTAGGGGCAAGCTGATGATGGGACACAACCACAGAAACAAGGGGTATGCTTTGCCATATTATATATTTCTTACAATATTCTGGTGTTCTATAAATATGTTATAGGCTGTACTAATGAAAGTCTTGTATCAAATCATAACTTTATGAACATTACCTTCATCATTCTTTGGTTGCAGCAACTGAGGTTGCAGGTGAGGAAGAGGAGTCAACAAGAATGGATAATGTTTGGAAGGCGGTTTAAAGATGCAGAAAGAGATTATTACAAATCTATTGGCATTGATCCTTCCAATATTCCCCATCACACCAATTTTAACAGAAGTTTGAGCATGAACTGTTAACATATTTAATTTTCTATTATTGAATAGTTCCGTTACTGTAATAATTTCCTTGTAAGGGTAATTTCCTTTATTATTGTTCGAACTACAGTCCAACAATGTATTCACAACATTGTCTTTCTCTAATCCTTTATTATTAGAGAGGTAAGTAAGATTATAGGGGAAATTAAACCAATTAATCACACATCAAGCTCAGAAGATTGATAAGAAACAAATGTGAAGGTTACAAATAAACAATGTACAAATCCCAGCTGGAGGTAAATAAATAAGCAATATACAAAATTACAAATTACCTTCTACACATTATTTCGTAGCACTATTAAAATTTAGAGAGGGGACTGAAAGAAGTTTGAAATATCTTATTTAGTTAGACACAATGTAATCCAGCTGGTTGGCTTTGCATAGTAATGCATGCCAATGAACTTCAAGCATTTGACTTCATCTTTCACTGTTCCAATAGGAGTCGCCACGTTGAAAGATCTTATGCTTGAGCTTGATATAGTCCTCAGCCTCAGCATCAATGTTATCTTCGATATTTACATCATAATGAGCTTCTTCGCGATTTGCACGTTCATAATTTAGCAGTAGATTCCTTCTAGCAGGCGCCTCAAATCCGTGAGAAGTTACGTAAATGCTTGAATATGGAGGAGTATCAACCAGTTTGTGTGGCATCTGTGCATTTTCCGGTTTCTGGTGGCTATTGTATTTGTGTTGCAGCTTGTGCTTGTAGTCATGGCTTAAGGTGATGAACTTCATCTTTAAGTGTTTTAGGAACAGTTATAATGATGACAAATCAGGATCTTTAAGTTTATGTAATGAAAGCTTTGATATTTGATTTTTGTTGATGTGCATATGCACATATATATAGTACCATGATTAGGTAGTTTTCATGATAGGAACGTCGAATGCAAGTGATTGAAAACGAAGAGAATTTAGTTTAGCTTTTTTGAGGCAGCCATGGCGCCTGACATTTCTAGTTCTTTCCACCAGAAAAATACCTAACTCATATTTGACACAACTCTGGTGCTTCAGAAGAATGTTTAATTCGAACAAAACATCAAGTCTTTAAACTCATTAGAAGTATTCATGTGCTAACATCTGTCTCAACCATAAATGACTTATTTAGGGGCGTTTGGATGCATCATAGGAATGAGAATCGAGAATGGAATTGAAAGATATGGGAATGGGGATTAGGGGAATGGGAATAGAATGAATGCCAAGGCATACGATGGGTTTGATTTATCCTCTTAGAGGGAATGGGGTCCCCATTTCACCCCCACTAAATTGCTAGTTCAATTAGGTTCCGATTTTGTTAACCGGGCACATTAATAATGACCAATATCTCTTTTAAATTAATATATAGTATTCAAACTATTTTAAAGAAATATAGGTCCATAAAAGTTGCTTGATAGGGCTTTGGACTTCTGTCTTTGTTGATTTAATCAGCTTCTATCTCGTCAGTCGTCAAAGATTCGCTGTGGCATATAGAAGAACATGCCTAGAAGGAAGAAGTTGTAAGAGATTCTGGCGTAAGAATTGAAGTTAATATTCCTTGCTTATAACCTAAGCAACTGGATTATAAATTAACACACGGATGAATTACAACTTTCTGTGTGCACTGGTTTTAGAAGTTAAATGAATGATTTCAGGCGATTAGTCAAATATTCAGAAATAATTTTTAATTTGCTTATTTCATTTTTGGGGACTACAAGATAAATTAGAGGATGCGGTGATTAGACTCCAAGAACTTGAGGAAAGAAATCTGCAGAATGTGATTTATGAATCTGACGATGTCGTGGTTTCATCTGAATATTTAAGATTCGGACTTCCTGAAGAAATGTGATGGATAGTTTATCCTCGTATGTAGACTTGTAGGGAATCAAGCAACAGTTGATAAGGCTTCAGCTTTGAGGAAAATAATGAGTAACTCTATGAATTACCCAAAATTTATAAATTCTTTCAGTTTTAATCAACATAGATGTTGAACTTAAATCAAACTGCATCCCACATGAAGAGCAGGCAATGCTCTGCACAATAATGGTTGTCGCGGTTACAATTCAGTCAAGGCTGTCATGCCCAAAGCTAGGCTGCTTATCTTTTATACGAGCTTTATTATCATTTTCTTCTTTGTTCTCCTTATCTGTAATAATTTTTTTAAGCTTTAAAGATGATTTTCCAGGGAGAAATCTAAGTTTCCAAATTGTTTTAACCATGACAAATATCAAACACAAGTTACACAACTCCCGTATATGTTATTAAAAATTATTTAAGCAGTAGGTTATGCTGGAAATACATTCTTAGTTATATAACAACCACAAATTATATATGTGGGGAAATTGGAGACATTGCCAAGTAATTAAAGTCTGCATGCTTCTGATGCATTAGTATCACGGCATCTCTAGTCGTCGTCTTCAATCGACTTGAGTTTCCACTCAGCTGACTGGTAACCTCCATGCATAGGGTTATGGAGCATGCTTGAGTGACCATAATTGTTATAGTCATGCTTCAGTGACTCGATCTTTGTTCCCATGGGGCCGTGTGTTGCCCCATGGTAAGAGCTTCCATAGCTGCCAGTGGGCATTCCATGGCTGAAGTTGCCGCTAGCTCCATGGTAAGAATTGCCATAGCCGCCCGTTGGCATTCCATGGCTCATACCACTGCCATGGGAAAAACCAGATGACATATGCCCGTTTGAGCCACTGCTGTAAAAATCAGTGCTAGTGTGGCTGTGTGGACCATGTCCACCAGATTGCATCATATGAGAAGAGCTGAATGATGGAGTAGGTCCCATATGCATGCTCTGACCATGGCCGTGGCCATAGCCCGAGGAGGAGTATCCATCATGTGAGTAGCTCTGTTGCTTGTAGCCACCAGGAAACATCTCTGATTGTAGAACCATTTTGTCTGTTGAGCTTGCATTTCTCTTGGTGATACTGAGTGCTATTTATAGTGTTACCTGATGATTCTAACTAGATATGCAGCATCTCATACCTGTCTGATCATGGACGGAAAGTTGCACTACTGACGGTGTTCAATCATATTCTTTTCTTTTCGGATCAGAAGATCCTAAAAACTTTATCCCCATCTTGCAGATAATCTATAATATTTATCTTCCAAGGCCAGTAGGCCACGGCATATCCGTCCCAAGTGAAGATTACTCTGGGGAATCCATAACATTAATCCAGTACAATTAATAAATAACCATCGATGTTACCTTAAAATTTTAAATTACGAGTCGAAGTTAATTGTTTGCAGAGTGTAGTTAAATCTACAACATACGTTAAAACTTGTGATATATGGTTTAATATCCAGAACTACATAAAACCACAAATCAAATGAGCGGGATTGGTGATGATGTATACGAAGATAAGTATTAGTCTACTTAATTTTCACCTAAGCTGTATATTATCCTATACTATCACAAGTTTTTATCTCAGAATCATTCAGTCGCCCTCTCCTCTGCCTCGCTAGTCTGCTTAGATCTCTTAATAAAGTTTTAAAACTCCGGAAAATTTTAAGGAGGTAGATGTGTGGATCATTTCTGATTCTTACATTACCGATTCTTCCAGAACCCTCATGGTCATGCCTGATTGTTATGCTCACAACTCTTCGAAAACTTGAGAGGTTAGGAAAAGAGATTAACATGTATATCGTGTTTGTAAGTTGATAGTGATGGACTAAATGTTAGTAGAACAAGTCCAGGTTCGGAGATGTTCAGATGTGCAGTTAAAATCATGAGCAATACATACGGATTTAGAACCTGATAAAAAATACAGCTCTAGTATATACAACATTTCAAAAACTCGAAATATTCAAGATTCTGACACTGTCAAGCTTCTCCGTCTTGATATATAAGAAGATGGCTTGCCTGTGCATATCCCATTTGACATATAGCACCGCTTGCAGATACTTAAACTCATGTATAATTCAGTTTCTTCTTTTCATATCTTGTGACTTGCTTTAAAGAGGCATGTCACATGTGCACCATGAATCTTGTGTTATTTGCACAAGACCAGATCCCGGAACTTCATAATAGGCCCGCTCTGTCTTTGAAAAAAATGAACGTCTCCGTTTATACAAAATAGAGAACCAATGTTGTTGTCCTGTTACCAACTTTCTTGTCAATTCGAACATGAAAGGTTCATTTAAATTTTTAAAATTAATATACCGTTTTACTGAGAATACAAAGATAAGTTAATTTTTTCTGAAATTCTATTTTTCGAGTTCGTGTGAAGCATACCAAGCACTTGAATATTGATAGTGTATGTTACTGCTGATCATACAAACATTCTGATGTGTCAAAATAGAAAGTTATAAACAGAAAACAACACAGGAACACATGCACATGTTTTACGCCATCTCAGGACATAGAATAACAAGCCATGCCAGAGAGGTGATGGGGGCCAAGTTATCCAGCATCATCATCAACCCATAAGCCCCCACTTTAACTTTGCATTATTTTATACTAGTACTAATAATAATACAATATTCTATTATCATCTTGTGTAAAACTTACAATGTTAAGTAAAAGTAAAAATGACCAAACTTCAAGCCCTTTTCTTCCTAAATAAATCTGGACTCTGTTAGCTTCCTTCTGCCCAAGAAAAATATGTCTAGCACAACTGGGATTATGGACTGGTTGGCTGAAGAGCTTTTTTCTGGAAGGTCAATTATAAAAATAAATAAAAGTAAAACCACACACATTTGCCTCTACACTGAGCCTCGAACCATCGACCTCTGATAACCAAGGAAGAGGAATATCCGCAAGCCTAACCAATGACTAGACCATATCGTTGTACATGTGGCAGAAGAGTGTCAACAGAACATGCCTACAATTCAATGATACACATATTCAAGTCTTTTAACAATGGGTGTGTGCAGGCCATACATGCTTAATCATTCACATGTTTATATTCACATTTCTCTAACTCTATAAAATGCATCATATCTCTATCTGTCCATGTATGCTAGCTGGCGCCTGCCCTCATATATCAATCATACAGGTACTCTAAATTTCACTGCCGATATACTGACAGTGGTTTAAGGGTATATTCTTTTGGGTTGGAACTTAAGTTGGGGGGAGGGTCTCTACCAGCACAATCACACCATAAGCAATTTAACTATTCCAATAATCACAAGCTCCAGCATTAAGTAAACGTGTATGCTAACTTCTACGTAAATAATAACCAACTCTCTTAATGATATGTTATATACAAATATCACTCTAGAAATTTATAGACTCAACTAACCTTCCAAATGTTTCCGAAAGAATGATTTATATGAATTTACGACAGAAATGTAGTGTGAACTAACATATTGCAGTCATCTGTTGATCGAACAAAAACCTCTGGCATTCCTGTTAGCTGAATCTCCAACTTTACACAAAAACTGGACACCAAAACTACCATAAGGGGTAATCAATCAGCCACCATCTTCTCGTACACAATTCCCAGGCAAAAGAAACTTATACTTGTCAGCATTTTCCAAAAGATATGCTGGAAGATGAACCGCGGAGTAAGAATGAGGTATGGGACCCATTTTTCCAATGATATCCTTAAAAGTATACTCCTCAGGTAACATATCAAATAGGTCGGCACCTCTGCAGATTACCGCCTGAACTCTTTTAGGGTTCAAAAATTTGGAGAACCTCACTCTATCATGATGACTGTATGCTTTCATCTTAAATATAAACTCACTAATACGTCGGAAGCAAAAGCTGCAATGCCAGCCAGCATCGGCCAATATGTCATCAGACTGGCGATAATGTGCGTATCTAGTCTTTCCCATCCGATATCTATGAATTGAAGCTCTCCAGCTATTATTATCCAGTAGAAACTCGAAAGAATACAGGTAATTTTTCAACCGAAGATGAAGGATTGGTGGTATGTCATCACACCACCTCAATAAATTGATGGTGTGTCTGCTTGGTATCTCATCAACATCTGACATTATTAACAAGTCATCATCCTGAATACCTGCTTTCCTAAGAAGGTAATCAAGTGCTAGCCGCTGATACGCTTCCTCAACGAATGGGTTTTCTCCTGGTTTATGCCTTCCGGGAATTTGGCCATAAGTCAATCGCGATTCAACAAACTGAAACCGATCTCTATGACTGGAAAAGTCTAACGGCTTCGGCAATCCCGTAAAAGTAGAATTTGACTCGAGAAGCACAAATTCTGTTATGTAAGGATGCAATTCTTTCCACCTGACAGTAAGCAGATCGACCTCATTACTGAATAGCACTGCATCAAATACTCGTCTAGGGAACTCACGGGTGCCCCAGCCATGAAGTTTACACAGATTCTTCATTGTCACATTCTCATGATAATAATGGGGAATCTCTCGAAAAGGTTTAGGGGGAGATTCCCATAATGGCCGGAAAAAGTATGATACTTTCTGACCGTGCAAATATAAACCAAAGACACATGTCGGTATCAACACTAACAGGAAGACATACATTTTTAAATCCAGTCCACGCATAATACAACGTATTCTCGTCATGCTCAACATACGTCCTGATTCCTGCATTTAATGAACAAACTAACTTTAGGATACTTGGTAAAGAAAAAGAACAAATAAGTAACATCCAACTAACGAGCACAACCTGTCAAAAAAAAAACTAACGAGCACAAAGTTCAACTTGTTGAAAGCAGGCCATGAAAAAGGAAGAGGCAACTTGAAAGAACTGTCTAAAGTCATTACAATAATGCAGACCTCTAAACATCATGCCTAAGCACAACACCAGAAGTATGCTAATTGGAACTTTACCTAAAAGCTAAAACACAAGGCATCTTATAAGCACAATTATATATTACTATCAAAGAAAAAAAGAGAGTATAAAGATCCTATTGGACTACATTACAGCATATATAGGCCTCTATAATTGCATGCCATTGATGCAACCAGAAATTGGAGCATAAAAAATATAGATATAAAATAGATACATACATGTGTCTACATGATCAAGAATCAACTTCTGCAATATATGCACTTTGCTTTACTAAAAAAATCAGTCCATTTGAGAAATACTATCTCCATCGCCAATTTCTTGACTTAGTCAAAAAAATATCTAAAATTAAGAGCAAAATTGAGGGTGTGATGTACATGATCAAGAATTAATGTAAAAAAATAAATACATTTTATAGGACTACAAAAATAAAAGTCCCTTTCAGCAAAGCTTTCAGAATTCAAATTTCTTGACTTGGTCAATGAAAAAAAACAAATGACATAGACCATGCCTTTTTACATTCAAATTTCATGCAGTTTTACAGAAACTAAACAAAGTACAGACACCCCCAAATGAAAAAATCAAGCATTGTCGAAAACAATCAAATCCCAGCAATGTAAACACATAACAATTAGATCTATATGCATATAAATCTCAAAAAGATTGAATCTTTAACATAAAAATTGAATCTTTATAACAAAGATTTAATCTTTACCTCATCAGAAGCATTTCCACATATATCATCAGACTTCTTAGAACAATAATCAGATCCTCCTTCCACCATCATATACACTTTCTCACAAAATCTCGTAAAGCTCCACATCCCTCCCTCCCTCCCTCCCTCCCTCCCTCTCTCTCTCTCTCTCTCTCTCTCTCTCTCTCTTTAATGTTTTTTTGTCAGGAACTCTGTCTCTGTCTTTAATGTTGACTCACAAATCAACTCAAAATCAACCCAAAAGTTGACTCAAAAATCAAACCACAAAAATAAAAAGCAAATATCAAGAAAATATTTAGGTTTCAGGAAACTTATCTATTTTGAATAAAAACAGATAATGTTGAGAAAAATAAGCACCTAAAGGATAGAAAGCCCTAAAAAAAATCGTGCAAAGTAGATAAGAAAAATATAGTGAGATGAGCAAGTTAAGAAAAAATAAATAAAGGGGGGAGAGTAGGGTGGGAAAGAAAGGAGAAGAAAAAGAATAAAAGAATGAAAGTAGGGGGATGAATAAAAGAGGGGGGTGTGGTCTAGAGAGTATGTGATAATGGGTGGCAGACAGACAAGAAGACAGTTTTAGAAGAGATTAACAAAATTAACATGAAGAGGAAGCCCTCTCTCTCCTCTCTCCTCTCTCCTCTCTCTCAGTCTTTTGCCCCACTTCTTTCTCATTTTCTCCTCTAGTCTAGTGTATTTTTTTCTGAAAAATAAAATTAAAAATATGTTAATTTAGCCTAATATAGGTCGTAAAAATCGGTAATCGGTACTAATCGATTTAGGTACCGATTAGGGATTAATCGGAAAATCGGGAATTAATAGGAGGGATTAATCGGAACAAAAATCGGATATATTTATATATTTTAATTATATTTAATATATTTACCTTATTTATTATGAAATATATAATTCAAAAATAATTTATAAATATTAATCGGATTTCAAAAAATAGATCGGCCAAATATTTTTTAAAAATTAATCGGGGATTAATCGGAGATTTTTAGAATAATGAATATAATTAGTAATTATGTTTGGCGTAACGAACTGAATATATTATATATCCGGTATGTTTCATTTAAAGTATAATTATATTTATAGTAATCAATTAAATATATATTATATATTCGGTATATAATTCATTTAAAGCACGTCTAATTTTAAGGACTAGGGATCGACAAGTTACCACAAGTTATATTAGGTCTCCAAGACTGGACCGGAGAAAAAAAATTGGATTGGACGGACAAAGACGGGCTTGATTTGTACTTAGAAAAAATTTTAATTTGTATAAAAAACGGAAAATAATTATACATGTTATTTTTCAGGATTGCTGATAAAGACAGATTTAATTTGTACACTTGTAAAATTATAATTTGTATAAAACAGTGAAAATAATTATACATATTATTTTTTTTGTTATTTTTTAGACAAATATAACTTATAATCTTACAATAAATATTTGTTTTAAGAAATGTTTGTTCAGAGAGAATCGAATACAAGGCCCTCAGACAACAAAAGATAAAATCATAATTACGTGAATTATCCGATCGTACTCATTCTACATGTTATAATTGTTAAACTAAATGTTAATTTTCAAATGTATGAATACCAACTCTTTATTATGTGAAGTACAAATAATATCTTAGACTATTGTGTTGAGCTTTTTTTTAAAGCAAAACAACTTAATAATAAAAAGTCATACGATATCTACACGTATAATTGAAATTGAACAAACGCATAATATCGTCGTTGAATCCTTCTTCTTGGACAGGCAATCAAGCGATTTTTTGAAAAGGTGTATATGTTATAATTCTCCAATTATTTTTTTGAGTAATCGACCACAGATACTTCACCATAAAAACCATTATCACTAAATCATAATCATGAAAATCCCGCATCTGCAATCCCGGATATGATGAACAACAAGAAAAATTAAAACAAAAACCAAACTCTAACGATTAAGGAGAGAATCAAACAAAACTCAAATAAATTGGGAACTTGTTAGAGAAAAATGAAAATTTAATCAAGAAAAATGAATAAGAAATAAACGATCGGGGCTTTTCACCAATAAAATCGATGAAAGCCCCTTAGAAAATTTTTGAGACAGCTATTCAACGGAGAGAAAGAGAGTGTGTGGGGTAGGGTTTCGCGCTGATTTTGAATTGTTACTTATGTAGTTACTGAAGGAATTTACGGATGAGCGGAAGCGTGATATAACAATTATTCCGTAAAAACCATGTATTGCACATATAGAAAAACGTATAAATAAAAGGGAACGGAGGAATCGTAACCATACCTTGAAAATCGAAGCTTTATGATTATGGTTGCTAGCAGTTGCTCCTCAGTGTGTGAAGCGCTCTACCGGTATCCACCAAGAATGATCTTCTTCGATGAAGCTTTTTATAAAATCAAGCTTTTATAAAAATGGAGTTTTTGGGAGAGAGAGAGAGAGGGGGAAGATGGAGGCTAGGGTTTTCACAAAACCAAGTATGTGAATAGAATGAGCCATCTCATCTATTTATAGGGCTCTCCTAGGGTTTTATAATATATCTTTATATATATAAATATTAACCCCCACATTTTATCTTTATAAAATACTTTAATAATAATTAAAACTATTTTAATCATTATTTCTTTTTCTAAACTATTTAGAAAATAATTCTCTCTCTCATTATTTCATCAAAGAAAATATTCTTTTATGGTGTGACCCTGTAGGTTCAATATTATGCCGGTAGTAGAAATAAATAATAATAAACTTTTATTAATTATTTACATGAATAATAAAATTCACTAAATATAATTAACTGATTAATTATATTTATTCTACATCGTGAGTGATGCTTCTCAACATATCGCGACTATCCGGATAATATGAATCCACTGCTTAGAATACCAAGAACCTGTCAGTGACTAGTTACCGTACAATGAATTTCTTCTACCCTTATAATATCCCGATTAAATACAAGGCATGGATCTCGTGTCAGGCCTATCAAATTTAATCATATGATTTCTTATTCATAATGCAAAGTTCATATTAATGCAAATTAGAAACTCCTTTCTAATTTCATACACTCTGGCCAGAGATTCCAGAACTCACATACTAAGAATAACATAGGATATTCTCTTCCTATACTGGAAGGGGTAGATCCTCTATTGATGTTAACTATCTCTATACACAAACCCCTATGCCCAGAATAGACCTAATGGATGTCCTTGAGACTAAGGACTAAACCAAAACACAGTTCATTATATATAAGATACCTTTAACAATCTCAAGTCTAAGGACACTTGTACAACTATCACTCAGTGAATAACTATTGACACGTGAGTAATCTCCATTAGTTGTTCAACTTATCGAGTCATGTTCAGTGAACTTATTCCCTAATAAGCACCTACATACTAGCTATAGTGTCACCACACAAATGCCTATGAGAACAGACATCCTCCTGAAGGGAGCAAGCATAGTATGTACCAATCTTTGCGGATCCACTAACATCCGATTAGTTATCCTATGATCAGGAACTGTTTAAGTCTAGAGTTATCATCTTCTAGATCTCACTATTATAATCTCATTATAATTCTAGAAGTTTTACTCTAAACTATGGAGCATCTTATTTAAAACACTTTAAATAGATAAATCCCATAATAAAAACATAAAAAGTCTTTTATTAATTTCAATGAAATCAAATAAGAATACAAGAAAGTTCTTCCTAACTCATCATACATGATTGGATTTAGGACAAACACTTTCAGTTACATGTGCTATTTTTATATTTAGTGTTAGATCTCTTTTATTACATCATGTTATTATCTATTAATTTGAATCGCCATAGGTAAATATTTAATTTTTAAACATGATAATTTAAGATATATATATATATATCTTAAAAGCCTTAAAATAAAAACTAGAAACTAGCCTAATTAACTAATGGCCCAGCACTTTAACAGCCCAACTCACTTCGATCATCACATACACAAACGTTGTTTCTCTATCACCTTCTCTATTCTCCATTACAACTAATAAACCACCATCTCCGATCTACCTCAACCCACCACCCTATCCGATCTATCTCCGCCTGTCATCTCTACCTACCATTAAATTCTTCGATTTCTATAATCACCTACCTTCAATCATTGTTTATATTATATAAATCACTAGCTTGTTTAACAGAAAATGATGATGATGATCAAAGTTGAAAATACATGACAATGGTGTTGGTGCTTAGGGTCTATTGAACGAATACGGTAAAAAGGGGATATATATATATTAATGAAATATAAAATCATTGAACGATCACCAATAACAACCACTTATTTCCAATAAAAATACCAGATCTGAAATTTGAACATGATATATGAATATAGATACTAATACGTATGAAATAAATCACCAGATCTATTATTCAATCACTAAATCGTATGGCGACGATCACTGATTTATATCACACAAATCACCAATTTGTATCATAAAAATCACCAAATGTTATATACGAGACAGATAAATACAAACATATTTTTACGACATAAATCGATAAAAATCGTTAATCTTGTTGGTCGGAGAAGTTAGTGATGATTTACTGTAGTAGGAGTATAATTAATTTATTAAGAATGAGTGGGGGAGGAAGTGTTCCAATTGGTGTAGAAGGAAAAATGTGTAGTAGGAAATTAATGGTGTATGATGGAGGGAAGAGATGGGACATCAAGAGAAATGTGTGGTATGGGAGAAAGATTTGGTAGGAGAAAGGCGATAAATCACTAATTATGCTTACGAGAATTACTAAAATTTAGAAAGTTCTGAAATTATAGTAATTCCGGTTTAGTATTTCTGTTAAGTATAAATAGTGATTTATCGTCAGAATATAGCAAAATATGGTATGCAAATTGATTCATGGGAGATGGAGAAAAATATAGTGAAGTCGGATTTTAAAAAAAGTTTGAAAATTAATGGAAAAAATTAAATTAACAATGGATAGAAAATTATTTACATATAGATGTACAAGAGAGAGTGACAGTTGAAATTGAAGGGAGAGAGAGAAGGGGTTGGATAAAATTTGTGTGGTGGAGATTTATTTCAAGCTATAAAATTAGTGGTTATCATTGGTTTCTAGTTTTTAGAATAACGTTGATTTTTATTTAACCATTTCCATATATATATATGCTCATGATCAAATAGAAACCAATCTTAAAATAAAAATTAGAAACCATTAATAAATAACATGTTTACATTCCAATTTTACACAGGCTCGCCCCTACAAGTGGTCCACTCTTGTATCTCTCTCCCCAACTTTTCACATATTTCTCCCATCATCCATTCTTCATCTCCGTTTAAATCCACTCACTCACCTCCTTCACTTCTCCTTCTTAGTAAATTAAATATATCTCCAATTGCAGTAGATCACTAACTTCTCTGTCCAACAAGATTAACGATATCATCAATTTATGTAGAAAATATATGCTCATGTATGTATCTCGTGTATACTGTTCGGTAATCTTTATAATACATGTTGGTTATTTGTGTTATACAAATTAGTGACTGTCGTCGTACGATTTAGTGATTAAAGTATGAATCTGGTGAATTATTTCATAAATTTCGGTATTTGTGTTCATATGTCATGTTCAAATTTCAGATCTGATGAGTTTTATTGGAATTAATGGTTGTTGTTTACTGTTAGATATATTTGTGATGTCATGTCTAATAATGATTTGTGTTTTGTCAGATCTTAACTAACAGGACAAATCAGGACTTAACTGGAAATCAGTACTTATACTGAAGTCAGAACTTAAGATATCAGAACTTAAGTTATCAGAACTTAAGTTATCAGAAGATATTTATCAGGAGATAATATCAGGACTTAAGAAGACATTCAGATGAGGAAGATGACTGATTGAAGGAAAGAAGATTAAGGCAAACACAAGAAGAGATATGCATGGAGAAGAATTCTATGAAGAATAGAATACTTGGAAGAAAAGATAACTAGTTGATATATTTTAGGATGCAGACTTATGTTCGATATCAATTAGAAGATTATCTTGTAACCGTGTGTCTATATAAACACATCATAGGATTTACACCATAAGTGTTATCTTAATCGAGGATATTATTCATTGTAACCCTAGAAGCTCTCGTGATATTTTGTTCATCACTGAGAGAGAACGGTTTCATTGTAATATTGTTTCTTTAATAAGATTATTCTGTGTTTCATACTTGTGTTCTTAGTTCGATTTGATTGTAATAGACACTGTATTCAACCCCCTTCTATAGTGTGTGTGACCTAACAAGTGGTATCAGAGCAATCTGTTAACACATATACAGTAAAGATCCAAAACAATCATGTCTGAAGAAGAACAAACTCCAACCAAGCCCACTAAAACTGAAAAAACTCCAAAGACTCAAATCCATAATCGATATGAGACTATTAGGGTTCCCATATTGAAACCTTCTGAGTATCCCATATGGAAAGTGAGGATGACTATGTTTCTGGAAGCTATAGATCCAGAATAACTTGACAGAATTAATGAATGACCACATAAGCCAACCAAGTTTTTTGTTGTAGTTGCAGATCAGCCAGCACAGACTGTACCAAAGGAGAAAAGTGAGTATACAACTGAAGATATCTCATCTATTGCCAATTATGCAAAGTTAAGACATTTGCTGCATAGTGTCATTGATAATGTCATGTCAAATAGGGTAATTAACTGCAAGACTGCAAATGAGATATGGGATGCCTTGGAGACAAGATGCCAGGGAACTGATTCAATTAAGAAGAACAGGATGACTATACTCACTCAAGAGTATGAGCACTTTGACTCAAAACCTGATGAGTCATTAACTGGTTTATATGACAAATTTGTCATACTCTTGAATGACCTGTCACTGGTGGATAAGGAATATGATCTTGAAGATACTAATCTTAAATTCCTTTTAGCTCTTCCTGAAAGTTGGGATTTGAAGGCAACTACTATAAGAGACAACTATGCTCTTGATGAAACAACTCTTGATGAAATTTATGGTATGCTCAAGACTCATGAAATTGAGATGGATCAAAGAAGCAAGAGGCATGAGAGAAAGTCAAGAACAGTCGCTCTTAAGGCTGAGGAGGAATTCCCCAAAGTGGTTGTCTCAAAGAAAGGTAAAAAAAGGCTCTCATCACAAAGTCTGATTCAGATTCATCAAGTTCTGATGATGATGATGAGGATTCAGAAACTGAAAATCTATCTGAGATGGATGCTGATGAAGAGATGATGAGATTGTGTGCTCTTATGGTGAAGGGCATCACAAAGATAGCCTACAGGAAATTCAGAAGGGGAAAGAAGTTTTCCAGGAAAAGTGGAAGTTCTGATAAGAAGGGATTCAGAAAATCTGAAGGCAAAGCTGGAAAGTCTGACATATGAGATTACTCAAATGTTAAATTCTACAATTGTGGTGAGAAAGGCCACATATCTCCTGATTGCAAGAAAGGAAAAAGTGACAAAAGTAAGACACTTGTCACAAAGAAGAAAAGCTGGACAAACACTTCAGATTCTGAACATGAGGAGAACTATGCCTTGATGGCAAATGCTGATAGCAGTTCTGATGCTGCTGAGTTAAAGGTACCTCAAACAACTTATGCTTTTCATACTGATGATATAACTGAGTTGAGATCTTATCTTAAAACTATATTCATTAGTTATAGAGATCAGACTTTAACTTGTGATAGGTTAACTTCTGAAAATCTGGCTTTTAAGAAAAGGAATGACTATTTAGAAAAAGAGTTAGTTATGTTCCATCAAACTCAGAAAGAAAGAGATGATGCTTTTTATGTTAGAGATGAAGTGTTAAAATTGAATCAATCTCTAAAAACTGAGTTAGAAAAGGAAAGAGAGATTATCAGGACTTGGACTAACTCTGGCAGAACAACTCAGAATTTATTAAGTAGTGGAAACTGGAAATAGGGCTTAGGTTATGGAGATGATAAAACTGAAACATGAACTGAACAAATTAAGCCAATTATTGTTATACAGACTACTAATCCAAAGTTAAATCCGAAAGAGATATGTCCTAAGTCCAATCATGTATGAGGATTTATGAATAACTTTTATGTAATCTGTTTTGATTTCATTGATATTAATAAAAGACTTGTTTTGTTTTTTATTGCGGGCTCTATCTATTTAAATGTTTAAATAAGATATACCACAGTTTAGAGTAAAGCTTTTTATGGATTGTGATGAGATCATAATAATGAGACTTAAAATATGGTAACTCTAAACTTAAATAGTTCCTGGTCGTAGGATTACTAACTGATAATTAATAATCCGCAAAGATCGGTACATACTATGCTTGCTTCATTATGAAGGATGTCTGTTCTCATAGACATTTGTGTGGTGACACTATAGCTAGTATGTAGGTGCTTATTATAGAATAAGTTCATTGAACATGACTCACACAGCTGAACAACTGATAAAGTTCACTCATGTGTCAACAATTGTTCACATAGTGATAGTTGTACAAGTATCCTTAGACGTGAGGTCATCATAGTCATCTTGTGTACACTGAACTATGCTTTGGTTTAGTTCTTAGTCTCAAGGGATAATTATAAGGGCTCTACTGGGTATAGGAATTTGTACACAAAGATAGTGTATGATCAATAAAGGATCTACCCCTTCCAGTGTAGGAAGAGGATGTTCAATGCTGATCCACTTATGTTAGTTCAGGAATCTCTGGCCAGAGTAAATGAAATTAGAAATGAGTTTCTAATTTACATTAAATAGAACTAAGCATAGTGAATGGGAAAGCAAATGATTAAATAAGATAGGCTTGACACAAGTTCCATGCCTTGTATTTAATCGTGACATTGCAGGGTAGAAGGAATTAATTGTACAGTAACTACTCACTGAATAGGTTCTTGGTATTCTAAGTAGTGAATTCATATTATCCGGATAGTCGCGATATGCTGAGAAGTATCTCTCACGATGTAGAATAAATATGATTAATTAATTAATCATATTTAATGAATTAGAGAATTTATATAAATAATGATAAAATAATTTTATTATTATTTATTTCTACTACCGGCTTAATATTGAACCTACAGGGTCACACTATAAAAGAGAATGATTTAATGGTGGAGGAATTAATTAATAATGGTTGATAATTATTTATTTATGAAATAAATAATTAATTGGCAAATTTAATAATTGATTAAATGAGATTTAATTGATTATAAATTAATTAAGAATAGGTTCTTAATATTATTAATTAAGAATTTAATTTTTGGAAATTAAATCAAGTGAGAGAATTATTTCTAAAGAGTTTAGAAAAAGGATTAATAATTAAAAGGTGTTTTAATTATTAGTGAGAATAATAAAGGATTAATAATAATAATATTTTATGGGAAAATTTTCAGCTGAAAATTTTGCCTATAAATAAACTATTATAGACCCTATTTTTGTCTCAACCAAAAAGATTTACAAAACCCTAATTCTCTCCATCTCCTCCTCCTTCATTACATCGTTTTCTTGGTGGATACCGGTGGAGTGCTTTACACTTGAGGAACAGCTGCTAAGGATCTCCGTTCATCGTTTTTGGATCGCCATTAAAGACCTCCATCTTTCCATTAACGTAAAGCTTCTTAAGGTAAACATACCGAACTACGAATTAAATATTATTTTCGCATGGATCCTGCGGAGGGTTTCGTTTTTTTTAAGATTTAAATTTGCGTTTTCGCTGCGTTTATGTGCTAAAAACCCTTCAAAATCCTGTTAAATTTGTAGCTAAATCTGTAAAGTCTGATTCTGAAAAGATGAAAGATACTGAGACAAAAGTTAAGGCAGAGTCAACTTCTGACAAATTGAAACATGATAAGACAATTGAAGTTAACATAGGCTTAATGACAAAGAAGCAGCTTAAGTATAAGCTGAAAGAGATTAAGGATGTAAACAAGGTAAAACCACCTAGGAAAAATAGCAATGGAAAGGAAGGTGTGGATAAAAGAAATAATTATAAGCATGTTCCTAATGCTCCTAGAAAGAAATGTTATAACTGTGGAAATTCTAACCATCTGGCTTCTTTTTGCAGGAAGAATAAGAACATAAACTCCTTACCTTCTAAGTCAGGAGTTAAGAGTCAGTCTGTTAGGTTTAAGCCACAAAATCCTTGTTTTCATTGTGGTAGTTTATGGCATTCCATTTATACTTGTAAGGAATATCATAGTTTGTACTATGATTATTATCAAATAAAACCTTCTTTAAAGAAAGTTAGCATTGTTCCTTCTAGTGTAAGTTCTGATGCAAAGTCTGATACTGTAAATGCTGATAAGAAAAAAATTAACATAAACTCTGATGTTAAATCCGCTGTAAATGTTAACAAACTTAATAAGGCCAAAGGATCCAAGCAAGTCTGGGTCCTTAAAACTAATCATTAGTGGTCTTTGTGATTGCAGGGCAACAGGAAAAACATCCTAGTTCTGGACAATGGATGTTCAGGACATATGACTGGAAATAAAGCCCTGCTATCAGACTTTGTGGAGAAAGCTGGCCCATATGTTTCTTATGGAGATGGCAATATGGGAAAAACTCTGGAATATGGCAATATCAATCTTGGGAATGTCATCATTGCTAAAGTAGCTCTAGTCTCAGGACTTAAACACAATCTGCTGAGTGTTAGTCAAATCTGTGACAGAGGTTATCATGTGGATTTCTTTGAAGAACACTATGAAGTTGTAAGCAAATCTACAGGCAAAGTTGTTCTAAAGGGATACAGGCATAGTAACATTTATGAAGCCAAACTTTCAACAAGTACTGATGGTTCTGCAATCTGTCTGTTAAGTAGAGCATTAATTGAAGAAAGCTGGGATTGGGACAAGAAACTCTCTCATTTAAATTTCAACAATATAAATGAACTAGTCAAGAAAGATCTTGTGAGAGGACTGCCAAAATCAGTATTTGCTCCTGATGGCCTTTGTGATTCATGTCAAAAGGTAAAACAAAGAAAATCCTCATTTAAGAGCAAGGCTGAATCTTTAATTCTTGAGCCTTATCACCTACTACATGTTGATCTATTTGGTCCAGTGAATGTCATGTCAATTGCAAAGAAGAAATACGATATGGTCATAGTAGATGAGTTTACCAGATACACATGGGTGTATTTCTTGCACACAAAAAGTGAAACTGCATCTAACTTGATTGATCATGTCAAACAACTGGATAAAATGGTCAAAGACTCTGTGAAAATCATAAGAAGTGATCATGACACCGAGTTCAAGAATTTGATCATTAAAGAGTTCTGCAAAGACCATGGAATAAAGCAGTAATTTTCTGCTCCTGGAACTCCACAGCAAAATGGAGTTGTTGAAAGAAAGAAAGAACTCTTATTGAAGTTGCACGAACTATGCTTGATGAAGCAAAGTTACCAACCTACTTTTGGGCTGAAGCTGTGCAGACTGCTTATTTTACTCAGAATACAACACTTATTAACAAGCATGGAAAGACACCGTATGAGATGGTGAAGAAAAAGAAGCCAAATCTAAAGTATTTTCATGTATTTGGATGCAAGTGTTTTGTTCTTAGAACTCATCCTGAACAGTTATCCAAATTTGATCTAAAAGTTGATGAATGGATTTTTGTTGGATATCCACTTTCCACAAAAGCCTTCAGAGTCTACAATTTAAGAACAAGGGTTGTCATGGAATCTATCAATGTCTCTTTTGATGATAAGAAGATTACTGAACTTGAAAATTTCAATGATCATGATCAGCTGAGATTTGAGAATGAAGTTTTAAATTCTGATTCTGTAAATTCTGATAGTTTAAATCCTGATACTGCAAACTCTGATGGGTTAAACTCTGATGTTATTGAAACTGTGGTAACTACGCCAAAGGAAAATGTACCTGTACAAGGGGGGCATATTAAAGATCCAACCACATCTCAAGAAGCATCAGAACCTATAACAGGCTCTTCACGTTCTGATTCATCAAGTTCTGATGGGCCAAATTCTGATAATTCTGGAAACTCAAATTCCGAAGGATCCAACTCAGAGAGCATAATTTCAGGGGGAGCGTCAGAAAATGTTGATCGAGACAGCATGGATCATGGAGGAGCATCCAGTTCTAGAGATAATCTTCCATCTGCAAGGAAGTTGACTAAAGCACATACACCAGACTTGATTATTGGAGATCCTGAAGCAGGTATAAGAACTAGAACAGCAACATCAAATGAATGTCTCTATCACTCTTTTCTTTCTCAGGCTGAACTAAAGTAAAGTGGAAAAAGCTCTTCAAGATGCTGATTGGGTACAAGCAATGCAGGAAGAGTTAAATGAATTTGAAAGAAATAAAGTCTGGACCCTAGTGCCAAGACCAAAGGACAAATCAGTTGTTGGTACCAAATGGGTGTTCAGAAACAAAACTGATAGTGCTGGAATAATTACAAGGAATAAATCAAGACTGGTTGCAAAAGGATATTCTCAACAGGAGGGAATTGATTATGATGAAACATTTGCACCAGTTGCTAGATTGTAAGCCATAAGGATATTTTTGGCTTATGCTGCTCACAAAAAGTTTACAATCTTTTAAATGGATGTAAAAAGTGCTTTTCTTAATAGAGAATTGGAAGAAAAAGTATATGTTGAACAACCTCCAGGTTTTGTAGATTCAAAATTTCCTAATCATGTCTACAGACTTGATAAAGCACTTTATGGCCTTAAGCAAACTCCAAGAGCATGGTATGAGACATTAGCTCAGTTTCTTCTGGAAAGTGGATTTAACAGAGGCACTATTGATAAAACTTTATTCTATCTCAACCATGGAAAGGACTTACTTTTGGTGCAGATATATGTTGATGATATCATTTTTGGTTCTACAAATGACAGACTTTGTAAAAGGTTTGCCAAGCTAATGTAGTCAAGATATCAAATGAGTATGATGAGAGAACTTAGCTATTTTCTGGGCCTTCAAATCAAGCAGAATGAAGAAGGAACTTTTATTTGTTAATCTAAGTACACCAGAAATTTGTTGAAGAAATTTGGAATGCAAGATTGTTCAAGTGCATCCACTCATATGGCCATTGCAACAAAATTAGATAAGGATACTGGTACATCAGTAGATATTACTGATTACAGAGGTATGATTGGCTCATTACTCTATCTAACTGCAAGTAGACCTGATATCATGTATGCTACCTGTCTTTGTGCAAGATTTCAAGCAGATCCAAGAGAACCTCACTTAACAGCTGTGAAAAGAATTTTCAAGTACCTTAAGGGTACAGCTAATCTGGGATTGTGGTATCCTAGGGAATCAGACTTTAAGCTAATAGGTTACTCAGATGCAGATTTTGCAGGGTGCAAAATTGACAGGAAAAGCACAAGTGGAAGCTGCCAATTTCTTGGAGGCAGATTGGTTTCTTGGTTTAACAAGAAACAAAAGTCAATTTCCACATCAACTGCAGAGGCATAGTACATTATTGCAGGAAGCTGTTGTGCACGGATTCTTTGGATGAAGAATCAGCTACTGGATTATGGGTTAGAATTTTCTAAAATCCCTATTTACTGTGATAATCAAAGTGCTATTGCTATGACAGGTAATCCAGTTCAACACTCAATGACAAAGCACATCAGCATAAGGTACCATTTTATAAGGGAACATGTGATGGAAGGTACAGTGGAATTGTATTTTGTTCCAACAGATCAACAACTAGCAGATATCTTCACAAAACCACTGTGTGAAGCTACTTTTACAAGATTGATAAATGAACTTGGAATGGTTTCAGGTTTTTTCTCTAAATCTGTTTAGTTTATGTTCTGATACATCAGACTTTATGATCAGTATTTACATATATTACTATCTTTATGTAATATGTGCTTAAATTGAAATTTCCTTAAGTGCTGATTGTTGTCTGATGTGAATGTCTAAACTCCTATAGTGATATGAATGTTTCTATGACTATTCAATCCAATGAGGATAATTGTGCTAGATGTTGACCTATTAGTCTTTAATATACTAAAGATCCCATGTTTGAAGTAACTGTTTATGTGGAAATCTTTTAACACGAGCAAATTCTGATATTGAGCTTGGTTAGGTTTACTTTGTGTATCTTATTACTAAGTCATAAACTAGAATAGTGCTTCTTATCTGTTAAGTTCTGATGTTGGTAAATCTTATGGATGTACTAAGTGTTGATAAGCCTCACTTATCAAAAGAAAAAGAAAAAGAAAAGAAATAAATATCAGGTACTCCTTTGAGGTCTAGAGAAAAATATATGTGGAAGGGAAGACCCAAGTGTATTGTTGATATTAAGTAATATGCATTAGAAAAGCAAAATAAAATTTTCTTGGTGACTTTTCACATTCTCTGATTACTGGAGAAATACTATGATAACAGCATAAATTCTGATAAGCAGTCGTGACTCACTTACACTGAGAAGCCACTGTAAAAAGAAATTTCAAAAGATGCATAAAATGAGCACAAAACAGTTGAGGTAGACTCATGCATGAACTCATTCTATAGTAGACTTCAGACTAATGACAGATTTTGAGCAACGTTCTTAGTTATGCCTTATTTCTAAGATGTACTGAAGTGAATCAGACTTTACTCTTTGTCTGATATTTAGCTTAATGCACACACTTACACTCCATATGAATGATGAAAATTACTGTGGTGATCAATGTTGTTTTAGATGAACAGTTTAAGTGTCAGTTGCATAAATTCTGAGGACAAGTTCTAATGATTAAGTTCTGAGGAAACTATATCAGTATTTATGTGAAGAATTACAGAAATAAACATTCACTTTTTGGGTTAAGAAGCCATATTCTGATGACTTTTAAATTCTGATAATAATCAAGTTCTGATGCTTACGTGGCAGTATTTATTTACTTGATTTATTTTTAAGTCAATACTTGAACGGTTATATTTTATCAGAATATTGGATTACGTGAGATAAAGCAGTCATAATCATTTGTTTCGTGGGAACAGTTTTTTTAAAAAAAAACTGAATGTGCATAGTAATCATTACTAATTTCCCGTGCCCATTAACTTTTGTTTTAACTGCTGCATGCCTGACAGGTGTAACGTCTGTTCCACTTCTGCATAACTGTTGTCACGTGGGGTGTCTAAGTAAAAGAGATAAAAGATTTTCAAATCTTTTATTTACATTTCTATTCTATTTACTCTCTCTCTTTTTCTTACTCTCTCATAGATTCTGACGGTTTATAATACAGACATTTTATCAAACATTTTTCAGGCATTATAACTTCTCATCTATTTTCAATGGCACCCAAGGATATAATTTTTGATGGAGCAAAGTTCGTCCCCAACAACTATGATACCATTCTCACTAAGAGTGAAGCTCCTTCGAAATTTTATTTTATTCAGGATTTCTTATCTCATAGTGAAATTGGGTTCGCTTTGACACAACCATCCGGTATATCTGGAACTCAAGTTCTAACATTCTGGCGTACTGGACATTATGATGATGGTGGTAAGCATGGGACTCCAAGCATTGTATTTACAGTAAATGAGGTTGAGTATGTTGTTACTCCTGGAGCAGTTCATAAAGCTCTACACCTAACTGAATCCTGTCAATTCAGTTCTGCTCTGGAGGAGCCCTTGCTACAACAAATGATGGCCAATCTTGGGTATGAATGGAGTTTGGCTAAGTTGGGTCAACTCAAACGCCCATATATTCGAAAGGAATGGAGCTTCTTCTTCGATTGCATCACGAAGACGTTTGCCAATAAATGCTCAAATTTTGATGCCATTCCTATTCTGACACAACAAATTGGGTATGCACTCCTAAACCAGTCTCATTTTGATTATGCAAAGACTGTGTTATGTTTTATAGGAGATAGAATGAAAGAGGACAGGAATGTAGTTTACTTTTCTAGGTTCTGTCAGTTAATTTATAATTACTGTACAGAAGATGAACCAAAACTAGCAGGTGAACTCATAGAACCTTTTAGGTTAGCGAAAAGAGCTTTTATTGATCTTTTCACTGCTGACAACAAGAAGGGAGTTTTGAGACCTTTACAGATCCCTTTTTCAGTAAAGCAAGCTCTGGTAAATGCTGATGCTGCTACCTATTCATTGATATATCCTGATGTCCAACCCACCAACACACAATAACCATCAGTACCTACTCCTGTCACTCAACAACCACAAACATCAGATCATGCCACTCAACCATCAGCACCTACTGTGAAGCCTTGAAGCCTTCTTCTTATAAATCAAAGAGGACAAAGACTGTACCTCAGACACAACAGAAAAGAAGGAGGATAATTCTGAGAGATGAATCAGAAGATGAGGCACAGGTTCAAATATCAGAACCTGTTACAAAAGTAGCTGAGAAGGTCTCTTCTCAGAAAGTTCAAGAAACTGGGAGTTCTAGGCCACTCAAAAGGCTTAGAAAGATAAATTCTGATGACAAAGCTCCCAAAGTCTCTCCACCCTTGAAGACATGGAAGAAACAAAGAGCTAACAGGGACACAGTTGAGTCAGATTCAGAGGATGTGGAAGTAGCAGCTAAGGAAGGGGATCAAGAATCTCTGATCTCAAAGGAGCCAATTATGATTGAATCTCTTCCTTCTACACAACCAGAATTTGCTGAAGCCACTGAATCTACACCACCACTGTCACCAATTCAAGACACTACTCAAGACAGAGTGCCTACACTTCCTGTGTCTCCTATCATTGAACAAGTACATGCTGAAGACCCAGGTACAAGTGTTGAAATAGATATTCATAACTTGGTTGTGCCTGAGGTTCTGTACTTAGAAGCTCCAACCATTCTTCAGCAAACACCACCAACAATATCAATTTTAGATGCTGATATGAATGCAGATATTCCAACAATACCTCTTCTGAATCCAGATGAAGAAGATCAGATATTAGGTGAGCATCAGAATTTGGATGTTGATCAGAACTTAGAGGATGATTTTGAAACTTCTATAGCCTCACACACTATCATTTTATCAGAGGAAACTGATTCTGCAGGCTCTGTAAGTTCTGATGTTGTAAATGTTGAAAATACTGGTGAAGCTGCTATAAATGAAAATACTGATGCAGCTGGTCCTTCAGGACATGCACCTCTACCAGCAGTTAATAAAGCTGATTTGATTAAAAAGTTTATGAGAGGGGATGCACCAGTACCTTGGAGTGAAACTCCAAGAGGAAAAGAATGGATAAAGGAGTGGAACAAAGTTGATTTTGTTCCTACTGAAAAAATTCTTGCTGAGCACCTGGCTAAAGCTGATGAGATGCTAATGAATGATGACTTCAAAGCACAGCTCAGAGTTACTGCATTGAGTACAAGGCACCTTCAAGGTCAACACTCAATCACAAAAGCCAAGGTGAACAAAATTCAAGAAACTCTGATTCAGCAAGATATGAATGTCAAATTGGAAAAGAACAGGTTTTTTAAACCAGCCTTTGACCGCATTGGGTATATTGAGAAAGCTCAGGAGAAACAGCAAGCTCAGATTGCTGAAGTACTGAAGAATCAAGCTTCTCAACAAGTTCAACTAAATGAAATCCAATCTTCAGTGGAATTACTTCTCTCTCTCCTATTACCTGATGATGCCAAAAAGGGGGGAGAAAGTGATTAAGTCCAAATGCAAATCTGAATTAGCATTGAAGAAAAAGGATGATGGAAATGATGACCAGGGAAACTCTGAAAGGGGTAAAGGTCATGGTCAAGGCAAAAGCTCTTCATTCAGGAAAGCAGGAACTTCTACACAGAAATCAAGTTCTGATGCTGATAGAAGAATAAGTTCTGATAAGCAAGTTCTGACTAAGCCTGATGTTCTGATACAGGGTGAAAGTCAAGAATCACAGAAGTTTATGCAGACACTAAAGCTTAAGGGGAAGGAAACATCAGTCTACTATCAAGACCCCAAGTTGCAGAAGCTGGATGAAGAAATTTCAAAAAGACTATTTCTAAAAGACAATCCAGGAATGAACTTTGAAAGTCTGAAGAAAGAAGAAGCTAAACTTAAAGCAGAAAATGACAAATTCAAGTCTAAAGCTTCTATTACTGCAAATAAACCTCCAAAGCTTAAGGGCATTGTGATTAAAGAGAAGACAAACTCTGAGGCAACCAAATCTGAATCCAAATCCAAAACACAAGTAGAGGTGGATCCAAGATTCAAGGGCAAAGCAAAAGTTGATGAGCCTGTAAAGGTTTATATGCCGATAATGGATCTGGAAGCAAAATCTGATGAAGATACTAGTCTGATTTTGAAGAAGAAGAATATTCAAACAACCTTTGACATAGCTCATATTGTTCAAGATCAGGACTTAGTAAATTCTGATATGAAAATGAAGCAAGCAAGCTCTGACAGAGCTCAAGTTGGCTTGATATCAGAAGATAAAGAAAAGGAAACCTCTGACACTGCTCATGTTAAACCTTCAAAAATTCTACTACCTGGGTTTACTAAAGCTCAACAATCTACTCAACTTTTGAAGACTAAATCAAGTGGTTTTGAAGCAAGAGTTAATAGAGGAAAGGAAGCTAGAGACAAATCAGGATTGGGTAGTTCTAAAGAAAAGAGAGTAAATAATACTACCTCTGATCCAACTTCCTTAAGTGAACCAGGAATGGGAACAACTCTTGAAAGATTGAATCAACTGGAGTCTGTACAAATGGTTTATCACTCTGTATTGAAAGAAGATATCATGCTATATTTCATGACAAATGGGAGGGTATTCCAGATTAGAAAGAATGCTATTCGTTTGAAGTATTTTGAAGAATTGCAACATGTGTTATTTCTACTTCAAGTGAAAAACAGATCAACAGATGGTGCTGCCAGTTACTTAAAATCTGATATTCAAAGGCAGAAGAAACTTTACTCTATAAAGTCTGACAGATCATACTATCCTAAGTACAGAGCTCACAATGGTGATATAGTTGAGATGAAGCCTAATACTGCCAAAATCATCACTACATTTCTTGGTATTAAAGGTCTTGAATTCAATCTAGAGTCTGATAAAGCCTATTTCATCAGACTGGATCAGGATATAAGGAAAGCAAAAATAAATGATCCCAGGGCTGCTATCTTCCAAACAGGTGAAGATACATTTGAACTTAAAGATGCAAAAAGGAGGATGAAGAATGAACTTGAATATGCTGAGAGAAGTCTGTTGAAGAATTATCTCAGAACAACTCCTGATATTAAAGAGATTACATACTGAAGCCAAGTCAAGAACTACAACTGATAAATTCTAAAGGTTATACAGGTTAAAGCTGATATCAGACTTTAAGGATGGTAAAAGCTATAAAGACTGTGAGTTGTAGTTACTTAGTCAAATTCTCATATGCATTTGTACTTAATGTTTTTGACATCATCAAATATCTATTGAACTTGTATATCATGCTAATATTCAAGTTGGGGGATATTGTTAGATATATTTATGATGTCATGTCTAATAATGATTTGTGTTTAGTTTTTAGATCTTAACTAACAGGACAAATCAGGACTTAACTGGAAATCAGTACTTATACTGAAGTCAGAACTTAAGATATTAGAACTTAAGTTATCAGAACTTAAGTTATCAGAAGATATTTATCAGGAGATAATATCAGGACTTAAGAAGACATTCAGATGAGGAAGACGACTTGTTGAAGGAAAGAAGATTAAGGCAAACACAAGAAGAGATATGCATGGAGAAGAATTCTATGAAGAATAGAATACTTGGAAGAAAAGATAACTAGTTGATATATTTTAGGATGCATACTTATGTTCGATATCAATTAGAAGATTATCTTATAACCGTGTGTCTATATAAACACAGCATAGGGTTTACACTATAAGTGTTATCTTAATCGAGGATATTATTCATTGTAACCCTAACAGCTCTCGTGATATTTTGTTCATCACTGAGAGAGAACGATTCCATTGTCACTGTTTCTTTAATAAGATTATTCTGTGTTTCATACTTGTGTTCTTAATTCGATTTGATTGT
Source organism: Apium graveolens (assembly GCF_009905375.1). NCBI lineage: Eukaryota > Viridiplantae > Streptophyta > Magnoliopsida > Apiales > Apiaceae > Apium > Apium graveolens. Next base: position 177,400,454 of record NC_133647.1, read on the forward strand.
ACTAGACACTGTATTCAACCCCCTTCTATAGTGTGTGTGACCTAACATTTACAATTGTCAATAATTTTATATTTCATACATCTCTCCCTCATATTTCACAGTAATTGTACAAAATTTCACTCGTCAACAAATTTGCGGCCTATACATTCAACTCCAATCATCTCATCATTTTATATTATACAAATTAGTGATTTATGTAATATAAAAAGTGATTGAAGATGGATCAGAAAGTTTAGTTTTAGGTCATGGTGGCAGACGAAACTAGATCGGAGATGATGACGAAGGTAAATTGGAAATGATGGGTTTGATTGACTGGTTGTGATGGAAGATGAAGATGGTGATCAAAGATGAAGATGGTGTTACTGTTACTGTATGTATATCAAGCGTTTATTTTTTTAGTGGGCGGGGCCATTCTAGTTAAAAAGGATTATACTAGTTTCTATTATAAGACTGTTTCTATTTGAACAATGCTATATATATGTGTGTGTGTGTATGTGTGTGTGTGTGTAAATGATCAAATAGAAACTAAATTTAAAATAGAAACTATAAACTAATCTTAGTCATTAGATCAATCTAATTTAATAGCCCCCTGAAAGCATCACACCCAACTAAGCTGCATCTTCACACACACAATCTCAGCTTTTCTACTCCGCTTTTAATTTGATTTTTCCCTTCAAACGGTAAGTTTTTTTTATTAAATTCGACTTCACTGTATTTTTCTTTATCTCTCAACGATCGATTTGCATATCATATGTGTTATATTTCGAAGTAATTTCGGATTTTTTTTTTGATTTCTAGTTTCTATTCTAATATTTGGTTTCCATAAGAGTATCCCATGTATAAAAGTAAATAATTGAATTTAGATTTGGATCAGTTTATTTTTTAGTTTTGGATCAGACTGAATATTAACCAAGACCCGTGCATCGCACGGGCCGTAAGCTAGTACTATTAAATAAAATATTTTGTAAAAAAAGAACTTAGGAATAATACTAAATAAATTATAAAATATATTATTATAAAAAATAAGCACTTGGATAGTACGTCAAAAATATAAAAAATAATATAATAATCTACTTCTATAATTCACCATCTCCAAAATCTCTATTCGATGTCATCACCCCGTGATGATTTATATATTTATATATTTTCATTTCTATTATATATAATTTATTAGAATTATATATATAAAAATTAAATATTAAATAATAATTACAAATAATAATGTAAATATTTGTTGTTGGTGAGATTCGAACATGAAAATTTATATGTATCATTATAAATAATAATATAAATGTTTATTTTTAAATAAATATTTATTTATAAAAAATACACTCCACAAGTTTTAGGTTTGAATCTCGTCAACAACGAACATTTATATTATTACTTATGAAAATACATACAAGTTCTCATGTTCGAATCCCGTTAAAAACAAATATTTATATTATTATTTATTATGATGCATATAAGTTTTCAAGTTCGAATCTCACTAATAACAAACATTTATATTATTATCTATACTCATTGTTTAATATTTAATTATATATATAGAATTTTAATAAATTATATAAAATAGAAATGAAAATATATAAATATTAATCATGAGAGGGAGTAAAATAAACACTGGTTGCGTAATTAATATCGTATTAATTATGCCCGGTTTGGGCTGTCAATAAAGCACATTTTTGACTTAATTAATTTCGTAATTAATTAATATGGGTAGAGTCAGTTGATAAGTGAAATCCAAATAGGGATACAATTCCTTGGAAATTGACCTCCAAGAAACCCCATGGGAGAAGGAATCAATTTCCCGCATTATAGGGCTCCAAATTCCACTCTAAATCTGAGACTTGTCCAACAAGTCTCCTAACCCTAATCCAATTCAAAGGCAACATATTCCTATATAAGGGGTCTCACCCCACAAATCAGGAAGATTCATAGCATACAGCGAGGTAAGTAGATATCTTGTGAAGGCAGATTGAGTCACGAAACACGAGAGCAGTCAAATAGAGCCTTGAAGTTCACGAACCCTAGCATTGAATAAACTTTAATTTTTTATCCATAATATTTGGCGCTGCATGTGGGAAAGCAAAAGAACAACCATGGTGAAAACATGGAGCAGAAACAACGCCCCTAAAGGAACACCGGTTGGGACGACCCAAACAATCTCATCAGTGGTAGAGATACCCCAACACTCAACCTATGCCTCCACCCAAGGGGGAACCCTGGTAGGAGCAACTGAGACTCAACCACAAGGGACGAATCCCCCGGCTCCTCAAGGGACGAGTCCTCAATTTCAGGAGCTACATGCATCTGTGAATTCTCGACCCGTTGGGTATGAGTACTCAATGATCATGGCCACTAACCCCCTTACGGGATGCCCCTATACCCCGAGGTTGGAGAAAGTGGACACTCTAATCGGAGTGAAGCACAAGGGCGGACGCCCCAATATATACGTGGCTTGGCTCCTATTCTGGAGGATCAGGAATTTTTTGGACCTTATATTGATAGAGACTCTGAATCATTGGATGACGATGTTGCTCCGAGAAGGAGGCGTGATGGTAAAGAGCCGATACCTGATACTAACCAGCACCCTAGAAGCACTCAAGGGATGAATTCCCAAATGTACAGGAGAGGATCAGGGCTCATGAAGTTGAGATCCAAAGGCTGAAGCGCGACCCAAAGACGCACCTGACCCCAAGACCCCCACTTGCTCTTATGTGGAGAGATCATCCTCCAATCATAGACCTGGATGGTCCAATACCAAGAAGCGATGTTGCCCCAAGGGCTAATCCAAGTAATCTTATGCCCCTAGGAGATCCTGATGATCCAACTCCACCATTCACTGAAGAGATAATGAATGCCCACATCTCAAGGAAGTTTAAGATGCCCACCATCAAAGCATATGTTGGTACTGGAGATCCCGCTAATCATGTTAGGACATTCTCTAATGCACTATTGCTACAGTCCGTGAATGATGTAATTAAATATCGAGCTTTTACCCAAACCTTATCAGGGATGGCTCAAAGGTGATACAGTCGTTTGCCTCCGAACTCAATTTGGTCCTTCAGAGATTTAAGTGAAGATTTCATTAAGAAATTCATCAGTGGTAGAGTACATGAGAAAAGTTCAGCATTTGTGCAAGGAGCAAAGAAGTCCCTAAGAGACTATCTGAATTATTTCATCCCAAATCTTGACGACAAGGTAGCTATGATAGCACTGCAGCAGGGAACTAGAGATGAGTTATTCAAGATGTCCTTAGCTAAGCGCCCCCTGAAAGCATGTTATAGCTCCAAGATAGGGCCGGGAAGTATATCAAGGTGGAGGAAAGTATGAAGAAGACGGTGATGAATAACGAGCCCGCTGGTGACAAGAAGCAAAATACTGATCTAGAATACAAAGCCAAGGACAAGTATCCCAGAGTTGAGAAAGATGTTGACTCAACTCCGAATAAGGGAGGGGCTTGACAAAAGTTTACCGAATATGCTAGGCTGAATGTTCCTAGGAGCTAGATCTTGATTGAAATTGAGAAAGATAAGGATGTTTCTTGAAATAAACCCCTGAAGGCTGGTCCTGCAAAGCTGGATAAAAGTAAATATTGTAGATGCCACAAGGACGCTTGTCATGACACTGATGAGTGCCGACAACTAAAGGATGAAATCGAATTCCTAATCCGAAAAGAGAGATTGAGTAAGTATACTGAAGACGTAGAGAAACCCAATAATGTAAGAATGAACTTTGATGATCATAGGAGAGATCAGGATGATCAAAGGCGAAACCCTCAACCCCGAGGGCCAGTGATAAACACGATCTTTGGAGTACCTACTACTGCTGGATCGTCTAAGAACTCAAGGAACGCTTATGTTAGAGAAGTCATGCACATAGTGGGGGAAGCTCCGAAAAGGGCTAGGACATGAGTAGCAATGGTATTTGATGATTTCGACTTGGAAGGGGTCAAGTTTCCTCATGATGATCCCCTAGTCATAACACCCATAATTGGGAACAATCCGGTGAAAAGAGTCCTTGTAGACAATGGAGCATCGGTGTACATCTTACTCTATGATACCTTCATAAGGATGGGTTACAATTATTCTCAATTAACCCCAAATGATATGCCGATATATGATTTCGCTGGAGTCGAGTGCCCCGTGAAAGGAACAATTAAGCTGCCTTTGACTATGGGTCAGGAACCAAGGCAAGCAACACAGATATTGAACTTTGTGGTGGTAAAGGATGGATCCACTTACAATGCAATCATGGAAAGAACATGAATACATGCCTTCAAGGCAGTCCCCTCATCCTACCATTTTGTGATCAAGTTTCCAACTAGAAACGGAATAGGAGAAGAAAGGGGAGAGCAGAAGATGGCCAGAAGCTGTTATGTAGCCTCGCTGAGGACAGATGGAGTAGGGGGTCAGGTCCTACCTATTGAAAACCTGGATATCTGTGAGAATGATGAGAAACGAGGAAAGCCAGCGAAAGATTTAATCTTTATTCCTTTGGCTCTCGAAGACCCCGAAAAAGTAACTTTTTGTAAGGTCCCGTAAGAGGGCTATTTTAAGCTAGAAGGGAGGTTGAATAGCTTAATTACCAATTTAAAAATTGTTGTGGCATTTTAAAAATATTTTATCCTTTTTTAAAACTTTACCGAGTGGTTATGCAGTTTATATGTGCGGAAAATAAAGTGCAAGGAAAGAAAATACCACACGGTGATTTTATTCTGGTTCGCGATGGCGCAACCTCTAATAGATTCGCTCACCCCTACTCCAGTCCTCGAGCTCTTCTCCCTGACTCGGGATTTTCCCTTATAATAAACTCGCTCCTTTAGTAGGCGGAGAAGCCTTTACACCCTTTACAAGTATTTATCTTGGTGCGTAACACAAGGGTCACCACCTCAAAATAAATGTATTACCTACACAACTTATCTTAGACAATAACTCCTCGCTATTTCTTCAAAGTTGTTGTAGAGCCTTTGTGTGGACATGGCTTCCTTAGCTTTTGCCGGTCTTGGATCTTAGTGATCCGGTCTTGGGTCTTTCCTCTTCTTCACAGTGCGAAGACTACTAACTCCCCGTTAGTACGTCTAGGACTTGGGTCTTACAACGAGAATCACCTCACGTCACTTCACCTCACTACAAAACTAATAAGACAATCCACGAAACAAAACAAGTAGGAAAAGATATACATTTGATGTACGCTATTTAATAAAGTGTTAGCCAAGATACACGATATGTGTTAGCCAAGATCCAATTAAATAGCGTAAATTAATTGGCTAACTCGTGGATTTGATTCGTCCTTAATTTTAACGGATGATTAGGAAGTGTTTATAGATCGAGTTATAATCCCCCGGAACACTAAAGATGTTATAAGGGATTAAAACTTTGCTTCGTAATAATTTATGTGCACAAAATGGTTAGCCAAGATCCAATTAAATAAAGTGCAAGTAATTGGCTAACTCGTGAACTTAATCCGTTTTGATATTTGATAAATTATGAAGTTTTTATAGATCGAGTTATAATCCCCCGGAACACTAGAGATGTTAGAAGGGATTAAAACTTTACTTCGTAATATTTTATGTGCACGAATAATGTTAGCCAAGATCCAATAATAAAAATAATTGGCTAACTCATGAACTTGGGTCAAATATAATCTCCCCTTTGGAGATAAAGTACTTTTGTTTATAGATCTTCTTTTTGAGATGATTTATGTGAAGATCAAGTACTTATTCGAATTCCGAGTTCGAATCTGAGTTCTCTTGAGAACTTTGTTTATAAGAGATCTTGTATTAGAGCTTAAGATGAAGTAGAGAAATTAAGTACAAAGCTCAAATAAAAAGAACTCAAATAAGAAGCTAAAACTAACCACTTTTGAAAAACGGACGAAAAAGTTTGCCGGAAAAATTCGCCGGAGGTTCGGCCGGATTTTGGCACTTTGGTCGAACTTGGGCAGCCCTTCGGGAGGCCGGAAAGTGGTAGTTTATGAGCTCACTTGGTGGGATAAAGCTTGGTTGGGTGAAGCTAAGCTTGGGTTTCAAAAACCTTGTATATATGTAAGTATATAGAAGAGAGAGAAGGTTTTTGAGAAGAAGTGTGTGTATAGAATTTGAAAGAGATGAAGAGAAACACTTCTTGAAAAAATCCCAACAACTTTGTGGCTCTTTAGCTTTAAGAAAATGGGTTGGGGTGGGGGTTTATTTATAGGAGAAGTTGGGTGGATTGAATGGTTGAGATTTGAGAAGGAATGAATGGTGGATGGAGTGTATCACATAGATTGATGACATGACAAGTAGGTTGTGTTTCTTTGCAAGTGGGAAGGAAGCACAATCTAGTATTCATTCAAATCTCAGCTGATATATATATATATTAAATATATATTTTCCTTTTCTTTTAATCATTCTTTAATTACTTTAATTAAGGATTAAACACCATTAATTATGACCACCCCAAAAACTCTTAAATAAATATCATAAAAAATATTATAATTACCTAAATATTATAAAATTATGTCCTGAAAGTTTTGGTCAACTTTAGTCAATGGTAACTAGGTCAAACATGGTCAACTGTGGGACCAACTGCCTCGATTTTTGTGCCCGGACAAAAATTCTCTGAATACTACAAAATTTTTACCATACTTATAAAATACCATTTAAATTATCTATACCAAATTTCAAGTCATTCTAGCATGTGGAAGTATTTTATCTAAAAATGAAACTGTTATGTCAGCCTTTCTTCCGAATAAAAATATCGTTGGTCTTGAAATAAAGGAGATGGATCTTTTGACAAAGTTTTGACTTGTATAAATACTTAAAATATATTTCCTAATATATAAAATATATTTGGATGAAAGAAAATGTGTTTGAGTATTTTTGAATAATTTTCTCCGAGAAATGCTGATTTTACGAAACGGGAGAAAATTACTGTAAGTATTCATAAATGAGTTGCAGAACTGGATATTAATATTCCAACCATGAATATTAATAAACTTTGAATAAAAACTCTTTTGATATATGTAGATATTTATTTTGGAGTGAAGAGTTAAATATTTTTGATATAGCACGAGACCACTAAAGAATATTTTTGCAATATTCCTTATTCGAGCTTGTTGCTATATTCCTGTTGCAACACATATCTAAAAAATATCATATCTTGATGTTTCTTCTTTGATCATATTGCCTTAGAGATATATTCCATAAATATATAGTTTTGATATTTTGCAAGAATGGATTATTTCTTTTATCTGTTTAAAATACATGATTTTGCTAGTTTGACTTTTTGACTTCGATTTGGATCAATTAAATTCATGTCCTAATGGAGAGGATGTTCTTAATTTTATGTTTAATCATATAAATACCAAAATAAATAATATATCGAAGATATCCTTTCAATCTTTCCCTTTTTTGGTATTTGCCAAACAAACATAAAATTAATAGTGTGTGCTTCCCCTTGGTGTATGCATGAATTTTTGAAAAAATATTTTGCACATAAAGCATTTATGTACTTAGAGATTAAATCTCTTTCTTGAGATCCTGCAAAATACTTTGTTAGATGTATCATATAATAATAGAAGCACAGATAGATCCTTTTATATAAAAAAGATAGCAATTTTCTAAAAATTGGAAATTAGGGGTCCAAATCTCTTATACTTGTTCAAATTGATCATAATTTTTCTTCCCCTTTTGTTTGGTATATGCCAAAAAGAGTGTATTTTTATGAGGAAGAGTTGTACCTAAAAGTATTGACTAGTTAAGCATGGCAATTTGATCATAGATCTAGTCAAGTACATATATTTTGATCAAGTAGGAATTAGATGCAATATATTGTTGATCTGTTTTTGCATGTATTGAAAGAAAACAGTTGGTGTAATACTGTTGAGATATAGTCAGTTTAGCAAATCAAAATAGAAGAACTGTTTTAAGCATGCATGGTCTGATTTAAAAGATATGGTGTAATGTTTAATAGCCAATACTAATTATATCTATTAGTAGTTGATCCCTTTTCAATTTGATTACCAAATATTGTAGTCAAAACAGTTTTTATAAGAATAATTTCATGATCGTGTGATTTAGCCGCCTGTTTGAACTTATATTTAAAGATCAGTTAATTAAGATTTAGCAAGTTCATTTCATTTTAACAGATTGCAAGTAACTTTAGACAACTTGTACTAAGCCAATTTCAGTCTGGAGTATATCTTGATGCATAAGAACAAGGCCTTAGTGTTTTACAATATAGAATACATAATTCTGCAATCACAAATTACAAGAACTGTCACTAGTATAATCTAGTCTTTTGGTACAAAATCTAATACTAATACAATCTTTGTCTATTTTTAGGTCTAAGTAACAGTTTATACAGTTTGAGATCTAATACAGACTAGTTGATGACATTACATTTAACAAGGTCTAATACAAACTACAATTCTGTCTTGAATGGATCCAATTTAACAACAGTAGCTAAGCACAGATTTTACAAAGCTGGCCAACTATTCCAATCTAGTATGACTGATTGACTAACCAGAGACTATACTTAACACTTCAGGCTAATAATGAAATTGAGAACAAGGTGCACATACCTTTAGCATGGTAACTGGGATGGTTTGTGCATTGAGTAGTGTGAATAGTATAGATAAAATATATAAAGGATAATGTTCTTCTCACCTTTTATACCTTTAACATGAGCTTTCCTAGAATGCATTGTACTGGACTTTGTCAATTTCTATATATTGGTAGATTCTCAGAGATGTATATTTCCTGCAAATTAGTTTGACATAGAAAGTAATTGCCAACAATTTACATAACTGTTAGCTGTATTAGAATAAAGTACTGGGGTATCTGCAAGAACAGGATTGTACTTTTTAATTAATGTGGTTTATTGTTTGAATACAAGTGATTATATATCAGATCTTAAATCCTGCACGAGAAACAGATTTCACAAACTAAATACCAGAAAATATAGAAATGTTTAAAATCAGATTTGACTTTGATCCTGCATAGAATGGTTAGGGAGTTATAAGAGTAAACTTGTAGTATAATAATGATAGAGTATGCAACACCAGAGGTAACAGAATGCAGAGTATATTACATAGAACAAAAGTGTTCATATCAATCATTGTGGTTCACTGATTAAATAGAACAAAATTCTGCACCTGTGTTAAGAGATTACAAAGCCTAAGGAGTGCATACACTCCATCAAATCCAACAAAGTTAAACAATTCAAGATTACAAACAACAACCAACACAAAGTCTGATAAGTTACAAATACATCAGATAATAGCAAAATAGGTACATAACAGCAAGTACCAGCACAACATCACAGAGCAGACTTCATCACATAGCAGAATCAAGTAAGTTAACCAATCACATTTCCAGCAGCATCACAGATATGAACCAAATCAGGAAAATTATCAATCAGTTGACCTTTAGAACCCACATTAACCTCTTCTAACTCATGTATCATAGAAGTGTTATCATTCATGGGGACCTGAAAGGAAGAGACAATGTCATGATCATTCATGCAAGGAGTTCCTAGAGTAGATGCAGCCAAATGCTCTAAATATGCAATCCTATGTTTGCAAGAGGCAGTGAGACACTCTAACTCTCCTACTTTTTCTTTAATCTCATTATTTTCTTCCTTAACTCTCTTAAGTTCAAGTTTTAGTTCATGAAACATGATTTTGACAGACTCAAACTTAGACAGAAACACATCTTCCTCTCTAATAAATTGAGGAATAACTGTGGGAGTTGCCTCTTGAGGCTCACAGTGCATCAGGGGCACTTGTGGCCTAATGTGTTCATTAGTGATTTGAGAATCAGCCAGATTAGAAAATGCTTCAGGCATGTTAATGTTGCAAAGTGCAAAGAAAGATGAGATTAGCATACCATAAGGCATATAATCTACAAGATGTGCATTGATCATGTTTAGAAGATAACATAAGATATGCTGAAATGGATTTTGTTTGTGCATACAAGATACATAATTTTCATATCAAAGAAATCAAAGTACTTACTTTAATTTGGTTTTGGCATAACATTTGCCCTAATGATTAGAGCAAGATGCTGATATGTGCCAATGAAGTGTTTGAAATGAATACCACAATTAACATCACAGAGACCATCAGGAATGTCAGATTTACAAAAAGTGCCAAGCATTAGTTTAAATTCAGATTTGTTAAAAATAAACAGAGAGAAGATATCCTCACAAGGCAACTTACACAGATGCAAAGGTAAATGCAGTGCCCTATTAATGCTTTTTTTATCAACACAAATGACCTTTTTGTTGACTGATGTAGTGAAATGCAGTATGCCATCTACCCCTTTTATGATATTCATGTTACAATAGAACTCTCCCATGAGGTGTGTGCAGTAGTGCTTACCTAAGTTATACATGAGACCATCCCACCTAGCCCTTCTAATTATGAACTCTACTTCACCCTTCACATCAACACAAGTGCCAGGTTGGACAATTTTGACAAGTTCAAGAAACTTTTTGGAGTTTGAAGGGTTTGACAGTTTTGGTGGAGGGGGCGTTGGTGTGTTCATAGAGGTGTTTGGATTTTGTCTTAGATTGGCATTTCTGGTGTAAACTTTGGCTTGTAAAGGTTTATGAGGTCTAGGATTAGGAGATTTAAGGTTTTGATATTTTCTGCTTTGATAGAAAGGGATGGTATGGTTCTTGTATCCCTTTCTGAATTGTCTTGGAGGGAAGTGTCTGTTGTGATAGTGTTTAGGTTGTGAGGTTTGAACAATTTTGAAAGCAGATGTTTTGTGATGGTGAAACTAATTTTTCTCCATATCTTCAAGAAAATATGGGTTTTCAATCAGTGGTCTTGGTTTAGGGTAAAAAGGGTTAGCATATGGGTTCATGTTGCAAGTGAAGTGGAGTTTATGCAACTAGTGTGTGTGTGTGTGAATGCAACATACAAGATATGCATATATATAACCATTTAACACATATGCAAAGAGAAAAGATTTTAAAATTAAGATTTTTAGAAATTGTTTACTATTCATGAACAGTGAAAAACTTTTAATGCATGCATGGCTGTGTTACATAAAAGTCCAAGTTCTTTATGAATAGATACTAGGATGATGCATATGAATGAGTGATGTAATGCAGCACACATACACAGATGCATGGATTAGTACAGCAGAGAATAAAGAATGTATAATTTCTTTGTCTTTGTGTCAACTTTAGAAAATAGCACAGTACATATGTACAAGTTTTGGAAACTGTGTGACATAAATTTGATATCATAGCTTACTCTATTACACAGGGACTGTACTTTCAGTGCAGGAGCATTTAAGAAATAAAATATGTTACATTTATTTCTCAAGAAACTATGTTATTAATGAGATGCAACCAAGGGAATATCATGCACATTAAACACAGAACATGGCATACATAATCAGTTTTTCATTTAATTCATTAAGCATTCAATGCAATACAACACTCAGATCATTTATATCAGATATAATACTTTAAATGCAGTAAGTTAAAATAAATGTCACCTATTTGTTCTTAGTGGCCATTAATCACAACAGTGATCCAGATACAGGGATGCTCAAGGCTCCCCTGCCAGGTCTTACTGTGAGGGATGGTGTGTGAGTGTATTATTTTATTTTTATTACACAAACCAGTCTACAATATACTTTATCTGATTTCTTATAACTGCTTAAGCACAAACAAACACAGAATAGTAAACAGTGTTGCACTATAAGTCCACAGATTATATATATTCAAGCAAACATGATGCACAGACTAGGTACACTTATCAATTAGACAAGTAGAGATTGGAGACAATAAGATATTTCTTATCCAGATTCAATGTATTCAGCTTAAGACTGCAATCAGGACAACTTGCACATTTATTTGGTCACACATTTAAACAGACTTAACATTTCAATAGTCTTAGATTAATTAGGTAGATTAAGAATAGACTAATGCTAAGCAGTATGATCACAGATAATTATAATTTACATGTAAGTAGTTCAATTTAACCAAGTAACCAAGAGAATCAAGTATTAGCATATTCAGGGTCTATTTTACACAGAGTTCATCATTTAAAGAGATAACAGACCAGGTTCAATGTTTTAATCTTGATTATACATTTGGTTCTTGACAGAGAATGAAAGCAAGAGTCTGTTTTTTTAAAAGAAAATGCTAGTAGAGAACTGTTAAGACAGAACTGAGATTTATTAATCCAAGACATATTACTTTTTAAAGTACTATTTGAAAAATAATGTATATAAGCCGAGTCAAGAACTCAAGTAATATTCTTTAATAACACACAGATCACTAGCACATATACATGTAGTTCTGCAAAGGTTAATCAGGTACTCAGAGCACAGGTATATATAATGGTTATTTTGCAAAGCTCAATTAGATAATTAGATCACAAGTATAGACAGTTGTGTTAAAAACTTAATCCAACAGGATTTATATCTAGGTAATTTAGACAGATAAGAATTCATGAAATACACTAATTTCTTACTTCAAACAACCATTAAGATACATTTTAGATTAACAAAATTTATTGGCTAAACAACACAGCTAACAGGTAATCTTCAAGCCAACAGTCAATCACAAATTCAAAGTTAATCACAAATCTACCAGATTAACATTAATCCAACAGATAATCACAAATTCACCAGATTAACATAAATCCAACAGATAATCATAATTTCACCAAATTAACTTTAATCCAACTGATAATCATAAATTCACAGTTAATCACAAATCTACCAGATAAACATTTATCCATAGATAATCATAATTTCACCAGATTAACTTTAATTCAACAGATACTCATGAATCCAACAATCACAAGTCCAACAGATAACAACCTCTACAAGAATAATCCGAACTTCATACTTTTAATTCGATCAGCCATAGAGTAGAATCAAATCTCAGCTTCTTTAAACACATATCACAGAACATTCATCTCACAAATATAAAAATTAATCAGATAAGGTTCGATTCAACTCAAGTCAAGTTCCCTTCACCACAAATTCACTTGAATATGACTGAAATAATAATAAAAGAAATCACCTGAGCCTAGAGACTGGCCTGACTCATAGGTCTTACCTGGTTGACTCAGTCGTGGACTGAGTCAACATCCAATCCGTCGATTCAAGCCGCATGCATCTTTGTATCTTCTTCTCCGAATCGATTTTGAATCGATTTGGTCTTCTCCTGTTGTGAAACTAAAAAAATGTTAAGGCTTCACAGAATTGATCAACCAAAACTGTAGATAAATATATATATATATATATTAATCAGTTTAATGTCCGATTTGATGTTTCTCGTTCGATTTATATGCAAATCGTCGATTTTTATCACCGAAAATCGATTTGATTTTACCAACCCAATCACGATTATACATTAATCGTATGTTCCTAACTACGAATAATGAAATATAAGTATAATATCTGATGAATTTCATCGAGAATCGAAGAGAAAAACAAAGAAATCAATCTAGGGTTCTTCGAAAGAGGCGGAGAGAATAAGAGAGGCGAGAGAGAGTTTAGAGATTAGAGTTAAGAGCTAAACTGATAACGTGCACTGTACAAACAGTGTATCGTTTATATATTTTATGGGATGGACGGCTATGATTCACTAGGGTTAGTGATGAACGACCAGGATTATAAGGTGTTTAATAGAAATTGGGTTTGTAAATAAATGGGTTGGGCCTTGTTATAAAAAATCTGGGCTGATTTGAACATAAATAGATAATCTTTTTTAAAATATATCTGGGATAGATATATATTTGATTTGGGCCGGATAAAAGAAAATGAATACAGATGGATTATTATATATTCATCATAATATTTTTTTTAAATATTTAAATATATATAAATATCACATAAATATATATATACTTAAATAACATATATTTATAGAAATATCTAAGAAAATGAGACTAGATATATATATATATATATATATTTTTAAGAACAAAATAAATAAATAAATATATATATAGGAATATATCTATAAATAACTGAAAATAACAATCAGTTTATATAGGAAAGTCTTCTAAATATTTATAAATCTCATGGAATAATAAATATTCACTCGATTAAGTTTATTTTCCCGGTTAATCTGTGCTATTTAAGTTATCTTAACCCGATCAATAATTTCTTTATTGACAAATCTGAGTTTCCGATAAACTTAATAACTTGATCGGGAGAATATCCTTATCGTTGAGACTTCTTTATAATTCTCAACTGTTCTTTATATAAACCATTATTTCATAAATTCCAACATTCCTAAATCCAAGCGGAGTTTAGTGAATCTTTCGGAATTTAATGGTTTTGTGAATATGTCAGTGAGATTGATCTCAGTATCAATATGAGTCATTTTTATATCGCCTTTATTGACATGATCACGTAAAAAATGATGTCTCACATCTATATGTTTAGATCTAGAATGTAATACGGGATTCTTGCTAAGATCAATAGCACTCGTATTATCACATCAAATTTTATATTATAGTCAGCTAGTGTTTGCTTCATCCACAGAATTTAAGCACAACACTTCGCAGCTGCTATATACTCAGCCTCGGTTGTTGAGATGGATACATAATTTTGTTTCCTTGAAAACCAAAAAACTAAACATCCACCGAGAAACTGACAAGTACCACTAGTACTTTTTCTGTTGACTAAATGCCCGGCATAGTCCGAATCAGAAAAACATACTAAGTCAAATGATATTCCTTTTGGATACCAAAGACCAACATCAGTGGTTTCTTTAAGATATCTCAATATCCTTTTTACCGCGGATAAATGAGATTCTTTCGATGCTACTTGAAACCTAGCACACTTACAAACACTATATTAAATATCGGGACGACTTGCAGTTATATAGAGCAAGCTACTGATCATCCCTCGATATTTCTTTGTGTCTACGGGAATTCCTTTTGGATCTTCCGTTAATTTATCGGATGTAGACATAGGAGTAGAGATAGGTTTGGCGTTATCCATTTCGAATTTTTTCAACATCTCTTTACAATACTTGGATTGAGAGATATGCATGCCTTCATCAGATTGCCTTATTTGCAATCCCAAAAAGAAGTTTAATTCTCCCATCATACTCATCTCGAATTCTTTACTCATATTTTCAGATAATTCTTTATATAGTGCATCATTTATTGATCCAAAAATGATGTCATCTACATATATTTGTACGAGCAATATATAATCTTTTTCTTGCCTCATAAATAAGGTTTTATCGGCCGTTCCCATCTTAAATTTATTGTCTAGTAGGAGCTTGCTCAACCTTTCGTACCATGCTCTTGGGGCTTGTTTTAAGCCATATAGAGCTTTATATAATTTATAGACATAATCAGGATATGTTGCATCTTCAAACCCGGGAGGTTGTTTCACATATACTTCCTCTTCCAAAATCCCGTTTAAGAATGCAGATTTCACATCCATTTGATAGACTTTGAAATTTTTATGACAAACATAAGCCAATAACATTCGAATTGATTCAATTCTTGCTAATTCTTGCTACCGGTGCATATGTTTCATCAAAGTCTATACCTTCCATTTAGGTATATCCTTGTGCAACTAATCTTGCTTTATTTCGAACTACCGTTCCATTCTCATCTAATTTATTTTGAAATACCCATTTTGTGCCAATTATGGAAGTATCATGAGGCTTAGGGACAAGTTCCAACACTTTACTATGAGTAAATTAGAGCAATTCATCTTGCATAGCAGAAATCCAATCCTCGTCTAATAAAGCCTCTTTCGCGGTCTTAGGTTCTATTTGAGATAGAAAACTAAGATGATTCACAACGTTTTGAACTTGTGACCGTGTTTGAACTCCCTTCCTTAAGTCTCCAAGCACATTATCTAAAGGATGACTTTTTATAGTGGGAATTGCTTGAGGAAGTTCATCTTCCTTTTCATCCAATTCTAATGGATTTTTATGTACGGGAGTTTCGAGATCCATATTTTCGAATTGTCGAATAACCTTTTCAATATCATCTTGTTCAATATTTTCTTGGTCAACAAGATCTTTATATTTCGCCGGTGGTTTACTTTCATCAAAAGCAACATTCATAGATTCTTCCACCACAAGCGATTTGAGGTTAAACACTCGATAAGCTTTACCATTGTTTGAGTATCCAAGAAATATACCTTCGTTTGATTTAGGATCAAACTTTGTAAGGTACTCTTTTGAATTTAATATGAAGCACTTGCTTCCGAATACTCGAAAGTAGCTTAGTTTCGGAGTTTTGCCAAAATATAACTCATAAGGAGTGTTTTGTTTTATATGTCATAGCAAAACCCGATTAAGAATATGGCAAGCGGTTGACATAGCCTCGGCCCAAAAATATTTAGGTCGACGATATTCATTTAGCATTGTACTTGCCATTTCTTAGAGTGTTCTATTTTTCCGTTCAACTACTCCGTTGGATTGAGGAGTGTATGGAGCGGAAAAATTATATGTGATGCCATGTTCATCACAAAAGTTGGTGAAACTTGAATTCTCAAATCCTTTACCATGATCAGTCATTATCTAGACTATGGTTTTATTTTGTTAATTTTGAATCTTTTTACATAAAGATGAGAATGATTCAAAAGCATCACTTTTGGCTTTGAGAAATTCAGTCCATGTGAATCGTGAATATTCATCCACAACTACCAACGCATATGAGCAACCTCCAAGACTTTGTATTGGAACCGGACCAATAAGATCCATATGTAGTAGCTCGAGAGGTCTCGAGGTAGATACCATAAACTTTGCTTTGTGAAAAGCTCTAATTTGTTTACCAACTTCTCAAGCTTCACAAGTATGATCTTTATGATAGTTTAGTTTTGGTATACCTCGGACATGGTCTTTAGTTGATATATTCTTAATCAACTTCATGTTGGCATGTTCTAATCTTCGATGCCATAGCCATGGATCATCATTTATAGTGATTAGGCACACGTTCACTTGCTTGCTCATGTCACATGTATAAACCTTTTTATTTCTAGGGCAAGTGAGAACCAACTTTCCAAATTTATCTAATATAGAATAATGAGTAGTGTAGAAAATTACCTTGTAATCATTGTCGCATAATTGACTGATGGAGAGAAGATTGTACCTTAACCCGGTGACCAATTGAACGTCGAAAATTATAACTTTCCCATTTCCGATATCTCCGATACCGACAATGTTTCCTTTACTACTATCACCAAATGTTATGCTCCCCACACTAACCTTTTTAATGTTGTTCAAAAGTGACTTATTACCGATCATATGTCTTGAACATCCACTATCAAGGTACCATATGTCTTGTTTCGCGGCAAGACAAACCTACATACATGATTAGTTAAATTTATAGGTACCCCTTTGTCTTGAGGGTCCTGGGGTTAGTACATCATATATAACATTTGATTTATGAAAGAATCTAGGCATGGTATAATCATCATTAGGCATATAAATATTTCTAGATGCATAAGGCCTAGTTTGAGGTTGATAATACCTAGAGCTATCATGAAATTTTGGTGGAGCATGATAAACATTATATCTATTATTAGAATGGTAAGTAGCATAAGCATTTCTACTAAGAGGTTGTTGCCTTCTAAATGCATTACCATTTTCATGATATTGTGTGTTTCTAGTTTGAAACATAGTTGGTTGATGAGACCATTGTTGCCTTGGATTCTTATATTCCATATTTTTATGAGGCACACGTTTATCATCTTTCTTGTATGATTTCTTGCGAATCCATACATGCTTCCCCTTAATTTCACCATTCTTGAATTTGCAATATTGAATGGTATGTCCCATTTTATTTCAATAAGAACATTTATAAGATGGTGATTCGGGTGAAGTCTTTATTGGTGATACAAATCTCCGAGTATTTCCTTTAGGAGGAGAATTCTTATTATATCCCAAACCTTCATAATTATATGAGGCTTTTGTATGCACCATTTGATCCGACATCTTTTGTAAATCTTTGAATGACTTCTTCAAGATTTTCATTTTCTTTCTTTAAGGCATCAATCTTGTTGTTAAGGATTCTTTCTTGATCCTTAATTTGAGCTATGAGTTTATAATTTTTTTCTTTTAGCCTTAGAGCTTTACCTTTAAGCTCATTGGTTTCTAATAGCTCATTTTCTTTATCAAGATTGTTTTTATAAGATGTTTCTATATCTTGAACATTTGATTTATTTAGAATCTTTAAGTTCAATAGATCAACGTGAAGCTTACAAATATTATCATTCAATTGTATCTTTTCACGTTCCATCTCTTCGCCTTTGAGAATTAATGATATATTCACTGTTTCAAGGTTGATTATATTTTCTTAAAGTTTATTTACTTCAATCTTGATGAGATGGTTTTGATCTTTTTCATCTTGGACTCTTGAGTCCATCATCCGAGTACACTCTTTATTTTGAGTATGATGTATTTCTTCTATTTTCATTTTCTCGGACCATACTAAGTGAAGCCTTTGATCAACATCTTTGTATTTACTTTTATATTCTACCACAAATCCAATTAAATCATGTTTATTCATGTCCATAAGTGATAAATTAGATTCATCCAATAATAATTTAATTGAGACATAGTTAGATGTTACCTCTTCATTTGTAGAGGAGATTTCCCAAGATGTAGTTTCTTCTCCAAGAGCCATCAAGCATAGATTCACCACTTCTTCACTAGCTTCCGGAGCTTCTTCATCTTCACTTAGATCCCAACCATTTTTGGCCACGAGACTTCGTCCCTTTGAAAGTTTAGGACATTCTCTTTTATAATGATCGGATTGTATACACTCGAAACACACATCTTGTGTTTCCTCCGGAGATGGATCTTTAGGTTTTGGAGGAGTGTAAACATGATGGTTTGTAGAGGCATTGGCATTACTATAGGTATTTATATTTTGATTGCCTTTGCCTTTATTGTAGCTCATTGACGGATAATTACTCTTATAGTTGGAAGAATAATTTTGAGAGTAATTTGGCCTTCTGTTAGTGTTAAAAACTCTTTGTTGTTTATTTGATTTTAGGAATCCTTTTTCGTATCTTTGAGCTTTGCTTTGAAGCACACGACGAAGTTGTCTCGTGAGTAGAGCAATTTCACTCTCATCGAGATTTTGGAGTTCCTCGTTTAACTCCTCGTTATTTTCATCTTCATCAATTAATATGGCCTTTAGAGCCATATTTTTTTTATCCTCCACCTTTGGAGCAATATTTTCCGGAACATTATCTTCTTCGTAAGCACAAAGATTTCTGAATAGGTTATCAATCTTATACTCATTTAAGTTGTGCATCTCTTTTATAGTAGTTACTTTAACCTTCCAGCTAGGAGGTAGAGATTTGAGCACTCTTCTATTCTTTTCATTTTGAGTATAATTCTTTCCAAGTTGAGATAACTCATCGATAATATGAGTAAATCTAGTTTCCATATCGATGATATTTTCTCCATCTTGGAGTTTAAAGTTCTCGTATTCTTGTATCAATGTATCCATCCAAGAATCTTGTATATCAGTAGTTTCTTCATAGGTTACCACTAATTTGTTCCATATTTCTTGTGCCGACTTGCAATTATTTACTCTTTTATATTCTTTTTCTGCAAGTGCACTTGTGAGAACCATTTCCGCCTTTGCGGCTATATTCATTGTGGATTATTCCTCTAAGTTGTATTCACTATCCTTCTTTTCGACGATGATGTCATCGATAATTTTTGTAGGAATGCGAACACCGTCTTCGATAGCCATCCAAACTTTGACTCCTTGAGATCTAGCATAAATGTGAAACCTCATTTTCCATATTGCAAAGATGGTGCCATCAAATAGAGGAGGTCGTGAGCTAGATAGACCTTCACCACATCCAACGGGATTAATATACGCCATTCCGGATCACTTTTTGTTGTGCCTGTAAATCTGCAAATCACTTAACAAACACGTTAAAAAGCACCGCTCTGATACCAATTGTAAGGTCCCGTAAGAGGGCTATTTTAAGCTAGAAGGGGGGTTGAATAGCTTAATTACCAATTTAAAAATTGTTGTGGCATTTTAAAAATATTTTATCCCTTTTTAAAACTTTACCGAGTGGTTATGCAGTTTATATGTGCGGAAAATAAAGTGCAAGGAAAGAAAATACCACACGGTGATTTTATCCTGGTTCGCGATGACGCAACCTCTAATAGATTTGCTCACCCCTACTCCAGTCCCCGAGCTCCTCTCCCGGACTCAGGATTTTCCCTTATAATAAACTCGCTCCTTTAGTAGGCGGAGAAGCCTTTACACCCTTTACAAGTATTTATCTTGGTGCGTAACACAAGGGTCACCACCTCAAAATAAATATATTACCTACAAAACTTATCTTAGACAATAACTCCCCGCTATTTCTTCAAAGTTATTGTAGAGCCTTTGTGTGGACTTGGCTTCCTTAGCTTTTGCCGGTCTTGGATCTTAGTGATCCGGTCTTGGGTCTTTCCTCTTCTTCACGGTGCGAAGACTACTAACTCCCTGTTAGTACGTCTAGGACTTGGGTCTTAAAACGAGAATCACCTCACGTCACTTCACCTCACTTTAAAACCAATAAGACAATTCACGAAACAAAACAAGTAGGAAAAGATTTGTTTTGAACTAGTACGTTACTGTACTAGCCCACAAGTAGTATAATATCCAAATAAGAATATTAAAACTAATTAGTTATACTTGACTTAGAATAATACAATATGGCCAAGTATATTTATATTTACTCCTTTATAGATTTAATAAAGTTGTGGAGTAATACGAGAAGTCCCTTTTTATATTAAGCACTTATGGCTTATGACTTCTTTAGTATTCTTCTTCTTTCGATTAAGTATTTATGGATCGAAGAATACTTTAATTACAACCTCAGAGTTGTAATTTTACCTTTAAGTATATCAACTTAAGGTTTAAGGTATACTTGTATATTGACGATTATAAGGTCAAAGTATACTCTTTTAACTTCAAGAACGTTTATAAGATTTATGAGTCTTAGACAAGATCCAATTAAATAAGTGCAAGTAATTGGCTTAAGATTGTGCTTTCGAAGTTTGGACGAATAATTACGAGTATTTTATAGATATCGTAGTATAACCCCACGGAACACTGAAAGATGTTAGAAGGGGCTTATACGATATGACTCGTAATTATTTATATACACGATATGTGTTAGCCAAGATCCAATTAAATAGCGTAAATTAATTGGCTAACTCGTGGATTTGATTCGTCCTTAATTTTAACGGATGATTACGATGTGTTTATAGATCGAGTTATAATCCCCCGGAACACTAAAGATGTTAGAAGGGATTAAAACTTTACTTCGTAATAATTTATGGGCACGAAATGGTTAGCCAAGATCCAATTAAATAAAGTGCAAGTAATTGGCTAACTCGTGAACTTAATCCATTTTGATATTTGACAAATTATGAAGTGTTTATAGATCGAGTTATAATCCCCCGAAACACTAGAGATGTTAGAAGGGATTAAAACTTTACTTCGTAATATTTTATGTGCACGAATAATGTTAGCCAACATCCAATAATAAAAACAATTGGCTAACTCGTGAACTTGGGTCAAATATAATCTCCCCTTTGGAGATAAAGTACTTTTGTTTATAGATCTTCTTTTTGAGATGATTTATGTGAAGATCAAGTACTTATTCGAATTCTGAGTTCGAATCTTAGTTCTCTTGAGAACTTTATTTATAAGAGATCTTGTATTAGAGCTTAAGATGAAGTAGAGAAATTAAGTACAAAGCTCAAATAAAAAGAACTCAAATAAGAAGCCAAAACTAACCACTTTTGAAAAACGGTCGGAAAAGTTCGCCGGAGGTTCGGCCGGATTTTGGCACTTTGGTCGAACTTGGGCAGCTCTTCGGGAGGCCGGAAAGTGGTAGTGGATGAGCTCATTTGGTGGGATAAATCTTGGTTGGGTGAAGCTAAGCTTGAGTTTCAAAAACCTTGTATATATGTAAGTATATAGAAGAGAGAGAAGGTTTTTGAGAAGAAGTGTGTGTATAGAATTTGAAAGAGATGAAGAGAAGCACTTCTTGAAAAAATCCCATCAACTTTGTGGCTCTTTAGCTATAAGAAAATGGGTTGGGGTGGGGGTTTATTTATAGGAGAAGTTGGGTGGATTGAATGGTTGAGATTTGAGAAATAATGAATGGTGGATGGAGTGTATCACATGGATTGCTGACATGGCAACTAGGTTGTGTTTATTTGAAAGTGGGAAGGAAGCACAAGCTAGTATTCATTAAAATCTCAGCTGATATATATATATTAAATATATATTTTCCTTTTCTTTTAATCATTCTTTAATTACTTTAATTAAGGATTAAGCACCATTAATTATGACCACCCCAAAAACTCTTAAATAAATATCATAAAAAATATGATAATTACCTAAATATGATAAAATGATGTTCTGCAAGTTTTGGTCAACTTTAGTCAAAGGTAACTAGGTCAAACGTGGTCAACTGTGGGACCAACTGCCTCGATTTTCGTGTCGGGACAAAAATTCTCTGAATGCTACGAAATTTTTACCATACTTATAAAATACCATTTAAATGATACATAACAAATTTAAAGTCATTCTAGCATGTGTAAGTATTTTATCTAAAAATGAAACTGTTCTATCAACATTTCTTCCGAATAAAAATATCGTTGGTCTTGAAATAAAGGAGATGGATCTTTTGACCAAAGTTTTGACTTGGATAAATACTTAAAATATATTTCCTAATATATAAATATATTTGGATGAAAGAAAATATGTTTGAGTATTTTTGAATAATTTTCTCCGAGAAATGCTGATTTTACGAAACGGGAGAAAATTATTGTAAGTATTCATAATTAGTTGCAGAACTGGATATTAATATTCCAACCTTGAATATTAATAAACTTTAAATAAAAACTCTTTTGATATATGTAGAGATATATTTTGGAGTGAAGAGTTAAATATTTTTGATATAGCACGAGACCTCTAAAGAATATTTCTGCAATATTCCTTATTCGAGCTTGTTGCTATATTCCTGTTGCAACACAGATCTAAGAAATATCATATCTTGATGTTTCTTCTTTGATCATATTGCCTTAGAGATATATTCCATAAAGATATAGTTTTCATATTTTGCAAGAATGGAATATCTCTTTTATCTGTTTAAAAGACATGATTTTGCTAGTTTGACTTTTTGACTTTGAATTAGATCAATTAAATTCATGTCCTTATGGAGAGGATCTATGTGTTCTTAATTTTATGTTTAATCGTAAAAATACCAAAATAAATAATATATCGAAGATATTCTTTCACTTTCGTTGGAGCATCATTGGATGAACACCTTAGAGGGAAGCTAGTAAAATTTTTGCAAGAGAATAATGGTGTATTTGCGTGGTCGGCAGCAGATATGCCCAACATAAACCCGAAATTGATCACTCATAAGTTGAACGTGGACCCTAATCGGAAGACCGTGAAGCAGAAGAAAAAGAGTTTTTCCCCTGAAAGGTAGAAAGCCATCAAGCAAGAAATGGAGAAGCTCTTAGAGGCTGGTTTTATTGAAGAGATACAATTTCCTGAATGGCTAGCAAATCCTGTAATGGTAAATAAGGCTAATGAAAAATGAAGAATGTGTGTGGATTTCACTGATCTAAATGATGCATGCCCAAAGGATTGTTTCCAGCTGCCAAGGATAGACACTCTGATAGATGCAACTGCGGATCATGAGATGTTAAGCTTTATGGATGGATTTAGTGGCTACAATCAGATCAAGATGCATAAGGATGACATCCCAAAGGTATCATTCATCACTGACTCTGGAGTTTTTTGTTACCTTGTTATGGCATTTGGTCTCAAGAATGCAGGAGCCACCTATTAGAGGTTGGTGAATAAGATTTTTAAAGATCTTATTGGAAAAACTATGGAAGTATATGTAGATGACATGTTAGTCAAGAGTCTTGTGAATACTGATCACATAACCCACTTGAGGGAAGCTTTTGAGGTCCTGAGCTACCACAAAATGATGTTAAATCCTGCAAAGTGTGCTTTCGGAGTGGTATCGGGGAAATTTCTAGGATTGATGGTCTCCAAAAGGGGAATTGAGGCCAATCCGGACAAGATAAAGGCCATTTTTAGACATGAAACCTCCACATTTCGTAAAGGATGTGCAGAAACTCAATAGAAGA
Organism: Apium graveolens; assembly: GCF_009905375.1. Taxonomy (NCBI): domain Eukaryota; kingdom Viridiplantae; phylum Streptophyta; class Magnoliopsida; order Apiales; family Apiaceae; genus Apium; species Apium graveolens. The sequence continues at coordinate 177,424,597 of NC_133647.1, forward strand.
GTTGCAGCTTTGGGACGATTCATATCTAAGTCCGGCGACAAGTGTTTTCCCTTCTTCAAGGCTTTGAAAAAGGTGAAAGATTTTGCATGGACAGAAGAAAACCATGTGGCATTTGACGAACTGAAGAAATATATAGTTCAAGCACCGCTATTGGCCAAACCAATTCTTAATGAAACTTTATACTTATATCTGGCCGTTTCAGAAAATTCCTTGAGTGCGGTGTTTGTTAAGGAGGAACTTAAAGTCCAGAAACCTATATATTATGTCAGTAAAATCCTACATGGGGCTGAGTTGAATTATTCGACCATTGAAAAGTTTGTTTTAGCCTTGGTGATGGCCTTAAGGAAGTTGCGTCCTTACTTCCAAGCTCATAAGATTGAGGTACTAACAAATCAACCTTTAAGAAACATTATACATAGTCCTAAATCCAGTGGGAGGCTGATTAAATGGGCCAAAGAGCTGGGAGAATTCAACATAAAGTATAAGCCACGAACGATAATAAAAGCCCAGGCATTGGCTGACTTCGTGGTTGAATGTACCACCCCTAACCATAAGTCGGGGGGTGGGAAGATACTGAACCTCAGGGCATGGAGGGAAAAGAGGATAATGAAGGAGGACAAAACAAGGATAAGGAATTATGGGTTCTCTATTTTGATGGAGCATCAAAAATAAATTCGAGTGGAGTAGGGTTAGTTTTACAAAGCCGCGATAGATTCTTGATTGAATATGCTACGAAGTTAGATTTTCAAACTACAAATAATGAAGCTGAGTATGAAGCTCTAATATTTGGCCTTGGCCTAGCAGGGACATTGAGAGTTAAAAACTTGAAAGTTTGTTGGGACTCAAAACTTGTGGTATCCCAGGTCAAGTGAGAGTGCGAAGCAAGGGATGCAACCATGGTGAAGTATGTATCTTAGTAAGAGCCATGATAAATCAGTTCGATGAATGCCATGTTGAGCATATTCCAAGAGAATAAAATGCTAAGGCCGATGCATTATCCAAATTTGCCTCGTCAGAAATAGAAGAAAGCTCTGGGAGCGTGTACTTTTGTGTTTTGAAAACACGGAGCATAGACATCAAGCTAGTTTCCCCCATAGGGCTTTGAGGGTCATGCATAGATCTTATTAAGGCTCATCTACAAACTGGATGGATTCCTAGTGATAAGGTGGAAGCAAGAAAGTTATATGTATGAGCCCTAGGATATTATTTAATTAATGGGATTCTCTATAAAAGGTCTTTCGTGATTCCTTATTTAAGATGTCTCAGGCCGGATGAGGCTCGACTTGCTTTGGAGGAAGTACATGAGGGTATATGTGGCCAACACTTAGGGGTAAGGGCTTTAGCCAACAAAATTACCCGTTTAGGTTTCTATTGGCCAGAAATAATGGCTGATGCCCAAGAATATGTGAAGATATGTAATTGCTGTCAGACACATGCCCCTGCAATAAGGCAGCCTCCCAAAATGCTTATTTACATAAAATTCCCAATCCCGTTTTCTATATGAGGAATGGATATTCTTGGGCCTTTCCGGATGGCTACTGCTCAAAGTAAGTTCTTGATTGTAGCAATTAATTTTTTACTCGAAGCCAAGCCTTTGGTCAAGATTACAACTAAACAAGTTGCCCAATTTCTGTGGGAAAATAACATGTGCAAATATGGGATTCCCCGAATCTTAGTGACCGATAATGGAACACAGTTTAATAACGAAGAGTTCAAAAAAATATTGTAAAGAGAATGAAATCGAGCTGCGATTCACTTCTGTTGCTCACCCTCAAGCCAACGGGCAGGCATAGGTTGTGAATCGGGTTATTTTAGATGGATTAAAGAAGAGGATTGAGAAGTCTAGGAATAGTTGGGTGGATGAAATACTTCCAATACTTTGGGCTTACATGACCACATGTAGAGTCATGACGGGAGCAATACTTTGGGCAGAAGCAGTTGTTCCAGTAAAGATATCATATTCGTCCCCAAGGATCCAAGCATATAATGCTGAAGACAATGAGGAAGTCCAAAGGTTAGCCTTGGATTTAATAGATAAAGCGGGGGATGAAGCACATGCAAAGATTGTGGAATATCAAAAGAAAGCTTCTTTTTACTACAACCTGATGGTGAAAGAGAGATTCTTTAAGCAAGGAGATCTGGTCCTAAGGAAGGTGGAAGCCTCTGGAGTAGGGCAAAAATTAAAGCTCGCCTCAAATTGGGAAGGGCCATACAAGTTTAAGAGCGTTCAAGGAAGAGGATCTTACAAATTGGAAACTATGGACGAAGAAGAAGTACCTAGGACTTGGCATGCTCAGAACCTGAAGATTTATTACATATAGTTCGTACTTATAAAAGTAGTAACGAGGTTCAAAAGTACCATAAAACTTTGCTTGTTTAGGATTTTATATCTCAGTTTTAATAGGATTTGTATTTTAGCTTGTTACTGTCAGGGTCGAACCCATCTTATATAAGGTTTTGAAAAACCAAGTTATATTCTTGAGTTGAAGTTATTTTAAACTTTGAAAAACCATGTTATATTCTTGAGTTGAAGTTATTTTAAACTTTGAAGTATCAAGTTATATTAATGCTCTGTTTACTTAGCAAAATTTATATTTTGATGGACAGAGTAATTAATAATAAACGAAAGAGAAATTTAGAAATTCTTCTATTCTAGGAATGCCTTGGGCAGCATTTGCAAGTCTCTCATATCAGTCTATTTTTCAGTTTAGTTTCCATTATTCAATGCATGACTCTTAGAACTGTGTGATTCAGGTTGCTAATCAATCTCCCTAAAAATACAAAAGTATTTAAAATTTTTAAAGGGAAGGCTATGTAAAGCAAGCAAATAAAGCGAGGAAAGTAACATAAATAAACCCCGAAGGGTATTAAGTTTAAAATACAACAAGATAATACATAAAGCCATGAAAGGCTAAGTAAAAGCTCTACTCATCCCTGGTAGAGTCATCCTTATCCCCCTCCCCTCGTAGCCCCCTTCATCTGCATCAGCTGAAGTCTCTGCATGTTTTGCTGGAGTGGATGGAGGAGAAGTAGTGCTAGGGTCAAGGATGCGATCTTCCTGCATGGGAGAGTAAAAGAGAGCGTCCAAACTATCTTCAGTCTCTGGCTGCTCAGGGCTGATAAAATCCTTGGCCTCTATTAAGCCATGATGCTTCTCCATCACTGCCTTCATCGCAGCATCCCATCCTTGCGTGAACTGAATGGGATAGAGACCCTCATCATGAATCTCCATTAATTCCTTAAATTTCTGAGAGTCCATATACTCATCGATGAGAGTCTCCTTATCACTCTGAAGCTTAACCAGCTCAGCATGGGCCTTGGACAACTCCTCGCCCTTGTTCTTCAGCTTATAATCAAGAGTCTCAGCCCTCTCCTTCCATTTGTTCATCTCTTTCTCAAACTCATTAGAGTTACCTTTCCAGGACTTGGCCTGGTGAAGTGCAGCCTGGAAGTAGGCATTGCTCTACAGAAGAAAGAGGAGAATTCAGTAAAGGGCAACCACAAAAAAGAAAATATAAAGGAGAAAGAAAAGGAGATAAGGTTTACCGAAGCTTGGGCCTAAGAACCCAAGTTCTCAATTGACTCAATATCACTCCTCGTAACAATTTATGTGTAGTGATAGAGTGGAAATACCAGTCCTTCGCGTGTTTGGTGGACCCAACCACCATATCACTTCTTCTAAAGCCCAAGTTGGGCCTGTAAGCATGCCCCTTGATTGGGGGATCCATGTCATCTTTTAGGGAAACCTCAGGAACATGAGGCTTTAAAAATGAAGGCCCGTCAGGTTTGCCCCTTGGATCCTTGTTGAGTTCAGCCCTCTTTTGGCGGCCCGATTCGCCTTCCTAGGGCCTGTTAATGTTATTAATGGCCTCGCAAGCTGAAAAATAAATATTGAAACCCATGAGTGATTAAGATATAACAGAGTACAAAAAATGAAGAAAATACAGGGAAAGTTACCCTTATCAGTGGCCTGAGAAAAACCAACTTGCTTCAAAGAAAACTCCTCTAAAAGAGTACAAGTATCTGTTTGGCCGTTATTCGCAGTAAGGGCTTGATAAGAGGCCTCCTCCTTATAGGTTAGCCTTTACTAGTTGGGCTACCGACTACCTTGCAAAAGGGCCTACAAAATAAATTGGCCCAATCACTTCCAACCCAAGTTAACCTAACGAACTCATCTCTCCATTTTGGGTTGTTTTCGACAATGGAGTTACCATAAAAAATGTGTGGACACCTGGGCCTTTGGCGGATAAAACTCAGCCCGGTTGGGTTAAATGACTGTTATAGAATTGAAATATTTTCCTAGAAAGGGAAACTGAGAGGGGGAAGTTATTTCTAAGACATAAAACCATAAAACAAAGAATATTCCTCCACACATTTGGAGGGAGTTGACATGGATTTATTTGGACATCCGCAAGGAGGCGGGGGATAAATTTGTGAAAGGGGAACCTAAGGCCAGCAACTAGGGCTCCCCGATAAATAAAAATAGTGTCCCCTTCCCAGGTGCAAGTTCTATCACCCGGGGTGGCTGGAGTAATCTTAAGGTAAGGAGGAAGTTTATACAAAGTATTATAACTAGCTATTATACCGTATAGTTCATGAAAGGTGTTGTCGTGGTTATAAGAATCTAACTCAGCAAGTGAAGGATATTCATCCCCCGTAGTGTTAATCATGTCAATTAAAGATGTATACGAAGAACGGATTTGAATGAGGGTACCTCGTTTGGAAGTGTTCATCTTGGCCAGCCTAGTAAGGTCGCGATCCGCATTGAAGTGCTTGGGAAGGAGGCTTAAAATGCAGAAAAAGGTTGAAGATGATGGAGCAACGGTGGAAAGGAGCACCGAAAATCGCCTTAGTAAAGAGAGAGTTGAGAGAAATTTTTTGAGTGAGAGTGAAATGAGGAATCCCACTGCCTCTACCCTTATATAGCAACAAAGGGGAGATGAATCGACAAAAAATCCCAATAAGGAGAGGCCCAACAAGGGAAGCCCATAAGCTGGAAGACCTTGGAACATTCTAGAAGTTCAAAGGACAAACGAAACAAAAATAAACCTTAAAGATCGATCAGAGTCCTGATCGATTAAGGGAGAGATCTTGTGTTAGGTCCCAATGTGTTTGTAGAAGGGGGGGTTGAATACAAACAGTACCGAATAATCGAATTAAATGCGGAATACAAAATGTGAAACAAAATTCAAGTTAAATAAAAATATTATTAAACTTGAAAGGTGTTACAACAACTGTATCAATTACAAGGAATTAATCTCAAATTAATTATCACAAATTTAGAATAAATTCGACATGAACTTTTTCTATTTTTGCAATAATTAGAATCAAATGCTAAACGCGATTTGAGATTAAGTTCTAGGGATTTTGATCCGCTAGATAGTTACACAAGAACAAGATAATGATTTCTAGTGGTTTGGATTTAACTTTACTAGCTAGAAATTGTGATCTTGATTTTAGCAGAGAAGAGATGATATATTTTTCAACTTCTGCTTTTCTTTGTTCTTGAACTGTTTTTTGGATGAATGAATGACTTCTGTTGCTTCTGTTGTTTAAATAATAAAACAACCACCTGATTTGTTGGCAAGACAATCCTTTTAGCTCAGCAAGACAATCCATTGAGCTAGCAAGACTTTCGGTGAAACTATTGTTTGAACTAGCAAGACAATCAGAATGAACTGGCAAGACAATCCTCCTCCCAGTGTAACTTTCGGTATGACAATTGAAATGACTTGGCATGACAATCGGTATGACAATCCAGATTGTCATGCTAGTTTATTTTCAATTGTCTTGCTGATTTAAACTGATTTTAATTCAAAAAACAATTCTGAAAAATCTTACTATTAATTCAGAATTAATTAATCAATTAATTCAATTAATAAATAAATTAATCTTTGCAGATTTAATTTATTTTCTTAATTAAATTATATGACTTAATTAATCAATAGAGAATTAATACTAATCTTGAGCAGCAACCATTCTTCTGAAAATCTTCTGATAATCACAGTCAATTATGAATCAATTCCACCACTTCAATGTTGACACTCGATGTACTGTCTGGTTCATGAGTGACTAACTTCCGTGACGTTTCTTCATGTCTTGACTTTGATACTTTGATTTTCTTCAGATTAAATCCTTGTAATTAATGATACTCTGACGAGATCTCTGTCACTTGATTAAATCCACACTCTTGATTTATATCACTGAGGCATGATCAATTTCTTGAACTTCTTCCAGTGAATTAATTCCTCAAGTCTGTAGATGAACCTTGTTTCTGAATCCATTGACAGATATTACTTTGCGAGATCTCTCTGACGATCGATCCACTATTTACTTATTACATTCTTATTTGAGTTGAGTTGAATCCTCGAATATACAAATAGGTCTCTGACATATGACTTACATCTTGGTCGAATTTTTATTCGACATGGATGATGAAAAAGACTAAAGATCGATCAGAGTCATGATTGGTTAAGAGAGAGATCCTGGTCGAATTTTTATTCGACATGGATGGTGAAAAAGACTAAAGATCGACCAGAGTCCATATCGATTAAAGGAGAAATCCTGGTCGAATTTTCATTCGACATGGATGGTGAAAAAGACTAAAGATCGATCAGAGTCCTGATCGATTAAGGTAGAAATCCTGGTCGAATTTTTATTCGACATGGATAGTGAAAAAGCCCAAAGATCGACCAGAGTCTTGGTCGATTTAGGGCAGAACTCTCGTCGAATGTTCACTCAACAAGGGTGGACAAAAAGCCCAAATGTCGACCAAAGTCCTGGTCGATTTAGGGCAAAACTCTCGTCGAATGTTCACTCGACAAGGGTGGACAAAAAGCCCAAAATTCGACCAGAATCCTAGTCAATTCAGGGCAGAACTCTCGTCGAATTATTTCTAGACGGGGATAAGCAAACAAGCCAAAGATATACAAGAATCCTGGTCAATTTCGAGCAGGATCCTAGTCAATTTGCAACTCGACCAGAGTGGCTACACTAGCGAAATGTCGACCAAAATCATGGTCGATATCGAGCTGGATCCTGGTCGATCAAGCTATGAACCCTGGTCGAAATTATTATGAAAAATAAGGTAAAATCCCAAAAAATTCAGGAAAATTATAAGATAATTTTGAAAAAAATATTTTTGGGCAAAATATTCCTGAAAAAGTAAGGAAAAATCATAGAAAGTACCAGACAATTCCTAAAAATAATGATAAGGTAAGAAAACTGGCATGGAAAATTATAAAATTCCTAAAAATATCTTGAAGCCTCGGATAAGGCAAATCATTGTACAAGTGTAGATTGCTCCACACTTTATGTTAAAAAATGATACCCCGTAAGGGAATAAATGAACTTAACTTTAGCGAAATCTTGTACGATTTCCCAGAAGTTGGGGGCCAATGATAGGGAGTAAAATAAACCCTGATTGCGTAACTAATATCGCATTAATTATGCCCGGTTTAGGTTGTCAATAAAACCCATTTTAAAATCCCGAGACCCTGAAAATTAATTAATATGGGTAAAGTCAGCTGATAAGTGAAATCCAAGTAGGGACAATTCCTTGGAGATTGACCTCCAAGAAACCCCATGGGATAAGGAATCAATTTCCTGCATTATAGGATTCCAAAGTCCACTCTAAATCTGAGACTTGTCCACCAAGTCTTCTAACCCTAATCCAATTCAAAGGCAACCCATGCCTATGTAAGGGGTCTCACCCCCACAATCCAAGAACTACATTTTTTGACTTGATCCTTAGCATACAACAATGTGCGTAGACATCTTGTGAAGGCAGACTGAGTCACGAAACACGAGAGTAGTCAAATAGTGTCTTGAATATCACGAAACCTATCATTGAATACACTTTAGTTTTTTTTATCCATAACAAATCAAGACCCTTGATCATTATAAGTTGATAGACAAACAACTCCTTAATCTCAGAAATTTTGTTTTTATGGTAGTTTAGTCATAAGAAATATATTGTTAAATATTCTTATCATTTTTGTAACAATTTATTTTATTTATAATACCAATCTTCCTTAACCATTGAAATAAATTAAAATGTTATAAATACAAACAAAAAGGTGGAATTTCATAATTAAATGAGATGTAAAATTCGTCAAAAAAAGGAGATGTAAAAAAATTCCATAGAATGTAATGTATGATAAATTATTTTAATTTCAAGGTACTTGAGGATAATCTTTAGGATTTGCAGTTTTGCATTATGTCTGAAGATTTTTCTGCAAAATATATTGATCATGTTAATACATTTATAACCCATCTGATAACCTGAAATTCATTCAAAATTCCGAATCTATACTCTTTATTAATAAGCGAAATCATGTATAATTTGGTGCTAAAAGTACCAAAGTATCAAATTTTGGTACTTACCTGACATAAGTTGATTTCTATTCACTATCAACTTTGTTTTTAACACAACTCTGACTTCTATTCTTTGTAAATTTTATTTTCTTTTTACTTAGTGTTCATCCAATAATCTTTTTTTAATTTATAAAATAAAAATATTTTTTAAACATGTTATGGATACAAAACTAGGGTGTATTAATTACTGTATTTACTACTAGGGTTCGTGAGTTTCGAGACTCGATTTGACTGCTCTTGTGTCTCGTGACTCGATCTTCCTTAACAAGATGCCTACGTACCTTGCTGATTGTCAAGGATCAAGTCAAAAAATGTAGTTCTGATTTGTGGGATGAGTCCCCTTATATAGATGTTGGGAGTCCTTGAATTGGATTAGAGTTGGGAGACTTGGTGAGCAAGTCTCTGAATTAGAATGGACTTTGGAGTCCTAGGAAGTAGGAAACTGATTCCTTATCCCATGAGATTTATTGGAGGCCAATCTCCAAGGAATTGTGTTTTCATTTGGACTGTATTTATCAGTTGATTTATCCATTATTAATTAATAATGAAATTAATTAATATTCAGGGTTATTGGGCTTTCTTTGTCCCATCAGGCCTGATTAATGTGTTGACCTTCTTGGGCCTAATGTCATACATATGGCCTTCTTTAATGGGCCTTTATTCGTAACCCAAGTCAAATGTAATAAATGCAACATTAATGACGTAATGAGGGTTTACTTTACTCCATATCATTTCCCCCCCAACTTCTGGGAAACCATAAAAGGTTTCGCAGAAGTTAAGTTCATTTGTTCCCTTACAGGGTATCATTTTTGCGTAAAGTGTGGAGCGACCTACACATTTACAATGATTTGCCTTGCACGTGGCTTCAGGGTTGTTTTGGAATCTCCCTATCACTTTATTTACCTTATTCCCATTATTTAGGAATTTTCTGGTATTTTTTCTAATTTACAGGAATTGTTTCCTAATTTTCTGGAATTTTCCCTATTTTCTGGAATTTTTCCTTAATTTTCTGGTTTAAATCGACCAGAAAATATGCAAAATCGACCAGGAAACATGCAAAATTGACCAGCATTCCTGATCGAAATCGATCAGGATCTTGATCGATTTATCAGCTAACTTGCCATCCTAGTCGACAAGGTTTCGATCAGGATTTTTGATCGAAATCGATCAGGATCCTGATCGAATTAACTTGGATTTTTGTTGTTGTGTTCTAAGGTAAAATCGACCAGGAATCCTGATCGATTTGATCAAGATTAGGTAAAATCGACCAGGAATCCTGATCGATTTGATCAGGATTCTGATCGACTTAGACTTATTTTTGACACTGAGATCTAAGGGAAAATCGACCAGGATTCCTGATCGATTTAATCAGGATCCTGATCGATTTGGACTTGCTTTTGAAACTGTGGTCTATCTGAAATTCGATCAGAATTATTCTCTTTATCGATCAGGACTCTGATCGAATTAAGGGAATTTCTATCTCTCTAATCGAATGAAAATTCGATCAGAATTTTATCTTTTTCGATCAGGACTCTGATCCAATTAAGTGATTTTTTACCCCTTTAATCGAATAAAAATTCGACCAGGGTTTCATTCACCATCAATCAGGACTCTGATCGATTATTTTAATTGAAATTATGGTCGATTTTTGACGTTTCAGTTTCCTTTTCTCTTTCTAAAATGCCCCTGAAGTTTCCTTTTTATTGGGCTTTCTTAGATTGGGCATTGCCTCTATGGGATGGGCTTTAGTCGATTCACTTTCCTGAATTTTCGGCTATATAAGTGATGTGAGAAGTGAGAATCCTCATTTCACTTCTCACTTCTCAAATCCTCTCAAAAATCTCTCTAGTTCTTCCTTAGGAAATGTGATTTCCGGCGAGTTCTTCAGCCGCAGCTCCACCGTTAGTCCACTTCCTTCCTCCTTTTTCTGCATTTCAAGCCTTCATCCTAAGAACTCTAATGGCGGTTCGTGATCTTGCTCGCCTGGAAAAAATGAATTCATCTAAAAGAGGTACTGCTATCCATATCCAATGTCCTTATACTTCCCTCATAGACATGATAAATTCTAGAGGGGATGAATATCCCTCGTTGTCTGATCTAGATTCTTATAATCGCGGTAATATGTTTCATGAACTTGATGGTAGGATAGAGAGTCTTAATGCCACGTATAAATTTCCCCCTAACCTTAGAATTACTCCGGCCACTCCTGGGGATATGACTTGTATGATCAAATAATATGTTACATTAATACTACGTGTGTTATTTTTCTAGGATGGAGAACTTTATGTATTTTTTTATTTCAAAGCGGGGTTATACCATTGTTTTTTGCAAAATAAAGATGGCTAAGCGTTCGCGTAGAAAAATCACGTGGTGCCAGCATGCTAGGTGTATGTGGCCTGTCTCTAAACACCGTAGATTAAAGAATAAACGCGGAGGAGTGATTGTAATGTAACGTCTTTAACCGTAAAATTTAGATTTGATTACTAATCTAGGGGAGTTCTTATTAGTTAAGATGATAATTAATGTGAAAGGTTGTATTTTTGGATTGTATTATTGGGTAAGAACTAAGAAGAAAATGAGGGGGGCGTTTTTTGGTAGATATTGAGCTGTACCGACCCAAATTCTAGTTTTGGATTTTTATGGTGTGAAGTGTGATGGGTGTACATACAAGACCATGTTTTTTCCTTGTTGGTTAGATATAATTTTATTTTGTCTAAATCCTTAAGTTTAAACTGGCTATCCCTATTCATACTGCTTAGAGCATTCATAATGAAATTTTTATCCTTATCCCTAAAAATATACAATAAACAGTGAGTCCTTAAAAAAATTCTCATATTTTATTTACCTTCAAAAAATTTCCTACATCTCAATCCCCATTTATATATTTTTTTTTATTAATTATTTCTCCCACCTCTTTTCACAACTTCAACCAATAACTATTATTTTATTATTTCTTACTCCAAATCTACCCTTAAACTTGTATAAAATATAAAATGGGGAATGAAAAATAAGTCCCCAAAATATGAGGACTCAAATGTTTGTCCTTAAAATTTTTCCTAAAATGAGAAACCGGATATAAGAATAATATTTGAGATAAATTTCCTAAATTATAGGTATTGGGGATATGGGATGGGATATGAATGCTTTTAGATGACGCTTTTCTGTTCGACAAACATTAATCAAGCTGAAATATCACGAGCAACAAAATTTATTTAGTAACATTGCGTGATCCGATTTCAAATAATAATTTAATCTCGTAAAAGGTCCAATCTAATTTCGTTTATATTGCTTAATTTTTGTGTTAGTGTCTAATCATTTTGTGATGCGTTCAACGTATTAAATTGGACAATTGAACGTGATATTATGAATTATAGAAATGCTAAGTATCTAAAATTGGATCTTAAAATAGTTTAAAAATGTTACTTCATGTCTTGTCTATAATCCATATTGGTAATTCATAATATGGATTTCCCATACATTCATATTAATCTCATCAAAATCACCAATTAAAATAGTTCAAAATAACACATCATCCATATTATACCATTTTAAAACTATTTTTTATACCTAATTTTGGACATCTAACACTACTATGTACATAAATTGGGGTTGAAATGACGATAGAATGTACGTTCTATAATATGATCAAAGTGTAAAGACTATTTTGAAATTAGAAATTATGCATATAATATTTATATGATAAAAATAAATTATGTGATTATATAATAATCAAATTAAGTTCGAATTGCTTAGCATAAAAAAATAAAAATGAAGTCCGACTTACGAGGCTACGAGCATGGTTAAAAATCAGTGATCAAAACTTATCAATTTAGATATCAATTAGGGGTTAATCAATAAATTGAGATTAATCGACAGCTTAGGAGTCGTATTTTAAATTTCGACAAGTTGCACCTGCAATTTGCTTAGTTGAATAAGATGCAACCCAAAATTGTCATTGGTGTTCAAGTAATAATAATAGGCCTAATTACTAACTGGATTAGGCCCATATTTGGAAATAACACTAATGATTGATGTCTTTATGAGCCATACGTATGTTGTACTTTTTGTCAAGGTCCATGTATATGTTTTTAATATCACACAGGTATTGTTTTAGAAAACATTTTACGCTAATTTTTGGGGATAAAATATAAAACAGTTGAACATTGTTGAGTTCAGTTTCGGGTTTTAGCAGGCCAAAGTAGGGGCGAGCAAAAAACCGTACAAACCGGAAAAACCGCCCGCGCCAATCCGCACCGCAAAACGCGGTTTTAAATTTTCGTTATACGGTTGTGGTTTGAATTTTTAATAAACTGCGCAGTGCGGTGCGGGTTGTGATTTTAAATTTCTGAAATGCGGTTCAAACCGCACCGCACCGCAATATTTAATATATATATATAATACTTATATTTCATGATTCCATTTATTAAGTCTAATCCCATTTAACATATTTAACATATTAGGAGTGCTTGTGTGCTGATCATCCTATATGTGTTTTTTCAAAAATAATAAAACACATGGTACAAAACCACCTATTTAATAGTGAACTCATTTAATTGCCGAGTCAAGCTTCTACGTTAAACTTTACAGTGTGGAATTTATAATTTATAATTTATATTATTGAAAAATATTGGCGACTTTGTTATATTATTCGGAAATTTAATTAAATTTAAGTTTTGTATTTATTTTAAAATTTCGAACTTGTAACTTATAAACCGCAGTAAACCGCACCATACCACACCCCATTTTTATGGTGCGGTTTATGCGGTTTTTGAGGATACGCGATGCGGTTACGGTTTGGAAATTTGATCAAACCGCATGTGCGGTTTGGTTTGCGGTTTGAGGAAAAAGCCGCACCGCCCGCATCGCGCTCATCCCTAAGCCAAATGATAGCTTTTGGCATGCTTTAAAGTTTAAAGCAAAATAAACTCCAGAAAACCCTTTCCTCTCTTCAAAATGACATTTTTTGAGGAGTCAAAATGACATTTTATTCTTTAAAATCACTCATACCAAAATATTTTAATATTTTACCCTATTTTAAAAAAATAGTAATATGGGGCACATGAAAATCTCTCTGCTAATATGAAAAATTAATTTGGAAAAGTATTATTAAATTTAAATTTCAAATTTATAATATTAGCTAAAATGCATAAATCGATATATCATATTACCATATACTGGTAAAATATAAGTTAAAAATATATAAATATAGTTTTAACAAAAATTCGAGAATCACTAAAAATAATAGTTACAGTTAACTCATTAAATTAAAAAAAACAATTTAATTGTTTAATTAAAAAAGAGAGGTTAAAATGTAGAAAATCTCGAGTGCTCGACACCGGAATTTTCTTTCATATACAATACTAAGTTAAATTTTATTATCACATTTATTTTCAAATCACGGAGATGGATATTTTGAATAGCAAATATTTTTAATTTTAAAATATGTACAAATTAAAAATAAAATATCCATACGTGGTTAAGAATGATCTTTATGTTTTACTATTAGCCTGTAGCAATATTAAGCGTATTTCAACACCAAAATTACAATATCAGTCCATATATAAGTAGTGTCGCTTATTAAAAAAATATTTTTATATAAATTTTATATTTTATGCTAACGTATTTACCATCAAAAGAAAAAATGTAAAGTTAGCAAGGTTTGACATTATATAAGTTAAATTTGAGGCTTATTTGGAACCCTTTTTATATTTTATATTTGTTGATGTATTCCACATCTTATTACATTAAAAATATCTATTTTATTGAGAATAAGAATCATGAAATTTATCTCACTATGTTTTCCTATCCTGAGATTACAATTTGCAATAAAATAGTCCTATATCTTAATATTACACCACATTTCCTTCCCTAAATTATTAAGTAATAACAAAATTTAGTAAGAAAAGAAATAATATATGTCACAAATAAACTTACATATAAATTTTTTAAAAAAATATTATTTTCTCAAATTCTAGAATGGGAACTTAATTTCTACAATTTGAAAAGATTAAATAAATGCTTCCAAAAAAAATCTTATGGCAAGCTTGTGAATTTAAATGGTAAAGCTCAATCAAATATTAATTATCGCATACATTAATTTTAAAAATACATTAATATTTTACTCCATTAAAAATATAAACATGTAAGAATTTTACATGGACAACAACATATAAATATTAGTAGGTGAAATATACTATTTGCTATAATCATAATGCGGTATTTGAATTTTTTTTTGTTCTATTTGATTTCTTACTATTAAACTCTTGAATTATTGATTTGTAGCAACATGATCCAACATTGATTAAATATTAAATTTATATTTTCACATCCGAAAAATTAAAAAAATAAATTTTATTAGTATAAAAAACAGTAGAGATTTGTCCCTCACAAATTTTAATAACAACTATTGCATTAGAATTAAAATATATAAAATGCATTTTATTCATTCATGTAGTGTCATGGAGAAGGTGAATAACAAGTTAGTTTCCACACTAAAAACTAAAAATAATTTATAGGAATCTAAATTTATGCTTATTTCATTTTCAGTTTGCAAAGTTAAAATAAAAGAAAGCAAAAAACAATAAAGAGTATAAAAAATGTTTTGATAGTGACGGCACACATGAAGGACAAATGTAGTCTATTTTTATATAAAATTAACAAAAATGACAAATTTCTGAAATGTTGGCCAATTTTAACAGATGGGATACTCAACTGAGATATCCAACTGTGCATGGAGACTATTCGCGAAGTATCTTATATAAATTGCGATAACCAACTGGCATTGGATTCAATCGTCTAAAATTGGACACTTTTTTCAGAATGACTATTTTAGTTCAATTTTTTAAAAATTGACTATTTTTGTCATTTTTTCTCCTTCTGCCCACTCGTTTTTTATGAGCAAGAAATACAGTTAGAAACAAGGTCAAGACTGAGAGTTCAACCGAGACATTAAAACTCGAACATAAGATAATATTGCCAACCTAAAGAGGAAAAAAGGTTTTAAAACATCTCTAGCTGACTTAAGCATTTGTGTTTGGCCAATCCAGTTCTTCAGCATCCACAATTTTGATTAACGTAGTCATAATAACTCAATGCAGTCAACCTGTCAACCCCGATAATATAAATTGTTGCTTCATTCTTATATCTCTTTTTGTTAAGTTTGGTAATCAGGTTAAAAAAAATAAGAATGTCAATATTTATGGTCATCTCCGGAATGTCCTTGACACAAAAATCATCAATAACATGAAGTTCCAATCCAAGTTAGGTTTAACAAACTCCTCAAAATAAATATTAAGATAACTGCTATTTAAAATCTTGACAGCGTCTTGTGATATTAAAAGAAAATTTTGCATAATGCTTTTCCTTTCTATTATGAATGAGCGGAGAAGAGATGTGCGAAGGAATAATGAGATGTGTGAAGGAATAAGAGGAGCCTGAGAAGAACCTGGAGGACAAGCATGTACTTATACTAAACATTATAGTTAAGAATAATGTCTTGGATTTTGAGAAATAAAATATGAGACTTTTCCTTTAATCCAATTTGCATGCACAATATAGTCAAAAAATAGTTGCTCAAGATTATACGTCATAATTGAGTTTATTATACCCTGTAGTTTTCATACTTAAATTTTTTTCATCATTCTTTTTCTTTTTTTTTTGTCATCATCCTTACTCTGAGATTACCGGCGTGCGCCCACGTTATAAAGATCAAATTGAATGGAAGCGTAAATATAAAAAATACACATCCCAATCCGCTAAATGGTACCCCCTCATCTTTATTATATTTTATTTATTTTCTTTTATGCAAAAAGGGTGTTAATTTCTCTGTTTTTTATTTTTTGATTTCTAGTCAAAAATGTTCCAAACGTGTTGTTCGTCAGGCTTATCATAATTTATGTACTGGTATGCTCCTCCTTTTTTTACTTCAAATTGATCATTGTGCTTCTATTTTTATAGTATTGAGTTAAGGCGTAATTGAATTTTTTAATGTTTGTGTTTGTAGCTTGTGCCAAGGACCATAATGTGTGTGCCAAATGTTCTCATCAAGTCAATATAATTGTTGGAAGGTATTAGTATTGAGTTTATTATATTAGTGTTACAACAAAAGTTTCAGATCAAAATAATTTTATTTGGTTTGTCATTTTAACAGTCAAACATCAATTTGACTGGTACAACTACATAGTGTTTAGTCTTGAATTGGTGTTTTGATTTTTTAAAAAATATTTTTCATCGATCCAACTGTATGGATGTCAATAGATATATATATTAGTGTTACAACAAAAGTTTCAGATCAAAATAATTTTATTCGGTTTGCCATTTTAACAGTCAAATATCAATTTGACTAGTACAATTACATAGTGTTTAGTCCTGAATTGGTGTTTCAATTTTTTTTAAAATATTTTTCATCGATCCAACCGTATGGATGTTAATAAATAGATATATTAGTGATATAACCAGAGTTTCAGGTCAAAATAATTTTATTTAGTTTGCCATTTTAACAGTCAAACATCAATTTGACTAGTGCAACTACATAGTGTTTAGTCCTGAATTGGTGTTTAAATTTTTTTAAAAATATTTTTCATCGATCCAACTGTATGAATGTCAGTAGATATATATATTAGTGTTACAACAAAAGTTTCAGATCAAAATAATTTTATTTGATTTACCATTTTAACAGTCAAACATCAATTTGACTAGTACAACTACATAATGTTTAGTCTTGAATTGGTGTTTTGATTTTTTTAAAAATATTTTTCATCGATCCAACCGTATGTATGTCAATAGATATATATATTAGTATTACAACAAAAGTTTCAGATTAAAATAATTTTATTTGGTTTGTCATTTTAACAGTCAAACATCAATTTGACTAGTACAACTACATAGTGTTTAATCCTGAATTGGTGTTTCGATTTTTTTAAAAATATTTTTCATCGATCCAACCGTATGGATGTCAATAAATAAATATATTAGTGATATAACCAAAGTTTCAGGTCAAAATAATTTTATTTAGTTTGCCATTTTAACAGTCAAACAACAATTTGACTAGTGTAACTACATAGTGTTTAGTCCTGAATTGGTGTTTTAATTTTTTAAAAAATATTTTTCATCGATCCAACCGTATGGATGTCAATAGATATATATATTAGTGTTACAACAAAAGTTTCAGATCAAAATAATTTTATTTGGTTTGTCATTTTAAAAGTCAAACATCAATTTGACTAGTGTAACTAACTAACATCAATTTTATTTTTTTAACAAATAAAGAAATTTGAAAATTCTTAAAGCGCATAATTTATTTTTTCAAGAACTAATTTTTTTTATTTGGATAACTTTTATTTTCTCCCATATTCATAATTTCAAAATATTCACTAACATTTAAATAATTTTTTTTATAAAAAATTAAAATTCTGTAAAATTCTAAATACAATCGAGTTCCATTTTCTCTCACTTTTATTTTAAAAATTTTAAAAATTTCCCGCAAATTTAAGTTAAAAATTTGACCGAAATCGGTTGAATTTAGGAGCCCCAAATAAATTACTTTGCGGGAAAATTCCCTCCAATTTTTATTGGGGCTAAATTTGACCGAATTTTTTTTTGGTTGAATTTAGGGGTTAAATTCGACCGTTTTAATTTCGACTGTTTTAATTTCGACCATTTTTGGCTAAAATTAGTTTGTTAGGTCACACACACTGTAGAGGGGGTGAATACAGTGTATGGTACACTCAAATCGAACTTTAAGAACTTAAGTAACATAAAACAAACTTTATTGAAACAATAAACTCTGTTACAGTATGGAACTGTTACCTCTCAGTGATGAACAAATATCACGAGAGCTGTAAGGGTTACAATGAATAATCTTTTCTAATAATGATAACACTTATAGTGTAAACCCTATGTCTGTGTTTATATACTACACAGTTACAAGATAATCGCTAATTGATATGGAATATAATTCTGCTTCCTAAAATATATCAATCAGATATCTTTTCTTCCAAGTATTCCATTCTTCACGGAATTCCTTCTTCATGCATATCTCTTCTTATGTTTATCTCGATCTTCTTTCCTTTAATCAGCTACTTTCCTTATCTGATTGTCCTTCAGCACTTAAGTTCTGATATCTATCTTCTGATGATTATCTCCTGATAATATAAGTACTGATATCCTTAAGTCCTGACTTCCAGTATAAGTACTGATCAACAGTTAAATACTGATTTATCCTGTTCACGTAAGATCTGAAAGCTAAACATAACACATATTAGCCATGACATTATCAAATATATCTAACAATCTCCCCCAACTTGTAAATTAATAAAATATACAAGTTTAACAGATATTTGATGATGTCAAAAACATTAAGTACAAATGCATGAGAAATAGACTAGATAACTACAACTTACAGTCCTTAAAGTTTTTACCAAATTCAACTTCTGATAACAACTTCAATCTGTATAAATATCAGAATTTAAGCAGTTGTAGATCTTCGACTTGGCTTCTTCATTTTCTGATCTCTCTGATGTCAGGAGTTGTTCTGAGATAGTTCTTCAACAAACATTTCTCAGCATATCTTAGTTCATCAATCATTCTCCTTTTAACATCTTTAAGCTCTGCAGTATCTTCACCAGTTTGAAAGATTGCAGCTCTGAGATCATTAATCTTTGCTTTTCTCAACTCCTGATCTAGTCTTATGACATAAGCTTTGTCAGACTCAAGATTGAATTCAAGTCCCTTAATACCAAGATACGTTCTGATCTGTGCAGTATTAGGCTTCATATCAACAATATCACCATTGTGATCTCTGTACTTTGGAACATATATGCTGTCATACTTAACAGAATAAAGCCTTTTCTGTCTCTGAATCTGTTCTTTTAAGTAGTTTGCAGCAGTCTCTGTTATTCTGTCATCCACTTGAAGTAAGAAAAGTACATGCTCCAATTCTTCAAAATACTTCAAAGGAATGACATTTTGTCTTATATGATAAACCCTACTATCTGTCATGAAATACAACATGATGTATTCTTTCAAGTAGGTATGGTAAACCATCTGTACAGATTCCAGTTGATTCAATCTCTCAAGAGTTGCTCCAATACCTGGTTCACTCAAGGAAGTTGGATCATTGGTAGTGTTGTGTACTCTTCTTTCATCAGCACTTCCCAATCCAGTTTTATCTCTAGCTTCCTTTCCAGTAACTACTCTTGCTTCAAAACCACTTGCAGTAGTCTTCAAAGATTGAGTCTGTTTTGCTTTAGTGAATCCTGGTAGGAGTGTCTTTGATCTATTTTCTGATATCAAGTTAACTTGAGCTCTGTCAGAGGTTACTTGCTTCTTCTGAATATCAGAACTTACAATTTCTTGACTCTGAACAACTTGAGCCATGTCAGAGGTTGTTTTAAGAACTTTTCTTGAAGTCAGAGCAAGATCATCTTTTCCATCAGTAATTTCTTCTTCCTCAGGAGGTACATAAGCCTTGATAGGTTCACCAACCTTTTCTTTACCCTTGGATCTTGGATCTATCTGTGGTTGTGATCTAGCCAATGTTGCTTCAGTATGTGTCATTTCTTTGATCACAATGCCTTTAAGCTTTGGAAGTGACTTTTTACCAGAAGCTTCAGATATAGATATGACTTTCTCTGATTTAAGTCTGGCTTCTTCTTCCTTTAAACTTTCCAAGTCCATTCCTGGATTTTCTTGAAGAAATAACTGTCTTGACATTTCCTCATCAAGATCTAGAAGTTCATCAGAACTTATCCTTTTACCAGCAGCAGAACTTATTCTTTTCTCAGTATCAGAACTTGTTCTGTGACTAGCTTGTCTTGATGTAAACCTTCTACCTTGACTATGACCACTACCCATTCCAGAGTTTCCTTGGTCATCTTTTCCATCATCCTTTCCTTGCAGTGTCTTGTTGATTTTGTATTTGGACTTAATTACCTTCTCCCCCTTTTTGGCATCAGCAGGTAGTAAAAGAGAGATAAGTAGTTCCACTGAGGTCTGGATTTCAGTAAGTTGCGATTGCTGAGAAGCTTGATTTGTCAGAATTTGATCAATCTGAGCTTGTTGTTTCTCTTGAGTTTTCTCAATATAAGCAATCCTGTCAATGGTAGGTTGAAAGAACTTTTTCTTATCAATTTTCCAAACTTGTTCCTGTTTGATAAAGTTCTCCTGAATCTTGTATAGCTCTGCATGAGTAGTTGAATGAAGACCTTGTAGATGTTTAGTACTCAATGCAGTGACTCTAAGCTGGGTTTTAAAATCATCAGAATTTAACATTTCATCAGCTTTAGTCAAGTGCTCAGCAAGATGTAAAGCATTTGGAACACATGAAACTGAGTTCCATTCCTTAGTCCACTCCTGACCTGCAGGAGTTTCACTCCAAGGCACTGGTGCATCCCTGATAACAAACTCCTTTACCAGTTCAGACTTAGGAAGAGTCGGTGGTGGAGTATGTCCTGAAGGACCTGCTTTATCAGCATCGACAGTTGGAGCAGCTTCACCAGTATCTCCAACATTTGCAGCATCAGAACTTAAAGAATCAGTATCTTCTGATAAGACAACAGTGTGAGTAGCAATGGAGGCTTCAGAATCCTCTAATTGCTGATCTGATACTAAGTTCTGATCAACAGCCATATTCTGATGTTCACCTAAAATCTGATCATCAGCATCTTGATGCAGAGAAGGTGTTGTTGATAACTCTGGAGTTTGAACAACATCAGTAATAGGTGTTGTGGAAGGATTATTTGCTGTTGGAGCTTCTAAGAAAAGTATTTCAGGCACAACCAGGTTCTGAATATCAATTTCAGCACTTGTGCCTGGATCAACAAGAGACACAGATGGTGAGTTAGCCTTGTCAGATACAGCATCCTGAGATGGAGTTGATGGAGAAGAAGTGACTGGAGCAAATTCCTTGTCTTGTGAGATCAGAGATTCCTGATCCCCTTCCTTAGCTGCTTCCTCCTCATCATCTGAAACTGGCCTTTGTGCCCTCTGTTTCTTGTACTTCCTTGTTGATTTGGATTCCTTGGGAGTTTCAGGAACTACCATTCGTCTAAGCCTCTTGAGAAGCCTAGAACCCCCAATTGCAGAATCCTTCTGAGAAGTTGCTTTCTCAGCTTCATATACCACAGGTTCTGAAGAAGGAATCTGATCCTCAGAATCTGATTCATCTCGCAAAGTAATTCTCCTCCTCTTTTGAGGTGTTTGAGGAACAGTCTTTGTTCTCTTTGGCTTAGAGGATGTAGGCTTCACAGTAGGTGCTGAAGAAGAAGGTTGAGCAGTCTGTGAAGTGGAGAGATAGGATTTGAGATAAGTTCTGAGGGTAGGTTGAGTAGAATGAGAGGTAGGTACTGAGGTTGATGGATTTTGGGTGGTTGGAGGTGGTTGGACATCAGAGTAAACAGATCTATAAGTATCAGGATCAGCATTTACCAGGATCTGTTTTACAGACTTAGGAATCTGTAATGGTCTAATCACTTTCTTCTTAGTATCAGCATTTACCAGGTCATTAAAGTATCGTTTTGCAACCTTAAAAGGTGGGGTTTGAGTGATGACTAAATGAGGTTCATCAGTACAGTAAGTGTAAATAAGTTGACAGAATCTAGCAAAATAAACAACATCTCGATCCTCTGTCATCCTATCCCCAATAAAACCAATTATTCCAGTTGCAAAATCAAAATGAGTTTGATGGATAATAGCATACCCTATGTGCTGACTCAGAATTGGGATAGCATCAAAATTTGAACATTTGTTCCCAAAAGCTTTGGTGATGCAATCAAAGAAGAAACTCCATTCTCTTCTGATATTAGCCCGTTTCAACTGTCCAAGTTTCGTCAGACTCTTTTCATATCCCAATTCAGCCATTAACTCCCGAAGGGCTGAGTCCTCTGGAATTGAGAAAGTACAATCTTCTGGAAGATGTAAAGCCCTGCGTACTGTACCAGGAGTGACTACAAAGGATGAATCACCCACTTGGAAGATAATACTGGGAGTTCCACGGTTACCACCATCATCAAAAACTCCAGTCCTCCAGAACCTCAGAACTTGTTGACTTGAAAATAATTCAGGCTGAGTTAAGGCGTACCCAACCTCACTATGTGCAAGAAGATCTTGCACAAAGTGCAATTCAGATGGAGCTTCAGTATGATTAAGAATTGCAGCATAGTTGTTTGGAACAAACTTTGCTCCATCAATGATTAAATCCTTTGGTGCCATGTGAAAAAATATCGAGATTCAAGTATGTCTGTTAGGTGTTTGAGATAATGTCTGTATGAAAAACCAACGTGAGAAAGAAGGAGAAAGAGAGTAAAAGTAAGGAGAGAGATAAAGTATAAAGAAAATAAAAGATTAAAGAAATCTTCTCTCTGTTGTACTTATACTCTGAAAAAAATATTACCGTTGGACACCTGTCAGACATGCAGTAATAACGGTCAGTTACTGGGCTCGAGAAAATAGGAATCATTACTTACCCAGTTGCCTTGTTTCAAGGAAAAACCGTTCCATTAATCAAGAGAAACAGTTTTAATTCAAAATTTAAACCATTAGTACTTATTGAATTATTTTTCACTGTATCATTGATATTCTGAAAATACATCACATGAAAATGACCAAGATAAATTAAAGGAGTAAGTGCTGAAAAGAATCAGAACTTAATATGAAACACAATATATATGGTCATCAGAACATCAATCAGGATTTATCAACACAAGATGAAATAACTCAGAGACAAAATCTTGAAGTAAAAATAACTTTCATTAATATATCAAGACAATACATTTATGAAATGAAAATTACATCAATACTTATACAAGATTTTCCCTAAGCTCCTAATCCTAACATCAACAGCTTTAGTCCTAGCTAAGAAGCCTGACAAAGCTGAGGATGAAGAAGAACAGGAAGAAGACAAGATTAAGTCATCTTCCTCTTCCTATCTTCGACGAACAAGATGGCGAGTCGTATGATTCGCTCTTGCTGACGGATAGCTTCCCGCCGTTCCTCCTCCAATCGCTCCAGATGGCGATGGTAATCCATATAGAAGAATAGAAGGTGAGTCAGCACCTCCTGTGGGACAGAATCCCAGATCTCCTCAGGAATGGCTGTTACATGCCACTCCTGCTACCACTCGGCACAACTTAGCTCCATAGTGAAGGTTTGATTGTTTAAAAACATGTTGTATCAAACCATTATGTTTTTTACAGAAGAAGGAGGATAAGTGTGTGAGAAGAATGTGATGAAAAGACTGATGTGAAGTGGTTGCTTATATAGGCAAGAGAATGCCAAGAGACGCAAAGATATTTAATGCTGACAGGTAGAATTAATTCTACCTCGTCTCCCTAGACTTTGAAAAAGAATAACAGTCATTGGAAAGAGGAATCATGGTCTAGACCGCACAAGACACAAGAGACAGTGGACTGTTCAAGTACAAATACCATTAATCCTAATCATAGTGACTATTAATCTTCCACTTCAACATGTTCTAATTCGAACTGAGACTGTTATCAAATTTTATTCACAGATAAGCCAAGTAAAGGATTAGACTGAGAAATCAGAACTTAGACCTATACCAGAACTTAACAGTCATCAGAACATAATTTCTTAACTCGAAAAAGGAATGCCCATCTTAGTAAATACTCATACAAGTTCTGAGTTATGGACGTCAGAACTTAATCATCAGAACGTGTAACTTAGAACTTGTCCTCAGAATTTGTGTAATAATGACACAATGACTGTTTATCTAAAATAACATAGACCACCACAGAAATTTTCATCATTCAGATGGAGTGATTAGTGTGTGCATTAAGCTAAAAACAAACAAAGAGTAAAGTCTGATTCACTTTAGTACATCTTAGAAATAAGGCATAACTAAAATTTTGCTAAAGATCTGTCATTGTCCTGAAACCTACTGATGAATGAGTTCATGCTTGAGTCCATCTCAACTGTTTTGTGCTAATTTTATGCATCTTTTGCAATTCTATTTTACAGTGGCTTCTCAGTGTAAGTGAGTCACGACTGTTTATCAGAATTTATGCTATTTTCAGAGTATTTCTCCAGTAATCATAGAGTGTGAAAAGTCACCAAGAAAATATTTTGCTTTTCTAATGCATATTTACTTAATACCAGCAATGCACTTGGGTCGTCCCTTCCATATTTTTACTCTAGATCTCAAAGGAGTACCTGATTTTATGCTTTGATCTTTTTGCTTTTTCTTTTGATAAGTGAGATTTATCAGCACTTAGTACATTCAGCAGTTTTACTAGTATCAGAACTTAACAGATGAGTAGCATTATTCTAATTTGTGACTTAGTAATAAGATAAACAAAGTAAACTTAACTAAGCTCAATCATCAGAATTTGCTAGTGTCGTAAGATTTCCACTGAAATAATTACTTCTTCCATGGAATCATTTGTTTATTGAAGACTACTAGGTCAGTATCTAGCACAGTTATCCTCATAGGATTGAATAGGTACTAGAACAAACATATCGCTTATCAGAGTTTAGAAACATATATCAGACAACAGTCAGTACTTAAAGACATTTATCAATTAAGCACAGAATATATAATGAGATTAATTCTGTAAATACTGAGCATAAAGTCTGATAACACAGAACAAGTCTAAGCAGATTTAGAGAAAGAACCTGAAACCATTCCAAGTTCATTTACCAATCTTGTAAAAGTAGCTTCACATAATGGTTTTGTGAAGATATCTGCTAATTGTTGATCTGTGGGAACAAAATGCAATTCCACTGTACCTTCATCCATATGTTCCCTGATGAAGTGGTACCTGATGTTGATGTGCTTTGTCATTGAGTGTTGAACTGGATTACCTGTCATAGCAATAGCACTTTGATTATCACAGTAAATAGGGATTTTGAAATATGTTAACCCATAATCCAGTAACTGATTCTTCATCCAAAGAATCTGTGCACAACAGCTTCCTGCAACAATATACTCTACTTCTGCAGTTGATGTGGAAATTGACTTTTGTTTCTTGCTGTACCAAGAAACCAATCTGCCTCCAAGAAATTGGCAGCTTCCACTTGTGCTTTTCCTGTCAATTTTGTAACCTGCAAAATCTGCATCTGAGTAACCTATTAGTTTAAAATCTGATTCTCTAGGATACCATAGTCCCAGAGCAGCTATTCCTTTAAGATACTTAAAGATTCTTTTTACAGCTGTTAAGTGAGGTTCTCTTGGATCTGCTTGAAATCTTGCACAAAGACAGGTAGCATACATGATATCAGGTCTACTAGCAGTTAGATAGAGTAGAGAGTCAATCATACCTCTGTAGTCAGTAATATCTACTGATTTACCGGTATCCTTATCCAGTTTTGTCGCAGTGGCCATTGGAGTGGATGCACTTGAACAATCTTGCATTCCAAATTTCTTTAGCAAGTTTCTGGTGTACTTGGTTTGACAAATAAAAGTGCCTTCCTCATTCTGCTTGACTTGAAGGCCCAGAAAATAGCTAAGTTCCCCCATCATACTCATCTGAAATCTTGACTGCATTAGTTTGGAAAACTTCTTGCAAAGTTTGTCATTTGTAGATCCAAAAATGATATCATCAACATAAATCTGGACCAGAAGTAAGTCCTTTCCATGGTTGAGATAGAACAGTGTTTTGTCTATTGTCCCTCTGTTGAATCCACTTTTCAGAAGAAACTGAGCTAAAGTCCCATACCATGCACTAGGAGCTTGCTTAAGTCCATAAAGTGATTTATCAAGCCTGTAGACATAATCTGGATGTTTGGTATCTACAAAACCTGGAGGTTGTTCAACATATACCTCTTCCTCCAATTCTCCATTGAGAAAAGCACTTTTCACATCCATTTGAAAGACAGTAAACTTTTTGTGAGCAGCATAAGCCAAAAATATCCTTATGGCTTCTAACCTAGCAACTGGTGCAAATGTTTCATCATAATCAATTCCCTCCTGTTGAGAATATCCTTTTGTAACCAGCCTTGCCTTATTCCTTGTAATTATGCCATCACTGTCAGTTTTGTTTCTGAATACCCACTTTGTACCAACAACAGATCTATTCTTTGGTCTTGGCACTAGGGTCCAGACTTTGTTTCTTTCAAATTCATTCAACTCTTCCTGCATTGCTTGCACCCAATCAGCATCTTGAAGAGCTTCTTCCACTTTCTTTGGCTCAGTCTGAGAGAGAAAAGAATTGTAAAGACACTCATTTGAAGTACCTGTTCTAGTTCTGACACCTGCATCAGGATTTCCAATTATCAAATTAGGTGTATGTGATTTTGTCCACTTCCTTGCAGATGGAAGGTTTTCTCAAGAACTGGATGCTCCCCATGATCCATGCTATCTTCATTTTCATTTTCTGATGCTCCCCCTGAAACTATGCTCTCTGAGTTGGATTCTTCAGTATTTAGATTTTCAGCACTATCAGAACTTGGCTTATCAGAACTTGACGAATCAGAACTTGAAGAGCCAGATGCATGTTCTGATGTTTCTTGAGATGTGGTAGAATCTTGAGTATGCTCCCCCTGCATAGGTGCATCTTCCTTTAACGTAGTCACCACAATTTCAATAACATCAGAGTTTAATCCATCAAAGTTTACAGTATCAGGACTTAGACTGTCAGGATTTTCAGTATCAGAATATGAGTCTTCATTTTCAAATCTCAGCTGATCATGGTCAATGAAATCTTTAAGACCTGTGATTTTCTTGTCATCAAAAGAGACATTGATAGATTCCATGACCACTTTTGTTCTCAAATTATAGACTCTGAAGGCTTTTGTGGAAAGTGGATATCCAACAAAGATTCCTTCATCAACTTTTAGATCAAACTTTGATAGCTGTTCAGGATGAGTCTTGAGAACAAAACACTTGCATCCAAATACATGAAAATATTTCAGATTTGACTTCTTTTTCTTCACCATCTCATATGGTGTTTTTCCATGCTTGTTAATGAGTGTTGCATTTTGGGTAAAACAAGCAGTCTGCACAGCTTCAGCCCAGAAATAGGTTGGAAGCTTTGCTTCTTCAAGCATTGTACGTGCAACTTCAATGAGAGTTCTATTCTTCCTTTCAACAACTCCATTTTGCTGTGGATTTCCAGGAGCAGAAAATTCCTGCTTTATTCCATGGCTTTTGCAGAACTCTTCCATTATCAAATTCTTGAACTCAGTGCCATTATCACTTCTTAAGATTTTCACATAATCTTTGACCATTTTATCCAGCTGTTTGACATGATCAATCAGGATAGATGCAGTTTCACTTTTTGTGTGCAAGAAATACACCCATGTGTATCTGGTGAACTCATCCACTATGACCAACGCATACTTCTTCCTTGCAATAGACATGACATTTACTGGACCAAATAGATCAACATGTATAAGATGATAAGGCTCAAGAATTGATGATTCAGTCTTGCTCTTGAATGAAGATTTTCTTTGTTTGGCTTTCTGACATGAATCACAAAGACCATCAGGAGCAAATACTGTGTTTGGCAATCCTCTCACAAGATCTTTCTTGACCAGTTCATTTATATTGTTAAAATTTAAATGAGAGAGTTTCTTATGCCAATTCTAGCTTTCTTCAATTGATGCTCTACTTAACAGACAGATTGCAGAACCATCAGTACTTGTTGAAAGCTTAGCTTCATAAATGTTACCACGTCTGTATCCTTTCAGAACAACTTTGCCTTTAGATTTACTCACAATTTCACAGTGTTCTTCAAAGAAATCAACATGATAACCTCTGTCACAGATTTGACTTATACTCAGTAGGTTGTGTTTAAGTCCTGAGACCAGAGCTACTTGTTTAATTATGACATTTCCAAGATTGATATTGCCATATCCCAATGTTTTTCCAATGTTGCCATCTCCATAAGAAACACTTGGGCCAGCTTTCTCCACAAAGTCTGATAGCAGGGTCTTATTTCCAGTCATATGTCCTGAACATCCACTGTCCAGAACTAGAATATTTTTCCTGTTGCCCTGCAATCACAAAGACCACTAATTATTAGTTTTAAGGACCCGGACTTGCTTGGATCCTTTGGCCTTATTAAGTTTGTTAACATTTGCAGCGGATTTAGCATCAGAGTTTATGTTAACATTTTTCTTATCAGAACTTACACTATCAGACTTTGAATCAGAATTTATACTAGAAGGAACAATGGAAACTTTCTTCAAAGAAGGTTTTATTTGATAATAATCATAGTACAAACTATGATATTCCTTACAAGTATAAATGGAATGCCATAAACTACCACAATGAAAACAAGGATTTTGTGGTTTGTATCTAACAGACTGACTCTTAACTCCTGATTTTGAAGGTAAGGAGTTAATATTCTTATTTTTCCTGCAAAAAGAAGCCAGATGGTTAGAACTTCCACAGTTATGACATGTTTTCCTAGGAGCATCAGGAACAGGTTTATAATCATTGCTTTTATTCACACCTTCCTTTCCATTCCTATTTTTCCTAGGTGATTTTACCTTGTTTGCATTCTTGACATCTTTCAGCTTATGCTTAAGCTGCTTCTTTGTCATTAAGCCTATGTTCACTTCAACTGTCTTTTCCTGTTTTAGTTTGTCAGAAGTTAATTCCTCTTTCACTTCTGATTTCTCATTTTCAGACTTTACAGTTACAAACTTAACAGGTTTAAACTTTGGCTTTTGCTTAACAACAGGCTTAATTTCTTCAGTTCCTTTATCATTCTTATCTTCTCCATAACCTAAGCCCTCTTTCCAGTTTCCACTACTTAGCAAATTTTGAGTTGTTTTGCCAGAGTTAGTCCAAGTCCTGATAATCTCTCTTTCCTTTTCTAACTCAGTTTTTAGAGATTCATTTAATTTTAGCACTTCATTCCTAACATAAAAAGCATCATCTCTATCCTTCTGAGTTTGATGGAACATGACTAACTCTTTTTCTAAGAAATCATTCCTTTTCTTAAATGCAAGATTTTCAGAAGTTAATCTTTCACATGTTAAAGTTTGATCTCTATAGCTAACACACATGGTTTTAAGATATCTTCTCAACTCGTTAATATCATCAGTATGAAAAGCATAAGTAGTCTGAGGTACCTTTGTTTCAGCAGCTTCAGAACTGTTCTCAGCACTTTCTTTATCAGCATTTGCCATCAATGCATAGTTCTCCTCATTTTCAGAATCTGAGGTGTCTGTCCAGCTTTTCTGCTTTGTGACAAGAGCCTTGCCTTTGTCACCCTTTACCTTCTTGCAGTCAGGAGATATGTGGCCTTTCTCACCACAGTTATAGCATTTAACATTGGTGTAATCTCCTCTGTCAGACTTTCCTCCTCTGCCTTCAGATCTTCTGAAATTCTTCTTATCAGAACTTATGCTTTTCCTGGAAAACTTCTTTCCCTTCCTGAACTTCCTGTATGCAATCTTTGTGATTCCTTTCACCATAAGAGCACACAGCTTCATCATCTCCTCATCAGCATCAGTCTCAGGCAAGCTTTCAGAATCTGAGTCATCATCACTCTCAGAACTTGATGACTCAGTATCAGACTTTATGAAAAGAGCTTTACCCTTGTCTTTCTTTGAGGAAGCTGCTTTGGGGAATTCTTCTTCAGCCTTAAGAGCAACTGTCCTTGACTTTCCTCCTTTCCTCTTGCTTCTTTGTTCCATCTCCAGCTCATGAGTCTTGAGCATTCCATAAATTTCGTCAAGAGTTGTTTCATCAAGATTGTAGTTGTCTCTTATTGTCGTTGCCTTCAAATCCCAGCATTCAGGAAGAGCTAACAGGAACTTAAGGTTTGAATCTTCAAGATCATACTCTTTATCAACCAATGACAAATCATTCAAAAGTTTGACAAATCTATCATATAAATCATTCAATGACTCATTAGTCTTTGAGTCAAACTATTCATACTCTTGAGTGAGTATTGTCTTCCTGTTCTTCTTAATTGTGTCAGTTCCCTGACACCTTGTTTCCAGAGCATCCCATATCTCCTTAGCAGTCTTGCAGTTGATTACCCTGTTTGACATTACATTATCAATGGCACTATGCAGTAAGTGTCGTACCTTAGCATCCTTAGCAATTGATGCTATGTCCTCAGCAGTATAATCACTCTTCTCCTTTGGTACGATCTTTGCTGCTTCACCTGCAACTACAACAACGAGTTTGGTTGGTTTGTGAGGACCTTCCTTGATTCTATCAAGGTATTCTGGATCTGTTGCTTCCAGGAACATGGTCATCCTTACCTTCCATATGTGATATTCAGATGGTCTCAGTATGGGGACTCTGATGGTCTCATACCGACTCTGAATTTGTGTCTTTGGTGGTTCCTCAGTTGTGGTAGGCTTAGTTGGAGTTTCTGTGTCCGACATGATTGTGTTTGGATCTTTAACTGTATGTATGTTAACAGATAGGCTCTGATACCAATTGTTAGGTCACACACACACTGTAGAGGGGGTGAATACAGTGTATAGTACACTCAAATCGAACTTTAAGAACTTAAGTAACAGAAAACAAACTTTATTGAAACAATAAACTCTGTTACAGTATGGAACTGTTACCTCTCAGTGATGAACAAATATCACGAGAGCTGCAAGGGTTACAATGAATAATCTTTTCTAATAATGATAACACTTATAGTGTAATCCCTAAGTCTGTGTTTATATACTACACAGTTACAAGATAATCGCTAATTGATATGGAATATAATTCTGTTTCCTAAAATATATCAATCAGATATCTTTTCTTCCAAGTATTCCATTCTTCACGGAATTCCTTCTTCATGCATATCTCTTCTTATGTTTATCTCGATCTTCTTTCCTTTAATCAGCTACTTTCCTTATCTGATTGTCCTTCAGCACTTAAGTTCTGATATCTATCTTCTGATGATTATCTCCTGATAATATAAGTACTGATATCCTTAAGTCCTGACTTCCAGTATAAGTACTGATCAACAGTTAAGTACTGATTTATCCTGTTCACGTAAGATCTGAAAGCTAAACATAACACATATTAGCCATGACATTATCAAATATATCTAACATAGTTGTAAATACGACCATTTGAATTCGACCGAGGCTGGTCGAATTTAGCCGTGTCTAAAGGATTCGACCGGATGAGGTCGAATTAACACCGGTCGAATTTAAATCAGTTGTATTTAACCTTATTTTTATGTAGTGATTCATTTTCGATCCGGTTTTGGTATATCGGACAAAATTCAGATTACTCGTAAAAAATCTGGTTTTAGAATAAAAAATTTGAAAAAATGAGTAATAATTCAAAGAAAAAAACTAATACGTGGGTAGTTGTTTCTAACAAAAAAAACTTTTTAATATTTAAAATGATTTTAAATGGCTAGCCAAAATGAAAAAAAAATATGTCGCATATTATTTATAAAATTATAAGTTAAAAATATACTAAATTAAAAGTTATCGGTAATTTAAAATTTTTGAGTTTTATACAGTGTTGTGAAAAGCGCATTAAGCGGACGCTTATGCGGGGGCTTAAGCGTAATCGGAGGTAAAAGCGTCTGAATTAGTGCAAAATCGGGTAGTTAAGCGTTTAGTAAAATTTAAGCGGGTTTAAGCGTCTTTAAGCGGAATTAAGCGGATTTTGACTGTTTAAGCGGTTTTTGACCAAATTAAATGGGGATTAAAAAATAATTACGAAAAGAAAAATAATATTTTTTAAAGAGGTGTAATTTGATATTTTTAAATATTACTTGTATTTTTTTAGTTAATTATGATTTTGTGAAATATCATTTTATTAGTTTATTATAATATGTGGATGTTATCTCCTTATTCAAAAAAATATTCAGTATTTTTAATATATATACATATATTTATTTACTTATAATCCGATTAATGACTCGCTTTTAAAACCGTTTAAGCGTCCGTTTTAGCTCTTAAGCGCTAGAAGGTGACCTCACCGCTTAGGTCCGATTTGCGCTTTTTACAACACTGGTTTTATATCAAGTACTATTTCGAGATACTTGTAAACATAATTAATTATCTTGCATGTCATTTATAATATATTTTACGTTAAACAAAATTCAAAATTAAAAATTATAATTTTATTTTATTTCAATTTTTAGCCTAGTACTCACAGTAATCATTTCTCGGTATTTTCACCGGGTACCAATTTTTATAACACTGATTGATTGTTGGTATTGCCATGTGTGGTCTTGTTTGAAACAAATTATACGTACTCATTGCACGAACATGAAAGTGGAAAGAATTTAGAGGACGAAGAGTGGCAGTGTTTGATTTATGAAATCAACTTACATGTAATATAAGTAGTTAGTAGTGATGAACATGAACTAGCCAAATTTAGCGAAAAAAACATGAACTAGCTAGTACTACTGTAGTAGTACAATATCAGCTGGCTGGGCACTCGTTGTTTTTGTTTGTCCAGTCCATGTCCATCGACAACCGCTCTTCAATTCACGCAAACCAGTTACTTGACGTGTCTGCTGTGTTTATGTATCTCCCAGCTAGAGTATATCCTCATGTCATGCAGTAGTGTAACCGGCCGGGTGGGTCTTTTTACAATTCATACATATTCCCCCTCTTAGTTAGATAATAAGTTAGATATAAAGACATGTCCATGCAAATTAAGAAAACTTGGTCTGAGTGTGTGTTGTGACAGAAAACAGGAATTTAAAGGAGAGAGTGACTTGTCATGAGCAATTGCTAGTTAATGCCAAATATGAAGAGGACCCAAAAGCTATAATGAATTGTGAAATGAATAATAGCAATATGAAAGCCTCCAAATCACAGGGAAACAATATCTATAGCATCAAAATATCCACCTTCTTTACGATATATAATGCACTTGTGCATGCATGTGTGAGTGAAATTGATCTATCTATTTGGATGCATCTGTCCATGCGTGCACCCTAGATAATACTTACAAAACATTCAACACTGGTTATTATCAAAAGCAAGATACGCAAATAGTGGGCACATAAAGATAGGGATTCCCCCCGTAACCACAAACACACGCACATACATGGCCCTGTCAATGAATTTCCAACTCATATCGTGTTTTTCTTCGTCTACATTAATTCAATTATTGAAATTCTGTAATATATTGGAATTTAAGATATTTTAATAATAATAATAATAATAATTGAAGAATTTGATTTAAGTTAGAATAATAATTCTAAAAGAATTTATTTTTGAGTTAATAACAATTAGATTAGGAAAAGGAGTTATATCAAAAGATTTATATATAGCTGAAAAATCTAAACAACACGCATTATTAGTATCAAAACCCTAGTACCACGAGGCTGTGGAGAGAGACGGGAACGAGAAATAGAGCCGCAAAATTCAAAGGTTTTCACGTGATTTATCCGAGTGTTTGCTTATAGGTGCTCATGTATTTATCTATGTATGACAACTTTATGTCCATAAGACATTAATTGGAAGTTAGCATCTGGTAACTTTAGAAATTTCAGTTGATTAGACTGGTCGAGTACATATACAAATTGTTAGTAGTAAACGTGAGAACTGATTATATATAATAGCTAGCTACTGCATCCTAATAATTTTGATTTCTAACTAGATGCCACGTCGCTAGTTAACTATTTGGATTAGTTGAATGAGAATTAAATTGTATGATTACATATTTTATTATTTATTTAAGTTAATGTTTTAATTGGTTAACTATGTAATTGGATTTGTGCCTTTATTTTAGCAATATTGTTATTAAAATTTTTATGGTAATATTCTTGTTTACTCCATATAAAAATATTTTTGCTTTTCTGTTTTTGGTACAATTTCTAAGCTTCCCTAACATCATTTAGATACAAGTATGCTGTGCAGTTATATATACTATCTTATACCTTGTTTTTACTACTTTATCTGTATCTTGAATATTTAAATTATAAATATATTTTGAATGGTTAAAACTAGGCTAGTTTACTATATATTTGAAATATGAATATATTTCTGTGTTAGGTTGTATATGTTCATGTTTGACAAAATAGAGGTTATTTGGTGACTCAAGTATACTTTAATTTCTTACCTTTGTTTTTGTTTTGACTTTGTTGAATTTCTTATTAAAATATCATGTATTAGTTGGTAGTACATGACTTCTGAATTCATGGCAGTCATGTGTTCAGAGGTGTATGTGTTAGTATATATATTATTTTAATAGCATGGTCATCTGCCCTGTAGACTAGTAAAATAATATATGCACTCCACTTTACTTAGATCAACCTGGTTATGTAGCATGTATAAAAACCGTGGCCATAGTAGTCTGTAGCAAAGTCCACCGAGACCAATCAGTGGGTTTAAAAATATATATATATATATATAAATAAATTATAGGTAGTAATAATTAATAAATGATTATTAATTTTATATATTAATCTCAAATTATAATTTTGTATTTATATCGTGGGCCGGGAATTTAGCGACTTAATTGCAGATTTAGTTAGTGTTTTAGTGGCGATATTCGTGGTACGGATTCTGTCCCCTTTTTATTTAGCGCTACTCTCTTTCCTCGTTATATTTGTTTGATTCGTTCCGTTCTACTTTCTATTTGTTCCGTTGATATTTGCTTTGACCGTTTCAACTTCGAAAATTGTTTTAAAAATGATTTGAAAAATCTTAAATATCTGTTTATGCAGTTTTCAAAAATTATTTATGACACCCTCTGTCTTGAAAATCTGAATTACTTGTCTCAGGTGATTTTAATTTTTGCGAGAATATTTTATTTTGAACCCTTAGTGTGATTTAGGGTATACCGAGTTAACCAGCTGTAGGGGTACTAGAGCCATGTCATTACGGCACCAGTGACATGACACTTCCGTGACAGTGTGATTGGTCACGGCGTATCCTTCTGTCAGCTCTTGGGAGGAGCTTTTGCGCATTTGATATTTGTTCAGGATACGTGGGTGCACCCAGAGTTTGATTTGTGATTTGAGTTATGGTGACGTTGTATATGCCGTACACGTTATCCATTCTGTTGCACACATTAGGTACCCTATGATGTGTGTATTTGTATCTGTTCTGATCTCGGTATGAAATATCCTAACCCCTCGTTGCTTCAGCCTTACTTATTTTTAAAATTGTTCTTTTATTATAAATTGTTGATTATTTATTTCTGATCTCTTTATTTTATAAATTGTATTCCAAATCCGTACTGGGCGTTTGGCTCATGCCGTATTCTTTTTCTGGCAGGTGCTTAGGGGGATCTGGGACTGTGCGATGGAGAGCTACCCTTTTTATTGATTAATATTTCAGACTTTATCAGTATTTAGACTTAATTATTTATTTGGAGAATTCAGAATCGATATTATTGGTTTAGACATTTTGGAGATTTAATATTATTTTGGAGATTTTAGTTTGTTAAGTTATTGTTAGAAATATATTAGTGCTCTGTTTGCAGGTTTTTTGTATTTTAAGTAATATCTCCCTTTTATTATAAAAAAGGGGTGTTACAGAGATGGCATCAGAGCTTAGGTTCTTTCTTGTAGAAAGCCTACTTAGGTTGACCTGTGAGTTTGGGTAGACGATAGGATGGGTATTCCATTTAATTTCGTTTCATTATGCTCTTTATCGTTTCATTCTGCTTCATCATTTTGAAATCTGTTTGTAATTGCTTCATCATATTTATTCTCGTAATCTTCATTCGTTCGTTATCTTATATTGTAGATGCCTCCTAGACGTGATCCTTTTCATATTGACCCCGCTCAGCTTACTGAGATGATAGGGCAAGCAGTGG
This sequence comes from Apium graveolens, assembly GCF_009905375.1. Taxonomy (NCBI): domain Eukaryota; kingdom Viridiplantae; phylum Streptophyta; class Magnoliopsida; order Apiales; family Apiaceae; genus Apium; species Apium graveolens. The sequence continues at coordinate 177,460,637 of NC_133647.1, forward strand.
CTCAGGCTGTACAACAGGCTTTGGCAAACCAAGGAAATCAGAATGGAGAGGGAAATCAGAATGGAGAAGGAAATCAGAATGGAGAGGGAAATCAGAATGGAGAAGGAAATCAGAATGGAGAGGGAAATTAAAATGGACACCGAAATCAGAATGGCAATGGGAATCAGAATCAGAATGGTCAGGGCAATTAGCTGGAGCCGTTTGTATGGTTGGAGAGGTTTGTGAAGCAGAAACCAGACTCTTTTAGTGCAGCACCGACTCCCATTGATGCTGAAAATTGGATTGTTCATCTCGAGAAGATTTTTGATGCACTGGGTTGTGATGAGATTCAGAAGGTCAGGTTAGCTGTGTATAAGTTGGAGGGGGATGCTCAAAGGTGGTGGAGAGGAGTGAAAGCTACTAAAGGGGAGCAATATGCAGAGGCTTTGGAATGGCAGGGATTCAAGGAAGTATTCTATGAGCAGTACTTCTCTAATGCTGATAGGGAGGCTTATTTGAGGGAGTTTCATTCTATTATGCAGCACCAGGATGAGAGCATTACTGATTATATGGCGAGGTTTATAAGGTTGGCTGGATTTGCTGGGACAGTTGCAGGGACTGCTACGCAGCAGTCTGATAAATTTAAATGGGGGTTGAAGTCTCATCTGAGGGGTTCCATAATTTCTTTTAAATTTGATAATGTGGCAGAGGCGGCTGATGCAGCAAAGGATGTTGAGAAGGAGCGCATAGATTTCAGGACTTTCGGGTCTAACAATGGTAGTAAGAGGACTAGGGATGATCAGGGTTTTGCATAGGGTAGACAATGGTATGGAGGTCAGAATGGTCAGCAGGGACAGTGGCGCGGACAAAATCAGAATAGGGGTGGTCAGTCATTCCACGGCCGGAATCAGTATGTAGGTCAGAATCAGAATCAGCAGTTTCAGCGACAGAAGCAGCCTAGGCAGTGGCAGAATCGTCAGCAGGGGCAGAGCCGTTACTCAGTATATGGGGGAAACCCCAATATGATTCGAGTGGCTTCTTGTGCTACATGTGGTGGATATCATCCAGGTAGATCTTGTTACAGACAGACTGGGGCTTGTTTCTTGTGTGGTAGCATGTCCAATAGGGCAAAGGATTGCACAGTGTCACGCAACCTTGGTGAAGGAGGAGCTGGCGGTGGTAGTGGCAGTGGAAGTCAGCAGAATCCTACAGCCAGAGTGTTTGCATTGATGGCAAATCAGGCATCAGCTAATTCAGGTACCGTTTCAGGAACACTTCTTGTTGGTAGACGTGATGCTTATGTATTATTTGATACTGGTTCGACCCATTCTGTTGTGTCTTTATCGTTTGTTCGTCATCTTGACGTTGCACCTTCATTATTATATCCTCATATGTCTATTTCTACCCCGATGGGGAATTCTGTTGTTATTTCTGATGTGTATCGAGAGTGTCCGATAGCTGTTGGAGATAGAAATTATAAGGTTAACTTGCTTCCGATGGAGATGCATGACTTTGATGTTATCTTGGGTATGGATTGGTTGAGTGAACATCGTGCCACAATTGATTGTCAAGGAAAAAGGGTGATCTTTGGGGATGCAGATAAACCAGAATTTGTATACCAAGGGTCTCAGCCGAAGGGGGATGTTAAGTTAATTTCTACTCTAAAGGCGAGTAAATTGTTGTCTAAGGGCTGTGATGACTACCTTGCTTTCGTGAAGGATACTTCGAAGGATGAACCTCGCATCGAGGATTATCCAGTTGTGAGGGAGTATGAAGATGTGTTCCCTGATGAGCTACCAGGTTTGCCACCACATAGAGAGGTGGAGTTTACTATTGAACTTGTTCCAGGTGCCGAGCCTATTTCTAAGGCGCCTTATCGAATGGCACCACTTGAGTTGCAAGAATTGAAGGAGCAGTTGCAAGAGTTGTTGGATAGAGGATTTATTAGGCCAAGTGTGTCTCCTTGGGGCGCTCCTGTGCTGTTTGTGAAGAAGAAGGATGGTTCCATGAGGTTGTGCATTGATTACAGGGAGTTGAATAAGGTGACTGTCAGAAACAGGTATCCTTTGCCACGCATTGATGACTTGTTTGATCACTTACAAGGGGCGAAGTACTTTTCGAAGATAGATTTGAGATCTGGTTACCATCAGTTACGAGTTAGAGAGGGGGATATTCCGAAGACTGCATTTCGCACTCGTTATGGTCATTATGAGTTTCTCGTGATGTCCTTTGGGTTGACGAATGCACCAGCGGTATTTATGGATTTGATGAATCGGGTCTTTCATGATTATCTGGATAAATTCGTGGTGGTCTTCATCGATGATATCTTGATATACTCTAGGAGCAGAGAGGAGCATGAGGAGCATTTACGTACTATACTTGAAATTTTGAGGGAGAAGAAGTTGTTTGCGAAATTTTCCAAGTGTGAATTCTGGTTGGAGGAAGTGGCATTCTTGGGGCATATTGTATCTGGTAGGGGCATTGAGTTGGATCCTGCGAAAGTCGAGGCTATTACTAATTGGCCCAGACCTAGAAATGTGACGGAGGTGAGGAGTTTCTTGGGTCTGGCAGGTTACTACAGGCGTTTTGTGGAAGGTTTCTCTTCCATAGCTTTGCCATTGACTCAGCTAATGAGGAAGGGAATTAAGTTCGAGTGGAATGATGATCGTGAGAAGAGCTTTCAAGAGTTAAAGAAGAGGTTGGTGTCTGCTCCAATACTTGTGTTGCCATCAGGGAGTGGAGGTTTTCTGGTTTATAGTGATGCTTCTAAGAGAGGATTGGGGTGTGTGCTTATGCAGCATGGGAAAGTGATTTCTTACGCCTCTAGGCAACTTAAACCTTATGAGGTGAACTATCCTACCCATGACTTGGAGTTAGCGGCTGTGGTATTTGCTTTGAAGATCTGGAGACACTATCTTTATGGAGAGACTTGTGACATCTTTACTGATCACAAGAGTCTCAAATACATCTTTACTCAGAAGGAGCTTAACATGAGGCAGCGGAGGTGGCTTGAACTTCTTAAGGATTATGATGCAAATATTCAGTACCATCCGGGGAAGGCGAATGTAGTGGCAGACGCTCTTAGTAGGAAGAACTTGGGGAGTGTTGCATCTCTTATTACTCAGCCGCGCCTTATTTCAGATTTGGAGCGCCTGGGTGTTGAGTTGTATGTTAGAGGATCAACTGGTAGCATTGCAAATTTGAAAGTGGAACCGAATCTTGTTTCAAGGGTTAAGGAAGCTCAAAAGGATGATACAGGTTTGAAAGCTATTAGATCTGAGGTGGCAGGTGGCAAGCAAAAACACTTTCGTGTTGATGATGAGGGCGTGATATGGCTGGGTGGAAAATTGTGCGTGCCCACAAACCCGACGATTCGTGAGAAAATTTTGAAGGAGGCTCATAGTTCTTCATTTTCTATTCATCCAGGTTCCACTAAGATGTATGGGGATTTGAAGAAGCACTTTTGGTGGAGTGGAATGAAGGGAGATATAGCAGAATTTGTGGGAAATTGTCTTACATGTCAATAAGTGAAGATAGACCATCAGAGGCCTAGTGGACTGTTGCAGCAGTTAAATATTCCAGTTTGGAAGTGGAAAAACATTACTATGGATTTTGTAACTCATTTGTCGAGGACTTTCAAGAAGAATGATGTTATATGGGTGGTGGTTGATAGACTCACTAAGTCCGCTCACTTCTTGCCTATTAAAGAGACTACTCCTGTTCATGAGTTAGCAGAGATTTTTCAGCGAGATATTGTTAGACTTCATGGTGTGCCTGTGTCGATAATTTCTGACAGGGATACGAGATTTACATCGCGTTTTTGGAAGGGGTTCCAGCAAGCTTGGGGTACGAGACTTAATTTTAGTACAGCTTATCATCCGCAGACCGATGAACAGTCAGAAAGGACGATCCAGACGTTGGAAGATATGTTGAGGGCATGTGCTTTGGAGTGGACAGGTGATTGGGATAAATATTTATATCTAGTTGAGTTTGCGTATAATAATAGTTGGAACGCGAGTATTGGTATGCCACCATTTGAGGCTCTGTATGGTAGGAGATGTAGGGCACCATCTTGTTGGGATGAGGTTGGTGAGAGAGTCATTGAAGGGCCAGAGTTGGTTAGAATCACTAATGAGAAGGTAGAGAAAGTTAAAGAAAGTTTGAAGGAAGCTCGATCGCGTCAAAAGAGTTATGCGGATCAACTTCGGAAGTTTGGGGGATTTGAGCCAGGTGATCATGTATTCTTGAAGGTATCTCCTTGTAAGGGTGTGAAGCGTTTTGGTATGAAGGGAAAGCTTAGTCCGAGATATGTTGGCCATTTTGACGTTATGGAGAAAGTAGGGGAAGTATCTTATAGAGTTGCGTTACCACCACATCAATCTCATGTGTATAATGTGTTTCATATGTCTGTTTTGAGGAGCTATAAATATCATTCGTTACACGTAGTTCAGTATCCATTACATAAGATTAGAGAGGATCTTTCTTGTGAGGAAGAAGCTGAGGCTATCTTAGCTCGAGAGGAGCGAGTTTTGAGGAAGAATACCATTCCGTTTGTGAAAGTTTTGTGGAAAAATCATTCTGAAAGAGAGGCTACTTGGGAATTAGAAGAATCTATTCGTGAGAAATATCCGTATTTATTCGACTCAGGTACGGTTATTTAGTTTCGTTTAATTCCGGGGACGAAATCCTTTTTTTTAAGGGGGTTTATATGTAATATATTGGAATTTCAGATCTTTTAATAATAATAATAATAATAATAATTGAAGAATTTGATTTAAGTTAGAATAATAATTCTAAAAGAATTTATTTTTGAGTTAATAACAATTAGATTAGGAAAAGGAGTTATATCAAAAGATTTATATATAGTTGAAAAATCTAAACAACACACATTATTAGTATCAAAACCCTAGTACCACGAGGCTGTGGAGAGAGAGACGAGAACGAGAAACAGAGCCGCAGAATTCAAAGGTTTTCACGTGATTTATCCGAGTGTTTGTTTATAGGTGCTCAGGTATTTATCTATGTATGACAACTTTATGTCCATAAGACTTATTAATTGGAAGTTAGCATCTGGTAACTTTAGAAATTTCAATTGATTAGACTGATCGAGTACATATATAAATTGTTAGTAGTAAACGTGAGAACTGATTATATATAATAGCTAGCTAATGCATCCTAATAATTTTGATTTCTAACTAGATGCCACGTCGCTAGTTAACTATTTGGATTAGTTGAATGAGAATTAAATTGTATGATTACATATTTCATTATTTATTTAAGTTAATGTTTTAATTGGTTAACTATGTAATTGGATTTGTGCCTTTATTTTAGCAATATTGTTGTTAAAATTTTTATGGTAATATTCTTGTTTACTCCATATAAAAATATTTTTGCTTTTCTGTTTTTGGTACAATTTCTAAGCTTCCATAACATCATTTAGATACAAGTATGTTGTGCAGTTATTTATACTATCTTATACCTTGTTTTTACTACTTTATTTGTATCTTGAATATTTAAATTATAAATATATTTTGAATGGTTAAAACTAGGCTAGTTTACTATATATTTGAAATATGAATATATTTCTGTGTTAGGTTGTATATGTTCATGTTTGACAAAATAGAGGTTATTTGGTGACTCAAGTATACTTTAATTTCTTACCTTTGTTTTTATTTTGACTTTGTTGAATTTCTTATTAAAATATCATGTATTAGTTGGTAGTACATGACTTCTGAATTCATGGCAGTCATGTGTCCAGAGGTGTATGTGTTAGTATATATATTACTCCCTCTGTCCCTCCCATTTGTTTACACTTTCCTTTTTTGGATGTCCCATCCAATTGTTTACATTTCAAAACTTTCCAAAAATAGTAAGGTTTTTATAATTTTTAAAATAACTACATCCACTACTTCTCTCCACTATACCCACTTTATACATATAATATTAATCGGTCCCACTACTTTACTCACTTTTTTAACTTTACTCCACTATTTTATCATTTTTCTTAAACTCCGCGCCCCACCCAAATGTAAACATTTGGGAGGGACGGAGGGAGTATTTTAATAGCATGGTCACCTGCCATGTAAACTAGTAAAGTAATATATGCACTCCACTTTACTTAGATCAACCTGGTTATGTAGCATGTATAAAAACCGTGGCCATAGTAGTCTGTAGCAAAGTCCACCGAGACCAATCATTGGGTTTAAAAAAAAAAATATATATATATATATATATATAAATTATAGGTAGTAATAATTAATAAATGATTATTAATTTTATATATTAATCTCAAATTATAATTTTGTATTTAGATCGTGGGTCGGGAATTTAACGACTTAATTGCAGATTTCGTTAGTGTTTTAGTGGCGATATTCGAGGTACAGATTCCGTCCCTTTTTATTTAGCGCTACTCTCTTTGCTCGTTATATTTATTTGATTCGTTCCGTTCTACTTTCTATTTGTTCCGTTGATATTTGCTTTGACCGTTTCAACTTCGAAAATTGTTTTAAAAATAATTTGAAAAATCTTAAATATCTGTTTATGCAGTTTTCAATAATTATTTATGACACCCTCTGTCTTGGAAATCTGAATTACTTGTCTCAGGTGATTTTAATTTTTGCGAGAATATTTTATATTGAACCCTTAGTGTGATTTAGGGTATACCGAGTTAACCAGCTGTAGGGGTACTACAGCCATGTCATTGCGGCACCAGTGACATGACACTTCCGTGACAGTGTGATTGGTCACGGCGTATCCTTCTGTCAGCTCTTGGGAAGAGCTTTTGCGTATTTGATATTTGTTCAGGATACGTGGGTGCACCCAGAGTTTGATTTGTGATTTGAGTTATGGTGACGTTGTATATGCCGTACACGTTATCCATTCTGTTGCACACATTAGGTACCCTATGATGTGTGTATTTGTATCTGTTCTGATCTCAGTATGAAATATCCTAACCCCTCGTTGCTTCAGCCTTACTTATTTTTAAAATTGTTCTTTTATTATAAATTACTGATTATTTATTTCTGATCTCTTTATTTTATAAATTGTATTCCAAATCCGTATTGGGCGTTTGGCTCATGCCGTATTCTTTTTCAGGCAGGTGCTTAGGGGGATCTGGGACTGTGCGATGGAGAGCTACCCTTTTTATTGATTAGTATTTCAGATTTTATCAGTATTTAGACTTAATTATTTATTTGGAGAATTCAGAATCGATATTATTGGTTTAAACATTTTGGAGATTTAATATTATTTTGGAGATTTTAGTTTGTTAAGTTATTGTTAGAAATATATTAGTGCTCTGTTTGCAGGTTTTTTGTATTTTAAATAATATCTCCCTTTTATTATAAAAAAAGGGGTGTAACATTCGAGTCGAGCCCCTGAGAAGGAAGAAACCCTTATGCAACATACTTATTGTGTTCATTAGTGACAATAGTGTATACGTAACACACAAACACTTACTGCCAAGAAAGTATTGATGTAGTCGTTGAGTTTTTGTACTTCTTGCACGAAGTCAAAAATTCGACCAGCCCTGTGTGCATGTATCATTAATTAGCGAAAAAAACACTTACTCTTTTACGAATATGGGGTCAATTATGCAGTCTGCAGTGTATATGTAAATCAAACATTGATGTAGCTATAGCCTACAGGCTAATGCTAGGTAGGTTGTAATTTATGATGTTCATATAGGAGGAGCCAAACTGAAAGTAGAGTGTCGGTTGCTGGCTAGCTGCAACATTATGATATCTTTGTGTAATGTGATATATCCCTTTCCAGTAATTCAATACATGCAGACACATTTTAAAAATTTCCAGAAATTTTTTATTGACAGGCCCTACAACTTTGTATGGTTACTCTGATTGAGGTGCTTCTCTGATTAATCTTTGATGATATTTATAAATCGTATTCACTCGTCATTTGTGTTGTGCTATTTTGTTTATAACGAGCCTTGTTCTAATTTTGCTTAATCTGTGCCCTACTGGTCTTGCGAATATACAGACACATCATACGTGTATGCAAAATGAAGCTGTCAGGATACAGCGGTCAAGCAAGGCTGATAATCTAGTAAGGAGTATCGGCTGATATGTATTCTAAATTTTAGGATTTTTTACTATTAAATTTTATAAAAATATACTCCAAAAAATTAAAAAATATAAAAATGTTTTCTCAAAATTTGTCCTATATCTCCTAAATGAAATTTCCTCGATACGCCTTGATAACGTCACCAAAATATCCGATTAATTGTTACTCCGTATGAAATATAAAAATATCAAACTGATCACTCATTTCATTCAAATGTATCAAATAAATCATTACTTTTCAGTTTGACACTCAATTTGTTTACTAATTTGAAAATTAAAAATTTGTATCCATTTAGTCATTGACACATGATTTATTTGATACAAATTTTCAAATTAGTGATCAAATTGAGTCAAATCGGAAAATAATGACATACTTGATATCTACATTATACTAAAAAAGAGTAGATGTCATCCATGTGTCAAGCTCTCATTAAAAAGCTGACATCATCAAATTCTGTCAAACTCACGTTAATTTGATATCATCTTCCACTTACATTTTTCCCTAATTAATTATATTTTGAATGTCTCCCTTTCATTTGATTACATTTTTCCCTAATAATTATACTTACATTTTGGTTATAATATCCACTTATTCTCTCTCTTCCTCATTTCTCATTTCTCCCTCCTCATTTTTAAAGTCTCCACTAATTCTCTCTTCCACTAATTTAAATATTTATCAATTTATTATATATTTATATAATTAATAAAAAAATATTATAATTTATCATACTCTTTTTAGGTGTTTATATTTATAATTTTATTTTATCTCTCAGTATCATAACATGATATAAATATAATACATATTGAAATTAAACTATTTCAAATTATATTTTTATAAAAAAATTATAATATAACTGGGCATGTACTAATCTAGTATTTGAATGAAACGAGTGATCAAACCTAATATTTTTACAGTATAAAATTCCACAAAATCCTGTTTAGGAGAATCTGATTCCATCCACCGTAAAAAAGAGGAAATTGGGCCCACGTGTAAAATGGCTAGCCCGTTGGGTATGGCATAGAAGGACCCAGTCTTACCTTATGGCATGTATAGTGCGGTGGTGGACACATACAAGTTGTATCCAATAAAAGCCCAAAACATATTCTTCAAACTTGACGAAATTGGCACCAGTGACCCCATATGGGTTAAATGTTGATCAAGCCTATACATTACATTGTTACCTGTTGTGTCGTGTTTTTAGTAGACAGTCGTGGAGCCGTCTCCAACTAAAAATTAAATACTTTTTCTTTTTCTTTTGTTCTATTTTCTTATCCTTTTTGGCTTGATTAAGAGTATGTGTTTGTGAGATACATTGTAATTTTGTGTATGCATGTTCTGTTATTCCTGCAGTAGACTAAAAATTTGCCAAGAAATGAAAAGAATGGCGTGGCAATGATGACAGAGCAGCATAAGCACGTGTACATTGCCTGTCTCTAACTCCTACCCAACGCTGGCATTAACCTTAAACTAACTTATGCTTGCTTAGTTGCTTACTACACTCTACAGCTTATAAGTAATAGTAAATTATTACATGTTTCTAATCTTATTAGTATCATCACTTAGTTAGTTTATCATATGGTTGGTGAGCATTTGTTTTCTAACAGTTTTTTTTTTACTTTTCGAGTTTTATTTTCGAAAAGAAAAGAAAATCTTTTTATTGTTTTAGATATGTACATTGACCCTAATGTGATTGCATGTCTACTTCAAATGGGGGGCATGTAATTAGATTGACATGACATTGATTTTGGATTGTTTGATCTTCTTGACTTAACTGTCAGTCTGCCCATTATTGTTATAAATTGTTACCATATCCTTTTGAAAATAAACCATACCTTACTTTTTACAATTTCTTGCTGCTCTAAGTCTTGTGGGTTGATTCTTTACTGCTACATTGAAGCTCGGGTATATTTTATATCTGTTTTAAGACATATTAGATCATCTTATCTGGCCATGGTCTAGTTGCACATAAGTGAGAAAGAAACAAAAGAAGAAGTTCAGAGATGAAGTTTATGAAACTTGGTTCTCGGCCGGATACTTTCTATACTAGTGAGTCTGTGAGGTAAGATTATTACTTGATAGATATCTTATTTTTCGATTGCTTAGTGAGGTGATGAATTCGAGTTTTTTTTTTCTTGTTGATAATGCAGGTCAATCTCCTCGGAGATTTCTTGTGATCTTATGATACAAGTACAGGGAACAAGATATTTGCTGCACAAGGTGAGCATTTTGGTCAAAGCCTTTTCTTTCCATTTGAGTTTAATTAACTGGTGGTGAATATTAATTGTGTTTTCTTGATTGTTGTCACAGTTTCCACTGTTGTCCAAGTGCTTGCGCCTGCAAAGGCTGTGCTCTGAATCACCTGAATCGTCACCTTGTCAAATAGTCCAACTCCCTAAATTCCCAGGTGGAGTTGAGGCTTTTGAATTATGTGCCAAATTCTGCTATGGGATTACAATAACTCTTAGTGCAAACAACATTGTATCAGCTCGATGTGCTGCTGAGTATCTACAGATGACCGAGGAAGTAGAGAAGGGAAATTTGATCTATAAGCTTGAAGTTTTCCTAAATTCTTGTGTTCTTCATGGTTGGAAGGACTCGGTTGTGACCTTACAAAGCACCAAAGCGTTCACTTTATGGGCAGAAGACCTCAATATTACTAGCAGATGCATCGAAGCTATTGCTTCAAAAGTTCTTTCCCACCCCTCAAAGGTATCACATGCAAGAAGAGGTAGGGATGATACACAGTCCTGTAATGGTGCAGAGAGCCAGCAGTCTAAAGACTCTAAAAAAGTTATATCCAAAGGATGGTGGGCTGAAGATGTTGCAGACTTGGGCATAGACCTTTATTGGAGAACAATGATAGCCATTAAATCAAGAGGAAAGGTTTCTCCTGATCTTATTAGTGATGCATTGCGGATGTATGCATCTCGATGGCTGCCAAATATATCAAAGCACTTGTATGCTGATAAGCAAGTCAAGACTGATAATGAGTCAGATTCTACTAATGAGGCAACCTCCAAACACAGGCTTCTATTGGAATCAATAATTAGTTTACTTCCATTAGACAGAAGTGCGGTTTCTTGTAGCTTCCTACTTAAACTTTTGAAAGCAGCCAATATCCTTAAAGCTTCTTCTTCGTCGAAGATGGAACTAGCAAGAAGAATTGGTAGTCAGTTAGAGGAAGCAACAATCAGCGATTTATTGATTCCTAGCATGTCTCACACTCAAGAGACACAATATGATGTTGACATAGTCATCACAATATTAGAGCAGTTCATGTTACAGGCTCAGAGTCCACCGACTAGCCCTCCAAAAGCAGGAGGGGGTTTTCAAAGACAGAGGTCGCGTTCAGCTGAGAACATAAAATTTGAGTTTCAGGAGAGCAGGAGGAAATTATCAGCATCTCATAGCTCTAAACTGAAAGTGGCAAAACTCGTGGATGGCTACCTTCGAGTGGTGGCTTGTGAAAAAAAATTACCCCTAGCAAAATTTCTTCAAATTGCTGAGGCTCTTCCTGAGTTTACAAGGCTAGAACATGATGGTCTATACAGAGCTATTGACATCTATTTAAAGGTACATCTGGTACATCTATTCAGTTATTTCCTTTTAATTGCATAAAAATAAGTAGATACGTATTCCTTTTAATTGCATCAGTGAGTATGTATCACAGTTATTTCCTTTTAATTGCATAAAAATAAGCAGGTACGTATTCCTCTGTATGCACGCTAAATTTATTATATGCATGAACATCCAGGGACACCCTGAACTCAGCAAGAATGAAAGAAAGCGTCTTTGCAAAGTTCTGGACTGCAAAAAGTTGTCCACGGAAACCAGTACTGATGCAGCACAAAATGAGTTGCTTCCACTGAGGGTAATTGTGCAAGTTCTCTTTTTTGAGCAAGCTCGAGCTGCTAAGGAGGGACAGGAAGCGGCCAATCTTCCTTGCAATATAAAGGCACTTCTAGATTCTCACGATGATTCACCAAGGCCTTTGGGGTCATCAGTCACTAGTAAGGCTTTGCGAGCAGATGGTCAGTGGAGCATCTCAGGCCACGGGACACCAAAGTCTAACATTTCAACTCTTAAAATGAAGCTCGCTGAGGATGAAGACTTGGACGAAAACTTTACAGATGAAACTGAGAAATCACCAAGAACCAAGGCATTCTGTGCACTTCCTAATCGACCCAAAAAGATGTTGAGTAAGTTGTGGTACATCAACAGACATAGAAGCGAGAAAGTCTAACTTCAACTTTTTCCAATAGATGGTGTGGTCGCCTAAAAGGTAACTACTACTCCCTGTTATTTCTCTTCTCTTGCAAAGTGTTGTAAAACAGATATCAACTGTACATCATCAGTGTAAGTTATGCTACTAAATAGCATCAAATTTTTATAACAAGATAAATAAATTTCCTTCTGGAGTATCGAATCCTGAATATATGAATGCAACCACTTTTAATTGCCTAAATTCTATTACAGACTTAATTTAATTTAATTTGTCTGTAGATCCAATTTCATCTGTCTTTGTCACTGTGTTGCAGTAACTAAATTAAAAATAATGAACACGTAGAAAGCTACTAAATTGATCTTAAATATATTGAATTTGTGGCTGCTCAAATTCAATTCCATTTGCAGACCTATTCAACCATGTATATTAGTGTGAAATTAGTAAACTCTAGTTTTAAATTATGTCATTGCTAGGTAACCCATAAACATTAGTTCTTAATAATTATCTCAATTATAAATTTGGAGATTAAGCTTAGTCTACAGGATGTAACAGGAGACAATGCAATGTGGCAACACATGAGCTGAAAGATTTCTGAAATATATTTTTCTGGATTAGTTAGCACATAAAATGTTTGCCTGTAATGTTTACATGTGGGTAAAAAGGACAGACATTGATAATAGAATCTTCCAAAACCAGTTTTTGATTAATGCTTGCTGCTAATTTCCTTAGCAGTGAAGTGATGATAATGATACCAATATAGTATAGTTTTAAAGGCTTGCTTTAACATTTTATTGACATTATTAATATGGAATTATACAGGTAACAAGATTCCTCATGTGGTCTAGCCTGGATAGTAGATCAGAAGTTATCGCCATATCGTATCAGAATCAATATTAAGATTAAATAAATACGTTTGGTGTTTGCTCGTATTAGCAAAGGAAAAACAAGACCAGTACGTTTTAGGTAGCTGTTAAGTAATTTAGATTATGATCTGTCAGCTTGTTAGCTTCTTAATTAGCATAGTATTCATTTCTGTGATTCAAATATTCAAAGTAGTCATTTTAAATCCCCCTTCTCTCGTCGTAACAAGAAGTTGATTATTTGAGATTTCAATTTCACCGCAAATAGTATTCGAGTATATTTTGGGATTGCATTACCATAGCAAGAATGTGATTTTCAATCTAGCAACAAATATCTCTTCATAATAGCAGAATTCGTGCTATAAAAAAAACAGCGTGCTAATATTTAAATATCACATCTCACAATTTTAAAGTAAAATGATGAAAATATCACAACATTACAAGTAAATGACCCTCTGTATCATAAAGAAACAGTTACAAAAATTGCGTTTATAATTTTAGAACCAAGGTAGTGTTGATACAATAATTTTTCAAAATCCTATTGACGCGTTAACTGGCACACAAGCACGATAAGATTTTTGGATGTAATGTTAAGAATGGCTGAAGATTTTGGACTATGCTCTGGCTTGTCATCTGCTCTTCTGCATTTTCTTTTTTGAAACTCTAAATATGTTTTCAATATTTATATTAAAAAATATATGTAAAATGAACAAATATGAGTTTTATTTTGGGTTTTATATCAAATTGCCCACCGAATTCATTAAAATGTATCAAGTAGCTACTCAATCTCCACGACGACTCATTTAAACCACTAAAATATTATTATATATCACTCCGTTAGATTTTTTAAAAACTTTTAACAAAAAACCTTAACTTTAAAAATTTGTAGTCATATATTTTTGTTGAATTGTCAGACACATGAAATTGAGTTAAACAATGAGAGTCCTAATTGAAAGGACATATTTTTTTCATCTTTTTGTTGAATTTTACTTAAATTAATACTGTAATTGCAGACCACCCAGCTTTTATTTTACTCGTGAAGATAACGATTATTTTAGGACCAATTAAACAGATATATACTGATATATATCATCTGTATATCTGTTTAATAGGAATAGAATGGAAGGTGTGAACAAAAGTAACAATTATAAGTCTGTTCCTAATGCTCCTAGAAAAACATGTCATAACTGTGGAAATTCTAACCATCTGACTTCTTTTTGCAGGAAGAATAAGAACATAAACTCCTTACCTTCAAAATCAGGAGTTAAGAGTCAGTTTGTTAGATATAAGCCACAAAATCCTTGTTTTCATTGTGGTAGTTTATGGCATTCCATTTATATTTATAAGAAATATCATAGTTTGTACTATGATAATTATCAAATAAAACCTTCTTTAAAGAAAGTTAACATTATTCCTTCTAGTGTAAGTTCTGATGCAAAGTCTGATATTGCAAATTTTGATAAGAAAACTGTTAACATAAACTCTGATGCTAAATCCGCTGCAAATGTTAACAAATATAATAAGGCCAAAGGATCCAAGCAAGTATAGGTCCTTAAAACTAATCATTAGTGGTCTTTGTGATTGCAGGGCAACAGGAAAAACATCTGAGTTCTGGACATTGGATGTTCAGGACATATGATTGGAAATAAAGCCCTGCTATCAGACTTTGTGGAGAAAGCTGGCCCAGGTGTTTCTTATGGAGATGGCAATATGGGAAAAACTCTGGGATATGGCAATATCAATCTTGGGGATGTCATCATTGAAAAAGTAGCTCTGGTCTCAGGACTTAAACACAATTTGCTGAGTGTTAGTCAAATCTATGACATAGGTTATCATGTGGATTTCTTTGAAGAACACTGTGAAGTTGTAAGCAAATCTACAGGAAAAGTTGTTCAGAAAGGATACATGCATGGTAACATTTATGAAGCCAAGCTTTCAACAAGTACTGATGGTTCTGCAATCTGTCTGTTAAGTAGAGCATCAATTGAAGAAAGCTGGGATTGACACAAGATACTCTCTCATTTAAATTTTAACAATATAAATGAACTAGTCAAGAAAATCTTGTGAGAGGACTTCCAAAATCAGTATTTTCTCCTGATGGCCTTTGTGATTCATGTCAGAAGGCAAAACAAAAAAATATTCATTCAAGAGCAAG
Organism: Apium graveolens; assembly: GCF_009905375.1. Lineage (NCBI taxonomy): Eukaryota > Viridiplantae > Streptophyta > Magnoliopsida > Apiales > Apiaceae > Apium > Apium graveolens. The sequence goes on from NC_133647.1 coordinate 177,475,935, forward strand.
ACTGAATCATCAATTCTTGAGCCTTATCACCTACTACATGTTGATCTATTTGGTCCAGTGAATATCATGTCTATTGCAAAGAATAATTATGATATGGTCATAGTGGATGAGTTCACCAGATACACATGGGTGTATTTCTTGCACACAAAAAGTGAAACTGCATCTATCTTGATTGATTATGTCAATCAACTGGATAAATTGGTCAAAGACTCTGTGAAAATCATAAGAAGTGATAATGGCACTGAGTTCAAGAATATTATTATGGAAGAGTTCTGCAAAAACCATGGAATAAAGCAGGAATTCTCTGCTCCTGGAACTCCACAGCAAAATGGAGTGTTGAAAGAAAGAATAGAACTCTTATTGAAGCTGCACGAACTATGCTTGATGAAGCAAAGTTACCAACCTACATTTGGGCTGAAGCTGTGCAGACTACTTGTTTTACTCAGAATGCTACACTCATTAACAATCATGGAAAGACACCATATGAGATGGTGAAGAAAAAGAAGCCAAATCTGAAGTATTTTCATGTATTTGGATGCAAGTGTTTTGTTCTTAAGACTCATCCTGAACAGCTATCCAAATTTGATCTAAAAGCTGATGAAGGAATTTTTGTTGGATATCCACTTTCCATAAAAGCCTTCAGAGTCTACAATTTAAGAACATGGATTGTCGTGGAATCTATCTGTTATTCCTAGTGAACTAACAATGAGATTTACAGAAGGGGGGTTGAATGTAAATCTCAAAACTTTTTCAAGTTTTGAGCAGTTTCAAAGGCTGTGTGTTTAAGATAAACAAGTGTGTGAATTGCTTTAAGCTAATACAGACAGATATATATTCAAGCACAAAAGTACAGAACACAACAGACCTTAAAAACTTTTCTGGTGGATTTGTTGTTCCACCAGAGATGGTATTTCAGAAAATCTGTGATTCAAGAAGTTGATCACAGCTGCATTCTAGTACAAACTAGATAATTTTTCTCAAGATTTTTCTAAACAGCTCTGGAAAAATTCTATTCTAATTACTAGCTGCTACTTGGTTTATATAACACCAAGTTTACAAGTGAAGACAAAGATAAAAAGTACAATAATAAAATAAGTTCTCCACTTGTTTCTTCTCCATTTTACTCCAGTGCATTGTTGACTATTGCCTCTTTATACTAGAGTAGAACGACTGCTTTTTCTGATGTTCCTGAAATAGGCTACCACATCTCAGTTGTCTCTATCAACCCATGTGCCTCTGTTTGTAGGTACAACTACCACTTGTCAACTGCTATTTAACAGGACATCCGTTGAAGCCTTCATCCGTTGATGGCTTTATCCGTTGATGTGTTAGCAGTTGAAGCTCTATCCGTTGATGCACTCATCCGTTGAAGGATGTTATCCGTTGAAGCTTTAGAGACATCCGTTGAAGCTTTGTTTCTCATCCGTTGAAGGTCTTTAAGTTATCCGTTGACACCATTTCATTTATACAAAATTACAAGGCATGAAATATTTACAATTGGCCTTCCTATCTGCATATCCTTTAGTAGTCACCATGACTTATAATTTCCCTCAACATTTAAGAATTATATCTCAAATTCAGAGACTGAAATGTGCTACAACACTAGACTTATTTCTAAGTAAAGCTACACCATCAACGGATAGCCAAAGTGGTCTTATCCGTTGAGGCTACAAACACTAGATTTCTACTTAAGTGTTTTGTTAAACATATCATCAAACTAATGCACATATATTCCTAACAATCTCCCCCTATTTATGTCTATAAGAATTGTAGACATAAATTCAAGGTTAACTTGATGATAACAAAACACTTAACAAATATATGAACTGAAACTAAGTAGAAATTTAAAAGTGCTGCAAAAGTGTATGTACTAGAAGGTAATTGAAGATTTACAGTGTTTCCAAGGGTGCTCCACTAGCCTGAGCAAATCATCTTTTTCTTCTTTGATCCCTGGTTTTCTTTCCTAGCCCTTTGTCATTTTCCTCAATTTGGAGTTGGAGTTGTCTGAAGAATTCAGCTTCATCTTCATCACTGATATCCAACTTAGATTGCATTTCTTTGAGAGTTTCATTGCTGGCAATCTTGAGTTGGTCTTCAAGTCTGAAAAATCTTCTGACTCCTTTATCATCTCTGAATTCCATCAACCAATGAGGTGATTTGTGAATTGTAGTTCCCCTTTCTTGAATGAGTAAGGTTCTGGGCAAAGCATTGGGCTCCCTCCAAGTTTTCCTTATGTTGGCAATCTTGTTGAGAATTTCAGTCTTGGCAGTCCTGGTAAAGCCAGAATCCTTTTGTATGGCTGAAAAGACTCTGATTAAGGTAGAGTAGCCTTCATTCAGAATCCTGTAGAGAGGCCATGTTCTTTCCCCAGCTCCTTTGTATCTGAACACCAATCTCTCTGGTAGCTGTCTGTAAACAGCAATTCCCCTTACATCCTCCAGCTCATCCAGATAGAGTTCAATGTCTGAAATTTCTTTTATGTCACAGATGTGAACATAATCATCTTTAGAAATGGGTGGCTTAGGGTTAGGTTTATGTTTTTGAGTGAATTTCTTAGAGTTTAGGGGAGGTGTAGATTTGGATTTTCTTTTCTATGTCTTTGGTAGTGGAAGAGTGGTTAAAAAGGTAGGCAAATTGATGGTGTCCCAATCAATAGGTTCCTCTTTTGGGATGATTGGTTCACCATGGATGTTTATAGTGGGATCAGCAACAAAGGGTTCAGGTATGGAAGGTAGAGATTTAGTTTCTTCAGTGTTGCCTTCACTCCTTCTATGTGCCTTGGCCTTTCTTCTGTTTCCCTTCTGTCATTCCTCTTTTTCCTCCATGCTTTCACCAAATATACTCCCAAAAACCTCATCTAAGTTTGCAATCTTGTCTTCACCTCTGACTTCAATTCCTTTCTCATTTTCAACTAGACTTGACTTTAGCTTTTGTTCAAGCTTTGCTTGTGCTCTTTTGTCAGCCTTGAGTTTTTCAGCTTCTTTCTTTAACCTTTTGGTTTCTTCCCTCTTGGCTATTGAGAATTTGGGATGTCCTTGCATCACACATATGTTCTTTCCCTCTCTAAAGATAATAGCCATGTTTCTCCTTACTGCCTCATCCATGGTCTCCTTGTGTTTTATAATGCTAGTACCCAAAACTTTGTCTTCATCAGGCTTTGGAAGAGGAAAGTCCACTTCTTTCATCTGAGCAAAGTCTAGAGGGTTCTTTGTGGAGTCCTTGCTGGATCTGGTGTTGGGCTTGAGAACCATAGGTTTTAGATTCTTGAAAGAAGTCTCTCCAACCTTATTTCTCCTTTCTGGCTTGTGCTCCATATTGATTGGTTCAACCTTTGTGCTATGTTTCACAGATATTGATTTATCTTGTGTTGAGCCAAACAGCTGTTACATCCTTTCATCAATTCTCCTCCTTTGCTCTTTCACTTGAATTTCAGCTGCTGCTAGCTGGATTAAATCAATTTCATCAGGCTTTCCTTTGATTTGAATGATTGGAGAAGTAGTGATGGCAGGAACTAACACTTTAGATATTTGGATTTTTGTAGATGGCTCTCCTTCCCCTTCCCTTTTACTCTCCCCCTTTTTGTTATCATCAAGGAGAGGGGTCAAGCCCTGTGCTTTTGCCAGCTGCATAAGTAGATTTGTTTGAGATTGTTGGTTATGAAGAATGGTGGCCACAGAATCTTCAATAACTTGAACTCTGTCTTCTAATTTGGCCAGCCTCTTTTCAGTATGTGATTCCTTTTTCAATCTCAACAAAATGTCCTGCATTGTACCAAAGGGCATGACTGAATCCAATTTTTCAGAATTATAGGATTTCAAGTCAGCAATATCCTTTCTGAGTTCATCCACACTCAGATTCTGTCTTACTTGCTGCAACTTCATGAGATGCAGTGAGTCCAAGTGAGCTGTAAGGATAGCCTTTGTACCAGCATGAGAAGTTTTCTGAATGGCCTATTTGATAGTACTGATTTGTTTGACTAAGGAGACATTGAATTGCCCTGTTGTAGACTCCTTTGTGAAGGCCCATTCAGGTAGATTTGGAATAGAACTAGGGCCTTCATCTCCCCCTAAGTTCATGCTTCCATCAGAAGAAACAAAGTCATCATCATCAGAATTTACTCCAAATTCTTCAAATGACTCACCAGCTGTTGAAGGCATCTTGTTAATAGCAGTTTTGTCCCTTTGAAGAGATGCTGTTGTATGTACTAGATGTAGTGTCTTTTCTGCCTCCACATTGCCCTGTGCAGCCAATACTTGATAGGCTGAAACAGGATGAGTAAAAGTGTCAGCATCCAAGGAAATGTTATCAATTACAGCTTTGTAATGTTGCTGAAATTGTCTTTCCTTTTCAGCATCATTCACAATCATTGACTCACTAGCAATGGCTGGATCCATCCTTATATCTGCTGTACCTGCCTTTCTCTCATTTTCTCTATGTTCTTGCATCAGGGGCTCCCCCTGGCTCACACAACTCACTCCCTCACCTTCACCTACTAAGGTGGTACTCCTCTCACTTACTTTTGCCATGCTGGAAGAAATAGCATGCATATTTGAGCTCTCAATCTCTCCTTTTGCCTGGGAGCAACCCAGCCTCTCACTCAAATTGTCACTCCCTTCCCTCAGTCCTAGAAGTGATTGTACAGTAATCAAGTCTTCTACACTTGGAATTGTTTCAGTTGTGTGTGTAGAGACTATCAATGGATGAGGAATAGCCGTTGAAGGTGAAACTGATGGTATCAACGGATAACTGCTGTTAAGCTTATCCGTTGAAGAACAACCACTTGTCAACGGATGAGTGATACCCGTTGAAGAAGGAAAAGAAGTAGAAATTGAAAGTGATATAACTGTTGAATCTGTGTAGATTGATATGAGTTTTGGTGACACAGATCCTTCAATTACATCTGAAAGAATTTGCGGGTGATCCAACAAATCATCTAAAAGATGATGATCACCTGTATTTGAGTGGGGCTCCTCCCTGAGTTGTAAAGAGGGAGAATCAGGAATTGATGGGAATAACATATCCACATCTAGAGATGGTGAGGAAGTGTGTGGTGATTGATGTATGTTAATTGTGAGAGAATGGGGCTGTGACTCCACATTTGTTGGAGCCACATCAAACTGAGTTTGAGAAGGCATAGATACAGATGGATGTATCTGTGCAGTGTGTGCACCCTGTGTATAAGATTGGGTTCTAGCTCTCTTTCTTCTAATAAAGGCTTTTGTTGGTGAGTGTTTGGCTTTAGTGTCCCTCCCTCGTTTGTGTGTTCCTGGTTGGGAACTATTTTCAATAGTTACATCCTTTTGGGAGGATGCAGCTAGGGATATGCTAGTAACCTTTTCAACCACCACAGCTTTTTGAGAAACTGTGGCTTGGCTAGCTTGGGAAGCACTTTTCTCTCCTTCCTTATCCTGGGGGTTTCTTTGATGTTCACCCCTCCCCTCACCACTCACACCCAGTTCACTCCCCTCAGGGTTAATGGTAGGTGTTACAACTGTTGTCTTTTGAGAAACAACAGAGGTGGTTTTCTTTGCCTTTGATTTTGAAAGTTTAGTTTTGGTGACCTTGGTAGGAATCTGTTGGGGCATTGTCACAGATTCCATGGCCACACTAGAAGATAAAGAAATAGAGGGGTTGGAAGAAGTAGGAGTTGTAGAAGCCATTACCTCACCTACCTGAGGTGCATTCATGATTGGTAAATATACCAATGGCACACTGCTGTTGAGATCCATTCTCAATAAATCTGCAAGAACTCTTTTCTCTTGTGCCCAGCACTTGAGTTTATTATTCTCATTCGTAATGACCAAACCTTCAGCAACATGGTTAGCCAATAACATAAAGAATCTAGCATAATAGATGTTATTAGGTCTATTAGCTTTGTTACCTAATCTAGTACCCAATTCTAGCATAACATAGTTGCTAAAATTAAAATACCTATCAGAAACAAGCATATAGAGCATATTAACAAGAGATGAAGTTATGGCATCAAAATTGCTAATTTTCCCAGAGAAAACCTTGATAAAGGCATCCCCAAGAAAACTCCATTCTTTCCTAAGGCCTTTTCTTCTAATACTCCCTAAACTAGCAGAGTTAAGAGAATAACCTATGGAATCTAACATGCTGGATACATCATTATCAGTGTGTGGTGTCATGGCATTGTTCTCAGGTAATTTAAAACATGCTAGTAAGTCATCACAGTTAACACAGTGATTTTTACCTTTGAGAGTGAAGGAGATAGTCATATCTATGGAGTTGAACTCAGCAGTTGTCCAAATCTCCTCAACTACTTCACAGTAAATCGTTGGGGCTTCCAGCATTGCATAGCTAAGTTTACAGTTTTTGATGAAGTCCATCATTTTGTGATAATCTGAGTGGGCTTCATTCTTTTCTACCAAAGCTATGAAATTGTTCTTCTCATAGATGAACCCAGATTGAGACATAATCTTTACTACTGGTGCCATTGTTGTGAGTAGAAATTGCAGAGAATAACTTGAAGGTTTTGCAGAGAGAAAATGGTAAAAGCTTTGAAATTTCAAGAAAGCGTAAAGTAAAAATGAAAAATCAAAAGGGCTTATATACTTTCTCAAATAAAAAAAATAAATAAGAGATTAAACAATAAATATGTGTAAGTGAATTTCAGCCGTTTAAGAATAAACTGTAAGTATTCTGAAAACTACCTTTAAAACAAATACATACAGCTGTATGTATGAGTATCAACGGTTAAGACAATAGAATCAACGGCTGTGAAACACTTGAATCGACTGATGTGATATTTCAACGGATAAGGTAAACTGTCATCCGTTGAAGAGCACTTCAGTTTTATCCGTTGACGGATAAAAATTCCAGAAATGTATATGACTTTCAACGGATAATGAACATCCGTTGACAGAACAATTTTGACTTTCAACGGATAGGGAATATCCGTTGATAGAATAATCTATGTTAAAAATCAAATTTGTTCTTGCAGCTTATACATTTCAGGCTTCACTTTAAATTGCAATAAGGACATGAATTTTAAGAGTAATTAAGCATACCTAGCTCACTTACCAATCTTGTGAATGTTGATTCATCAAGTGGCTTGGTAAATATGTCTGCAATTTGTTGTTCACTTGGAACAAAATGAAGTTCCACTGTACATTTCATCACATGTTCCCTAATGAAGTGGTACTTGATATCAATGTGCTTGGTCCTTGAGTGCTGCACAGGATTCTCTGTTATGGCTATGGCACTTGTGTTGTCACAAAAAATAGGAATTCTATCAACATATAGTCCATAATCAAGGAGTTGATTCCTCATCCATAACACTTGAGAGCAGCAACTTCCAGCAGCAATGTATTCAGCCTCAGCTGTAGAAGTAGAGACTGAATTTTGCTTTTTGCTAAACCATGATACAAGCTTGTTTCCCAGGAATTGGCAGGAGCCTGTTGTACTTTTCCTGTCTATTTTGCAACCTGCATAGTCTGCATCTGAGTAGCCAATTAGATCAAAACCAGACTCTCTAGGGTACCAAATTCCTAGATTTGGAGTCCCCTTGAGATATCTGAAAATTCTTTTAATAGCTACTAAGTGAGATTCTTTAGGGCCAGCTTGAAATCTAGCACAGAGATATGTAGAAAACATTATATCTGGTCTACTGGCAGTTAAATATAAAAGTGAACCAACCATGCCTCTATAACTTGTAATGTCCATAGACCTTTCAGTCTTATTTAATTCAAGTTTGGTGGCAATGGCCATGGGAGTTTTTGCAGATGAACATTCTATTAAGTCAAACTTCTTTAAAAGATCATAAATATATTTAGTTTGACTAATGAAAATTCCATCACTAACTTGTTTAACTTGTAAACCAAGAAAATAGGTTAGTTCTCCCATCAGGCTCATTTCATAATTACTTTGCATTAGCTTAGCAAACTTTTTACAAAGCTTATCATCTGTAGATCCAAATATTATGTCATCTACATAAATTTGAACAAGTATACTAGAGCCATTAACATTTCTAAAGAAGAGAGTTTTATCAACAGTACCTCTAGTGAAGTGATTCTCCAAAAGGAATTTTGATAAGGTTTCATACCAGGCTCTAGGTGCTTGCTTCAGTCCATAGAGTGCTTTCAACAGATAATACACATAGTCTGGAAAATTTGAATTTTCAAACCCTGGAGGTTGACTTACATAAACTTCTTCCTCCAATTTCCCATTTAGAAATGCACTCTTGACATCCATTTGATAGACTTTGAAATTGGCATGGGCTGCTTAGGCTAGAAAAATTCTGATGGCTTCAAGTCTTGCAACAGGAGCATATGTCTCATCAAAATCTATTCCCTCTTGTTGAGAATAGCCTTTAGCAACCAATCTGGCTTTATTCCTTATGACAATGCCATTTTCATCCATCTTGTTTCTGAATACCCATTTTGTGTCAATAGGACTCTTGTTCTTTGGTTTGGGTACCAGCTTCCAAACTTTGTTTCTCTCAAATTGGTTCAGCTCTTCCTGCATAGCTAATATCCAATCTGGATCCAATAAAGCTTCTTCCACTTTCTTAGGTTCCTCCTGAGATAGAAAACTACTATACAGACATTCATCTTGAGTAGCTTTTCTTGTTTGCACTTTAGATGATGCATCACCAATGATCAGTTCAAAGGGATGATTCTTGGTCCATTTCCTTTGAGGTGGAAGATATACTCTAGATGAGGTGGCCTCAGTATTGTCATGATGTGAGATAGAGTGTTGATTAGTTGAAACTCCCCCTGAGTTGTTGGTCCTTTGCAGGGAACTTGGAGTTCTATCAACTGATGATGTAAATCGATTATCCGTTGATGAACTATGATCAACGGATGCTTCATTTTGTACTTCAACGGATGATGCACTATGTCTTTCAACGGATACTGCATTGCCTCTATCAACGGATGCAGAATTTTGTGCATTATCCAAGGGCATGTTTTGAATCCCTTTTGAAGTGTCATCTCCATCAGTCTCCTCTTCACTATCATCACAATATATCTCAATGTTGTCAAATTTGAGTCTCTCATGGTGTCCCTCATCTGTTAGTCCATCAATCTTTTTATCATCAAACACAACATGCACAGATTCCATAACAATATTGGTTCTTAGATTGTAGACCCTATAAGATTTTCCAGCTGAGTAACCAACAAATATCCCTTCATCAGCCTTTGCATCAAACTTCCCTTTATGGTCAGATTGATTTCTCAGTATAAAGCATTTACATCCAAAGACATGAAGAAAGTTTAGAGTTGGTTTTCTTCTCTTGAACAACTGATAAGGAGTCATGTCTTTAGCTTGATTGATCAAAGAAATATTCTGAGTGTAGCAGGCACAATTAACAGCTTCAGCCCAGAAATATGTTGGTAACTTTGATTCTTCAAGCATTGTTCTAGCAGCCTCAATTAAAGATCTGTTCTTTCTTTCAACTACCCCATTTTGCTGAGGTGTTCTTGGAGCTGAGAACTCATGCATGATTCCATTTTCTTCACAGAACAGCCTCATTGTCAAATTCTTGAACTCAGTTCCATTGTCACTCCTAATATTCCTAACCTTCAAGTCATGATGATTATTGACTTGCCTGATGTGATTGATAATGATTTCACTTGCTTCATCCTTTGATCCAAGAAAATAGACCCATGAAAACTTTGAGAAATCATCTACAATCACTAAGCAATATCTTTTTCTTGCAATTGACAATACATTGACTGGTCCAAACAAATCCATATGTAGCAGCTGTAATGGTTCATCAATTGTTGTTTCAAGCTTCTTTTTGAATGATGCTTTCCTTTGTTTGCCTTTCTGACAAGCATCACACAAACCATCCCTTGAGAATTCAACAAGAGGAATTCCTCTAACTAAGTCCTTTTTGACTAGATCATTCATTGTCTTGAAATTCAAATGGGATAGCTTCTTGTGCCATAGCCAACTTTCAACTGGACTTGCTTTGCTGAAGAGACAAGTAATAGATTCTGCATCAGTAGAGTTGAAGTCAGCTATGTACACATTTCCTTTTCTAACTCCAGTTAGAACCACTTTGTTGTCTTTCTTACTGGTGACAACACAGGCTTCAGAATTGAAGGAAATTGTATTCCCTCTATCACATAGTTGACTGATGCTCAGTAAGTTGTGCTTGAGACCATCAACTAATGCAACTTCATCAATGATGACATTCCTTGTTGAAATCAAGCCATATCCCATAGTAAACCCTTTGTTGTCATCTCCAAAGGTTATGCTAGGGCCAGCTCTCTCCTTAAACTCTGTGAGTAGGGAGAAATCTCCTGTCATGTGTCTTGAACAGCCACTGTCCAAGTACCATAGATTTCTTCTGTTTCCCTGCACACCATAAAATCAATCAAGTTGATTTTGGTACCCAAGTTTCCTTGGGTCCATTCATGTTAGCCTTTCTCCTAGACTTCATTCCTCCTGCATCTTTAGACTTAGGTAACTTTGAGTCAACCTTGATCTTAGATGTAGTTGGTTGAGGTGTAGGGTTAGTCACAGAATCATTTAGCACATTTGGAATTTGATAAGGCATGGATTGTGCAAACATGTTATTCCACATAGGCATATTGTATGGCATTTGAGGCATACTAAATGCAGCAAGATAAGGATTGTTAAAATATGGCATGTTTGCAAAATGTGCATAAGGATTCTGTTGAGACATAACAGGCATAGTATGTAGAGGTGATGCAGACATATTAGGCATGGAAGAGGGTACAGGTATGGGAGTTTTCTTAATAGATTTGCAATTAGCAGATAGATGATTAACACTATTACAATGCACACAGCTTTTTTTAGGAGCATACTTATCAGGTGTGTAATTGTTATGTTTGTTAACCCCTACCTTCCCATTTCTATTAGATTTCCTTTTAGTTTCCTTTTTATCCTCAACCACTTTGAGCCTATTCTTTAACTGTTCTAAGGTCATGTGTCCTATATTCACCTTACTGAAATCTTTGGATGTGCTTGCTTCTTCTTTGACAAAGTTCTTGGAAGTTGAACCAAACTTTTTGTTGAGTTTCTTTAGATTTTCACTTTTAGAAACATCTGCCTGTTTTAATTGAGGAACCTTCAACGGATGCTCCTTTTCTTCCTTCAACGGATAATTTTCATCATCCGTTGATTCCACATCCGTTGACAGCCCATCAATTAATTCCATTTTCTTTTTGTTTTTATCCCAGGCAGTCTCACAAAATGATTCAATTCCTTGGACCTTGACAATTTGAGCACTAACATCCCTAGATGTCTTCCAGGCTTTAATCACCTCTTGCTCTCTCTCTAATTGATTAGAAAGTATTTCTACTTTCTTAACAGATTCAGCTAGTTCATTTTCAACAGATATACAATGTAGCTTAGTTTTCTCTAGGTCAATCAACTTATCTTCTAACACAGCATTTCTATTACTTAAAAACAGATTGTTCTCTTTAATCCTACTATTTTCTTTAGCAAGAGATTTAAGAGACACACGCAAGTGATATAATTCAGTAGACATGTCATTAAAAGCATCATTGCACTCTTCTTTAGTAAGCTGTGTTAAATCAGTAGTGATTACCTGGTTGCTTGATGAACTAACTTCATTTTCCTCAGAATCAGCCATGAGAGCCAAGTTGACATATTCCACATCTTCATCCTCTTCTTCTCCATCAGCTGCCCAGTCTTTTTCTTGAGTAATGAAAGCATTCTCCTTTTGCTTGAGCAGATCAAAATATTTCTTTTTGTAATCTACTTGGTCAAATTTCTTCTTTTCAGAAGTTGGCTTTCTGCACTCACTTGCAAAGTGTCCACTTATACCACAATTGAAACACTTGAACTTGGATTTGTCCACCATGTTCTTATGAGGTTTAGTGGCTCTAGTGTTTTTCTTAATTTCATCTTTGCAAATCTTCTGGACAGAAATGCAAGATGCTCATCAATACCATCAGAGTCATCTTGGCTGGAGTTGTCTTCATTCTCAGCAACTTGCTCCTTACCCTTGCTTGATTCTGATTTGCTTGTGCCATCTTTGGAGTTTAATGTTGATCTCACAGTCTCTTGTCTACATTCTTTCTCATTTTCAGCTACCAAGGCAACTGAACCTCCTTTCTTTCTTCCCTTCTCCAATACCTCATCCTGTTCCAGCTCTAGTTCATAAGTCTTCAAGATTCCATATAATCTTTCAAGAGTGAAGTCCTTATAATCTTGAGAGTTTCTCAAGGAGACAGTCATGGGTTTCCATTCCTTTGGCAAGGATCTTAAAAATTTAAGATTTGAATCCTTCACCTGGTACACTCTACCATACAGCTTCAGTCCATTCAACAGCTTTTGGAATCTATTGAATGTGTCATTTAAAGATTCATTTTCTTCAAAATGAAAATATTCATACTGTTGAATGAGAAGCTGCATTTTGTTTTCTTTTACTTGTTCTGTACCTTCACACAGTAGTTGAACTGTGTCCCAAACCTCTTTGGCAGTTGTGCAATTTATCACATTATCAAACATATCCTTGTCAAGACCATTAAACAAAATGTTCATAGCCTTCTTATCCTTGTGGACTTCTTCTGTGTCTTCCATTGTCCATTCTGCTCTAGGTTTTGGAATGGATTGACCAACAACAATTGTGGCTGTAGCAACTGTGGCTACTTTGTGGGGAATGTGAGGACCATTCTCAATACAGTTTACATAACCTTCATCTTGGGAGAGTAGATGAAGGTGCATTTTCACCTTCCAATGGTGATAACTGTCTTTGTCAAGAACTGGGATTTTTACTCCAATATCCTTCTTACTCATCTTTGATAGTTTCCAAGAACTTTAAACTCTTTGTGTGTCATGAGCCTTCTCTGATACCAATTGTTATTCCTAGTGAACTAACAATGAGATTTACAGAAGGGGGGTTGAATGTAAATCTCAAAACTTTTTCAAGTTTTGAGCAGTTTCAAAGGCTGTGTGTTTAAGATAAACAAGTGTGTGAATTGCTTTAAGCTAATACAGACAGATATATATTCAAGCACAAAAGTACAGAACACAACAGACCTTAAAAACTTTTCTGGTGGATTTGTTGTTCCACCAGAGATGGTATTTCAGAAAATCTGTGATTCAAGAAGTTGATCACAGCTGCATCCTAGTACAAACTAGATAATTTTTCTCAAGATTTTTCTAAACAGCTCTGGAAAAATTCTATTCTAAATACTAGCTGCTACTTGGTTTATATAACACCAAGTTTACAAGTGAAGACAAAGATAAAAAGTACAATAATAAAATAAGTTCTCCACTTGTTTCTTCTCCATTTTACTCCAGTGCATTGTTGACTATTGCCTCTTTATACTAGAGTAGAACGGCTGCTTTTTCTGATGTTCCTGAAATAGGCTACCACATCTCAGTTGTCTCTGTCAACCCATGTGCCTCTGTTTGTAGGTACAACTACCACTTGTCAACTGCTATTTAACAGGACATCCGTTGAAGCCTTCATCCGTTGATGGCTTTATCCGTTGATGTGTTAGCAGTTGAAGCTCTATCCGTTGATGCACTCATCCGTTGAAGGATGTTATCCGTTGAAGCTTTAGAGACATCCGTTGAAGCTTTGTTTCTCATCCGTTGAAGGTCTTTAAGTTATCCGTTGACACCATTTCATTTATACAAAATTACAAGGCATGAAATATTTACAATTGGCCTTCCTATCTGCATATCCTTTAGTAGTCACCATGACTTATAATTTCCCTCAACATTTAAGAATTATATCTCAAATTCAGAGACTGAAATGTGCTACAACACTAGACTTATTTCTAAGTAAAGCTACACCATCAACGGATAGCCAAAGTGGTCTTATCCGTTGAGGCTACAAACACTAGATTTCTACTTAAGTGTTTTGTTAAACATATCATCAAACTAATGCACATATATTCCTAACACTATCAATGTCTCTTTTGATGATAAGAAGATTACCGGACTTGAAGATTTCAATGATCATGATCAGCTGAGATTCGAAAATGAAGTGTTAAATTCTAATTCTGTAAATCCTGATATTGCAAACTCTGATGGATTAAACTCTGATGTTATTGAAAATGTGGTGACTACGCCAAAGGAAGATGCACCTGTACAGGGGGAGCATACTGAAGATACAACCACATCTCAAGAAGCATCAGAACCTACAACAGGCTCTTCAAGTTCTGATGGGCCAAGTTCTGATAATTCTGGAAACTCATGTTCTGATATTTCTGGAAACTCAAATTCTGAAGGATCCAACTCAGAGAGCATAATTTCAGGGGGAGCGTCAGAAAATGTTGATGGAGACAGCATGGATCATGGGGGAGCATCCAGTTCTAGAGATAACCTTCCATCTGCAAGGAAGTGGACTAAAGCACATACACCTGACTTAATTATTGGAAATCCTGATGCAAGTGTCAGAACTAGAACATCTACATCAAATGAATGTCTCTATCATTCTTTTCTTTCTCAAACTGAACCAAAGAAAGTGGAAGAAGCTCTTCAAGATGCTGATTGGGTGCAAGCACTGCAGGAAGAGTTAAATGAATTTAAAAGTAATAAAATCTTGACCCTAGTGCCAAGACCAAAGAATAGGTCTATTGTTGGTACAAAGTGGGTGTTCAGAAATAAAACTGACAGTGATGGCATAATTACAAGGAATAAAGCAAAACTGGTTGCAAAAGGATACTCTCAACAGGAGGGAATTGATTATGATGAAATATTTGCACCAGTTGCTAGATTGGAATCCATAAGGATATTTTTTGGCTTATGATACTCACAAGAAGTTTAAAGTCTTTCAAATGGATGTGAAAAGTACTTTTCTTAATAGAGAATTGGAAGAAGAGGTATATGTTGAACAACCTCCAGGCTTTGTAGATCCCAAATTTCCCAATCATGTATACAGGCTTAATAAAGCACTTTATGGCCTTAAGCAAGCTCCAAGAGCATGGTATGAGACTTTAGCTCAGTTTCTTCTGGAAAGTGGATTTAACAGAGGGACTATTGACAAAATACTGTTCTACCTCAACCATGGAAAGGACTTACTTTTGGTGCAAATATATGTTGATGATATCATTTTTGGTTTTACAAATGACAGACTTTGTAAGAAGTTTGCCAAGCTGATGCAGTCAAGATATCAAATGAGTATGATGGGAGAACTTGACTATTATCTGGGCCTTCAAGTCAAGCAGAATGAAGAAGGAACTTTTATTTGTCAATCTAAGTACACCAGAAATTTGTTGAAAAAGTTTGGAATGCAAGATTGTTCAAGTGCATCCACTCCTATGTCCACTGCAACAAAGTTGGATAAGGATACTGGTAAATCAGTAGATATTACTGATTACAGAGGTATGATTGGCTATCTTCTCTATCTAACTGCAAGTAGACCTGATATCATCTATGCTACCTGTCTTTGTGCAAGATTTCAAGCAGATCCAAGAGAACCTCACTTAACAGCTGTGAAAAGAATTTTCAAGTACCTTAAGGGTACAGCTGATCTGGGATTGTGGTATCCTAGAGAATCAGACTTTAAGCTAATAGGTTACTTAGATGCAGATTTTGCAGGATGCAAAATTGACAGGAAAAGCACAAGTGGAAGCTGCCAATTTCTTGGAGGCGGATTGGTTTTTTGGTTTAGCAAGAAACAGAAGTCAATTTCCACATCAACTGCAGAAGCAGAATACATTACTGCATGAAGCTGTTGTGCACAGATTCTTTGGATGAAGAATTAGTTACTGGATTATGGGTTAGAATTTTCTAAAATCCCTATTTACTGTGATAATCAAATTGCTATTGCTATGACAGGTAATCCAGTTCAACACTCAATGACAAAGCACATCAGCATAAGGTACCACTTCATACGGGAACATGTGGATGAAGGTACAGTGGAATTGCATTTTATTCCAACAGATCAACAACTAGCAGATATCTTCACAAAACTACTATGTGAAGCTACTTTTACAAGATTGTAAATGAACTTGGAATGGTTTCAGGTTCTTTCTCTAAATCTGCCTAGTTTATGTTCTGAAACATCAGACTTTATGATCAGTATTTACAGATATTACTATCTTTGTGTATTCAATGCTTAAATTGAAATTTGCTTAAGTGCTAATTGTTGTCTGATGTGAATTTCTAAACTCTGATAGTGATATGAATGTTTCTGTGACTATTATATCCAATGAGGATAACTATGCTAGATGCTGACCTAGTAGTCTTTAATATACTAAAGATCCCATGTTTGAAGTAATTACTTATGTGGAAATTTTTTAACACAAGCAAATTCTGATATTAAGCTTAGTTAAAGTTTACTTTGTGTATCTTATTACTAAGTCAAAAACTAGAATAGTGCTTCTTATCTGTTAAGTTCTGATGTTAGTAAATCTGATGGATGTACTAAGTGCTGATAAGCCTCACATATCAAAAGAAAAAGAAAAAGAAAAGAAATGAATATCAGGTACTCCTTTGAGATCTAGAATAAAAATGTGGAAGGGAAGACCCAAGTGCATTGCTGGTATTAAGTAATATGCATTACAAAAGCAAAAAAAAAAATTCTTGGTGACTTTTCACACTCTATGATTACTGGAGAAATACTCTGATAACAGCATAAATTCTGATAAACAGTCGTGACTAACTTACACTGAGAAGCCACTGTAAAAAGGAATTTCAAAAGATGCATAAAATGAGCACAAAACAGTTGAGGTGGACTCATGCATGAACTCATTCAATAGTAGGCTTCAGAATAATGACAGATTTTGAGCAAAGTTCTTAGTTATGCCTTATTTATAAGATGTACTGAAGTGAATCAGACTTTACTCTTTGTCTGATATTTAGCTTAATGCACACACTTACATCCCATATGATTGATAAAAATTACTATGGTGATAAATGTTATTTTAGATGAACAGTTTATGTGTCAGATTGCATAAATTCTGAGGACAAGTTCTGATGGAAGTTCTGATGATTAAGTTCTGATGAAACCATATCAGTATTTGTGTGAAGAATTACAGGAATAAACATTCACTTTTCGAGTTAAGGAGCCATATTCTGATGACTTTTAAATCCTGATAATAATCAAGTTCTGATGCTGATGTGGCAGTATTTATTTACTTGGTTTATTTTTGGTCATTACTTCAATGATCATAATTTTACAGAATATTGGTTTATGTGAGATAAAACGGTCATAATCATTATGGGTTAGTGGTTAACGTGTATGTTCTGAAAAACTGCATGTGCACGGTAATTATTGTTTATTTTACGTGCCCATTAACTCTTGTTCTAACCGTTTACTGACTGTTCACATGGTGCCAAGTGTAAAGTGTATCCCATGCTTCAAAAATACAACTGTTGAGTGGAGAGAGTATATATATGAGAGATAAAAGATCTTCTAATCTTTTACTTACTTTTCTATTCTAAATCTCTTTTATTTTCTCTCTCTCTCTCTCTCTCTCTCTCTCTCTCTCTCTTATTTTCTGAAGTTGTTTTTATCTCAGGACTTTTTACAAACACTTTGCAAACATACTCTTATTCACTTAATTTCTTACAGAGATGGCACCAAAAGACGTAATTTTCGATGGGGCTAAGTTGGTTCCTAATAACTTCTCCGCTATTCTTAGCAAGTCAAACAAGCCTTAATAACCTATGATCCAGTTAAATACACTGAACTATATCCTGATGTCCAACCATCATAACCTCATCCATCAGCACCTACCACCTCTACACAAACACCTCAAACTTCTCAACCGCCACCCTCAGCACCTACAGTGAAGCCTTCATCTTCAAGACCAAAGAGGACAAAGAATGTACCTCAGTCTCAGCAGAAGAAGAGGATAATTATTCTAAGAGATGAATCAGATACTGAAGAACAGGTTCAATCATTAGAACCTGTTGTTGTAGAAGCTGAGAAGGTTTCTTCTCAGAAAGATACTGTAACTGGGAGTTCTAGGCCCCTCAAAAGGCTTAGAAAGTTAAATTCTGATGATAAAGCTCCTACAGTGTCTCCACCTTTGAAGAAAATGAACAAGCAGAGAGCTCACAGGGACATAGTTGAGTCAGATTCAGAGGATGTAGTGGAAGCAGCTAAGGAAGGGGATCATGAATCTCTGATCTCAACAGAACCAATTGCTATTGAATCACTTCCTTCTGCACAACCAGAAACTGCTCAAGAAAGAATACCCACACCTCCTATGTAACCTATAGTTGATCCAGTACATACTGAAGAACCAGGTACAAGTGCTGAAATTGATATTCATAACTTGATTGTGCCTGAGGTTTTGTACTTGGAAGCTCCACCAATTCAACTCACTCCACAAACAACATCAATTTTGGATGTTGATCAGAACCTGGCTGCAGATCAGAATTTAGAGGATGATGTTGAAGCCTCTATAGCCTCACATACTGCTATTTTTTCATAGGATGCTGATACTGCAGGATCTACAAGTTCTGATGCTGCCAATGAAGAAATTACTGGTGAAGCTGCTACTAATTTAGATGCCGATGCAGCTGGTCCATCAGGACATGCACCTCAACAAACAGCTAATATAGCTGATATAATCAAGAAGTTTGTTAAGGAAGCACCAGTACCTTGGAGTGAAACTCCTAGAGGAAAGGAGTGGACTAAGGAATGGAACAAAGTTAGTTTTGTTCCTTATGAAAAGATTCTTACTGAGCATCTGGCAAAAGTTGATGAAATGCTGTTAAATGATGATTTCAAGGCACAACTGAGAGTTACTGCATTGAGTACTAGGCACCTTCAAGGTCTACACTCAACAACTCATGCCAAGGTGAACAAAACTCAAGAAACCTTGATCCAGCAAGATATGAATGTGAAACTTGAAAAGAACAGATTTTTCAATCCAGCCTTTGACAGAATTGCCTACATTGAGAAAACTCAGGAGAAGCAACAAACTCAGATTGATGAAATTCTAAAGAATCAAGCTTCTCATCAAAATCAACTCAATGAGATCCAATCCTCAGTGGAATTGCTTGTCTCTCTTCTTTTACCTGCTGATGCCAAAAAGGGGGAGAAAGTGATTAAGTCCAAATGCAAATCTACTCAAGCACTGAAGGGAAAGGATAATGAAAATGATGACCAGGGAAACTCTGATAAGGGTAGAGGTCAAAGTCAAGGAAAAGGATTTTCATCAAGTAAAGCTAGAATTACAAGTCAAGGAACAAGTTCTGATGATACTGGGAGAAGAATAAGTTCTGATACTGGTAAAAGGATAAGTTCTGGTAAATATTTGGAACTTGATGAAGAAATTTCAAAGGAGTTATTTCTTAAAGAAAATCCAGGAATGGACTTTGAGAGTCTAAAGGAAGAAGAAGCTAGACTCAAAGCAGAAGGTGTCAAGACAAAATCTAAAACTTTTGTTGTTGAATTTTTTTTTCCAAAGCCTAAGGGTATTGTGATAAAGGAAAGAACAAATTCCGAGGCAACCAAAGCCAAATCACAAGTGGAAATTGATCCAAGGTCCAAGGGCAAAGAAAAAGTTGATGAACCTGTAAAGGTTTATATGCCAGTCATGGATGAAGAAATAACTGAAAATGAAGAAGCTGTTAGTCTTACTCTGATTTCAAAGAAGATTTTTCAAACAACCTCTGACATGGCTCATATTGTTCAGAGTCAAGATGTAGTAAGTTATGATATGACAGTGAAGCAAGCAACCTCTGACATAGCTCAAGTTGGCTTGATATCGGAAGATAAGGAGAAGGAAACCTCTGACATTGCTCATGTTAAACCTTCAAAGATACTCATACCAGGATTCACCAAAGCTAAACAGACTCAACCTTTGAAGACTGCAACAAGTGGTTTTGAAGCAAGAGTTGTTACAGGAAAGAAAGCAAGAGATAAATCTGGATTAGGTAGTTCTGATAAAAGAAGAGTACATAACACTACCAATGATCCAACTTCCTTAAGTGAACCAGGTGTTGGAGCAACTCCTGAAAGATTGAATCGACTTGAATATGTACAAATGGTTTACCATACCTTTTTGAAAGAACATATCTTGTTATATGTTATGACAGATGGAAGGGTATACCATATCAGGCAGAATGCTATACCACTGACGTATTTTGAGGAACTGGAACATGTTCTATTCCTACTTCAAGTGAGAAACAGATTAACAGATAGTGCTGCAGGTTATTTAAAATCACAAATTCAAAGACAGAAGAAGAAGAAGCTTTACTCTGTAAAGTCTGACAGCACATCCTGTCCCAAGTACAGAGATCACAAATGTGATATTGTCGAAATGAAGCCTAACTCTGCTAAGATCATAACTACTTTTATGGGGTATAAGGCTGTGGAATTCAATTTAGAGTCTGACGAGGCATATCTGATCAGACTAGATCAGGAGATAAGAAAAGCTAAGATAAATGATCTCAGAGCAGCTATTTTTCAAAATGGTGAAGATACAGCTGAATTGATAAATGCTAAAAGGAGGATGGTCAATGAACTTGAATATGCTGAGAGATGTTTGTTGAAGAATTATCTCAGAACAACTCCTGATATCAAAGAGATCAGAAATTAAGCCAAGTCAAAGATCTACAACTGTTTAAATTCTGAAGTGTATACAGACTGAAGCTGTTATCAAACCTTAAGATGGTAAAGCTGAAAGGACTGTAAGTTGTAGTTATCTAGTCAAATTCTCATGCATTTGTACTTAATGTTTTTGACATCATCAAATATCTGTTGAACTTGTATATTATGCTAATTTATAAGTTGGGGGAGATTATTAGATATATTTGATAATGTCATGTGTAATATGATTTGTGTTTAGTTTTCAGATCTTAACTAACAGGACAAATCAGTACTTAACTGGAAATCAGCACTTATACTGAAGACATAACTTAAGATATCATAACTTAAGTTATCAGAAGATATTTATCAAGAGATAATATCAGGACTTAAGATGACTTTCAGATAAGGCAGGCGGCTGATTGAAAGGAAAGAAGATCAAGACAAATACAAGAAGAAATATGCATGAAGAAAGAATTCTATGAAGAATAGAATACTTGGAAAAAAAGATAACTAGTTGATATATTTTAGGAAGTAGAATTATATTCCATATCAATTAGAACATTATCTTGTAACTGTGTAGTATATAAACACAGGCATAGGATTTACACAGTTCCATATTGTAACAGAGTTTATTGTGTTGAATAAAATCTATTTTCTGTTACTTGAGTTCTTATATTCGATTTGATTATAGTAAACAATGTATTCAACCCCCTTCTACAGTGTGTGTGACCTAACACTTAATATCAAGCATTGTGGCTTCTGGAAGCTTAGAGTCCATTTTGTCAGAAATAGCCTTCTTCATCTCATCAATATCTCCTTTGATGGTGTTGACATCTCTAACATGTTGGAATCCTTGAATTTGTTGTAGTTGCAGAGAAGCAAGATGTGCTTGAAGGAGCTTCTTGGTGTTGGCATTTGTAGTGGTTTGAAGAGCAGAATTTGTCTGATTTATGAGTTGGATCAGGGTTGTCTTGAAATAGTGTTCATTACAATGTTTTGAAAATGCCCATGATGGCATGCCTGATCTTGAACTGGAACCTACTTCTCCCCCTATGTCCAATGGCTCTTCTTCACTATCTTCACCTTCATCTCCAAAGAAATCTGCTGAACCACCAGTCTCATAATCAACATCACCAGCTGTAGAGGGCAAATTTGTGATGGAATCCTTAGCTCTTAGCATTGACTAAGTGGTATGCACCAAATTGAACATCCTTTCTGCATTGTCATTGCCCTGTTCAGCTAGAAGTTGATAAGCTGGAACAGGGTGAGTAAATGCCTCAGCATCAAGGGAGGTGAAATCTATAACAGCTTGAGTTTGCTGAGATAGTCCCTCCCTGTCTGCATCCTGGATATTCATTAACTCACTAGCAATGACATCCATCCTTATAGCTCATGTACCTGTATTTCTCTCTTGTTCTCTCTTTTGTTGCATCAGGGTCTCACCCTGGCTCCCCACCCTCACACCCTCACCTTCACCATCTAAGGTGGGACTCATCTCACTCTCTTTTGCCAATCCTGAAGAAATGGATTGCATATTTTCACTCTTTTCCTCTCCTTTTTCCTGGGAGCAACCCAGACTCTCACTCATAACACTCTCTTCCCTCAATCCTAAGAATGACTGTACAACCACTAGGTCTTCTGCACTAGAGATAAAAGATGAAATTTGAAGTTGTGCAGAGACACGGCGGATGAGGAATATCCATCGGGTAAGCAATTTGACTATCCGACGGATAAATGCTGTTAAGCTTATCCGTCGGGATACAATCACTACTCGACGGATGAGCAATATCCATCGAGAGAGTAGAAATGAATGAACTTGGAATTGAAACTATTGTGGACTCTGTGTTGATTGATGAGATTTTGGGCACAGATGTTTCAACAGTTCCTGAAAGAATTGGCAAGTGAGCCAACAAATCATCCAAAAGATGATGCTCACTTGCACTACATTTTGACTTCCCAACAAAGTTAAAGAAGGGGAATCGGGAATTGATGTGTTGATCATATCCACATCCAGAGAGTTTGTGGGAGAATTTGGTGTTTGAGGTGCTTCTATAACTAATGATTTTGGCTGTGACTCCACATTTATTGGAGCCACATCAAGCTGAATTTGTGAAGGTGCAGTGACTGTGTCTTTAGCACCAGTTTGTACAGTGTGTGAACCCTGTGCATGCCCAAGGGTTTTTGATTTCTTCTTTCTAGCATAAGTTTGGGGTGAGCTAGTGTCCCTTACCCTTTTGTTATGTGCTCTTGGCTGAGATCTTTGTTCAATAGCCACATCCTTTTGGGAGGATGCAACTAGAAATGAGCTTTTGTCCTTATTAATTACTGCAGTTTGTTGGGAAACTATATTGTGGCTAGGCTGGGAACCACTCAACTCTCCATCCTTATTCTTAGGGTTTCTTTTATGTTCACCCTATCCCTCACCTATCTTTCCCACCTTCACACTCCCCTCTTTGGGTTTGGTGGATTTTACAACTGGCATCTTTTGAGAGATACCAGAGGGGGCTTTCTTTGATTTGGATTTTGAAATTTTTGATGATTTAGTAGCTTAGGTAGGCAACTATTGGGTCATTGACACAGTTGCCATAGCTACACTAGAATTCAAAGAAATCTGTGAGGTTGGAAGAGTAGGGACAGATGAACTTACCTCACTTACCCGAGGTGCTTCCATTACAGGAAAATGAAAGAGCGACACCTCCTTGTGATGGTTTGCCCTGTTTAAATCTGCAATAATTCTTCTCTCTTGAACCCAACAATCTAATTTGTTATTTGGGTTCTCAAGCACAATATCCTCAGAGAGGTGGTTAGCTAGCATCATGAAAAATCTAGCATAATAAACATTTTTACCCCTCTTGTTTAACTCTCCTAATTTAAACCCCAACTCAAACAAAACAAGATCACTAAAATTAAAGAACTTATCTGTAACTAGCATGTAAAGCATGTTAAGCATGGAAATATTGATAGAATCAAAATTACTAATTTTACCAGAAAAGACCTTGGTCACTACATCACACATGAAACTCCATTCCTTCCTAAGACCCAATATCCTAATGTCACTTAACTTAGAAGTAGAGAGTGCTTAGTTCATGGAATTAAGCATATTAACTATATCAGTGTCTGTGTGTGGTGAAGTCACAGTATTATCAGGAATCTTGAAACATGCTTTGATAACATCACTATTAATACAAAATTCCTTACCTTTAATGGTGAGTGTGATGGTCTTATCTGTCGAGTTGTATGAAGCAGTAGTCCACATCTCTTCAACAACCTCACAGAAGATGGTGGGTGATTCTAGCATTGCATAGTTGAGTTTGTAGTTCTTCACAAAATCCATCATTTTGTGATAGTCACTTGAAAGTTGAATCCCCTTGTTCACTAGAGATGTGAAGTTGTTCTTCTCATAGATGTATCCAGTTTGTGACATGATCTTGACTACTGGTGCCATTGCTTGAAAAGGTGGATTCATCTAGTGGCTTGGTAAATATATTCGCAAACTGCTTTTCACTTGGAACAAAATGTAGTACCACAATACCATTCATTACATGTTCCCTTATGAAGTGGTACTTTTATCTATGTGCTTTGTTCTTGAATGTTGCACTGGATTTTCTGTGATGGCAATTGCACTTGTGTTATCACAGAAAATAGGAATCCTTTCAACTTGCAAACTATAGTCTAGCAATTGATTTTTCATCCACAAAATCTGTGCACAGCAACTGCCAGCAGCAATATATCCAGCTTCAGCTGTAGAAGTAGAAACTGAATTTTGCTTTTTACTGAACCAGGACACAAGCTTGTTTCCTAGAAATTGACAGGTTCCTGTTGTACTTTTTCTATCAATTCTACAACCTGCATAATCTGTATCTGGATAACCAGTTGGATCAAAACCAGAATCTCTAGGGTACCAAATGCCAAGTTTTAGTGTTCCCTTGAGATATCTAAAAATTATCTTGATAGCTACTAAGTGAGATTCTCTAGGATCAGCCTGAAATCTAGCACACAAACATGTAGCAAATATTATATCTGGCCTACTAGCTGTTAAGTACAGAAGTGAGCCAACCATGCCCCTATAACTTGAAATATCCACAGTCTTTTCAGTAGTGTTTAATTCAAGCTTAGTTGCAGTTGCCATGGGAGTTTTTGCAGATGTGCAATTCATTAGATCAAACTTCTTTAAAAGATCAAAAATGTATTTAATTTGACTAATGAATATTCCATCACTAACTTGCTTAACTTGCAAACCAAGAAAGTAAGTTAGTTCTCCCGTCATACTCATTTCATACTTACTCTGCATCAATTTGGCAAACTTTTTGCAAAGTTTTTCATCTTTAGAGACAAAAATAACGTCATCTACATAAATTTGAACAAGTATACTAGAGCCATTAACATTTCTAAAGAATAAAGTTTTATCTACAGTACCTCTTGTGAAGTGATTTTTCAAAAAAAACTTTGATAAAGTGTCATACCAGGCTCTAGGTGCTTGCTTCAGTCCATAAAGTGCTTTCAAAAGATAGTAGACATATTCTGGAAAATTTGGATCTTCAAAATCAGGATCCAACAAAGCTTCTTCTACCTTCTTTGGTTCTTCCTTAGAAAGAAAGTTGTTGTATAGATATTCTTCTTGAGTTGCTCTCCTTGTTTGAACTCTAGAAGATACATCACCAATGATGAGCTGAAAGGGGTGATCCTTTGTCCATTTTCTTTGTTGAGGTAGATTAGCTCTAGATGAAGAGGTCTCATTGTTGTCTTGATGTGTGATTGAGTTTTGATTGTTAGAAACTCTCCCTGAGTTAATGGATCTTTGATTTGAGAAAGGATAGCTTTCTGTAAGTGATCTATCCTGACTCCCAGCTTCTTTTGATAACCCGACGGATGGTGAATTTTGAGTACCGACGGATGAGGCTGTTGTTTCCCGACGGATAAAGCAGATTGTCTCCCGACGGATGAAGCATTTTGTAACCCGACAGATGCTGAATTTTGTGCTTCATTGGTAGTGGATTTTTCTACATTATCCTTTGATACTGTTTCTTGATCACTTTCATCATCACTGTCATCACTAACCATCTCCACATTGTCAAATTTGAGGCTCTCATGGTAATCTCCATCTTGAAGTCCTTCAATCTTTTTATCATCAAACACAACATGTATTGATTCCATAACAATGTTGGTTCTTAGATTATAGACTCTATATGCTTTACCAACAGCATATCCAACAAAAATTCCTTCATCTGCTTTAGCATCAAACTTCCCATTCTGATCAGTATGATTTCTCAAGATATAACATTTACAGCCAAAGACATGAAGAAAATTTAGAGTTGGCTTCTTGTTCTTGAACAATTGATAGGGAGTCATGCATTTTGCTTGATTAATAAGAGAAATATTCTGAGTGTAACATGCAATATTTACAGCTTCAGCCCAGAAATATGTTGGTAATTTAGATTCTTCAAGCATTGTCCTGGCAGCTGCAATAAGTGATATGTTCTTCCTTTCTACCATTCCATTTTCTTGTGGGGTTCTTGCTGCTGAAAACTCATGCAAAATCCCATATTATTCACAAAATGCTCTCATGACAGAGTTCTTGAACTCATTTCCATTGTCACTCCTGATTCTTCTAACTTTGAAATCAGGATGATTATTGACTTGCCTTATGTGATTGATGATGATTTCATTAGCCTCATATTTAGACTTTAGGAAATATGTCTAAGAGAACTTTGAGAAATCATCTACAATTACTAGGCAAAATCTTTTCCTTGAGATGGACAACACATTGACTGGTCAAAACAAATCCATGTGTAGCAGTTGCAAAGGTTCTTCAATTGTTGAATCAAGCTTCTTCCTGAATGATGCTTTGATCTGCTTTCCTTTTTGGCAGGCATCACACAATCCATCCTTAGAAAACTCCACTTGAGGAATGCCTCTAACCAGTTCTTTCTTTACTAGTTCATTCATGGTCTTGAAGTTTAGATGGGATAGCTTCTTGTACCATAACCAACTTTCATCCTGACTTGCTTTGCTGAGAAGACAAGTAACAGATTCTGCATTTGATGAGTTAAAGTCAGCTAGATACACATTTCCTTTTCTCACACCAGTGAAAACACTTTTTTGCTCCTCTTGTTAGTCACAACACAGGCTTCTGAGTTGAAGCTTACTGAGTTGCCTTTATCAGAAAGCTGGCTGATACTCAACACATTGTGCTTGAGACCATCCACTAAGGCAACCTCTTCAATCATGACATTGTCTTTTAAATTCAAGCCATATCCCACAGTATAACCCTTGCTGTCATCTCCAAAAGTAATACTTGGGCCAGCTCTCTCCTTGAACTCTGTGAGTAGGGTAGAATCACCAGTCATGTGTCTTGAACAACCACTATCTAAGTACTATAGATTCTTTTTGTTTCCCTGCACACATCAAAATCAAATCAAGTTGATTTTGGTACCCAAGTTTCCTTGGGTCCTGCCTTGTTAGCTTTCTTTTTCTGTTTCTTAGGTTTGATCTCATTTGACTTGGGGATATCAGATTCATCCTTAGTCATTTGAGTTGGACCTTTAAAACCATTCATTACAGCAGAATTATCATGCATATTTTGATTAACAGAGAATGGCATGCTATTAGTAAACATGTTATTCCAGTAAGGCATGCTAAATGGCATTTATGGCATACTAAATGCAGCATAATAAGGATTAGGTGCAAATGGCATATTAGCAAACTGTGCATTCATATTCTGTGTAGACATAGCATTCATAGGCATAGAAGGCATGGCATTCATGTTGGGAAAATGAGGTGGCACAGATATGGAAGTAGGCATGACAGTTTTTCAATTAACAGACAAATGATTTACACTACCACACTTGACACGGATTTTTTTAGGAGCATATTTATCGGGTGTGTAGTTGTTGTGCTTGTTAATTCCTACTTTACCATTTCTATTGTTTTTCTTTTTAGCCTCTATTTTAACCTCAATCTTTTAAAGTTTGTCACTCAATTGCTTGACAGTCATATGACCAACATTAGCCTTCTTCTCCTTCTTCACTTGACTAGATTCTCCTGGAACAAAGTTCTTGGAAACTGATCCATATTTTTCATTTAACTTGACAAGCTTGGCTTTACTCACATGCTTGCTCACAGTCGACGGATGAGGATTTATATCACTCGACGGATAACCCTTTTTGTTATCCGACGGATGACCCTCATCATCCGTCGAGTCTACATCTGTTAGCAATCCTTCCACCAAATTGGATTCCAGCTTCTCCTTGTTCTTCTTCCAGGCTGCATCACAAAAGGACTCAATCCCTTGAACTTTGGTGATTTGAGCATGAACATCTCTAGATATTTTCCATGTCTTAATCACCTCCTGTTCTCGTTCAAGCTGCTTCTTCAAGATCTCTTCTTTCTTCAAGGACTCGGTTAATTCATCCTTAGCAATTTTACACTAAATTCTTAATTTTTCAAATTCAATGAACTGAGACTCTAGCACATTATTCCTCTCACTTAAAAACAAATTATTTTCTTTGATTTTAGCATTTTTCTTAGTAAGAGACTTAAGTGTAACACACAAATGATATAATTCTGTAGACATGTCATTTATTGTATCATTACACTCAGCTTTAGATAAATGTGCAAGGTTAGTGGTGATTACCTGATTGCTTGAAGAACTTGTCTCTGTTTCATCAGACTTGGCCATTAGGGCTAGATTGACATAGCTGACATCTTCATCCTCATCCAGACCATCTGCTGCCCAGTCATTTTCTTGTGTAATGAAAGCCCTTTCCTTTTGTTTGAGCAACTCAAATTATTTCTGTTTATAATCCACAGGCTCAAACTTCTTTTTGCTGGAATCTGACTTTCTACACTCACTGGCAAAGTGCCCTGCCAAGCCACATTTGAAACACTTGAATTTTGATTTATCCACCATGTTTCTATTTGGCTTAGCTGCTCCAAAGTTCTTCTTGAACTTGAGCTTGGAAAATCTTCTGGAAAGAAATGCTAGATGTTCATCAATATCTTCCATGTCATCTTGGCTCAAAGAATCTTCATTTTCTGCTATCATCCCCTTGCCCTTATTTTCACAGACCTTTGAAGTTGATTCAACAGCTTCCATCTTCATCTCCTTCTCTTTCTCTAACTCAGCAACAAGTGTAATGGACCCTCCTTTCTTCTTTCCTCTCTCCATCCTCTCATCTTGCTCTATTTCAAGCTCATAAGTGTTCAGGATGCCATACAGTCTCTCCAAAGTAAACTCCTTATAATCTTGAGAGTTTCTCAATGAAACTGTCATTAGTTTCCATTCCTTTGGAAGAGATCTAAGGAACTTCAGATTGGAGTCTTTTGTCTGATAGACCCTTCCATGCAACTTCAGAGCATTTAGTAGTTTTTGAAACCTACTAAAAATGTCAGTGAGAGACTCACTTTCTTCACTATGAAAATGCTCATATTGCTGAATCAGTAGCTGCATCTTGTTTTCTCTAACTTGCTCAGTGCCATAACAGATAATCTGTATTGTATCCCAAACTTCCTTGGCAGTTTTGCAATTGATGATGTTGTCAAACATGTCACCATCAACTCCATTGAACAGAATGTTCATGGCCTTCTTATCTTTCCTGGCTTGTTCAATATCAGGATCAGACCATTCATGCCTTGGTTTGGGGACAGATGGCTCATTTCCAGTTGCAGCTCTCATTGGTACATGAGGGCCTCTTTCTATGCAATCTACATAGGCTTCATCTTGAGAAAGTAAATGAAGATGCATCTTTACCTTCCAATGATGGTAATTATCTTTATCCAGAAAAAGAATCTTGACTCCAACATCCTTCTTGTTCATCTTGCTATTTTGTTGTGATCTTTAAACTCTTTGTTTATCAAGAGCTTGCTCTGATACCAATTGTTAGTCCTTAACAATGCAACAAGAATTACAGAAGGGGGGTTGAATGGAATTCTTGAAACTTTTTCAAAAATAAAAAGTGTTCTAACTTAAATATATATATATCAGCGTGAATTGATTTGCAGAGTGTAGAATAATAACTTGAAATGAATCAAAACACAAGTAATTAAAAACAAAAGTCTTTAAAAACTTTCTGGTGGATTTGAATATATCCACCAGAGATATATAATATATCAAGAGAACTCTATGTAGCAATTAGCTCACAGCTGCTTACAAATTTTAACAACTAAGATTGCAGAGAAATGCTAAGAATACAGCTTACAAATATTTCTCTCTTGGTTGCTTAGTTAGTTGTTCTATTTGATACTTCTTGGTTTATATAACACCAAGATTATAAAGTAATAAGACATGATAATAAAACAAAAACTATCAAGTCTAATACTATGCTACTTCATTACTCTTTTCCAGCATCTTTGAATATCTTCATAATAGCATGGAAATGGCAATGCTTCTTTGTTCTCTAAAACCCAGTTGAATAGGCTTCCACATTCCATTTGCATACACTCGACGCATGTGACTGTGTTGTCACTGTCAACAGATGTTTGAATTCTTTATCCGTCGGGTTCATGATCATCCGTCGGGTTGCCTAGTTGATCATCCGTCGAGTGGCATTGTTGCTTATCCGTCGGGTAGCAATCTGGCACTTGACTTCATTTCATTTATGCAGAATTATAAGACATCATCTATGTACAATTAATCAACCTATTCTGCATATCTAGTTAAAGTCAACATGACTTGAGTGCTACTTACAGAATCTAAACAATGTGTATGTAGAAATATGCTACATACTTATTGTTACACAAGCTACTCACTCGATGGATAATAAATCATCATCCGTCGGGACTATATTGAGTCATCCGTCGGGACTATAATCCTTATCCGTCGAGTGCTACATTTTTCACTAAGTAAAATCTACTAAGGTATTTTGTTAATGAAATCATCAAGTTCACAACATATCCACAACATAGTTCATCCATAAATTGAAATGGAAATATGAAATGGGAAGGAAATTCATGAAACCGATACAACATAAAAAAGAAGAAAAACATTTAAGTCAATTTTTTTTCATCAGGCATGTAATCATCGGAAATGTAATCCTCATTTTATAATAATCTGTGTTGTCCCACTTCCGTAAGCTCTCTATCAGAAGCATGAACTGAATATTGTGCTAGTTCAAACATATAATAACGACTCCTACGCAATAATATTCGGTTATTTTCCCTCCGAATACGAGTCACAGCTTTAACCACTTTTCGCCTAAATTTAGACCAATGAAGATTTTCCTCAGGGCGAGGATATATAGATAGGGAACGACGAAGCGGAACCCATACACTTATCGCAATCAGATCATGTATAAGATTTTCAGATTCTTCACGTCGAAATGCCCATTCTCGGTGTACACCAGCAAAGTACTCCACTGGATCGCTTACCTTAAGACTATGATAATCGTCATCTTTTTCTCGTAGCAACCATTTGTGATCCGATGACATCGTAGTACTGTTTGGATGAAATATGTGTGAGGGTGTAAAATTTATATAGTGCAAATAGTAGTTGGGTGATAATGAAAAGTTAATAAGCCTAACAGTTGTGGATAAGAAAAGTAATGAAGATGTACAGGCTGTTAATTTTTTTGATGTACGTGTCATTATTGCCAACCATGTGAAATGTGACAAGTCATATAATTTTTTGAAAGCAGTATGAAAATAATTCATAGACCCTTATCAGCAAATGAGTTAGGTATCCCGTGAGTACACAGTAGAAACAACATGTGGAAGGACACATGAAAAATAACAATGACAAGTCAAATCATATAAATGAAATACAGAGGAAAATATAACTATTTGATAAAAGTTTTCACTTTTTGCAGATGAAATGAAATAAGTCATTACATTTACATGTATCAATGTCAAGTCATTTTATGTTTATATGATATACAGATGAAATCCTGATATTAGGCAAGAAGTCACATGTAAACTTATCCCATTAATATCTTGAATCTCCTATTACAACCACATGTTTGGCTTATAAATATATCATTCTATGTAACCCAAAACCCCAACAATCTCTCATATTGAAGCAAAATTTTAGAAATAGGTAAGGGGAAAAGAATTGCAACCTCTACAACATTGTTCTCAGGTATGCATCCAAAGAAGCAAAATGAAGTTTCTAAGAAGAAATTGATTGAAGAAGAAAAGGCTAAGAAGCGAGCCGCGTACGACCAAGAGGATTTCATGAGAAAGATGCGAATGATGAAGGCTAGAGAAGAGAGAAAGGGTAAAGACTAGGTCCCAAATCATGATGAGTTCTATGGATTTGGACTGATGAACTTTCAATTGATAGACGCCTTCATAAAAGAATCAGATAAACTTGAGAAGTTTTATAAAGACTGTTTCATTACTAAGGAGGAATTTGTTCGTGGGAAGGAAGGACTCCATGATAAGTACTATCGAATGCAGGGGGGATGATTGAAAGAGAAGATGATGAAATAGCACCATATGTTGCAGCTACAGAAAAGGATCAGGAATTAAGGTAAATCGAGGATGCCAAGAAATGCGAGGAAGAGGAGGTTGCCAAGAAACTCGAGGAAGAGGAGATTTCTTGAAGGGAAGATATAGGGGAAAGCTGCTTATTGCTATGGGTGTAAATTTGAACAACCACCCTTTTCCTCTTTGCTATTGATTGTTGATGAGGAGACGTACAAGAACTGGTCTTGGTTTTTGTAACGTATTCGGAGACATTTTTGCCGCCAAAAGGTCGGCGTGTGCATCATATCCTATCGTGCAACTAATATTATCTCTGCAATACAATACCTTCAAAACGGATTTGCTGAGCCATTAGGAATCCATAGGTTCTGTCTACTCCATGTCAAAAGAAACTTTTGTCATCATCACCCTGGTGGTGAACTAAAAAAATTGATGTGGAAAGCTGGAACAACCATGAAAGTCTCGAAACATGACACATACATGCCAAGAATTGGTGAAATCCCCCCACCCCGCCCTGGACTATCTTGCCAGAATACCCGTGGAGATGTGGATACTTTCCCTCGATACTAGTGTTCGCTATGGTCAAACAACCACAAACATGTCTGAGGGTTTCAACAACAACATAAGAAGGGCTCATTTCCTTCCGGTAACAGCGATGATGGAGTACCTCATCTACAAGGCGGTCACAATTATTGACATACATTGAAATATAGTGGATGACGGTCTATAACAGGGTCAACAGTTATGTGCATGTTCAGCCGCTATGTTAGCAAAAATTCAAAGAAAGGCAACAGGACATATGGTTATTACTTTTCACCGTGTACGTGGGATCTTGAAAATAGTTACATATCAGTACACAACTGTTAAGGGAAAGGTAAATGGAGTGTTAAGTGGAATTTATATCCACTTAGAATGCTTCATTAAATCTTGAATTGTTTTATACTCGAGTTGTTTGTGTTTTTGATACATTTTTGTAGTGTTTTGCATTTCAGGGCATAGATGAAAGAAGAAGGAGATTTAGCATTGTTTTGGTGCTAAATTGGTGTTAGGAAGGTGCCTCGGATGATTGCTTGTTGATCACCATCAAAAACCAGCAAATAAAACAGAAGTCATAAGTTTTTTCAATAGCTTAGCGCGCCCGCGCTATGTTAGCGCGCGCCCGCGCCGGTTGGGCAGAAGTACAGCGCGTCCGCGCTGGGATAGCGCGCGCCCGCGCCAGGTCGATTCTGAGGATTCCTAATTCAATTAGAAGATTGAATTTTTGGACTTCTATTCTGAATGGGCTGCTATATAAAGGCCTTCTAAAGACGTTTTTAATAACAGAGACTAAGGAGAAGACGACGAGAAGACCTAGGAGCACAAATACAACGAAGGAGAAGAAGAACTTATTTTACTTGTGATTCTTTGATTGAGTTGTAATCTTGGATGTTAGTTTTCTTGTTTGTTCAATCTATTACTCTTGTTTACGTACTTTGATTATTTATTCAGTTTATAAAGACTTAGTTTATTATACCATGCTTTCATCGGAACCCACGGTGATGATGAGTTCGGTGATGAACTAATCGTTATCTTGGGGTTCTAACGGATTTACTTATGGATTTTAATAGTTAATTTGTTTCAATATCTTAGTGTGTGGTGATTGTATGATATCCTAGTATTGGTTGTGCTTATTCGTCTTATGAGCGTCGCGAACTTATAAGATAGCGTGTTAATCTCTATTAAACCTCAATTCTCTTAGTTTAAGTTAGATAGTATAATCTCTTAGTTATAAACAACCCAACTTGTTATTTGTCTTAGCATTGAACGATAGCCATATCATTATTACATAAGTGCATAAATTAAACTTAACCTAAACCAGTCTCTGTGGGAATGAACTAGAAAGAATTCTATATTACTTGCGAAAGCGTATACTTGCGTGAATATTAGCGCGTGTTTTTGTCATAACAGGGAGGTAAAACCCAGGTCGTCAACCTCAATGACCATACGTGCACTTGTGGAAAATGGGCGACCTGTCATATGATGTGCTCTCACGCAATGGCTGGTTGTATAAGACATCGATTGAGTTGGGATCATTTCATTAAAAATTGCCATAAGAACCAGACAGTGGAGAACTTGTATCGACCAATGATTTATCCGTTGCAACCAACTGAATACTGGAATAAATTACCACTATCTTGGCAGGGCTATGGAAAGTTATGCCGGATGAGTCATTAAAAAAACTTAAGAAAAAATGTGAAGATAAGGGCCAATCGGTGTGGATCCGAACGGAATGTAGTGTATGCAACCAAGAAGGTCACACCAAGCGTAGCAAGAAATTCCCAGGGCACCTACACTTAACAACGTGAACTTGTAGTTGCTCGTTTTTTAGCATTATTGAATTTTCTTGTCGTACTTCTCACCAATTATCTTTCACTTTACATGTTATAGAACAATTGTCATTTGTATTATTTAAGTATTCTATCATGCTATTTCGAACATTACATGTAAAAGTTTATTTACTGTGTTGTACATTCGAGCTTACAAATGTGGAACTACTATCAGTTATATCCCATTCTAAACAAACATTTCAATTAGGCCTTCACATTATTACTAAAATTATACAACAAACATCACATGATTACTTAAAAATCAACAAGGTTAACAATATATTGATCCTCATCACTTCCTGCACTCTCCACAACTTCATCCTCTTTTTCATTCTCATCTTCTCCAACTTCACGCCAGGCCTCATGCCCTTCAACATACCATGCAATTTCACTATTTTCGCTTTCAATCAGGTTGATTTCCATTTTGTCGTATTTTTTATACACTTTATCGATCTAACAGATGCGTTCTTCCTCCGTGCGGGACCGATCATTATAAGCCTTTAGAATATTTTCTTTATTAGCTTTTATCACACCCAAAATATTTTGATTCAACTTCTTCTTCATCTTTTTGGCGCTCTCAACTTCTTTTATTTCCTTTCCGCGATCGATACATTCTGTGATACTGAGCTGACGCCAGATGGACTTAGATGTGCTAGAAGATGCTCTTTTTTTACCCTTATCCATTTTATGATTTTCGATTGCAAGTAAGGAGACATTTATAGGGCAACATAACAATTACGTGACAATGGATTCGTACAATACTTCATAATAAATTTATCATACACACTCACACATTATCTGAATAGTCACATCATTCCGAAATTTATCATAATTATTTCAAAATCTCAAAATAATAAAGTACAATATCAAAATACAATATTTGAATATATTGTATGAAAAATGATATAACGCATTGTATTATCTATTATATTCTGAACCTCACTTCATATGTTTATTACTTATCATCGGACAAGTAGTAATCAAAAACATTGTCGGGACTCTTAGCGAAATGATGATACATTCTTGCGCTGTGATGGTCGTCATCTTCAACAAACTCCCTACATTTAATTTGTAGATTCATCCAGTTTAAACGCATTCTCATTCGATTCTCTTCCTCTCTTGCACGAAATGAAGCTAGTTCCAGTTGTTGAGGGGTGTCTCGCTGCATGTGTATGGCGCGTTATTTAGTTATTCACACTTCATGCTCTTGACATTGGGCTACACATCTTTGCAAACACCCTACACGCCATTCCCACTCCATATGCATCGTGATTACTGAACCTCTTGAGTAACGTAAATTCAGATCCATTGAATACCTAAAATCATCATCAGAAAACCATTTCCGACCAGTAGCTCGAATAATATCACCAGGAGTGGAACTCATTTCTATTCAATTAATTTATAACATCAACTTCTGAACAACATCCTATTTAGATAATAAACAGAGATGAACGACCACTTCATTTTATCTATTTTTTAGTATAAAGTAATTATTGTATTGTCAAATCAAAAACTATTGTACCTCACAAATGAAGTAGACATGCCTGTAACATTCACGTGCTACTTAATTTTCATACTGCTTTCATACAGATATAATTGATTTGTCAAATTATACAGTTTTTATAACTTTTACTGCATTTGACAAGACTACTCATTTACTTTGTTGCTTTCTGCATGTGGCTACCTAGCAGTGGCATGCCCTTACAAATTTGCAGTCGCAAACTGACATTGATACAAGTAACTTTATTTAATTTCATATGTAAAAAGTGAAAACTTTTATCAAAGAGTTATCTTTTCCTCTTTATTTTATTTATATGATTTCACTTGTCGTTATTGTTTTTCGTGTCTCCTTTTACTTGAACCTTTTCAGTATTTGTCTCAAAATTATTGAAAATTCTTGCATGTGCCTTATACCTAACTCATTTACTGATAAGGGTCTATAAATTAAAACCTACACGACCATAAGTCATATTGCATTTCTTTTGCAATTGCATAAGTTACAAACCATTTATATTATATTTCAATTGGTTCTGTACAGTACACATCACTAAGAAACCTTCGGCCTGTAAGTCAAATATAGTGGAGAATAAAAGTTCAAGTATCACGATAATGGGATGACTATAGCAATAACAACGTAGCATATCGAGGTTTGTAAATGATACTTGTTGATGAATATGTAAGATGCTTTAAAAACTTAATCTTGTCAATCACAAAATTCATTTATATGGTTCTCATAAATCTATTCATGGGTCTGTACATCACAACCGTATGCGTGCATGGATACCGTTTGGGGAGGTAAGTTGTTTTCATGGTCGAATTGTCGAAGGTCAAACTTATGATATTTCAAATTTTCTTGTGATATTCTACGAGGGCAATTATAAATGTGTCGAAGGGGACATGCACATTCGCATTTGTTATTTAACTCAAATTATTGAAGTTCCTGACACTTATGAAGATGTATTTGACTTTGTTGATCTTTCAATAATTGATGAGGTTCACTTCCAAAATGATCACTGCGTTGGTAATCATTGTAATCCATTTTCATTGAACCTTTTCGTATTACATTTCGTTATATATTAATATTTTTTTCTTTTCTGGGTTGTAGATGTGGTTGGATTAATTGTTGACCGAGGAAATGTATAACATGTTATAAATGCAAAAAATGTACGTCAAAGGTATTTGAAAATGGTTATTGGTGATGAAATGTAAGAAAAACTAGTTAAATTCATCATAGTGCAAATATTTTTCAAAATATGTATTCTATTTCCTCAAAATTGCTACTATATTGCATTAACAAAGTTAAAGTTGTCTTTTCAGAAGCAAATGTTGTACCAGTTAATAGGGAGTTGAACTTCGTTGCTCTGCAACGTCTACACCCATATACCATCACCATTTCTGGATGCAAAATGAACCTTGATACTGATACAAGCGAGAATTGGCTGACCGATGCACCTTCAACCAGGTTTTATGTTAATCGTCAGGGTGCGGAAGACAATGAGTTACTTTGTAGATTTAGGGTTAACAATACATCTCTTATGTGAACACGATGTATTGGTGACCCATGATCATGGTGATGTTGAACCTCGATCGCAGCATGTTGACGAGAATCATTGTGTTCTGATTTGACGTCATGCAAATTTTCATTTCGTATTATGTATCTGCATTATTTTTCTTTTTGGATTTATGCATTCTAAATCTATATTAGTTTTATCTTTCTTTATTGTACTGTTATTATGATTAATAGTTGTGTGTCGAAATACTGTTTTGTATTAGTTCTTTCTTACTTTATCATGAATTTATACTATCATTTTTGGATAGTCAAAACTCATAAATTGTCAATTTATTTATTTTTAAAAATATAAAGTAATCAAAGTATTACAAAAGTACTATTACACGGAAAGAAGTTTTTTTAAAAAAAAAAATTTGCAACTACTTTTGAAAAACCCGTGAAATTGTGTCTTCATCAAAAAAATGAGCACTCGACTCGTAAGACACCCTTTTTGAAAATACTAAAGTTATATATATACTGTTTTTTTAAATAAAAAATACGTACTAAAAATAGGTTTATATCACTGTCCAACAAAAAAAATTAGACCAAAATAATTTTTACTTAATTTAATAATTTAATATAAGAGGTGAAAATATACCCTTCAACATTATTTTTTATCTATTCAAAAAAATGCACAAGGCACAAACAAACGGAGGGGAGGGGAGGGGAAGGGAAAAAAAATAAAATAAAAAATTAAAATACCCCAAAATGCCACTACTTATGGGTGTTCTGTGTCATTCTTGTCGTGTGCCAAAAAAATGAACTATTTATTCGAAAGTACTGAAAAGGGAACGATCCCAAATTTGACTAAATGTTACTGAGTTTAGTACCAGGCTATTAAATTTCCATCCGGCCGACCTGAAAGCTACCCAACACTTCAGTTCGCTACAAAAACTGACAAAATCACAACAGAAACAAACGATGAAGCTGCCTCCAAACTAAAACTTGGCACTAATATTAGTGGCACACATTTGGCGAATCTGACAACATACACGACCGCTGTCATGTTTTAGTCAAAACTCATCACAGATTTAGTTTCTCCATTTCTTTCATTTATATTTGAAAAAATAAGCTAGTCGAAAATTCTTTATGATCAAATTCCTTTCTACCAATCCATTAATACTAAACCATTGTTCTTGCAACACATGTATGTGTATACTTCATTAGCTTTAAATTTGTCAAGTATTGATCCGTATTGAAAATTATGGTGTTATTGCCAATGATGGGCATTATGGATGAGTTGAACTCGCGTAAGATTTCCATTTGCATAGCATGGTAATTTTCCAGCAGATTTCTTGCGCAACATAGCGTATCCCGCATGCGTCGGACTATGACGGGTGGGTGAAAACCTGGAATTGCAGTGGTATCCATTTGCAGCTATAGGAGAAATTGACGGAGATTTAGGTGAGGTTGAGGCACTTGAGACAGGAAGAGATGTGTTTTTCGGCAGCCACAGGAATGCTCTGATCTTCACGGACTCAGCTCGATCGTATTCTTCGATTAAATTAAAGAGATCTTCGTCGGATGTTATGGAAACTAATGCATCTAAGTCTTCAGTAGGCAACTGACACCGTAAACTAACACAATTACTTGCACATAATTCTCCCAGCTTCACCGATAGCTCTGTTACCAATTGTACAATACATTGTTAATCAGTTACAAATATATACAAGTACTAAAGCAGCTGCAAACTCTTGTTTTAGCGGTATTTCCGTTTT
Source organism: Apium graveolens (assembly GCF_009905375.1). Classification (NCBI taxonomy): domain Eukaryota; kingdom Viridiplantae; phylum Streptophyta; class Magnoliopsida; order Apiales; family Apiaceae; genus Apium; species Apium graveolens. Next base: position 177,514,953 of record NC_133647.1, read on the forward strand.
TTCTTTAGATCCCGTTTGGGAACCTGGATTTCATTTGAAATTCTAGATTTGATCAAATAATATGTTTGGGAATTTGGATTGGAATTTCATTTGAAATCCAAAACATTCAAATATTACTATAAACATGAGAATTTGAAATGACAACGCAAATATTGTTATTTGAAATCCATCAAATGAAATGAAATACAAGTTTTCAAACACCCCATTACGGAATTTGAGATTTCAAGTGTAGTAATAGGTAAAGTAGAAGTGTATCTACTTATAACAGAGAAAAATAAACAAAAAATTGAATAGAAAATTAAAATTATTTACGGACCAGAGAAGGAGATAGACCGATGCACGGAGAGAAGGCGAGTATGACCACCATGATAACGGAGCTTGCCATCTGGATAACGAGGGAGGATTTTGCCTCCATAGCTACACAAGAACTTGATGTTGAGACTTTGAGTGTTGAGTGACGGAGCGATCATGATTGGTGAATAAATGAAGCGGATATATGTGTATATGTAGGAATAGATGGTAATGAATTGCGTGCCTTGCCTGCAACTCACCATCTAACTTACCATGATGCTCCTATTTATAGTGTTTCCTTGTCACTTTTTTATTTGCGCGTCCTATGTAAAACATATTTCAACCGTGAAAAAAGTGTTAACAGAAGTTCTGTATTCGGGCATCAAAACTCATACTACCTTAAACTTTACACATTACTTTAATTTTAATTTAAATTCCGAGTTCAAATAGAAATGGATATTCCATTTATTTTGGGCACAATTGCATTGCCTTGATTCCAAGAATAAAGAGCAAAAGAACATGTTTGATCTTCTTGGTTGGAGTGCGTAAAACGCGACATTTACACGGTTACCCAACCTTGCTTTACATTCCCATACGTGTATGATTTGTCTACTTTACGAGTTTACATTATACTGTAAAACTTTGCAATGTAAACATCAAACTTTGTTGTACTGCACTATGAGTTCTGTTAAGTTTGCATGGATCTAATTACATGTAGCGCGGTAGCCTTAGTTTCTTTAACAGGGATCAACTGTTCTGCTCCTAACGTGTGTGAATTTAACTATCAAAAGAAGCGTAACGCCTTATTCAGGTAGTACTTTATTTTACCCTTGAGCTAAGGTCCTAATAGTCTTTCCGGTTCACCCAAGGCCGATGTCAGTTATTTTTCACGATACGTTTCTTACTGAAAATTATATTCGTAAAAATTGTTCTGAAATAGCATTCGAGGTTCATACGTTGGGCTGCTATGTCATACATTGAGGTGGCTAAAAAGTTACATCACTGGTAACAGCATAACCTTAACCTCTGTTAACAGATACTCTACTTAACAACCTTGCTTCAGCATAGGGCCTTTGCTCCTGCCCATCCTCTATAAATCTTCTGTTTTTTTTTCTGAATAATTGGATCTTACATAAGCTATTTTGACTCCGAGAATACTCGAACCTTCAACCGTTTGATTAGAAACAATGCAAGGAGACACTGTTTCGAAATCTTTGTTTTTTCATGTGTAGCAATACATTTTTTTTCTAAAATTTATTGTCAACTTATGCAGAAGTTGAACACCATCAGGTGAAAGTCACTTCAGTATTTATAACCACAAAATTCTCTAAAGCAACACAACCACAAAAGCTCCAAGCTTTCATCAACTTGAGCTTTATCATATCTTTATTACTAGTATTATATATGTTTACCTGATTGAAGTAGGAAGTATATATGTGGTGTAAAGAAGGAGTGGTGATGACTGATGAGTTGTAAAATACCAAACTGTTTGGTTTTGTACAAGACATGTCTGAGGAACATTGAATGAACCCTTTTAATTTATTGGTATAACTCAACCTCATAACATCCAAAATCCCAACATGATTTGCTAATGATTGAATAAAGTTCGTGGCCATGAATCAATAACATGAACCCTCACCATCTCATTTACCCAAAATATATGTGGATTTCGAAAACAAGATATAGCTAATCTGCATTTAAATGTCTAGGTATCAAATTTTGATCGTTTTCATATCGGTGAGGATTTTTAAATTTGTATATGTGTAATAATTTATAAATTACATTTAGACACGTAAATATTTGAGATCCAATTTTAAAAATTTTGGAATTTCTCACGCCTATGCAATCATCTGGGAAATCACAGAGAACTCGTAAACACTCAAAACTAAAGACATAGGGAAATGTTTTTTCCAGAACAGTTTTTTTATTTCGAGAGTAAATATATCAAATTATCCTTGACTTTTTCAAAAGTTGTTTATTGTGAATGCGGGAGGGGATAGTTTTGTCTTTTACCTCTTTTTTTGCTATGAAAATTAGAAAACTGCTCTGTAAATAATAATTTTCGATACCTATAACCATGGTTCTAAAAATTGGTAATCGGAATTAATCGGTTTAGGTACCGATTAGGGATTAATCGGCAAATCGGGGATTAATCGGAGGGATTAATCAGAACAAAAATCGGATATATTTAAATATTTTAATAATATTTAATATATTTACCTTATTTATTATAAAATATATAATTCAAAAATAATTTATAAATATTAATCGGATTTCAGAAAATAGATCGGCCAAATATTTTTTAAGAACTAATCGGGGATTAATCGGGGATTTTTAGAACAGTGCCTATAACTATAAATTGACGTATCATAGGGATGGGTTCATGCAGAATGGCAGTCCTATTCTGGTAAGAATATAACAGCATTTTCTGGATTTTAGTGCCGACTAATTTTCCAGTTTGAAGTTATAATTTCGTATGGCTATGAGTGAGAATTTGCTGCACAAAAATGGAAAATATGGGCACGTGGGGGTTGTGGAATGAAAGAAGGGATATACCCGTCTAATATTCTTCAAAGATAAATTAGGAATAAGGCCAAGGGGGAGGGATATACCAATTTTTCTGGGTGCATGTAGTTACATTTTGATGGTTTTGAAGGTTTAAGCTTAGATTCTAAGTAACATCTAATGTAAATATAATCAAGCAATGAGGGAGGGGTATGGTAGTAAAATAATATACCTTGGCTTGTATATTCAAACTTAGATTGTTCTGCTTGCATTAAAGCTAGGAATTTCCATCTTAGCATCTCTATTCTCGTTAGAGCATCATTCTTTTTTTCACAAAGGTCAGTTACCAGGAATGAAGCATTATCCACTGGCTAAGCATTGCTGATTACAACTATCATTTGGGCCTGGGATTTAACGAACACTGGTGTCATATAGTTTAATTATATAATTCATAACAAAATAAATTATATCAATTACGTTTTTTTTTCCGAATAATAATCAGAGCCAGTATGCCCTTTATCCTGAACAAAGTTATCTCATATCCAAATTATTGCACAAGTAGTTTAAATCTAAACAAGTAGCCTAAGTCTATAATCGAGTAGTAGATAGGCATACCAGTCCATTAACTTAAGAGCAAACCAAAAACCAGACCACACAAAACAGCAATTCTTAGAGTGAAAATTTAAAGAAGAATGTAGCTCTTAGATTGATTTGGAGGAAAGCTTTTGATCAACTAGCAGTTAACTAACTGCAGTGAATATTAAAGTAATGAATTCTGTGGTACAGTTGATTTCTATATATAAGTATAAAATAAACAAGGCCGCAACTGAAAGTGTTATTAGGATGGTTCAGCTAGAAATTTTACAATGACTCGTCCAGAACTTATCCAGATAAATAGGAATTGTCCAGCAAAATTAATATTTTATCAAATAATTTGAATAAGTAAAGAAACACTCATTCAGTTCAGCTAGGCTGGTTCACCCATTAACAAATGATCCCTTTGTTTGAGAAGGAGTTATATGATCAGGTTGAGAAGTTTCAAGAAATTATTAAAATATAAAAAATCCCTTCTATATTAGATCTAATGATCCTCATCTATTTATTTTAATTTTTTTTGTTAGACCAAAATTCTGGATAATATTCGTTTTACGCTCACCACGTATAAGAATATAATTGGTATTGCTAAAATGCCAATATGATGCCAAGTGAGTTGACTTATTTAGTAGGGGTGCTGAATATTGGATCTTTGTTTTACAACCTTAAGTTTTGGAACACAGTTATCAAATTTATATTTCATATTTGCCTCCAGCAAAAGTTAGAAGTTGACACGCATCCACTTTACCTAGTAGTAGACTTAAAATTTTAAGATAAATATAAATTCGCAAGGAACCGATTGTGAGTAGTGCATAAATATCCTTCCCATTTGCTTCCGACAAGTAATCAATCTATATTTCTTTATTTATTTTAGATAGTTGGTTCCAGACTGGCAGCTGTCTTTCTCTTTTCTGCTTTATATTTCAGTAATGTTATCTTCTGGCAATGCTTAGTGAAAGGCCGTAATATAATTAGGCCCATAAATATTATAAAAGCCCTATGGACAAGGACCCAGACCCAACTGGGATGATCCCCGTACACGTGGCACTCATACAGGATAATAACGTTCTCATATTATCCAAAATAGAGCATTTCAGTAATTCATGTGTCAAGACCTCATGTTATCCCAACAACAACAACAAGAGGACAATTGAGCCTCGTTACCCATCTAAACAATCAATTTATCCACCAACCAAAGATTCGAGAAGGTACAAACCTCAAAATCCTAAATTGGAAGCCTATAAAAGGCCCCAAAAAGGGGGTTTTAGGGGTTACTTCTTCTTCCCCTACACACATACACACACCACATATATATATTTGAATAGCTCCTGTTTCATTCTCCTTCTTCTTCAAGAAATCCTTTTCTCATTCTCACTACGGAGTTGTCGTGGGGATGCCACCCCCCTCTAATTCTGTTTTGCAGGAACTCACCTTACAGTCCAACCTCACACACCGTCATCTCTGCACAAACGGAAGTCTAGTCTGAATAGGAAAAAGGAGAAAAGCCTGGGAAGAAAAGGGAGTTATCACTTAGGATATTAAAAACAACTGCTTTAGAAATAACGGCATCATAGTAAGAATGTATGGTTTGTTTATTTTTTCCATAAATAACGTAATAACATATTTGCAAGTGAGGTGTATGTGTAGTGAATGCCCTAAGGACTGGAGTTTCTGGATTCCACTAGCCGAATGGTGGTACAATGCTAATTTTCACACGTCTATTCAAGCAACTCCTTACGAGATTGTTTATAATCAGCCTCATCCACTTCATTTGCCTTACATTTCCGGGGAGACTAAAGTAGAAGCGGACAGATCCTTGCAAAGAAGGGAAGGAATGATCAAGACCCTTCAATTTCATCTAAAAAGAGCTCGGGATAGGATGAAAGCACAAGCAAATCAGAACATGGCTGATAGGAGATTTTTAGGCGGAGATTGGGTACGGTTGAAGTTACAACCGTACAGGCAGAAAACCACGAAGACTGTCACTAAAGTTATCTTCGAAATACTTTGGTACTTTTCAGGTGTAAGAAAAATTGGGCTCGGTGGCTTACAAACTCAAGTTTCCTGTGTTTTTCAAGTTCATTCGGTATTTCATGTTTCTCAGATTAAGGCATGCATGGGTAATTTACCAGCGGTAGCTCACATTCCATCATGGTTGCATAATAAATCTGATAAGGTTATCATTAAGCAAGTATTAGTACTGGACAGAAGAATAGTCAAGTACATGAACAGTGCTCAGGTGCAGGTTATCCAGAATCTGAGGCCACTTGGGAATCAACTGTTGAGTTCGAGCTTCAGTTTCCAGATTTTGAGATTTTTGTAATATATGATTGATGATGTCAAAGATTACTGGAGATAACAATGTCATTAGCATCTCTGATCAAAGTATGAAGCAAGTCAAATGGACATCTGATCTGAGTAGAAGATTAATGAACAATTATTTTCAGTAATCAGTTAAGCTTGAGGTCAACCCTGAATAAGTTGTATTGGTATCTAAATTTGTATTTTGTACTTGTAACACTTAAAGTCTGTTAAAATGCAAAGGAGTAGACTGAAGTCTTTTTACTAAAATAGTATCAAGCCTAAGGATTCTATCTGGAAGAAGATCAAGAAGATCATGCCTCAAAAGAATTTTAAAGAAGCTCGGAGTTGAATAAACCTGTTTGGATAAGAATACTCTAAGTCAAGATCTCTACAAGTCATATATTTAATGTTATGATGAAGTCATTCGAGAACTCCAGAATGGCTTATCGAGAAGTCATTCAAGTTACAGAGAGTACCAACGGATGAGGAACATCCATCGGAATAGTAGTTTGGCTAGTCGACGGATGACTGTTGTTAGGCATATCTGTCGGGATACAATTACTACTCGACGGATGAGCAATATCCACAGGGATAGAAGAAATGAATGAATTCAGAGTGGAGAAGTCAGGAAAGTTACTAGAGAACTCAGAAAGATATCGACAAGCAAAATTGAAGAACTGAAGGTTGGAGATATCGACAAGTCATTCCTTCACTATAGAACTTAGAGTTATCGACAAGTCTACATTCAGTAGAGAACTCTGAGTTATCGATAAGACAAAGTGAAGATGTGAAAACTAGAGATTTCGACAAGCTCAAGACCTCTACAAGCCAAACTCAATCTGGAGTGCTAGAGATCTCGATAAGCCTATGTACTTATCGAGATGTCAAGTGTTCTATTAATTTAAACTGGAGATCTCGAGGTACAATCTCAAAGTACAGAATTGCAGATCACTTCAATATCCAAGATAAACAATCAACAAACAATCTAAATAGCTAGATTGATAAGTCTACAAAAAGCAGCTTGAAGAGTGTGCAAGATCAATGGCAAAGATTAACTGATAGAGGAAGATTAAAGTGAACACGAGATGCTAAAGATATGCTAAGCCGGAAATGGAAGATTTGTTTTTCTATAAATAGAAATGACAAGTGACAGTTTAGAAAAGGTAAGAGCATGTTTATTATCCAATGTGTAAACCAGCAGTTAACTGAATTATAAAGTTAACACGGATCCTTTAGTTAGAAGCAACAATTTAGATCAAATCTCTTGTATCACTCTCAAGAAGAAGCTGAGCTCTTTAACATCAAAGAGCTTAAAAAATTTGTGTTGTGCAAGACATGCCTGTATCATAACAAGACTAAGTCATACTGACAACCCTAAGTTTAGTTGTATTGTAACCTTAATTTGTAATTCATACTTGTAACACTTAATGTCTGTAAAATATAAATGGAGCAGACTGGAGCATTTTTCTCTAAACAGTGTCAAGCCTAAGAATTCTATCTGGAAGAAGATCAAGAAGGTCATGCCTCAGAAGAATTATGAAGAAGCTTGGAGTTGAATAAATCTGTTTGGTGAAAAACATTCTAAGTCAAGATCTCTACAAGTCACATAATTAGTGTTATAGAGAAGTCATTCGAGAACTCAGAAAGACCTATCGAGAACTCAGGAATTGTCTATCGAGAACTCAGGAAATGCTATTGGAGATATCGACAAGTCAGATACCCATTCGAGAACTCAGAGATATCGACAAGTATACATTCATTAGAGAACTCTGAGTTATCGATAAGCCAAAGTCCATTAGAGAACTCTGAGTTATCGATAAACCAAAATTCACTAGAGAACTCAGAGTTGTCGATAAGTCAAGTCAACAATAAAGTTTCAGAGATATTGACAAGCCAACATGCCTATCGAGATGTCGAGTTCTCTACTACTTAATTGGAGATCTCGAAGTGAAGAAATTTCTCTAAGTACATAATTGCAGAACAGTTCAATATCCAAGGTTGCAAATCAACAAACAATTCACACAGCTGGATTGACAAGTCTACAAAAAGCAGCTTGAGAGATGTGCAAGATCAATGACAAAGATTAACTGACAGAGGAGATTAAAGTAATCACGGGATGCTAAAGATATGCTAAGCCAGAAATGGAAGATTTGCTTTTCTATAAATAGAAATGACAAGTGACAGTTTAGTAAAGCTAATAGCATGTTTATTATCCTTCGTGTAAACCAGCAGTTAACTGAGTTATAAAGTTAACACTGGTCCTTAGTCAGTTAAGTACAACCAAGAGAGAAAATTTAGTATTCTCTCTCAAGAAAGAAGCTAAGTTCTAAAACAAGAACTTAGAGATTTTGTAGCAAAACACTGCTTGATTTTTAATATAAAATTAAGTGAGTTTTGAAGATCTTTGTTCCACATATTTACATTGTTATTTATGTTTAACATCTACTCCACAAAATCATTGATAACAATCAACTGCTAAACTCAGAGCAAAACCAAAAAGTAAACATTTAAGCCAAAACACATTCACCCACCCCCTCTGTGTTGTATTCATACCTAACAAGTGGTATCAGAGCCAAATCTGAAAGTAAACAGATTAGATCTTGGAAAAATGAATACACAGAAAATCAGTAGTATGAAGATTCCTCCCTTTGATAAGGCCAATTACACTTTATGGAAAAAGAAAATGTTGTTGTTTATAAGAATGGCCAATCATCTTTACTTTGGTATCCTCAAGAATGGGCCCTTCACTCCTGTAGTTAGAGTTGAGGAAACCACAGATGGAGATATGGTTATTCCAGCTCATTATGCTCCCAAGGATCCTTCTGAGTATACTGAACCTGAAATAGAGAAAGTTTCCCTAGACAGTGCTTTGCAACTGGTACTAATTGAGTCACTTGAATGTAATGTATAATAACATTGTCAACTGTGACACTGCTAAACAGATCTGGGAAAAGATTGAAATACTTTGTGAAGGAACTAAGGAGGTTAGGTCAAATCAAAGAAGGATATTAATTTCTCAGTATGAGGGTTTTATGGCTAAACCAAAGGAGGGTATTACTGATGTGTTTGAAAGGTTGAATAAGCTGATAAATGACTTGCAGCTTCATGATAAATTTTATGATGTTGAAGAAGTGAATTTGAAGTTCTTGCTTTCTCTCCCTGATCACTTGGAACAGAAAATCTCTGTAATTAGAGAAGGAAGGGATCTGAGTAGGATCACAGTGGAAGTGCTCTATGGGGTTCTGAAAACTTATGAACTTGAAATGATTCTAAAGAAGTCATTAAGGGCTGGTCAAGGATATGTAATGGGTGGCTCAAGTGCACTGATTGTGAATGATGGCCAGACTTCTAATGATGAGCAAAGACCCCCAACTCCAGCAATTCCTACAAGTGAAAAAAGAGTCAATGACACTGAATAGCAAGTCATACTGGAATTGGATAAAGAAGATGAGTTCTACACTCTTGATGAGATTGATGAGCTAGACAAATCAATGGCTTACTTGGCTAGAAAATTCTCTAATATTAGAGTAAAGAAACCAAGATTTTCCAAGAGCAAAGGACAGTCCTTCAACAAAGACAGCAGCTGGAAAGGAAAAGGGAAGTACACTCCTGATAGTAAAACTGGCTACAAAACTGGATATGTTGATAGATAAAAAATAAGGTGCTTTAACTGTGATGAGTTGGGCCATTTTGCTACAGAATGTAGGAAACCCAAGAAGGCAAAGAAAGATAAAGCCTATCTTGAATTGGAAGCAAAGTATGATGCTCTTCTAAAGAAGCAACAAGGGAAAGCTTATATTGCTGAGGGAAATAGCTGGGATGATTCAGATAATGATGAAGATGAAGAAGTTCGAAACTATGCATTCATGGCCTTGGAGCAAGGAGATTCTTCATCATCTAAATCACAGGTACTAACTCTTACCACAATTGATTTAAATGTGAGTCAATATAAGGAAACTGTTGAAAAGATGAGCACAGAAATGTTCCACATTCATACAAGCATGGTTGCTGCAAATGAGGAAGTTAGCAGAATGAAGAAGATCAATGAAAAACTTGAGAGTGAAAAACAAGAGGTTGAATTGTTGTTGGTTGAGCTTGATGCTGCTAAACAAGAAATTGCATACTTAAAGAATAAATTAAAGTGTGCAAGTGAAATTGAAGCAGTGTTGAGAGAAAGGCTAGAGAAGAATGAAGTGAAGCTGAAATCCTTCAAAAATGCTTCTGAGTTGATTGGCCAATATCATGAAAAGAACAAGCCTTGTGCAAACATTGCCATTGGTCTTGACTATGAGGGTTTAAACAATAATAAGAAGTCTGTCAGTAACAAAGTAAAATCAACTGAAGCTGAAGATGTTCCAATTATTTTGAAGAAAGTTGAATCACCTTTGTTCAAGGCATGTGAAGTGAGCTTCAGTGAAGAAGAGTTGATCATCAAACAGGAGATAGCTGATGAGGACAAGGAAAAGGAAAATGATGAGACAACTCAGTCTTCCATCTCTGTTGAAACACCAAAAGCCAATCAAGAAACTAAGGAGCCTGTGAAGGAGATTAAAGCTGAACAGGTCAAAAAGAAAAAGAAGAATTGAAATGGAAAGATTGGGATAAATAAAAGCAATAATTTTCCTTATGTTGCAGATGCTCCTAGAAAGAGGTGTGAGAATTGTGGATCAATGAATCACCTAACTCATCTTTGTAAAAAGACTGTTAGCAATCCACCTGAAGGAGTCTGCAAGTACAAAGAAGCCAAGGCTAATGATCCTTATTCATTCTGTGACAAGTTTGACTGCATTCCCTGCAACATGAAAGTGATGAAGAGTTGCCATAAATTGAGAATTGATCTCATAGAATAAAAAATTGGTTCTGTATCTGAAAGGGAAAATGCTCAACAGTCTATGAATTCCATTTTATCTCAAAATTCTCATTCTACTTCTGCAAAATCAGTTAACAAGAAGAAAGTGCCCAACACGGCTTGGGTAGCTAAAAATAATTAATCCTCATTGTGTGCAGGGCAAAGGAAAGAAGGTCATATGGAACATTGATAGTGGATGTTCCAGGCATATGACAGGTGATAAGGCCCTGCTATCACAATTTGAGGAGATGGCTGGCCCTTTGGTGACCTTTGGAGACAACAACAAAGGATTCACAATGGGATATGGCAAGATTGTTACTGGAAATGTTGTCATTGAAGATGTAGCACTAGTTGCTGGATTAGAAGTAAATCTTCTAAGTATTAGTCAATTTGCAGACATAGGTTTTCAAGTTGTTTCAACAAAGAAGATTGTGCCTTTATTAGCAAAAAGACTAGTGAAATTGCTCTTAAAGGAGTAAAAAAGGGAAGCTTGTTTGTTGCAGACTTAGACTCAACAAATAAGGAAGGAGTGTGTTGTTTTTACACCAAGGCATCAGAAGAGCAAAGCAAACTGTGGCATAAAAAGCTATCTCACTTGAATTTCAAAGCAATCAACACCCAAGTCAAGAAGGAGCTTGTGAGAGATATGCCCAATCTGGAATTTGCTCAACTGGAAGTTTGTGAAGCTTGTCAGAAAGGAAAAATGAAAAGAACAAGTCACAAGTCAAAATATGTGAATTCTATAAGTGCACCTATGCAACTTATTCACATGGACTTGTTTGGGCCAGTAAATGTCTTGTCCATTTCAAGGAACAAATATGCCCTTGTCATGGTTGATGATTTTTCAAGATACACTTGGGTTGAGTTCATGTACTCTAAAGATGAAACTCCAAACATTATAATTGAGCATATCAAGAAAATTGAGAAGCAAGCTGAAGGAAAAGTTAGTGTGAAAAGATTGAGGAGTGATAATGGAACAAAATTCAGAAACTCAACATTAAGTGAATTCTGCAAAAGCAAAGGCATTGTTCAAGAATTTTCAGCTGCTAGAACACCTCAACAAGATGGAGTAGTTGAGAGGAAAAATAGAACATTAATTGAAGCTGCTAGAACTTTGCTACAAGATGCTCAGTTGCCAACTAATTTTTGGGAAGAGGCTGTTAATACTGCATGCTACACTCAAAACAGATATCTCATCAACAAAGCTCATGGCAAATCACCTTACTCAATCATGTCTAACTGAAAGCCTACAGTGAAACATCTACATGTGTTTGGAAGCAAGTGTTATATTCTAAAAGACAACTCTGAATATGTGGGAAAATTTGACTCTAAAGCTTTTGAAGCAATTTTCAGGGATATTCATTGGAAAGAACAACCTACAAAGTTTATGTGATTGATCAAAAGAAAATTATGGAAAGCACAGATGTGACTTTTGATGATGACAAGTGTCCAGGTTTAAAATGCCTTGATGTAAATGATGCTGAAGCACTTGCATTTGAAAATCTAACCATTGATAGTGATTCTGATGAGGAAGATGAAGTTGTGACACAACAAGTGACAAATAAAGAAACCTCTAAACAAAATCATGGAAATGAAAGCTCTCTTCAGACACCTGAATTTGATGGCACAAACTCAGGGGGAGAAGGAGAGAATGGAAATAACAGTCATGGTAATACTGAAGAAAATGATGAAGGCACTAGTCAACAGACACACACCAGAAAGTGGGATAGGAGTCATACAGTAGAAGCTATTATTGGTGATCCCTCAGCTGGTGTGAGAACTAGAAGTGCAACTGCTAATGAATGCCTACATGCATGTTTTCTATCTCAAGTAGAGCCCAAGAAAACTGAAGAAGCCCTATTGGATCCTAACTGGATATGTGCCATGCAGGAGGAGCTGGATCAGTTTGAGAGAAACAAAGTTTGGAAATTAGTCCCTGCACCAAAGGACAGAAGTATAATTGGAACTAAGTGTGTGTACAGGAACAAAATGGATGAAAATGGAATTGTTACTAGAAACAAAGCAAGGCTGGTTGCTAAAGGCTACTCACAAGAAGAAGGAATTGACTATGATGAGACTTTTGCTCCTGTTGCAAGACTAGAAGCAATAAGAATTTTTATGGCATTTGCTGCACACTCAAATTTTAAGGTGTATCAAATGGATGTCATGAGTGCTTTTCTTAATGGTGAACTAGAAGAAGAAGTTTATGTGCAACAGCCACCTGGCTATGAAGATCCAGAATTCCCTAACTTTGTTTACAAATTACTCAAGGCTCTATATGGACTGAAACAGGCACCTAGAGCCTGGTATGACACACTGTCAGAATTTCTACTCAAACATGGTTTTACCAGAGGTACCATTGATAAGACTCTCTTCTACAAGAAGCATGGTGAAGATACGATCCTAGTTCAAATCTGTGTGGATGATATCATTTTGGATCTACTAATGAAAAAGCTTTGTCAAAGATTCTCTAGGCTAATGCAGAGTGAGTATGAAATGAGCATGATGGGAGAATTGAGTTACTTCCTTGGCCTTCAAGTTAGTCAAAGAAGTGATGGTATTTTCATCAGCCAAACCAAATATGTGAATGACTTATTGAAGAAATTTGGTATGGTGGATAGCTCACCAGCATCTACACCAATGTCTACTGCAACCAAGTTGGATGAAGACAAGAAAGGCAAGAGTGTGGATATTTCAAGCTATAGAGGGATGATTGGATCATTACTGTATTTGACTGCTAGTAGACCAGACATCATGTTTGCTACTTGTCTATGTGCCAGATTTCAAGCCAATCCTAAGGAATCACATTTGATGGCTGTCAAAAGGATTTTCAGATACTTAAAGGGAACTCCAGACTTGGGATTATGGTATCCTAAGGGAACTGGTTTTGAAGTTGTTGGATACACAGATGCAGATTTTGCTGGATGCAGGATTGATAGGAAAAGTACTAGTGGAAGCTGTCAATTTCTTGGTCAAAGACTTGTGTCCTGGTATAGTAAGAAACAACAATCTGTGTCAACTTCCACAACTGAGGCTGAATATATAGCTGCTGGAAGTTGTTGTGCTCAGGTGCTTTGGATTAGAAATCAGCTAATGGACTATGGTCTAGTGTTACACAAAATTCCTATTATATGTGACAATACTAGTGCCATATATATAGTAGCTAATCCAGTTAATCATTCTAGAACAAAGCACATTGATGTTAGGTACAATTTCATCAGGGAATATGCTGCAAATGGTACCATTGATCTCATTTTTGTTCCAACAGAGAAACAATTAGCTGACATTTTTACTAAACCTTTGGATGAAGCAACCTTTACTAGACTTGTGAGTGAAATTAGAATGCTCAATTCTTCATCCTAAGGCAAGAACTCATCTAATGTTTTGCAGCAGATTAATTTCTAATAAATCAACCTAGTTTGATTTAATTGGAAATTAACTGAAATATGAATTATAAATATTTCAGAATCTCTGTATATTTATTTTTCTTTAAAAACTCAAAAATTAACTTAGAATATTTCAAATTCTAAGTAAACTGCTTAGTTGTTAATTTACATCTTTAATGTGTAAAATTAACACAAGGCAGAATAGCAGTACTCAAAAGTATAGAGAACTGAGTTCTCGATAAGTCAAAATGATTTATCGACAAATCATTTTGGAGTTCTCGAGTGAGTCCTCGATAAGTCTATTTACAAACTTCTCGAATGACTTCTCGATAAGCTCTATTATGACTTATCAATAAGCCCATGTAGAGTTCTCTAATAGTGTTAATTCATAGAGTTCTCGACAAGGATATTTTGAGACTTATCAATAACTCAGAACTAAAATAATTTAATTCAATGAATTATTTTAGACAAATACTTTTGGAAAATTTATTCTAATTTCAATTTGATTCAATTCAAATAAATTAGAATTATTTTAGTCCTTTTTGGACAAATTGGGCATTTATCAGAGTTCTCGATAAGTCACTTGACTTCTCGAATGTACCTTTTTCATATTCAAAATTACTTCTTGATAAGTTTAATATCAAATTTTTATTTGACTTCTCGATAAGTATTTTACTTTTTCTATAAATACCCAGTCTTCTCGATACACACACTGTACTTACACCTTCTCGAGATCTCAAGTGACCTAGTGTGACGCCCTCCAAACCCGGGGTCTAGGTTTGGGGGTCACTCGCCAATAAACCAAAATAAAATAATCACAGCGGAATAATATAATAAATACGACCCCTTTACCTGCACTGGATCGATCACAGGTTATAGTATGGAACAGGCACTACTACAAATCAAGTGTTATTACAAACCATAAGTCTAATTGGTTTTACAGATTATTCAAATTTTATTACAAACCTCTAGACTATCCAAGCGTCCCAAAACAGTCTACCTGGAATACACACCACTAATTACAAGCACTCGACTTCTGACCAAACCTGGATCTCAAGCCTGCTCTGGCTTAGCTGAAAGATTAGATTGATAAACAAGTATGAGCGAAAGAAATGCTCAGCAAGCAATATAAAATGTACTTGAAATGATAAACCATATTCTGATAATAACTGGACAAAAGGATAAAAGCAGTAATATTTGATCAATAATAAAGCTTCACAAGCTATCAACAATAAACGATAATTTTTAGATTGGAATCTAACTCCGACGGACGTACTATCACATGCTGATCAGCCCGTGTGATAGCACAAGGTCATGATTCATAGAAACATGTCCCCAAAATACGAGTACTCAATTAAAAAGGCAATATACCTGCCTGTGGCAAAAATGGTGTCATAATATTTCATACAACACATAGAAATAGCCCTCCGCTGGACCGTCCGTCCCAGTCACTTACGCATTCATCCAATCCATAAAACATTTTGATCAAAGGAGCCGAATCAAAGGACATCCTTAACCCTATAACTCCCCATTTCTCATGGTCCAGAGTTATCTCAACAATCGATGGCGAAATAACTAGAACAATTAGTTATTCGCTAATCCCAATTCAATGTTCTACTGTATAGAGTAATTTATAGCGAAATATAAAACATTTAACTATCCTGAATTTAGAATAGTATGGAAATTGGAAGAATAAAATTCAGAGTCAATATCAATTGAATGATGAATAAAGATATAGGTACTTGCATAATATGATTCGAAATAAACGTCACTTGAACAATAAGTGAAGTTAGGGTACTTGCCTGGTATGCTCAATAACCTCTTACTTTAACTCTGCTTCTAACTGATGGCTACTATCTCCGTCTAATACTTGACTGCACTCCTTGTTACTTGATTCTATAAACAAAAAGGACTATCTTAATTGACAGAACTAAACTCAATCGACGTAACTATACGTCTTGACATCTACCCGATCGTTTATAACTAAGCATGGCATTTTAAACTGTAAACAAATAACATATATATCATGTAACACATAATCATAGCATTTGTATAACACGTAATCATATATCTCATGTAACACATACGTCAGATCATTACAAGACACGCCTCAGTGCGTTCAGAATGAAAATCAGGTCAATATTAGCATTTATCGATCAAACACTGACTCAAACTGATATACAAATTAAATGACATTGCAATATAAAAGAAATTAGGTCTCAAAAGTATTTTTATTGAAAACGCAATATTTTTCTGAGTCTGTACGCGTTCGTTTCGTATTAAACGGACAAACGGTTGATTTATTATGAATTTTTGAACATTTTTCGGAATAAAACGGGTCTCCAAATCATTTAATAATTAAATAATAGGGCTCGAATACTCGAAAATAATTTTATAAAAATTATCGAGCCGGGAAAATAATTTAAAATAATATTTTAAAGTTCGAGACTATTCTTCGAAATTTTTAAATCAAAAATAAATAATTAAATCTAATTAAATAATCAATTAAAATTAATTAATAACTAATTAAATTAATTAATCAATTAATATTTTAAATTAATTGACTAATTAAATAATTAATTAACAACTAAAATTAATTAATTAAATAATTAGGATTTATTTTTGAATTAAAATAATTTTTCAGAATAAAAATAATGATTTTCAAATTAAATAAAATGAATTTTCAGAAATTAAAAATAGGATTTTTGAATTATTTAAAAAGGAAAATCAAAAACAGTTGATAACAATAAAGTTTGGGGAAATTCAGATCAAAAGCGGGTCGGGAAATAACCCAAGCGGGTTGAAACCGGGTCAAACCGGGTTGCCAAGAACCGCCGGCCGGAACCCAAAATCCGGCGGCCGGTTGACAACTCCGGCGAGCCCATTTTGACAGCCAAAACAACAGGTTTTAAGTTCATTCTTAATCCAATCACATAGATAACCACTGCAGCAACACGAACCTGGCAACCAATCCCTCCGCCGACTACCAGAACACAAAGTCCGGCCGAAATAGCCATTAAAGCCGGTGATAACCCGAGCTTTTCCGGCCAAGCCCGATTTCGTTCAATCATATGTCAAAATCGATGATTTGTATCTCAAATCAAACCCCTGAACATCTACAATCTATCCGTATCATCACAAACAATCAAAAACCACTAAATCATAAACCCCCAAAATTCGAATATTAACCCTAAATTACGAATTTTCACATCACTAGTCGTTTGAATGATTTGAGGGCATAAACAGAAAGAACATGAAAATTTGAACATTTTGGTTACTCATACTTCAAATTCTGAAGTCTGCATCACCCTCAAATTTGGGTTTGATTCTCAGAACTTTTCAAGAACACCAAGAACACATATTTAAAGAATTTTCAGAAAATTAAACCTCAATTTCTATATGATACCGAACCCTATTTTTGAAGTATAATATACCAAATCGACCAGAAAAACATACTCTACAACATAGAAGCATCAAATCACATCAACAACATCAAGAACAAATTTTCATAATTTAATTATCAAATAATTCGAATATAAATAATTAAATAAGAAAATTACTGTGATTTCTGGGCAGAAACTGATGATTGATTCAGAAAGAAGATTTCGAGAGCTTCGTTTTGGTATGCTGCACGCCCGAATCGGAGTTCGATAACGCCTTCGTTCGTGTGTTTGATTCTCGGGAACGTATCGGTTTCTCGGGTTTTTCTCTGTTTTTACGGTATTTTAACTGGTTGCAAATGAATAAACCAAATAAACGAAATAAGAAATAGGCTATTTATATTTATGGAATATTGGATCGTTCTGGATCGTTTTGGATCGTTAAATTAGTTGCTTAGCCGCTAAGTAACTGTAAAAACGATACAATTCAATACCAGAATTGGATAATGATCAAAACCGGGCTTTTTATAAAACACCATATACGAATATAACGTAAAAATATCTCGTCTTTCGAGATTACGGGTTTTATTGATTACCGAAATAACTATCGTATCGAAAATATTGTGCCGGGCCGCGCACGGGTCAAACCGTAATCCGGATCAAAAAAGTCAAAACACGGAAAATGTCCGAAATTACCAGATTAGGTTAGGAAGGAGTTTTCGGAAGAGTTTCGGGTTGTAAAAACGCAAAACGGTTGAAGTTGGAAGATTCCCGGCTTTATAAAAATTTTTATAATTATTCTGAAAATAATTAATAATTCATAAATCATTATAAAATCATATAACACTCCAAAAATTACCAGAAAAATACCACAATTATCTATATTTTATTCTGGACATATAAAAATTCAAATATTCAAATAATGTCACATATAAACATTCAAATATCAATTCTACTTTTCAGATAATTCACCAAAGTTCACATAAAATCGCATAAACAATTCCGAATAATAACAATAATATTTGAAAATATATTGGATATTACACCTAGCTATCAGACAAAAGGCGATTTCTCTCTCGTTTTTGCTCCTTTCTCAAAACTTTTTCTTACCCACTACTTCTAAACACTACAATGGCACAAAACATTGTTAGAGCTATCATTCCAGAGAAGGGAACTAACTTTATTGCTTTTCTTGATGTTAACCAAGCCCCTGATAGTTTCAAGGGGTTTGTGAAGTTTCTTTCTGAATCCTACATTGCAGGTGCTTTAACTGCAAGTCCTGTGCTGTATTTGGACGTTCTTCATGAATTTTGGACATCAGCTATAACTAGGACAGTTTTTCTAGAGAATGTCACTTCTATGGTGGTCACATGCACAATTGGAGGCCAGGAAATTGAGTTTTCAGCTGCTGATGTGAATACAACCCTGGGATTGCCAACTGAGAATTATGGAGAAATGCCAACTGCAGATGAGATGAGTGAATTCATGGACTTCATCAACTACAGTGGCGCAATCAACATGGCAAGCCTGAACAGAACAAACCTTAGGAAGGAATGGTCCTTTGTGTTTGATTCTATAGTGAGGGATTTCACTTGCAGAAAAACTGGCTTTGACAACATCTCAAGTGTGGTGCAGAAGCTGGTTTTCTCAATAGCTCACAACAGGCATCTGAATGTTGGAGGTCTAATTCTGGAGGAGCTGGCTACTAGGCTTACTATGCCTTTGAAGAATAGAGGTAAAGAAATCTTTTTGCCAAGGTTTATTATGTCTACTTTAGCTCATAAAGTCAATGACATACATTTGTTAGCTGGTATTGATAGTAGTAGAATTGGCAATTGCAAGCAAGTGTCCAAAATCATATTTGGCTCACTTACTTCAAAGAATAAGGTAAGTGTAAGTCTCAGAATCACTCCATTTATGTTGGAGAGATTCATGACTTATCCTTACCCTATGCCAGACATGAGGGCTCCTAAATTTGCTAGTTCAGCTATGGTTCCTGAGCCTGTGGAAGCACAAACACAGGCACACCAACAAGGACCTTCCAAGGCTGCAGCCCTTTCTTTTACACTACTAGATGTTAGCAAACCAACCACTTTAGTCTCTCAAAAGACTGAAGTGAGTAAAAAGAAGAGAAAGGAACCAACCCTTGTTGTTGTAAATGAGAGTGAAACACTTCAAACTGAACCAGAGTCACCCTTGGTCAAGAAACCAAAGAAGAGTAAGTTACCAAAGTTGACCACTCTAAACAACTATGTGTCCTCCCAAAAGGGCACAGTTGAACAAATGGGGAGTAAACAGTTACTAGATGCATCCTCTCAACAGGGTGTATCTATTGAAAAGAGCATTCAACCCAATGCATCTTGTACTGAGTCAGCACAACCTGCACCTAGAGTGTATGGTAGAAGAAATAAGGATGACACACACAGTGAGGGCACATCACTTGAAGCTCCCTCATCCATTCAGGGGGAGATGCCAACACTCATAACTGAGCAAACTTCACTAATCTCCCAAATTTCTTCATCATATAGAGCACTTGAATCTGATTCTCAAGTGCACCAACATTCAAGTGACATGGTTCATGAAACTGTGCTCACCACCCAGAACCAACATCTAGATGGTAAGAGGCTACTAGCTGGGGTAGACCTTGATGACACCATCACAAACATGGGGGTTTCATCAGTTTTTACTGAAGACACCATGGTCACTCTTGCACCTTCATGTGCACAATCATCTTCACAGATGAATAGGTTTGAGGGTAGTACTCTTGAGGGAGAGCTTTCTAAATCCTCTCCAATTCAATTAGAGGTTCCTCTAGAAGGAATAACTCCCCTTAAAACCCTAGCTGAAATTGCCTTCATAGTTAAAGCTAGGAGTACAATTGCCAATGACCCTGTTATAGGAGAGGCAAGTTCATCACATTTATGTGACAGTGCTCTGCAAGGTGCACAAAGGTTTGAGGCTGGTGTACATGACAGTAACCCAGTCAAATCCTCTTCAATTCCAATGGAGGTTCCTACTACATGTGATGAACAACAAACTGTCAAAACCACAGACTTGTCTGTGAGTCAAACTGTGACCTCAGTCACATGTGGTAATCTGGACATTTCTCAACAATTTTCCACATCTCAGTCCAACCAACCACATGTCATGGCTCAGTGGCTATAAGATATGGAAGTTCAGCCTTCTACAGTTGATAACATGTTGGTAGATCAAATATCAGGTTTGGCCAATCTTTCTCAGCAATTGCTCACTTCAGACATGGGGAACCAGGACTATCAAGCTATACTGTTATGCTTCAATGAAGAGGTTGAACAACAGAAGGAGAAGATAGTAGATGAGGCTGAAGAGGATGGAAATGTAGATGCCTGGTTATCTGGTGATCATGTGGCAGAAATGGATGAAGTTTTGGCTAGATTCAGGAGAGAATACATAACCATCTTGGGTAGTAATGCTAAAACTCTTACTCCTCCTGAAGTCTATGATGCCATTATGGATGTGCATAAAGCTCAACTCAAGGCTTTCCATCTCTTTGGAAAGGCCCTTGAAGTAAAATTGACTGGACATGAAGATAAAGTCAGGAGGTTGATCAAGAAAAAGATGGATGACATTGTGCCTTCTCAAAAGGACATCAAAAATCAATTCCAGTCTTTCACTGAGCAAATGTCAAGGATGGATCTGGCCTCCATAGAGAAGGAAGTGTCAAAAATGAGGAGCTCTTTCAAGGCCCTGTTTGATCAAGTTCAAGCTCATATCACAAATTCAAATGATACCAGGGTCAAGCTAGATCAAATTCATATTCTAGGTATGAGCCTTCATTTCTTCTCATGAAGGGTGTCAGAAAAGCTGTTGATGAACACTTTGGGTCCTTCTCAGCCAAAACCTCTACTCCTCAGATACAAGAACTTCAAGATCAAATTTCCTAACTTCAACATTCCAACTCAGATTTTATCTTCACAAGTCAGAGCTCAATATACATTGGTTGAGAGTCAACATCATGATATTCAGGCCCTAGTGGAGTCCCATAAGCATTTACGAATGTAGAATACAATTGCTTTGGGAGCCATTATGGAAAAACTCAACATACCACTGCCAGCATTACCTGAAGCTGTAAGACCTGAGATTCCTACTCCCCTACTCATGCATGTCACCAAGACTAAGGGGGAGATAGATGCAAGGTTAGCCCAATCAACACTCAAAAGTCAATAATAAGGTCTAGAACAAGAGAGGCTCCTTATGGCTACTCAAGGTCCAGGAATGACACAAGAGTTTGACAATTTGCTCACTGGACTAAGGAACTCTCCCAACAACAACTTCTTCACTTACAGAAAGACCTTGGAAAAGACTATCAATTATATCAGGGTGCTGCAGATCTCAGTCAAGGACCAGTTTTTGGAGAAAAAAATAGTGATCAATCTTAATGACTCTGGTGTAGATAGATGTATGCAAGTCAACTTCAATTATCTAGTTTCTAGAAGAGCATCTGAGATAGACATTTTAATTAACAAGGTCAGAATGATCAACAATGAAGAGAAAATGCTACTAGCAGAGTTGAAGAAGGCTCAAGAAGCTGCATTCCCAGAAGCCTACCTACATCTAAGCAAAGGGATGCACTATATCTGCTCTACAACCAAGCAACTGAAACATTTCCTAGTACCTAAAAACTGTGTCATGGCCAACAGAAGACTGATAATAGTGCTTGAGACAGGGCTGAAAAGTAAGAAATTGAAGACTAGTGAAGATGAAGCTATGATCAAGATTCTGACGAGGTACATTGATAACTCTGAAGCCAATTTGCCTAAAACTAAAATCAACACAGATGACTTGGGTGATGATGAGCAGGAGAAAGATGGTCAAAATCCTTCTGGCTCAAACTCAAGTCAATCTAGTAAGGCAATTGGTGGAAAAAGTGATAGTGAGAAAGAGAAGGAGAATAAAAAAGTGGATCTGAGACTCAAAGAAGGGATGGAAGGAGGCAAAGACAAAAGAATGATACCTCACAATCTCTCAAAACCCTAAATATCCAAATACCAACTGCTAAAACTTCACAATCAAATATCAATCTTAACAGAAACTGCTCAACCTCAAATCTCTAAACCCAAATACTTCTACAAGCTCAGTGCAAACTCTCTTCTCAAAAATCAAATCACTCACATCCATACTTCTCTGAAAAGACTAAAAACCTTACCTTTATTTCAACCACCCCTTAAAACACACTTCAAAACAGTTGGAATAGGTCCAAAAGAAGCCAAGGTCAAAAGGAGATTAAGAAGACAAAGAAGAGAACAATTGATAGCTGAATCTCCCAATGATCATGGATTTGGTGAAAAGGCCATCTGGAACAGATATAATCAAGATGATTTCAAACCTCTAAATGTTGTTGATTCAGATGAAGACTACTTCCAACAGCTAGCTGAAAGAATTGTCAGAATTTGGGTTGTTAACATTAGAGAAGTCAGAATCTACTACAGTGATGGGTCCTTTGAAAAGCTTGGAGATGGACTAAAGGATTCTCTCTCAATTTTTGAACTGAAAAGGGTGATAAGCTTGATGAATGGTAAAGATTCAGCCACTAAGGCATGGAGAACAGTATTGGCAGTGTTTATGGTTAACAGAGAGGAGATGAGAGATAAGCATAAAAAGTTGTTAGCTGAAAGGAGGAGAAAGTATGAGCATGACATTGATGAGTATATCAGAAGATTAGAAGAGTTGAAGACAGCAGGCAAGAGCAGAATATCAAAGGATGGAAGATTTCTGAATATAAAAGCTCGCTCTTTGTCAAGATACAGGATAGGGATGTTAGCTAGTTATCCTAAGCCAGATTTGCTGAAGCTAATAGAGGCTCTAACTGACACCCCCATCCTAGAAGAATTGGAAATACTTGTGCAAATTAAGAACATAATTGAGAAATAATCAGACAGCTCAGTCTTTATTTAATTATTGTAAACTGTCAAATATTCATTGTACAAGTGTTGTATCAGCTTTTGTATCATTTTATTTTCATTCTTTAACTTGGGGTTAGTCTTGTTAACATGCATGAATTTGTGACAAGCAATCTTCTCACAAATTGGGGGAGATTGTTGTGCAAGACATGCCTGTATCATAACAAGACTAAGTCATACTGACAACCCTAAGTTTAGTTGTATTGTAACCTTAATCTGTAATTCATACTTGTAACACTTAATGTCTGTAAAATGTAAATGGAACAGACTGAAGCATTTTTCTCTAAACAGTATCAAACCTAAGAATTCTATCTGGAAGAAGATCAAGAAGGTCATGCCTCAGAAGAATTATGAAGAAGCTTGGAGTTGAATAAATCTTTTTGGTGAAAAACATTCTAAGTCAAGATCTCTACAAGTCACGGAATTAGTGTTATAGAGAAGTCATTCGAGAACTCAGAAAGACCTAACGAGAACTCAGGAATTATCTATCGAGAACTCAGAAAATGCTATTGGAGATATCGACAAGTCAGATACCCATTCGAGAACTCAGAGATATCGACAAGTATACATTCATTAGAGAACTCCGAGTTATCGATAAGCCAAAGTCCATTAGAGAACTCTGAGTTATCAATAAACCAAAATTCACTAGAGAACTAAGAGTTGTCGATAAGTCAAGTCAACAATGAAGTTTCAGAGATATCGACAAGCCAACATGCTTATCGAGATGTCGAGTTCTCTACTGCTTAATTGGAGATCTCGAAGTGAAGAAATTTCTCTAAGTACAGAATTACAGAACAGTTCAATATCCAAGGTTGCAAATCAACAAACAATTCACACGGCTGGATTGACAAGTCTACAAAAAACAGCTTGAGAGATGTGCAAGATCAATGACAAAGATTAACTGACAGAGGAGATTAAAGTAATCACGGGATGTTAAATATATGCTAAGCCAGAAATGGAAGATTTGCTTTTCTATAAATAGAAATGACAAGTGACAGTTTAGTAAAGCTAATAGCATGTTTATTATCCTTTGTGTAAACCAGCAGTTAACTGAGTTATAAAGTTAACACTGGTCCTTAGTCAGTTAAGTACAACCAAGATAGAAAATTTAGTATTCTCTCTCAAGAAAGAAGCTAAGTTCTAAAATAAGAACTTAGAGATTTTGTAGCAAAACACTGCTTGATTTTTAATATAAAATTAAGTGAGTTTTGAAGATCTTTGTTCTACATATTTACATTGTTATTTATGTTTAACATCTACTCCACAAAATCATTAAAAACAATCAACTGCTAAACTCAGAGCAAAACCAAAAAGTAAACATTTAAGCCAAAACACATTCACTCCCCCCTCTGTGTTGTATTCATACCTAACAATTTGTAGCAAAACAGTCTTAATTTTTAATATAAAATTAAGTGAGTTTTGAAGATCCGTGTTCTTTATTTTCTGCAAGTTTAGATTCTGCATGAACACTTTTCTATACAAGAATTAATTTATTTTGTTCAACCATTAACTTTCAAAAAAAGCCTAAAATCAGAAAAACACATTTCAAGATCTTGGAAGAAAGAAAAGCCTAAAATCAGAAAAACAAATTCACCCCCCTCTGTATGTGATTCATTACCTAACAATTTTGTTGTGGAATCGTGAGGTCACGATTGTGTTAAGGGGGCATGAATATAATAGGAAGTTGAAGTTTATGCTTAGTTAGTGAAAATAATTTAGTTAAAGATTACTACGAGACTTAGTGTTTATCTTGAATAATTATATCCTATATACAATTGGAGTAAGAGTTGACGTGGTACAGTTTGGTGGTCGGATTAAGTTAATATTATAATTAGAAAAAGAGACATAAGCTTACATAACAACAAACACACCTATAATTACACACAACTCACTCAAAATTATTTTTTCATAATGTAAGATATTATAATAATTTTAATCGTAGTTATCAATTGATAAAATTTAAATATAATAACATTTCGACTCAATAATACAACCAATATTTACGTAAAGCAAAGATAAATTCAAACCAAAAAATTATAAAATAAGAAATTAAAGGTAAGATATTAAAATGTTGTTATATGTTAAAATCTAAAATAAAATTAAAACACTTTACAAATTTGTATATTAAAATGTTATAATAAGTTAAAATTTAAAATAAACTAAAACACATTACAAATTTGTCATTTCATAAATATTTGAAGTAATTATATTTTTAAGTAATATTAAATTAAAATTGAAAACTTTATTAATTTTTATACCTTACGTGAATTGAACGAGTTTTGTAAATATTTTTTTACAAGTTTACTCTAAAATCAAAAATTAGTTTTTATATAATAAAGTTAGAAGAGACATAAGATTACAACACACCTATTGTAATATCTGGGATATATCGTTTAATTATTTTTGCTAATAAATAAATATTATGCATGTTCGGTATTTATTCTGTAAATTAATTGTTAAGTGGTATATGTATTTGGATGCTTAAAAATAATATCAATTGAGTATTTTAATTTGTATATGTCCAAAATAAAATATAGATAATTGTCATATCTTCCTATTTATTTTTATGTTGATTTATGATTCTATAGGAAATATATGGATTTTATAAATTCGTTTTCCGAGTATTTATAAACTATTTTATACAATCGGGAACCAACCGACGTCACCCCTTTTTACGTTTTTATAACCCGAAACTCTTCCGAGAACTCCCTCCTAACCTAATTACAATATTTTGAGCATTTTCCATGTTTCGACTTTTTCGATCCGGCGTACGGTTTGTCTTGCGCGGGTCCCAGCGCAATATTTTTGATACATTATTTGTTTCGGTAAATCAATAAAACTCGTATTTTTGATAAACATGATCTTTTTATTAAACTATTACAATAATCATCTCGTAATACGTGTAACCAGGCGCTGAGACCAAGACCGCAGTATAAATTGTACTGATTTGGATAATTATCCCGAAAACCGGTACCATTTGGATCTGTTTTTATAAATAAACGTACTATTTTATATCCGGAATGATCCAACGGGATAATAATTTTCCGTAATTATAAATAGCCTTTAATATATTTTATTTTGTACCGAAAATCATTTACAAACAGTAATTATATAATTTTACAGAAAAAATTCATATATTCATAAAACCTACCGAGAATCAAACCTCAATTTCAAGGTGTTACCGGAATCCGTTGGTGAAGCTCGAGTACTCAAATCAAAGCTCTTGAAATATACTATCAGAATCTGTGCTTCATATCACTGCAAAATCAAAGGTTTATTTTCTGTAATTTTATTTATTTTTGAATTATTTTGATTAAAATTATGAATTTTTGTTCGGATGATTGTTTGAATGATTTGATGATTGCATGTTGTAGATCTTGTTTTCCTGATGATTTTCATATGTCATATGACTGATTTGAAGTTCAATAAGATGTTCAAAATTGAGTTTAATCTTCGAATTTTAAAATTAGGGTTTATAACCCGTATGAATGTTAATTTTTTTGGGTAAATGAGGTCAAGCCTCGTATATTAAACTAAAAGAGAGAAGAATTTACAAGGGAGATCCAATTCAAAATTCCTAAGGAACAAATCTCCTAAAGGAAATAGAGAAAGGATCGAAAAAACAAATCACAAAAAATAACATAGGCAAGACAAAAAGGCACCCAAGCCCATCTATTAAACCCAATAAAGGGAAATTAAACAAAGCTAAAAACCAAACCAAATGGGCCCAAACCAACCAAAACAGCCTCCAAGCCCAAAACAACAGCCAACCAAGCTTCCAGGGAGCCAACTTCAACACAACAAGGCCACCATCCAAATAAAGATTCAGAAATTCTGGAATATGTTTAACCTCTGTGATCCAAATCTGAAAAAAATAGACAATATGCTCACAGAAGCAATAACTTCCAGAAACCAAAAATTGCCCCTTGACGCCGGGAACAATCTGCAACCCAGCACAGAGCACAGCAGTGCTATCAAAATCCAAGTCCGGCAAAAAATGATCCCCTGTACACAGCCCAATGTCTCTACCAAACCCCGACACAGCAGCATCTCGAAAAAGCCAGCAGCGAAAACCTCCCCCAGCACAATCTGACTCCAGGAGGATAAGCTCCATGCATACAGGATCCGCCTTTCGAACTTGAAAAACCAAAGAAATGCAGCTTCCATTCTCGAACAAAGCTCCCAGACTTAACTCTCGCACCTGAGAAAACGCATGCACGGAAAAAGCAGCACCAACTTCAGATCTCCGAACAGACCCCACCAGCAACCTAACCAACTGAAAAAAACCCAGCACTGCCCTAACACAAACAGCTCCATACACCCCCTCGAACTCCACACTGCCACACCCCAACAAGAACCCAACCCAACCCGACAAACCACCCCCCTGAAAAACCCAAAAACCAGAAACACATGAATAAGAACCAACTCCCACCTCTTCTCCACCTGAATACGCCACCAACTTCTGAAACCCAACCTACCAACCCTACCCCTTAAGGAAACCCCCCCCCCAAAACCCCCACACACACACTCACACACGCACACCACACCACACCCACACCCACACACCAGTCCACAACACATAATCCAAGAAATAGACTCCAACTCCCGATAGCACTGACATCATACAACCGACATAACCAAGTCAGAACCACCCTTGAGCTAAGAATCAGACTCCGCAAAACCGAAACACCTTTGAACTCAATCTTCAACCTCTTCAAATCCAAACCCATGCACCACCTCAACTGAACCTTGACAGAAACAGCCAAGACGAAATCCAAGGAAAAGAAACCATCAAACTCTCCAAATAAAAGATAAGAACTTAAAACTTCCCACTCCTTAACATCACAGAGCCTTTCTACAGCCACCCCCCAATAAAATAAATAATACTATCCCCAAACTTCCTCTCCCCTATCAACAAACCAAACATCATCAAGGCATCCAAAGAAAACTCCCACCCAATTTAACCCCTCAGTTAAAAAAATCCGTCCTCGAAATAACCACCCCAAATCCCCGAAACAAACACTTCGAAAAGAACCAATATTCACCCCACTTAACAGAAACCAAACACAACTCCATCCCGAGAAAACAAACAAAAAAAACAATAGACTAACCAGCACCCACACAAATGACTCAACATTATCAACTTTGGATCAAAGGTTGCTCTAAAATAATACCCCATTTCAGAAACTCGATTCGCACATTCAAAATATTTACTACTCTCAGACCCTGAATTTTCTTCCTTACATCATCTTCTACATCACCTATAATCTGGCTACTCTGTTTTCTTTTATTCTGAAACAACCTCCTGTTCCTTTCCATCCATATGTGAAAAACCATAGCAGCTAGAATCAGCTTATTGATCAAAACACTTAGAGACTTACCTTTCCAATAGACTGAGGCATACTGGATGAAACTCTCCCAATTACCCTGATAATTCAATAAATAGCCTCGCTTTTGAAACTCCACCAAAACCGTTCGGCAGAATTCACACTCGAAAAAAAGATGCTCAACTGAATCCATGATCCTTTCATAAAAGCTACACACAGTACTCTGTTGAATTTGCCAAGGCTGAAGACAAACTTGAGTAAGCAACCGGTTACGGATAGCCAACCACAAATGAAAGCAGTGTTTTAGAATACTCTTGCAAAACCAGACTAAATGCCACCACTCCACTCTCTCCCTACTTGGACGCAAATCCTCCCAGACTTGCGAAACAGAAAAAACCTCTACCTTACCAACTTTCGAAATCCATTGCATGTGATCAGGCCTATTCGAACTATGGATGTTTATACCCTGAAGTCGTGGAATCTTCAGGATTAATCCCTCTGGCCACTCGAGAAACCCATTACAAAAAAATCAGCCACCTTATTTTCCTTATTCAAGCCCAAATTTCTAATATCTCTGTGAGAACAAAACCTTGACAAGGGGACATCAAGGGCCCAGGTATCAAACCAGAAGTTTGTATCCCGACCATTACCCACCTGAGATCTAATAAAAGGTCTAATCTCTTCACGTAAATTCAAAATATTTTTCCAGCTCCATGAAGCATCCTCAGCCGCCTTTATATCCCAAAAGTTGTGCCCCCTAATACGATAAGCATGCACCCATTTTACCCAAAGCGAGCAAGAATCAGATACTATGTTCCATATATGATAAGTCATAAGAGCTTTATTCCAGCATCTTAACGACCTTAAACCCAAACCACCCTCCTGCTTTGGACAACAAACATCCTTCCATGAAACTTTAGCCTTTCCTTTGGAACCTTCTATTCCTCCCCAAATGAAGCTCCTAATCAGCTTCTCCACTTGTTTAGTAACTGTAACTGGTAAAACGAATATAGAACCCCAATACACTTGCATGGAAAGCAAGACCGAAGAAGCTAGCTACACCCTTCCAGCATAATTTAACCAGTTATTCTCCCAGGACTCAATCTTATCTCGTACTTTCTACACCAAAGGTTTACAATCATTCACCCAAAGAGATGTCAAAACAAGGGGAACACCCAAGTATTTAACCGGAAAAGATCCCACATTAAATTCCAAGATATTTTAAATCAAGGATCTATTCGAACGAGGAACATTACCAAAAAACACATTACTTTGACCATTATTGGGCCAAAGACCCGAGCAACTACCAAACTCATCTAAACAATCTTTCAAAATTTGGACCGAGAGGGGATTAGCAGCACAAAAGAGGAATAAATCATCAGCAAAGGACAAATGAGTTATATTTAACTTAGCACACTTAGGATGATATGTAAAATTACCCTCCTCCTCAATTCTCCTCTTAATCATCAACGTGAGAACCTGCATAACCAAGGTAAAAAGATACGGAGACAATGCATCTCCCTGACGGAGACCTTTCTGACCTTTAAAAAACCATGCATCTGACCATTAAGGATAACCGAGTAAGTAGGAGAAGCAATACATTCTCGAATCCACCCTATCATTCTGTCAGGAAAACCAAATAACTGAAGAGCATCAATCAAAAAATCCCACGACACACTATCATACGCCTTCTTAATATCCACCTTCACTGCACATCTCAGAGCCCCAACCTGTCTATGATAATTTTTTAACAGCTCCTGAGTTAACAAGATATTATCACTAATACGGCGCCCAGGAATAAACGCATTCTGAGTATCATCCACTAACCCATCAAGACATCCCTTAATCATGTTAGCAATAATTTTAGTAATACACTTGTAGAGCACATTACACAAGGCAATATGACGAAAATCACCAACCGCTGAGGGATGATCAATTTTAGGGATTAGAGCAATAAGGGTAGCATTAACCTCCTTGAGCAACTTTCCAGAAACAAAGAATTCTTTAACAGCCTGACACACATCCTCTCCAATGATCACCCAAGCCTTCTTGAAAAAAAGAGCTGAATAACCATATGGACCCGAAGCTTTATCGTCCCCCATCTGAAAAATAACATATTTTATCTCCTCACTAGTCACCTTTTTAATTAAATCACCAGCCGCATCCTCATCCAGACGACTAGCAAAAGGCTCTAGCCCAACAATCCTGTCACACGTATCCTTCTTCCCCAATAAGTTCCTGTAATAATCCACAAAGTGAGAAATCATACCTTCTCCTTGCAACATGTTACCCTCTTCATCAGAAATCTCAAGAATGGTTTTTTATGTCTCCTGGCCTGAAGACTCTTGTGAAAGAATTTTGAATTCTGGTCTCCCACCTTAAGCCAATGAACTTTAGCTCTCTGCTTAAGAAGACTTTCTTCTTCCAATTTGCACGTCATGTACTCCCTAGCAATAGATTGCTCTCTTTTCTGAAGCTCCTCATCAAGCGGAAAGCTATCCAACTGAGTCTTAACATCAACCAATTTTGCTTTAAGTACATCTCCTCTAGTAGATAGATCACCCCCCTTCCAAGATTCTGCTTTAAAAATTCGCTTCATACTATGTAACTTCTGGGTAACCTGGTACATTTTCACTCCACCAACTCTTTGCTTCCAAACACCTGAAACGAGATCAAGGAAATTCTCTCGATAGGCCAGGAAGTTATTAAATTTGAAAGAACTCTTCCCCCTCTTTCTACAAAGCATCAAATTAACCATTGCCGGGCTATGATCACTAACACCTCTGGGCAAAAAATTAACAGAAGAACCAACAAATTTATTAAGGAAATTAAGGTTAGCCATGACTCTATCTAACTTTTTAACCACACCCACTCCATGAGGAGAGCCTGCCCATGTAAAGTGAATACCAGAATAGACAATATCTTGAACCTCAATAAAATTCACACAATCTCTAAACTCTTGGATAGCCGGGGAGCGACTCTCCACCCCTCCCTGCATTTCTGAACTACTCAAAATAGCATTAAAATCCCCCATAACAATCAAAGGAGAAGTAGTAGTCAACATACTATAAGAACGCAGAGAATGCCAAACCTCTCGACGATTAACATGCTCATTAGCTGCATAGACAATCGAGCAATGGAATGTATAATTACTCTCCAAGTCAGTAACCACGCAATGCATAACTTGATCAGTAGAAATAATCTCTACCACATCAAACAAAGCCGGGTTCCAACCCACCACAATTTTACAACCTCTCCGACAATAAGCTGAATTAGAAATCCAGTCCCAACTTCTGAACAACCTGTCAAAAATATTTTTAACACGCCCTCTAGCCACATGCGTCTCAATTAAAGCACAAAGACCAACCTGATTGTCAATAATTAAATTAACCACCTCCTTACGTTTTAGAGGATTATTGAATCCTCTCACATTCCAGAAAGCTATTTTATCCATAAAAAAGGAAGAAAAACTCAAGCAACACCACAAAAACACCAGAGCTCAGGACTCCAAAATTTTTGGAGAATCCTTATCACTAAACACCCCATATGTACTCTCCTTTTCCTGATCTTGGACAATCCCCTGCATCATAAATAAGTCCGATTCATCCGGATCAGAAAAATAATCCTTCGCCTTATTAAGACCACACACTGAAACCTCCTTAAATCTCTTATTCATTTGCTGCTTCTCTTTCTCCTCGATATTCTGCTCCAAAACTAATTTATCCGCCTCCGGGATATTACTACCACTAAAAACATACTCCTTAACTCTATCATCAAACAAATCCCCCATTCCCAAAGGCTTTTCTACATCCATCCCATCCATCAGTTTATGGACACCCCGAGAAGAACCCGACTAAATCTCCCACTAACTCACTCCCATTATTCTCCGGGTTCTTCGAGATACCAAATTCCTCCGCATTCAGCACATCAAATCTATTTTGAATAATCACAGGAGGCAAACCTTTTTCTTTTATTACCTTCGATTCCCCAGTTTTCGCACCAACACCAGCCACTTTTACTACCCCTGGATTCACCAAAACTCCTTTCTGCACACCCAAATTATCTTTAATAACCACACCTCTGTTAACATACTGGAAAGAAGACTTGACTGGATGTACTTTCTTTTTACCATACTGCCCAACCCCACTAACCTCCTGAACTTTCTCCTTGCCACGACGCTGAACAACACGAAAGCCATCCTCCTGCTCGATACCTGTGCTACCTCCATTCGACCTCTCCCTAAGTTTTTCTTTATTTTGTTCACGCACAGCTGCTAAAACAGGGCACTGGTGCACATAATGTCCAAACTTAACACAGTTGCTACACCAGGTAGGACGCCAGGGATATTCCACTCTCAACATAACTTCCATAGGCTCTCTACCATCATCAAACGGGATGTGAACATAAAGCTTCTCCAGTAACGGCTTCCGAGCATCCACTTCAATTAGCAACTTAGCAAAACTCAACCTACCACTAGCCTCCCTACACATCTGCTCCGTCAACGAGTCCGCCATTAGGATATTACCAACACCACTGCCAATTCGACTCAAACCAGCAACACTCCAATATTGCAGGGGGATGTTAAATATCTTGACCCAGAGAGGAATAAATTTAGGAACCTCCTTTGACAGCACAATCTGTGGAAACCACCTCTGCAAGATCAACAACCCGTATGAATGTTCTTAATTGAAATTTAGGACTTTTTGTTCCAGGGGTTATTAGGTGTTGAAATATAGTGGGTTGTGTTCCTTATGAAATTTGCAATCGATTGGTGTATAGCTCGTTAACAGAGGATCCCTGAATCGAAGGGGTTGTGTTTTTAAGTTACGTCGAGTTCGCCGGAAACCGGCGAACTTCTCGGCCAATTTCCGGCCAACTCGGGGATAGGTTGTGTGTTTTGATGGCAGGGTTTTGTTCCTGGTGTTGTGTAGATATGATCTGGAGGTGGTGGTGGCCTGAGCATCCCTGGATCGTCTTCACCGGCGAGACAAGGGTGTTTTTCGGCGAACCCATGTCAAATTACAGTTTAGTACCTGAACTTTTGGGGACGATGCAGTTTGGTCCCTGAAGTTTCCAGAATTTGTAAAAATAACTTTCTTGTTTATAAATTATTTAAAAATCATATTTTCTATTTATTTTAATTATAAAAATTCGTTTTTAAATTCTAAAAATTCCAAAAATTATTAGTTTAATTCCAAAAATTATTTTTAATTCAAAAATAAATCTAAATTAATTAGTTAATTAATTTAAGTTAATAATTAATTAGTTAATTGGCCAAATAATTCGAAAATTAATTGATTAATTGATTTAATTAATTATTAATTGATTTTAATTAATTATTTAATTAGATTTAATTATTTATTAATGATTTAAAAATTCCGAAAAATAGTTTCGATTTTTAAAATGTTACTTTAAATTGTTTTCGAGACTCGATAATTATTAGAAAATTATTTTGAAGTCAGATGTGGCCAACCGAACCCTGTTTATTGCTTTAAAATTGATCCAACAACCCGTTTTAATTCCGAAAAATGTTTTAAAAATCATATTAAATACCTGAAAGCTTGTCTATGACCCGAGACTCCTTTATAAATGATATATCATTGATTGTTTGACGTGTTACGTGTTATATGTGACTTGTTGTTTGACTGTCGGTCTATATGTTCGGTGTTTTTACTTGTTTATAGCGTAACTTTCAATCCGTTAGTCGGATTTGGGTAAAACGAAGGGTAGATAGAAGTGTATATCGACTAGAATCGTATGAGTTGAGTATTGATAGATGCTTATGATATGTGAGCAGAAGACGCAAGACTTAGGAAAGGAAAGCAGATAGTCGAGGAGTAAGACGGTTGTGATTGGAAGTTAGTGCAGTATAGCAAGCTAGTACCAGGCAAGTGTTCTGAACTTTCTCGAGATATATTATAGTTGATTGATAGTCCTGTTTTATATTACAAGTGCTTTGAAGCACTGAACCCTAAACCTTGATTCCAGTTGTTGATCTTTGAGCCGTAAACCTTATTCTTTCTGAACCATTGATTGTTGAATACCCGAGTACAGACCACAGATATACGATAGCACTCCACAAATACATACAAACTAAATAACAACCACTGAATCAAATGACTTACATATTCAAACCATTGTACCCTATGCTTTGAAAGAAAAAAAACCAAATCCTTGTAACCTTGAAACGTTGATTCCTTTGTTATTCAATATTTTCATTACCTAACAACCATTATTTGAAATTGCCATATTATTCCTCTGTGAAGATTGAAACCATCTCATTATTGAACATCCAATGTTGTTTATGATTTTGTTTATTGCTTTACATTGATTATTATGTTATTATGTTAGAATTGGATTGTTTTATAAAATTGTGGACCAGATTCATGGTCAGACCAGATTGGTGGTCAAGTTAGGCCAATGTGTGCCTTGGATCCAGTAATTAGAACAGAGTTGTGTGCCTTGCTCGGGGTTAGTGCGTGACTGATCAGCAGCCTAACCTTGGTTTTTTTTTTAAAATGAAAATATAATATCCCATTCTAAATCATTAATCATTGTTCACTTGATACCTTAACCTTTTTCACTTGATGATCATTATTCTCAGTCTTGTCATTGTGACTTGCTGAGCTAGTTAGCTCATTTGTGCGATGTTGTTTATGTTCTTTTCCAGTTAAGAAGGAACCAGTTGGTCGCGAGTATCCCCAATCCAGTGCGAGAGCTAGGGGTCCAGGTTGATCGAGTTAAGCTAGCTGACAGCTTTTGAGATAGTTTAAGTTTGTAAAAGTTTGTATTAATGTTTAATATTCAGTTCTGATTCTGAATAGTTGGGATTTGGACGTTTGTAATATAAGTGTGTGTGTGGCTTGTGTATATACTTCAACCTGTTGCGGTCCGTGGTAGTTGGTAAGTAGGGTCACTGCATATTATTATTATCTTTATTATTGTTATAAGCAGGTTATAAATAAGGTGTGTGTGTGGACCCCAAACTTCTGATCCGGGTTTGGAGGGCGCCACACCTATTACACACGACTCACGAAAATACGTACTCAAAATTATTTTTTCATGGTAAGATATATAATAATTTTAATAGTAATTAAAAATTTATAAAATTTAAATTTAATAACAATTCGACTCAATAACAACCAAAATTTACATACAGCAAAATTAAATTCAAACCAAAAATTGTAAAATAAGAAATTAAAGATATGATATTAAAATGTCGTAATAAGTTAAAATCTAAAATAAATTAAAACACATTACAAATTTGTAAATTAAAATATTATAATAAGTTAAAATTTAAAATAAAACTAAAAACACATTACAAATTTGTCATTTCATAAATATTTGAAGTAATTATATTTTAAATAATATTAAATTGAAATTGAAAAATTTATTACATTTTACACCTTACGTGAATTGAGCTTGTAAATATTTTTTTGCAAGTTTATTCTGAAAACAAAAATTAGTTTTATATAGTAAAGTTATTGAGTGAAGAAAACATATTATTAATTTTAAAACTAAAATAAAACACAAAATTTTATGAGAGATGACTAAATAATTAATAAAGATTAATGTTATTTTTTAAATATCAATTCATATTCTTTTCAAATTTAAAAATATTGATTATAAAAAAATAAACTAATTTCAAAACATCCTTTGCATAGCATGGCATAAAGCTACTTGTAGACTTTATAGTTAAGAGCTATAGCTCTATAAATAGCTCCCTTGGGGTTTTAGTTTGTGGAAAATATAATCTCTGACTTTTATCTTACTTCTCTGTCTATATCTTTAGCCTTCTTTATCCCCCTTCTTCCTCTATTCTAATTCTTCCCTGTTGTTATTAATTGCAGTCGCTCAGTTTCAAGCTACTGTTATACTTTGCAACCCTTGTCTATATTTTATATTATACATCGCATTCTGTATTTTTCAGTCCGATTGTCAATAACATCATTAAACTTAGGGTTAATATAGACATTAACTACATCTGTGTGGTAATTCAATGTGAAATAATTACTAAAAGACCAAGTCAGATTGTATATATTTTTAAATCAGTACCAAATATTATTACTTAGGTTTTGATAAACTCATAAACTTAGACAAATAATTGTCAAGAGGATGTAAAGTTAAGAGTTGCAAAATGATAAGGTCCGGACCAAAATGCCAATGATGTTATGCTAGGGGATAGAAGATGCAATTTACTCGTTTAATTATGTAATTCATGAGCAAACAATTTATATTAAGTGATTTTGTTTGGAAGATTTATTAGTCCTTTATTCTGAACAAAGTCATCTTATATCAAAGTTTTAGTAGGTTAAGTTCAAAGAAGTAGCCTGATCATGTAGTGCTTAATAGCATAACAGTCCATCAAATAAAGAGCAAACCCAAAATCAGGCCAGACAAAACAACTATTCTTACATTAAAAATTTAAAGAAGAATGTAGCTCTTAAATATGATTTAGGGAAAGCTTTTGATCTCCTAGCAGTTCACTGCATACCAGACCATCAAGGCATCAAGTAGAGAGCTCCTCCACAGATCTTAGGCTCGGCTCCCATGCCAATCCCCTCAAAGATTTTGACCGCTGTATGGGAGGAACGAACAGCTTATTACTTTTCTTGCTTTTTCCCGCAGAAGATTGAGACTGCCTTTCAGATGTTGATTCATAGAAGTCCGATGAGTGAACAGATTCCCCCGAGTAATCATCTACATCAGCAGAAGATTTTGAATCCAACAACATTAGCTCAGGTTCTTTAACTTTCCGTTTTGATGAGTGTCTACGCTTCACTTTCTGGACAGTACTGCAAGGGACTATGAAGTATTTTTGCCCTGGCAATAGATGTTCTTCTGCAGATAAAATCGACTCTTGTGGCTTTTTGAAAACCTCTGGCCTTGCAACACACATACCAGGATATTTCTCCATTAATCGAGATGCAGGAATAGCAGTTTTATAGAGTTCTTGTCGTCCCCCTGCATGAATTATTCTAACCGTGATATCCTTAAGTTGTATGCTCATATCCAATGTTCTGATAGGCCTTCTCAATTCTTTTCTTTTTCTGGAATCTCTATCTTTGTAATGGACAAGTCCCAACAGTTGAGCACATCTCTTGAGCATTTCTAGCTACCGATAACCCCTCTTCCAAAGACTCTTAGCATTATCATTCAGTTTGAGCGGAAGGGGCTATTTGATCAGGTTGAGAAGTTTCAAGAAAAATCTTCGCTATGCATTAGTAAGCACTCCCTTGTGTGTTTTCCTTGGCCAGCTCACTATCTTAACATACTTCCAACAAAGATAAATCCAAAAATTGGTAGAAAAAATATGCTAGAGGATAAATTTCTTGGTATTCTTCACCGTAATGTAAAAAGCAATGTTAAGAGTGAACAAGACAAAGCAAACATGATTCTATCCTAATTCTTCTGTTAACACACCTGTTAGTACAATCACAGAGAAGCAGAGACTTGTATGAATATATTCACTACACAAGAAACACAGAACTACGTAAACTTCAAGAGGAAGAGAACAAAAAAGGGCTTGCTTGGTCCAAGAGCAGCTACATTTTGATAATTTGCAGCAGAACTAGTAAACTAATCAAGAACATCAGTCAAGTGAAGTAACAAACAAAAAGAAAAACCAACAACACAGCTAAGTCCACATCCTCGAAGGAACAACAGTCTGGAATAGCAAGACACTGTTGGCAAGTTACAACATGCATGAGAACATTGCTCATAGAAATGAACCATTAAATTATGAAAACAATAGCAATTTAGTTGATGAAACCAATTTAAATTTTGCCAGATCAGAAAACAGACTCGACAACTTTTCTAAAATCTTGACAGGAAAATAAATTAACTCAAGTGCTGAGGCTCACGGAAAACCGTAATTTTATAAATCTTTGTTATTCTTTGTTTACTATCTATTTTATTTTTTTGTGTAGTATAATGTTTTAGCTCAAGAGAAAATTTATAGTTTCTATTATCTTTTGTCAAGGATCTTTGTATATTATTTTAAATGAATATTTATTATTGGCCAGCTTGTAAAGGCGAAAATACTCAATTCTCACTCGGCACGTTATATTTTTATACCGTCCAATTAGGTTTTCAAATATGACATTAAAATAATTTGTCACATACATAATTTCAATATATAGTACACCTATAATTTATTTCAATAACCTTTTGCTATAGTTGCCTACCAAAAATCACCAAAATATTTTTTCATTTAATATTTAAATTTTAATATATTATTTTTCAATTTTTAGATCAATTATTTTAAAGTTATTCATTTTGATAACTTCAGTTATTACGTTCTTTCATAAGTAAAGGAATTATAATTCCAATTTTACAATCCCGCTAAAAGAGTATTGAGACACCCGAGAATTTAAAATACCAAAGACCTTAGAATCTTCCTCACTCCCTTTCCCGGATGTTACTAAATGTGGATGGTTCAAATCTTGTAAAAATAAATTAGGGTTGTGGGTGCATTTAACTATCAGAAGATAAAAGAGAGTATTTAAATTCACATGATAAAAAAAACGATAACTACATTTTAAAACTCATTCAGAGATTAGTCTCTTATAGGCCAACTACCAATTTTGGGGGAAAGGGATGGTACGGGTAACATCACACTTGGATACTTTACAATAAATGTGTGAGCCAGTTCCACCAAGCACCATACATTGGACTACAAAAATTACACACTACAGAATTGGCATATATTATCCTAAACCTGCGAACAGATGCAATAAAATAGGCATCATCAGATACTCACATCTGAAATCTACGAGCACCATTAGGATCCCAAGGACTGCAATCTGTACCAGCTCCAATTCTCCTTCTAAATCATCTTTTACGACGAGCAGGTGACTTGGATCTTGATCTTTTCCTTCTGCAATATGAGTACAACAGTTAGTGGTCGAGAAAACTGATATTCCGGAATGTAACCCTGACGACATCACCTGATTCGAGTATTATTACAATGATGGACGTGTCAAAAGCATTAACACAAGCTAATTAAACCACACACACTACAACATACCTGGTTGTCACAAGAGAAGAGTAGGGGGAATGCCTGCGCTGAGAATGCTTGCTATGTGGAGACCTCGAAACTTGTCTAGAAACGAAAACATCCCATGCTAAGCCAGTGAGTCAATAAATATTAGGGAGGCCTATGCCAGTTTTCTATAGTCAGACTCAGACTTTATAAGACCAGGTCTCTGAAAACTACTGTGCTTTTAATGAGATATCTCACATCTATATAATTCAATTCCACACATATTAATGGTAACTCGTAGCTAGTGCTTCCTCCGCTAAAATAACAAAATTACACACTAATCCTAGCATTCTAGTAACATCAGATCTTTCTTTTATCAGACAAATTAAAGAAAAATGTTCATAGTTAATAAGAAAGTTGTCCGTATCAATGATGCGAAGTTGTAACAACAATGTGTATAGCTTTGCATTGAATACCCCCCTAAAGATTTAGCTTGAATTGGCTTTACAGCGACAACTCAAACTCACCTTTAATAACTGTTGTCCCTCTGTATACATAATAGTAAAACAATTACAATAACTCAAAGTGATCAACTTATGAATTAGATAAAGGTAACACCACCCCCACTTTAAACAGGTTCACAGTGAAAACAATGCAACAAAATTGTTCTCTACCCCAACATGAACATGTATAGTTTGGTGTGACTGCAAGATATTGCATAATTTGTGACATGGATGGTGTTATTGCCATG
Source organism: Apium graveolens (assembly GCF_009905375.1). Lineage (NCBI taxonomy): Eukaryota > Viridiplantae > Streptophyta > Magnoliopsida > Apiales > Apiaceae > Apium > Apium graveolens. The sequence goes on from NC_133647.1 coordinate 177,555,263, forward strand.
TTCATTATACAAGTTCAAGTGACTGAAGTGTTGGCAGACCAAACTAAAAGACATTTTAATATATTCTTACAGTAGAAAAGAAATAAAGTAAAAAGCTGCAGAGAAAACTATACCATGCAGATTTTTTAAGCCCTTGAAATCTTTGGATAACCTTATTCACCCAAAGGCATCATACAAATTTTTATCACTCAATACGCAAGAAAGTAAAGTCATCTAACGCTGCTTAGTCCAATACTGATAATACATGGAAACGGAAAAGATAAAGTGCGCAAGAATAAGTATTTCTGATACAATAATGTTAAATGAAAGATATCCAGGATGCATTCATAGACATGGCAAGGCACCTGAAAGGCTGACACCTGATCATAACATATTGACAACTGATATTATAAGGATATAGATCAAGTGAAAGGTTAGAGCTAACTATCTGCACAACGGGATTAGTTGACAACAAGACAAATGGTAGAGAAAGCTCAAATTATACGGAGAGTAATACTTTGCCGCATTTTTTAAGTCATAAAATTACATAAACTAGAATAAATAAACACATTTCCCGCATACAGAGAACGGTTACTACCCTGCATATTGAGAATATTCGCAGAACAAGCACAACTCTTATATGCACAGCCTATCGGAAGCATGTACTAGCAATATTTTAGAAATTTCAATTATCAACTTGATACATATCTAAATTAATTAATCCAATAAGATAAACGCGCATAATCTTAAAATCTATTATACACTGAAAGTACTTCGGGAAACCAAAACAAAGGAAAAAGGGCACACCAGAAGAGTATATAAAAGGTACAATTATCTTAGATTTTCCGTTGGGACTTGTCACTGGTAAAGCCTGGTACAAACTTTTCAAGTCCTCATTCCGTGAAGGAAATACTAATTATGTTTATTCTGGGGTTTCAGCGGTTACATTGATGATTCTAGAGAAACCCTGAAGTTGCATATTATTCAAGCCATACTTTTCCTTTTATAATTAAAATAAATTAATGCTAGTCGGTGGGACTTCCATGTGTAGGGATATGGCACAAAATCAAGTAAAGAATGGAAGGTGAAATACGATGAGCTGTGCAAGAATATAGTACCTTCGGTGAGATCTGTCAGGTGATGGGGATAACTTATGTTTTCTTGATCGTGACTTCCTACAAAAATAATTAATCAGAAAATTAACAAATTAGCAATAACAGGTTAACCAACAGAGGATAATATGATAATTCACACAACAAACCTTCTGGATTCCTCTGAAGATTCGTCATCACTAGAATTATTAGTACGACCAACTTCTATGTGGTTCTTTTTATCTCTACCCCTACTATCAACTGAAGGAGAACGGTATCTCTTGTGTCTGCTCAAGTCACTCGTAGGCTTATCTCTTGTTCTTTCACCCTTCTCATCCCTGGTTTCATGTATTTTCCTTTCATTACCTTCTTTACCTTTACTTCTTCTGTCATTCTCTATCTGCTTTTCCTTGTCATCACGATGACCAGATCTTCTCTTGGAGTCTGGATCCATAGACTCTTCAGCGGACTTAATACCTTGTTCCTTCAGTTTCTCTTTTAACTCATCATAGTCATCTGTCTTTTCCTTTTTCACCTTCCTCTCATCCTGCCTCCTACGACTCTCATCTCCCCTTGCAATATATTTTCCCTCAGAACTCCGTACCTTATCGTCTGTCTTTTTTCTGTCTTCCCTAACTTCAGTATCACCTGATGTTACCTTCTTGGAACCAGCTGACAACTCAGTTATCAGGCCCTTGATATTTTCTTTTGACAAGGATATATCAGCTTTATTTACAATTTCTACACCACGCGAAGATTCTCTGCCCGACCCATTATTGTTAAGTTCATTATTGGGTCTATGATTACCCGAGCTCCCATTAGGATACATCCTACCATCACTTTCCGAGACAAAATTGTTAATCAGGTTTTCTTCTTTTACTGCTGAAAGGTCATTTCCATCAACAAATAAATCCTCTGAAAGCATCTTGGTGGTTGAAGATTGTTGCATCGTGTTTCTCTTGGAATTTGGCACAACGGTATTCTGGATTTCATCATCCTCATCATCATCAGAAGCATAACTAGCAAGTCCCAACAAATCTCCAGGAACACTCAGTTTCGATATTCTACTAACTTCTGATTCAGTTGCGCTGGGCTGTGCTGTAATCAAAACCTTTGCAGATGCCTTAGGAGTTGGAACTTCGGGTGCAGATGGTGATGCTTCATGATATGAGGAAGCATCATTGTTTTCAACTAACCACAAAAGAGGAACATATAATTTCACGGACGCGCATTTGTGAAAGTTGATAAAAACATTTCAAGCTTATGCCAAATTTTGAGAAAACTATGTAATTTATAAACAGAACTATTTGTGCATGAAATTGAAGTACCTTCTTCATCGAGAACCTTAGTCGCAATTTCATTAAAAAGCTCATCAGTTACCTGTGTACTTAATCATGTTAAAAGACCAACAAACAACCAAGTTAATCAGGTGACAATTACACATATAACCAGGCTTTCTACCTTCAATAGAATTTCAGTTAACACACGTTTTATTTCCTGGTTTATTGCTGCAGTTCTAGCAATTTCGCCATCGTCCTGCAAAGATGCAGAAAATATAAAATTAACTTAACTTGAGGAAGCCAAATCTATGGACCACTAAAAGAAAGAGGGAGGGGGGGGGGGAATGATGATATGATATATGAGACGTAAAACATAGTCAATAGCAATGCCTAAGATAAACATAGTCGATCGATATCATTTGCTCACAAACAGAGCCAATAGCTATGCCTTAGACATGTTCATTCAGTTTCAAGGTAAGTCAAGGAAAATCTAGCCCTAGATGAATTAAGCCCAATCTGACATGGTCATTATGTAAGAACAACAAATAAAATTAAGGTGGAAACAGAGTGAAAGAATAAAGGCAAAAAAAAGACCTCTTCGTCATCCTCTTCTTCTGTGGACCTAGATGAATCAATACTTTTGCTATCTGGATCTCCTTTTATATATGATTTATCAATCACTTCTTCTGCCGTAGAATTAGGGTGATCAGAAAACTCTGGAGCAGAAGTCGCTATAACAGCTTTCTTTTTTATGATTTCTTCTCTTAGCCAGTTAGGAACCGAGGGCTGAAATATCACAAAACAAAACTTGGTATCACAAAGTAATTTCTTAAGAGTATACGATGACTTTTTAAAAATGCTGAAGGATCCACAGGTACCTTTTTCACGCGATCGGAAATGCCAGAAGCCCCAAATCCGTCACCAGAAAAAGATCCTGCGCCACCAAACGGCACACTGACTGAGGGACCCATTGGCTGGAAGTTTTGTCCTGAAACCCTTCCAAACAGTGCCCCAAAGTTTCCCGAAACAGGTGAAGAGATAGCTAAAGAAGGATCTACCTGAGAACATTGTTATAAATTTCGAGTTTAGAGCAGCCACATAATGATCCAAAGCTGTATAAATAATGAATGAGAACCAAAACCAGAACCTTAGGGCCAGGTGGGTGCACTGGGGGATAAACTGCACCAGGCCCAGCAGAGGCACTCCAAGCATGGATAGATGCTATTTCTGAAGGACTCTCTATGCCATGTACGGGTACCCCAGAATTGAAGGAGTACTTCGATTGCACATGTTGGTCATGGTCGCGATTATATCTAGGGGCAAAATCTAACGGTTGATCACTAAGATCACTTGGGGGCCCAGCTGACTGATGGCTGAATGCATATTGAGGCTGCTCCATGGGAAGTGCTCTGCCATCTGCAGCAGGTTGCGATTGTTGCTGAGAGCTTGAGGTAGAGGTCCAAGGTGACTTATAGAATTGCTCACTCTGATTTGCAATGTTTTCTTTACCTGCCATTTAGAAAATTAAAAATCCAAATATAATGCAGTAAAAAGTAGTCTACCATAGTTACATCCTTGCATCAAATTGCATAACATAGCCAACTCTTTGCAATGATTTCGTTCAAAGAAGTGCATACATTCCCATTTCCCACGCTCATATTATTTTGCAACTGTACTTATGACACTAGAGCTATATGTGCTGGTTTCAATTGCATAAATTATTTTTCTTCAATATGCGCTACCCACTAAGTTTGCAAATTGTTGCTCTAAATCTTGACGACATAATGCCCTTAACTTTAACTGACAGCCAGCCTAGTAAAAGCCAATGACCTAAAAAAAGTAGCAAGTTTCCTCTTTTGAATTGTTACAGAAACAAACATCCCTCTCCCGAAACCCTACTCTTAGTCATCACACTTTCTTTTCTCCTCCACAAACTAGTTTTTAAACCTTCAAGTCTTAAGCAAATAATGATCAATCCCCTAAGTAGCGCTTGGTTTTCTCCTATATAGCATATATCTTCTTTCCCTTTGTAGTGGTTTCATATTTACTGATGATATAATGATGGGACTGGGCAAAAAAAGAAGATGATATAATGATGGTTATATTAGGCACAGACACAGATGTTCCTGCTTTTAAATTACTGGGATACTTATCAATTGTTCCTCAGAATTGTGCTCTTTTTAGGCATTAGAGATTAAAAGGATCTGTCAGCTTTGACGTTGATTATTATATTTCTCAAATGATGATTACTTCAATTTTTGCTTTAAGACTAATACTATACTATAATGATTTTAGAAATGTTCACTCTGCAAAGAACCCTTTAAATAAAGAAATTCCCATTCTTAAGTTTTAAAGCAATCAGCATTTTACTAAGCAAAAACAAGTAAGTTGACAGTAAAATTCGTTTTTTCTTATTTATTTTCTAAATGATTGTGTGTGTGTGTGTGTGTGTGAGTGCGCGCACTGGGGGAGGGGAGGGGCTGAAGCTCAACCTTCTCAAGATAGATATAACTTGAAAAACAAATAAACATTAACCATTAGTCAATCCAAGGAAAAAACGAACAAACAAATCCATATCCTATTATTTCTTATCGTGTGCACACGATTCGCACTCAAGATCTACCAATTAATTATTACCTGTGACAGAAGAATAACTAGAAGGTACCTCCTGCTGGTGAATTGATACACTCGAAGGAGAACTTCCTTGATGAGGCATGGAGCAATTTGATTCGCCTACTAAGCTTCCATTTCTATGATTAAAAGGCAAATGACCATCTGGAACATATCCCGAGCTGAAGGATGACTCTGATGACTCGTAAGGTGGTGCAACAGAAGCTGGATACTGTTGATAGCTTGAAGCAGCAACCGGAAAATGTTGCCCACCAGAATACTGTGGGTTAGCCATTGAATACTGATTTTCTTCTTTTCTACCAATTGATGTATATTGGGACTGGGGATATTGATTGTCTGAAGAAGTCTGGGCAGTTGCCCATGCTCTAGCCTTTGCAGCCCAATCATCACCATTATTGTGTGCTAGAGTTGCAGAAAAAATTGCAAGATATAACAGAGCAATTAGAGACTAGAATGAGAAAAGAGCAAGCTTCAAAAATCTTCTAGCTTCGCTCTTCAACATAAGAAGAAAAGGGCACAACAAAAACATAGACAAGATGAAACACGGTCCAAGGAGGATGTACAGATTTCTAGAGCAACGACAGGTCAGAAACCTTCACCTTTCACTGTTATAGGATACACCACATAAAAAAAACAGCATTCATTTTAACATATCACCACTCATAAATTTTAGTAATATAATCATGTGCTTGCCCAATTACTACTTTACTTCAGGTAAACATTCTGCTAGTCTCACAGCATTTCCAGCAATATTTTATTTGCTTCAAACGTTACAGTTAGTTTTCTCAGCATGCGAATTTGTGAAAGGCTGAAGTAGGAGGAATAGACGTGTCGATTTATATTCAACTCATATAGTCATGATTCATAAGCATGATGGTAACGTCTAGAGTTGTTAAGTAAACAGAGCTGTTCGTGAACCAGCTTAAGCTTAATGAGTTAGGCTCAGCTCAAGTTTGAATGATAATGAATCCGAGCTCGAACAGCAATTCTGTGTGTTTAGGTTTCTAGTCCAGCATTATTAGAGGCCAAGGACGCACAGAAGATGTGCAAGACCTTGGTGGAGCCTAGGTGCAAGGAACGCTCCTTACACAAGCAAGGCGAACTAGTTGTAAGAATATATATATGTACCAAAGTTACACAAATATAAATGATAGATTGAACTCCATTGTTTAAATGCAACTTGAAGGGAAATTTGTATATGATTTTAAATCTGAAGTTTTAATATTTTAAGATGAAGAATAGAAGAACATACCTGTTACACAGTCTATATATGATTATATATAATCATATACTCCTATAGTCTTATGTTGGTAACATGTTCACGAAGACTAAGATCAGGTATTTCGTATAAACACAAAACCCAAAAGTAAACTTATTTAAAATCAAATCAACTTTTACACCTCGTTTATGAAAGGCGTGCGTCTCCACGCATTCATGAACTGAGGCGCACACTGAAGCCGCTACTGGAAAATCAAGGCGGGCGATATAGGCCTTGCCTCTGTATTAGGCTACTCTAGCAAAAGCTCGAGTTGAAACTTGTTGGAGCTCATTTAATGAAAACTCAGTTTGTTTGTTTAGAAATGGCTAGCCCGCAAAAAAATCTTGAAAGAGTGTGCAAGACACAAACTCGAACTCAAGCAAAAAAATATGTCATTTAAAACTAAATTTATAAATACTCAGCCCAATTCGTTTACAGTGCAGTGCAATACAATGTTTACAGTTCTTTGCTGTTTATATTCCATCATAGACCCAAATCCAAAAAATGATATCTGGTAATAGGCATCTGTACCTCAGATTATATATGGAATGGTGAGAATTTAAGCAATATAAACGTAACTAACAAGTACTTCATATTAAGCCAACTCATTAAGAAACTAACTGGTCAATCTCAATGTTATAATTTAGCTCAATAATATATGAACCCTGCTACATTCTAATACTTGTTAAAAAAAACTCGAATCGATCAACCAAATGACATGAAAGAGCTCAATCTTGGTTCAAACACAAATACCCTTGAGTCGCTATTTACGGATTCAACCTCTAATAAGAAAAAAAATTATACATTTACCTAGTTGGATTGAATTAAATAGCAAAAATTCTATCACATAAATCCATTTAAACAAGCTTATAAAGAAATATAAGAGAGAAATATGAATAGCAATGTTATATAGAAGAACAGTTAAATTCTACAACCAGATTTATGATATAAACCTGGGTATTGCAATTGCTGATTCTGATTTTGATTCCAACCCGAGTTATGCCATTCCTGAAAGCAATTACACACGTCATCAGTTCATCTATGCAACTATTATGCACAAAATAGAACTTGTGCAACTCCATATTACATAGAAAAATAATTACAGTTCAGCACAAAAGATGATTACTTTCAAAAATCCTGTCAAAACAAAAAAATAATACTTTCAAAAAAAAAAAACTGATAAACGTTACAATCTATAACACCGCACAGTAATACAAGAGTACTTGCTCAAGTGCAGTTAGCAACTTAATCCGAAACCACAATAAATTTACAGAATAGTAAGAGCATAACTAAAATACAGCAACTGTAACAAACTTAGTCATAATGCACTTCATCACACAACTAACATTTATCGAAAAAATCACATTGCTAAACGACAATAGCACTAGCTCAAGTAAAGTTCGCAGTAAATCACTCCGCAACACAATAAATTTACGGAATAATTACCTAACAGTAAAAACAGCACAGCTTGTAACAAACATAGTTGCAATGCAGTAATGGATTAACTAACTTTTTACGAAGCAACATTAACATAAAAAAATCGAGTAATCTAAATATAATGACCTGATTGAGCTGAGGAGGATAAGATTGCGGCCGTGGCGGAGGCGGGGGATGATACTGGTGTGCAGGATAAGGCGGAGGCGGAGGCGCAGGATAAGAGGTGTGCGATTGCGGGGCCCACTGCGTGTATTGAAATTGAGAGGAGAAAAAGGTGGGGGGCGGAGGTGGTGGGGCCAAAGAAGGTGGTTGGTGGGGGTGATGATTAGGGTCCGACGGTGGTGGAGGTGGTGGGCGCATGTAAGGTTGTTGTGATTGGTGGTATTCCATAGGTGATAGTGGTTGTATGTATAGGTCTGTGTGAATTTTTAGGGTTTGGTTTGTGTGTCTGGGGAGGAGATGGGAGAAGGTGGTTATTTTTACCGGGATTAAGATCCAGAGGTCGTTATTAGTGTGAAATATGAGTAGAGTAATTTAATAATTTTAATAAGTAGCAAAAATAAAATACTATCAACCTAGCAGAGTAATTTAATAAGTAGCAAAAATAAAATACTATCAACCCAAATCGGCCCATTCCCATAAAGTGGTCAAAAAATTTGACCGATTTTTAAAATTACTGATAAATTATTTAATTTAAAAAAAATATTTAATAAAGTGTAAATCGATGTTTTAATTGATCATTATCCATTTGCGAAATCTGTAATAATATATTTTTACTCTATTTGAATCTTTTGTATTTTCCTGATAAAAAAATAAATAAATCTTCGTTGTTTTTGCGGTGTATCTTGTTTGTTGATTTTTGCATTATTGTATATGAAAATGTAAATCTTGTGTTTGTTCCTAATTTGGTTTCACTTGTCTCTTGTATATATGCATTTTTTAAAAGAATATGAAATTTTGAATACAAGTAGCTATTTTTGTTTAATTAGTTAAAGATATACATTTTTTTGGGTGAATTTGCTCAAAATATCTTTTCAAATCATATTACTGAAAATACTTTTTTGGTTACGCATTTTTTTAATTGGATAAGTGTAATACACATTTCTGAATTGGATATGTCGGAAAAGCAGTAGAGACAAGCATTTTCACTTTGGCTTTTAACTTTGGATCCGCTAAATAATTAAATACACATTTGACAAATGTGTATCTAGTACGAATTAGGATACTAATAGCCTATATTAGCACATACCCAATAACAGAAGCCCGGGGCTGAATAAGAAAAACCCAGAAAACGCTCAGCTTTAACCCTGGAGAGCCCAGGACGCGTGGCAACATCACCACCGTCCAGGTACCCCGGATCCAGAACATTCCTACGATCTGGATCCTATAGTACACCGGTTCATTCTGAGCGTCCACACGTCCTACAGTCCAAAAGACACACTTATGGTCTAGATCAAAAGGTACAAACCCCTAAACCCTAGTAGGAGGCCTATAAAAGGGAGGACAAAAGGAAGGTTACAGTTTACACACTTTCTCTCATATACACACATATACACACACCACGATAAACTCGTATAATTCCCGTTTTGCCCCTTTCTCCTCCAAAACCCTTTATCATTCTCACGTCGGAGGTGCCGCGGGGACGCCACACCCCTCTGGTTATGTTTTGTAGGTTCCCACCCTACAGCTACACTGTACGTCGCCGTTATTCATGTCCAATCGGAGTGAGAACCCGGGCCCAGCAAGGAGAAGACCCCTGGGTGAATTGGGAGTATCATTGGCGCTAGAAGGAGGGGTCGAACCTCCGTTCAGTGGTGCTCATACTTGCTACTCCTACTCCATCCAGTAACTCAGAATACCACTCCTCAGTAAGAACTTCACTCCCAATCTCCCAGATCTACTTTTACCCTGAGCTCGTTTTCTTTGGAATAACTGTTAATAGATCTTGTCTAGTCCCGCTATTTGTAACGTTGTATTACAGTGTATCTTGGACCTAAAAAATCTGTTTTAGTACTCGAAATTACGAGTTATATTACTATAAATTTGTGGTATTCTTAAACAACCATGACGTCAAGAAAGAGCAAGGCGGCTGTTTCCGCTTCTTTCCTTCCACCTCCGCCCCAACCCAGGGACGGAGAGATGGAAGATGTGGATGAAGGGCTCCCCATAACCCAGACTCCATCTCAAAATCTCCAACCAGGGGATCGGAGACTAGTCATCGAGAAAGCTACCCATAAGCATGTTGGAACTTCAGCCAACCCCTTGGGGGACATGACCCCGGATCAGATACGAGCTGCGATGGACCTGTGGAAGGAAAAGCATAATGCCGAACCTGAGACCCGCCCAGGGGATCAGGAAGAGCGGTCCGGAGAATCCTGGGGATTCGTCTTTGATCGGATTGCAAAGAATTTGAAGAAGCCTTCAGAGGATACCTGGGATGAAATCAAAAGAGCTGCCCTTCGGGAGAAAATCTGGAAGGAAGAAGAAGCCAAAGCCAAAGAAATTATTGAAAAGCGAATCCGGGAAGAAGAGGCGAAGTTAAAAAGGAAGGCGCACTGAATTCATGTTTCTTCGGATTCGGAGCCCGAAAAGGAGTCCAAGCAAGAACAAATGGCCCGGGCTCTTCGAGATCTTAAGAGAAAGGTGGAAGGCGATATGGAAGTGGGTGCAGCGTCCACCCCGTTCACCAAAAGGTTGGAATCCACCCCCAGAGAATCAGGGCTCAAGCACTTCAATTTTGACTCCTTTGATGGATTAGCGGACCCCGAAGAGCATCTGAACTACTTCGAACAAATCTCCAATATTTATGATTACAGCGACCTCACCAGATGCCGCTTCTTTGCATCGACACTCAAAGGGGGGCGCAGAAATGGTTCATCCAGATTCCATCCCGGAGTGTTGATTCCTGGAAAGACTTCCGGGAGATATTCCTAAAAAGGTTCAGGGCTAACCGGATGAACGAGCTACAAATGTTTCATTTGGAGATAATCCAACAAAGAAGCAATGAGTCCCTTCCTGAATTTATTAAAAGATTCCAGGAAGCAGTCAATCAACTCTCCAACTTAGAAGAAAAAGAAGAAGTAAACATCTTTCGGAGAAACTTACATCCAACATCCTGTGAAGGATACGTCAAAGATTTGATTCACAGAGAACCCCAGAGCCTGGCGTCTGCCTATGCCTTGGCATCAAAGTTCATAAAGGAAAATGATTTTCTCAAGTCGATGAAAATGAATCGGAGAATACATGATGATGATGAGTCCCCGGAGTGTCGCTCGTCGTCCCGGAAGGACAAAAGATACAAGCTGGATAGACAGGCCAATTATATTCAACAATCTCAGGGAACCCCACCCCGGGAGGGTTACGCCGAATAAAGGAAAAATGATAGAAAGCCCAAGGTCAAAAGAGAACCCAAACCGGAACCAGAGTAGACACCCCTCAATTGGCCCCGGGCCGACATTTTACGTGAAGTTAAAGGTAAGCCGTTCTATTATCCGCCGAAACCTTTACTTGCACCTCCTGAGAACAGGGCCCGGGACAGACATTGTGGTTATCACGAAGATCATGCCATACCACGGAAAACTATTTCTCTCTCAAAATGTTCATAGAAGATCAGATAAAAAAGGGGAACATGAACCAATATCTTCAAAGGAGGTCAAACGACAAAGATAGGGTCCCGGAAAGCGGCAAAAATGTGGTAAATGTTGTCTTTGGAGGCACGACTTCTCCGCCCCGGAGCCCGGACCTGGATAATAATGTGATGATGATCCAGCCTTTGGATGATGAACCAATTTACTTCTCCTACTCTGATTATGAGGGACTCAATCCGGATCACAATTTGGCCTTGGTGGTCACCCTGGATGTCGCAAACAATGAGGTAAAAAGAATTTTAATTGACAATGGTTCCTCTGCTAATATTGTATTCGAGCACACACTCAACAGGATGGAGCTCGGACACTTCCGAATGGACCCCTTGTACGGATTTGGAAACACAATGATCCGGGGTGTCATTTATTTGCCGATTACCTTTGGGACTGCACCCCAGCAGGTCTCTCATGTAATGAAGTTCTATGTGATAAGCGCAACCTCATCGTACAACATGATCCTTGGAAGACCTACAATAACCAAGCTCAGAGCAATCCCCTCTATAATTCACTTAAAGCTCAAATTCCCGACCCCGGGAGGTACTGGGGAGCTAAGAGGAGATAGAGAAATGGCTGGGAAGTGTTATGGCCAAACGTTGGTCATGGTAGAAACAGAACCTGAGAACAGAAAAAGGTTAATGACCTTACCCAAGGTACAAAGCAGAAAGAAACATCGCGAGCACCTCAGTATAAGGGCCAGACTCGATGTGAATATGATCGAGGACTTTGGGTACAACGTAATCAACGCCGACGCCCGGATTCAGAAATTTATGGAAAGCAAGGAGAAGACAAAGATCGAGCCTGCCCAGCAGTCGAAGTAGATCTGGAGCCCGGGAACCCCACCCGGAAGCTTAAAGTCGGTAAAGGCTTGGAAACCGCATTCCAGAAAGAACTCATTGACCTATTGAAGGAATATGCTGATGTGTTCGCCTGGACTCCGGAAGACATGCCGGGGATTGATGAATCGGTGGCGATGCACAGTTTGGACATAGATCCAAGGCAAAGACCAATCAAACAAAAACGAAGAAACTTTGCCCCGGAAAGCAACAGGCGATCGATCAAGAGGTTGAAAAGTTGTTGAAGGCAGACATCATATGTGAAATTAAGTATCTGGATTGGCTAGCAAATGTTGTGCTAGTCAAGAAACCCAATGGAAAGTGGCAAATGTACGTTGATTACACAAGTCTCAATTCGGCATGCCCTAAAGATTCCTACCCCCTACCCAACATTGACCAGCTGGTAGACGCAACCTCAGGTCATGTTATGTTAAGTTTCATGGACGCTTTTTCAGGATATAACCAAGTCAAGATGAATCCGGCAGACATCGCAAAGACTGCATTCATCATGCACCGGGCTGTCTACGCCTTTGTTATGATGTCGTTCGGATTAATCAACGCCGGGGCAACGTATCAGAAAATGATGAACACCATCTTTAAAAGTCAACTGGGCAGGAATATGGAATCTTACGTCGATGATATGATCTTCAAGTCAGTCATGATCCCGGACCACATCAAAGACCTCAAGGAATATTTTGACAATTTGAGGAAGTATAACATGAAACTAAACCCGGAAAAGTGTGATTTCGGGGTCCCCTCCGGAAAATTTCTTGGTTTTCTGGTTAGTGAACGGGGAATAGAGGCCAACCCGGAGAAAATCAAAGCTATAATGGAAATGACAGTCCCCCAGACTCAAAAGGATATTCAGAAGCTCACAGGATGCTTGGCAGCCCTTCGCAGATTTATCCCAAAGTTGGCAGAAAGGTGCTTGCCTTTCTTTGAGCTGTTAAAAGGAGCCCGGAACAAAAAGCTAGTCGATTGGACTCCGGAATTCCAAACAGCATTTGAAGAAGTCAAACAACACCTGATGAACCCGCCTATTCTTTCAAAAGCCAAACCCGTGGAGCCTCTTTATCTCTATATTGCAGCAGGAGAAAGAGCGGTATCCTCTACACTCATCCAGGAAGAAAATGGTACACAAAGCCCGATATACTATGTGAATCAAGTCCTCAAGAAAGCTAAAACCCGGTACCCAAACTTGGAGAAATTCACCTTGGCTCTTGTACACTCGAGCAGGAAGTTGAGGCAGTATTTTCAAGGCCGGAAAATCAAGGTAATTACTAACCAACCACTTCGGAAAATCATTCACAAGCCAGATGCCTCCGGAAGATTGGTCAATTGGGCAATCGAATTGAGCCAATTCAATATCAAATTTGTTTTGAGGACGACTATAAAAGCCCAAGCATTGACCGAATTCGTAATGGAATGCACCTTCCCCGAAGTCCCAGAGACACCAGCAATTCAATCCGGAGAAGAAAAGGAGATTAGCAACAGAAGTTCTTGGACATTGTATGTTGATGGCTCGGCAACAGCCGAGAGGTCCGGGGCTGGCCTGATCCTTTCCAGCCCGGACGGATTCATAATCCAGCAAGCCATAACCTTCGCTTTCAAAGCAACAAACAACCAAGCTGAATATGAAGCTCTCCTCTCCGGACTCAGGCTAGCCAAATCCCTTGGGTAAGACGTTTAATCATTTATAGTGATTCTCAAATTGTGGTAAGATATACCAACGGTGAATATATTGCGAAAGATCCCAAGCTGGCTCAGTATTAGGAAATGGTGAGGGTTATCCTGGAAACCATCCCGGACTCAACCATCTTGCAAATAAACAGAGAAGAAAACGCCAAGGCAGATGAGCTGTCCAAGCTCGTCCAGAATACTTCGGATTTAAGCAGTTCAGTTTACTTCGAGGAGCTCGGGGCACCCAGCACCGACCGGCCCGAAGTCTTATGCATCGGCAGCCCGGACAACTGGATGACTCCTTACATAGCTTATCTGAGAGATGGGACCCTACCAGAAGATCAGAACAAGGCACGCTACCTCAAGTATAAGGCTGCCCGGTTCTTTCTAGAAGATAATCAGCGATACAGGCGAACCTTCTTTGCGCCGACTCTAAAATGTGTTGATCCGGATGAGGCGGATTACTGTCTGCATATGGGATGAGCTTCAGAATGCCTGAGAATGAAACAGAAAAATGTCAGCCCCAGATACAAACAAATAATAAAATTAAAGCACGAAAATAAAGCTAAGGCAAAAGACTTACAGTCGGCAGCATGCATATTTTCATTGTTATTAAATGTATCCCGGGTCCACTGCGTCCCGAGTGCCTCACAGAAGGCATAAACCATCGCGAGAGCTGCTTGCCCGAGCCGCTGGACCGGAAATTTATCTGTTTTAATTTCAAGCTTATGGAGCGGCATGAACTCCAGATCCCCACCCCGGACAAAAATAAACTCCCGGTGCCACCCCTTAAGCGACGTCAGCATGCTAACCGGGAGTACCATCTTGTCGTATGGATACCCACAATCCTCAATCCTAAACAAAAACTCATATATTGGTCGGGTTGTGGATCTCTTATTTTGAATATGTGGTGAAAGGGTTTATAGGTGGGAAGGTAGTTTTCGGCATGGCAACAGGCTAGGAACCAACTGATCCACTTCACCAAATTCGGGGCTAATTGGGTGAAAGGAATCTCGTACACGTCCCGGCATAGAGATTTGGTAAATTGGTGTAGTCCGAGGCGCATGCTACGGAGGTGTTCTAAGGGAATCCCGACATATCCCCCTCCGGTCTGTGGTACACCCTCTCATGAATCTCGGGCCATCTCCATTCATATTTGTCCTCAAGGTTAAAGGCAAGCCTAAGGGCACTATCCACCTCGGCATCTGTGTACCTATCTTGGATCTCTTTGTGAACCGCCCCACACTCGTACCTGGTTCCCGGGGCGGTAAAAAACTTCATATTCATGTCATCCTCGTCATAGGGCTCCCTACCATCTAACCCATTCGTGCCCCCATACGCTTTGTATAAATCTCTGTAATAAAAGCCCAAGGGCTTAGGGTTTACTCAGCATTGGACGAAATATTGGTCTACATCATCCCAGGACCCATCCGGATTGGACAAGGTACCCCCGGGGCCTAAGACTAAAGTCTGAGCTAAAACTTGCTGAGGCTGGTCAACTCGAGGAGGCATTTCTACAAAGCTACTACTGGAAGAGGAGGAAGAAGGGTAGGCTGCAATTAGTTCACCTAAGCCGCTAGGCCGCTCGGGGTACCGATTTCTAAGGGTAGCAGTACGCTTAAAGTGGCTACCTGGCATATACTATATATATCTACATATAAACGAACCCCGGAGTCAATGCCAAACCCGAACCCAACAACAAAAACAAAACAACAACAGAAGAGTTTTAGAAACAGTTCGTGTACAAATCTAAACCCAAAAACAAGATCTGCGACACATACATACATATACAACCAAAATCACATATCAAGAATATACCCCGGGCTCAACAATTTTTTACACTGCCAAAAACCCACATTTTCGCGTGTTAAACTAGCAAAATCTATGTTATTTACACAAATCAAACACAAAACCACTGCAAAAACCATACAAAACCCACACAACTACACAGACTCAAGGTCAAAACAACAAAGCAGTTACAAAAATAATGAAGAATGGCGAAGCAAGAACTCACACGGAATGGTAGTATGCATGGCACGATACAAAATAAAAAAATGGAAGAAAACAAGAAAGAGGATCGAAGAATGAACAACTTACAAGTGAGCAGGAGAAAAATGGGGGCTTCAATCTCGCAGAAATGTTTCTTCAAAGGCTTCGATTTCTCAGTCTCTCTCTCAAAGTTCTTTATCGCGTAAAAGAAAAAAGAAAGAGAGGAAGTTGATATTTATAGAAGAAAGAAGAAAAGATGAAGGGTTTTGCAATTAAAGGAAACCGTCAGGGCCACGTGGCAACCCCTGATTGGCATCGATTTAGTAACCGCCACAGTTATTACCACTGCTGCAATCATGACATGGCACGACTTTTCAGGAGAAAAAGGGGGAGAATTAAAAATTTGTACACTCAAAAGATACATATATATACGCACGTATCTTTGACCCCGGCTGGAATCCCAACAGTCTTCTGACACTCCGGATTTTCAGCATCAGCTTTTCAGAGTCCGGTCAAATCAAATGTCAGCCCTTCCTTATCCACGAAATCCTATCCAAAATTTAAATTTTAAATCAAATGTCTAACCAAGTCAACCCCGGAGTCTTATTCCCCTTAGACCTCGGGGTTAGGGGGCAATAAAGTAAATAAACCCCCAAATTCTTCTAAGTATTTCAAGGAATCCCACCTTGAACTCAAATCAAATGACTAACCAAGTCAACCACGGAGTCTTATTCCCCTTAGACCCCGGGGTTAGGGGAAACAAATCAAATAAACCCCCAAATTCTTCTAAGTATTTAAAGGAATCCCACCTTGAACTCAAATCAAATGACTAACCAAGTCAACCCCGGATCTTATTCCCCTTAGACCCCGTGGTTAGGGGGCAACAAATCAAATAAACCCCCAAATTTTTCTAAGTATCTCAAGAAATCCCACCCTGAACTAAAATCAAATGACTAACCAAGTCAACCCCGGAGTCTTATTCCCCTTAGATCCCGGGGTTAGGGGGCAACAAATTAAATAAACCCCCAAATTCTTCTAAGTATTTCCCGGCGTCTTACTCCCATTAGACCCCAGGGTTAGGGGGCAACAAATCAAATAAAATCCCCAAATTTTTTTCTAAGACGCCGCAACACGATAATAACTAATCTACTCCCCCATCCGGGTAAACCCGCATAAGGGAGTGGGGGCAAATGATAGCCTATATTAGCACATGCCCAATAACAGAAGCCCGAGGCCCAATAAGAAAAGCTCAGAAAGCACTCAGCTTTAACCCTGGAGAGCCCAGGACGCGTGGCAACATCACCACCGTCCAGGTACCCCGGATCCAGAACATTTCTACGATCCGGTACTTATGGTACACCGGTTCATCATGAGCGTCCACACGTCCTACAGTCCAAAAGACACACCTACGGTCCAGATCAAAAGGTACAAACCCCTAAACCCTAGTAGGAGGCCTATAAAAGGGAGGACAAATGGAAGGATACAGTTTACACACACTCTCTCATATACACACATATACACACACCACAATAAATTCGTATAATTCCCGTTTTGCCCCTTTCTCCTCCAAAACCCTTTCTCATTCTCACACCGGAGGTGCCGCGGGGACGCCACCCCCTCCGGTTTTGTTTTGTAGGTTCCCATCTTACAGTCACACCGCACGCCGCCGTTATTCCTGTCCAATCGGAATGAGAACCCGAGCCCGGCAAGGAGAAAACCCCGGGGTGATTTGGGATTATCAAATATCTAATTGCCAAATACATATCTCCAATGATATTTTCACCATTACACCACCAAAATAAATATTTTCAACTATTTACACCAATAAATTGTTATTTGTAACATTCTTTCCACAAATGTCTATCTTGTGTTTGTTACTGAATTGACTTCTACAGTTCTACTTCCATTTGTCTCTTGTTTTCTTTTTAGAAACTAACTTTGTTTTCTTTTGTTTGAAATTTATTTTCCCTCTTTCTTCTTCATGCAATTTGGTAGAAGATGGATAATGTGAATTGTTTATTAGTACCCTTTTTCCCCTCTCTTCTTCGAGGAGAAAACACTTAACTAAAAAGATATAGATGGCGTATAGGTGTTATTATGTGACACTTTTACGACATTTGTAAAAAAAAATTAACACTTCAACTTTCAATACCATTCACAAAAAATATATATATATTTATATTTAGTTCACTATATTATCTAACCAATAAAACTTATAAGTATAATTCTATACAATTATAATTATAATTAATCTCACTAGAATATGTGTCCAATCTCTTAGCTTAAATTTTGGGTAAACCCTAAATCACAGGCTTGACTTATGACCCAGTTGTTATAATTATAAATTTTTCTCCTGTGCGATTCGAACATGTGATCAAGAGATATTATATCCTCTTTGACCAACTGAGCTGACCAACTGAGCTAACTCTTGCGGACCGATTGACAATTTCAATTGACCTTTTTAAAGCATTTTTTTATTCAGAACTAGTTTATAGCCCGTGCTTTGCACACGGGTATTTTAAAAATTATAAAATAAATAAATAAATTTATAATTAAAATTGAATAATATAATTATGAAAGATTAAGTTATCTATATAATAAGTGTATTACATCTACATATTATGATAAATTTATTTAAGAACTACTTTCGTTACATAAGTTATTTTTATGTTATATATTTTATGAGATTATTTCTATAAATAGATCTGTCAAAATTTAAAGTTTACTTCAAATTTATATTAAAAACTTACCATAAATAACATAATTCATATTAGTGTATTGTAAAGTTTCTATAATTAAAATGGGTCATAATAAATATATGGATCTTTTATAAACCTAATATGGATACCAAACTAAAAATGGATAGTCCACTCGGTCAAATTAAAGTTAAAAATTATATCCGAGCCAAAATATGAATACCAAACCTTAGGAAAGGGTTATCCAACAATTTATAATATATAGATTTTTATTCATAACTAGTTTATAACCCGTGCTTTGCACACGGGTATTTTAAAAATTATTTAATAAAATAAATAAATAAATTTATAATTAAAATTGAATAATATAATCCTGAAAGATTAAGTTATCTATATAATAAGTGTATTACATCTACATATTATGATAAATTTATTTAAGAACTACTTTCGTTATATAAGTTATTTTTATGTTATATATTTTATGAGATTATTTCTATAAATAGATTTGTCAAAATTTAAAGTTTACTTCAAATTTGTATTAAAAACTTACCATAAATAACACAATTAATATTTATAATTGTATTGTAAAGTTTCTATAATTAAAATGGGTCATAATAAATATATTGATCTTT
The DNA here is from genome assembly GCF_009905375.1 of Apium graveolens. Classification (NCBI taxonomy): domain Eukaryota; kingdom Viridiplantae; phylum Streptophyta; class Magnoliopsida; order Apiales; family Apiaceae; genus Apium; species Apium graveolens. Next base: position 177,574,413 of record NC_133647.1, read on the forward strand.
TATAAACCTAATATGGATATCAAACCTAAAAATGAATAGTCCACTTGGTCAAATTAAAGTTAAAAATTATATCTCAATACCAAAACTTAGGAAATGTTATCTAGCAATCTTATATCTATATACAGGAGAATTATAGGTTGTCTATGTGGCGGCCTTAAAATATCCTCAAACTTTTTTATGATTTTTTCAAGCCCTTTCTAATTTTTTCAAACCCTTTCTATTTTAATCTCATTCTCAATTCTTTCTTATAGAGTCAAATGATTATCAATTATCAGAGAAATACCTAGAGGCAATCTATCATCCATCAAATTGAATTTAATTTAATCATCAATTATGGTCTTCTTGGCTTCCCATCATATTACATCCCCAACAATCAATATGAATATGAAATGATGGGTATATATCTACTACACGCTTTTCGTGTGGGACGCAAATCAGAATGAGGTATTTTAAAAGTTTATGCTCATATCATGCTGGTATATATTTACACTTTCTCTTGCAGTAAATTTTAATTATTTTTATCACCGGGTTTAAGAATGTTTCCGTGGTTTGTGATTGTTGTTTAGGTATTGTCGTGTTAGAGTTCCAGGAAGAATGATGATATACAGTGTATGAGGAGGATGGATGGTGTTGAAGGTACTGCTTTGCGATTGTTGTTTAAGGATTGATGGATGCTCATAAGGTGCAGATTCTCTACATTACAAACTTCTGAATTAATCAACTACATTAATTATTAGAAAAATGCCCAGCATCAACATGTAAGGTTTCATCTCTATACAGATTCTTGACACTTGAGCATGTTTCTATCTTAAATTATTGTCTCCTCCTACTCTGGTGTCAAAATTAGAACAAGAGGAGTTCCTTTTTATGTATTGCAGCATTAATAAATTTGAGTTGAAATGTATGTATATATGTTGGAGCCTATAATATTGCATCTTTTATTTGAGAGGAGTTTGATTCATTTTTACTTGGATTTTTTTTTCTCAATGTGTGCATAAATATACCGAGTTGCGTCGTGTCGCCCATGTATTACATCGGCCTCCAAATCACACCTTTCTCTTCCCCTAAATGCCATTTTCACTCTGCTTAGGACAAGCAGGTGTGTGGTTACACTGTTACAGCCAATATTTACTATTAATGGTCCCAAATTGATAACAATTTTTCTCGCTTCATATTAGCCTCCTACCTTTAATTCAAATGAGTTTTTGTTTTAGATTAGCTTCATATTATCCGGGTACGTTATTTTAATTTCTTTGAAATTTTCGGATATGGTAAGTGTATTGTAACATTTTACTAACTGTAGATGTTCAATTTGTTGATATACTTTATATATCATAATCAACTACTTGGCTAGAATCTTTTCAAGCAAGTTCCTATTAGTGCTTTCTTCAGCTTCACAAGTATAATTGATATCAACATTGTTTGTTCGATCGCAGTTCAGGAGCCAGATCCTCACAAACGCTTTCTCTGCAATTTCTTTGTTCTGTATGGATGGCATGCATGGAACGCGCTCTCAATGAGCCCGTGACCACAGTACCTACTGAATCCTAAAACATAGACACAGAAGATATAATTTTATGCATATACTAATTGTAAGTATAAAATCCTATATATTGCATTACAGTTATCCGTCTATTATCACAGTTTTCCTTTCGTGAAATATGTATACAGAAAATGCATAGTACAAGAAAATAAATGACATAAACAATTCCATGTCAAAACTCTGAGAGCAACTTGGGTCACTGTTCATCAGAATCTGCGGAACCTTTGTACAGCCTTTTGAGAAGAGCTCATTAAATTTATCATAGAAGGTGAGTGATGTATTTTCCCTATCCACTCTAGAACTAGCAGGAAGTGCATAATTGTCTTGAGGCAACAATTTGCATAGACCAGACTAAAATCTGTATCTTCTCCTAATTTGTATATATACTTTAATGACTGGTTTAATTCAAGGAACCAACACTCTTTTGATTTATGTGTATTTTTGTGTTTACTTTGCTAAAAAAATATTTAATAATATATTTATATACATATATGTCCATGCCATAACTAAAAAAAAATTATCTCACATATATTAAAATTAGTATCATATGAACTGGATTTCATCAGGTAGGCCTCCTTTAATAATTTTGTTGTTGTTTGATTTTGTTTTTGATGTTTACACGTAAAAAGACAAAATAGAATTGTAAACAAACATGCTTTGCATGTGTGAATCTGGTCGGGTAAGTAAGCACTATTTTTCACACAAGAACCTTAATTTGTCTTCAGAAGTGCCTGCAATAGCTTAGTTTAGTTGGTTATATGCAGAGCATCTGAGCATGTGATTAAGGTCAGATAAAGACATCAACTCTGATGTTATGGAGACTTGTATTACATTTGTAAGCCGTGTTGTTGAAACTGTACTAGCACTGTACAAGTGCTTAAAACAGGTAACTATGTTCTTTTTTACCTTTTCTTCATTTCTTTGTGCCTTATTTATTTTTATAGATTTATGTTAATACTAATACTCCTCGAGCTCCAGGAAACCATTTTAAGATGAGACAGCCTATTCAAAAACTACATAACTTGAAAAGAACCAACACACCCCTCAGCAATCCAGAATCTGCACAAGGTTTGTCCGTCCGGGTACCATATTTAGGTTGCCCATCCATACAAATCCAGTGCTCCATAGTCTTTACCTTTTCACAGTCCCCATGCAAAACTCTAATGATTCAAATCAGCGTCCAAAACCTGAAATTGATCCGCTGAGCATGACTTTCAACAATTTAAGTTTACACATAAGTTTTTTTCCTTAATTCAGCATCGCAGTCTCTTGTCTTATCATCTAATAGTATAAACTGACATATGCTCATGCATGCATTATTTTATCGATTTCATTATTATATTATGAAAAGTAGTCACTATTTTTAGAATATAATTCTAATTTGAATATGTAACAACCCCGAGTATGGTAAATTTGGTTTTGTTGTAAATTATCTTATGTACAAAAACTTGCACTGAAGTCATTCTTTGGCGACCTTTTATAATAAACAGTACTCATTTTGAGCAAAGCTTTCTCATGCCAAGCTGAAAATTTAGGAACAAATGTATGAAGCCATATAAAAGGTGGTGTTAGATTATATTAACAGATTAACACTAGTGTTAATATAGGATCTGTCTGTTGGAGGCTAAGCTAAGTACGCATGAAAAATTGACTGAGTTTTGTGAGCACTACTAGGCACTAGAAATAAAAACAAGTTTAAAATTTTGTGTAGGTGGTTTCCCTAAATCATTTGAAAATAAAGAGTAAAATACATGGACATAACCAAGAAGGTAAATAAAAAGTAAAATACAACATAAATGTTAGTAAGAGCGTTATCTATGTATATTTATAATTAATAACGACAATAAATTTGTATAGGAGAACAATTGCTGCAAGTTGGAGAAAATGAGCAATAAAATAAGACTCTACATAAATTAAGAGAACAAGATGTACTAAAGTACTAAAGAGAAACAAACTATTTTCATTTTTTGGTATTCCATGTTATAGATCAAATGAGAGAATTTGGAACCCGAAAAGGTAAAAGCTCATGGCATCTTCTTTATATTACCTATGCAGTTTGAGCTCACATAATAATGAGTGTTCACCTATGTTTATACTACCTATGTTTCGTCTTATTCTCCGTGATGTTAGATATTTGAAAATTTTCAATTTTTTTCTAAATAAGCTTTGCACCGTGAATTTATATTGAGGTTTAAAACAAATATTTTTAGGTATTTTCTTAGAAACGTTTGCTGCTGGTGCTGGTGGTTTGCCAGGGGTTCAGACGTGACAAAACTAGACAACACTTGACTTCTGTTTTTTTTCGAAATTTCCAATGTGGAAGTAGAATAAAGGTTTTTTTTGTTCAGAAATTTGCGACATTTTGCTAACTGCTATAAAAGACCATTACATTATACATTTTATTTTCCCTGTGAGTACACATGTCCACACCATCATTTTTCAGAAAGATTTTTCATATTATTATAACTTCATCATTCAAATAATTTGCGAACAATATTTTTCTCAACCGCGCGAATTGCTGTTTGTTCAACTAGTTTATAATATATAGATATATAGGTTGGTGATTTCGGTTGACCTTTCCAGTTTCCAAATTAAATAATTAGTTGCAATTTTGGTTGACCACGCTGCTATTACGAATTCAATTAAAATGACACAATTCATATTTATAATTATATTATAAAGTTTCTATAATTAAAATGGGTCATAATAAATATATGGATCTTTTATAAACCTAATATAGATACCAAACCTAAAAATGGATAGTCCACTGAGTCAAATTAAAGTTAAAAATTATATCTGAGACAAAATATAAATACCAAATCTTATAAAAGGGTTATTCAGCAAATTATAATATATATATATATAGGTTGGTGATTTCGGTTGACCTTTCCAGTTCCCAAATTAAATAATTAGTTGCAATTTTGGTTGACCACGCTGCTACTACGAATTCAATTAAAAAAAAGAGCAGTTGTTATTTGGCAAGTCTGGGAAGAAAAGTATAATACATCAGAGCTAACATAAACTGCAGCTCGTTTACATTTTAAGTTCCTAGGGCCCGTGGCCCGTCGGACCATATATTAATCAAGATGTAAATATAATGCTATAGCTCTTTTTTAAAAAATTATAAGAGCCTTCTCCATTTCTTCCTCTATATGTTCACAAATAATCTAGATTTGCAAAGGAAGCCATATGGAATTAGCCTAACAGTCCAGCTTTATAGTGCATCTAATGGTATACGTATAAAATGGGAGGTATTGTTCGATTTTATGCTTATTTTGCTTCAAGCTCATGCTATAGCATCAGTCTGTCTACCGGTCAGCTGTGAATACATACCGTCTTTCTTGAGTAGCTCCATGTGACTGCCCGTCTGGATATAAAGCAGAGTAGAAGAAAGAAAACGAATGCATGTGTTATTTCAGTTATTTGAATTTAACTATGAGATATGTAGTTAGCACTTTTATGATGGAAAAGGATGTCATTTGGCTTGCCCGTCACAAATGAAAATTTTAAATTTTACCAACGTGGAGAATATAATTGTCTGAACATTGTAATAAATAGATTTGGAATAGGAGGGACCATATTACATACCTCAACTATTCGACCACCATTCATAACCACTATTCTATCAGCAGCTTGTATAGTTGAAAGCCTGCACAACGTAATATAGTAGTGGTTATGAATCTTATACCAGTAAACTTCACGGGAAAAAGAAATCAGGACTCACCTGTGTGCAATTACTACAACAGTTCTCTTCGTCTTCAAGTCATTTCTGACTGCACGGATAACACCCTGTACAAAGAAGAATATGCAATGAGCAGGAATAACAAAGCTTAATGTCTTACTGGTTAGCTAATGCATAATTAGCTACCTTGACATTGTATTCACTCTCTGCATCTAAAGCACTAGTTGCTTCATCAAGGATCAGTATGCTAGGATCCCTAATAATGGCCCGTGCAATTGCAATTCGTTGCTTCTGTCCTCCACTAAGTAAATCATCATCAACAATAGTTTTATACCCATTAGGCAGATCTGAGATAAAACCGTGGGCATAGGCTTGCTTTGCAGCCCATTCCACATCCTCTTGTGTTATATTTCTGGTACAACCATATCTGATGTTTGAACTTATGTCCATGTGGAAAAGTCGGGGCTCCTACCAAAATAACTCAATAAGTACAAAGCATTGGTTTCAACTGAAATCGTAATGATTGTTTGTTGACAAGGAAACACCTGCCCAACATATCCTATCCTCCCCCTCATCCACTTCGTGTCCAAATCATTAAGAGGATAACCATCAATTAATATCTGCAAGGGTAAAAACAATTACTAGTAAAATCATATTAGGAACCAGAAAAGCATCGTTGATATCGAGTACAAGTTTTAGCTAATATGCATCCGTAAAACATCACACCAGTTTCCCTCGAAGAAAACATTACACCATTTACAAAACTATCCGAAAGTAAAGTTTAAAGAAAAGTGAGAAACAGCATCCAGAAACTTAACAATAAGATACATGTCATGTTTCATCCTATTCTAGGGTGACTTTCTGTATAGAACATCCATAACATTTCATGAAGATATCAGTAAGACCAGTTTCCTTCTCACTAATGGACGCAATCATTTCTAGTAGGAAGTAGAAAAACTAGGAAACTATTAAGTGTACATTTTATTTTGATAAATTGCTGTCATGGTTGTATAAACACAAGATTAAAATTTACATGTTCTTTCTACGCATCAGATAAAGTAAAACTAAAACATGTCAAGTACAATATATGAATGAAGGAGGGTACCTGACCACTTGTTGGCTCATATAGCCGAAGCAAAAGATTCACAAGAGTGCTTTTCCCACTACCACTTAGACCGACCTAAACAGTATAGAAAAAAGGTTTGGTGATGTGTTCGGTGGTTCCTTGGTAATGAAAATATGGCATGACTTTATGTGTGCTTACAATTGCAACAACTTCGCTAGGATGCACCACGAGATTTATATGTTGGAGTACAGAAACCTGTTCAAATGTCAATACAACAGTTTACATTGTTGCACCTAGACTTGAAGCTAATATAACCTGCACGAGGACATCTCCTATGGTCTGCTCCAGAATAGCAAGAACCGTAGATTGCAATATAGTATTTTTATGCTTTTTCAAATATAAACATGTCAATAGAAAGACATACATACTGACAGAGGTAAACTGCAATCATTCAGCTAGATTTTACGAGAATCAAGTAAAAAATGAAATTAGTGTCAAAATATTTTCATTCTTTCCTCTACCCCTATGAAGGGTGATCTAAAGAGATACATTCAATGAAATAATAAAACATACCGTTTCTCTCGAAGAATAGTAAAAACAAATATCCTTAAACTCAATGCGACCATTGAGTTTCTCCAACTTCAATCCTGCAATTTATCAAAATTTAAGCATTCATTTATGTAGAGGTCAACATGAATACAAAACTATTGTTGGACAGCTGAACAACAAAACAAATTTAAGCATCAAATATTCCAGAGTACTGGACATCCGATGTCATCTGATAGCTATGGGCCTTAACTTTACTGTAACTGGACCTCCAAGTTCTAGGAAGTCAACGAACGCTAGATAATAGGTGTCCCCACTAGCACAGAACTAGACAAGCAATGGGATATTAACTCACATTAAAGTGTAATTCTAATGTCATTCATCTGTGTACAGTAACATAAAATAAGGTAAACTGCACAAAGGTTTAACTATAATTCCAAAAGACGCAAAAGGGTCATGTCAGTCCAGTATGTAATGGTGAAACACAACATCATCATTGCTAAATTGATTAAGTTCATAGAAAAATAGATCATATTCAGAACGGCTTGCCTTGATGCGTGAACTGGTCACTTGGAGAAAGGTCCATCAACTGAAACACTTTTTCACTAGCCCCAACAGATTGCATCAATGATGACACATTGTCTCCCACCCACCAAGTTGAATAAATTAACCATTCACTGTACAATATGAATTTTGTAAGTTGCTCAGCCGTCAAACTGCCAGCTAGAATAGACATTCCTCCGATCAGCACGGCTGTAACCTATTAGATAAAATATGCACCATGAAGTAAATTTAGTTTCCAGGTATGATGTTGAAGTCACTTGACATTGGCAGCGTCCTTGAAAGTATGTACGCTTACTTATATTATTTTAAAGCATAACGACGCAGTACTATGACATTACGGATATTAGGAATCCCTTCTATATGCTAAGATGGAACATTTTACCATTGGACCAAGGTTTTCTAAACAAAAATCAAAATCTCTGTTGCATGATACAGCATATTGTATCAACATCTTTTATTTGTTCAAAATACAGTAATGATCAAAACAAAGAAAACGAAATAAAATAGGAAATCGTCATGCTAAATGATATAAATCCAGCAAAACCCTATTGATTTCTGAGCATGTAGATGGGTACAAACCAGATAACAGAGTACTGAGAATACATGAAAACTGATCCGCAAATGCTAGAATAAAGATTTCTTACAGTTTTTACACATCAGTAATGTCTAATTTCACTACTAAAGGAATATGAAATGCTAATATGAAGTTCCTCGTCCTCAAAATGTTCTTGGTTAATTCAAACTTGATAAAAAAACAATAGGAATGACATATATCCCCAGATTTGGGAGGGAGGGGTGCAACCGAGGTTTTTGGTGATAGCTAAGAAAACTGCAACCTACTTGAAGTTGCAGTCAGTCCGCTGTAATTTAAAATTTGACTTGATTTCTCTCTTTTTAAAAAATTTCATATTTTGTACATACTTGTGTCTTTCATGTGCTCTGCACATTATTGTTTCACTTGAATGTAAATAGATTGATATTAAAATATTTATAAAATCATTTCTTCTTGTCCATGTTGACACTTGACAAGGATTTTAAGCAGACTGATATTAGGTTGTTCAAATATTGTAACATAATACTCTATTACAATATTTATGTACATATTCCTGCTTAACATAATACTGGAATCCCAATTAATACGTACAAATAGAAAAGAGTTTATGTACATTTAAGTATTTATGTATTTAACTGAAGTTGTACAATCTGTGTGAGCATGTGCAAGTCACGGGTCTATATTTTAGAAATTGCATTATGTGATCATTAATATATACATGTTGCCGAAAGATAGTACAAAGGGTAGAAATTTTCAGACAAACTAGTTTCATTAAAATACAAGTGACTTTTAGGATCATGACAAGCATCAATAAGACTTGACCTGCACTGAGTGATAAAGAGTATTAAAGCTGAGGTTCCAAACTCCATAAGCCGCACTCTGTCGCAAACTTATATCAGCTAATCTATCAAGCCACTTATTATACCTGTTTACAAAGGTAGAGCAGATAATGTGTGTCAAATAAAAGGTATACGTTTCCAAACTTTTCCCGAATGCTTGTTTATTTCAGAAGCTCGTGACATTTATCATCCGAGTAGTGGAACTAAAAAATTACTGCTTGCACAAAACTATAACTAGCAGCACAATTACCTTTGAGTTTCATGGTCCTCCGTTCCATAAACCCGAACAGTTCTCATCAGAGAGAGTGTCTCTTGTGCAACCTATGAAGCGCATGGAAAATTTTATGACAAGGACTTAAGCAGCAATAACATTCCATCAAAACTAACAAAATGTTATCGGTATTACTTCGTTGGAAGAAGCAGTGAACTCTTGTGTTAGCTTTGCTGCTTTCTTCTGGTACCTTAATTAAGTACGTAGAAATCTTGATAAGCAAACATAAACATCAACATACGAGAAAAAACATAATCAATGTACAGAAGTACATTACAAAGGAATTGATTTTTGTAAGCAACTCCATGAAGTTACACTTGGCAAAAAATAATAATATTAAGTATTGGCTTCTGAAGCGGTCTCGCTTTAAGTTTGACTTTTGTTTGTATGGTCCCTAGAGTCTACTACAACTTTCGCTTCTTATTAGATCTATTCATTAATTCTATAGTACACCATTCACTATCTAATTCCAATGTTCATGTCCTAAAAAACTAACAGCTACACAACATATAGTTCATCTGTAAGGAAAACTTGATATTAGGAGCACAATCAACTTCCTATAATTTATCTAATATGTGAATCATATATCTTACTTGCCATAGAAGAGCATAATGGTAAACAGAGCACAGCATATCGCCAGGGTTATCAAACCAAGAGGCCACGACAAAACCAACAAGTAGATTAAAGCACCAGTGGCCTGAAAACATAATATTATTTATTATAATCTTTCAGTTTACAGAGAAAGCCAGAAACCGTCAGTTTTTCGCTCAGGGAAGGAACCTGAAGAACATTGCGGAAAATCAGATTCAGATCATTCCCAATGACACGTGATACTTGCTGACAATCTGCCCCAAGCCTACTAGTCAAATCACCAACAGTCTCTGCATCAAAGAATGATATGTCCTACATAGAGGTAAACAAAGTAAAAAATATAAAATAGAGCCCAGAGGATCGAAAAAAGAAAACTAAGATTTTTAAGACAATAGACCTATGCTTCATTTGGTCGGACAGAATGTGATTGGGAGGGAATGGTATGAAATTTATGCTTCTTCGTGGTTTAACAATTCTAGTTTTTATTCCTTCCTTCATCTCATTCTTACTAATTCAAAGATGAGATCAAACACAGGTCGAAATATGGCTTTCAGAAAAATACTACATTCTCCTTTCTACTATTTCCTTCACAAAACTCATCGTAAAATTTGCACTTTTCCTTCCTTATCTACCCTTTAAATTTCGCTCGCAGTTATTTGTTCCATTACTACCAATTCCTCCCAAGTCCCAATCAAACAGAGAATTTGGAATAGATAAGTGATTTAATAGAATATATACTTCAGAACCTGAAGAAGAAGAGTGGAATATAATGTTTCCCTCATTCGCTTAACCTGCAAAAGTATTGGATCGGACCACATCAGGCGTAAATGCAGCTAAGGCAGTTCAGTAATGTAATTTTGGATTGCAAAAGTAGCGAAGATATACAAATTTAGATCTGGCATCCAAATGTATACTCTGTAGTACATGCGACACATTATTTTGAAATACTTTTTCAATGGAAAAAATATACAAGTTCTCTTAGCATAAGAAACAAGTTCGCATACAAATCAAAATATACGGCTTAATCTAGTAGTAGTAGTAGCAAATGAAGGAATGATATTTAATTCACTCATTCTAAGATGTGGCAACTTTCATTGTATGCTTCCTTGCATTCAACCAATTTTACTAGAAGAAAATGAAAAGACAAACTAAATATAAACTCACAAGGATCATATTTGCTATGCCAAAAAAGCAACCTCGCAGACCACTGTAAATCAAAAAAGTAGAAATGGAATTAGATCATCAAAATTGAATTACAGTGCCAAACACATGCATACACATACATGTCAGAGTAGCGTCAAGACAAGTCTCCACTTCTAGAAAGTTATTCATTAATATTCCCTTAAGCACATGGACTGCCATTCTAATTCTTTCTTGAAAAAAAATCTAATTAACTTCACTGTGAACTACTGAATTTAACAATTCCAGTTAACTTCATATTCTAATTCTTTCTTGAAATAAAATCCAATTAAATTCCGGATCACAATCACAAATGATGCTAGCTCACTCTGAAAATATAATTGGGTAGAATTTAACCTGCATATTCCTGAAGTGACACATAGCAAAACTAGAAGGCGCACATTCCTGTGAAAAACCGCAACTTGACCACTTTGAGCAGTAAATATAGAGGCTGTCAAGAAATGTGGAATGGAGATCTCAGAAAGCTGCACAACGAGAACAAATTTCAAAATAGGAAGCAAAAAACCAAGCATCCATACACAGCAACCATTATAATCAAAATGCAACAAGCTGAAACTACTAAAAAGTAAAAACCCCAAAATAGCTAAACTTTCAAACTTTATCTTAATCAACACTCAAATAATCTTTTAAAAACTGCCAATAACTCATATTGGTTCTAATCATATAATTACATGCATGTTTATGAAAATGCAACAAACATGAACAGGTGCAACACCAACATTGTTTAAAGTTCCAAACTTTCTATTAAGAAGTACTCAAATTATGAGTTAAAAGTAACAACCAGTAACTCATATTGGTTTTAATCATATATACATAAAAACCGACTACATAATCAAAATGCAGAAACCTTAAAATCCTAAATCCCGAAAATCGTTTAAAGTTCCAAAATTTACTGCAACTACTGCTCAAATTCTCTTCTAAAAGTAACTACAACTCATATTACTACAATCACATATAAGCACACAAAGTATGAGCTAAGTAGCATACAGCAGTAACAATGAGGGCAGCAAAAGCAGCAAAAATAAGCAATCTATCTTCACTTATAAGCTCCCACATTCTCGAAAGCGCCTTCCAAACAGTTACAGGTTTAGCCATCATATCAATCTGCACATCATCATCAAACTTCCACCACCTTCCTCCAGGCAAAACAGCCCGAAAATTTTCGATAAAGTTTCGAACTTTTTCCCCAAATTCCACATGGGTTTCATCTGAATTGCTCCCCTGCACAGCTGAATACCCATTAACAGTAGCAGAAATAGTGACCCGTTTTCTCCGGGTAGGGTACAAAACTCGGATCCTAGCTTTACTAGGTCTAAAATTCAGTGAATTGGGTCTTAAATTAATCAAATTATGTGATTGATGAAGTGAAGAAATCAAAGTACAAGAATGAAGATGATTGCATAGTGTTAAAGACATGGTTGTAATTAGTTTCACAATTCGTGAACATTACTTGTATGTAATAACATAGTACATGTGTAATAAAATAGTTATGTAAGAATAATTATTTTTGTATGTGTATAATTGTGATTGTTTTATATATTGTCACGCCATTGAAGTTGAGAAGTGTGGAGTTGTAGAAAAAGTTTAGAAACTTAGCGGTTTCAGCTAAGCTAGTTATCCAAATAACTGGTTCATGTAATGGAAAATATTGCGGACCAGAATTGTTATTACACATGCACATTTTAGACACGTGTGGCAAGTACAACAAGGAAAACAAAAATGTGAACTACATGGGTTATTTTTCTCTTCATTATTTGGACTGCTTAAATTCTGTAGTTAAATACTGTAATGATCAGAGCCCATTTTGAATTTTAAAATTATTTTCGAGAGATTCACAATTTAAATTATTTGGACCAGTCCAATAATTTGATCATACATAATATTTCCGTGAGAACATGTCCAATTGTAGATTCCTCTCAATTATATTTCATATTCTCTTAATTACATGTTTAACAAATTTTAATATTTTTTGTTCCCCCAGAACCAACAAACATTTGTGTATCTGGTTTAACTCATGCAAAGTGCTTTCATAGTCTAGTACTTCACTTTGTGCAGTTTTTGACAATTGAAAATCGATGGAGTAGTTGGTTATCACTTTACTGCCTTCTTCTTCTAGACTTTTAGTAACAAGATTAAAGAGCTTGTTCAAAAACAAGCTCGCACAAAAACTTCCATGGTTCTGGCCCTTCAAATTTGCATAACTAACTACTTTTTTCAAAATTTCTATGAGGCATCATGTTGTACTTGAATGTACAATGATTATGCAAGAAACAAAAAGAAAAATTAACTTCAAATACTTCTACAATGTTGTTAGATCAGTTCTCTAAACTCTTTGATCCGTAATCTGGTTCTCCTCCCCATTGCCTGATTCTCTGTTCAGCGATAGAAGCCTGCAGTATAAACCAAATTAAGATTCGTGTATTGCTCAAAATATGCAGTATAGTAGATAAAAGATCTCCCTTTCCTTTCCTTTTCAAACAATGCCATGTTTACCTCTTTATTCCAGTTGGTCCTGTATACTATCCAGAACAGAACAAGTGTTTGTACCACCGTCCCAGACAACATGCCTATCCATATACCCTGCAATAATTAAAATGCGTTCATCACAAATTAATGTCACAGGCACATGCTCCGGAGTGATTGAATGAGATTGAGTACATACTTTCACCCCCATGTCAAGTTTGTAACCCATAAGAAGGCCAATAGGAATTCCAAGTACATAATAGCACACAATGTTTACATAAGCAACAATAGCTTGCCATCCAGCTCCGATGGCCACGCCTGTAATTCAAGAATAACAAAAACATTACTGAAAATACTAGGCAAAAGCTCCAAAATCAAATAATAGGAGATACCTAACAATCTTTTTGATGGAATCCAATTACCTGAGAGAGCAGGTTGAATAGTGTTAATGACTAGACAAGTTGCTAGCAATGGTGTTAAAACATTGACCACTCTCTCGACTTCTTCACTGTCAGTGAACAACGAAGGATATTGTTTCCGAAAGATGATGAGAGTCAGGGATAGGATGAGTCCAATTACGAATGAAGACAGCACGACCACCACAACTGAAAATTTTGCTGTTTTTGGATGTGCTGCTCCCAACTCATTTGACACCCTTACACTGCACAAATGTTCGATTTGCATGCATACAATACATAAATCATTTGCAAATTAACTCGGACCAAACATACCACAAGCATGTGCAACTCAGAGATCCAGATTTGTAAATAATAAATCCATTTGAATATTGATGTTGATCTATGATTCTGGAATGCAATTGACTATTTTCCACTTAGCTGTATGACACGTACCTTATAGCAGCATTGCATCCAACAGCTACCATGACTGCCCAGCCCACAATGTTCATGCTGCAAACAGAATCGGTGCATTGTGATTATGCAGGGCCTTTAATCTCTTGGAAATAAAAATCTTATGTTTACTTGATTAATAGCAAATATTGCATGCTCTACACAAGTCTGTGCAATTTATTTGCTGCAATCTACTCTTTGCAATTTCTGTACATTCTTAATTTGACAACAAAGCATGCCATGTATATTTTGCTTATAGATTGTTGAAGTGTCATCATGTTCTGCTACTAGGAATTTTCGTATAAACAATTTTTGGATCACCATAACTTTACAATTCGTTACATTGAATGTGATATAGAATGAGAGACTATCTTACATCACTAATGACTTGTGCCAAGCGGCCAATAATGTATATGCAACCAAATTCAAATGTAAGATCTGTGTCTCTCCTAAGTCCTGATTCAATGTCATGTAGTTATCAAATCAATCACGCCTAGTTTATGTTCCTCACACACGTTTATACGCATACATGATGTTTTCACATTAATTTATGCAAGAACAGGGTATTACATATCCGCATACCGTAGCATCAACGTCAAATAATAAATAATATATTCAGGAAAGTTTCGAAAAACTATTTTCCCTTTAAATTGTTTATTTATCTTCTGTAGTTTTTGCCAGACATGATGGTAGAAAAAATATAACTCCGGGTTTCAATTTCAAAGCTACTACGTTAAAAAAAATGGACCCAACTCCAACATCTACTTTGACTAGTAGATAGCATTGCAGACAACACACTTAACCAACCAGTCAAGAGTCTGAAAGAAAGAGGTAGATGTTGGTTACTTACCAGATGGAAAGTGCATCTACTGCTATTTCAGCATTCTTAAGGTATCCAGCAAACAGTATCAATGCCGTAAAATACCACATCTCTAAGCTGCATTAACGCACATTGGAAGATTGGTTGATTTTAGGCATTCTCGTATACGAATAAGCAATACTCGAACTAAACCAAACATAAAACGTAGTACACCTGATCTAAGTGATTTCAAATAGAGATGTAGAGGTAATAAAATTGATTATACTCACCAAAGCATAACAGCTGATGCAAGTGATAGCTTTACAAAACCCCACAAATTCTGAAACGCCTTCCAAGAAAACCCGGACCAGGCTTCTCCACATGTTCCACTAAAAATGTACACTAGCTGTGCCAACACTATGAACCACCACGAAAAGTTTAAGACCACAGCGCCTCCTGCTAGTCCCCACCCCAACTTTAACATGAACAACCAGCTAAAATATGTGTGCACCACCAATGCCAAGGCCGATATCCAAGCCATGGCCATAATCTTACTCTGTGACTGCAAGAACTTGGCTATAGGAAAATTCAAGGCATAAGCAAACAGCTGCGGAATCATCCAAATCGCTAGTTTTCCAGCTTCTCTTGATATGTCTTCGGTTTGGCCAATTAATCTCAAAATTTGAGCACCAAATATGTATAAAAACATTAAGATTATACCAGTACAATTCAATATGACCCATGATCTTTGCATATATACTCCAAGCATATCAATCTGTCCTGCTCCAAATGCTTGTCCACATAATGTTTCAAGTGCACTTCCCATCCCTAACTACACATTAAAATCAACACAAATATAATTATCTGATTAATTACAAAATTAGCATGATTATATGATGTTAACTAGCACTTCATATAAGTTTTTGTTTTATCGCGGACTACAATTCTGATTTACCAAATATACAACAATATCATTCTTAATATATGACCATAAGCATATGCTTAGGAATCCTTAAAATAGTGTCCAAATTATTAACAACCAGATCACTTATCAGGTTGATCAAATTAAATTATATAGTTAGAAAATTTTCACTATTCACGATAAATTACTTCCAAGAAACGATCCAATATATTGTCAGTGAAAATCATAATCGAAAAAATCATGAGGATCAAATGTCACGTGAAGCAAAATTATTAAGAACAAAGTCAGTTTTAGTGATTACCATGACACCGTAAGAGAGGCCAGAAATAACAGAATTTTCGATAGAGAAGGCCGCGAGCTGAAGAGTGCCAACATGACCAGCAAAAGTCTGTGTGATGGCGCCAAGAGAGTACTGACATATAGAAGTAAAAATAGCAGGACCAGCTAGGTACCATAGTTTTCGAGATTCGATAATAAATTCTCTGTAAAAATCTTTAATTCCTGTGATCGGGGCGATGTCATCTGCATCAGCAACGAAAGAATGGTTGGACGGGCGCCGGAGAAGTTGAGGAGGTGCTTGGTCGGTGTTGAGGCCGCTGGCCGGGGAGAGAAGCGGGAGTTTAATATTGCTGTCACTTTCCATTTTGTAAGAAATGTAAATGTGTGTTATTACACGAGCTGTAAGTTTGTAACTGCATGATGTGATATATACTACTAATTAAATAACATAGTATTATTTTTACTTTAATTTAATAAATTATCTCATGAATTTATTTACATTTAAAGTGTGTTATTACATTGAATTAAAGGATGATAGTATACTTTAACATAGTATTATTTATATTAATTTAATGGATTATCCGTCTATACTTGTTATGGATAAAAAACTAGAGGTATATTAATTGCTGTAGTTATTACTAAGGTTCGGGAGCTCAAGGCCTTTAATGGCTGCTCTCGTGTTTCGTAACTTAATTCTGCTTTTACGAGATGTCTACGTATATCTGTGAATTAGAGAATCAAGCCAAAAAACGTAGTTCTGATTGATGGGGTGAGTCTCTTTATATACATGTTGAGAGTCCTTGAATTGTACTAGGGTTAGGAGACTTGTTTGAACAAGTTCTCAGACTTTGGATAGACTTTGAAGTCCTAGAATAGAGGAATCAGATTCCTAGTTGGTGTAGGTGCCTTTTGAGGCTATCTTTTATAGAATTACATCATCGTTAGGACTCATTTAATGAACTGGTAATCCCCCTATTTATTAATTATGAAATTAATAAATAATCAGGGCTTTGGGCCTCATTAATTGGGCTTCGTTATTAAACTGTATCAGGTCTAATTAATTCAACATTAATTATATTTCTAGGCTAATTTTAGGCCCATATCATTTGCCCCACAACTTCTGGGAAACCGTAAAAAAAATTCGCAGAAGTTAAGTTTATTTATACCCTTACAGGGTATCGTTTTTACGTAAAGTGTGGAGCGACCTACACATTTACAATGATTCGCCTTGCACATGGCTTCAGGGTTGTTTTAGAACCTCCCTATTACTATCCTTACCTTATTCCTTCTTTTTAGGAATTTTCTGTTATTTTTCAGTAATTTTCTCTTAATTTCTGAGATTTTTCCCTAATTTAAACGAATTTTTCCTTAATTTCCGGGATTTTTTCCTAATTTACAGGAATTTTCCCTTAATTTATGGAATTTTTTCCTAATTTACAGGAATTTTTCCTTAATTTCTGAATTTTTTTCCTAATTTACACGAATTTTCCCTTAATTTATGGGATTTTTTTCCTAATTTACAGGAATTATTTTATACCAACGGGTATTTTTTCCTAAAAGTTTAGAAATTATTTTATACCAACGGTTATTCTTTCCAAAAAATTTAGGAATTAATTTGTACCAACAGGTATTTTTTCCAAAAATTTTAGGAATTAATTTATACCAACGGGTAATTTTTCCTAAAAGTTTAGAAATTATTTTATACCAACGGGTATTTTTCCAAAAATTTTAGGAATTAATTTATACCAGTGGGTATTTTTTCCAAAAATTTTTAGGAATTAATTTATACCAACGGGTACTTTTTCCTGGAATTTTAGGAATTATTTTATACCAACACGTATTTTTTTCAAAAATTTTAGGAATTAATTTATACCAACGGGTATTTTTTCCTAAAAGTTTAGAAATTATTTTATACCAATGGGTATTTTTCCAAAAAATTTAGGAATTAATTTATACCAACGGGTACTTTTTCCTGGAATTTTAGGAATTATTTTATACCAACAGGTATTTTTTCCTAAAAGTTTAGAAATTATTTTATACCAACGGGTATTCTTTCCAAAAAATTTAGGAATTAATTTATACCAACAGGTATTTTTTCCAAAAATTTTAGGAATTAATTTATACCAACGAGTATTTTTTCCTAAAAGTTTAGAAATTATTTTATACCAACGGGTATTTTTCCAAAAATGTTAGGAATTAATTTATACCAACGGGTATTTTTTTCAAAAAATTTAAGAAATTAATTTATACCAACGGGTACTTTTCCAAAAAAATTAGGAATAAATTTATACCAACGGGTATTTTTTCCAAAATTTTTTAGAAATTAATTTATACCAACGGGTACTTTTTCCTGGAATTTTAAGAATTATTTTATAGCAACAGGTATTTTTTCCTAAAAGTTTAGAAATTATTTTATACCAAGGGGTATTTTTTTTCAAAAATTTTAGGAATTAATTTATACCAACGGGTATTTTTTCCAAAAATTTTTAGGAATTAATTTATAACAACGGGTATTTTTTCCTAAATTTTAGAAATTAATTTATACCAACAGATATTTTTTTTCCTAATATTCAGAATTTTTTTAATCATATTTTCATTTTTGCCCATTTTTTAATTAATAAAATAATCAGAAAATGAGCTTGAGGGACACTACCATCCTAGGCGGGGTAACCCACGCCTAGGAGGTGATATATCAAGCACGGCCAGGAGGTTTGCTTTCCGGGCGTTGACTCCATTTTTCTTTCTCTTTTTCTTTTTGTTGCCTTTTGCTTTTTTTTGTCCTTTTTTTCATCAATTTTTTTGTCTTTTTATTCATCAATTTTTTTTTGCCGTTTTTTTTCTTCATCAAATTTTTATCACCTCTTTTTTTCTGTTTTTTTAATATAAAATTATGAACTCTTGTCATAATTTATTGTGTTAGCGGACATACTTAATTTTGTGCAATCGTGCATAATATAACTAATTGGATAGAAAATAATATTAAAAATTATTTTCTATTGTTTCCAATTAATTCTAATTTTAAATTCCTTAATTTTTAAGGAATTTATATATCAAATTACGAATTTACTCGTAATTTTTTTGTTGTCATCAGACATTAATTTATGTAATCGTGCATTAAATAATATTCTCTATTTTGAGAATTTTGTCTTCCCCTTTTTTTCTATTTTCTGAATAAAATATTCATAAAATAATTTGATTGTGCATCTCCATCCTAGGCGTGGGTTATCCCCGCCTAGGAAACAACTTCCTTTCCACGCCTATAAATAATATCTCCTAGGCGTGGGTTATCCCCGCCTAGGAAACAACTTCCTTTCCACGCCTATAAATAATATCTCCTAGGCGTGGTTGGAGTCTGGATCTATCAATCCTAGACGCGGGTTACCCCCGCCTACGAGGCAAGTTGACAAATACGCCCAAATTTTTTGTTTCCCAAGCGTTGAAAGAAGACCTTCGTGGCTGAATCCTTCCTAGGCGTGGGTTACCCCCGCCTAGGAGGTATGTTGAAAACACGTATAGAAACCTTACTTCCTAAGCGTTAATCAAATGTTCTCTTGGCTAAAGCCTTCCTAGGCGTGGGTTACCCCCGCCTAGGAGGCATACTGTTGAACACGGAGAAAAATTCCACCTCTTGGGTATTGGTTGAGATTTAACTTACTTCATTTTATTTCTCCTTTTTTCTTTTAATAAGAAAAGGGTATCTTCATTCGATCATGAATCCTAGCGGGGTTACCCCCGCCTAGGAGACGGTATTGTAACGACGGTTAGGAATGGCGCTACCTGGACGCTGTGGGTTTCAAACCTAATTGTATTTTACCCATATCTATGTTATCAACTCATAATTTGAGTTTGTACATGTCGAGGCAATAAGGTCTTCTGATGAGTGACCATCGCGGCCTTGCATGGCTTCATATGCCTGCTATGCCTCTTTATTTTGCTTTTATCTGCTTTCGGTCCTTTATGGACTTTGAACATTTTCAGTGTGCATCCTAGTTGTCCTTCGGGACTCCACTTGTGATCTTTCAGGATCTTCTATCTTTATACAGATATCTTTTATTTTCGACGATTGGTCTTTCAGGACTTGCATTCGTTAGATGCTCGCTCATAAATAAATTGATAGATAAGATGATAAACTTGCATAAGTAGATAATATCCTGAAATATGGTTTCAACCCTTACATTGAATAGAAATTGGTTTCATCGACCTTATTTCTACTTGTTAGATGCCTTCACGCTATGGGGCTTTGTATATTGCAAGCCCAAAAAAGTCGAGGCATACTTGGGGCTACAAGCCTTCTTTTTGACGTATCAAACATTCACTTATGTCACTTGAACTCTTCAGGTACACGATATTCTGGTATATAATCGTTACCCGAGTTTAATTTGGACAAAACTTGGGCTCTTCGGGCCTTTATCAATTTTTATTTTCATTTCCTTGCGTACTATTTCAGTATTTGGCACATTTTTTGTGCTTGCCACATATTTGCTTTTCTATCATACACAATAAACCTTAAAGTTTATGATAAAGCAAGGCTTTAGCATTTTCTCACCATTCATGGTTTCCAACTCAAAATTGCCCTCTCCGATTATGGGCTAGTCTTTTCTTTACGTCCAACTCCGGATGCCTCAACCTTCCTTAAGACTAAGTCTCCTTCCTGAAAGAAACTTTCTTTAACCCTTCTACTGTAGTAGAGGGAGGCTCTTCACTGAGGGGCTTTAGCTTTATCCATGACCTCATAAATTAGGTCAAGGGCTAGGCTCATGTCTTCTTTGTTAGTCTCTGGCTTGCAAGCTTCAACTTTTGGTTATGCATATGTAATTTCCAGCAACATCACTACCTCAGCTCCATAACCCAACATGACTGAGGTTGTTTCGGTTGTGAACTTGAAGGTAGTTCGGTAAGCCCATAGTATTGGGAGTATTTCATCCACCCAGTTATTCCTCGACTTCTCGATCCTCTTCTTTAGTCCATCTAGGATTATTCGACTTGCCACTTCCATTTTCCCATTGGCTTGCGGGTGAGCTACGGAGGTGAATTGCAACTCAATCTCATTCTCCCCTCACTACTTCTTGAATTCCTCATTGTTAAATTGTGTTCCATTGTCAGTAACTAGGATGCGGGGAATTCCATACCGGCACATGATATTTTCCCACAGGAATTGTGCAACTTGCTTAGTTGTGATTTTGGCCTAAGGCTTGGCTTCAATCCACTTAGAAAAATAATCAATGGCTACAATCAGGAACTTCCTTTGTGTCGTGACCATGGGAAAAGACCCGAGTATATCCATTCCCCACATAGCAAAGGGGATGGGTGAGTTGATGGAGGTCAGCATCTCGGGGGGTTGTCTAACGACAGGTGCATGCTTCTGACATCGGTCACACTTCTTCACATAACCTTTGGCATCAGCCATCATTTCTGGCCAATAGAAGCCCAAACGGGTTATCTTTTGAGCTAGTGTTCTGCCCCCCAAGTGTTGTCCATAGATACCTTCATGCACTTTTTCAAGAGCCAAGCGTGCCTCATCGGGCCTGAGATATCTTAAGTAAGGAACTACATAAGATCTTTTATATAAAATCCCATCTATCAAGGAGTATCTTAATGCTCGAACAGCCAATCTTCGGGCTTCAGTAGCATCATTTGGCAACCCACCAGTTTGAATATGGGCCTTTATGGGATCTATCCATGACGTCCCCAGACCTATAGGAGCTACAAGCTTAACATCAATGCTTTGTGTCTTCAGAACGCGGAAGTATACACTTCCTGAACTTTCCTCTATCTCAGATGAAGCAAATTTTGATAATGCATCTGCCTTAGCATTTTCCTCCCTTGGAACGTGCTCAACATGGCATTCATCGAATTGGGTCATCACAGCCCTTACTAGGCGGACATACTTAGCCATCGTATCATCCTTTGCCTCAAACTCTCCCTTTACCTGGGATATGACCAGCTTCGAGTCTCCACAGACCTTTAAGTTCTTGACTCTAAGTGTCCCTTCTAAGCCAAGGCCAGCTATCAAAGCTTCATATTCTACCTCATTGTTTGTGGTCTAGAAATCTAACTTCATAGCATATTCAATCAAGAACCCATCAGGGCTTTGTAAAACTAACCCTGCTCTACTTGAATTTATTTTTGATGCTCCATCAAAATAAAGAACCCAATATTCCTTCTCCTTATCATCCTTTTCTTTGTCCCCCTTATCAACTTCCTTGTCTTTAGGTATGGTATCTTCCTGCCCCCCGACTTCTTGGTTGGGTATGGTACATTCCACCACGAAGTCATCCAATGTCTGGGCTTTTATTGCCGTCTGTGGCTTATACTTGATATCAAATTCTCCCAACTCTATTGCCCACTTAATCAGCCTCCCACTAGCCTTGGGACTATGAATAATATTTCTCAAGGGCTGATTTGTTAGCACTTCAATCTTATGAGCCTGAAAGTAAGGACACAACTTTCTCGAAGCTATTACCAAGGCTAAGGCAAACTTCTCAATAGTTGAATAATTCAACTCAGCTCTATGCAGAATTTTACTGACATAGTATACGGGTTTCTGGATTTTCATTTCCTCCTTAACCAATACAGCGCTCAAGGCATTCTCTGAAACAGCCAAGTACAAGTATAAAACTTCATTCAAAGCTGGCTTGGCCAACAACGGGGCCTGAGCCATATATTTCCTCAGTTCATACAAAATCTTTAACCTTCTTCAAGGATTTAAGGAAAGACAAGCACTTGTCTCTGGATTTAGATATGAATCGTCCCAGAGGTGCAACCCTTCTGGTGAGTTTCTGAACGTCCTTCATGGAACGTGGTGGTTCCATATCTAGGATAGCCTTTATTTTATCAGGATTAGCCTTGATTCCCCTCGTGGAGACCATCAGTCCTAAAAACTTTCCGGATCCCACTCCGAAAGCACACTTTGCAGGATTTAACATCATTTTGTGATATCTCAAGACCTCAAAAGCTTCCCTCAAATGGGTTATGTGGTCAGTCCTCACTAGACTCTTGACTAACATGTCATCAATATAAACTTCCATAGTCTTACCAATAAGATCCTTGAAAATTTTATTTACCAACCTTTGATAGGTGGTTCCTGCATTCTTGAGACCAAACACTATAACAAGATAACAAAAAATACCAAAGTCAGTAATGAATGATACCTTTGGGATGTCATCCTTATGCAACTTGATCTGATTATATCCACTGAATCCATCCATGAAGCTTAGCATCTCATGACCAGCAGTAACTTCTATCAATGTGTCCGGTCCTTTGGGAATGCGTTATTCATATCGGTGAAATCCACGCACATTCTCCATTTCCCGTCAGCCTTCTTTACCATCACAGGGTTTGCTAACCATTCCGGGAACTGTATCTCCTTAATGAAACCAGCCTCTAAGAGCTTCTCTACTTCCTGTTTTATAGCTTCTTGCCTCTCTGGAGAAAAACTTCTTTTCTTTTGCTTCACTGTCTTCCGATTTGGATCCACATTCAGCTTGTGAGTAATCAGTTCCAAGTCTATGCCTGGCATATCAGCTGTTGACCAAGCAAACACATCACTATTTTCTTGCAAAAATTTCACCAACTTCCCTCTAAGGGGCTCCTCTAGTGTGGCTCCAATGAAAGTCACCTTCTCAGGATCCTCGGGAGCTAAAGGAATCGAAACCAAGTCTTCTGCTGACTTCCCTCTTTTCTCATCATTCTCTCGAATATCCAGATCTTCAATAGGCAGAACCTACCCCCCCGACTCCATCTGCCCTCAGAGAGGCTACATAATAACTTCTAGCCATTTTTTGATCTCCTCTCTCTTCTCCAATCCCATTCCGGGCGGGAAACTTCATAACTGAATGATAAGAAGAAGGGACTGCCTTGAAGGCATGTATCCCTGTTCTTCCCATGATAGCATTGTAAGTTGAACTAGCCTTTACCACCACAAAGTCCAACATCTGTGTTACTTGCCTTGGTTCCTGTCCTATGGTTGTTGGCAACTTGATTATCCCTTCCACGGGGCACTCCACACCCGCAAATCCATATATCGGCATGTCGGTTGGGGTCAATTGGGAGTCATTATAACCCATCCTTAAAAAGGTGTCATGGAGCAAGATATCCACTGAAGCATCATTATCCACAAGGACCCTCTTAACCAGACTGTTTCCTATTATATGTGTTATGACCAACGGGTCGTCATGAGGAAATTTCACACCCATTAGGTCAGAATCATCAAAAGTCATTGTTACTCCTGTCTAGGCCCTCTTCGAGGCTTCTCCAACAATATGCATAACCTCCCTGACATATGCTTTCCTGGAGTTCTTGAATAATCCTGCAACAGTTGGTCCTCCAAAAATTATGTTTATCACAGGCTCTCGAGGTCGCGGCCCTCCAAAAATTGTATTTATCACCGGTCCTCTAGGCTGGGGATTCCGTCCCTGATCGTCTTGGTCTCTGCTACGATCTTCAAATTTCTTTCTTCCATTGTTATTCCTATCCCCTCATTCTCCAGTGTATTTGTTCAATCTTCCTTTTCGAATGAGGAACTTAATTTCATTTTTCAGTTGTCTACACTCATCGGTGTCATGACCAACATCTTTGTGAAATCTACAATACTTGCTCTTATCTAGCTTGGAAGGATCGGCCTTCAAGGGTTTAGGCCAACGAATATCTCGATCTTTCTCGATTTTCATCAAGATCTGGCTTCTTGGAGCATTCAGCTTAGCGTATTCAGTGAACTTTTGCCCAGTTCCTCCCTTCTTGGGGGTTGAATCAGGGTTTTGATCAGTTCTAGGATACTTGTCCTTAGTAATATATTTCAGGTCATTTTTCTGCTTCTTGCCTCCAGCGGGTTCATTACTTACTACGGTCTTCCTCATGCTCTCTTCCACCTTGATGTACTTCCCGGCCCTATCTTGGAGCTGCAACATGCTTTCAGGGGGGCGTTTGGCCAAGGACATCTTGAAGAATTCATCCCTAGTTCCCTGTTGCAGTGCTATCATGGCTACCTTGTCATCAAGGTCCAGGACTTTTAAAGCCTCCTTTGTGAAACGATTCAGGTATTCTCTCAAGGATTCCTTCGCTCCTTGTACAATGCTCATGAGGGATGCTAAACTTTTCTCATGCACTCTCCCGCTGATAAACTGCTTAATAAAAGCCTGACTTAATTCTCTGAAGGACCCAATAGAGTTCGGGGGCAAAGACTATACCATCTTTGAGCCATACCCGACAGGGTTTGAGGAAAGGCCCGACACTTAATAGCGTCATTCACGGGATGCAACAACAGTGCATTAGAGAATGTCCTGACATGATTAACGGGATCTCCCGTGCCATCATAAGTTTTGATAGTGGGCATCTTGAACTTCCTTGAGATATGGGCATTCATTATCTCTTCAGTGAATGGCGGAGTAGGATCATCAGGATCTCCAAGGGGAAGAAGATTGCTTGGATCATCCCTTGGGACAACAGCCCTTCTCTGTATTGGTCCATCCAGGTCTATGATAGGAGGAGGATTTCTCCCCCTAGGAGGTAGTGGGGGTCCGGTGGTCTGGTGCGCCTCCAAGTCACGCTTCAGCCTTTGAATCTCAGCCTCGTGTGCCCTGATCTTTTCCTGCACTTCTTGGGGATTCATCCCTTGGGTGCTCCTAGGACGTTGGCTACCATCAGCCATCGGCTCTTTGCCATCACGTCTCCTCCTTGGGGCCACTTCATCATCCGAAGATTCAGAGTCTCTCTCAGTATAAGGACTAGAAAATTCCTGATCCTCCGGGATAGGAGCCAAACCTTGTATGTAGGAGGTGTTCGCCCTCGTACTTCATTCCGTCCAGCATGTCCACTCCCTCCAACCTCGGGGTAAAGGGGCATCCCATAAAGGGGGGTTAGTCACAACAGTTGAATACTCATACCCAATGGGTCGAGAATTCACAGGTGTATGTAGTTGTTGAAGTTAGGTATTCGTACCTTGAGGAGCCGGGGGAATCGTCCCTTGAGGTTGAGGTTCAGTTGCCCCTACCTGGGCTCCTCCTTGGGTGACAGCATAGGTTGAATGCGGAGGTACCTCCACAGTTGACGAAATCGTTTGGGTTATCCCCGCGGGTGTTCCTCCTTCAAGGGCGCTGCTTGTTCTCTGTGTTCTCGCCATGATTGTTGTTGTGCTTTCCCACAGACGGCGCCAAATGTTATGGATAAAAAACTAGAGGTATATTAATTGCTGTAGTTATTACTAAGGTTCGGGAGCTCAAGGCCTTTAATGGCTGCTATCGTGTTTCGTAGCTTAATTCTTCCTTTACGAGATGCCTACGTATCTCTGTGAATTAGAGAATCAAGTCAAAAAACGTAGTTCTGATTGATGGAGTGAGTCCCTTTATATAGATGTTGAGAGTCCTTGAATTGGATTAGGGTTAGGAGACTTGTTTGAACAAGTTCTCAGACTTTGGATAGACTTTGAAGTCCTAGAATAGATGAATCAGATTCCTAGTTGGTGTAGGTGCCTTTTGAGGCTATCTTTTATAGAATTACATCATCGTTATGACTCATTTAATGAGTTGATAATCCCCCTATTTATTAATTACAAAATTAATAAATAATCAGGGTTTTGGGCCTCATTATTTGGGCTTCGTTATTGAACCGTATCAGGTCTAATTAATTCAACATTAATTATATTTCTAGGCTAATTTTAGGCTCATATCAATACTATATTATAATAGACGAAACATTAAAAGTTTGGTAGTCGGTCGGTCGGTATTTGCTAGAAATTATTTAATTACCCCTGATTAATTATTCTAATTCTAATTATTGGGTCGGTCATTTCTATTTCTAATTGATATTAAAGTCAGTTTCCTTTCTCGCTTTACTAATTTCAATTCTATTTTATATCGAACTCTATATCATTATAATTTATATTAAATTCAACTTCTTCTATCAATTAATATTTTAGTTCATATTGAGTTCAATATTATTCTAATTTGATACTGTGGGCTAAATTAAATTTAAGCAAATTAAATATAATTATTAATATTGAGTTGATATATGGGTAAAAAACCAAAATACCCACCATTTCGGGATCTGGTGCCCAAAATACCCACATGCAGGAAAACTGCCCATAATACCCACTGAATACGCATTCATATAATGCGTACCCGTTTTTAAAAAAAATTACAAAGGATATGCATGTCAGACATGTGTATCCACTGCTACAGTAAACAGTGGCTACGCATGTATGACATGCATATTTTTTGTAAATTTTCAAAAAAATAGAATACGCATGATACAAATGCGCATTCAGTCGGTAAAAATGGCAGCTTTCCTGCATGTGGGTATTTTGGACACTTGAACCTAGAAAGTAGTATATTTTGGGCATTCTTTCTTGATATATCATCTGAATCGGGTTAAGATAAAATAATAATACTATCCATCCTTCTAAAAAAATTATACTACTGAACTTGCATAAACAAAATAATATATTTATTTATCCAGGATAAAAAATACATTATATAATTAATTCAGAGTAACACAAAACTAAAATAAAAATACAATTTGACCAACAAAAATAAAATCATATATACTAATTATTCAATCTAAAACAAAATTATCTTATTGATACAGACTTTAAAAAAAACGAAAAATAATTAGTTTTATTTGGTCGGTGTATTGGGTATCGAGCTAAAATAAAATAATGTAAACCACTGATCCGAGATAAATCTAATTAATATTAGACTAAGTATAATTCGTATCCCATTGATGCGAACTAACAAAATTAAATTTTAACTAAAACATAAATATTATTTTTTAAAATACACATTGAATTATCAATAAAACTATATCGTTCAATCAGTAATATTGTCTTTTTCAAATATCTTTTACAAAATTATAGTTAATCAATTAAATAATCACCATGCTAAAATAATATTTTTAAGCTCCGAGCAAAATGGAGACATTATATTTTTACCCTCAATAAAATATAATTTCGTTATAATAACATTTTCCCCCTTACCAATACTATCACTTTAAATAAGTTTAAATGTTATAAAAAGTTATGAACATATAAGTCTACTAATATAATTATTATGAAATTTTATCATTTAAAGTTTTAAATGAATAAAATTAAGAATTGAATTCAATTTTTTTTTAAAAATTATACTTCATCTGTCCCATTAAATTCTATACATTACTTTTTGGCACGCTTTTCAATGCTCCTTTAAAGTATAACTCTACAATATTTTTTAATTTTTTTTTCTGAGTTAAACTTTTATTCAATTTTTTTTAAAAAAAATATTATAAAACTATATTTTATACAAATCTCGAAATACATGTAAATAGTAAATCTATAGAACCCCATGGAACGGAGTAATAAATATTATTTTTAATATGTAAGTGTAAAATACAACGATGCTAACATTTTAATGTACTCTGTCTGTTTTGATTTGGTAACTTCAGATGTACAAATTACAAAGTCGGGGATATCAATTTTAGGTAACAAAAGGGTAAAAGTGGGTTATTACAGGTACAAAATATGCAGTTTACTCTTCTTTAGTTATGTATGAGTACTACTCTCAAAATAGTGGGTTATTACAGGTACAAATTTTATTGAATAGTGTTAGAATTATCAAAATAATTTTTAAAATAGTTCAAAAAAATACATAACATATTATAATTAGTTGACTCATACTAATACACATGATTCCTTTATATTTATGTGAAAATAATCCGTCAGAGACAGACACCTCATATTTTGAAAATTTTTGGGGGAAAATTTTTGGGAGTCGTAGAAATACTCATTATCTATTTTAATCTTAGACTTACTATTTTACAACAAATTTAATTAAAGATATATAACAAAAAAATATTAAAAGCAACATATGCAGATTATAAGTTAATATATTTAGGTATATAATATTGAAAAGAAAAAGGGTGATATGTGATTTCTTTTTATTTTGAAAATGAGGTTGAAAAAGTAATAATTAGAATTTTTTTTATGTACCTAAAATAGTATAGCGGTGCATTTGCTCTTATCATAAGTTGATGACTTTCACTAAAAAGATTAAAGAACTAGTTCCATTGGCCGCCTGGCCCTTCAAAATTGAATAGCCAACGACTGTTTTCAAAATTTCTATGAGGCACAATGTTGTACTCCTTGAATGTAGAATGATTATGCAAGGAACAAACAGAACAAAAAACTTCAAATACTTCTGCAATGTTTTAATATCAGTTCTCTAAACCCTTTGCTCCCTGATCTGGTTCTCCTCCCCATTGCCTGATTCTCTGTTCAGCGATAGAAGCCTGCAGTATAAACCGAACTAAGATTCGTGTATTGCTCAAAATATGCAGTATAGTAGATAAAAGATCTCCCTTTCCTTTCCTTTTCAAACAATGCCATGTTTACCTCTTTGTTCCAGTTGGTCCTGTATACTATCCAGAACAGAACAAGTGTTTGTACCACCGTCCCAGACAACATGCCTATCCATATACCCTGCAATAATTAAAATGCGTTCATCACAAATTAATGTCACAAGCACATGCTCCGGAGTGATTGCATGAGATTGAGCACTTACTTTCACCCCCATGTCAAGTTTGTAACCCATAAGAAGGCCAATAGGAATTCCAAATACGTAATAGCACACAATGTTTACATAGGCAACAATAGCTTGCCATCCAGCTCCGATGGCCACGCCTGCAATTCAAGAATAACAAACGCATTACTGAAAATACTAGGCAAAAGCTCCAAAATCAAATTAATCGTTGATTTTAAAGTATTTAACAATCCTTTTAATAGAATCCAATTACCTGAGAGAGCAGGTTGAATATTGTTAATGACTAGACAAGTAGCTAGCAATGGTGTTAAGCCATAAACTACTCTCTTGACTTCTTCACTATTGGTGAACAACGAAGGATATTCTTTCCGGAAGATGATGAGAGTCAGGGATAGGATGAGTCCAATTACAAAAGAAGACAGCACGACCACCACAACTGAAAATTTTGCTGTTCTTGGATGTGCTGCTCCCAACTCATTTGACACCCTTACACTGCACAAATGTTCGATTTGCATGCATACAATACATAAATCATTTGCAAACTAAATCAGATCAAACAAGTCCAACTCAGAGATCAAAATTGGTAAATAATAAATTCGTTTGAAAAATGATGTTGATCTATAATTTTGGAATGCAATTAAGTATTTTCCTCAGCTTTATTACACGTACCTTATAGCAGCATTGCATCCAATAGCTACCATGACTGCCCAGCCCACAATGTTCGTGCTGCAAACAGAATTAGTGCATTGAGATTATGCAGGGAATTTAATATCTAGGAAACAAAAATCTAATGTATGAGTACTTGATTAATAACAACTATTGCATACTCTAAACAAATCTGTGTTTCTGGCCAAAAAAAAAACAAATCTGTGCAATTTATGCGTATGCTCTCTGTCTCTATGTGTTTTCCGATATGAGTTTTTTATCGTTATCGGACAAGATTAAGGGGTTATTTATTGCAAATTTAGTCACTTGATACATTGCAAAAGAGCCGTTTTATATAGTTTTGATTGCAAACAGACCATCTCCTGAGCCAGGTAAATTCTTTGCTTTCCGGTCAAACTTTCAGATTTCTGATGCTTCATTAATCACTGGAGCCTGGGGACACATTATCGGCTGCACAAATTTAGTATAAATGGCGCATGGAGATGAACGTGAAAGCCTAAACAAATCTAGTTTGTTCAAGCAAAGCTAAAACTATATAGAAAACCATAAGAATATTCCTAGATACAATGGTCGGTGGTCCATTGGTCCCTTGATGACTGATTTGATGCTGCTAGTGAGTAGTTTCTTTCAATAAAAAAATGGTAAAGCGATTTTTATGTATGCTAAATTTGACAACAAACCGTTCAATATGTATGTACATCACTCTGTTCTATTAGAGTATAAGACAAATATTTTTATTTACTTGTGCAGATATTTCATCAGAAAACTTTAATCTCGCACTTATATTTTTACTAAAATTTTGACCACCAAATGTTCATGATAAGCAGGTGTCATCATAATCTGCTATTACGAATTTTCATATAAATTGTTGACGACTTCAGGCCAAAATAGAAATCTAAAGTTATCCAAATTTCTACTCTGGTCTTGACTCATGAGTCATCAGTCTCATGACCAAAACCTGAAATTTGAAAGGACAAAAATGATTACATAATCCTTAACAGATAAATACACCCTCGGACCTACATTATAACTTAAGATAAACAAGTTTGCACCATTTTCCACTTTCTGGGTTCTTAAAGAAAATTCAATGTGCCTGAGAATTGTACACATATCACCCCCTCGTCATCCCGTTTTCCCAATTATGAATCTGCATTCATATCGGCCATTCTATACTTGTTGGTGTGTGAACACTCATGCTTTTTTGTACCAAAATTTAAACAGCATCCCCCATCATAAGGATCAAGCAAGATTGAATTACAATTGTTACAGAGTATGTGATTGAACGAGAGACTATCATTCTTACATCACATGACTTGTGCCAAGCGGCCAATAATTTCAATGCAACCAAATTCATATGTAAGATCTCTGTCTCTCCCAATTTAATGTCACGGAGTTATCAATCCAGTTTACTATCTTCCACAGACGTATCATTTCATGACAGATTAAAGTGAGTATATGATGCACGCATTAATAATTAGAGGAATATGGTATTAAATATTCGCATTAACATAGAATCAGCGTCAAATAATAAATAATATATATTCAGAAAAGTTTCAAGAAACTATTTTCCCTTGAAATTATCAGATGTGGAGTACATGATGGTGGATAAAATACAACTTTTGGTCTCAAAGCTACCAAGTGAATAAAGAAATGGACCCAACTCCTACATCTACTTACTTGACAAGTAGAGAGCATTGCACACTTTACCAACCACTTAGATAAATGCCAAACAATAACATTACTAATCTACAATATAGCAACCAGTCAGACTGTCAGAGTCAGAAAGAGGTAGATATTAGTTAAACTTACCAGATGGAAAGTGCATCTACTGCTATTTCAGCATCCTTCAAGTATCCAGCGAACAGGACCAATGCCATAAAATACCATACCTCTAAGCTGCATTAATGCACATTGGAAATTTTGTTGATTTTAGGCAATTTTACACATTCTCGTATAAGAATAACATACCAAAACCAAACTAAACATATCTATATCCGAAACGTATAATATTTCCATATATATTATGGTTATGATAATAGTAAGACGTAGTTATACCTTATTTACGTAATTTTAGATAGAGTTATGTAGGTAATAAAATTGATTAAACTTACCAAAGCATAACAGCTGATTCAAGTGAGAGCCTTACAAAACCCCACAAATTCTGAAACGCCTTCCAAGAAAACCCGGACCAGGCTTCTCCACATGTTCCACTAAAAATGTACACTAGCTGTGCCAACACTATGAACCACCACGAAAAATTTAAGACCAAAGCGCCTCCCGCAAGTCCCCACCCCAACTTCAACATGAACAACCAGCTTAAAAAAGTGTGCACAACTAAAGCCACGGCCGATATCCATGCCATGGCCATAATCTTACTCTGTGACTGCAAGAACTTGGCTATAGGAAAATTCATGGCATATGCAAACAGCTGCGGAATCATCCAAATAGCTAATTTTCCAGCTTCTCTAGATATGTCTTCTGTTTGGCCAATTAATCTCAAAAATTGAGCACCAAATATATATAAGAGCATTAGGATTATACCAGTGCAATTCAATATGACCCATGATCTTTGCATATATACTCCAAGCATGTTAATCTGTCCTGCCCCAAATGCTTGTCCACATAATGTCTCAAGTGCACTTCCCATCCCCAACTGCACATTAAAATCACAACAAATATAATTATTTAATTAATTAAAATTTGAGCATAAATTTGAATATAAAAGGTAGTCATTGGGTGGGTGTGTTTGGTATTGCTGTTGCAGACGGCAACAACAGCTTTTTGAAAAGTGTTTTTGGCCTAAAAGGTGCTGTTAGAGAAAGTAAGTTCCCCATGCTTTTAGAAAAAACTATTTTTCACTGTTGCGGGAAGCAGATGCTGATTTTACTATCAAAACTTACGAAAAGCATTATTATTTTTAATTTTTTGCATTAACACATATACTTATCAAAAAAATTACCAAACAATCTTCTGAATTTTACAACAGCACTTTTTTTAGCCGCACACAGCACATCAATTTTTACCAGCAATCCCAAACAAAGCAATTATTACGGATTTTCGAAAACTGAATTATTTGGAACATGCAATTTAAAAATATTTGTATAAACAAAAAATTTAGAAACAATGGGTCCTGTGAAAACCCCCTTTCTATATTAAAATTTATAAGATATCCCATCATTAATTTTCTTATTACAATAGTAGCATAATTATATCATGTTATTACCACTTTATATATTTGATTTTATTGCAGACTATAATCATTTTCCAACTATACAACAACTATCATTCTTAATGTTTATGCTTAGCAAAATAAAGTAGTGTACAGATGTCTTCACAACAACCGAGTTACTTGTCGTGTTGATCAAATAAATTTACATGGTTAGTATGTTTCCACTATTCACGAGAAATTTACTTTCAAGAAACAATCCAATATTATCGTAGCATATCAAAATCGAATAATCTTGAAAACCAAATGTCAGGCCAAACAAAATTATTAATGAACAAATAAAATTTTATTCATTACCATAACACCGAAAGAGAGGCCAGCAATAACAGAATTTTCGACAGAGAAGGCCGCGAGCTGAAGAGTCCCAACATGACCAGCAAAAGTTTGTGTGATAGCGCCGAGAGAGTACTGACATATAGAAGTAAAAATAGCAGGACCAGCGAGATACCATAGTTTTCGAGATTCGATAATAAATTCTCTGTAAAAATCTCGAATTCCAGTGATCGGGGCGATGTCATCTGCATCAGCAACGAAAGAGGAAGCAAAAGAATGGCTGGACGGGCGGCGAAGAAGTTGGTCGGCGTTGAGGCCGTTGGCAGGGGAGAGAAGCGGGGTGTTGCTTTCCATTGTGTAAGAAATGAAAATGTTATTACACAAGCTGCACTTGTGCTTTGTGGTAGTAATAATAACAATATATAGCCCGAGTACAGACAGGATATCAAATTTTATTGGTTTTATTTTACATCAATTTTTTGACAGATAACAATCATTTTCTTTACTTTAAAAGTATTTTTTTATTTCTTTTTGATTATTTTATTAAATTTGTAAAATCTTTTCACAGCCTGTCCTACATGAATTATATTATGTTTGTTTTCCAGTATTTCTGGTTTCTACAATATCAATTAAAGTAGTACATTTTATTCTTTTATGTGATTATTATTATTAGTAAAACATATCTATCAATATCTAAATAATACTAATAAAGAAGTATCATGAATAAGAATAAGAATGTTATTACAGCTAGACATATAGGATTCGCAGGATTCACACTAATTACATATAACAAAAAGAATTTTCTAAACATTAAATATTGGCAAAAACAACCACTGGATATGCAAGTTCTTGAAATATAATTTGTTGACGGTTGAATTTCGTTATGATTTTTCGTTATCTACAACTTTCGTGTTTTGAATTTTCTAAGAAAATATCGTTTAGTAAAGGCAAAATAAGAATCTGATCAAAATTGGATCGGGGAGAGTATTGAGATTTTGGATGTGCTTGTGCTGCTTTTGATGGGTTACTATTGTTCAAATACGTGTTCATATGTGAAATAATTGTTTGCGTAATCAAGATAAGTAAATATTCATTACACTGTATTATTACGTAATGTATATGTTGTCCACTTACATGTTCTTAATTGTTTAGTAAATAACTTGTTACTCTGTATTATTTGTTTGCCTACGTGTTATGTAAGTGTTTATCTACGTGTTCTATAAGTGATAATTCGTTGTTCTCTATTATTATATGACGTTTGTTTGATTATATGTTTTTAATTACGTAAAGGACTATTCATTACTCTGTATTATTGTGTATCGTATATGTTGTCTGCTTTTATGTTCTTAATTATTTTGTAATTATATAATTTTTCGTTACTCCGTATTCTCGTGTAACATATCTTATATTGTTTAATTCATGTGCTCTTATATTTGTTTTGATTATTGTAAATATGATATCGATATGTGATTAATAAGATAACAAATTTTATCATAATCCCCAGTCTCAATCATGTGTAAATAATAAGATTCCGATCACTGAAGAATGTAATACATAGAACTAGTTTGTACACGTTCCGGAACACATCGATATATTGTCAAGATTTAGTTTCACTTGACGAGGGACGTAAGCTAACCCCCCATCGAATAAGAATAAGAACTCGATCACTTGAGAAAGTGTGGCATAGAATATAAGATACCGGCCATTTGGGAAAATGTCGCATAAGGTGTGATTTAGGACTGTGAGACATAAGAAAAAGAATTTGAATTTAAGATTTATTGATTGATTTATAATTTTGATTTTGTGAATTATAGTATATGATGATTGTATCTCT
Organism: Apium graveolens; assembly: GCF_009905375.1. Lineage (NCBI taxonomy): Eukaryota > Viridiplantae > Streptophyta > Magnoliopsida > Apiales > Apiaceae > Apium > Apium graveolens. The sequence goes on from NC_133647.1 coordinate 177,610,083, forward strand.
TTGATAAATTGTGTGCAAAAGAATATAATAATGTGTTGTACAAAAAAAATTCTAGAAAATGACCCGTGTCTCACACGGTTATTATGCTAGTTTTCTTTTAAGTGACAAACTAGCATAATAACCCGTGCGATGCACTGGTCATTTCTAAATATTTTTTATGTATCATGCAATTATAATGTTCTCAGTTGTTTTCTTATTTGTAAATGTTATACAATGTCTAACGTGTATCAAATATAAGTTGATTGTTTATCAATGTGTATTATTTTCATACAAGACATTACCAAATTACACAACGTTTCTAATATAGCTCATTAAGTAAAAAATATATATATATATTTTTATTCGTGTTGTAGAATTTGTATTTAATGAATGAATATAAACAGGGTAGTCAGTGTACGTTTAAAACGAAACGATTAAACTTAATCTGTAGAATGCCGTTAGTATGTTTACAAAGAAAAAGCTAAAAATTAACATATATGTTGAATACAGAGTTGACAAATTTTTTTGAATTTTATTTAAATAAACTATATGTACTGATCTATATTATTACCGAGTTCACTACTAACTAACAATTAACTTATTAAATTTAAAAAGACAAAAATGCATAACTGAAGTCAGATTGACTTGCAATCATAATATACAATAATGTAAAATGAACACCACTCTTAATATAAAAGTTAATTTTAATGAAGAATGCTAGTTTTTGAAATTCAAGGGATGTATTTATGGAAAAATATTAGTTTTTTATTTACAATATTGTTAACAAAGTAAGATTAAGTTATATGTGTGGGTGTTAGCATGTAAATTATCGTATGTTACATTTCTTAGTAAATTATGATGGTTTCAATTTTTTTTATGCTAAATATCTGATTTATGTACATATATAATCATTATTAACATCTAGTGAGACAATTAATTATTTAAATAACATGCATTTATAATTATTCAAAAATTAATATTATGTAACAAATAAATTACAATAATTTATAAATGGTATTCACATTATCACTGACAAGCAATCCATGTCTATTTTTTACGCAACCGAGTATCAATCACGGTTATAACATAAAAATACATTATATATTGTAAAGACTTATTATTGATATTCATGATTTTTTTTCAAGAATTCGGAGAAAAAAATTGTTAGATATATTTGTGATGTCATGTCTAATCTGATTTGTTTAGTTTCAGAACTTATTATCAGAATATCAGAACTTAACTGGAAATCCAAATTTACTGAAGACAGGAAGTTATCAGAACTTAAGGCGTCAGAACTTATATCAGAACTTAAGTGCGGATACACTTCAGGGATGAAAAAGGATTGATTTATAGGAAAGGATCTGGATTAAACAAGTAAAGATATGCATGAAGAATTGGACAGCTATAGGACTGCAATAGATAATCTCTGATTAATATATTCTAGTAAACAGAATCATTATCATATCAATTGGTAGTTATCTTGTAACTGTGTATTATATAAACACATATTAGGGTTTACACTATAAGTGTTATCATTCACGAAAATATTATTCATTGTAACCCTAGCAGCTCTTAGTGATATCTTACATCACCGAGAGAGTAGATTAAACCTACTGTAACAGAGTTTGATATTTTGAATAAACTAGCTTTCTGTGACATACTTGTGTTTATAATCGAATTGATTGTAGATACTATATTCAACCCCTTTTATAGTATCATTGAGGCCTAACAAGTGGTATCAGAGCCAATCTGTTAAGCTTACAAACAGTTAAGATCCAAGCAAATAATCAATCATGTCTGATCAAGCAAAAATACCAGACCCTCAAGAACCTGCAAAGGTTCAACCCATTCAAAATACCAGTAGATATGAAACCATCAGGGTTCCTTTGCTCAGGGTGTCTGAGTACCCTGTATGGAATGTGAAGATGGCCATGTTTCTGGAAGCTACAGATCTAGAATATTTAGACAGAATTTATGATGGTCCACACAAGCTCACAAAGCTTTCTGTTGCAGTTGGGAATGAGCCACAGAGGATGATTCCCAAAGAAAAGAGAGAATTCACCACTGAAGACATCTCTTCACTAGGCAAGGATGCAAAAGTAAGACACTTGCTTCATAGTGCACTTGACAATGTCATATCAAACAGGGTGATTGCATGCAAGACTGCAAAAGAAATATGGGATGCATTGGAAGTGAGATGTCAAAGAACCAATGCCATCAAAAAGAACAGGAAGACAATACTCATACAGGAGTATGAGCACTTTGACTCAAAATCTGATGAGTCACTAACTGATACATATGACAGATTCACAAAGCTATTGAATGATCTGTCACTAGTGGATAAGGAATATGATACAGAAGATTCAAATCTGAAATTCCTACTAGCTCTTCCTGAAAAGTGGGATTTGAAAGCTACTACAATAAGAGACAACTATGAACTTGCTGATATGTCTCTTGATGAAATCTATGGGATGCTCAAGACTCATGAACTTGAGATGGAGCAAAGAAAGAAGAGGCATGGGGGAAAGTCTAAGACAGTTGCTTTAAAGGCTGAAGAAAAGCCAATTGTCTCTAGGAAGGCAAAAGGAAAGGCTCTCATCATACAGTCTGATTCAGAGTCATCAGATTCTGATGATGATGATTCAGAACCTGAAAATTTATATGAAGTGGATGTTGATGCAGAGATGATGCAACTGTGTGCTCTTATGGTGAAGGGTATCACAAAGATAGCCTACAAGAAACTCAGAAAGGGTAAAAAGTTTTCCAGGAAATGTGGAAGTTCTGACAAGAAAGGGTTCAGAAAGTCTAAAAGCAAAGGAGAAAAGTCTGACAGATGAGACAACTCAAATGTCAAATGCTATAATTGTGGTGAAAGAGGCCACATCTCTCCTGATTGCAAGAAAGGAAAAGGTGATAAAGGCTAGACACTTATCACAAAGAAGAAAAATTGGGCAGACACTTCAGAATCTGAAGAAGAGGTGAACTATGCCTTAATGGCAAATGTTGATAGCAGTTCTGATGCTGCTGAACTAAAGGTACCTCTATCAACTCTTGCTTTTGATACATAAGATATTACTGAGTTAAGATTATTTCTGAAAAACATTTATATTAGCTATAGAGATCAGACTTTAGAGAATGAAAGATTAAAATCTGAAAATCTAAAGTACAAAAACAGAAATAGCTATCTTGAAGAAGAATTAGTCAAGTTGAACACTATTCAGACAGAGAGAGATAATGTTGTGTATGTTAAGAATGAATTGCTTAAACAGAATGATTATCTAAAAACTGAATTAGAAAAAGAAAGAGAAATCATCAGGACTTGGACTAACTCAGGCAAAGCAACTCAGAATATTCTAAGTAGTGGAAACTGGAAAGAGGGGTTAGGTTATAAAGATGGTAAAAGTGAGAAAGAGACTTTGCCAATTAAGCCAAAGGTAAATCCTGTAAAATTTGTTGCAAAAACTGTTGTGTCTGATTCTGAAGAGATAAAAGACTCTAAAACAGAAGTCAAAGAAAAGTCAACTTCTGACAAATTAAAATAGGATAAACAAACTTTTGTAAACATTGGCTTAATGACAAAGAAGTAGCTTAAGTATAAGTTAAAAGAGATTAAAAATATGAACAAGGTAAAGGAAGCTAGGAAAAATAGGAATGGAAAGGAAGGTGTGAATAAAAGTAATAATTATATGCCTGTTCCTAATGCTCCTAGAAATAAATGCTATAATTATGGTAACTCTAACCATCTTGCTTCTTTTTGCAGGAAAAATAAAGATATAAACTCTTTACCTCCTAGATCAGGAGTTAAGAGTCAGTCTGTTAGGTTTAAACCACAAAATCCTTGTTTTCATTGTGGTAGTTTATGACATTCTATTTATACTTGTAAGGAATAGCATAGTTTGTACTATGATTATTATGAAATAAAACCTTCTTTAAAGAAAGTTAGTGTAATTCCTTCTAGTGTAAATTCTGATGCAAAGTCTGATAAAAAGTCTGATAAAAAGCATGTTAGCATAAACTCTGAAACTAAATCCGCTGCAAATGCTAAAAAACTTAATAAGGCCAAAGGATCCAAGCAAGTCTGGGTCCTTAAAACTAATCAATAGTGGTCTTTATGATTGCAGGGCAACAGGAAAAATATCCTGGTTCTGGACAGTGGATGTTCAGGACATATGACTGGAAATAAAAACCCTGCTATCATACTTTGTGGAGAAAGCTGGCTCAGGAGTTTCTTATGGAGATGGCAACATGGGAAAGACTCTGGGATATAGCAATATCAATCTTGGGAATGTCATAATTGAATCAATAACTCTTGTCTCAGGACTTAAACAGAATCTGCTAAGTGTGAGTCAAATTTGTGACAGAGGTTATCACGTGGATTTCTTTGAAGAACACTGTGAAGTTGTAAATAATTCTACAGGAAAAGTGGTTCTGAAAGGTTACAGACATGGTAACATATATGAAGCCAGACTTTCAACAAATTCTGATGGTTCTGCAATCTGTCTGTTAAGCAGAGCATCAATTGAAGAAAGCTGGAATTGGCACAAGAGACTCTCTCATTTAAATTTCAACAATATAAATGAGCTAGTGAAGAAAGATCTTGTGAGAGGATTGCCAAAATCCATATTTGCTCCTGATGGTCTTTTTGACTCATGTCAAAAGGCAAAACAAAGAAAATCTTCATTCAAGAGGAAAACTGGATCCTCAATTCTTGAGCCTTATCACTTACTGCATGTTAATTTATTTGGTCCAATCAATGTCATGTCTATTGCAAAGAAGAAATATGCTATGGTTATAGTGGATGAGTTCACAAGATACACTTGGGTGTATTTTTGCACAAGAAGAATGAAACTGCATCTACTCTAACTGATCCTGTCAGACAGCTGGATAAGTTAGTCAAAGATTCTGTTAAAATAATAAGAAGTGATAAAAATACTGAGTTCAAGAATTCAATCATGGAAGAGTTCTGCAAAGAACAAGGAATAAAGCAGAAATTTTCTGCACCTGGAACTCCACAGCAGAATGGAGTTGTAGAAAGAAAGAACATGACTCTTATTGAAGCTGCACGAACTATGCTTGATGAAGCAAAACTACCAACCTATTTTTGGGCTGAAGCTGTGCAGACTGCTTGTTTTACACAAAATGCTACACTCATAAACAATCATGGAAAAACACCATATGAGATGGAGAAGAAAAAGAAGCCAAATCTGAAATACTTTCATGTATTTGGATGCAAATGTTTTGTTCTTAAGACTCATCCTGAACAGCTGCCAAAATTTGATCTAAAAGCCGATGAAGGAATTTTTGTTGGATATCCACTTTCCACAAAAGCCTTCAGAGTCTACAATTTAAGAACAAGGGTTGTCATGGAATCTATCAATGTATCTTTTTATGATAAAAAGATTACTGGACTTGAAGATTTCAATGATCATGATCAACTGAGATTTGAAAATGAAGATGTAAATTCTGATGAACTAAATGCTGATCCTGTAAGTTCTGACAGGTTAAATTCTGATGTCATTGAAACTGTGGTAACTGCTCCAAGGGAAAATGCACATATTCATGGGGAACAAGCTGATGATCATACCACATCTCAAGACTCTCAAGAAGCATCAGAACCAGTCACTGGCTCTTCAAGTTCTGATTCATCAAGTTCTGATGAGCCAAATTATGACAATTCTGGACACTCTAATTCTTCAATTCCTGAAGGATCCAACTCAAATTCTGGAATCTCAGAGAGCATAACTTTAGGGGGAGCATCAGAAAATGCTGATGGAGACAACATGGATCATGGGAAAGGATCCAGTTCTAGAGATCAACTTCCATCTACAAGGAAGTGGACTAAATCACACACACTTGACTTAATAATTGGAGATCCTGAAGCAGGTGTCAGAACTAGAACAACAACAACAAATGAATGTCTCTATCATTCCTTTCTATCTCAGACTGAACCAAAGAAAGTGGAAGAAGCTCTTCAACATGCTGATTGGGTGCAAGCAATGCAGGAAGAGTTAAATGAATTTGAAAGAAATAAAGTCTGGACCCTAGTACCAAGACCAAAGAATAGATCAATTGTTGGTACAAAATGGGTGTTCAGAAACAAAACTGACAGTGATGGCATAATTACAAGAAACAAAGCAAGGCTGGTTGCTAAAGGTTACTCTCAACAGGAGGGTATTGACTATGATGAAATATTTGCTCCAGTTGCTAGATTGGAAGCCATAAGAATCTTTTTGGATTATGCTGCTCACAAGAAGTTTAAAGTCTTTCAAATGGATGTGAAAAGTGATTTTCTTAATGAAGAATTGGAAGAAGAGGTATATGTTGAACAACCTCCAGGCTTTGTAGATCCAAAATTTCCAAATCATGTCTACATGCTTGATAAAGCACTTTATGGCCTTAAGCAAGCTCCTAGAGCATGGTATGAGACTCTGACTCAATTCCTTCTGGAAAGTGGATTTCACATAGGCACAATTGACAAAACTTTATTCTACCTCAACCATGGAAATGACTTACTTTTGGTACAGATATATGTTGATGATATCATCTTTGGCTCTACAAATACAAAACTGTGTGAAAGATTTTCCAAGTTAATGCAGTCAAAATATCAAATGAGTATGATGGGAGAGTTAAGTTATTTTCTGGGACTTCAAGTCAAACAAATTGAAGAAGGTACTTTTATCAGTCAATCCAAGTACACCAGAAATCTACTCAAGAAATTTGGAATGCAGGACATTTCTACTGCATCAACTCCCATGGCCACTGCCACCAAGTTAGATAAAGATACTGGAGCATCAGTGGATATTACTAACTATAAAGGTATGATTGTCTCTTTACTCTATTTAACTGTAAGTAGACCAGATATCATGTATGCTACCTGTCTTTGTGCAAGATTTCAGGCTGATCCAAGAGAACCTCTTCTAATAGCTGTGAAAAGAATTTTCAAGTACCTAAAGGGTACAGCTGATCTAGGATTGTGGTATTCTAGGGAATCAGATTTTAAGCTAATAGGTTACTCAGATGCAGATTTTGCAGGATGCAAAATAAACAGGAAAAACACTATTGGAAGCTGTCAATTTCTTGGAGGCAGATTGGTTTCTTGGTTTAGCAAGAAATAGAAATCAATTTTCACATTAACTGTAGAAGTTGAATATATTACTGCAGGAAGCTGTTGTGCACAGATTCTTTGGATGAAGAATCAGTTACTGGACTATGGGTTAGAATTTTCTAAAATACCTATTTACTGTGATAATCAAAGTGCTATTGCTATGACAGGAAATCCAGTTCAACACTCAATGACAAAGCACATCAGCATTAGGTACCATTTCATAAGGGAACATGTGATGGAAGGTACAGTGGAATTGCATTTTGTTCCAACAGATCAACAACTAGCAGATATCTTCACAAAACCATTATGTGAAGCTACTTTTACAAGACTGGTAAATGAACTTTGAATGGTTTCAGGTTCTTTCTCAAAATCTGTGTAGTTTTTGTTCCCATACATCAGACTTTATGATCAGTGTTTACAGATTTTCTTATCTCAATGTAATTTGTGCTTAAATTGTAACATACTAAACACTGCTTATTATCTGATGTGATTCTATAAACTCTGAATGTGTTTTGAATGTTCTGTGACTATTCAATCCAATGAGGATTATCTTGTTAGATGCTGACTTAGTAGTCTTTAACAAACTATGTATCCCATGTTTGAATTAGTTATTTATGTGGAAATCAATAACACAAGCAAATTCTGATTTTGATCTTAGTCAAATTTACTTCCTGTATCTTATTACTAAGTCACAAACTAGATTATTGCTTCTTATCCGTCAAATTCTGATGTCAGTAAATCTTAAGGATGAACTGCATGCTTGATAAGCCTCACTTATCTAAAGAAAATTAAAGAAAAAATTGAAATCAGGCACTCCTTTGAGATCTAGAGTAATTTATATGAAAGGGAAGATCCAAGTGCATTGCTGGTATTAAGTTATATGCATTAGAAAAGAAAATTCATTTTTCTTGGTGACTTTTCACATTCTCTGATTACTAGAGAAATATTCTGATAACATCATAAATTCTGATGACAGTTGTAACTCATTTACACTGAGAAGCCATTGTTAAAAGAATTTCAAAAGATGCATAAAATAAGCACAAATAGTTGAGGTGGATTCTTGCATAACTTTATTCTATAGTAGACTTCACAATTCAAGACAGATTTTAAGCATTTTTCTTAGTTATGCCTTATTTCTAAGATATACTGAAGTTTATCAGACTTTAATCTTTATCTGATCATTTGCACATACACACACTATCACTCCATAAGAATGATGAAAATTACTGTGGTGATTAAATTGTTTCTGATAAACAGTTAAGTATTATTTGCATAAATTCTGAGGACAAGTTCTGATTATGTTATGATGATTAAACTCTAAAGAAACCAGTCAGTATTTGTGTGAAGAAACACAGAAACAGTCATTCACTTTTTGAGTACAGAAACCATGGTCCGATGACCGTTAAATTCTGATAATAGTCAAGTTCTGATACAAACTCTGATGCTTACATGTCACATTTTAATTGGTTGATACATTATTAGTTTTTACTGTAACGGTCATTTTATCAAAAAATAATTAAGTGAGATAAAAACAGTGATAATCATTTGATTAATGGGCTGCGTGTTTGTTTTGGTAACCGCATGTGAGCAATAATTACTGCACGTTTACCGTGCCCACTAATAATGTTTTGACTGTTTACATGCTGCCAGGTGTCAAATGTCGGTTCTGCTTCAGAAATTAGCCGTTGTAATTAGTGGAGAGAATATATATACGTGAGATAAAAGATTTTACAATCTTTTACCTACTTTCTTACTCTTTTCTAATCTCTCTTATTTTCTCTCACTCTCTATTATTCTCTGAAGCTATTTTCTCACAGGCATTTTATCAAACACTCTATACACACACAACTTTTCACTTAATTTTCACAGAAATGGCACCTAAGGATCTTATCTATGATGGAGCCAAGTTTGTCCCCAACAACTATATGGCTATTCTCAACAAGGACGAGGCTCCTTCAGAACTTCACTTCATTCAAGATTTTCTCGCTCGAAGTGAAATTGGGTATGCTCTGACCCAACCACAGACTCTCTCAGGCAAGCAAATTCTGGAGTTTTGGAGTTCTGGAGTCTATGATAACGGTGGTGAAAGTGGGTCCTTAAGCATCATTTTTACAATAGGGGAAGATGAGCACTTGGTAACCTTGTCCACTGTTCGACAAACATTGCATCTTCCAGAAAACTGTACTTACAATTCACAAGTTGGGGAGTCAGTTCTTCAAAACATGATGGCAAATCTTGACTATGAGAAGTCTTTGTCCAAGCTGGGACAACTGAAGAGGCCCTACATCAGGAGGGAGTGGAGCTTCTTTTTCGATTATATTACGAAAGCCTTTGCCAACAAATGCTCAAATTTTGATGCTATTCCAATCATGAGTCAGCAAATAGGGTATGCACTTCTTAATCAAATTCATTTTGATTATGCTACTGCTATTTTGGGTTTTATAGGTGATAGGATGAAAGAAGATAGGAACATAGTATATTTTTCTAGATTCTGTCAGCTTATATATAGTTTCTATTGTTCTGATGCACCTCAAAACTTTAGTGAGTTAATTGAACCCTTTAAACTTCACAAAAGGGCTTTCACAGACTTATTATCTACTAACAATAAGAAGGATATACTAAGACCCCTCCAAATTCCCCAATTTGTCAAATAATTCTTAGTAAATTCTGATCCTCATACATACACAACCATATATCCTGATGTTGCACCTACACACCCTACTACTTCTCAACCTCCACCAACCCAGCCTTCCAATACTCAACCACAGCCTACTATCAGAACCTACTATCAACCAACACAACCCTCTCAACCACAACCATCAGCACCTACTATCAGAACCTCACCTCTCAAATCCAAAACCTAACCAACCTCTGGTACTTCTCAAAAGGTGCCAGTTGTAAAATCTGACACATCCTCTAGGCCCAAAACCAAAAGAACTATCTCTGTGCCTAAATCTCCACCAAGAAGAAGAAGAAGGATGATTCTGAGAGATGAATCTGATGAGGAAGAACAAGTCCAGGTTCCTGCATCAGAACCTGTGACATTGGAAGCTGAAGAGGTAACTCCTCAGAAACAGAATGAAGCTGAGGGTTTTGGGATTTTGAAAAGGAAAAGACCTTCAAATTCTGATACAGATCATATCACTCCACCATCTAGAAGATCAAGGAAGACTAGAGCAGGTGTGCATATTGCACAAATTCAATTTAAGGATGCTGAGGAAGGGGATCAGGAATCTTTGATCTCATCAGAACCTACAGTCATTGAAGCTTTGACAGCTCCACCTCAACCTGAAGACACTGTTCAAGACACAATGATCACACCTCCTATCTCTCCATTCAAAGAAACTTCCTCAGTTGGAGATTCAGGGTTAAGTCCTAATATTGATATTCACAGGTTGAATATTCCAACTGTTTTGTATCTGGAAGCACCACCAGCAAAAGAGGCAACTCCACCTGTTTCTCCAATACTAAATGCTGAAATTCCTACTACACCAATTCTGGATTTAGAACCTGAAGATCATAATTTGGAAACAGAAGCTCCAGAATCTCCTTCAGTTACACACACTCTGGTGTTATCAGAAGATGATGAGACTTTATCAAATTCTGGAGACAGTGCTCCAGCAAGTGCTCCAGTTAATGCTCTAATTCTTGGCAAGGAGGCACTGTTTAAATTTGATGAAGAAGATGCTCCAGTTCCATGGGAGGAGACCTTTAGAGGAGTTGAATGGACAAAGAAGTGGAATGAACCTGATTTCATTCCCAGCACAACTGTTCTGACAGATCATGTTGCAAAAGCTGATGAGTTGCTGATAAATTGTGACTTCAAAACACAACTTAAAGTCACTGCTCTCAGTACTAAAACTCTTCAAGGTCTACACTCCAAGACTCATGAAAAGGTTGATAAACTTCAGGAGACAACTGATAAACTAGACCTGATGCTCAAACTAGACAATAATAGGTTTATCAGACCAATTCAAGAAAAAGTGGAGGCTATTGAGCTTGTTTAAGAAAAGCAGCAGGCCCAACTGGATGAGGTCTTACAAAATCAAGCTGCTCAACGGACTCAGTTAAATGAGATCCAATCTTCAGTGGAACTCCTTCTTTCTCTACTCCTGACAGATGATGCCAAAAAGGGGGAGAAGGTAGTTAAGTCCAAATGCTCACCAAGCCAAATACTGAAGAAAAAGGATGATTCTGAAGATGACCAGGGAAACCCTAGCAAGGGCAAAGGTCAAAGTCAAGGAAAGCAAGTTAGCAGAATTCCTATTCAGAAAGTACCTGATAGTAAGATTTCTGATAAATCTACTATTCAGAGGAGTAATAAGAAAGGAAAGAAGACTTCAGCTACAGATCAAACTTTGCTACTCACAAATTCTGAAATTGAAGATCAAGTTCTGACAGCAAGTTCTGATAATCAAATTCTGATGACAAAGTCTGATGTTCTCATTCAAGGTGGAAGTCAAGACTCGAAGAAATTCATGCAAACCTTAAAGTTTAAGGGAAAGAAGGCAACCTTATTTTACAAGGATCCTAAGATTCAAGCCCTAGATGAGGAACTTGCAAAGAGACTGTTCCTTAAGGATAATCCAGGAGTGGATTTAGAGGAACTTAGAAAAGAAGAAGCAAGGTTTAATGCTGAAAAGTCAAAACTACAGCCTAAAGCTTCTAATGCAAAGAAGCCTCCCAAACCTAAGGAGAAATGTATAGTAATAAGAGAAAGATATGCCACAAAGATTCCTAGATCAAGTACTAGATCTCAAACTATTACTGATCCCAAAGACAAGGGAAAAGGAAAAGTTGGGGAGACAGTCAAGAAACAGAAGATGAAGATTCCTCAAATTCTGATTGATCGTGTGTGCAAGATGGTTCATGTCTTTGATGATACTGCTGCTGAAGATGAAAACAGTTGAAACTCTGAAGAGAAAAAGGATGACAGAAGAATCTAAGACAACCTTTGACATAGCTCAAGTTGTTTAGAGTGAAGATATTTCAGAACAGCAAGCTATAGATGAAACTGCAAATCCTGACAAATTCATCAAGACATCAACCTATGACACTGCTCAAGTTGACATAGACAGCTTAACACTTGATCAGAAAAAGAAGCTGCTATGGAACAAAGCTACTCCAGTGGAACCTAAGACCAATCTAATGTTGAATCAACTTGCAACATTTGGGTTAAAAGCCAAGCAAGCTAGAGACAAGTCTGGATTAGGTTCTGACAAAGAAAAGATACAAACAGGAGTAGAAGTCACTCTCAGAGATCCTTTCATTTAGACAGACAAACCATATAAAGAAATCAAACAAAAGCACCTTGACAAAGTGATGTCTGCTCAAATTATCATGGATACTCATGATGAATCAGAAGTTAAAGAAAAATTGATCCTGTTTCTCAATGATGGCAGAACTTGCAGATTGGCAGATTCTAATGTGCTAAAGAAGTCTGTCAAAGAGCTTCAACATATTCACTACCTTCTAGAAGTAAAATCCGATGTTACAAGAAGATGGTCAGATTATATTTTGAAGGCTATAAGATATCTTCTCAGAATTTCTGGGTCAAAAGCTTCTAAATACATTCCAAAAATCACTGAGGATGATGGAAGAGAAATTCCTATGAGGAAGAATTCTGCTAAGGTAGAAGTAATTCTTAAAGGAAGATGTTTATGCTACAATGAAGACTCTTCATATCCCAGAGTTATCAGACTTGGAGATGGATTTGAAAGAACATCAATTCCTGCGCTCAGAGCAACCATTTATTAGATTGGTGATAATGAAGATGAAGAACTGATGCAAGTCAAAACACAGTTAGTTAAAGTTTTGAGAAATGCTGAGGACAAGCTGGTAACAGACTTTACAAGGAATCACTTTGGATTCAGATTGATCCAGTGATATTGGTAAAGCTACATGTACTGTAAGTTGTATTTAGCTGTTTTAAATAATATCTCATTGCATTTGTACTTAAATGTTTTTGACATCATCAAATCTATTAACTTGCATATTTTTCATAATTTATAAGTTGGGGCAGATTGTTAGATATATTTGTGATATCATATCTAATCTGATTTGTTTAGTTTCACAACTTATTATCAGAATATCAGAACTTAATTGGAAATCCAAACTTACTAAAGACATGAAGTTATCAGAAATTAAGGCGTCAGAACTTATATCAGAACTTAAGTGCAGATACACTTCAGGGATGAAAAGCGGCTGATTTACAGGAGAGGATCTGGATTAAACAAGTAAATATATGCATGAAGAATTGGACAACTATAGGACTGCAGTAGATAATCTCTTATTAATATATTCTAGGAAACAGAATTATTATCATATTAATTGGTAGTTATCTTGTAATTGTGTATTATATAAACACATATTAGGGTTTACACTATAAGTGTTATCATTCACGAGAATATTATTCATTGTAACCCTAGCAGCTCTTAGTGATATCTTACATCACTGAGAGAGTAGATTAAACCTAATGTAACAGAGTTTAATATATTGAATAAACTAGCTTTCTGTTACATACTTGTGTTTATAATCGAATTGATTGTAGATACTATATTCAACCCCTTCTATAGTATTATTGAGACCTAACAAAATTGTAATTATATCATTATTTAAACCATTTTTAAGTTTCTTTTATTACGACTATAATATTTCTTCATATAAAAATTTGATCACATTTTATACTATTCTCCTAAAATTAAATATTTTTCAATTCGATAAAGTTTTATAAATATCAGTTGAACTGGTTAATTCCTTCAAGTTATTAAACTATATATATATATATATTCTTTAAATAGTATAAAATGCATTGAATCAAAAGTTACAACATAGTATAAATACAACTCTTATTTGAATAATTCAAAATATTAAAATAATTCAAAATATTTGTACAATATTATCTTAATTAATGAATATTACTTATCTAAAAGAATTCTTTTTAAAAAGTTAGTTTTTTTAAAGTGAAAAATGAAAAATAAATCAATTTAATATATCATCGTAGTTTTAACAAATCTCGTGAGATCTCATATCAAATTTTGAATATTTTTAAAATATGGACAAGTCCCAAAAATAATAATGCGCTAACAGTGAAGTTAGTAATTTTAATACAAATAATCAATTGACTTGATCTTATAAAAAACTTCAAACACATTAATTTTTATTAACATAAGATATTAAAAAAATTCAAATTATTGGTAAGATATTCTCGCCGAGGTTGTAATTTAAATCTACTGAACCCGTAGGGTTTACCCAGTGCGCACCCGAAGGGTAGCGGCTGCGGGTTACCTACGATAAAAAAATCTACTAAACGTAGAATGTGACGATGTTTTTCGACCGGGTCATGTAGTCAAATTTCGAGTATTTTTTGAACAATGGGCCAAGTTCTGATTTCAAATTCGAAATAAATTAAAATGCATTGACTCATTATAATTTAAAATTATCTAACTTTGTAATAATAATATAGATTATTTATATATAATCGTTTCTATTTTCAATATTTTCTTTAAAAATTATATATGTACATTTTAATTACTTTTATAATAAAAAATGTTAAAAATATATGAGATATATTTTCAAACTAAAAAATGATTAACAAATAAGATAATAATTCATTTATATACTATGCCTAACTTTAAATCTGGAATTCAATTCTTTAAAATTAACTGTACAAATATTCAAGTAACTATTTTTTTTATGGAATTCAAGTAACTATCTTTAAAGTTAAGATAAAATATTCATTTAGCATACTTACATATTATGTGTGTGATAAAAAATACATGTAACAATATGGTATAGTTGAAAGGAATATGTCCTAAGTTCAATCATGTATGATGATTTAGGAATAACTTTTATGTAATCTGTTTTGATTTCATTGATATTAATAAAAGACTTGTTTTGTTTTTATTACGGGCTTTATCTATTTAAGTGTTTAAATAAGATATACCATAGTTTAGAGTAAAGCTTTTTATGGATTATGATGAGATCATAATAGTGAGACCTAAAAAGATGATAACTCTAAACTTAAATAGTTCCTGGTCGTAGGATTACTAACTGGTAATTAATAATCTGCAAAGATCGGTACATACTATGCTTGCTTCATTATGAAGGATGTCTGTTCTCATAGACATTTGTGTGGTGACACTATAGCTAGTATGTAGGTGCTTATTATAGAATAAGTTCACTGAACATGACTCGCACAGCTGAACAACTGATGGAGTTCACTCACGTGTCAGCAGTTGTTCACATAGTGATAGTTGTACAAGTATCCTTAGACTTGAGGTCATCATAGTCATCTTGTGTACACTGAACTATGCTTTGGTTTAGTTCTTAGTCTCCAGGGACAATTATTAGGGCTCTTCTGGGTATAGGAATTTGTACACGAAGATAGTGTATGATCAATAAAGGATCTACCCCTTCCAGTGAAGGAAGCGAATGTTCAAGGCTGATCCACTTATGCTAGTTCAGGAATCTCTGGCCAGAGTGAATGAAATTAGAAAGGAGTTTCTAATTTGCATAGAACTACGCATAGTAAATGGTAAGCAAGTGATTAAATTAGATAGGCTTGACACGAGATCCATGCCTTGTATTTAATCGGGACATTGTAGGGTAGAAGGAGTTTATTGTACGGTAACTATTCACTGACAGGTTCTTGGTATTCTAAGCAGTGAATTCATATTATCCGGATAGTCGCGATATGTTGAGAAGCATCACTAACGATGTAGAATAAATATGATTAATTAATTAATCATATTTAATAAATTATAGAATTTATATAAATAATGATAAAATAGTTTTATTATTATTTATTTCTACTACCAGCTTAATATTGAACCTACAGGGTCACACCATAAAAAGAGAATGATTTAATGGTGGAGGAATTAATTAATAATGGCTAAATAATTATTTATTTGTGAAATAAATAATTAATTGGAAAATTTAATAATTGATTAAATGAGATTTAATTGATTATAAATTAATTAAGAAAAGTTCTTAATATTATTAATTAAAGGATTTAATTTTTGGAAATTAAATCAAGAGAGAGAATTATTTCTAAAGTGTTTAGAAAAAGGATTAATGATTAAAAGGTGTTTTAATTATTAATGAGAATAATAAATGGGATAATAATAATAATATTTATGGGAAAATTTCAGCTGAAAATTTTGCATATAAATACACTATTATAGACCCTATTTTATTCTAACCCACATCAAACCCGAAAATCCAAAAAGTTTGGAAAACCCAATTCTCTCCACCTCCTTCCTCCTCCTTAACATCGTTTTCTTGGTGGATACCGGTAGAGTGCTTCACACTTGAGGAGCAACTGCTAAGGATCTCTGATCGTTGTCTCCGAATTATTAAAAAAGATTAGATTCGATCCCTCGAATTTTTATTCACGATTTATATGCTTTTATTTGAATTTTGTGTGTGTAAAAGTGTTTTTCCACGCCCCCGCTGCGTTTAAAAATCCAACAGTAGTGGTATTAGATTATGTAGGTGAATGAAGTATCTCAAGTTCGATTCCCACAAACATCTTCTATAACATACAGAAGAGAAGATATCAGAAGACCCTATTATTTTTTCTTTTGTAGTTAAAGTTAGAACACCCGTAAGCCAGTTGAACTCTTAAGTTTAATTCAGAGAACTCAATATAGTTAAAAGTTAGAACACCCATAAGCCATTGAACTCTTAAGTTTAATTCAGAGAACTCAATATAACCACTCCCGTGATCCTTTGTTGATTATATGTTTTGTTGGGGGTGATGGTAGGGATGAACAACAAAACAGTTGTAATGAAATTTAAATATAATATATTTAGTTGTTCACATTTTTTTAATTTATTCCTTTTTGTCATTCTTTGAGCATCTCTAATGAAATTAGCTAAAATGATTGGCTAAAATATTATAAAGTATTTTTTTTGTCAAATTTAAAGCAGATTTCATAAATAAAATGAAAGAGACTCAATCAGGACAAACCCCTAACTGATCATGCAACAAGGTTGAAAAATAAATAAACGAGCTAAATAATTAGTTGATTTGTTTCCGGATTGCTTAACTAATTGAATACAAATATTCTTAAAATTAAAAATGTAGATAATGATTTTCTGAGCAATTCATCCTTCATCTTCACTCAAACAGCAGATTCACAATTGACTCTGTTAGGAATATGTTGTAGGCTTGATGATATTTTACCAAAACACCTTAGTAGATTTAATTAAGTGTATTTGTAACTTTCAACGAATAATCTTACTTTGTTATCCGTTGAAAGAGTAGCTTATGTTTAAATAAGTATTTGTAGCACATTCCCGTATACTGTAATATCTTAGAGGATTATAGGTTGTAGGATATTCTAAGTCACGTTGACTACTCGAATGATATGCAAAATAGGTTAACTAATTGTAAATATTAGATGCCTTGTAATTTTACATAAATGAAATTGTGTCAACTGCTATGGAAATACTTTCAACGGATGATTCTACAAGGCTTCGACAGATGACTCAAGGTACTATCAACGGATGATCCAATAGAGACTCAACGGATAATCTACAGAGTCTCGACGAATAACAAATTCAAATAACAGTTGATAGTGACTTGACAGTCACATGGGTTGATTGTATACAAAAGAAATGTGGCAGCCTATTTGTAGGACTTTGAGAACAAAGAAGCATTTCCATTTACATGCTTACTTGAAGAAATACAAAGATGCTGGATAGAGAGATGGAGAAACATGTGATTATACTTAGATATTTTGTTTTATATATTTGTCTTTTTCATACGTAACTTGGTGATATATAAACCAAGAGTAGAAAATAGATAATGAAAAATCAATTGAACTGAGAAATAGTAAAAACTACATATGTTAGTAATTTATCTGTTATTTGTAACTTTACTTGTAAGCAGCTGTGTACATTCTTGCATCACAGAGTTCTCAATCAATATACATCTCTGGTGGAAAAGATCAATCCACCAGAAAGTTTTTAAATCCTTATGTTTAATTACTTTGTGTCTTGAATACATTTATATTTCATTTCCGCACACTTGCATATTCAAACACGGATATATTTTGATAAAAAATTCTTAATTTTCAAAAGAAACCAAGAGTTACATTCAAGCTCCCTTCTGTAATTCTATTGTTAGATTGTCTGGGAATAACAGACTCTCACATTAATTTCATGGATAATGCAATGTTCAGAGGACTCAGTTGGCCTCATATTATGAACAAATATTTTTTAGAGGTAAGCACATGCGATTTTTACCACCGTTCCAAACGGACATCAGCTATCTATCTGCTGGAAACCAGCTATAGATATTTCAAAAGTTTTGTTAATGCGAGATATCTAGATCTCCCAATATAAAATCATTTTAACAATACCACCAT
Organism: Apium graveolens; assembly: GCF_009905375.1. Lineage (NCBI taxonomy): Eukaryota > Viridiplantae > Streptophyta > Magnoliopsida > Apiales > Apiaceae > Apium > Apium graveolens. Next base: position 177,628,542 of record NC_133647.1, read on the forward strand.
ATCGCACAAAGCGAGACATAACACATAAAACAGGACAATCAAACACACAAATAAAACGAAACGAAAAAAACCAAAATTCAAAGATCCCGATATAACACCAAATTATAATATGTTGTTAGACCAAATATTTTTAATTCAAAAACTGAATTTTATTATAAAATTTGAACTCTTATCTTAGTAGATCTGAAAATTAAAGTGAAGAAATCAAATGAATTTTTCGAATTTTATGAAACAAAACTCAATTTTATTGAAGAATAAGCCAATAAAAATAAGAGAGAAAGAATGAAGCTGGAAATAATAGAGATGGAGAGGACAAGGACATGAGAATTAGGATTAGAGGGAGATGTGGCATACCACTCTCAATTATCATAAATATTATAAAAAATATTAATTGACTAAAATTTGCTAAATCCGTAAGATACTAAACTTCAATGGGATGACTATATGGTTGGCCATATTTAAAAAAAATATTTTACTATCATTTTGAAAATATATTTTAACAAAATTTTACTAATATATATTAGCATTAATTGATCTTTATATATTTTATAATTTTAAATTAAAATTTATTAAATTATTGTACATAAATGTACTCGAAAAAAAATATACATGTAATAAGGTCAAGTAAATTTTATTTTGTAAACTGAGAAGAATAGATTAATTAAATTTAATTTTGTGTTGTATATTTAAGATCAACTTGCAAAGTAGCAGTAATCCTTGTTACCTCCGGCTTTTCATGGAACGACAAATAATATTTTGAAAACACTCTATATTGAATTATTGTGTAATTTAGTAAGTTTAAATGAGAAGTGGCTATTCAGTACATATATGTCATTTGCAGCACATAAATTTTTAGCTACATACATTAAAATTGAAAATGATTCTTAGTACTAGAATCTCACAACACTTAACATTTATTGGAAAGATATAACAAAAGGGTTAAGTTTTCAATTAGTCTTGCTCTTTGGTAAGTTTTGTCTGTTATTTTAACAGGGTATTAAGTCATCTCGTTCCTTGGTATTTCATTTCGCTCTTTGGTATCTTATTCTCTGTCCCTACAAATCATAATCATGGCTAGTTCCGAGAAATCACTAGAAGAGATGTATGCTAATCTTATTATTGAAGACGAGGATGAGGAAGGAATAATAGTGGCGAATAAGGAGGTGGAGGAACCAAAACAAACATTTGTGTTGGTGGGTAGATTTTTAACGGAGAAGAATATTAATTTCAACGCAATGAGAAATGTTATTGCTTCTCTATGAAGACCAAAGGATGGTATGGAGATTCAGGACTTGGGGGAGTTTTGTTATGCGTTTGTGTTTTACCACGTAATGGATCTTCAGAAGGTGGTGGATGGAGGTCCGTGGTCTTTTGAGCAGGCATTGTTGGTGTTTAAAAGGCTGAAAGCTCTTGAGAATCCTCATATGGTGGAATTGAAGGAAATGGAGATTTGGGTTCAGGTATATGACATCCCAAGGGGTCTCTTATCTGAAAATATCCTAAAGAGTGTTGGGGCATCGGTTGGGAGATACATTAAAAATGATCCTGCTAATTTTGATGGAACTTGGAAATCATACGTCAGGGTTCGTGTAGCTCTGAATGTGGAGAAACCATTAAAAAGGAAGATGAAAATTAAGAGAGAAGGGGCGGAGTGGAGCTGGATTAGTTTTAAATATGAAAGACTTGGTACATTCTGTTTTGTATGCGGGGTGCTTGGCCATTCCGAACGTGACTGCAATGTAGTTTATGCTAATCCAGATAAAATGGTTGCTAGAGCATATGGCTCTTGGTTGCGTGCTCCAACGAGGAATGCAAGTATGAATGCAGGTTCAAGGTGGCTTCGTAATGTTAATGAAGGCAGTAAGGCGTGGACATCTAACAATGGAGAAACGAAACCAGTAAACAACAGTCAGGATGCAGGAGAAGGACGAGTTGCAGCGAAATTCATGGAAGTTGATGGCCTTGTTAGCGAGATCAGTGGAGATATTGATGTGGTTAATGTTAGAATGCGAGAATCAGGGAGAGGAGATATGGGAAATCAAAATAGAAATCAGTTGGAGATTTTTAAGGGAGGAAATTTTGGTGCAGAGGAGATAGCTGTTGCAGATTCAAAAAGAAAGCGGGTAGAGGATAATATGGATGGAAAAATTATAAGAGAATATAATATCCAAAATACAAAAGAGCAATCACAAAGTGGGCCAAAAAACAGAGAATTGGTGGGTTCTGGATTCCAGGCCCACCAGACATTATGAGTTTTATTGTCTAGAACTGTCGTGGGCTGGCCAAACCACGAGCAGTTCGATTTCTAAATGAAATCAACCAACAATTTAGGCCAAGTATTATCTTTTTATGTGAGACATTAGTAAAAGAAAATAAAATTCAAAAAATATGTAAATCTTTAGGTTTTGCTGGTTTTCATTCGGTTGATGCTGTTGGACATGGGGGCGGTCTAGCCTTGTTTTGGAAGAATGATGGAGCTGTGGTGATTAACTCAAGTTCAAGAAACTATATAGATTTTGAAGTATCTAATGAGCAAGTGGGTAGGTGGCGCTATACGGGTTTTTATGGCTTCCCGGAAAAAAGAAGAAGTGTGGATTCCTGGAATCTATTAAAGGACTTAGCTCAGCGTTCAACTCTTCCGTGGTGTATTGCGGGAGATTTTAATGATATGGTGTCTATGGATGAAAAAAGAGGGGGTAGGCCTTAGGCAAAAATTTTACTGGATGGTTTCCTTCAGACAATAAATGAGTGTGGTCTTTCAGACTTGGGTTTTATAGGTGAGAAATTTACTTGGGAGTGGTTCAGGGGTACCGATAAATGGATCCAGGAACGTTTGGATAGGGGTTTGGCAAATTCTAATCGGAGAGACTTGTTTCCTTCGGCGGAGGTTCATGTTCTTGAGGTCTCAACTTCGAACCATCTACCTCTATGTATTTGTTTAAATAAGCAGGTGTATCAGCCTAAAGAAAAGAGGTTTCGGTTTGAGAATGTTTGGATTAAAGATAATGAGTGTCGAAATATTGTCCAAAATTGTTGAAATTTGGTGGAAGGAGATGATATTGTGGAAAAAATGCTGAGATGTTGTGCTAAGCTAGAAGAATGGGGAGGCGGTTTTGTTCGAGATATGAGAGCGAAGTTGGATAATTGTAGAAAAGAGATGAGGAAGCTCCGCTCAAGAAGGGATTCAAATGGTGTTCTGCAGTACAATAGAGTTAGGTGGGATTATCAGTGTTTGTTGGAAAAGAAGGAAATATTTTGGAAGCAGAGGGCAAAACAGTTTTGGCTGCAGGAGGGGGATAAAAATTCCCGCTTTTTTCATAAATTTGCTTCAATGAGGAAGTAGCACAATAAAATCAAAAAAATTAGAGACGCGAATGGTGATTGGAAAGAAACTGATGGTGAGATTCAAGGGGTGATTACAGACTACTTCACTAATTTATTTAAAGCAGGGGAAGCTGGTGATGGCTTGCTGGAAAGAGAGCACGTTTATCGGGTGTCTGAATATCAGAATAAAGAATTAATGGTGCCTGTTACAGCAGATGAAGTGAATGTGGCAGTCTTTGCAATGTACCCAGATAAATCCCCAGGCATTGATGGATTGAACCCAGCATTCTTCCAAACGTACTGGAATATTGTGGGGGATGATGTTGTTCAATTTTATCGCCAGTTCTTTGTTACAAGGGAGTTATCCAGTGAGTTAAATCGCACGCTCATTTGTTTGATCCCAAAGGTTAAGCAGCCGAAGCAGATGTCGGATTTTAGGCCGATATCTTTGTCTAATGTGCTTATGAGAATTTTGTCAAAGGTGATGACTAACAGGCTAAAGCCATGTATGCATTCTATTATCTCTGAAAATCAGAGTGCGTTTATTGAAGGGCGATTACTGACGGATAATGCTTTGGTGGCATTTGAAATAAATCATTACATTCGCAGAAAAACTCAAGGTAAAAGCAGAGTTGTTGGCTTAAAGATTGATGTGTCGAAAGCTTATGATAGATTAGAATAGAGCTTTGTCAAAAAAATGTTAAACAAATTTGGCTTTCATCACGAATGGATCAGATGGATAATGACTTGTGTTACCACGGTGTCTTATAGTTTCCTACGAAATGGGGAGTTATTTAGTGTTGTTCAACCTCAACGAGGGATTCATCAAGGGGACCCCATATCTCCTTATTTGTATATTTTGTGTGCGTAAGGGTTGTCAGTTATCATTAAAAATTATGAGGCAACTGGTTTGATACATGGTTGCAAGGTTGCGCGTGGAGCTCCAAGTGTATCCCATCTCTTGTTCGCAGATGATTATTACTTTTTCTTCAGGGCATCGAAAACAGAGGCGAGTATTATGAAGTCAACCTTGAATAGATATGAGCACATCTCAGGTCAGGCGATTAATTATTCAAAGTCCAATATTGTTTTCAGCCCAAATACGAGCCCTACGGATAAAATGGTGGTGTGTGATAACTTAGGAGTTGGAGAATCTAGTTTTCCAGGAAAGTACATCGGCATGCCAATGTATGTGGGAAAAAACAAGGGAGAGGTTTTTGGATTTTTGACAGATCGTGTGAGACAAAAGTTACAAGGCTGGATGAACAAGGATGTTTCAAAAGCTGGTAAGATTACATTATTAAAATCAGCTGCACAAACAATTCCGAATTTTTGGATGTCTATTTTTCTAATCCCAAATGGTATTTGTGAGGATATAGAGAAGTTGATGAATGGTTTATGGTGGGGCAGAGGATCGACTGTGAAGGGTATTCGGTGGATGGCGTGGGATAAGCTTTGTACTCCGAAGAATGGTGGTGGATTGGGTATGAAGAGGTTGAGAGATTTTAACGTAGCTATGCTAGCGAAACACAGGTGACGCATTTTGAATAATGTAAACCCTCTTGTCTCTACTATTATGAAGGCTCAGTATTTTCCCAACACGGACTTTATAAATGCTGAGCTAGGATTTAATCCTAGTTTTGTGTGGGCGTAGTATTGTTAGTGCTCAAGAGGCGGTTAAAGCAGGGTCTCGTCGAAAGATTGGAAATGGTTTCAACACAAATGTGTGGAATGTACCGTGGTTACCAGATCTTGAAAATGGGTTTATGACAACGGAAATGCCTAATGCAATCAGTCATGCTACAGTTGCGGGTCTTATGGAGCCAGTTAATAACAGGTGGGATTATGATGTTATTAAAGATCTCTGTAATGATAGAGATTTTGATCTTATTAAGCGTGTTCCCATTCCTGCTAATAAAGATAAGGAAGACTCGTGGTTCTGGATTCGAGATGAGAAAGGTTGTTTCACGGTTTAAAGTTGTTACAGATGGCTGACAGGAGAGATTATCAATGAATATGAATGGTTCTGGAAGCGGTTGTGGTCATTGAAGGTTCCCGGTAAAGTTAGTAATTTTCTATGGAGGATGTGTCGGGGATGTCTGCTGACAACAACTGCTCTGAATATGAGACGAGTGGATGTTGGTGAGTGTTGTCCTTGGTGTCGAAATGGTCCTGAAACTGACGGACATGTTATTTTTGGTTGCGATTTTGCTCAGACTGTTTGGCAGAATTCAGAATGTAAGCACTTAGACCAATATGCTCTAGGTGAGACAGCTTTTGATGTGCTTAGGAAAAGCTTTACAGTGGGATCAAAAGACCAGTGCGTGTTAATTGGTATGATATGTTGGAGTATTTGGAATCGAAGAAACAAGTGGGTGTGGGAGAGGGTGAATGGCTCGGTGTTTGGAGTAGTTGCTGCAGCTCAAAATCTGTTGAGGGATTGGAAAGAAGCTCAAGATGCAAGAATAGTGGGTGCAGGCCAGAGGAGTATTTTGACAGGTCGTAAGTGGAGTAAACCTGCAGCTATCTGGTTTAAAATCAACTGTGACGCGTCTGGTGTGGTTAACGGAAATATAGGTATTGGTTGCGTAATTCATGATTCACAGGGACAGTTCATTGGTGCTCGATGTCAGCGTATAGAAGACTGTTGGTCTCCAAGGGAAGCTGAAACTATCAGCCTCAAAGAAGCCCTGTCTTGGGTCAAGGAATTGGGTATGACATGTTGTGCTTTTGAAACAGACTCGAAGGTCCTAGCTATGACGTGTAATGGTCAAGGAGGTGACTTATATTTTCATATCATTGTTCTTGATTGTAAGCAGTATTTGAAGCACTTTGATCATGTGCTAGTAGATTTTGTCTATAGATCTGCGGATTGTGTGGCGCATATGCTAGCAAACGCTGCACATTCTTTGTCTGGCCTTGGAGAGTGGTATGCCACTCCTCCAGATTTTATTCATCATGTACTCGAAAGTGATATTATCTATTGATTCAAAAAATGCAGTGCTTCTCTAAATTTGGTCAATGGAACATGTACGACTATAAATTTAGTCAAGAGGAATCTATAGTTGGATAGGTTCTTTTTTCGTTAGTTATGTATATCAAGCAGTGTCGTAGAACTCGACCGAGCTGTCGATTAATCGCCCGATATATTGACGAAACTAATGATTCCCATCTTATTAGCCTGAATCGTTGCATAACACGGTTAGATAATATAGGGTCAAAATTTTGATAAAATCGGATATCTAGGTTAAAGGATTTATACTTTCTGTCGATAAAATTATGGTCGTCTCCTTTTTCACATCTCTTTCTTCTTTCAATTTCATTTGTGTCGCCGAAATTATGCAGGAGAGGCGTGAAAAAGGTGACCAGAAAATAAAGGAGTGAAAAAAGTTCAAACAAAGCTCAAGAACCAAGAAAGAAAAAAATGAAGAGAGTCACAAACTAGGTTGAGTTCCTCCGTTGGTCGACTCCGTGGCCACACCTTTTCTGCAAATTTTAAAATATTTTATTAAAAAATTTAGTTTTACAACTTCGTGTTTGTTCTAGACATTGATTGTTGGTTATGTTATTTAGAAATATTGTACATTTCACGTGAATGTTTGTAATAATTATTTTATGTATATATAATTATATATTAATATTAAAGTATTTCCGATTTTTTAACAATTAATCTTTCTAATTAATACCCGATTTACTCATTAATCCTTACTAACTTAAAACCCGTGTGATGTACGGATGACACATTTTTTTTTAATATTACATAATTTGAAAAAAAAACTTGAATTCAATTCTTAATTTTGTTAATTTAAAATTTTAAATGATATGACTTCATGATAATTATATAAGTAAAAGTATATGTTCATAAATTTTTAGAACATTTAAACTTATTTAAAGTGATAACATTAGTAGGGGAATATTATTATAATGAAATTATTATTTTATTAAGGGTAAAAATATAATATCTCCATTATGTTGGTACCTTAAAAAACTATTATTTTAGCATGGTGATTACTTAATCGATTAAATATAACTCTATAAAAGATATTTGAAAAAGACAATATTACTGATTGAACGATATAGTTTTATTGATAATTTTAAGTGTATTTAAAAAAAATATATTTTAAATAAAATTTGATTTTTTATTTCACATGAATAGGATACTAATTATACTTAGTCTAATATTAATTTGATTTATCTTGGATCACTGATTTAAATTATTTTATTTTAGCCCGATGTCCAATACATCGACCAAATTAAACTAATTTTTTTTAGTTTAATTTTAATTTTTTTTAAAATTCTAGATCAATAAGATAATTTTATTTTAGACTGAATAATTAGTATATATGTTTTTTTTGTTGGTCAAATTGTATTTTTATTTTAGTTTTATGTTAGTCTGGATTAATGTATTTTTTTGCCCTGAATATATTTTGTTTATCCAAGTTCATTAGTATAATTTTTTAGGAGCATAAATAATATTATTATTTTATCTTAACCCGAGTCATATTATATATCAACCAAATCTTAAGAATTATATTTAGTTTGTTTAAATTTAATTTAGTTTGAAGTAACAAATTAAAATGATATAAAATTCGATATGAATTAAAATTTAAATTGGTAGAAGAAGTGAGTACATAAATTATAGTGATATAGAGTTCGATATAAAATAGAATTGAAATTGGTAAATTAACAGAGAAAGTTGACTTCAATATCAATTAGAATTAGAATTAATCGACCCAATAATTAAAATTAGAACAATAAAATAAGGATAATTAAGTAATTTCAGCAAATCTACAACCAAATTTTTAATATTTATCTATTGTAATACAAGGTCAAATGATCGATATTTCAGGATTATCAATTTATGTAATAGTGATATCAAGAGTCACAGAGACAGTTTTTACTAAGAGATTGAAGGATTGCAAATGCTCTGAAAACTAGAGTTTTAACAACTCATTTTGAATGCTCACTTATAACATTTTCAACCATCATCACCTATCAGTTAAAAAGTGTAGCTAAAAAGTGTAAGTGACATAGTTATATACATATTAACTAAAAAATATACTATTCCAACCATAATATTTATTAGCAACAAATTTAGATATCATGTATCCCATCTTATATTCTGTTGATCATGTAGCATTAGCTAAAACTTTCTACCTTATTTTAACATAACTTTGCAAATCAATATAAACATATATTTATATTATATACTCCCTCTATCCCATTAAATTTTCTACATCACTTTTTGACACGCTTTTCAATATTTATTTAAAGTATAACTTCATTATATATTTTTTTTAAAAATTATGTATAAAAGTTTTATGTTTAAACCTTTATTAAAAAAATTAAAAAAATATTACGAAACTATATTTTATAGAGGTCTCGAAATGCGTGCAAATAGTAAACGGAGGGAAATCAACGGGACGGAGGTAGTATATATATGTGTGTGTTAAATTTTTTATTTCATATTTAATATTTTAACTTTATGTTATATTAAGTGTTAAAATATGCTTTTTTATTGACCAATTTTATAAATTATTTTAGGAAACATTACATATTTATAAAAAATATTAATAAATCTAATCTAATATCATAAAATGTAATATAAATATAAAATTTTATTATACATATAAGTATATATTTTTTAACACATACAAGTTTCTTATTATAATTATATAAATAAATATTCAATATTTTTTCATTAAATAAATATTTTATTTTTACTTGTATTTAATTAAATATTTAAATTTATTTTAACATGTGAAATTTTCATATATATAAAATAATTTAAAAATACATATAACATACTATTGTTGAATTTAGCTAATCAATATAGCTAATACCATCGAAGCAAATAACCTTACAGATTCAACAAAATTTTAAATAATAATAATTTAGCTAATCATTTTAATTATTATAGTTGGAGATGCTTTTATTGTACTTATTTGTTCACAATTTTCATCCTAACAAATGTGATTTTTTACATGAAATTATTGCTCCTAAAATTTATTCATTTCGTTTCGTTCCATTTCTCCTTACCAAAACACAACGTACTTATGCACTTATGCTTGCATGGGAATATGGGATGAAACGATATTTTTGGTGCCACGGGCCCACAGGCCTCCAACACATTTGAAAATTTGGTGTCTTCAATTTATTTAATAATTTTAATTGGCTTTTAGAGCAAATTTCAATGTCGATTTTTTTGACACACAAGCCAAATAGAGACTGTTGACATGGATTATACTGCTCACATATTGCATGATCATGACACGTCAAGTAAATTTTTTTTTTTCAAAATTGTTAAAATTAATGCATGTGCTTTCAAATACCAAATTTAAATTTAATACTAAAAAAGAAACATGAAATTATCAGAAATTTTGAAAGATGTTTATTTTTTGAAATTAATTCTCAGAGATGCTTGATATGTCATAGAACATGTCCAAAGTAGTTCACATCAACAGCATATATTTGTGGCACCGAACACAGAACTGCTTTTAAAATATCTTCCTGGAAACTAAACTGTCAGTTGTTATTGATGTAGGAAAATATACCTTTTTATCTGATCTTTTTTCGGTGTTATTAAAGTTCTTTTGCTTTTGTGTTGGCCATTAAACAAGTTTCAAGTTTCATAGATTCTTCTGCTGCTTCCCTGCATATCTCAACTTACAGTATAAGGAAGTAGAAACCAATAACTGCTTTCAACACTTGCCAGTTGCAACACACTGTTGGCAGAAGCAGAGCATCTAACAAAATAAAATGAATTTTTTAGGCCAATTATAACTCTGTTTAGCAGAAGCAGAGCATTTAACTCGAATCCCAGTCGAATTTCAATGTATTCATAACTACGGGGTAAAAAAAATATTCCATTATAATTTGACAGGTGCTAAAAGATATCCAACTCGAGTCTAGGCTATGATCTCCTAATTCTGTCACTGATTGCATGCTAAAATTTTGATTTCGTATAATATAATATAGGCGTCTTTCATCAAAGAATGTGTAATGATCAAAACTAAATTCCGTGGGTATGTAAAAAGATCAGTCCTCTAAACCACAGATTCTTCATCTGCTTCTGCTGCATGATCCGCTTCTCCTCCCCATTGCTTAATTCTTTTTCCAGCTATTGAAGCCTGCAGTAAAAACCAATTCAACATTTTTCTACGCGTAAAAATTCAATCCAAGGATCTTTCTGGTGATAAAGTGATGTTTACCTCTTTGTTCCAGTTGGTCTTGTATGCCATCCACATCAAAACTAGTGTTTGTATCACCGTCCCACCCAACATGCCAATCCAAATACCCTGCAAAGATTAAAATGTCATTACAGCAAATCTATCTTACGTCCTTCTCTTTTTTAACAAATCTGTACTTACTGTCACTCCCATGTCGAGTTTGTAACCCATAATAAGGCCAAGAGGAACTCCACATACGTAATAGCACCCAATATTCACATAGGCAACGACAGCTTGCCATCCCGCTCCAATGGCCACCCCTGCGATTTAAGAAAAACAAATACATTACTGCAAATTATAAGGAAAACTATTGAGCTCCAAAAGAGAAGTGACTAAAATATTTGAAATTTAATTACCTGAGAGAGCGGGTTGAATGTTGTTAATAAGAAGACAAGTAGCTAACAATGGTGTTAGTCCATTAACTACTTTCTTGATTTCTTCACTGTTGGTGAACAGAGAAGGGTACTCTTTCCGAAAGATGATGAGAATTAGAGAGAAGAAGAGCCCGATCACAAATGAAGTCAGAACGACCACTAGAACTGAAAATTTTGCTGTTCTTGGATGTGCTGCTCCCAATTCATTTGACACCCTTACGCTGCACAAGTTTGCAAATTGCATGAACAAGTAATAAGAAATTATTTAAACTGTCTCATTGAAAAAAATTCAAATTTTTGTGTATCTTTTATTTGGGAACAGAGTATTGATTTTTTTTCTCCTCTTAGCTTCACTGCACGTACCTTATAGCTGCATTGCATCCAACAGATACCATCACTGCCCAGCCCACAATGTTCGTGCTGCAAATGGAATCAGTGCAACAAAATTATATAAGCCCTTCTAAATAGATTATACATTACAATATGTATGATAAAGAATTCAAGACTTCGTAAAATAGATACTTACCAAATGGAAAGTGCATCCACGGCTACTTCAGCATTCTTTAGATATCCAGCAAACAGTACTAATAACATATAATACCAAATCTCTAAGCTGCATCGACATACATCAAATTATTGGTTTTAGTCATCTGACCAGACAAAAAAAATTATAAACACCCAATCTAGTTCATCTACGTGAAAATAGTACTAGAAATTTGACATGTAGGACTACGAGAGTGGCTACACTCCGCTAAAACTTAAACATAAAGTCTGCTAATCTACAGACATGTCAATCTGCAAAGATACCAGTCATTGAGCAAATTTGGAGTTAAACCTTTATTAAGATGGTCTTGATTTTGAGTTTAGAACATAACATATGAAGTGATAACAAATAAAGTTTCTCAGCAGAACTAAATTATAAAAGGACTTACCAAAGCATAACAGCTGATGCAAGGGATAGCTTAACAAAACCCCATAAATTCTTAAAAGCCCTCAAAGAAAAGCCAGACCAGGCTTCTCCACAAGTCCCACTCAATATGTATACCAGCTGTGCCAGCACTATGAACCACCATGAAAGGTTAAGCACCAGTGCCCCTCCTGCTAGTCCCCATCCCAACTTCAACATCAACAACCAGCTAAATAATGTGTGCAAAGCAAATGCAGCAGCGGATATCCAAGCCATGGCCATAATCTTGCTCTGGGACTGCAAAAACTTGGCTATAGGAAAATTCATAGCATATGCAAACAGCTGTGGAATCATCCACACCGCTAATTTTCCAGCTTCTCTAGATATATCTTCAGTTTGACCAATTAGTCTCAAAAAAGGTGCAGCAAATATGTAAAGAAGCATTAGCATTAGACCAGTGCAATTCAATATAATCCATGATCTTTGCATGTATACTCCAAGCAGATCAATCTGTCCTGCTCCAAACGCTTGTCCGCATAATGTCTCTAATGCACTTCCCATCCCTAACTGCATTCAAATACAAGTACAAATTTGTTATAGCTATTAGCTTCCGATCATCAATATTTATTTTTCAAATAACAGATAAGCCTAATCGTACAAGCAAAAAGTTTTAACGCAACAATTGAGAAAAGTGTAAATTTAAAAAATACTTTAGGTTAAGAATACATGCTAAAAATCAAAATAACACTTGAGGATTAAAAACAGTACAACCCTGGAGAACAGAAGCGATATTTATCTACATTTTTTTAAGATTTAATACGCGGCAAAAATCAAAACAATCAGAAGAAAAATTTATTACCAGAATACCGAAACAGAAGTTAGCGATGATGGAGTTCTCAACAGAGAAGGCAGCAAGCTCGAGACTCCCAAGATGACCAGCAAAAGTCTGTGTGACAGCTCCAAGCGAGTACTGACAAATACTAGTAAAAATGGCAGGGCCAGCAAGGATCCATAGCTTTCTGGATTCGGCCATAAATTCTTTAAAAAAATCTCGACATCCTTTAATGGGAGCGATGTCATCTGCATCAGGAACAAAAAGAGAAGCATAAGAAGCAAAGGAGTAAACAGAAGATCGCCCGAGAAGAAATCGCGGTGTTTGATCACCATCCAAGTCTCCTCTCGGGGAGAGAAGTGGGAGTTTTGTTATGCTATCGATTTCTTCCATGTAGATGCTAACAACTTTTTTTACAGCTAAAACAATTTATGGTGCTGTGATAGTGAATATTTGTTTGAAACCCTATTTATAGGCCTGAAATAGACGTGTATACTAGTAATCAGCTGCTATTGCAATAGCAGCTTTCCATTAGATAGTGAGAAAAAATAGGAAGACTATGAGCTGTGATTTGCAGTGACCTTATTGCTACATGAATGGCGTATATATATATGGCGAGTCGCAAAAATCTAGCGTGCATGTATGTTAAATAACATATGCTCTATATCTTTTATTTTATTTAGGGAAATAATGTTAATTTTTTAGTTGGCAAAAGTCAGAAAAATTTGTTATGTATGTGTTGCAGTGTAGCCATCATATAGTAATAGTATAGATTAAATTGAAGTGAAATTAAAAATTAAATTGTGGAAATATGAAAAATATGCGCATATCTAGTAAGGGCACCAAATAAGCTGTTCCTAGAAATTTTTTGACATTTTTTCGTTATAGAAAAAATAAATATATTGTGCATAAAATGTTATGTGTCTCTCCTAAATATATTAGGTGTCTTTATAAAAAAAAATCTGAAAATACCAGCCTGCACTGATAGCTAGCTAGCTTTCAGTGAAGGAGGGAACAAAAAACTAAACTGAAGGCCATGCATGAGTTTGTTTTGTTGATTACAAGAACACAAGAACTCTACTTGAACCATATTACAAGAACACAAGAACCTTAGTTAACAGAAAATGAAAGCAAAGGAACACAAGAATCAATCACATTGCTTACCCCTGCCTAGTGGTGATTCAATGTTCATGATGACAAGAACTGTTTCTACAAACACACTCTTTGATTCACACTCTTTTTTTTTGAGCTCACACTTTCTTTCAATACTTTTTGTTTTTCAGAAACGAACTCAATACTTCTAATATTTATAGGTGGGTATTAATCTTGATTTTAGAAAAAAAAATTCAAGGACAGTATATTGGGATTTTGAAGATCCATTAATATATTCTCCAAATTTCTAAATGCATATCAAAATACGGTGATTTTAAAATGCGGTGCTACTTCTATCCTTTTAAATCAGCATGCATTTACTTCATTTCTTATAAAATAATATATTTGCTTGAATTTTATAGAATAATAGATTTCTAATAAATCTATATCTAGACAAACGTTATTATTTTGAACTTTCCGCATTTTGGTATGGTATGAGCTGAGGTCAACCATACGTAAGCGTTAAGTTCTTATTTTAAGTAATGTCAGGGACAGCAATACATAGGTGCTCGACTCACATTAAATGGCTTATTTAAAATTAAAATTACTTTTACTAACTTTACAATCCTGCGATTTACGGGTTTTTATTAATAATTTTTATTATTATTTATAATTATAATAAAATATTAGTTAAAATTAAATAGTATATAATTGTTGAAATTTCAACCATTAACCTTATTAGTATGTTAATAAATAATAATATCAATATTTGTTATTGGCAGAATTCAAACCTGAAACTTGGACGACGTATAAATAATAATATAAATATTTGTTGTTGGCGGGGTTCGAATCTGGGAGTTAGAGTAGTGTAAAATAATAATATAATTATTTGTTATTGGTGGGATTCGAACCTAGAAACTTGGGTAATGTATATTATTTTAGTATTTAGATCTAACGGTCCTGACTGTTTGATTAAAGAGATCCGAAGGTCAAAAGTATGGATAACCAAACCAACAAAAAAGCATACCAAAGTATACTCCATTCTATTAAATAGTATATAATTAATGAGATTTGAACCATTAACCTTATTAGTATGTTAATAAATAATAATATCAATATTTTTTGTTGACGGGATTCAAACATGAAACTTGGATGGCATATAGATAATAATATAAATATTTGTTGTTGGCGGGGTTCGAACCTCTGAGCTTGAGTAGTGTAAAATAATAATATAAATGTTTGTGATTAGCGGGATTTGAACCTAAAAAGTTATTGGGATAATGTATATTCTTTTAGTATTTGAATATAACGGTTCTGATCATTTGATTAAATAGATCTGACGATCATAAACGGGGATAACTAAACCAACAAAATAAACATACCGAATTATACTCCATTTCGATTATTATATTATAGTATAGATTCCTTTCTTGATTAGAATATTTACTAATTCTTTCTTACTCTCAACTGTTATTCTCTATTTGTAATTTTTAATGTGTTAACGGAGGAATTTGGTTAACAAAGATTTGAGGTTCGCGGTCGGAATCAAGATCTGCAGCATTGGTCCTTTGCCGTGAATCTCCTATAATGTGCCTACGCACATCCTTTTATAGAGGATCAAGCCCTACGTAGTTCTTGGAGAACAAGAAACCTAGATGGACTTGGCTTCTCATTCGGTGGCCCAATAGGAGTTGTCGAACCAACTTTATATTATAACTCGAATATTTTTTTTTTAGGAGTTCCCGACGATACGACCTAATCACAAAGGACCAAGGCTCGATTACGACTTCAGGATTTCACGGACAAGGAAATTCCCCGGCCGAATGATATCCCTATCCGCTACAGATATTTCCGTCGATCAAAACCGCAGGTATAGCCATGACTTACCACAAATGCCAAAGCGCATCCTTCCTCCGATAAGGATAACCCACTAGACTACATGGCAAGTAATCCCAAGCATAGAAGTGCAAAGTGCGAGATAACCCCAAAGTCTCCCGTCGAGGACAACCCGCCGAATACGGAGACAGGGCTCCCAAAGCACACACTAGATGTTTACGACCGTTCCCCTACGAGGATAACCCGCAAGACTACAGAACGACGCCTTCGACATGTTTTCTGAAGGAATTTACGGACGAGCGGAAGTATGATATAACAATTATTCCGTAAAATCATGTATCGCACATATAGAAAAACCATATAAAAATCAAGGGAGCGGAGGAATCGTAATCATACCTTTAAAATCGAAGCTTTATAACAATGGATGCTAGCAGTTGCTCCTTAGAGTGTGAAGCACTCTACTGGTATCCACCAAGAATAATCCTTCGATGAAGTTTTTATAAAGATGAAGCCTTATAAAAGTGGTGCCCTTTTCTTTTGAGAGGGAGAGAGATGAAGAAGGGAAGGCTGACAACTAAGTTTTCACAAAAACACAAGTGCATCACAAAACTCTTCTCATCTCATTCTTTATATAGGGCTCACTAGGTTTTCAGATAATTAATATATCAATATATATTATTACATCTCCTCTTTCAATGATTTCCTAATCAAATGAAAGCGTTGTAAAATATATTTGAAATTTTTATGAGACCTAGGTTCCTTCGCTTGTGTTATTGCTGCGTTGTTATCATAATACAACACAATAGGCTCCTCAATGCTAGGAACAACTCCCAACTCAGAAACAAATTTTCTCATCCAAACGGCTTCTTTTGCAGCCTCACTTACAACTATATACTCTGCTTCCGCTGTGGAGTCAGCCGTTGTAGACTGTTTGGAACTCTTCCAACTAATCGCACAACCATTCTGAGTAAACACGTACCCTGACATGGATTTGCTAACATCACTTTCTGATTGAAAATTAGAGTCAATATAACCCTTTATTTTCAACTCAGATCCACCAAAAATAAGAAAAATATCCTTAGTCCTTCGCAAGTACTTAAAGATGTTCTTCACTGCTTTCTAGTGGTCTTCTCCTGGATCGGACTGATATCTGCTTGTCACACTAATTGAGTAAGCAACATCAGGCCTAGTACATAACATCACATACATGATAGATCCTATTGCTGAAGCGAAAGGAATCTTACTCATACGCTCTCTTTCCTCAGGTGTCTTAGGAGATATCCTTTTGGAAAGGGATACTCCATGGCTCATCGGTATGAGACCGCTCTTGGAATTTTCCATGCTAAATCTTTTAAGCACTTTCTCGATGTATGTATCCTGGGTAAGACTTATCATTCTTCTAGATCTATCTCTATAGATATTCATACCGAGAATGTAGGATGCTTCTCCCAAGTCCTTCATAATGAAGTTCTTCGATAGCCACACTTTGACTGATTGTAGCATCGGTATATCATTTCCTATAAGAAGTATGTCATCCACATACAGTACAAAAAATGTTACCGCGCTCCCACTAACCTTCTTGTAGATTAATGGTTCATCTACGTTTTTGATAAAACCAAACTCTTTGATTGTCTCATTAAAACGGATGTTCCATCTACGAGAAGCTTGCTTTAGTCCATATATGGTTCGTAGCAGCTTACACACTAGGTGTTCATTCCCTTTGGAAACAAAACCCTCTGGCTATGTCATATACACTTCCTCTTCAAGTTTCCCATTGAGACAGACCATTTTGACATCCATTTTCCAGATCTCATAGTCATAGTAAGCAGCAATCGCAAGCAAAATCCGAATTAATTTTAACAGGGCTATAGGAGAAAAAGTTTCATCAAAGTCAATCCCTTACCTTTGTCTGAATCCTTTTGCCACGAGCCTGGCCTTATAGGTCTCCACCTGGCCATCTGCTTCAATCTTTCTTTTGTATACCCATTTGCACCCAATAGGCTTTACATCCTTTGGTGCTTCAACAAAAGTCCATACTTGGTTGGCATACACAGATTCCATTTCGGATTCCATGGCACTCTGCCATTTCTCTGAGTCAATATTACTCATACCCTCATTATAGGTCATAGGGTCGTCATCATCAATGAATGACAATTCATTGTCATTCTCAATGACAAGGCCATAATACCTCTCAAGTTGGCGAGACACTCTCCCTGACCTACGAATGGGATGTTCCACAGAAGGTTGTTCAGTCTGAACAGGTGTTTCCTCTTGAACCATAGTACTTTGCGCTTCTTGAACTTCATTAAGTTCTATTTTGCTCCCACTGTTTCCTTCAAGGATAAACTGTTTTTTCAAAAAGGTAGAATGTCTGGAGACAAATACCCTATGATCGGTGTAAAAGTAATACCCCAAAGTCTCTTTAGGATATCCCACAAATCTACATTTTATGGATCGAGATTCCAGCTTATCAGGGTCAAATTTCTTGACATAAGCTGGACATCCCCAAATTTTAACGTGTTTAAGACTCGGTTTCCTTTCTTTCCATATCTCATATGGAGTTTGAGGAACAGATTTGGAAGGCACCTTATTCAGTAAATATGCAGAGGTTTCCCATGCATAACCCCAAAGGAATACTGGAAGATCTGCGTAGCTCATCATGGACCGAACCATGTCTAACAAAGTTCGATTTCTCTTTTCAGATACCCCATTCAACTGTGGAGTATATGGAGGAGTCCACTTAGAGACTATACCATTTTCTTTGAGATAATCTAGAAACTCTCCATTCAAGTATTCACTACCTCGATCTGATCGAAGGGTTTTAATACTATGTTTGGTTTGTTTCTCCACTTCATTCTTATATTCTTTGAACTTTTCAAAGGCTTCATACTTGTGTTTCATCAAATACACATATTTGAATCTAGATCGATCATCTATAAAAGTAATGAAGTATGAAAATCCACCCATGGGTTGCGTAGACATTGGTCCACATACATCTGTGTGTACCAATCCTAGCAAATCTGTATCCCTCTCTCCATGTCCACTAAATGAAGATTTGGTCATTTTACCCAATAGACAAGACTCACATGTAGGATATGATTCAAAATCAAAGGGGTCAAATAACCCTTCCTTATGGAATGTCCGTAATCTATTTTCACTAATATGACTAAGTCTGTAGTGCCATAAATAGGTAAGATTTTCATCATCCCTTTTCCTTTTATTGGTGTGTTCAATTTGTAGTAAATTATGCTCTACGTCACATACACACATACCATTATTTAAAATACTACTATCATAAAGAACGTTATCTCTAAGAATTGAACATTTATTATTCTGAATAACAAACGAAAATCTAGCCAAGTCTAACATGGGAATAGAAATAATATTCCTCACAATTGAGGGAACAAAATAGCAATTATTTAAAACAATTGTCTTGCCCGTAGGCATATGTAAATCAAATGATCCTACAGCTTCAGCAACAACTCTTGCTCCATTTCCCATCCGTGGAATCACCTCCTCTTTCTCGAGAGTCCTACTTCTCTTAGGCCCTGCAACAAATTACAAATGTGAGAACCACAGGCGGTATCTAATACCCAAGTAGAAATTTGACTTAGTGACATATTCACTTCAATCATGAACATAACTGAATCAGAAGCGGCAGTCTCACTACCCTTCTTCTTCTTCTTCAATTCTGCAAGATAAATATTGCAGTTCCTCTTCCAGTGCCCCACCTTGTTACAGTGGAAGCAAACAGCTTTGCTCTTGGGGGCTTCAGCTTTTGGTGGAATCGGCTTTTTCTCACCTACTTTCTTCTTCTTCTTGGGAGGGTTCCTCTTCTTTTTCTTAGAATTAGAACCTTCACCAATTAGAAGAACATAATTCTTCTTAGAGGGAAAATTCGATTCCGCAGTCTTTAACATGTTGTGGAGTTCAGCCAGGCTGACGTCCAGCTTATTCATGTGAAAGTTCACAACAAACTTCGAAAACGAACCCGGAAGTGATTGCAAGACCAGGTCTTGAGTCAGCTCCCCATCCATGGCAAAACCAAGTTATCCAAGACATTCAATAAAATTGATCATCTTAAGTACATGGTCATTCACAGATGATCCCTCAGACATCTTACAGCCGAACAGCTCCTTCGATATCTCATATCGAGCTGTCCTCCCTGCCACATCATACAACTCTTATAGATGCGTTAGGATAGTGTGAGCATCCATATGCTCATGCTGCTTCTATAGCTCAATGTTCATGGAAGCTAGCATGATATATTGAGCAATATTTACATCATATATCCACTTACAATACACAACATGTTCATCATTATGTGCATCGTCAGCAGGTTCAGCAGACTTAGGTGAGTGAAGCACATATTCCAGCTTCTCAACCCTGAGAATAATTCTCAAGTTTCGAAGCCAGTCATCAAAATTAGGACCAGTCAATTTGTGAGCATCTAGTATGCTCCGGAGTGATAGTGCAGAAGACATAACAAATATATTAAATATGTAAAGGATAAACACATAACAACACTTAGCAAATATTCAATTGCGTTTCAAAACACTATATGAATCAGGTCTTTATTCACAAGTGGCTCCCACTAGTTTACCTAATTTATACACCCCCCTAAGTGAAAAATTAAACATTCATAATGCTAGTGGGAATAGGGATCCTAAATTCCATCACACAACCTCGGCTGTAGCACGAAACGCCGTGTGATGTTCAATAGGCAGACAACTCTTGTCAATTAAATCTTATGTTATTCTCTAATAAAAATTTAGTCTCTTGAATAATTTGAGTCACAGCTGTAGCACGACAAACTCAATATTCTAAGTCAAGTCTAACCCAACATTTTATACAATTGAATCAGTCTCTAACGGCCCGCGGCTGTAGCACGTAACGACCATTAGATTCTAATTCATTGTACACATCTCTATGCAATAGACAAGTATTTCTTATTTCAAAATCAAAGCCCTCGGCTGTAGCACGAAACGATAATGATTCAAAAATAAGAACTACTTTCTACCATGTTGGAAGGCTATGACCACAAGCCCGTTGTGTCATTGGCCAATTAGTACTTGACATTACTTAATTTTAGAGGGATTATATTATGTTACAATCATAATCATATTATAAAGAGATTCTTCCTTTTAAATTAAATATTTCAAATCAATAATCGATAATTGGATGATTTCCAGATCGGAGGGAGCATTGTCAAGAGGCGTCACTTAATACCCCTTTTTACAGATCGAAATCCGCTTTTGACAGAATCATCCTTTCTCTCAATATTGAAAATTCATATTTAATTACGTGTTTCACAAACACAAGAATCTCATGATTGTATTCATAATATTATTGTTAAGGCAAGAAACGATTCTTATTCTAGATTTTCTAGAGTACGCCTTATTTTGATTTAAGTTCACCTAAATTTATCATCGCATGGTAAACATAGACATATATCTCATATATAAAAATAAATAAATAAACAAGTAAGCATGCAAGTAATATCACGTCACACATTGATATATATTGATGTATGGATTTATTATAGTATTTAAAAGTAATTAAAACAAGCTTTAAAACACTTCTGGGAATATAAACAGTTCAAAACAATTATATAAATTCTAAAACAAAAAACTAACGAATTCATTTATTGTAGTATTGATGATAAATATTATTATTATCATTATTGGCCCCTTTTGTAAATGTTATTGCATTTATGTCCCAAAAAAACTGACGAATTTATTTACTATAGCAACAATTACAAGGTCAGCCAATGGATGGAAGCAAATATTAAATTCATATTTATTCACATGCATAATTATTTTATGAATTTTAATTAAAACAATTTAAAAAAATTCATAACAAATAATCTACATATCACAAAATTATGAATAACAATACCTTGATGATCACACTTGTAGAACCTAGATCAGTGGTCAAGATCCAATACAAAAATTATTTCGAATTAATTCATAATTAAATCTAAATAAATTTGTAAAAATCATAATAAATTCATACATGCATAAAAAAATTCTGATTTTTTTATATGAATCTCTATATGCAGAACCTGGCTCTTGATGTCAATGAAGGAATTTACGGATGAACGAAAACAAGATATAACAATTATTCCATAAAACCATGTATCGCACATATAGAAAAACCATATAAAAATCAAGGAAGCGGAGGAATCGTAATCATACCTTGAAAATCAAAGCTTTATAACAATGGATGCTAGCAGTTGCTCCTCAGAGTGTGAAGCACTCTAATGGTATCCACCAAGAATAATCTTTCGATGAAGCTTTTATAAAGATGAAGCTTTATAAAAGTGGTGCCTTTTTCTTTTGAGAGAGAGAGAGAGAGAGAGAGAGAGAGAGAGAGAGAGAGAGAGAGAGAGAGAGAGAGAGAGAGAGAGAGAGAGAGAGAGAGAGAGAGAGAGAGAGAGAGAGATGAAGAAGAAGAAGGAGAGGGTGGCAACTAAGTTTCCACAAAAACACAAGTGCATCACAAAACCCTTCTCATCTCATTCTTTATATAGGGTTCACTAGGTTTTCATATAATTAATATATCAATATATATTATTATATAAATCCCACACTTTATCTTATAAAATATTTAAATAATAATTAAAACTATTTTAATCATTATTATTTTTCTAAACTCTTTAGAAAATAAATTGCTCTCTCAAAATACCTTCATCAATAAATTAATCTTTTTATGGTGTGACCCTGTAAGTTCAATATTAAGCCGGTAGTAGAAATAAATAATAATAAACCTTCTATTTATTATTTATATGAATTCTAAAATTCATTAAATATAATTAACTGATTAATTATATATATTCTACATCGTGAGTGATGCTTCTCAACATATCGCGACTATTCGGATAATATGAATTCACTGCTTAGAATACCAAGATTCTGTCACTGACTAGTTACCGTACAATAAATCCTTCTACCCTTACAATATCCTGATTAAATACAAGGCATGGATCTCATGTCAGGCCTATCAAATTTAATCATATGATTTCTTATTCATAATGCAAAGTTCATATTAATGCAAATTAGAAACTCCTTTCTAATTTTATACACTTTGGCCAGAGATTCCAGAACTCGCATACTAAGAATAACATAGGATATTCTCTTCCTATACTGGAAGGGGTAGATCCTCTATTGACGTTAACTATCTCCATACACAAATCCCTATGCCCAGAATAGACCTAATGGATGTCCTTGAGACTAAGCACTAAACCAAAACACAGTTCATTATATACAAGATAACTTTAACGATCTCAAGTCTAAGAACACTTGTACAACTATCACTCAGTGAATAACTATTGACACGTGAGTAATCTCCATTAGTTGTCTAACTTATCGAGTCATGTTCAGTGAACTTATTCCCTAATAAGCACCTACATACTAGCTATAGTGTCACCACACAAATGCCTATAAGAACAGACATCCTCCTGAAGGGAGCAAGCATAGTATGTACCAATCTTTGCGGATTTACTAACTTCCGATTATTTTTCCTATGATCAGGAACTGTTTAAGTCTAAAGTTATCATCTTCTAGATCTCACTATTACAATCTCATTATAATTCTAGAAGCTTTACTCTAAACTATGGAACATCTTATTCAAAACACTTTAAATAGATATAGCCCATAATAAAATCAAAACAAGTCTTTTATTAATATTAATGAAATCAAATAAGAATACAAGAAAGTTCTTCCTAACTCATCATATATGATTGGATTTAGGACAAACACTTTCATTTTCCGGGATGAAGGTCTCCCGGAGGGCCCTTTTCCTTCACGGGGCACACCCTGTGAAGGGTTGGGTTGGAGTCCTCTAGAGTCATCCCCATGCCTAGAGCGCGCCCTAAGCATTGAGAGGTCCTCCGGAGGCTCCTCTTCCTTCCTTGTATAATTCATATGCTTTGTTCACTTCCCACTTTAGTTATGGGAGCAACCTCCTTGCTAGTTCTTTCTTGTCATATCACTTGTGTCGGGGAGCGGCCACCCCGTGCGGCCATATAGCACAAGGCGCACCCTATGGGGGACATGGGACATTTCCCCGGAGCCGGGGTCGTTTTTCATTTCTTGATCATTTCACTTCTTCTCCCTTGATTTAAGATCATCCTTTATAGACTTCTTATCAATACTTATTCCTCGTCGTCGTTTTCTACTATAACGACCATCGTGGTACTGTCGTCGTAGCGGTCGTCGTGCAATTCCCCCAGCATGGTCATCTTAATCCTTATCGTAATCTTCTGTCGTAATGATCATCATAAACCTTCATATACAATTTTACTAATCATCGTCATAACTTCTCATCGTCAATAGTCGTCGTAATCGACTCCCATATAGGGAGCGCCCTATAAGGGGCACCCTAGGCTCTCCGAAACTTGTCTGTCCTCTTTCTCGGCGGTGATCCGACCAATTTCCTTAAAGCTCCGATAAAATACCCAAGACGATTTTATGGCATAACATAATATATTATTTTATCGAAATTCATATTTATCTATAGAAAAAAATCATATCACACAGGTAAGTTGCACAAAATAAAGTCATTACGTTACAAGCAAAACAAAATGCCCGTTAACATTGTTAAAAAGTCTTCATACTTAACTTTTAATTTATTAAAATATGTACTCTTTATTAATAAGCGAAACCAATTATAGTTTGGTACTAAAAGTAACAAAGTACCAAATTTTGTTACTCACTTGATATATACATATTTTCTCTATAAACTTTGTTTTCAACACATATCAATTTCTATTCTCCATACATATTATTTTTTTTTAGTTTCCATCCAATCATTTATTTAATTTTATAAAATAAAAATATTTTTAAGCAAATTTATGAATTATGTTAAAAATTATTAAGTTACGTTAAATTAAGTAAAAAAACATATATTTACTTTTAATTTGAAAAACTACTAACTACTAAGTAAACTAATAACACAGATTAACTTCTATTCTCTATAAAAAAATTAATTATTAGTTAGTGTCAATCCTAGCGTCAGTTTACTTTTAAATTGGATAATATTATTTTAAGAATAATTACCTAATTGCAAATTATTTTAGTGACAACTATTAATTTTTAAACTTAAATTATTGATTTAATGATTGTATTTGTTGTCCATCACAACGTTTATTTATTTTTAAATTTAAAATATTTTTTAACAGTAACAAATTTGTGGGTTTTATTTACATTATACTAAGTAATATTAAATTACGTTTAATAACATCTATTTATTTTTAATTTTAAATTTAATTTTATTGATAATTAAGTAATATTATATAAACTATATTGAAAAGGCTAATTATAAGATAATTATCAAATAATATTAATTAATATTATATTATCTAAAATAACAGATATTTGGTTCACGAGATAAATTTATATTTTGTTTCACAAAAATAAAACTAAAATGTTAGATTTCTATATCAAGTAAAACAATGAAGAACTAGAATTATAGTGGGAAATTTCATAACTTATTCGATTCCTTTTAACCATATAACTATGTTTTGCAAGTACCAACTTAATATTTGATATTAATATATTAATTTCAATTCGTGTTTCGCACGGATTATGAGTTCAATTCTTTACAAATACAATTCCAATATTTTTAATATTTGTCTCGTGTTTTGCACGATTATCAACTATCCATACTAATAAGAGAAACCATAATTTTTAAACACGAGAGGTCCCAAATCTTGATACTCACTAGAAAATTATTCTCTAGATACTGGATTTTTTTCTATAGATATACTCGAAAAATAATTTTTTAAATGTTATGTAATTAAATCTCAACTAACATAAATTAGCTCCTACTCTTTGTAAACTTTGTTTTCACTTTAGTTTTTATTTGTTAGTGTACATCTAAGTGTCGGTTTACTTTAAAATAATAGTATTACTAAAGTTAACATGTTAGATTTATATAAGTAAATGACTAGGTGCATAACTAGAACTATACGGTGGAATATCAGAATGAAGCTTAACTTCGATTTTTTTAACTACATAATTTAACAACATTTATTTATTATATTTTGATTTGTATTTTGTACGTATTTTGAGTTTCAGTTTTATGTGAATAATAACTTGATACTATTCTTTTCAATTTTGGGTCCGTACTTCGCACGAGTTACAGAATAGTATACATAAAGAATTATTATGATAATAATAGTAAATGTTTGTCACCTATATAGTAAATGTTTGTTACCGCTATAGTTGAATAGAATTATCATATTCATGTCCTTATTTTGGGTTTATTCTTTCTTCATGTGTCCATTTGTTTTTTTGTTTTCGTATTCTGACATAATATTGGTTTATTGGTTTTATTTATATTCTACCTTTTGGTTAATTTTTTGAATACATTTTGATAAATTAGGTATATATATTTTTCGCCCTAAAATAAAGGTATATGTTATAATATGAACATATATATGATTATCAAATAGCCCTAAAATAACATTAATAAAGATAATTGAATTTAGATAGCATGTAGATTAATACACCAATGCAGCCGTGAATCATTTCCTCATTTTACACTTGGACGCTATTTGGTTTTGTACTATAAATTGAACATCGACATTGAAATAAAATCTATCATTAGCAAATACAGAAACAGCACATATCATATTTCTTCTCTCGAGTTATTAGCATATTCTTCATATTTAAATTTATAACAGTATATATATTTTTCATGACTATTCTTAGGTTATCTAAAATACTGTATACTTCATCCTGGTGGGTGAGAAATGTACCACACTGGTACAATGAATATTCTGATCACCAGCTTCGATGATGAAGAAGAATCTAATTTGATCAATTTTAATGCATGTTCGTTCAATATTGATCTATTGTTTTTGTAAATGTGACCTTATATTAATGAATTATTGAGCTTTCAATTTTTTTTTAAAAAAATATCTTCTATAAATAACTTTTATAATTTTTTGCGTAAAAGAATACATCTTATTAATATATGAGTTGAGAATACAATTCCCAATACATGAGAAATAGTACTTAATTTTTCTTTCATCCACGCGAGCTTATTACATGGGCTGCTACAATCAAATTTTGGGGCTTCGCTGGAGTTTTGTTTAGGATCTTGATATTAGCATTTACAAGAAAATATTAATTATACTAACATGCAAAAAATAGAAGTGAATTTATATATTTAGTTAATGCGAGAAATTTGCGTTTTTATTACATTATAATCATAATTCGGCAGTGTTTTTAATTTATATTTTTAACAATTTGGCAGGGGAAATGTGTAATGAACTTGTGCATGTGATGGTCGCAAATAGCCAATAATTGACATGAAAATAAGGACAAAGTAACCCTACACAAATTTGTAGCCTATGCAAGTTAAAATGAAGCTCATGCATCAATAGGGGAATAACATGTCAGAATTTCCAAATTAGACCGAGGAAACGTGCTGAACCACATCTGTCTGCCACTGTAGCTACTTGCTCCTGGCTCTGATCCCGATGCACCTGTTTATTTTTTTGTAATGTAATGCAATCCTTGATCGAATTTCCCTTTCTCGCAGTTTTCTTGCTTTACTAAACAAAATTCTTGGCTCGCATTTCAACATAATGGAGCTCATAATTATTAACCGAAATGCCGTAATTTTTATTTTTATCAGAGACAAAACTAACAAGTTTTGAAACTTGAATATTTCCAATATACCTCAGCTCACTCTTTATATGTAATATAAATTATTGGTATTTAGTGATATAATATGTCATCATCTTCAATAATATTTTTTAAGTTAACTCCTTACTTTATATTGTATTATAAAAACATCTTGAATTTATATAAAAAAAGTGTAAAGAGAAAGATAGAATTATTAAGAATGTATAATAAAATAATAATTAAAAATGAAATTTGACTATTAAAATTGAGAAGAGAGATTAGACTTTAAAAATAAGTGTGGATTTAAAGAACCTATTGAAATATCTTGATTTTCCTTTCACAATTTTTATTTTGAATTAAAAATTTAAATAAAGAGCATGTTGAAGACGCTATTAAGCCGAGTATGCGGAAACTGAATGTCAATGACTACAAAGAGTTTTGATATTCTGGCCGGTGTTCTAAAAATCGACCGATTAACCGATTAATCGGCTGATTAATCGGAGTTCGGATGAGTCCCGTCTCGATTAATCGTTAATCGGGTCAAAGTACGATTTTTTAAGTCAAAAGTCGGGCGGTTCGGGAAAAATCGGTAGAATCGGGTCAAAAATCGGTCGAATCGGTCAAAGTTAAAAAAAAAATTTAAGAAAATTTATAGTTTTTTAAAATAATAAATAATATTTAACATTTAATAATTACTATTAATAATAATATATTAATATATTGACTATTTTACATATAGAAACAATCGTATATTCTTAAATACTTAAATCCTCTACATAAATCCCTATGTGTATTACTCTCAAATCAACACTCAACTCGGTTGCCCAATCGATTCACAATCTTAAGGTATTCTAATTTTATTCAATAATGATTACATCTTTCATATTTGTATTATTTTGTTCTATCTTCACTCAGTTTATTTTAAATATTAAGGTTTGAACTAGTAAGTAGTAATTTTTTAACTGAAAATCTTGAATTAATGATATATAGTTTTATTTTTATAAATCTTATAAAATATCATTTAAATAGAATTATTTATTATTATTTATTAAATAAATTGCTTCCGATTAATCACCGATTATCCGATTAATCACTGAAAGGTACCTCAATCGAACAATTCCGATTTCTACTTTTTAGAACACTAATTCTAACTTGTGTTGGAACTGCACGAGTACTCCATCGAATTCTCGAATGTCGAGGACAAATATTTAGAAAATGTGCCGTTTACTCTGATTTTAAAAATACAATCAAGTAAAACTAATTTCCGAGTTTCATTATGTCGATTTTAGTAATAAAAAACAAAGGAAAACAATGGCAGTAAAAATAACCACAACGGGGTTAGGAAACTATAAGCAAACAGTAATACATACTTCAGTTTTGGGAAGAAAAAAGAGAGATTCTGTCAAACAGGTTTGACAAAATGTAGAGGAAATGTAAAAACAAGTAATAGAAAGTCATCATCATCGCATAGGATTCTTAAAAATAGAGGAGCCCCAGTTTAAGAAAATTTTGACAAAAGCATAATGCATGTATATTAAAAGTTAAAACATGCCCACTACCATTTGCAGAGAACCTTCCCCCTCAGTTCCACTTAAGGGCTAGAACATGTAGTGAATGAAAAAAGATTTTACAGAATGGTTGATGACGATGATACACACTTTTTTGAAGTGTCGTTACTTTACACTTTGAGTACACATTATACTGTATACTACTCCCTCCGTCCGTAAAAATATTTGTTATTTGTGTTGAACATGTTTGGAGGGAATAGTACCATATATCCTACTAGATGTTTTTGTTGTTATGCAGGATAGCAATGCTGCATATTACAAAATTAATTCCAAAATTGTTAAGAATATCTAAATTTCGGATATTTTCTAGTTTATGTATGTATACACGTTACTGTTCTTCATTTTTAGAATACACATCGAAGGGATAACGATAATTAACTAAGATCTCGGTATTTGAGAACCATTTTGAAAATAATTTTAGAAATCTAGCACATTTAGCGTGAATAAATTTATGTTTATATTTTTGATACCATTTTATTTTTATATTAAAACACCGAACTGTAAAATTTACTTAAAAATCGCAACTAATGCATCATATCCGATGTTCATATGATGGCAGTGAACCAATTATGATGGCAGTGAACCAATCAAGCTGATGCTTTCTCTTTTACATCCGTGCATTAGTCAATTGAATTTATCAACACGACTTATTAGCTATATCAAGACAATTGACTCGATTTATTCCTCGTCCCTATGGTTGCTAGCTACTCATCATCTGCACTTTCGACTCAAAAAAGAAGACTGTTTGTAAATTGATCTAAATAGATTATGCCATTATATCAACTCTGATTATTCTGTAGGCCCAGTTACGCACTTATCGCGCGATGTTATTAAGCACAAGAAGACGCGTTTGTTTCACAAATCTTGTTTGCAGCAATTCGTATGATATACATGATGCGCTTTTCAGAAGATAACAATTAATTATAAACATATCAGTAACAAGAGTTTGTAGATTCATATGTTTATATAATTTGAAATTGTGATTAATATCCATGCATGTTCCAGCAAGCAAAACCTCTTAGCTGATTATCAAAAGCTGGTAATGATGGTAATGACAGGTACATAAGAACTTATCGGAATAATACATCTTGCAAACTAAGAAAAACTAAAGAGACTGGACACATGTTATGAAGTCTTACATTTTATCATGGAAATTTAGTACCATGTTTTTCAGAATCAGAAGCCTGAAATACCATACAAACGTTACTTGCTTCTCGTACATATATAGATAAGATGACAATCAGATGATTAACTCGGAATAAGAATTAGTGTTAAGGTCACTGCAAATTCTAGCTAGGCCTTCTCAGCACGACGTATAAATAAAGATTCAAAGTCTGGTGGAGCTGCAAAGAATTCTCTAACAGCACCATAATAACATCTAGGTTTAGTCTTTCGCTTCATTGGAGCTAGTGGACAAATTTTACTTAAAACTCTTGATTCCTCGGATTTAGGAGTTGTACTTCTCAAACTTTCTTCTTCTTCTCCTTCCTCTTCATGTTTCTTGATTTCTTGTCTCGTAAATATTGGCTTTAAAGGAGTACGCGATGTGATTCCGGTTAATGCCACTAGTTTCTTGGCTTCGGATTCAGTGATCACCCCTTCATCCTTCTTGGAGCAACCCATGTTAACTTTAAATATAGTTATAAATATTTATAGATGCAAGATCAAAGGCGAGTTCGATAGCAAGTGTACGTTTATAGTAAATATGGACAAAATATTAGTGGTTTTTTAGAAGTAGAGAAATGGGAAGAATCTAGAGGAAAATGCAAACTCTGAAGAGAAAGTGAAGGGTGGGGAAAAGGGTAATGGATTTCTTTAATTTTGTAGAACTTTTGTTCTTTTTTATCTTTTGTTTTCTTTGAGATGAGCTTTGGAGGTGAGTGGAAATGAGAGAAAAAGAATAGGACACTTTAAGTTGAGGAAGAAAATTGATCATATATATGAATGAGAGAGAGAGAGGGGGAGAGAGAGAGAGAGTTGAAAGGAGAAAGTAAAAAAGAACCCGAGGAATACGTGAGGCAAGGAAAGGCTAGAAGGGAGAGAGGGCAGAGGTAGAAGAGAAAAGAAAGGATGAAATTGCCCGTGAAAGTTGCTGACCGCGGTCAGTCAGTGAAAAGGATAATTTAAATTGACTTTAATTTTGGTGCCTCTTTTTTCAGCTAAGACTAGAATATATTCTTATTCTTCAAGAAGTGTCTCTGGCTTTACACCAAACATATTTATGTTATGTTTCACCCAACATTTATTTTTAAGACATTTTTAAAACAAAATTATGGTTTGAGTTAATTTCAAAACTTTCAGAAGAATGAAAATTGGTTTCGTATATCATAAACTATTGTCCAATTTTAGGCATATATTGAATAAATGGCAATGTTTAGGCTGAACATTTTTATGATGGCAAGAAGGATTTCTTCTCTAGTCAGTACTTCAGTTGGTGATAGTTGTGCATAAGTGTTTTTTGCTTGAAGATTAAGTTGTTTTTTAAACTCTATTGCCAATAAATTAACATCTAGATGACGTTTTTAAATAATATAGTGATCGTCTATTTTCATAAAAACTTGCTACTCTTACTTGGCCAGTTGGGTTGATCAAATGTTCATCCCGTGTTGAGATATTATTGCTTTTTTTCCTGATTGACATCAAATTATAATGATATTAAGGATCATTTTTTTCTTCATCTCTCTGTAATTTGTGTTTACAAAATTGTATAGAATAATATGGAATAGATTGAGATGTTTTGGGTAGGTTAAGGACCTATAGTGATTGAGTTTTAGTTCTTTATATATAAACAAGAAGACAACATTGAGTTCATACAAAACATTATCAATGCTTCACGAGATGAGAGTTGATGATAATAAAAGATACACATATATTTCACTTTGTCTTAGTTGTTCATAAGGTGAAAGGAAAACAGACATGTTTGCTTGTACAACCAATATATTCCAACAGCTGAAGAGATCTATACATACAAATAAGTATAAGAATTTTAGAAGCATCATTGTTTACATCCTTGAATAGCCTCTGTTGTCTTCATATTGCTCCATGAACTCATCATTGAACTTCTTGAAACTGGACATAATAGCAGGCATGTCCTCTTCAGCGGGCAAGATGGTTGTCCTCAGATGAAACACCCTGTGTGTATTATTTTCCAGAAACAAAAAACATTAGAGATTACCTAGGATACAAATTTAATTATAATCTGTTCAGTAAAATAAAGATACTTGAAATTTTAGTCAAATTTCGAATTTTTGTGTTAAATAGAAATGTGCCGTGTCAAAGTTATCAGCTGCCGGAAAAGACAGAGGTTATCAAGTAAACATTCTTAGTTGAACGAGGACTAGTAATTACCCATCCTTTTGTCCAAATCCTGAGCCTGGGACTGTGGAGATACCGGTGGCCTCTAACAACTTGAGACAGTAGAAAACATCGGGAACTTTGCCAGCTTTTTGTGCAGTCTCGATTGCTTTTGGAGGTAAACGTACTTGTGGGAAGGAATACATGGCACCTAAAACCATTTCCACCATAAATGACCATACCTTTAGGATAAACAAGACAAGTTAAATGAGGTTTTAAATTAGCACATACCTTCAGTGAAATTGCATACTACATTTCTGCAGCTGTTAAATCCATCGGTCATTATTTGTGCTCTCTTCCTCAATGAACCAAGAATGCCTTTGCTGCATCATGTACAAAGGAAACTGTTGCTCAGAACAGAACAAAGAATGATTTCTGGAGATCAGAATGGATTCAATTGAAATAATTGCGTACATAGGTAATCAAGAAGAGGAGGCAGATTTAAAACTACTACAACTCAATCACAAACTTGCAGATGTCAAAGACATTCGGCATTTATAACGAATTTAGAGTTTAAATTGGAATTAGGATTTTTAAATCCCCCTTTCTTGCGATATGAATCATGGATACATTTGAAATCAACAATTTTTACCTTTCTCTGATAAACTGATCATATGAGATGTCTCCAGGTTTAGGAGGGTTAACCATCACACCCATCTGTAGATAGTAGCAGGATTATTATTTGTAATCATCTTAATGTTATTAGTAAGAATATACAACTTGAATTAACTTACGAATATCTGGCCAGGGACGTTGGGACTGAGCGATATTGATGCAACCTTGTAAATTTCATCAACCGTCTGCAGACAAAATATTACATTAAAACATTGTAGAATGACAGTGTATTTATTCTTCAACTATCAGTAAGATGGACATCACAAAAGTATCAATTTGCTATGGATTTTACTGAAAAAGAGAATAAAGCTAAATAAATGAAGAACTGCAATGAGTTTATACAACGTATAACATAATGCGACCTGTGGAGGAATGTTAGTCATCTCAAAGTACCCTCCTCGTTGTCCACATTCACCCCAGTAGCCTTTGGACACAGTATGGAAGGAAACAAGTTGGACCTGCTTGCTTATTGGTTGGCCCATGTCCATCAAAACCTTCAGTTTTAGATGAGCAAAGGATCAGTTGGTTTTGAGAAGATGTAATATCTGGAGGTTGCCCATTTAACCGGATCAGAATATTTACCTTTCTTGAACTAATAAATGGACGTTCATCTTGGTAAACGTTCTGTTGATAAACTTCATCCCCAAGCAGGACAAGTTTCTCTTGGTTACAGAACCTCAATATTTCTTGCAGATTGGCTACACTAAGACACTGTCCAGTAGGATTTCCAGGGTTTATAATCACCATAGCGCGAACCTAATCATGTAAAATTTACAAATTAGTAAGCAGGTAAAAATAATCAGCAAAAGAAGATAATCAAGGCATTAGCTAAGAACCGCACAGCGAATGCAATATGCCTAATCAAATTAAGTATGTAAAAACCATGCAATTAAACTAAAGTAGACCATTTCACAGACTGAATACTACTAAAGGAAAAACAAAAATATAGAGACAACTTTGATGATATATGCCATGTGTTCTTTGCAAGTGAAGTCCTGTACCTTCAATAAGGTTTTGAGGTTTCAGAAGTATTTTTTAAGCATATTGACAAATAGTCAAACAAATCAAAAGGATAGACAATGGTCTTTGTATGTTTTTAAATTTCTGGGTTTGACTTAATGTCATAAAACATGTCCTCCATCTTTGTCACCTCAAGCACAGAGATTCTAAATTAGGACACCCTTACAGTTATTCCTCTAGCACGAGATTCTGCTACAGACTCGCGAAGGTTTTGGATATCAAGACCCCAGTTAGCTGTCTCTTCCAGGTAATATGGAACAAGAGAACCACCAAATAAAGTAATGGCAGCTGAATATAGAGGATACTGCGGAACAGGAACTAAAATCTGCAAAGAGAGGAAATTTAAATTATTATGGCCTGTTCAAAGAGCTTAGTAGGCATTACTTATAAAGAAATATATGTGTATGAACACACACTTTGAGCAAGAGATTTTTACTGAGGGGCAAGAAGGAGTAACGAGAAGAATTCACTCTTCCATTGTAACAGTGTTAACATATGTTTTTGAAAATTCTAAAAGAACAGATCTGGTGCCAGAAAAATATATGTCTACATAGTGCTTCTAAAGAGCTATTTACCCCGTCTCCTTGACCTCGGATTATAGTCTGCAAGATCTGCATTACTCCTTTGCTGGCACCATCCGTGAGAAATATAAGTTCTGGATCACTGTAATTGATGCCATATAAAGGTTGTAACTTTAGAAGAAATTGAAGTCTAGATATAAGACCTAAACTCACAGTCACTTTCAACTGTCATTCTTAGTAAATGTAACAGAAATCACTGTCACCTTGGATATCCATCACGCTTCTCAATGAATTCCGCCACTTCTTTCCGTATTCCCGGAAGACCGCGTGAGTCACTGTATGCACCTATTTTGTACATTAACAAAGATAAGCTTATCAATGGTCAATAAGGCCGGCACCTTCTTAAACATATACAAGGGAAATACCGTAAAAATACTAAAGCATGCCAAAACAGAAGAAGAGAATATTCTTCAAAATGTTTATCTGAAAAATACTGGAGCTACATGATGTGGACTACATATACTACTATACACTAGCCAGCATCATGAGCTCTGCTAAGTAGATATAATAACTTGTCATAATAGATGAAACTAATCACAATAAGAACTGAAGCCAATTTAAAGGAGGATACCTAGACCACCAGAGGTGAGTCCTAAATAATGTTTGGCTCTTGCAATGGTATCAGCAGGGAATACAAGTCCAACATTAGGATCATCAAGTAGAAATGGTGCTTGACACAGAGCAACAACCTGCAATAAGTACCTTTCTAAACTCAATATAAATACAGATATTACCACTTACTACAAATTGACTGAGAAAGTAATTTTTAGATGTAATAAAATAAACAGTGCAAAACCTGGCGAGGAAAAGTAAGAGGCTTTTGTCCAAGGGCATGAGGATTCCCCACATTTGTAAAGATAATCTGCATCAGAACCATCAAACTACAGGTTATACATCTCATGTTTTATCTAAAATATATGCATGTTGCATGCAATATGTAACCATATATTGCTAATGAAGAAACTATTTAAATCACATTAATCGTGATATATTATCATCAGAAGGCTAATAAAAAACCATTACGATCTTTCAAGATAAAAGATGAATGCAGAGTTCACTACAGATACATTTTTTTAATCCTTTTTTCCGGTTGTTTTATATTGTGCTGATGATATTGTTCAATAACTTGAGATGGTAATATTATCCATAGGAATGATGTAAGCCATAAACTCTCTCCAAGCATGAGATGCAAGCCAGAGATTACTTTTGACGACTTGGTGAAGCAACTCATGTGTCCATAGCTTTTAACCGACAGTGTCAAATCTTACAATTGAATCTGATTACACTAAGTAAATATAAAAGTGGAGAAGAGTATAGGTTAAAGGATGGTAGTAAGCCAAATTTGGATGCAACTGAAGGAAGGTTTACATAGAAGTGGGTAACACTAAGATCTATCATTACCAGAGAGCATACAGGTTAAAACAACAGAGCATACTGATAGTAGAGAGCTATATTGCAATTTATACATGAAGGATAAATTGATATAAGAAGATAATTTATAGAGCTATGTTGCAGTTCATACGTGAGGGATGAATTGAATAGTTGAATCTCAGCAGCGCTATGAAGATAAGTTGTAAGGCATATGTACCATCTCTGAATTTAGTGGTCTAGATAACCTTACACAGAATACTTACACATGTCCAAAACCAACAAGACATACCTTTTTTCCTTCATTCTGAAGCTCGGAAGCTCGAAGATACAGCTCACCTCTAACAGCATACTGAGCCTTTTTCACATTTTCATTGATGGTCTCATAATCCAAAGCTGCCATGATGGAATGTATAAATTTCTATCTAGCACCTGAATTGAGAAATTAACTCAGTACATGCATCGAATTCTTGTGACCAATTGACCATATATATGCACTTGATCAATTCAGAGCTGCATTTTTAAACACTAAATAGCCAAACTAAAGATCCAAATTGCATAATAGAAAACATATGCATATACTAAACATCAAATAAGTTAGGAAGTCAAGTTCACTGAATCATGGTTAACTACACTGCTTGCGTGAATAGCCTTCTCCATAAAAGTAACAAAACATCAGGCTTGTGAATCTGATGCTTTCGTACTTAATTTTATTATAATTAGATGTTTGCAGAAAAAACTTGTTGGCATTAGTCAGTGGAAAAAAATGAAGCTGCACTAGTAGATCCCGCTAGGATTTCAAAACAAGAGAATATTTATATGAAAAAGAAAGGGGCTAAAATTCCTACATAAATGATAAGCCTCGGTCTCCTGATACAGGGATTGTCAATACAGGCAAACCATCGGACTCTATTAGACCTATAATTTAAATGCTAGCTCAATGATGATCAGTTACATGCATCCAAGGAAATCAGGTTACAAAATAACAATCAAAATAACAAAACTAAACAACTAAGTATAGTGAGTATAGTGTTAAGTTACCGATTCTCCTAAAACTTCAAGGTATTAGGAGGAGCACTTACCAGGATCGTATATTACATTCTAACTACTACTAGTACTCCTCCTAATATAGAGAACCGACAAACGATGACAAAGCGATAACGATGAATGTGAATGGAACCAAAAATCTCAGCTACGGTCCAAAGCTAATGACCTCTCGATAGCAAGCAAAGCAAAACACGGACCAGCATATCTATCTCAAATTAATTCAAGGATATCTAATATATACGCTTATAGAAGGAACGCTAAAATGCTAAGTCCTAACAATTAAAACAAGATATGTAAAATCCATATACCATAATCACAAGATCAAAACCGTAAAAATTAGAACAAAACTAGAAATGAAGAAAACAAAAATGCTCCAAGGCCATGTTTATCTGAAGGAAATATAATCTCCCGACTATTAGCATATTTGCTCTGATTTTATATTAAATCCCACCTAGATGTTAGTTATCCAGGCCTACATTTTGATCAGATATATAGTGCATTTCCACGAGATTATATTACCAATTGAGGAAGTGGGATAAAATAATCCCACAATGAACTAGAAAGTGTTCAAAACTTGTTCTTTGGGATCATTTTAATGAACATAATTGATAAAATGAGTACAATCATAAATTATAAAGGAATTATGATCCTTGCACACAAACACAGCCCAGCACTCTTTTTTTGCTAATTAATTACACACGCACACACATCATCAGTTGAGTCAAACTCTTGACCTCCCGCGAAGGAGCAAAGAGCTCAAGCACTGCACCAACCATTTGTTCGCTAACATAACCCAACACTTAGGCATTAGATTTTCAATAACTTAGAAAACAATCACAATAAAGAATATATCAGTTGAACAATAAAAGGATATACATTAAAGACCAATTGAACAGAATAGAAAAATAGTTGCATGAATAGAAAAATCAAATCTTCTTCATGTGGGTATTTGTTATAATAAATGATGTATCTAAGAGCAAAAGATTGTTACCTCTAGAGGGCTGTCTTGCAAAGATAATAGGTGTGGCAAAATATGTGTTTTAAATAAGAGTTTTAAGTGATGAAATGTGTATAAGGGTCTGGCTGTTGCATATAAAAACAGATGACTTTGTAAAATGCCTTAGCCAGAGCCCAGAGGTGTCAGTGCAAGTTTAAGTTCAAAGGTTACTCCACAACCACTGAAATAGTGGTAAAATATGAATGGATATAAGATTTTATTGATGTTTATAAATATTTTTGATAAATATAGCTTTGGATAAATCTCAATAGAGAAGAGTGGTTCAGCTTCATGCAATAACAACAACTACATTCTTACTTGTATCCTTTTGTTCAGTTGTGTGCCTTTCAGCAGGTGTCACTCTCTCCGTTTCCATTATTGTTAGCACGTCCCCTCTTTTTTCTATTCCAACTAATCATATTTCAACGCCCAAATCAATTTATGGGAGGAGTACTTTTATGAATTGTATCGAGATATTATGTTTGTCAAAAACGGAATTCTTTAAAAACAGTTATGACAATATGTGCCCAAAAATTTAGAGCATAAAACCTTGAAATATGAAAATAGAAACCTGCAAAAAACCAATAAAATAAAATTAGTTTGAAGACACTTACAAAGTAAAAACAAATGCTCCAAATAACATTTTATCTAAATTTAAAGAACAATAAATAACATCATCAAAATACTTTATTTTTATAAAAAATAATTTGTTAAGATTAGAATCACAATATTTAATATCAATTAAGATTAATATATTCAGGGGCGGAACCAGAAATCTAACATGGGGGACCAAAATAAATAAAAATAGAAAACATACCGATTTATTTGAGATGTGCACGCCTTTCTTTGATCAAATAAAAATAATCAATAATCTCCTCGGCAGAAATGGTCTCCGCAATCTCCTTTTCAATATACACAATCAAATAATCCCTAAGAAATTCATCTTCCATTCGATTGCGAAGACTTATTTTCACAATTTTCATAGCAGAAAAAGCTCGTTGTAAATGCTGGAAGAGTCAATTCCCAACATGACATCTAAAAGCACAATTTTTTCCATTGTTTACTTTCCTCCAACTGTTAAACCCCTTGACAGTAAAAGTATTCGAGCCACACCTTCCTAATGGATTTTTAACAAAAAGAAAAATAATAAAAACAATATGCTGCATCTTTTTCTAGGGAGTACTCTAACCAAGGAAATTTATCAAACCAACTCTTTTGAAATCGACGGGGATGATTTTCTGGACCAGAGAAGGGATAAACTTGCACAGGTTGATATGGGCAAAGATCAATGTATGTTCTCCTAATTAAATCTTTTTTATTAGGATGATAAGTCTCAATTTGTTTCCGCAAACTAGGATCACGTATTAACGAATTGAAATCAATAATTTCATCAGTGTTCTCAGAATCAATACCTTCATTAACAATATCTGGATTTTGAGGATTTTGCTCGGAGTTTCTATTTATCCCACCAAAAATCAGAGGCTCAACTCCATCTCCAGTGACTTCAATTGAGGCGGCAGAAGGTTCTTCATCTTCACAAGTAGTTGTTTGTTTCTTCTTGGATAGAAAATAGGATGTAATATCTTTTCTCTTACTCATATTTACGGATTAGAAGCAAAGATAGAGTAAATAAAGAGAGATTGATATTAGGGATTGTAATTTTGTAACTTGTATGTATAGTGTGTATTGAGGGTTTTGGGACCGGAGCAGAACAACTGAATAAGTATGTTCTGTCACGTTAGTTTTAAGCATCTTTTTTTTTTGTTTCAAATTGTACTATCTTTATCTTATATGTTTATTTATTAATTATTAAGATTAATGAACAAACTTCATGATTTACATCTAATCAATATTATTTTGAATGAAATAATTAACAAAATCAATAAAATTTTGTATAATCAATTCTCAATTTCAATTTTTTTTTAAATCTAGGGGGACCAAAAAAATTTTTGATAGTAAATTTTAAAATTTTATATTAAAATTTTGGGGTTATTCCGCAGTTGGCGGGGACCGGGGCTGCCTTCGGTCCCCCTAGTTCCTCCCCTGAATATATTGAATATAACGTAGAATATTTGTGGAGAATTCAATATTATTTTTTTTATATATTTTTGTAACAACAAAATTATGTATAGTAACACTACATGTGTACCTAATTTTTTCTCAAATTCTATTTTTTTTTTATAAAAAACTATTTTGATGTGAAAATTAGCTGTGTTTTTATGTATAATTTTATGGGTGAAAAACCAAATTACTCACAATTTGGGGAGAAATGCCCAAAATGTCAATTGGCGGTACAATGCGCCCAAAATAATTATTGAATACGCATGTGGGAGATGTGTATTCAGTATTTCAAATTTTTATAAAGAATACGCATGTTCAACATGCACATTCACTTTTTGTATTTCAGTGAATGCATATTCTCCTCAAATCAAAAAATGAATACACATATCACACATGCGTACTCTTTATTAAAATTTGAAAATTTAACTACGCATCCCTAAAATGCATATTTTATGGGTATTTTGGACGGTACGCACATATGTGGATATTTTGTGTAGTTGAAGGTTAAA
The DNA here is from genome assembly GCF_009905375.1 of Apium graveolens. Taxonomy (NCBI): domain Eukaryota; kingdom Viridiplantae; phylum Streptophyta; class Magnoliopsida; order Apiales; family Apiaceae; genus Apium; species Apium graveolens. Next base: position 177,668,892 of record NC_133647.1, read on the forward strand.
AGTGGTATATTTGGACATTAATTTTATGATGTCTTTATTGTTCTTTTATATAAATGTGTTATTCACGTAGCAATGATGGTATTGCGAAAATCAACCAAAAACAACAAAATAAATAATTTCAATACAAAACTTGGTATGGTCGAGGAAAAAAATTATTTATCCAGGTATCAGTAACATTGCTTTTTTTTTTTATTATTATTATTATTATTATCAGGATCTGGGTATTTGGGGGCCCGACCATAAGGGAGTATTGAGGGCAACTACACTAAAAATACCCTAAAACGGTGATTGTTCGAATCAAATTTAGAACTTAATTTCTTACAAAATAATTAAAACCCAGTCATATTAATTGAAAACACCCAATCTGCCCCACGAGCCTCCAAAGCCATTTGTGGTGAAAAAGTCCAGCCCGATTCCAAATATGATAGACTTAGTTCCCCAATTTAAGAAAAAATAAAATAAAACCCGTTGCAGACTTCAACTTCCAGTTCAAGAAAATAATGAGTTTGTTTCTATAACTATGAATTAGGAAAAAAACTCTCTCGAAATGATGAATAATTCTATCACTAAGGTACTGTACTCATAGTAACAATTTATCATTATTAGTTTGTTATTTTTTTTAAAAAAATTGAGTTGAATACGTTCCGTTAAATTTTTATCAAAAAGTCATAATTTAATTATTTTTAGTAATTTTTGGGAAATATGGAACAAATTTCTTATTTTTGGAAGTTGGGATCTTACAATGGATACACGAGTAATTTTTGCATATTTCCTAAAATTTGAATCACCTCTAGTATCAGAGTGCATCAACACTTTTCTTATTTTGTTCGCATGAGGGCATGGAGCAGGTTGACGGAGTTCTAACCGATAAATTTCATTGTATTTAAGTAATACCCATCTTTATTTTTTTTAAAATCTGGTAATTTATATGCACTTAATTTAGACATTAGAAGATTAATTTTAAAAAAATGATTAATATTCATGATTTTGTTTTGGAAATTTATCAAAATCAAACTTATTTTTAAAAATACGGTAAATATTGCGATTGAGGTTGCATAGGAGTTTACCGGAATTTGCATATTAGGTTGCAAATGTTGTATTGCATGTTACATATAAAATTGTAACATATTTTTTAATATATATATATATATATATATATATATATATAAGTTCTATGGAGACCATTTTTTTTGGATACCTTGGAGACCACTTATGTTTTACAAGTTAAATATTGCATAAAAACATTACAAAACATATTATTTTGCGAATCATGCTCTACAAAAATCCTTATTTTATTCAAAATCTCGAATATTATATATGTACTGCATCTAAAATATTACAAACTATTTTATTATGCAAAAAATGTTAAATTTGCAGAACATTTGTTCAGTTTGCTATTAAACTTAAATGATTTTCAATAATTTTAATGAATTAGTGATACTCGTAAAACATACTTCACAAAATAATATATTTTATAGTGTTTTGATTGCAGAACATAAATGTGGTCTTCATAGAATTTTCCTCTCTATATATATATATTTCTGCAACTTGGAAATTTAAAAAAAATCCTTTTTTGTCAGGATAATTCATGAATATTAAATACAAGAGCCGAATCATCAGAAATATAATTTATAAAACCCAATAATATTCAGCGGGACCAAATTTTTACACTTTAAGTTTGACAAATTTGGATAGTTGGCGGGACGGCCCTCTAGTCCTCTAGTTCGGCCCTTGATTTAAGATCCTAGTTGATCTATTATTTTAAGCAGAATTTAGACATAATTGAAGTTTAGATTTCGTAAAGTTCACTGAGATAAGAACAAACGAATTTAGATTTAGGTGACATAGCAAGAAAAGTGCAAACTAGAAGAACGGTTTCATAATAAGCAAGTTTAAATATTTAATGTGCATCATAAGGGGCGTGGGCAGGATATCGTTCTTGGTGGTGAGAAGGGAGAACCAAATGAGCAGTGCAAACCAGAGCTCCTGTTTTGGAGTTTATGATATAATTAGCCAGGTTAAAGATTTCATGTCATCATGCGCATCATTAGGGTTGTGTTGTTGTGTGGGCAGGAATGCATGCTCAAGCGTTGCTTTGAAGCGTCCTCTTCTCGGCTATTGCTTCATCCTTTTCTTGCCTCTTCGATTTATGAATAGTTTTTTATTTTCTGATATTAAACACATTCTATTGTTATATAATTCACACACAAAATATGTACATTTAATTTACAATTCAGTTGACTAAATTTTACCAACTCTCATAATTTGTAAGTAGTTAAGCTCTGGCTACAACGTATTATACATTTAGAATACTAATTTTATAATCTATACGATAAATTAAGGTTGAAGAAAGAATTCAATATTATTGACCAAATATAAACCATTGACCCTTGTATAAATAACTTCATCGACAGTGTCCATGTACTGTCATGTTTTTAAATAGAAAATACACAGGCTTGATAATTGAGCCGTTAGTTTACTTGTAATTATAGGCCCAAATTGGGCAAACCATGTGAGCAACTTGTACTATAGAAATGTAGTGTAGTCCCGTACTAGGATTAATCAAGATTCTTTCCCTTGCATGAAGGGTTACCCTCTCCGTTTACCTGCATTGCACAAAACTTATTACATAATGTTCTGATAATGATCATATGGCACGATATATTTTTATTGTTGATATCAATGTAAATGGACGTCGTTCATTGCATTATTATTATCGATCAGAATTTAACACGTATTATTTGGTAAAGTTTTTGGACCAAATTAGGGACCTATGGAATTTTTCAGACAGAATACTTAGGGTTGTCTGGTGTATTATCATCAACTTAATTAGATCTCTATATAAGTTAATACAAATTGCAAACTCGTACTGTACCACCTACAAACCAAAAAGTCAAATATCTACTTCTTTATATATCTGATTAATCTGCACTGTATTAGACTTTGTACATAACAACAACTAGCTAGCGAAGACTGATGAACATGGCTTTTCTTACAAAGCTCAATATTGTAGCACTTGTACTGATCCTCTTATCAGTTCATGGTGCACTTCTGCCTCCTCATTTTATCAACGTAAATATTTCCTTCATTACATATTTAGCATTTTTTTATGAAAATCGTCTCCTTTATTTGTAAGATCATATATAATAAGTTTGTCTACATATCGTCATCCTAATTAAGAGCCGTAGTTGGTTGTCAGAGTACATATACTTGCTAGGTTTAATTTATTTTACTCACATATATGCATACATGGTATGTTCCACAGGTGATCAGCAAAATTCAAAATGGATTACGGATTGTCAGATCGGATACAGAAAGCTGGGCTATCTGAACTGTGAAAATGCAGATGGATTAACAAACACGAAGAAAGCTAGTTGGTCTCAAAGCCTTAAAGGTGCATTATCGCCACCACCAGCACCTATCAAAAGAGCTCCATCACGTTTTGAAAAAGCTGCACCACCACCACCAAACATATAATGGATGATCACTTCAATGGCCAAAGCAATGCCCTATATCGATATTGCGTCTATATACCATAACATAAAAATATTATACGGACGACATTTAATTTTACATACACAATTATATGCATTTTATCGATTCTTATCAGCGGGACAATGCACTTGGAATTTGTATTAATAAATAAAGAAGTTAATTATACCAAAGTGCAATTGTCTCCAACTTATATTTTGTTATTCCGGAGCTTACATACGTAACGAAGCTTTTTCCTATGTAAATTAGCTAAAAAAGAATGTAAAAAATTTCGTGAAAAAAAAGAATGTAAAAAAGGTGAATGTTTACATGAAAAACTTTACACATTAATTAACAAACTTTATCTAAGATTTTAAATTATTACTAGCAACCATATTTGCTAATACAACGACCCTAGAAGCAGTTTTACCATTTCATAACAGTGCTATCTTCTGACTGGTGTTGGTGTTAGTTTCAAAATTCATAAACAAGAGATGATTTAAATCTTACAAGATCTACTATCGTACATCTTAGTTGTTTGTGCGACACCCTTCTATTAATAATATTTATTGATAATTTCATTTGTTAATTAACTTTGTCGAATATGATTCCAAAAAAGAGGTGTTGGATGCTACAATTACAAATACGATCGTCGGGCGTTGATTGATTTTAATTCTCATTTTTATCGAATATATCCAATCAATGATCATAGTTATGTATATAACCAACCAACTAGAGACCCTAGGTTTTGTTTTCTTTTCCAACTGACTAAAATCAACAAATGAATCGGTTGGAAATATTACCAAAATCGACCGATTTCTGTTTATAATGTTTTTTGTAGGTCCCATATGGCCCAACAACCATGTGACGGTCCATATCAAATTAAAAGGCGACAAAAATTGGTTGAAAAAAGATCAGTTGAAAATGTCAACTATTACAAATGACCGTATTCGGTTGGAAAAAGTTTCAAAGATCAGTTAAAAATATTTACTATCATAAATGATCAAAATCGATTAAAATGGGTGGTTGGAAATATGTTTCAACTGTATTTAATGCACTCACCAACACTATTATGCAATATCAAAATGCTATTAATTGATAAAGTAACATTTCACATTCAGGGGCAAAAACAACCGAAGTGACAAAATCGGTTTGATCTGGCACATATTCGTTCACAATTTTTATTGTTATTCATGTATGATGTTTAATAGATTGACTATGTTCCGTTAGTTAGCATACTCATGGTAAAATGATCCTATATCTCCACGTCTAAGGAAATCCTTTGCCACCACAGATACTTATTTATAAAATTTTGTTGACATCTTCATTGAATCAATCAATCAATCAACCATATACACTATATATTGCTTAGAGTAGTGTTCGGGAGGTAAGATGTACGCACACCATGCCCATACTCCGAAGAACAGGGAGGCTGTTTCCGTGAAGGCCACCGATTTAATACAATATATATATATATATGTGTGTGTGTGCATGCGAGAATGAAAAGTAATACCTGAGTTCATGGTTATATTCACATGAGACTATGCATGTGAGAATGAAAAGTAATACCTAAATTAATGGTTGTATTCACATAGGACTTACCCACAAGAAAATAAAAGTCATCTAGTAATTATTAAAAGCTGTATAGGCATCAGAATATACAGATAATTAGAGAGGCACACAACCTGAAATACATAATAGCAAGAAAAACTCTATAATTGAAGTCATTGCAAATCACTAGAAACATCATCAACTACACGAATTCGTCGTCTCCAAGAAACCCAATCTAAAGTCATGTCATCAGTGATATTTAAAGCTTCCATATCCAAACTTAATTGATCTGCCCAAGTCCTACGCGGTCTACCTCTCTTTCTCTTTCCCCGTACTACTATGAGCTCACCCCTCTAACCGAGGCTGATGCATGTCGTCGTTTAATATGTTCATATCAACGTAACCTACCCTCCCACGTCTTCTTGAAAATATACTCAATACCTAAAACTTGTCTAAATATATTATTTGGAATATGATCTTCCATTGTACGCCCACACATCCATCTCAACATACGCATTTATGCCGTATCTAACCGACATTCTTGAACTTTCGGCAATTGACAACACTCCGAACCAGATAATAATGTCGATCGAACTATAACTCTATAGAATTTATCCTTCAACTTCAAAGGTATATTCTGATCACACAACACCGCTGTGGCAGCCCTCCATTTAAGCCATTCAGCTTTAATACGATGGGTAACATCTGCTGTAATATCTCCATTGTTGTCAATGACCGAACCTAGGTACTTAAAACGATTTGTCATCGGAGCTCTGTCTTCAGCAATACAAACTTCAATCTCCGACTCATTAATTTCCCCACTAAAATTTCCCCACATGTATTCCGTCATAGAACGGCTCAAACGCAAACCCATTTCCTGCAATGAATCACGCCACTGCTCTAATTGTACATTAACCGCACTCCTAATTTCTTCTATTAACACTATGTCATCAGCAAAAAGCATACACCATGGCATGTAAGTTTGGATTTCAAGGGTGATCAAATCCAAAATAACGTTAAAAATAATGAACTTAACCCTGATCATCGATGAATGCCGACCTCAACCGGGACAAAGCTAGTATATTTTATTGGCATTCGAACGCATGTCCCTACCTATGAATACATATATTGTATCGCACGTATGTATATTGGTGGAACCCCTTCCTCCAGATAACCTCTCTCGGTACACTATCATAAGATTTTTCAAATCAATAAACACCATATGAAGGTCTTTCTGATGTTCCTGGTATTTTTACATGAGACACCGAATAAAATGTATAGTCTCAAGTGTTGATCGACTAGACATGAAACCAAATTAATTTGCCGAAATATTGACAACCCTATGAATCCTCGACTCAATAACACATTCCCAGGGCCTCATGGTAAGACTAAGTAACTTAATACCATGGTAGTTATTACAATTTTGAGCATCCCCTTTGTTTTTATATATCGGTATCAAAACACTTAACCTCCACTAACTTGGCATCTTAGCTATCTGAAGCATCTTATTAAAGTGATTTGTCAACCATCTTATACCATCTTTTCCCAAACAATACGACATTTTAATCGATATCTCATCCATAAACCTGCCTTGCCCTTTCACATCCCGTGTAGTGTTGCTCCTGTTAGGTGTTGTCCTACATCGTTTATGGGAGGAGCAGTTTGTTAGAATATAAGCAGCCAGATAACTTTATTAGTATGAGGCCTGTTGGGATATGTATTAAATCAAATCCGTGCGAGTTCGACCCAAAGCAGAAAATATCTTACTAATGTGGAGTTAGGCCTGCTCAGCAAGCCCAACAAGTGGTATCAGAGCTATGGTTGTAAAGATCTAGAATAATCTCAGTTGAGCTCCCAGATGGGCCTAGAAAGAGGCAGATGGGCTAACCCCGTATGGGATGAAGGAAAAGGTAGATGAACCTTCCAGTTTGGGCCTAGGAGGAGTCAGAAAGCCAGAAAGAATCCATTATGGGTCCAGGGAAAGCATATCACACAATCCGGTGGCAGATTCGGCAGGTGTCGAGCCCGATATGTGAAGAGGGAGATTGTTGGAAATTGTCCCACATCGTTTGTGGGAGGGGTAGATTGCTAGTATATAAGCAACCAGACAACTTTAATTTGTATGAGTCCTTTTGAGAGTGACCCAACAACAAAAACCGTGCGGGCTCGGCCAGAGCAGATAATATTATACTAATGTCAGTTGGACATAGGAAAAGGCGGATGGGTTAACTTGGTATGGGTTCAAGGAAAAGACAGGTGGACCTTTTAGTATGGGTCTAGGGGGAGACAGATAGCCAAATTGATTTTTAGTATGGGTCAAGGGGGAACGTATGGGGTGAAAGAGATGTGTCCTAGTCCAATCATGTATGCTGATTTATGAATAACTTTTATGTAATCTGTTTTGATTTCATTGATATTAATAAAAGACTTGTTTTGGTTTTATTGAGGGCTTTATCAATTTAAGTGTTTAAATAAGATATACCATAGTTTAGAGTAAAGCTTTTTATGGATTATGATGAGATCATAATAATGAGACCTAAAAGATGATAACTCTAAACTTAAATATTTCCTGGTCGTAGGATTACTAACTGGTAATTAGTAATTCGCAAAGATCGGTACATACTATGCTTGCTTCATTATGAAGGATATCTGTTCTCATAGACATTTGTGTGGTGACACTATAGCTAGTATGTAGGTGCTTATTATAGAATAAGTTCACTGAACATGACTCACACAGCTGAACAACTGATGGAGTTCACTCACGTGTCATCAGTTGTTCACATAGTTATAGTTGTACAAGTATCCTTAGACTTGAGGTCATTATAGTCATCTTGTGTACACTGAACTATGCTTTGGTTTAGTTCTTAGTCTCCAGGGATAATTATAAGGGCTCTACTGGGTATAGAAATTTGTACGCGAAGATAGTGTATGATCAATAAAGGATCTACCCCTTCCAGTGAAGGAAGAGAATGTTCAATGATGATCCACTTATGCTAGTTCAGGAATCTCTGGCCAGAATGAATGAAATTAGAAAGGAGTTTCTAATTTACATTAAATAGAACTAAGCATAGTGAATGGGAAAGCAAATGATTAAATAAGATAGGCTTGACACAAGTTCCATGCCTTGTATTTAATCATGACATTGCAGGGTATAAGGAATTGATTGTACGGTAACTACTCACTGAATAAGTTCTTGGTATTCTAAGCAGTGAATTCGTATTATCCGGATAGTCGCGATATGCTGAGAAGTAACCCTCACGATGTAGAATAAATATGATTAATTTATTAATTAATCATATTTAATGAATTAGAGAATTTATATAAATAATGATAAAATAGTTTTATTATTATTTATTTCTACTACCGGCTTAATAATGAACCTACTGGGTCACACCATAAAAGAGAATGATTTAATGGTGGAGGAATTAATTAATAATGGCTGATAATTATTTATTTGTGAAATAAATAATTAATTAGCAGATTTAATAATTGATTAAATGAGATTTAATTAATTCATAATATTATTAATTAAGAATTTAATTTTGGAAATTAAATCAAGTGAGAGAATTATTTTTCTAAAGTGTTTAGAAAAGGGATTAATGATTAAAAGGTGTTTTAATTATTAGTTAATTGGTTAATAAGAATTATCAATTAAAGGGTTAATAATAATAATATTTTATGGAAAATTTTCAGCTGAAAATTTTGCCTATAAATATACTATTATAAACCCTATTTGCCTCAACGCAAATAATTAACCCTAATTCTAAAGTAGAACAAGAGGGAGACAACTAATTCTCTCAACCTCTTATTCCTCCATCACATTGTACTCTTGTTGGATACCGGTGGAGTGCTTCACACTTGCGGAGCAGCTGCTAGGGATTTCTGTTCATCGTTCTTGGATCGCTATTAAAGACCTCCATCTTTCCATTAACGTAAAACTTCTTAAGGTAAATATACTGAACTACGAATTAAATATTATTTTTCGCATGGATCCTGCGGAGGGTTTTGGTTTTTTTAAGATTTAAATTTACGTTTTCGTTGCGTTTATGTGCTAAAAAACCCTTCATGGGGGAGGCAGGTAGACCTTTCAGTATGGGCATAAAGGGACCCAATAATCTAGAAGGATTCGAGTATGGGTCAAGCGGGAGTGAGATCACACAATCAGATGGCAGATTCGGCAGGTGTCGAGCTCGATGTATGGAGGGGGAGATTGTCAGGAGTTGTCCCATATCGTTTGTGGGAGGGGAAGATTTCTAGAATATGAGCATCCAGATAACTCCACTAGTATGAGGCTTTTTGAGATGTGCCCAAAACCAAATCCGTGCGGGCTCAGATCAAAGCGGAAAATATTATATTAATATGGAGTTAGGTATGTTTAGCAAGACCAACAAGTGATAGCAGCTTCAGGTTACAATCTAAAACAATCTCATATGGAGTCCCAAAATGGACCTAGGAAGCGGCAGATGGCTACCCCCGGGATGGGCCTAAGGGGGAGGCAGGTGGACCTTCCAGTATAGGCATAAAGGGAGCCAAAAAGCCATAAGGATTCGAGTATGGGTCAAGGGAGAGTGAGATCACACAATAAGGTGGCAGATTCGGCAGGTGTTGAGCTCGATGTGTGAAGGGGGAGATTGTTAGGAGTTGTCCCACATCGTTTGTGGGAGGGGCATATTTCTAGAATATAAGCATCCAGATAACTCCACTAGTACGAGGTTTTTTGGAATGTGCCCAAGACTAAATCCGTGCGGGCTCGGACCAAAGCGGACAATATCATGCTAATGTGGAGTTAGGTTTGCTTAGCCCAACAAGTGGTATCAGAGCTTCAGGTTACGGTCCAAAACAATCTCAGATGAACTCCCAGAATGGACCTAGGTAGTGGCGGATGGCAACTCCCAGGATGGGCCTAAGAGGTAGGCAGGTGGACCTTCCAATATGGTAATAAAGGGAGCCAGAAATCTAGAAGGATTCGTGTATGGGTTAAGGAGGAGTGAGATCACACAATCAGATGACCGATTCGGCAGGTGTCGAGCTCGATATGTGAAGGAGAGATTGTTAGGAGTTGTCCCACATCATTTGTGTGAGGGGCAAATTGTTAGAATATAAGCAGCTAGATAACTCAACTAGTATAAGGCCTTTTGAGATGTGCCCAAAACCAAATCCGTGCGGCTCAGCCCAAAACATACAATATCAAACTAATGTGGAGTTAGGTCTGCTTAACAAGGCCAACAACTCCCATTTCTTCTCTACTAATATTTTGCCTTAAACCAGCTTCAACCTCCACAATTTGTAAGATTTTTGATTCCAACTAACTTTTCTCTCAGGATGCGTAAATACGTCATAAAAATATCTATTCCACCTCGCTTTAATCTCCTAATCCTGCCACAAAACATGGTCATCTTCATCCTTTATATACCGTACCGAACTAATATCTTTACGCCGCCTATTCCACGTTTTCGCGAGTTTAAAAATGTCACTCTTTCCCTAATTGGTGTTGACATCTTAATTAATTTTTGCTAATTTTTTTCATTTATTTTATGAGAAAAATATCACTAAATACGAATTTATTGGAATTATATAAGTACGTGATATATTCTAATAATATTCTAGTAATAAAATTAGTAAATTTTTAATCAAATTATGTAACTATAAATGTACCCTTCGTGTATTAACATTAAAAATACTTTATACTAACTGCACTGAACTTATGTTAATATTAATACGTATTTAATAATGTCACGCTCTTGTTTTTAGCTCTTATTTTTTAGTAATGGAAGAAGTTCAGAGCAGTCAGTTCCAAAAAATTCCAATATTTTAAATCCAAAAATATCAGACCTAATTGACTTTTTCGCGAAGATTCGCACTCGCAAATGTTTACATTACACGACTGTACATTCATGTAATCTATCGGAAGATATATAATACCATAGTTGTTGGTTTTCTATTATCATAAAAGCCTCAAGGTCAAACTGCGAACAGCTAAATTTTATAACATAAAAAACGAATCTGTCACACTTCTAGCTACTTCTGTTTGCACAACGAATTACACTTTGGTAGAGAACTAGGAAATACATTGAAGTTACTGCAGCTGATCTCCAGCATCAAATGAATTCTGAGTGGTAAATGAAGAAAGACTAGTATCTATTAAGGTTAAACATAATTCATTACCTTTTAAATCGTCTAAAGGGTTAGCCTCTGTTTATAATTCAAACTTGCTCACATAATTACAAATTGTAAAATTTATGTCTGACATTTAGATAAAATATCGCAGCTATTGGTGAATGATTATCAACCTAAATCTCTATTCAACTTGAACATTAAAAATTGCTAAACTACATAATTACAAAGGAATCAATAAAGTCAAACTTCCACTTCTTTATATTTGCATTGTACTATTAGACTGGCTGATCTATCTTCGAAAACTGGGTAAGTTTACATTGAAGGATTGGAATCTTCATCAGCAAAAGAAACAGCCAAGATTCATGAAAATGGCCTTTCGTACAAAGCTTTATCTTCTAGCACTTGTATTAATCCTCCTCTCAAATTTTAGTGTTTGGTGTATTTCTGCATCCTCACTTCCTCAAAGTAAATATTTTCTTTGTACACACGCACATTAAGGCACTATATAACTTATAGCTTGATTTATTTACGAAAAAGTCTCTCTGTTTATAAGATCAGGAAAACGGTCTGTGTACATCTTATCATCCAAAAGCGTGAAATATTTTGACTACGTTTGATTTATGTTATTTACACTGATTGATTTATGTCATGGATGATATGTTTCACAGGTGAGAAGCACTCGAGGTTGTTTTCGGATTGCAGAAACCGATACAGAAAGCTGGGCCATCTAAACTGTGAAAGCGCAGATGGTTTTTCAGCCATGAAGAGAAGCTCTTGGTCTCTGAGCCTTAAAACAGCATTATCCCCACCACCAGCACCTGTCACCAGAGGTGGATCACCTTCTGAAGATGATGCACCACCCCCACCAAACCGCTAATTCATGAATTGAATGGCCTAACAGTGTCCTACATGTTGTATTTCAATTCGTTTGAGCTTCTAAGATTGCATCAAATTTTCGTTCTGGATTCCTCGCCCACAGACATGTATCCATTTTAATCTTTCTTTGTATAATGCAATTTTATTGGGTGAATGCCCCAATTGCCTCTTTTTTAATAACAAAAACAAAGAACACCAGCGCGCACACAGGATAACCATAAATACGGGTTAGTCATAGCATCTCCATGTGTTGGTTATAATTGATTGACTAAATTGGACCTGTAGGATAATATGTAAAATTTGTTGAACACTTCGATGGTATTGACTATATTGGTTAGTTACATTTTAAAAATAGTATGCTATTAAAATTTATGTTGTTGTAAATAGAATATATTAATTCAATATGGTAATAAATGATTAATTTTTTTTACCGGTTTGTATAGAGGGTTCAACAAATATAACAAATATCAAGAGGTTCGCTATATTTATATATAAGGGGAATGTACCATTAAAGATGGATTTTTTTTACATAATCTATATATTTTTATTTATAGCATGTATTAATGATTTTTAGTTAAGATTTCTATAAGATTGGAGATGCTCTTATGCATTTGCTCCCGAGTTTTAAAAAGTAAGGAAAACAAGTGATCACCGAGTAAATTAGTTTGATTTCCTCTAATAATTGTACTCCCGAGTTTTAAAATGGAACGAAAGCAAATGAAAATAAATGCAAATTAGACATACTTTCGCTCCAAAACTTTCACTCCGAAAAATGGGATAAAAGTATTTTACTTCTAAATCACTTACATCATTCCCTTTAAAACACTCGGGGAGCAGGGCATTCGCAAATGGGTGATGGTAATACCCATAAACGAAAAATGACGCAATTTTATCTTGTGACGAAAAAACGAACTTACTACTCGACCAAAAACGACGATTTTTTTTCCTGTCATAATGGTTCAATTACGACGATTTCAGTTCAAAAAATCCGTCGTAAATGGCCAAATTTGTTGTAATGAAATGTATGGATATTAGTTTTTGGTTAAGTTAATTTAAAAATATTATGCATTCTATATCACGGTAATAGAAGCTTATACACATTTTTGGCATGAGTAGTGCTTAATATATATTGGTAAAATATTATTTCATTAAGTGTTTTAATTATAAAAATATTTTTAAACCCAAATAAAAAATTGTTGAACCCTATAATAATAAATGGTTTAATTTAGAATTAATTCTTAAATTATTTAATTTAATTTTAAATATTTTTAAAACCCAAAATGAGATTGATGAGCCCTAAAATTTTAAAATTATTAAATTAGGCTACACCCTTATATTTTCAAATTATTTAATTCAGAATTTACACTTTTGGTTCCTAGGGCCTAAATCCTAGATTAAATTAGGGTTTAGGCTATAGGGTTTAGACCCAAAACCTAAATCATAAACCCTAAATTAGTGAAATTTTTATTTAAACTTTAGTATTTCTAAAATCTAAATGGGATTGTTGAATCCCTAAAAAATTAAAATTTGTTACATTAGGGCATATTTTTAAATTTTAAAAATATTAAATAAAAAAAATATCAAGAATATAACATTAAGATATGTTTTCGGCCCAAAAACAACACACATTAAAATTAAAAGTTAAACTTAAATCTTTAAAAGCAATTAATTATATGGAATATATATATATAACGCATTCGGAATATGTGAATTACCTTCTATTACGCATTGCTTAATGGGTGATAAGTATATGTATTTATAATTGTAACTGCGTGTATTATGTATGTAGTATTGTGTGTATTTATGCTTAAGAGATTACATGGGGTGTGGACAGTGTTATAAAAATCGTTAATCAGATTTAATCGGTAGAGGTACCAATTAACGATTAATCGGTAAATCGGGGATTAATCGGAACGATTAATCGGAACATCAATCGGATCAATTTTTTAATTTGTTTTAAAAATATTATAAAGTACCATATATATAAATATAGTAATAAGTCGGGACTATAATACACAATTGGGCTTGTAGGGAGTAGATAACTTTGCATAGATAATATAGTGTAAAACTATAATATAATATAGTGTAAAACTAGTGATGGGATACACGCGCCCCGAGTTTTATTTTTAAACCATGTAATCTCCTCCTTTTCTTACAAAACGTAAGTATACACAGTGTGTTTCCTTCTCTGCGGAATTTATCTACATCGGAAAGGCATGTCGGGAAGTTCTACTTCATACTATTTTAGTTAAGCTTATCTGATTTCTTCCATGTTTGACCCGATTATTAGTGAGTTTGACCCGTTTTACCATAAAAACGTTTTTCTGGTGATTTCATGGTTTTAGATCGACGACTCTTCGATTGCGGATTATCGATCGATTAATCGGAGAAATCGCTAATTTTTACGACCATGGGTGCGGGTAATTTTTTTATTACATATTTGAAGGTGGCTTATTAGGAAAGTAATATTGGCCATAAGATATAGAAAGTGGTATTCTGGTAAGATATGTGTCAAATATTGGTAAATTTTTCATTTTTTCAATTTTATTTAAGTGTTGCTAACTATTACTCATTCTCCCCCGTCTCAACTGTTATTGGAGAAATTTCAAAATAACACGAAATCAGAGGGTGTTGGAATACTAAAATGTAATTCGTATAAATATGTCTGCAAAGATGTTTGCGTATCAATTTATATTGGATCAAACATACACAGTTTTGTGAAATTTGGACTTATCCCTGAGAGACATTTGGGATAAGTTTTATTAATGTGCTAATTACCGATTTTATTTGATTTAATCCGGGCGTTGTGATATCTTCCTTTATTTGAAAGATATCGTTTCGAGATATTTTTCGTAATTGATTGATTGTTATTGATTTTTTTCCTTAGTTCAAGGAGATGATAAAACTTGAGTACTAAGTTATAATAATCGAAATTAATAATTAATAGATATTAGAAATTTGGAGATATTATGTTATATATGCTAAAATCTGGCATAACAACTAGTCCCTGTTCTTCAGTGAAGCTTGTTGTAGGGCTTATTGTAGTGAAACTGAGGGCCAGTTGTTATTCCACATTTTGGCATAGTTTAATATCTCCAAATTTTTAATATTATTAATTATTAATTTTAATTAATAATTACAGTTTAATGCCAAGATTTATCCTCTCTCTGAAATGAGAAAATAATCAATTTTATTCAATCACATGATTTTGAGTTTTTATGAATTTGGCGCTGGAAGGAGAATATCTATCCGATGGACAGATTATTCTCGACCAGACAGACGGGGTTGTGGTAACTTACACGGGTTTATGAATATGGTGAATCCAGGCGACGCAACACAGAGTTACCGAGACCCATGAACAATACATAATGGCGGTGACAAAAAAATGGAGTAATACAAGGCCAACAGGCACGTGGACAAAAAAACAAAAAAGCAGCAGGGACCAGTTTGAGCCGCAGAAGGTAACATTAAGAAAGATGGTCAAACACCGGGCAACACAGGAGAACAACAACTAGCAAGAAAAATAAAAATGGTAGCGACTTCAAGTCACGCGCAGCTTGGGAAAAGTTGTGGGTCGCACAAGAAGAAAAAGATAAGTTTCTATTTTCTTATCTTAATTTTCTACAATTAAATATTATGGCATGTATTTTTAAATATTTTTATATAAAAAATATTAATTCGTGCGAATATTATATTATTGTGCTTATAAAACTATTGCGATATCTTACTCTTGGACGACGCATATATTTTGAAAAAATATCGTACGAGATATTTATGTTGAAGATTTCTGAATATTTTTACAAGATCGTATGAGATGTATCTTTCTAAAAATAGAAATAATTATGTTAGACACATAATTTTGAAGAAAGTGTTTTACCAAAAAATATTATTTTATAAAAAATAAATATCGCGATATTTTTAAAATGACACATTTATTATCATGTTTGATTGTGTTCAAATTAATTTTCATATAACGTCGCGATAATTCGTATATGCCAAAAAAATTTGAAACTTGCGAACTGAAATTTCCAAGTAGGGTAGCCTGGACAAACTATAAATCCCGCAAATATACACACCTAAGTAAAGAAGTCAGCGAACCTCTGGATTATACAAAACATTACTCTCTCAACAAAAGAGGTCAGAGTAAAATTTACACTATTGAAGGCCCTACTCTCTTAGGAGAACAAGGGTAAAACTGACATTGTTTAAAGAGCCTACTCTCGAAAGTGGAGTTTAGGATACTTACTTTGTTGAAGGCCCCACCAACCAAATTGGGGGATCAGGATTCAACAAAGACACATCCTTATGAGGAGTAAATGATACTTGAATAATGTGTACGCCAATTCAGACTATATACAAAACGTCAAGGTCCTAACTTGATAATAAAGACCACAATGAATTTTGAAAAGATATTACCTATAATCGCACTTTTGAAAACCTTGGCTAACACATATCCTATATTGGCTCTCACATACTTGCACTCACATATGACTTATGAGCACTTCAGTGCTCCATATGATTTACTATTTTATTATTTTTTTTAAAAATTCAGCGACAAAAAATATGGAAGCTTGAAGAATTTCAGTTCTCCACTGAAGAACCAGAGGCTAGTTGTTATGCCACATTTTGGCATAGTTTAATATCTCCAAATTTTTAATATTATTAATTATTAATTTCGATTAATAATTATAGCTTAATTTCCAAGTTTTATCCTCTCTTTGAAATGAGAAAAGAATTAATTTTAATCAATAAATTACGGAAAATATCTCGAAATAGTATCTTTCAAATTAAGGAAAATATCAAAACGCTAAAATTAAATCAGATAAAATTGGTAATTAATCACATTAATGAAATTTATCCCTAAAGTCTCTTAGGGATGAGTCCAAATTTTACAGAATTGCATAGCCTTGATCCAATATAAATTGGTACGCATACATCTTGGCAAAGGGGATCCGATACAAGAGACAGATCGAGACACCTCCCAAGTCCAGCCCCTATTTTATAAACTCTAAACCCTTAGTTAAATACATCCAATATCATTGTCTTGAACCCAGCATCCCTCCAATTTCGTGATGCTACTAAATTTCTCCAACAACATTTGGTGCTAGAAGTCAATTATATCAATTATCTTCCTCTACCTGTACGGCTCTATATATATCAATTGAAAAAATTCGTATTTTATTAGTCATATGGAAGAAAAAATTAAAATAAAGAAAAAAAAATCAACTTCCATGCACTTCTCTATTTATCGAAATTATACTAGTATAACCCGTGCGATGCATGGTTGTTTTTATTAATACATATTATAAATTATAATATTAATATGTTGTTGGTATTCCAAACTTATACCACAATAATAATAATAATAATAATAATAATAATAATAATAATAATTATTATAATTTTTAAGATCATATCTAACGGTTCTCAATAATTTAATATGACGGCTCCGAATGGAGTGACCGGAGGACCAACAACGATCAACAACCAAAATTTAAATGTTTCGTCTTTAATATAATAGTATAGATGATTTTGCATGCACCTGAAAACTAATGGTATTAAGATCTAAAATTCTCTGCATATTTTAACAAAATTTGATCGGTAATTTCTAATTATAAGGATATTCGAGCCTATTTGAATATATGATTTTTATGAGAATAATCAACCAGGAGGAGGAGTTGTTCCCTTCCCCCTTACGGTACAAGTTAAGTCTTTACGTTGAATGCAAATTAAATAAGCGTACATGTATTTATTTAAAAAAAGATAAAGTGCAAAACTTGGGGTTGTTTCGGGATTGCGAAGCGGACGCCGAAAGCCGGATCTGATGATCTTTGGAAAATGCAGGTGATTCAGAAGTCAGAAGCAGGAGCTTGGTCTCAAAGCTGAAAGACAAATCAACCCCGCCATCATCGCCGCCTATCGAGAAACATGAACCACAATGGGCACATGCTCCTGCACCGCCCAGTGAATATGCATGAATGAACTCATCGCAGAACAATGTCCTATATACTCTGAACACTGTTACCCCACAACAGATACATATATATAGAAACAAAAGTTTTGTGCCTGAAATTTTAACAAGGTGGTTTAATATATAATTTATCTTAAATAATAGAAGAATACTAAATTGGTGAAGATAGCGTATATTGCAAAATTATTCATTAATTCTTTCAAGGAATATGAATCCCTCTTTTCGATGATCTTTCTGAAAAAGAGTTGAAACTCTAACCTGTATTTTAAATAATTTTCAGGTTGAATACATATTTCCGGATTAACAAGTCAAAAAACTTCAAGTCCTCTTTTCAGGTTGAATGCATGTATGGTATAATTGTCATCTTATTAGAAAAATGGTTAGGTACTTTTTGTTATTGAACTTGATAATAAGCCTAAATAATCTTAACCATGTGAGCCAGTTGTGTTTGTTAAAAGTAAAGTACTAGGATTATTCTGAGTTCCTTCCCTTGATTCAAGGGTTGCCCCCTCTTTTTATAATTCACAATGCACCCACACTTATAGTACATACAATTATATATCATATTCATTATTGATCGAGAGATCTAATATATTAGGGCTGTTGGTGTCGTACCAGTTATTAGAACCCCTACACTTTTGTTATATTCTTAAATATTTCAAATTGCTAAATATTCAACACAGTAATAACAAAGAAGTCAAATTTCCAGTGCTTTATATATCTCATGTCTCTTGTGTACAAGAGTCATTAAGTAGTATCTATACTCAAGGACTTAACAACACATTGAAGGAACTACATTGCTGGTGGTGATCATTATCTGCAATCAAAACAGCTCAGGAAAATGGCCATTCTTACAAAGCTCAATGTTGTCGTACTTGTATTCATCCTCTTATCATTTTGCGGTGCTCGGACCACTTCTGCCTCCTCACTTCATTATGGTAAAGTTTTTCTTTCACTTTGTATAACAATATTTCTACATGCATGAACAAATAAACAAACATTTGTTTTTTACTTATTTGAGTGGTATATACTGGGTATATTTGATTTTTCAATTGAATTGCCATGTTTTGCAGATGAGAAGCATAATTCGAGGTGGTTTATGGATTGCCGGGGTGGACATAGAAAGCTGGGCATTATGGACTGTGAAAGTGGACCAGTTGGTTCGGCAAACATGAACAGAGCTTTTTGGTCTCAAAGTCTGAAATCGGCACTATCGCCACCACCAGCACCTGTTAAGAAAGTTGCAAGACGCTCCGGAAAGATTGCTTCACCGCCTAGCGAATGATAAAATTTGAAGACTAAATTTATGTACTAAATCACGCTTTGTGTTTACGGTTACACACTACAAACATACAAACACATAATTATGTACTATATAAAGTACTCTATATATATCACCGTGTTCATAATATAAGAATGCCAATATTATCAACTTCCGTTTAACTACATTTAAAAAAAGAAGAAGAGAGATTAGGGCCTAAAGTATCATGTAAATTAACCGGAAAAATTTAAATGAGCCGGACATATCTCTGTAAATACCGAAGATACACAGCAAAAACCCTACAAGCATGATCCATAATGCTGGGATACAGCACTCTACATGATATGTTCTTTTAGATTAAGACTTTATAACCCTTCTTAAACATAAGCTCTCCACATAAGCTCTCCCGGAATTTCAAGGTCCCAAATTCTTTATATACATATAAGAGCATTTCCAACCATAAAGAACCCTAAACTAAAAATCATTAATACATATTATAAATAAAAAATATAGAGATTATGTAAAAACATTCATTTCGAATGATATTGTTGGCTATGGGCCCAATAAGGCCCACCGAGTGAAGGCCCATTGGATCATTCAACCATTGGGCCGAAGGTCCACCAGGCCCACAAGCCGAAGGCCCATGAAGAGCCTCGGGCCGTAGCCCACTTTCACCCTGAACGTTGGAATACAGAAGGGACATAACGCCCCTTTTTCACTCCCTCCTTAATGATGAGTAACGTAAGGTACAATCATGATGAGATTGAGTATAAAACCCCTTGAAAAGTAAGACAAAACACACACAGATTCTCACCAACACTCTGCTTTTCTTGTAGTATTTACCTCACCTTTACAACCAGATTCTTACTCTCACGCCGGAGGTGAATCGGGGGGACAAACCCTCGCATTCTCTTCACTTTCAGGTATCAGCCGAAGCCACCTTCAAGGCAGCCGAAGCCTGTTCAAACATCCGAAGGAATCTGGGCGAAACATTTGGCGCCGTCTGTGGGAACTACGAGAGTGACAAGCCAAAATAACGAGAACATGACAGAAATAATTCATGAGCATTCACCACCACCTGGTTTTTCCGATAAGGGACAACAATCCACCCTAGCGGACGAAGATGGGGTCATCACATTGACTCCTGAGGAAGAGGCCTTACTCCTAAAGATCCGGGCAGAGAAAGTCGCGGAGAAGGGCAAGGCCAAAACTGATCAAGCTGACAAGGAAGTAGAAGCCCGAGCGAAGCAAAGAGAGGCTGACGCGCTCCGGTTGAAGGCCCTGCAGCTGCAAAGAGAGGAGATCGAATTACAAGAACGAGCTTTGCGTGAAGCGATGCGGGCCGATGAGCCCAGCAGAACGAATAAGGATAGAAGGGAACGTAGGGTGCATGACGAAGAAGATGAGTCTGACTCTGATTCGCATCCCCGAAGGAAAAGGACCAAACAACCTCTTTCTTTTGATTCGGATGAAGAGCCCTATGGATCCCACCTCAGACTCAATCGCCTAGAGAAGGCCCTGTTCGGCGATAGGAGGGCCGATAGAGAACCGGTCGTGACACAGGAAATTGAGCAATATCGACCCCCTCCAGGCGAAGAAAGGCAATTCCCTAAGATGAGCGAGTTTAGTGGGAAAGGAGACCCTGAGGACCACTGCGAAAAGTATGAACTCCTAATGGTTGGGATGAGACACAATGATATCATGTTGTGCAAAATATTCAAGACCTATCTGAAGGGATCGGCTTCGATGTGGTACAAATCCCTCAAGCCCAGGTCCATTGGATCCTACGAGCAGCTGAAGAGGAAATTTCTGAAGTACTACTCGCACCTGTGCCGAAAGGCGAAAGATACTGAAGCCCTGGTTCACTGCAGGAAAAGGGCGAACGAAGAGCTGGGGGACTATCTCGCTCGGTTTAAGGAGGAAGCTGGAATGATTACTAATCTTGACAAGGTCAAAGCAATGGGCTTCCTAATGGCGGGGCTGGACCCCTATAAAGGTAAGAAGCTTCACTCATCTCTTTACGATTTTCCCCCGAAATCCCTGAATGATATATATGTGAGGGGCGAGAATATTTGTCGGAAGATGGAAAGTATTGGGGGATATAAGGACTTCTTTTGGGATGACCGATCAAAGCGAGCCGACAAATATGAGGGCTCAAGATCAGGCGCTGACCGAAAGGATTGTAGGAAAGAAGGAAGAAAAGAAGCAGATCACAGGGCCAAACGGGGCCAAACGACGACGAGATAGAGATTTGACCGTATTCACCCCTTTGAATGCGCCGATCTCCAAGATTCTCCATGAGATTAAGGGCAAACCCGGATTCGTTTGTCCAGCCAAAATGAAGGTCCCAAACCACAAGAAGAACCCCGATAAATACTGCGACTATCACAGAGACAAGGGGCATAACACAGATGAGTGCTATCACCTCAAAAAGCTCATTGAGTGTATGATCAAAGATGGCGAACTTAATCAGTTCGTCCGAGATCTGAGAGACAGGCTTGGGCCGAAGGGGGATCAGGAGGAGGAGATAGAGGCCGAGGAGCCAGAGCGAAGGGATAGGATAAGGGGCGAAGTAAAGACTATATCTGGGGGCAGCAAACTGGATAAGGATAGTAAGACAACCAAGAAGAAATACGCCCGAAGTGTACAATCTATATCAGTTCGGTCAGGCGAAGCCCCATATGCCCATGACCTTCATCACAGAAGACTATGAGGATATCATTCGCCCACACGAGGACCCTCTTATTATAAATCCTATCATCGGGCAGAATAAGATATGGAAGGTAATGGTAGATACCGGAAGCTCGGCCAACATACTGTTCCATAAAACCTACCGCAAGATGAACTTGGTCGGAGAACAGTTAGAGCCTTGCAATGAGGCTCCCCTTTACGCCATTAGAGGACATCCCATTTAGTTTGAAGGAACAATTACTCTCCCAGTCCTCCTGGGCAAATTGTCATATACTATTGAGAGGTCGGTGAAGTTCTACGTGGTTTGGATCGAAAGCCCGTACAATGCAATATTTGGGAGGCCCTTCTTGTCGACTTTGAAGCAGTGGATTATATACCCCATCTTAAGCTCAAGTTCCCAACTGAGAAAGGGGTAGGAGAAATGGGAGGCGATCAGAAAACCGCCTGAATCATAATGCTGGAAGATCTTGAGAAGGATCAGGAATAAGAAGGGCCGGATGGAACTGGGAAGAGAAAGTGGGCTGAATCCGAGCCCAGTGGAAGCCGAGAGACATTAAATATTAAGTTGGAGAAATTTGGGGCAGATCTCTCGAGCCCGATAGCCGAACCCGCAGCGGAAACCGAAGAGGTGGAGTTGGACACAGGACATTCGGGAAAAATGGTTCGGATTAGGAAAAACATGGGAGCAGATCTGAAGGCAAAGGTAATAGCTGTCATTCAGAAATACCATGATGTGTTCGCCTAGGGGCTGGAAGACATGCCCGGCTTGGATCCTAAGACGGCCAAACACTGCTTAAATGTGCAACCCGAGGCCAAACCGGTGAAGCAGAAGAAGAGGACATTCGCAGTCGAACGATAGAAGGTCATAGAGGCCGAAGTAGAAAAATTGTTGGAAGCCAAATTCATCGAAGAAATTGAATACCCAGACTGGCTAGCCAATATGTTGGTTGTCAAGAAGTCAAATGGGAAGTGGAGGATGTGCGTGGACTATACGGACCTCAATAAAGCATGTCTGAAGGATCACTACCCCTTGCCCAGCATCGACCAACTGATAGACGCTACGGCAGGATATGAGGTCCTTAGTTTTTTGGATGCTTTTTCTGGTTATCATCAAATTGCCATGAATGACAAGGATGTGACCAAGACAGCGTTCATAACTCCGAAGGGGACCTATACTTATATCAAAATGCCCTTCGGATTGAAGAACGCTGGAGCTACATTCCAACGAATGGTAAACAAGGTCTTTAAAGAGCAGATTGGTCATAACATGGAGGCATATGTGGATGACATGATTATGAAATCATTATTCCAAGATCATGCCGAAGACTTGAAAGAGTGCTTCGAGACGCTCCGGAGGAACAACATGAGGATCAATCCGAACAAATGCACCTTCGGAGTCTCCAGTGGCAAGTTCCTTGGCTACATGGTCAGTGCCCGGGGCATAGAGGCGAACCCCGAAAAGATCGAAGCAGTCATCAATATGGAAGCTCCTAAATGCATCAAAGACATTCAGAAGCTGACAGGTCGGATCGCCGCCCTTCGGCGTTTCATCTCCCGATCAGCCGAAAAGGCACTCCCCTTCTTCGCAGTACTCAAAGGGTCAAAGAATTTTGAGTGGGGGCCCGAGTGCCAAAGGGCATTCGAGGAAATAAAAGAATACCTTACTAAGGCACTACTCTTAATGAGGCCCGATCTGAAGGAAACTCTCCAGCTTTATCTGGCCGTGTCCGACAGAACCTTGGGGGCGGTACTTGTGAAAAACTACGAAGTCAATCAACACCCCGTATTCTACGTGTCCCATGTCCTCAAGGATGCAGAGACGAGGTACCCCAATGCCGAAAAGTTCGCATATGGGTTGGTTATGGCCTCCCGAAAATTGCGACATTACTTCCAAGGCCGAATGATTCAGGTTGTCACTAGTCAACCTCTGAAGAAGATCTTGACAAGGGCCGAAGCCTCGGGAAGAGTGGTGGCCTGGTCTAGGGGTGAGCGCGGTGCGGGCGGTGCGGTTTTTTCCTCAAACCGTAAACCAAACCACACATGCGGTTTGCTCAAATTTTCAAACCGCAACCGCACCGCGTACCCTCAAAAACCGCATAAACCACACCACGAAAATGCGGTGTGGTGCGGTTCACTGCGGTTTATACTTTACAAGTTCAAAAAAATTAAATAAATACAAAACTTAAATTTAATCAAATTTCCGAAAATAGTTTTAGTCGATCAGAATGCAACATCTTAGTTCACTAGTATAAATACTTGGATTTTGGTTTTCCTAGTGAAGAAATACAAATAAGAGATTGTGTAGTCTCTTTTTTATTTGTCAAAAGATCATGTGGTCTATTTCAATTCCTTAATGAATTTAACATATAATTCTAACTCAATAAGGATGCTATGACCATCTGGTGAAATTCAGTTTAACTAAGAACATAAAATGGTTGTTTATGTTACCCGATAGAAATATAAGTGTGTATATATATATATATTTATAATATATTAAATATTATGGTGCGGTGCGATGCGGTTTGAACCGCATTTTAGAAATTTAAAACCACAACCTGCACCACACCGTGCGGTTTATTAAAAATTCAAACCGCAACCGCACCACAAAAATTAAAAACCGTGTTTTGCGGTGTGGTTTGGTGCGGTGCGGGCGGTTTTTGCGGTTTGTGCGGTTTTTTGCTCACCCCTAGCCTGGTCCATCGAAATTGGGGAATTTGATCTCGAGTACGTCCCCAGAACGGCGATCAAGGCTCAAGCTCTGGTCGACTTTTTGGTCGAGTGCACCTTCTCGGGTCCGAAGGATCTCACACCCGATGAACAGCTAATCCGGATCCCGGGGAAATGGAAACTCTTTGTAGATGGGTCGGTAGCCGGAAAAAAGTGTGGGGTTGGCTTAATTCTCTCCAGCCCCGAAGGATTCGAGATATGCCAGGCTATAAGATTCGACTTTCCTTCGACGAACAATGAAGCAGAGTATGAGGCACTACTCGCAGGGATGGAGTTGGCCCGAAGCCTTGAGGCGAAGCATTTAAGGGCCCTCAGCGACTCCATGCTTGTTGTGAAACACTTTACAGGGGAATATGAGCAGAGAGACCCCCGAACGAAAGCCTATGCTATCAAGGTAAAAGATGCTTCTTTGTCATTTGAAACCTTTGAGCTAAGTCAAATTGGCAGGGAGAAAAATGCACGGGCAGATGCCCTTTCTAGACTAGCTTCGGCTGAGACACAAAGCCTAACTGGTTCTATCTACCTCACCGAAGCCAAGATGCCTTCGATTGAGAAGAAAGAATGTCTAGTGATTCACCAGGGGAACGATTGGATGACTCCCCTAAGGAACTTTCTGGAGAAAGGTATCTTACCTCCGGACCGAAGGGAGGCACAAAAGATCAAGTACAGGGCGTCGAGCTACACCATTATCAACGGGAGGATGTATCTTCGATCAGTTAGTCAGCCACTCCTGAGGTGCCTAAACACCGAAGAACAACATCAAGCTCTTGATGCAGTGCACGAAGGAATCTGCGGCGAGCATCTGGCTGGGCGATCCCTCGCCTTTAAAATCCTTCGCCAGGGCTTCTTCTGGCCAACTCTGAAGGCCGATGCCATCAAATACACCAAGAAGTGCGTACAGTGCCAATTATTCGCCACTGTCCCGATGCAGGCCCCAGAAGAAATGACCTCTGTACTAAGTCCAATTCCATTCGCCGTATGGGCCGTGGACATAGTCGGCATACTCCCAACTAGCACGAAGCAAGCAAAGTACTGCATAATCGCCATCGACTACATGACCAAGTGGGTCGAAACCCATCCTCTGTCGGCCATAACCGAAGAAGCCGCAAAAAAGTTCTTCCTAGAACAGATCATTCTCCGATTTGGCATTCCGAAAACTTGCATCTCTGATAATGGGGCTCAGTTTATTGGGAACAAGTTCCGCAAGTTTCTGCACCACTTCAGAATCGAACAAAAATTTAGCTCAGTCGCCCACCCACAAGGAAATGGGGCAATCGAAGCGGCAAACAAGGTGATCTTTTGAGGAATAAAAAAGAGGCTGGGCGAGGCCAAGTGAAGATGGTCAGAAGAACTCCCTTGGATCATGTGGGCATATCGAACTACCCCTGGGACTTCAACAGGGGAAACTCCTTTCAGGATGGCCTATGGAACCTAAGCCCTGGTCCCAGTCGAAGTAGGATTGGAATCACACCGAACTGAGGTCTACAATATGGAAACCAACATCTTTGGGCTAAGGGCGAACGTGGACTTACTAGAGGAAGAAAGGGAAGCTGCCCACCAAAGAAACATGAAATACTTGTTGCAAGCAGCCCAACACTATGACTCCAACATCAAGAAGAGGACATTCGGAGTGGGAGATCTAGTCCTGAGAGAGATGGCTGCTTCTATGCCCACCAAACAAGGAAAACTTCAGCCTAACTGGAAAGGGCCTTATAAGGTGATTGAGGTCGTTCGCCCAGGGACATACAAGCTTGAAACGATGGCAGGCGAAGCTATTAAAAACACCTAGCACGCTAGTCGCCTTCGGAAGTTTTATCAGTAAGAAATTTCCTTTTAAAAGTCAATTTGTACTTTGAATTCTATATGAAAAGTGTAAGGAATTTAGTCATGAATGAAACTGCACTTTCTGACAAATTTAGTTTTATTAAATACCAAATGCGTGACCGAAGAAGTATTATCTAAGGGCGATCCTAAAGAAGATAAACCCTTCGGCCAATACCTTTATCTTGCATACGAATGAATA
The DNA here is from genome assembly GCF_009905375.1 of Apium graveolens. Classification (NCBI taxonomy): domain Eukaryota; kingdom Viridiplantae; phylum Streptophyta; class Magnoliopsida; order Apiales; family Apiaceae; genus Apium; species Apium graveolens. The sequence continues at coordinate 177,695,580 of NC_133647.1, forward strand.
ATGAATGGATAAAAGTTAGGGCAATCTCACGAAAATCAAATATCCTTCACTCCACCACTATTATTTAATTTGCAATAGATTCATGGTAAGGACGAATGAATGGTCTTTAAGGGCGATCCTAAGATAAGACCTACTCCTTCGTCCTTCCCTTATTTGTTTAATAATAATGACTAAGACCGAAGCAAACCCTGCCTTGGGAAAATCCCGGCGAAGACAGGACCCTTCGGCCTCAATCCTACATGTATTCGGAACACTTGCAGTATGACGAAGCTCTGGTCTAGGGGAAATCCCGAAGAAGACTAGCTCCTCCTTCGCCCCAGCAGATTGTTAGTCTTAACCGCCCGAATTTGGTTTCGACCCTTAAGACTGGGGGCAGTAAAAGGTATGAATTGTTAAAAATTGCTATAAAAATTGCTAAGGCGTATGAAAAGCCTAAGATGCGATTCATTCTGTCAAAATCCTGTTAAAAATTGCTAAGGCGTATGAAAAGCCGAAGATGCGATTTGTTTTAATAAAATCGATAAGATGAATAAATAAAGCCGAATACACGGTTGAAATAAAAGAAAACAATGCTGACAGAAGATGAAAGATGCATTAAAATATAAAAACCCAAAAGCTAGTTAAGTTACAAAAGCTCGAAGGCAGGAGTATCGATTACAAAAAATAATTACAAAAGCTTGAAGGCAGGAGTATCGATTACAAAAAATAAAATTACAATTTAAGAAGATGAACGAAGAAAGCCGATGCAAGAGTTGGGTATGACTATGGAAACACCAACGGCAAACTTCGCCACAAGGTCATCTTCAGTCATGTCAAGCACCTCGGTGCTGAAAGCTTAGGCCTGGGGGTCTTCATCCGAGAGCTCTTCATCTTCGCCGGAGGAGACAGGAGGGGCTTCAACTGCTGGTCGGCCGATAGGATCCTCCAGGCTGTCATCCAGCAGCTGTTTATAATCCCAATTCAGGCTATGGGCCTTCTCCAGAACATAGTCAGCGCCGAACTGGAAGCAGCGCTCCTCCGTCTGCTCCAGCTATTTTTGCTTCTTCCGAAGCTCCTTGCGGGACTTCTTCAGCTGGACGTTCCGGTGGGAGATCCTCCGGTTCGCCTTCTCAAGGGCCTCCTCCAGCTTGGCCTTATCCCCTTTCAGCACGGTGGACTGGCCGTCCAAGACCTCGTTCTGGGTTTTCACCCTTTCAAGTTCCTCCTCGGCCGCCGTGGCCCTCCTCTCCAGCTCCTTCACCTCATCCATCTGAGTCTCCATGTCCCTAACCTTGTCCTCCACGGCCGCAGCCCAAGGAGCAGCCTGCAAAAAAGACAAGACAAAAGCATTAAACGAAGGAAGAGAAAGGTGCCGAAGGATAAAAGGCGAGCGAAAGAAAAAATAAAATTAAAAAATATGAGGGACAAAAAGGACAGAAGCTCAGTGCATGCCTCGGCCGGAGAAGCCGAAGTAATGGCTGGCAGATCGGCCGGGAGCTGGAGGCCGTGGCACAGGTCCGAAGCCACCTCCTTCGTAGACTGCCTCGCCGGGTAGAAAGTGTGATCCTACGTCAGCATGCCCCATCCGGGGAGATAAGACTGAACGATCCCCTCCCGGCTGCGGGTCCTTTTGGAAGGGTTTCCTTCCCTCACCACCGCCGGTTCGTCCTCCTCATCTCTATCGGAAGCAGCTGGAGCCTGACGAAGCGGCGTGACCGTCTCCGCCTCAGGCCTCTCCTCCGTCTCCCCGGAAGGATTCGGCGTGGCCCCTCCATTAGCAGCCTTCTTCTTCGCCGCCTCTTTTGTGGTCCTCTTCTCGGCCGCCTTGGCCTTCTTCCTTTCAATCAGGGCCTCTCTGGAAGACACTGAAACAAAAAAAAAGGCAAAATGCTTTAGATAAAAAAGACAGAATGAAGGAACGTATGAATGAATGAAAGACAACTACTAAAATAATCAGACTATGATAGACAAAGGAGAAGTTTGTTACCCCCACCCCACAAACTTAGCAGCCAGTCTCTGTCCCGAAATTCCTCGGGACCCAGTTTGCTCACGCGGACATCCCCCAGAGCCGCGTAGTCCTCCTTCTCTCTCTCTGTTAAACTCGGAGTGAGGAGCAGCGAAGGATTCACGTCCCACCAGACGGACATTGGGGTCAACCTCCGCCCACTCACGAAACACCAGTGAGTATAGGTCTGCTTGTTGCTGGAGTTAGTGGCCGTCCAATCCGCCCGGTCAGCCCGACGAGCGATGGTATAAAACCCCGGGCTCTTCGGGATTCTTTAGAAGTCATAATGCCACCAGAATAGCCTCAGAGTTGGATTAACTCCGGCATGAAGGCACCTATTCTGGAAGAAATTGATGTGGATGAACCCATTGGGGTCCATCTGCCCCAAAGCGATCCCCATCTGCTTGAAGAGATGCTTCACAATCTTCAGTGTCGGCACTCCGAAGCCGCACTTGAACGCCGCCTCCGAAATTCCGACAGCACAGTCGCCGTACCCCTTCGGCACTCCGGGCGTATCATAAATCCTCTCATTCTCCTTGGGGGCATAGAGCCAGAAGAAGTTTCGAGGAACGGAGAAATCAAAATACATCTGAATTATTCTCTCATTCGATAACTCCGACCGGTTGTTCGCCGCCGGATAGTTCGCCACCGACCCAAAGAGATCCCGACCCGTTCTCTCCGGGCGAATGGAAGACGTTCCCGCCAAGCTGCCTGACCGTGGGTCCCAGGTCTCTGGAGGGTGATTCGCTCGGTCCATGTCCCTGTATTCGGAAACAGAGAGACATTAGTCCATGTACTCGGGACAAGACAAAGGAAAAATAAAAAATGATAAAAAGCCGAGTACATGTCCCAGAACCGAGCGAACAGAAAAAGAAACGGGGAACGGCTCCCGAAGGATGTCCCAAAAGGCAAGTTTCCCGAAGGAAGTCCTTGCCCACAGAAACCCTTCGCCAGCCATCTTACCCCCTGGGTCGGCTCCCGAAGGACGTTCTTAAGCCAAAAACCCCCGAAGAAAATTCTTGGTCAAAAAACGCCTCGCATGCCATCTTTAAACCCAATGGGAGGCCCCAGAAACCGCTAAAACCCAGAAACTCCTATTGCCTACCCAGGAATACCCCAAAAAAACCAAAAGACTCCAAAAAACATAATAATATACACTTAAAAAAGCCCAGGAAACAGAAACCACTGGACTCGCATGCAAAACCCTTAAGACTCAAAGTTTGCATGAAAATGCGAGGGACACTAAGAAAAGAAAGGGGACTTACTAATTTTAAGATGCTCCTGGATGGAAATGGGGTAATCTGGAAAAGTCGAGTTGATGTTGCCCGTGACTTATGAACTCGATGACGGTTGTTGTTGAGGAGAGAAATTGGAAGTGTTAAAAAGGAAAAGAAATACAAAATGGCCTTTATATAAGCGCACAAAAAGATTTTGAAAAGACGACGTTTGGGGGTTTTTAAAATGGACGTTCCATATTAAAACGGTTGAGATTCAATGGTTATGATTAATCCATGAAACGACGTGCCAACAGCTGTCACTTTAATGCAGCACAAGTCCTTACAAGTTTGCCACGTGTACGAACAAAGATCAAGGCAAATCTGAAGTAGTCGCCCTAGGGTTTCTTCGTCTCAATATGGGCCTGAATTGATGTCCATCGGTCCGCCCGAAGGCTCGGCCGAAGGACAGAGACATGTTGGCTATGGGCCCAATAAGGCCCACCGAGTGAAGGCCCATTGGATCATTCAACCATTGGGCTGAAGGTCCACCAGGCCCACAAGTCGAAGGCCCACGAAGACCCTCGGACTGCAGCCCACTTTCACCCTGAACGTTGGAATACAGAAGGGACATAACGCCCCCTTTTCACTCCCTCCTTAATGATGAGTAACGTAAGGTACAATCATGATGAGATTGGGTATAAAACCCCTTGAAAAGTAAGACAAAACACACACAGATTCTCACCAACACTCTGCTTTTCTTGTAGTATTTACCTCACCTTTACAACCAGAATTTTACTCTCACGCCGGAGGTGAATCGGGGGGACAAACCCTCGCATTCTCTTCACTTTCAGGTATTAGCCGAAGCCACCTTCGAGGCAGCCGAAGCCTGTTCAAACATCCGAAGGAATCTGGGCGTAACAGGTACATTTCCCTTGTTTATAAATATAGCCAACCTCTTGATGTTGGCTATATTTGTTGAACCACTACAGGCCTGTAAGAAATGTGTAAAAAAAATTAATCATTTATTACCATATTGAAGTAATATATTCTTTTTTATAACAACATAAAATTTTAATAACATACTATTTTTAAAATATAGCTAACTAATATAGCCAATACCATCGAAGTAGAATGCCTTACAAGATCAACAAATTTTACAAATTGTCCTGTAAATCTAATTTAGCCAACCAATTAAAGATAACATCATTGGAGATACTCAAAATATTTGTTTTGTTTAATTATGCTTACGCGTTCTGGTTCAAGGTATATTTTACCCAATGTTATCCTATGTTGATAATCCGCCCTTGCGTACATAACACGTACATTCATAGAGCTGATCACTTTCCTTGACGTAACATATTCTATCATTCTCGGTAACTCTACCAAACTCAAGTGACCAAACTACTACTCCCTGTGGGTTGTTTATATAGAAACGGGGGATCGGCACATATTTTATGGCTTTCGTAAAATATGGTTCTTTAAATAATTTTAAATATTTTTTTTTAAATAAAAATATAATGTGTAAAATTTTATACAGAAAAAGAAAATTCTAAAAAAAATTTATAGAGTTATATTTTATAGTAGTTTTAAAGTGCGTGCCAAGCATGAGACAAAATATGTAAAAAATTCAGTGGGAAGGAAAGAGTACAAGTTTTAACGTACTAATTAAATGAAGTCCCGACTATCTAACCTATAAATTTAAAGTATTTTTTTGACTTCAAATCTGATTTCATTCATAAATCATAGTATAAATTACATTTTTCAGAGTTCCCGCTAATCTTTAAAAAACTAAAAATCCATCATTGTCAATCATGGTTCCGCGAAACTCTAGATTACCTCAGTATCCATAACATATATTTAATATTCCCTATATTCAAAGATTGAAAGATATGAAATTATATAATATCAATTTTCTAATCATCTCAAGTCCTTGTTCAAGTCAAACTACGAACCGCTAATTATTTTAACGTAGATATACAAAAATGTCAAACGGCCACACTTCTTTTTATAACAGTTGGCAAGATTTACACTCTTTGCTCGCGCGGCACGTAACACATTTGAATACTAGATAAATATTTTTCTATATAAAATTATGTAGGCTTCTTTACAAAATTAACATGGGACTTTCATTTTTTTCACAAATTGATCCACCAGTAAGAGATTAACTTTGAATAATAATATTTCATCCATCTCTCAGTCATTTTGAGTGATTTAAAGTGTCTCGGAAAATTCTCTCGAAAGAGAACGCATTACAAGAGTCACTCGTTGGGCGCACACAACATTCATTTACTCAAATTGGGACTCAAATTGACTTGATAATGTGGGACTACTACCCACATTTTTCAACATCAACAACTGAGAGTTTCTCCGATGATTGTTGCTTAAATTATATAAAATATTAATTATTTAAAAATTTACCTAACCGGTAAAAGGAATGGATTTTTGCGTAGTTGAATATAATAGTTGGCTATATTTTAAATATAGTATATATTTATACTATAATAACCGGAATGGGGTATAATTTGTAGTTTGGTTAACCCTTATTTTGGTTATCCCTTTCCATCTTAACCGTCGGATTTTCTTCATCAAATAATCAGAGCCGTTTGATTCAAATACTAAAAAAATACACTACACAAGTTCTCAGATTCGAATCCCGTCAACAACAAACATTTATATTATTATTTATAAGATACATATAAGTTCTCAGGTTCGAATCTCGTTAACAACAAACATTTTATTTATATTATTATTTATAAAGACACATATAAGTTTTCAGGTTCGAATCTCACTAACAACAAACATTAACATAGATCACATCAATCATATATTATTTCTACTATTTGAACTTAACTTCAAATTATGCATAATAAAAATATAAAAAAATATAATTATTATTTAGTATTTAGTTATTTATATAAAATTTTAATAAATTTACATAAAATATAAATGAAAATATATAAATATTAACCGAGACCCGTGCACCGCACAGGCCGTAAGCTAGTGATATTATAAAGTTCAGTTCGTTACAACAGTTAATTATAAGTAAAACCATCTGAATACCTAAATAACTTATAAGTAATAATTTATGTATACACTTTTCTAAATTTAATTAACAATTTACTTTTTTTTAAGAAACCTTCGTTCTATCATTCTCTATATTACTCAACCAAACACAAAGAGATCAAACTACTAAAATTTTTAACTAGAAGCATTTTCATCGATATTACCTAAAATGATTGTCTAAAATAATATAAAATAATAATTATGTAAAATTTGTCAAAACAGTAAGTGTTGCGCACTTGTGCTCCAATAAAATTTGGCTATAATATTAAATTTCTCTTTGCATTTTTTTTACAACTCTGGAGAGATTCGATAAATTTGGTCTAACATAAAATGGTTAGCCGTAATTTTAGCGAAGAGTTTTGTATCATTGAAATTTTATATTTTATACAAATTGTCTATAAAAATTGGCACCTAGGATTTTTGGCTAAAGATTTCTCCCATGAAAAATGCTCCAAGTTGGAATCCTAACTATAATCTATAAATTTAATGTATTTTTTTATATTAAATCTGATTTCATTTGTAACATATCTTCATTCTTTATATTTAAAGATTGATACAAGACATGAAATTATATAATATCGGTTTTCTAATCATATTCGATGAAAGAAAAAGAAGGAAACAGAAAGAATAATATGTTAGAAAAGAATATTATGTAATAGAAATCTCTTTCTCTATAAAAGAGGAGAATGATAACGAAAGTGGGATCATCAGTGTTTTTATAAGTTTAGAAATCGAGATCACTTGTTGAGTTATTTTCTCTCTGAGTTTTTTTATACAAATTTCTTTTCTATATACATTAATGGCAAGCTAAAAACTCATCTCTGCAATCTATAACAAGATAACATACAGTCTATATATATATATAAGCAGAATTTATATAGATCAAGTACCCAATAAACATATACTATTATAATAATTATAAAGATGAAGAAGCAAGGAACGGTGGATAGTCCGTTGAGACGCCTGAAGTTTCAAAGTCCAAGATGACGGGGAAGTCGAAATAGGGGCATAACATTCACCAGGGACTCCAGTGAGCTGTTATTGATTCATCAACTTTATAATTGTTTAAATGATTGTGTTTATTTGGTATACGATTAATATGTTAGGATGCTTAAATATATAGAAATAACTATCATGTTTAAATAGTTATGGATTGTAGAGAAATAATAAAAAATAATTTTATGTTTTATATATATGTGTGTTTTCTCTCTTTAGGATTATCAGATATAGTAAACAATCCCCAATCAATCCGGTAAACTAGGAAAGGCTAAATATTTTAACACTGAGAAGCGAAAAAGTCTAATGTCCACACTTCTTTTTATATGTGCATTAGTTGTAAAACAGTTGGCAATACATTGAAGAAACTTACTGGCTTTAGCAGCAGAACAGCAGTTAAAACCCACAAGAATGGTCTTTCTTACTAAGCTCAATATTGTAGCACTCGTCTTTATTTTGTTATCAATTTATGGTGTTCGCTGCTCTTCTGCCTCCTCACTCCATCAGCGTACATATTTCCCCTTCACTTTATTTATATATAAGTGAATTAGCTAGTAACATACGCGACAAGTACACACACACAAGAACTCAGTTGAGAGTACTGTAATCTTGACATGCCATTATCAGTTTTTTTTGCTAAATTATTTTTGTTTTGTGCTTTATGCACGATTTAACAACACTTTTGTTTTGGTACTTCTTCATTTGCTCTATGTTTCACTAATAATTGTATTTGTATTATTTTTCTTTCTTTGTTCTTGTTGTTTGTTATTTTCCATACCGAACTGTTTTAACTTAGGGTTTATATAATGTAAATTCTCATTAAATTATAAAAAACACTATAAAGAAGTGAGGAGATATTTGAATTTTGACGATCAGACGAAAACAGAGATCAATCGGATAAATTAGTTGATTATATGACGTATATTGTAAAAATCTTGAGCCAAACGGACTCTATTTGCATGCAATTCTGATTGATAATGCGCATGGTATGTTTCACAGGTGAGATCCGAAGCTCAGGATTGTTTTCTGATTGCCAAAGAGGACACCGAAAGTTGGATGTTATAAACTGTGAAAATGCAAAAGATTTAACAAACTCAGAGAGAAATGTTTGGTCTCAGAGCCTCAAAACTGCCTTATCACCACCACCGCCACCTAAACCGATAAAGCCACCACAGTTCAATCCACCGCCAGGAAAATGACGAATTTCATGACCAAACAAAATGCCCTGGATCTGTAACTAAACCGTTACACAAATACAATAATATATATATGTACTATGAATTTGTATTATCCATTGGTACAATGTGTAATTGCAATTCGTTACAACAGATTAGTTTTGATATCAGAGTGCAGACGCCAATTCACATTTCTAATATTCTACTCCCTCTCCAACTAGTGGCGTGTATGATCATGCAAGTGACTTATTGACTTATAAGTCGGTAAATTGATGAGTCAATCCAACTTATAAGTTAAATTTATATTTATATTGAATTTATATACTAGGGAAGAGAGCTCGGTATGTATTTTAACTATTTTAACGTTGTTTTAAAATAGAGTTTTAAAAAAAAATTAAAAAAATTCTTCTAAATAAAATTTTAATATTTAAAGTTTAATAAAAAAGAAATTTTAAAATAAATTATTAATATATATTTTTTATTTATCTTAAAATATGTGTCGGAAAAAACGTGTGTAATGAGACGGAGGAAATATGTGATAGACCGACCATCTTAAAATTGAGAAAAAAGTTTCTAAATTTAACATTTTGAAAATTATCTGAACTTATCAGCATTTTACGTATAAAAATTGAATAACATTTTTTAGTAATATAATTAACTCCATTCATTTAAAAAATATCAATAACTTTGTATTGAAAATCTCACTAAACTTTTAGATGATAATCTAAAGTGAACCTTAGATATTTTGGGCAAGTTCAACAATGCCCTATAAGATGCCTTATAAATATAATAAAATATAATGTACTAGTAATTTAAAACATAATATTTGTATATTAACTTCAACAATATGTCTTAGAGCAAGTCCAAGGTATGCCTTATATGGTGTCCTAAATTGAAATATAAGGCATATGACAAAAAAATTTGATCCAACAATGTCTTAGTGATGTCTTATATCACTATGACAACATCTTTGAGCTTTATTTTTAAGTCACCTCTCTCATTGACATTTTTATATTTTATAATATATTATTGTACACTCTCTCTTTCTTTCTCTACTATATATTGTACTTTAATGATTAAAATAAACTTTAAATAATAAAATATTAAATATATAATGAGAATAAGACATATTGCTGGAGTTGAAGTAAGATGAATATGTCCTAAGTTACTAAGTTACTAGGACATAATATTTTATATTATATTTAAGGCTTCAACTAAAACATTGAGAGCAAGTCCAGTAGTGCCTTAAATTATTGTCATAAATTATAATTTGAGGCATTTCGAATAATTAGGTGCGACAACAATGTCTCAGGGGTGCCTTAAAACACTAGTACATCCATCACATGCCTCATTTTCAAGTTTCTACTAGGCATGCCTTATTTCAACTTTTTCAATAAAAAAATTACTTCACTCCTTTTTTACACATATCTTCTCTCTCATATCTTCCGTTCCCTCCAAGTATAATTCAAATATAATATTATTTTAATAATAAAACACAACTATAAAGCATTGTTGTTGGAGTGCATACATGGGAATATTATCCTAAATTACTAGGACATCATATTTTATAATATTTTTAAGGCATCTTTTAGAACACTCTTGGACTAGCTCTTATAATGGTCCCTTATTATTAGTATAATATTATATTTGAATTACAATTGGAGGAGAAGAGAAGATGACAGAGAAGATATGTGTAAAAAAGAGGGAAATAAATTTTTTATTGATATAAATTAAATAGGGCATGTCTAGTGATGCCTTAAATAGGGCATGTCTAGTGATACCTTAAAAATGAGGTATTTGATAAATATCATACTGTTTGAAGGCACCACTAGGATATTTTTGGAGCACTCATTTATACAAAATGCCTTAAAACTTGTCCTAAATTAAAATTTGGGGCATGTTGGACAAAAGAGTGCTTCAACAATGTTCTAGTGGTGCCTTAAAACACCATGACGTTAATCATGTGCCTCAATTTAAGGCACCGCTTAGCATGTCTTATCTCATTTATTTCAATTAAAAAATTTATTTCTTTCCCTTTTTACACATCTCTCTCCTCTCATCATTTAATTTCCCTCCACTTTATAATTTAAATATATTATTACTTTAGTAATAAGGGCAACTCCAAGAGTGGCCAAAATTTTTGGCCTAAATTTGGACGGAGACAACTCTCTATTTCAACAGTTCGGTTTAAATTTTGTTCCAAATTCATATATCAATATTATATTCTTTCAACTATTAATATATTGTTATTTTAATATTTTGATATTAATTCACATACTTGTTAAATCCATTGGACCCGCAATGAATAAGATCATATTAATTTCAAACTTAATAAATTTATTAAATTAGAAAAATATTACATTTAAACAAAAAATTAAAGAAAAATTAATATTACATTTAATTGACCGGAATAAAAATAACAAATATTAAACTACTCCCAATTAGTATAATGTTCCCACAAATACTCAATTAATGCATCTCGAAGAGCAATATGAGCTTTTTTATTTTTTTATATTTCGATCGTCCAAGAAATTGTTGAAATTGAGCATTTTCATCATTTTCAACCGTCTCAACTTCTGGATCTGGAATTTCGATCGGCTGTTGAATTGGAACACTCAAATCACGTCCATCTTCAATTATCATATTATGCTTAAAAATGCACATCGTCATTATATATTGTAATATATTTTTATTCCAAAATTTTGTTGGCCCTGTGATAATTGCAAAACGTGATTTTTGAACTCCAAGTGCACTTTCAACATCTTTTCTACATGCTTCTTGTTTCATTTCAAATAATTTTTTTTTCGGACCAAGCGGCTCATGAATAGTTTGTACCAGTGTCGACCACTTTGAATATATACCATCAGCTAGTTAATATCCAATGTCATAAACTTTTCCTTGAATGACGTAGTGAGCTGGAGGAGCAATACCTTGAGTAAGATTTGCAAAAAGATGTGATGATTCCAACACATTAATGTCATTATTTTATCCTGGAAAAAAATGTGATGACTCTAACACGTTAATATCATGTTTCACAAGTGACAAAATCACTGGGACACTAAATCTTATCTTCAATTACAAGATAAGAAAATTTTACTTTATCTAATATTCATCATTAAATGGATTTAAATACCGTCGGATGACTTACCTTTTTTCTATAAATTATTTTGTTACACAATTCATTTCACCACCCTCTTATCTACTTTCTTTACAATTATAAAAAAAATGAGTTCAGGAAATCGTAGTGTATCATACACATTTGATCAAGATATACATTTAAGCCAAATTTGGCTTGACATTTCTCAAAATCCTATTATAGGAATCAACCAATCTATAGATCAGTTTTGATCTCGAGTTGCAACCACTACGCCATAAATGGCCTATCGCAATGGTTTAATCACGCGTGTTACAAAATTATGTTACCTTAGGTATGCTCATCTTAACCTACCGCAACCTAGTATTTTTCATGTTACCATAGCCTTCGTAACATGTTACTATACCTTCAAAGTGTTACATACCGTAACATGTGGAAACTTATGTTACAATAGGGTGTTAATGGATAAAAAAGTAATATTTTATAAACAATTAAATTTATATAATTATTTGACTTCAAAATTAATCAATTTTGATAACACAATTAAACAATAATTTTAATATTAGCTAAGATTGATAAAATAAATTATTTTTGTTAAATTCTGTAAATTATACTAATTAGTAACTGATAATTTTTTATTATTAAAAAATTTGAACACTATTTAAACTTAAAAGTTTAGTAAAAAAATTAGCAATGCTGGGCTCTCGATGGGCTCTCGATAAGGCGTACTAAAGTAGGCTCAAAACTTTTGGAGAAGCGGTAGTTTTTTGGACTGACTTGGGTAAAATTTTAGAAAAGTCAAAATTTTAAAATTTCAATATAAAATTTTAAGTAATAAAAAATTAAAATATTATAATTCTCTTTCATTCTGATACGAGCATTGATGTATACATTTTTAAAAATAAAAATTAAAATGTAAATATATAGATTTATGTAAGTAACAAATTACATAACTAATTTTGTTCTAAAATAATGTTTTCATTATTATTTACTACAATTATAAATTACAAATTGTATACTTTTTCTGGAGACTTAAAATTTTTAAAAGCAGACAAAATTTGTAAAAAAATTCAAACGGAGCGGCCTTTTTTTGGATGAAAGCCGCCCAACCCACTTTTTATCTCGTCATTACACTCTCTTCCTCTTCTCCCTCTCTTGTACTCTTCCTAAAACTCTCTCTCTCTCTTAAACCTCTCTCTCATACATAGCCTCTCTGTAAATCTTTTCATCTAAAGTAAATTTTCTTCTTCAAATTAGGGTTTTTCAATATAGTTTGGCAAGGGCTCTTCCAATTAGGGGTTTCTTGTTTTCAATTCATATGACTCGTTTCTTCGCTTTAACTTTAGGTAATTCATGTTTCTCTTTGGTTTTAGGGCTTCTTTATATTGGATATTTACATTTTGTATTGTGTTGTATTTCAGAGAGTGTAGTTATTAGAATCTCGAAACGGGAGTAGTTTATCTGTTCCACAACTTCAGTGTATTATATTTCGGTTGAGCAGTGCACTTTCATTTGTAATGGGTGAAAAGAATCTTAATAATCGAATGCTTGGTCACCAGGAGATTGTAAGTTTTACTAGTTTTAAGTGTATGTTTCTGTTTTACTGTTTGTTATATTCGTAAATTTGGATGATTTCCTAGTGTTGAATGAAATTTTGTGTGTGTTGTGTTTGTTATATTCGGAAATTTGGAAGATTTACTAGCGTTGAATGAAATTTAGTGTGGATTGTGTTTGTTATATTCATAAATTTGGAAGTTTTTTTTACTAATATCAAATGTTGAGTGAATTATTTATATTTGTTAATTCGTAACCTTGACTAGTTTTGAGTGATTTTTGTGTTTGTAAACGCGTAAGCTTGACTGATTTTGAGTGTGTTTTTGTGTTGGTTTGGTTTCTGTTTCGCTGTATATTAGCTGGATTTGGTACTTGTAGAAGTATCAAGTGTATATATATGTGCTTTGGAGGGGAGGATTTGAATTGAGTAGTTTTGTATGATGATGGGCATTTTGGTTTAGAAATTGTCATACTTTTGGATTTGTTTGTTACTCAGTAATTAACATGAATAGGTATCTTTTAATGAAAGACACGTAAGAAGTGTCTATATAGGTAACGGGTTAAGTTGGTTTAGTTTAATTTTGTTTTAGTCCAAAATTTGGTAAAACTTACGATTCTAGCTTTTCGCCCAGCATCTGTCTAGATCCTCACTGTGACTTAATTTATCAATTTATAGAATAGGCTATTGGCGTCTGGTGCATGATGTCCATTTTTAAGTTATACTAATCGCTCATTTTCCAAAGCATTATATATACAGTTTAACTAGTATTGTCCTCACTTCCTCTGTTTACATTATATTTTGTTAAGTAACAGTAAAATTACTTTTGTTTTACATGTAGCATGGAAGTTACGTGTGGCTGACTTACAAACAAATGTACAACATTGTGATGAAAGTTGGGAATGCTATCCGCAATTATGGAGTTCAGGAAGTAAGTGACTATCTGGTATTTACCACGATTTATGAGTTTTTTTAATTTGATTATCCGGTGTCTACAACGACTTATGTGTTTTTTGAATTTGAATATAGTGGTGTACGTAAAGTTGTTTCACGTTGTGTAGGCTTGTACATACTAAGTTGTGCAGTATCTTAAAACGAATTCAACTTATATTTATTATGTGTTAAGGGAAGGGTTATAACGTGCATTCAGTTTGAAGGCAGAGCCCTATATTTCGGTTAATGCTTATGGATATGCTGTATAAATGCAAGAAACTTTTTAAGCAACTTTTGCTGGAGAAAGGCTGACTTCTTTCAGGTAGGAATGTAGATCTTTTTAAGCAACTTTAGCCGGAATCCTGCATTAAAGTCACCAACCATTTAGGTCTTACTCTGAGCAAGAAACTTTCCTCAGTACATAAAGTGCATATTCTTGTGTGTTTGGCCTGATGCATATATTACAGAAACTTATTATGTTGATTAGGATTTACGACTACTAAAGTTGTTCAGGAGGAAGGGGTGAAGGCCTAAAGGATTTCTATACGAATCAAATCATCAACTCGAGAATTCCACTGTCGTAAACTAATATGCTAGACTCATACCAATTATGGTTGTCATTGTTAACTTTGTAAAAGTCATTTTCCAGCTCTGCTTCTTTGTATTCATATTCATGTTATACCATTGCTTCTCCCTTACGTGCAATAATGTTTTGTGCAGTTTCTGAAATAGTTTAATGTAGATGAGACTTTTTTATATAACATATGACAAGTTATCACTTGACTTCAGCGAGGAAAATACGGTATTTATGGTGCCAATTGCGAAGAGTGGATTATAAGCATGAAGGTAATTCCTTCTTTGAATCTTATACTAACATTTAATATTTTTCCCCAGCCATGAAATCATCTTATTATTTTTTTTCATTTAATTGATAGTATGCATTGCAGCAATAAGCTCACATTGAAACTAATGCAGGCATGCAATGCTCATGGGCTCTATTGTGTACCTTTGTATGACACCTTGGGTATATCATTTTCTCTTCAGTTTCAGTACATAAACATGCATTTAGTTCCTCTCTTGTATATTTAATCCGGTAGCATAACTTTGCAATATAAAGGCTGAGAAACATAGTTTAGTGACAGGCTTAATAATTCAATTCCTGTCTAATTCATGTTTATCTTTATTAGAGGTTATAAAAGCTCATTACTCAAACCAATATCGGCTTCATTAGTAAGTCTACCATAAATACTGAACCCTGAATCAAAAGTTACTTTCTCAGTCATCGTATCATTGTTTACACTTCTGTTTAATCATTTGTGCGAGTTGTGCCCTTGCCAGAAAGCACGCAACATTCAATCAATCACACTCACCTAATTGGATATCGATTTCCTCTGCTCCCTACACATATGATATTTAAGTCTTCACTTTTCAGATTGATCGCAGTGTCAAGTCCCCTGCTGACATATCAATGGACATCAGCAAACTAATTCAAATGCTAGGATTTTCTCCTATGAAATTTGAAGAAGGCGTCAGATTAACGTTCAGAAATGAAACCAACACCAGTTCTTAAATTTTAAAGCTCCAGATCTTGTAGGAGAATGTGAAGAGTTTCTAGTGTTACTATTTTATTAAGTTTACCTTTTTTTCCTAATGTTTAGTAGAGAACCTGGACTATTTTGTTTAGTTAAAATAATTGTTGTTGTCGTAGTTTTAGACATTTGATGGTTTGAATGTTTGAGTTGGTTTGGAATTTGGATGTAATACATTTTGTGGTATGTAATGATATTTTGGGATTGTCGATTTCGAATAGCAGAATTTCATGTAGTATTGCTTTTTACGTATGAAAAACAAGTTAATGGTATATATGTTCAATTTATAAACAAATCCTATAAAATTAATGTAATACAAATCATTATAAAAAATGGGGGCCACCTGTGGGCCCCAATATGGCCCCCACAAGTGGGCCCCAATATGAGCCCCATTTTTTTTAGCAAATTCAAAGTGCAAAGGTAACACACATAATGTGATACTATAGACATACATTGATGTTACCTTCTGTGTCTATTGTAACACAAAAGTCCATGTTGCGTCAGGGCAAAGGAAATGTTACCTTAGGGGCCAAAGGTAACTCGAAAAAAAGCAACTTAAATTTTATGTTACCTTAGGTCTTTTGGGTGCATATGGTAACATTTTTTTGGCCTGTTGTAACATTTTTTTGGTGTTGTTGTAGGACATCTATGGCGTAGTGAACTACTTCTCACTCGGATCCAAGATTTCAACATCTTAATCGCACCAAAGAATCACTACGCAAGCACATGCAAGCCATCAATGCCGTGATATCCAAATTGAAAGTTTGTGTATGCCAAGTTGAATACCAACATCCACGTGGTGCTTCAAACGAAGATATCGTAAGTAAACTATTAAAATTTGAATTTTAGTATGTTACTTATATTTTAGTTCTCATCTAAGTTACTTGTATTTTGCCAATGGAAAAAGCTAAATTATTTTTTTAATACAACCCAAAATATCAGAAAGGGTTCAAATTCGATCATGTATGGCATGTTCTTAAAGATTGTGAAAAATTCTACACACCAAACACAACACCGAATGTTCAATGTCCAAAATTAAACCGATGATATTCGTCCAAATTTATCTGAATTTGACATTAATTATAATGACGAGGAAATTAGTGCTACATCGAGCGTTCTTCTAATAGGAGTCAAAAAAGAAAAAGAAAAACGAAAACATGATGAAGGCATTTCTAAATTTATTGAACAAAATAATGTTCTTATTGAATTAATTAAAAAAAGAATCAAGATTCAGAACGAAAACTATCTCTCGCGGAATACAAAGAGGAAAATAAAATTTTGTTGAAGGATTTGAACTCAATATTTGATCCTAACTTACGTGAATTTATTCATACCGAATAGATCCGAATTATGGAAAAAAAGGTCTAAACAACAATGATCAGCTTCTCAAGGTCGAGTCTCGGAAGATGAAGATCAAGGATCAGAAAATGACATAATTATAATCAATATTATAATTATCTTAGAGGATTATGAAATAATCTATTTGATTAAATCAATATTTTAGTTTATATTATGCTTTTGTATAAGTTGTATTCGAAATTAATTTTTATCAAGTGTAATCTTTTTATCTTATTTCTATTGTATTATTAATTTTAATTAAAACAATTCATGGTGTTTAATGTTTGGCCGATATATTTTCAATGTATCTAAAACAATAAGTCCTTAATCCACAATTCATTAAGCGCGTGTCTCTCAAGAAATTAATGAGTGGAATTAACGAGCTTCATCTCAAACAAGCGGCGAAGAACGAAAATATCAATAAATTAGTACTATTTGTGTAAATAGGGTGAGTCAGTCAACCATATTCAGTATATATCACTTAAAACAATATCTGGGGAGTAAAATGTACGCAGATCATGCCCCTACTCCGAATAGAAGGGAGGTTGTTTTCGTGAAGACCATCGGTTTAGTGTAACAAATATATAGTGTGGCATATATATATACACACACACTAGCCTAAAACCCGTGCGATGCACGGTTTATAATATTATATAATTTTTGAATTTAATTTAAAATAAAAATTTCAAGCTCTGAAATTAATTTATTAATTTTTTTATTGTATAAATTGATAATAATTTTAAATATACACGTGTATAAATTAGTGATATTTTAGTTTCAAAAAAAAAATCACTAATTGAAATATATAGTTTTGTTGATATTTATAGGTGTGTTGATGAAATATAATTATCTTTTAATTAAAAGGTAAGTTTTAGCTCACATCAACAGTATATGTTAGGAATATGTTGTGTGCTTGATGATAAGTTAAGCAAAATACCTTAGTAGATTTATGTTAGTCGCTAAACACGCGCTAATAATACACGCAAGTATACGCATTCGCAAGTAGTATAAGATTTAAATCAGATTCGTTTCCACACAGACTGGTTTAGGTTAACTTTATAATTTATGCACTTATGCAACAATCTATAGCTATTATTCAATGCTAAGACGAATAACAAATTGAGATTGTTTATAACTAAGAATTAAACTAACAATTATAACTAAGAGAATAAGAATGATTGAATTAATATATATGACAAACATGGGATTCTAACTTCATTAAGTACTTCATTCAATAGCCTTTTCGTTCTTAACCTTAGCATGTAATGGTGATGACACTAATCAAATAACACGAAATTGATAAACGCCAACTTTCGTTGTACGAGTACCATACTACCAGACATCCACAAAAGAGATAGAATCTGAATAGACACCAATTATATTGAGACCCTATATGTCTATAAAATTTGACAATATAACGGTTTAATGCACAAGTTATCTATCGTGATTACATAGGGCAAGTAAGATGGTTAAAATTACCTACGAATCATGCATATCAATTGCATGAACCTATACTAGCATGGCAAGTTCTAAATCCTTAAATTCACTTGCGCTTCATTAAGAATTAACACACTATCTTATAAGTTCGCGACGCTCATAAGACGAATACACACAACCAATACTAGGTTATCATACAATCACCACACGCTAAGGCATCGAAACAAATCAACTAAAGAAATCCATAAGTAAATCCGCTAGAACCCCACGATAACGATTAGCCCATAATCGGACTCATCATCAACGTGGGTTCCGATGAAAGCATGGTATAATAAAAGTAGTCTTTATACTGAATAAATAAAACAAAGTTAATACAAGAGTATAGGTTCAATAAAATAAGAAACGAGCATCCAAGATTACAACTCAAAAAAAAGATTCATAAGAATAAACTAGATCGTCTTCGCCTTTGTTGAATTATGCTATAGATCTCTTGCCGTCTTCTCCTTAAGCTCTGTTATGTCTCTTTTTGATAAGTTCTGAAAAAAGACCTAAAGTTATGATTATATAGCAGCCCTGATCAGCAAAGAAGTCCAAAAATCAATCTTCTATTCAAAACAGGATTCTTGAAACCCGACCTGGCGCGGCTGCGCGCTTGATCAGCGCGGGCGCGTTGGCTCTCTGTAGTTTGGGCACGGTCGCGCCTTGAATAGCGCGGGCGCGCTGGGCTTCTGCCAAAAAACATTTTTCTTCTTTTTCTTGCTGCAATAAGCTGGTCTTCGCGAGCTTTTATTCCAACACCTTCCTAACACCAAATTAGCACCAAAACAATGCTAATTCACCTGATTACCTGGAGAATGCCTAAAAATGCAAAAATACTAGAAAACACATTAAAACACCAATAACTTGAGTACAAATACACCAATTCAAAGCTTTATAGAGCGTAATAAAGTATCATAAATGCCAATCAACATACCCGCAAACTTGAATCGATGCTTGTCCTCAAGCATAAACAGACTCAAAGAACAAGAAATAAAAATGCATGAATGCAACTAAATGAATGCAGCGATCCCCATAGAATAACTAAACTAACCAACAAGCAACATCTCAGCAAATGCAGTTATTCGCATAAAAATCAATCAAATCTCATAAATCAATTTGCAAACCAGAGACGTGCGTGTGTGCAACTGCTTACAGATATACTATTGTAACTAGATTAACAATCATGACTCACTACTCATCAAAGCAATCACAAGGTTATAAATAGAATAAAATCTAGACTCAAAATAACTTATAACACTTCAATTCCTATTTTGGAGTTTCACATGGATTCACGCTTTTATTTATAACAAAACAAACAACTATGCTTATTTGACCGTGCAATGAGTGAGGTCCAGAAAAGACTTATACAATAGTACCCATGTAACGAGCGTTAGGTTAGCGGATCCCAGACTATAAAAGTCTTAGGTCACTAGGCACAAAGTCCCCTAAGAACTTAATAACTCGAGTACTAAAGAGCCCACTCGTGATCAATTATACATAACACTTATTTATTTTTTCTTTTCTTTTTTTTTTCCTTTTTTTTACAAATTTCTGAACGAGTGCGTTTCGCTCCATCTCGCTCAACCCTAGACTACGCATATAAATATGAGCCGGCTACTAGCCATTTGACGCCTAGCCACAAAACTAGCAATGAAATCCAATTTTCTCCAATTTTTTAAATATCCATGCTAATTTATTATTAAGAGAATATCCTAAATTCTAAATATAAACAAGCGATTAAACCTCGACAAACAAACAAACCATGACCATGATCTAGCACTCAAGCAACCTATAAGACTTAGTGAAGTACAATTGTCTCTAGCATGCAAACCAATTCGATCAGACTTAACATCACTACATTAGCATCAATATCACAAGTTAATCGGAAAAATCATCTAAGGGATCATGTTATTATGCACATGCATGAAACTATATGAAGAAACTATCATAAAAACTACCAAAAAATATAAAAAAAACTACATGGAAAAATATGCAAACTATATGCACTAAACTATCATGAATATGCAACTATATGCGACTCACATAAAATATATTCCTTAAACTACTACCCCCAAACTTAAAATATTCACTGTCCTTAGTGAAGGTAATAGTAAGGAATCAGGCATACCTACTCCGAATCAGAATCATCACCCTCAATGGGTGGAGTGTCAGGCGTGTCTGGAGGTGAAACACGGAGTCCTCACCAAAAACTGGCCACTAGATGTCAACACCGGTGGCTCTGAATGCAGTCATAAGTGCCTGGGTAAGATCACGCGCAAACCTGCTATGAATGTCATGCACAGCATCCATCCTCCTCGCTAGACGCCTATACTGCGTTGTACTCAAACCAGCTCCAACCTCTGCTCCTGCTGCTCCTTGCTGCTGCTGCTGCGACGAACCAGCCTCCTCTCCCAACTAAGCCCTCCAAGCTGCTCGATGGGCCGGCGAAGAACCTCCCGCAAAAGTCTGATCTGCTGGTACACCACCTGGAAGATGATCATATGAATAACCAAGCCCCTTAAGATCGGGCTTGCCGTCATACCACTCAACCATGCTCAACAGTGTAGAACTGTCGATAGGAGCACTGGGAAGCTGTAGCTGCTCATGCGCGGGCCAATGAATACCAACTGCCACGCACAACTTCGTCACAACGGACGCATAAGGTATCGAACCTGTAGTACCTCCTCTCAAGAATCTCAAAATCCCCTGATAAATAACCATCCCCAAATCAATATAATCTCCCTGAAGAATACCCCACAGCAGACGAGCACGCTCCGCAGTAATCTTATGCACATGAGAAGATGGCATGATGTTAGCATAAATAAACGAGTTCCAAGCCCGTGCAAACCTGTTCATGCACGATGCAGGATACGTGGAGTAATCAGTAGTGCCCCTCTTGAACTTCCAATGAGTCTTAGGCACACACAGAGTCGCAACGATCAGATCCAAGTTGAAGTCCTCGGGAGTCTTATCGTTCCAAGTGTCCTGATCGGGCTTCCTCGTGGGCTGCTCAATCACCCTCCTAATGGCATCAGCATTGTACTCTACAGTCATCCCCCTAACCACCGTGAAGCCATTCTTCTCCGCCTTAGCGTTAGCATAGAACTCCCGCACAACAGTCATGGGCACAGAAGCGGGAGCCTCACAAAAAGGAACCCAGCCCATCTCCAGAATCATCTCCAACAACTTACCATCCTTCCCTGATGGCAGAAACCCTCGCTCCTTCGCTATAGGCTTCGAGAGAAGCCTTGTGTACTCCGCTTCAGTCTCGGGAGTAGAAAATCTTGGCCTCACACCACCCACAGATGAAGAATCGGTGGTGCTGCTGCTTACTTGCGTTCTTTGTCTCTTGGGTGCCATTGGGAATGAATAAGAGAGAATAAAAGATAAGTGTTTGAGAGAGAATTGTGTTTGAGAATTTGTGAAGTGGTGGAGAAGTTGTGTATAAGTGTATGTATTTATAGGTGGGGAGATGAGAAATAGATATGGAATAGAAGTGAGAATTGATTATGGGAATCGTGGGAATAATGGGGTTGATTTGGAGAGGGAAATTTGGGATGTGGAAGAGTAAAATTCGGTTTGAAATTGATTTTATAGTAAAAATCCCGATTTTCTCTTCACAAACTGCTGTTTTTTTATACAGGACCTCGGCGCGGCCGCGCGCTAGACTAGCACGGGCGCACTCACCTTCTGCCAAATCGACGTAGCCGCGCGCTAGATCAGCGCGGGCGCGCTTACCTTCAGGAAAAATAGCGCGCCCGCGCGCTAGATCAGCGCGGGCGCGCTTGGCTACTGAAGTTGACCCTGAATTTTTTTCTCTTTCTGATTTTTTTGTGTTTTTCTCCTTTCTTCTTGCTTCCTCTACCAACTAATGTACAACAAACTTGGGTTGCCTCCCAAGAAGCGCTTCTTTTACGTCGCTAGCTCGATGTAGAACTTTGAGCTCAAGTGGACAATAAAACGGCGCTAACCACCTCGCGATTTGCCGTGTCACCATAGTAATGCTTCAACCTCTGACCATTGACCTTGAATGCTTGGCACGTATCACTTTCAAAAATTTCTACCGCTCCATGCGGAAACACAGTTTTGATTATGAAGGGCCCTGACCATCTTGACTTCAACTTTCCAGGAAAAAGACGGAGACGAGAGTTAAACAAAAGAACTTGTTGCCCTGACACAAATGATTTGAGCACTAGATCCCCATCGTGCTACCTCTTGACTTTTTCATTGTACATTTTGTTGTTCTCATAAGCTTGAAGTCGAAACTCGTCGAGTTCATTCAATTGAAGCATCCTCTTCTTTCCAGCTGCATCCAAGTCAAGATTTAATTTCTTCAAAGCCCAATACGCCTTATGCTCGAACTCCACAGGCAAGTGACACCCCTTACCATAAACCAACTGAAACGGCGACATTTCCAATGGAGTCTTATATGCTGTTCTATACGCCCAAACAGCTTCATCAAGCTTCAAAGACCAATCTTTCCTCGATGGACACACAACTTTCTCTAAAATGCGCTTGATCTCTCTATTAGACACCTCAGCTTGACCATTTGTCTGAGGATGATAAGTGTAACACCCCCAAATCGGGGGTCGGGGATCCGGGTTGTCACGAGTTCCATTTCCCTTAATAATACTTAAACTTAATAATCAACCAACTACTGCGTACTGTGACCCCACAATATACACACAGACCACAAGTTATAGTCTCAGATATGAATATCCAAAAATAACACAAGTCATTTTATTCCACAATTATAAGCCATTACACCTCAAAGGGGTTTCTGAATAAATTTACATATTCTTTGCCATTATTACAATTCATAAATATACATAAGTCTGGTACATCAAAAGTTGAAATCCTAGCCTATTGGTAGTTCCTACCTCAGCCACAACGACATCAACGCCTATTGGAAACTGCGGAACGTTTCCTATCCGCTTGCGAATTGGGAGCTTAGTCCTGTTCATTTTGTCTATCTGTTGTTGTGTGATGAAAGAAGAAAGCAAGGGTGAGCAACAAGCCCACCAAAATAATATGTATAATGATTAACAATATATGAGCATTCTCATCATAATACTCATGAAAGTCTTGGTCAAGCAGATATGAACCAAGTTTGATATCTTAACGCGACTAAGTCGTAAAATATTCAGTATATATGTATATATACTTTTCAAAATCTTGGAAGTCCTCTTCCATGCATAATATACACAGAGTTCCAGTTTATAACTGTATAAAAATATCGTTGCAAGGTGATCTCATATATCTAACCTTGTCTCAACGTTTTTCTGAAAATCTTTGTCATGCATAAGATAATCATTTACTAGATATAAGTTGAAAAGGATGAAGTTTACTAGATACTCCAATATACTTATATCTTTTCCGAAAACGACTTGAACTACCACCGTTCAAGGTATAATTAGTTTCAAAAGTTCATCACATAGATGAGACTACAAGATAAGACTTGAATAGATTCAATTTTTGAAATATCATTTAAAAGAAATGAAGTTACAAGATACTTCATTAGGTCCCGATATATATATATACACCTATATATATCTCATACTTTCCTTGAAAACCTCTGTTATAAAAAGTATAAACAGAGTTATAATATCCAATGAATTTGGAAAGAAGAAAACCTTGGCATAAACCTGATATCTTGCTGATCAGGCAAAGCTACCAATAAGTAACCTATTCTACTAGTAGATGGATGAATCCCCCACGGGTCATCACCCTGGCCGCATCAGGACCTTATGCTGGACTGCCACTCAGCCACTTAAACTTTCATGGACGCCCACTGAGCCCATGTTGCTTATGCCGAATAAAATAGATGGACTTACTTCCCGAACGTTGGGCAAGTAATAAAAATGTTTTTTCAAAACAGCAACCTCGTTGCGAATATAAAATACACCACAGAGCCGGATCCCTCAGGTTTTGAGCGAGTATTTAAATCCCCTTCGAAAGGAAAATCTTAAATCTAAAAATGAGTTTTGGGATCCGCTCTAACTTTTAAAATTATTTTGAAGACTCGAAAATATTTTAAAGAATGTTTAGAGTAATGCTGATTTAATAAAATAAATCAGTCCCAATATATTAGAAAATATATGAATATTATTATTTAAATAATATTCCCATAAGGATAATCATTATAAAAATAATTGAAGTAGAAGTTTTAAAACTTATCCTTGAAATGAATAATAAATAACCAAAGATATACTTATACGAAAGTATTATCTTTATTTAAATAATCAAAAATAAGTTTGATTATCGAAACATTATTCTTTAATAAAATAAAGAATATTATTTAATAAAATAAGCGGAGTCATAAGTCCTCGAATGAATATTCAAAATAATATTCATTAAATAAAATAAGCGGAGTCATAAGTCCTCGAATGAATATTCAAGATAATATTCATTAACTAAAATAAAGTTATCGAATAAACCTTATTCGATTAATAGTTTTTAAAACTATATATATATATATATATATATGTAAATATATATATATATATATATATATATTATACTCGAGAACATCGACTCCCGGTTTAGAAAATGTTCACCTTTGGGTCCCCTATACTAAGGGTATACACAACTACTGCTTATCTCTAGCATAGGTATTATGCAACTTATATACCATATCAGCATGCTCCAATATATCGCAAGATTTTCTAATAACAATCATGCACTTATCACAAGATAATGCATATACATATATTTACATCACAACAACAGTATAACGGGTAGAAAACTTGCCTGAGTGTTCCCGGATAGACTTAAGCTTAGAGTGGGTCTGATAACCTATGTACAATAACATAAGTCGGAATTAAACCCCGGTCGCTTAAGAAACTAGACTTTAACCAATTGAACCCTAACGTTCGCTTGTGGTCACTTCTACGCTTAACGAATCACATAAGTCGTTTGAGTACCCTCGGCTCCACCATTTTAATAAATTAACCATTAAGAATTTTACGGCGATTCTTTCGCGAGTACCCTACCAACTGACTTATCAACCTTAAACAATTGTTTCATACTCCAATTAGTCATTTAAGGACCTTAACCAAGGTTTCAAAGTAAGGCGAAGGGAAATGGTTCGTTCGCGAAACGCCGTTACTTAAAACGGTCGTTTTTCCTAAACCGTACATCGGATTCAAGCGAACCACATATCAAAACGAAGCTCGTAACATGAACTATCTAAACATGGCAATGGTCAGAACAGTGAGTTCACGGGTCCTGAAGTTAAGAACAAAACAGTCTAAGGTAAATCGGGCATTACGACGGCTATGTTTACGCGATTACCAAATTTTAAACTACTCCAATCAACCCTCAATCAACACTACAACCAAACTCCATCCATACTTCACTACAACAGTCCCAACACCTCAAGATTTTCCAATTTATACTACCCTCAAGCATGAACTAAAAGCTATACTTAAGTTCATTAACCAGTAATCCAAGATTTACAACTCAAACTCATTACAAATCCAACCACACTCTAAATATACAAGGATCATACTTCTCAAGAACTAAACTAATCATAAAAAGCTCTAAATATTCAATAATAAAGCTAGGGTATGAGATTATACCTTGCTTGTGAGTAGGAGTAACTAAGGAGCTTGAAACAACCTTGGAAAATCCTTACAAAAGCTATATCTAAACTAAAACACAAGATCAAAAGTTTCAAGTCTTGAAAACACTATTCACCCTCTTCTTCCATGATTTATTGGAAGAGATTGTGAAGGAAATGGAAGCTTAGATTCATAGGATAGCTATATCTATGCATAAGGAACCTTGGATAATTACCTCACAAATTAACAAGGCTTGGATCTAGGTTTTTGATTTTCTTCTCCTTGAAAGGATGAAGAAGCCGAGAGCTTCTTGCTTGAAATGAGAAGTCAACTTCTCAAATTTGATTTTGTGTTATGATAATTGTTGGCTTGGTTGCTTTCTTTTGTTGTTTTAATTAAATTGTTACCATGGTAAAAAATGTGTGGCTCACAATCAAACAACCAATCCTTCCCACTTTGTCATGCTTACATCACCCTACTTATGTCATCCAATTGCCACATGTCTTCTCCTTATGGTGTGATGACATCATCATCCACTAACCTCTTTGATTAACCCCTAATTACTTGGCTAATGACCGCTTATCTGTTATACGGTTCGCTTAACTTTCGTTCTCGTTTATCATTTGAGGGATCATATCCGGGATCTTATTACTTGGGTTCCCCTACCCTTTCTCAATATTTTATATTCCTTTTATGATCCCCTCTTATAATCCTTGAATTTAAATTCTTTTAATCATGTTACCTTATACTCAATTATTTCGGTATATGGTGGATTTTCGGGAAAAATCAAAGTGTTCGAATTTGGATTCTGACGATCTTTACATACACTTATTTACTTTATGGAATACTAATACGATCTTAGAATTTCCATAACAGTACTCCTATATAGTGTGATCTGATAATTTTCCTTAATCAGCATCATCAGCAAAAATTAATATTAATTAGGGTTTCAAAAATTCCAAAAATTGGGGTTATTACAATAAGCCGTAACAATGCGATGATTCACATTATACCTATGCATCATAGCAGTGAACTTGCGATTGCAAAAATGCGACCCCTCATCACTGATTATGACTCTTGGAGTTTCAAACCTTGTGAATATCTGCTTGTGAAGAAAATTAAGCACCACTTTCGCATCGTTCGTTGGCAATGCCTTAACTTCAACCCATTTCGACACATAATCAACCACCAACAAGATGTACTGATTGTTACAAGATGAGACAAATGGCCCCATGAAGTCAATTCCCCAAACATCGAAGACCTCAACCTCGAGATGCACACTAAGAGGCATCTCATCCCTTTTGGACATATTACCCACACGTTGACATCGATCACATTTCAAAACAAACCGATGAGCATCTTTAAACAAGGTTGGCCAAAAGAAACCTACTTGAAGAATACGAGCTGCTATCTTTTCTCCACCATAATGTCCTCCATAAGCCGTTGAGTGGCAATCTCGCAAGATCCCCCCCCCCCCCCCGTTTCGCTGTAAGGAATACATCTCCTGATGATTTGGTCAGCTCCTTGTCGAAAAAGAAACGGCTCATCCCACATATACCACTTCACTTCATGTAGAAACTTCTTCCTTTGAGCATATGATAAGTCGGGAGGCATGATATTACTCACAAGGTAGTTCACAATATCTGCAAACCACGGTTCCTCGTCTTGCACTCCGAAAAGCTGCTCATCGGGAAAAGACTCATTGATTAATGCCTTGTTTAGTGAAGTAGCACTTGGATCTTCTAAACGCGAGAGTTGATCAGCGACTTGATTCTCATTTCCCTTTCTGTCCTTGATCTCTAACTCAAATTCCTGAAGCAAAAGAACCCATCTGATCAATCTAGGCTTCGAGTCCTTCTTCGAGACGAGATAACAAATTGCAGCGTGATCAGTGAAAACTGTCACCTTAGTCCCAAGTAGATAAGATCGAAATTTCTCAAAACCGTAGACAATAGCCAAAAGTTCTTTCTCTGTAGTAGTATAATTCAGTTGAGCACCATTCAAGGTCTTACTAGCGTAGTAGAAATATATTTTTCTTTCTCTTCCCAATAACTGCTCCAACTGCATAGTCACTTGCATCGCACATCATCTCAAAAGGTTCATTCCAGTCAGGTGCAGTTATGACAGGTGCCGTGATTAAACTCTTCTCCAATGTTTCAAAAGTGGCAAGGCACTCATCATCAAACTTGAAAGAGACATCTTTCTCTAGCAAACTGCACAATGGCTTCGAAATCTTAGAGAAGTCCTTGATGAAACGTCTATAGAAACCCGCATGACCAAGAAAACTGCGAATTCCCTTAACAGAAATAGGTGGA
This sequence comes from Apium graveolens, assembly GCF_009905375.1. Classification (NCBI taxonomy): domain Eukaryota; kingdom Viridiplantae; phylum Streptophyta; class Magnoliopsida; order Apiales; family Apiaceae; genus Apium; species Apium graveolens. The sequence goes on from NC_133647.1 coordinate 177,723,874, forward strand.
CGAAGATTCTCAATGACCCCCACCTTGGCTTTGTCCACCTCAAGAACCTTATTAGAAACCTAATTCTCAAGAATAATTCCTTGTCGCACCATAAAGTGACATTTCTCCCAATTGAGAACCAGATTGGTCTCAACACACCTCTTGAGAACGTGTCCAAGATTCTGTAAGCATTCATCAAAAGAATCGCCAAATACAGAAAAGTCATCCATGAATACCTCCACATTCTGGCCAATCATATCAGAAAAGATGGCCATCATACATCTCTGAAATGTGGCTGGTGCACCACATAGACCAAAAGAAACTCGTCTGAAGGTGAAAGTACCAAATGGACAAGTGAAGGTAGTATTCTCCTGATCTTCTGAAACAAAACAAATCTGATTATAGCCCGAATAGCCATCCAGAAGACAGTAGTACTCATGACCAGCCAACATGTCAAGCATTTGATCAATAAACGGAAGAGGAAAGTGATCCTTCGTAGTGGCCTTGTTCAGCTTCCTGTAGTCCATATAAACTATCCATCCCGTGACTGTTCGAATAGGGATGAGCTCATTCTTCTCATTTGCTACCACAGTAATTCCACCTTTCTTTGGCACACATTGAACTGGGCTTACCCATGAACTGTCAGAAATAGGATAGATAATCCCTGCATCCAGCCACTTAAGAATTTCCTTCTTCACTACTTTCTTCATGATCGGATTAAGTCTTCTTTGCTGCTCAACCGTAGGCTTGTTACCTTCCTCTAGCAGAATTTTATGCATATAATAAGAAGGCCTGATTCCCTTAATATCTGCTATAGTCCAACCAATTGCCAATTTGAACTCTCTCGGATATCTCAGAAGCTTCTCCTCGTCACTACCTGAAAGGTCAGATGCAATAATCACTGGCAGAGTAGATGCATCACCTAAAACGCATACCTCAAATGTTCAGGTAAAGGCTTAAGCTCAAGAGTAGGAGCATCCTCAATAGATGGCTTGAGGCGTTTAGGAGCTTTGTTCAAATCCTCCATTCCCAGAGATTCAAAAGGCATATCAATCTTCCTCTTCCAGGGAGAAGCATTCAGAAATTGCAACTGTTCATCCCCTTCATCATCTTCACTATCAGAATTCCCCAAAAAGGCCTTCTCTAAGGCATCAGACCTTAGCAATTGATCAAGTTCTGAAGTAACCACAGAATCAACCAATTCCACCTTTAAGCAATCCTTATTTTCTGTAAGGAACTTCATGGCATTGAACACATTAAAAGTTACATCCGGATCCAGCACTCGCATTGTAAGCTCACCCTTCTACACATCTATCAATGTTCGACCAGTTACCAAAAAAGGTCTTCCCAAGATTATGGGAATCTTCTTATCCTCCTCGAAATCAAGAATTACAAAATCAGCAGGGAAGATGAGTTTATCAACCTTGACAAAGACATCCTCCACAATACCTCGCAGATATGTAATAGAACGGTCGACCAACTGCAAAGTCATATAAGTCAGTTTTGGATCAGGGAAGTCCAATTGCTTGAGGATTGATAAGGGCATCAGATTGATGCTAGCTCCCAAGTCACATAAGCATCTGTCGAAAGACACTTTTCCAATAGTACACGGAATAGTGAAGCTTCCAGGATCTTTAAGCTTCGGAGGCAACTTCTGTTGCAGCACAGCACTGCATTCCTCCGTGAGAGCGACAGTCTCTAAATCATCTAGCTTCACTTTCCGAGAGAGAATACCTTTCATAAACTTTGCATAATTAGGCATCTGCTCAAGAGCCTCAGCGAAAGGTATGTTGATATGAAGTTTCTTGAACACCTCCAGAAACTTCTCAAATTGCTTATCCAGCTTTTTCTTCTGCAGCCACTTAGGAAAAGGCAGTGGAGGATAGATCTGTTTCTCCCCTATACTACCCTCAGGAGGAGTGTGCTCAACAGTAGTCTTCCTTGGTTCCACTTCTGCTTCCCGCTGCTCTAATTCTTCTTCAGCCCCAGCTTCTTTATTTGAAACTTGAATTAGTTCGGGATTCGCAACCTTTCCAGACCTCAAAGTGTTGCCTTTACCTGCTCCTTAGCTTCCTTCCTTCCTTGCACTTTAGTGTCACTAGGTAATGTACCAGGTTGACGAATTAGCAAGGCATTGGCAATTTGTCCACTTTGATTCTTCATGGTCTTTATAGAAACAACTTGACTCTTGCACATAAGCTTCAACTCCTCTAATTCAGATTTTTCATTAGCTTGTTACAGCTGAAGTTGTTGTTTTGGTGCATATTGCGGTTGATGAAAACTAGGGGGGTTGTACTGCTTGGCTGGATACTGCTGATAAGGCTGTTGAACCGCATTCTGAGCATTGCTCCAACTGAAATTAGGATGATTGCAGTTGTTGGGGTGATAGGTGGATGGCACAGGTTGCTGCGAACGCTGAAAGTTGCTCACGAACTCAACTGATTCACTAGAAACAGCACACCGGTCAGTCTCATGGGAACCAGCACAAAGCTCACAGACACTAGCGATTTGATTAACTTCATAATTAGCCAAAGAGTCCACCTTCATCGTCAAAGCCTTAAGTTGGGCAGCTATAGCAGTTGCTGCATCCAACTCCAGAATTCCTGCTACTTTTCCCTGAGTTAGTCTCTGGGAAGGATTTTGGTATTCATTAGCAGCCATCGGTTCAATCAATTCATAAGCTTCATCGTAGCTTTTAGCCTACAAGGCTCCTCCTGATGCTGCATCGAGCATGGGTCTGAAAGTAGCACCCAATCCATTATAGAAACAATTTAAAATCATCCAATCAGGCATGCCATGGTGTGGGCACTTCCTTAGCATCTCCTTATATCGATCCCAAGCCTCACACAGAGATTCTCCAGTTTGCTGAGCAAACTGAGTAAGAGCATTCCTGATTGCAGCAGTCTTCGCCATAGGGAAGAATTTAGTGAGAAACTTTTGAGCAAGATCTTCTCAAGTAGTGATAGACCCTGGTGGTAGGGAATGTAACTAGAACTTAGCTTTATCTCTCAGAGAGAATGGGAAGAGTCGCAGCTTGATAGCATCTTCAGTCACACCATTGAACTTGAAAGTGTCGCAGATCTCGATGAAATCCCTGATGTGCATGTTGGGGTCTTCTGTAGGAGAACCCCCAAACTGAACTGAGTTCTATATCATCTGAATCGTGCTTGACTTGATCTCAAAAGTGTTAGCTAAGATGGCTGGTCAGATGATGCTCGACTGAATATCATTGATCTTAGGTTGAGAATAGTCCATCAGAGCCTTAGGAATTTCTGATTGATCACCCATCACTACTAAAACTGGTTCCTCGACTTTCTCTTCTTCTTCTACCCTCTCTTCATCCTCAACAACTTCCCTTCGAACCACTACAGCTTGTTCCTCGGCTTTATCCAGATTTCTCTTACGAGACCGAGAACGCGTATGTATACACGCTCGCTAGAGTACTTGAAATAAGATAAGTAAACAGATAAGTAACAATGTCCGAGTCAATGAACTTTAATGACCACTAATGAATAACACATAAACTAAAAATTAACACCGAGTCCTCGGCAGCGGCGCCAAAAACTTGTTAGTCGCTAAACACGCGCTAATAATACACGCAAGTATACGCGTCCGCAAGTAGTATAAGATTTAAATCAGATCCGTTCCCACAGAGACTAGTTTAGGTTAACTTTATAATTTATGCACTTATGCAACAATGTATGGCCATTATTCAATGCTAAGACGAATAACAAATTGAGATTGTTTATAACTAAAAATTAAACTAACAATTATAACTAAGAGAATAAGAATGATTGAATTAATATATATTACAAACATGGGATTCTAACTTCATTAAGTACTTCATTCAATAGCCTTTTCATTCTTAACCTTAGCATGTAATGGTGATGCCACTAATCAGATAACACGAAACTGATAAACACCAACTTTCGTTGTACGAGTACCATACTACCAGACATCCACAAAAGAGATAGAAGCTGAATAGACACCAATTATATTGAGACCCTATATGTCTATAGAATTTGACAACATAACGGTTTAATGCACATGTTATCTATCGTGATTACATTGGGCAAGTAAGATGGTTAAAATTACCTACGAATCATGCATATCAATTACATGAACCTATGCTAGCATGGCAAGTTCTAAATCCTTAAATTCACTTTCACTTCATTAAGAATTAACACACTATCTTATAAGTTCGCGACGCTCATAAGACGAATACGCACAACCAATACTAGGTTATCATACAATCACCACACACTAAGGCATCGAAACAAATCAACTAAAGAAATCCATAAATAAATCTGCTAGAACCCCACAATAACGATTAGCCCGTAATCGGACTCATCATCAACGTGGGTTCCGATGAAAGCATGGTATAATAAACGTAGTCTTTATACTGAATAAATAAAATAAAGTTAACACAAGAGTATAGGTTCAACAAAACAAGAAACGAGCATCCAAGATTACAACTCAAAAAAAAGATTCACAAGAATAAACTAGATCGTCTTCGCCGTTGTTGAATTGTGCTATAGATCTCTTGTCGTCTTCTCCTTAAGCTCTGTTATGTCTCTTTTTGATAAGTTCTGAAAAACGACCTAAAGTTATGATTATATAGCAGCCCTGATCAGCAGAGAAGTCCAAAAATCAATCTTCTATTCAAAACAGGATTCTTGAAACCCTAACCCTAAACCCTAAATCATCTTTCTTCTTTTTCATGCTGCAATAAGCTGGTCTTCGCGAGCTTTTATTCCAACACCTTCCTAACACCAAATTAGCACCAAAATAATGCTAATTCACCTAATTACCTGGAGAATGCCTGAAAATGCAAAAACACTAGAAAACACATTAAAACACCAATAACTTGAGTACAAATACACCAATTCAAAGCTTTATAGAGCGTAATAAAGTGTCATAAATGCCACTTAAGAATTTAATTTAGTGAAATTGTAGCTTTCAACGGATAATCACCTTAACATCCGCTGAAAGAGTAGCTTATGTATTAATAAGTTTAGTAGAACATTTCTGCATATTGCAATGCCTAAGAGAACTAGATGTTGTTAATATTTTCAGTCTTGTAGACTACTAGATTGATATGCAAGATGTAACACCCCCAGATCCGGGGTCGGGGATCCGGGTCGCCACGGTCTTTCTTTCCATAAATATCACTTGTCTTAATTAAAAGTAAATACCCTCATGTTGTGACCCCACAATAACACACACCACAACACGTTATAGTCTCAGAGATGAAATTGAAATAAGTACAAGTCCTTGAATCCATATATTAAAAGTTATTACAACCCAAAATGATTACTTAATAAGTTTACAGTTAGTTGCCATTATCCAACACAAGTTATAATTATACATAATTGATTCCAAAAAGTAGAATGCCTGGCCTACAGATAGATCTACCTCTGCAGCTATGGCAACTATGATATCAATGGGAAGACGCGGGACGCTTCCCACGCTTTTGCGCTGGGTCTGCTGGAGTCTGGCCATCTTTCCTAACTGTTGTTGTGTGATGAAGAAATGAAGCAAGAGTGAGCATTACAGCTCACAAGATAATATATATAGTTTAATCAATAATATAAGTATCTAAATAGATAACTTACTGGAAATCTTTATCAAGTGAAAGATAATTACTTATTGGATATAAGTTTAAAGGAAGATGAAGTTACCAAATACTTCAATATACTTATATCATTTTTAGAAAACTACTTGAACTACCACTATTCAAAGTATAATAAGTTTTCAAAGGTTCCTCACATAGATGGGACTACAACATAAGACTTGAATAGATTCAATCTTTGAAATATTGTTTAAAAAAATGAAGTTACGAGATACTTTATCTGATGAAAACATCATTATAACCATTTGACCTTGTCAACACTTCAGCAATCACCCATCCGTAGCCTTTCTATCGAAATGCTCTGGGTAGCATTGCAGAAATATCCAAACTGGATGATGAACTCATTACGGGACTTTACCGCGCCAGGAGGACCACTCACGATGATCAGTCACAGTAGTGCAACCCCACCATTTTCTACATGTAGAGGAGAACAGTCGGATTTACTTGTCAACCGAACATTGGATTCCTAAGGAATGGACCGTCTTAGCGGAACTTTCGGGCCATTTGGGCCAATATAATCAGGCTGGGTCGGCGCCACTCGACCACTTACGCCACTCCTAGTTCAGATGAAATCCATGACTCTGAAATGTAAAGCTCGTCCCCCCTTTCCCCAAGTAGAAACTTGTTGATACGGTTCCACCAAGAAGTCGTATCTAGTTGGAAAGGAAAACTCACCGATATTTCCCAGGCGATGCCTGTTAATGGATTAACTTATTCCAAGAATTTTACTTCCCGAGTGTTTGGTAAGTAATCAAAAACTCTTTTATCAAAACAACAACCTTGTTGCGAATATAAAAATACATCACGGAGCTGGATCCCTCAGAATTTTAAGCGAGTATTTAAATCCCCTTCGAAAGGAAGTTCTTAAATTTGAAAACGAGTTTTGGGATCCGCTCTAACCTTCCAAAAATAGTTTTGATAAAGTTTGAAAATAATCTCTGGAAATATTTAAAGGAAGAATGATTTGATAGTATCAATTATTTTCCGAATACTTGGCAAATATCGAAACATTATTCTTTAATAATGTAAAGAATATTATTTAATAAAATAAGCGGAGTCATAAGTCCTCGAATGAATATTCAAAATAACATTCATTAAATAAAATAAGCGGAGTCATAAGTCCTCGAATAAATATTCAAAATAATTTTCATTAAATAAAATAAGCGGAGTCATAAGTCCTCGAATGAATATTCAAAATAATATTTATTAAATAAAATAAGCGGAGTCATAAGTCCTCGAATGAATATTCAAAATAATATTCATTAAATATAATAAGCGGAGTCATAAGTCCTCAAATGAATATTCAAAATAATATTCATTTATAATATAAAACAATCGAATAAACATTATTCGTTTAATAGTTTTGAAAACTATATATATATAATATACTCGGGAACATCGCCTCCCGGTATAGAAAATGTTCAACTCTGGGTCCCTTATACTAAGGGTATACGCAAGTACTGCTTATCTCTAGCATAGGTATTATGCAGTTTATAATCAATTGAATCAACAATGAGATATCAAAATTATGGAACAAACATGCATATATATATCATATCAACATGCTCCAATATATCGCAAGACTTGCTATTAACAACCATGCACTTATCACGAGATAATGCACAAACAAATATATACATCACAACAACAGTATAACGGGTAGAAAACTTGCCTGAGCGACTGGGGGTGGTAAAAGGCATGGGGCAAGTCTGGTAACCTATAAACAACATATAAGTTGGAATTAAACCACGGTCGCTTAAGAAACTAGACTTTAACCAATTGGACCCTAACGTTCGCTTTTGCGCTTAACGATCCACATAAGTCGCTCGAGTACCCTCGGCTCCACCATTTTTATAAAATTAATCGTTACGAATTTTAAGGCGACTCTTTCACGTATAGTCTACCAACTGACCAATTAGTCTTACATAATTGTTTCGTACTCCAATTAGTCATTTAAGGGCTTTAACCAAGGTTTCAAAGTAAGGCGAGGGGTAATGGTTTGTTCGCGAAATACTGTTACTTAAAACGGTCGTTTCTCATAATCGTACATCGGATTCAAGCGAACCACATATTAAAACGAAGCTTACAACACGATCTAGCTAAACATGGAAAGTTACGGGTTAGACAGTTAGCTTACTGTCCCGGACACTAAGAACAAGCAGTTGTATAAAAACGGGCATTACGACGGCTATGTTTACGCGATTACTAAAGTTTAAACTACTCCAATCAACCACAAATCAACTCACAACCACCAATACAACCAAACTTCATCCAAACCTTACTAAATCAGTCCATAACCTCATGATTTTTCCAACTCATTCAATCACAAACAAGAGCTACTAACTATACTTAAGGTTCATTAACCAATAACCAAGATTTATAACTCAAAATCATTACAAATCCAACCAAACTCTAAACATACAAGAATCATGCTTCTCATGAACTATATTAATCAAAACCACTCCTAAATATTCAAAGTAAAGCTTAGGGTATGAGGTTTTACCTTCCTTGGTGAGTAGAAGTAACTAAGAAGCTTGAAATAGCCCTTGAAAGTCCTTACCAAAGATAAATCTAACCAAAAACACAAGATCAAACAATTTAAAATTCTTTAAAACACTATTCACTCTCTTTTTCAATGATTTATTGAAAAAGATTGTGAAGGAGATGGGATCTTAAACTCCTAGGACAACCATAACTAATCATAAGGGACCTTGGATAATTACCTTGCAATTTAACAAAGCTTGGATCTTGAATTTTGGATTTTCTTCATTCTTGAAAAAGAAAAATCCGAGTGCTTTGTTCTTGAGAAAAAAAATCAACTTCTAATTTTTGTGTTATGATATTTTGCTTGGTTGATTCCCTTTTGGCTTGGCAAATTTTAGATTTTTTACCATGGTAACTTTTACTTGGCCAAGAATCATCCAACAAAACACTTCTTCTTGTCATGCTTATGTCACCATGCATGTGTCATCTTGTTAACACATGTCTTCTCCTTGTTGGTGTGATGACATCATCATCCACTAACCTCTTTGATTAACCCTTAATTACTTGGCTAATGACCGCTTATCTATTATACGGTTCGCTTAACTTTCGTTCTCGTTTGTCGTTTGAGGGATCATACCGGGATCTTATTACTTGGGTTCCCCTAACCTTTCTCAATATTTTATATTCCTTTTATGATCCTCTCTTATAATCCTTGAATTTAAATCCTTTTAATCATGTTACCTTATACTCAATTCTTTCGGTATCTGGTGGATTTTCGGGAAAAATTAAAGTGTTCGAATTTGGATTCTAACGATCTTTACATACACTTATATACCATATGAAGTACTAATAAGATCTCAGAATATCAATAAAAGATCTCCTACATAGTGTGGCATGAAAAATTTTCTTAATCAGCATAATAAGCAAAATCACTATTCATAAGGATTACAAAAAGTCCAAATTTTTTGGGGTTATTACAGTCTCCCCTCCTTAAAAGGATTCCGTCCCGGAATCAGATAGAAAACAAATGGGGGGTACCTTTCTAGCATTGCGCTCTCTAGTTCCCAAGTTGACTCCTCCACATTATGATTCTGCCATAGCACTCTGACTAGCTTGATTACCTTTTTCCGAAGCACTTGCTCCTTTTTATCCATAATATTTACTGGTTGCTCCACGTAAGTCAGGTCTGGTTGCATGTCCACATGCTCGTATTCCACTATGTGTCTGGCATCCCGATGATACTTCCTTAGCATTGACACATGGAACACATTATGAACTTGTTGCAGGTTCGGGGGTAGGGCTAGTTCATTTGATAACTTCCCGATACATCGTAATATATCCAAGGGTCCAACAAATCGTGGACTTAGCTTTCCTTTCTTTCCGAACCTCATCAATCCTTTCCAAGGCTTTCCAAGGGGATACCTTTAACAACACTAGGTCCCGTATTTCATACTCTTTGTCCTTTCGTTGTCAAATCAGCATACTTCTTATGTCCATCTTGGGCTACTACCATCCGTCCTCTGATTAGATCTATTATATCCTTGGTGGTCCTTTGGACCACTCCTGGTCCGAGCATCTTGCGCTCTACAATTTCATCCTAACATAAGGGAGATCGACATTGTCTTCCCTCAAAGATCTCATAAGGCGACATCTCGATACTGACATACGATCTATTGTCGTAAGAAAACTCAATCCGCGTTAAGTGATCATTCCAAATTCTTTCAAGTCTATTACACAGACTCTCATCATAGCTTTTAGTATTATAGCTTTTGCTTCTCAATACCCACTCTTTTCCAGTTCGTAATCGTTACTATCTTCCGTACAGAATACTATTCTAGATATACCTTTACTCGCTAGAGTTTTATAACCTTTTAATAAATGCGTCAACCTTTGTATCACGAACGCATTTCCATTCCAAATACCACCATACTTTTACTACTCCTTTTTCAGCTGCTTCTATTTTCCAAAGTTTGATCAATCATATATAAGTAAAGGAATTTATTGAGAGATCACTATGATTATGAACACTTGTTCTATTACATAGTTAGTACAAAAGGTGGCCAGCCTTTAGTACTTGACAAACAATTAAATAATATGTGGTATCCTACTAGACTTCTATCACACAGATAGATAGTCATTCGGCTATACCTCCCCTTTTGGAAGGGTTGTTCTTCTCAGTTTACATGAAAATGAAAAGAAGAGAAAAGAACGAATTTAAGAGAATTATATATTATAATATATGGTCACAAAAAATGTGGCTTGGAATCTACCTCTGAACTAAAGAGGTTTATCATCGGAGAACGAAATACATATAGATGTATATATATATCAACAACAAGTATTATCGCATCGTATTTCACATGCCTAAATATTTTTTCTATTCCGTCCATCATTTTATGGACCCATGCTCTTGCGCGAGCTTAAAAAAAACAATCATCTTTGAAACTCCCTCGACATCGAAAATCGAATCTGGGATTTCATTCTATACATCATCGTTACTAGAATCCATTGCTACACCGCAACCTTCTTCGTATAGTAACACTACTCTTTATTGATAAGAAGGAATAAATATTCAATAGGTAGATAATCAACTTAATTAGTCTATCAATGATAACTTATACATCACCACGATCCGATTAGTGGTACTCAATCTCAATATCCATTCCAATACAACTCTCATGGTTGTAATCGGCTCATTACTCGCAAAATCATTGCTGTATTACTATGGTCCACCGCTGACCTACTGTAGTCATTCATTTTCTATGAAACCTTAATATATAACCATACAGAGTCCATACCTACCGTATCGAATTCTTCTAAGGAGGTAACATAATAACCATTCATGATTCATGAAGAACATTCCAGATCCTGACGTACATACATGACATTAAGCAGATAAAATTGCAGAAGAGTTTCAATCAAAGCAACGATAGCAGGTTAATACCATTCTTAACCATATGTCTTTATTAGGAAACATGAAGCTCAAAGGTTCATTTATTCCTCTCATAACATGGTCCTGGCTTATCTCAAGATAGGACCTTCTAAGATAGATAGCCCGCTCACGGCGATTACATGAATTAAATCTTTACCAAACTACTATTACGGTTGAGTATCGTACAATCATCAGAAGAATGTCAATCTTTCAAACCATAATACAACCTTCTCAGCTTTAACCATCATCACTGTATTTCTCTGGCACGAGCGCCTATAATTGTCCTCTTATACTTAAAGTGTCGACCACCTCTTTGGCCTTTCCTGATAGTAAAATTTCCTTACAATAAATCTTATTTAAACCACCTCCAACTAAATTTTCTACCTCATTTCAATCACTGCTTATGTGAAAATGCTTTTCTTACGTCCCGGTGAGAAAAAAAACACCATTTTTCCATAAGTCATTGCCTTAGTCTTTAGATGTGAACATTGTTGTTAGATATATTTGTGATGTCATAACTAATCTGATGTGTTTAGTTTCAGAACTTAATATCAGGACTTATCAGGACTTACTGGAAATCAGAACTTACTGAAGTCAGAACTTATATCAGAACTTAAGGCCGTCAGGATTTATATCAGGACTTAAGTGCGGGTACTTCAGATAAGGAATGCAGCTGATTTACAGGAGAGGATCATGACTAAAACACTGGAAGATATGCTTTAGAGTTAGAAGACTAGAAGACTTGTAAAAAGATAATATCTGATTGATATATTTTAGGAGACAGAATCATATTCCATATCAATTAGAAGATATCTTGTAACTGTGTACTATATAAACACAACTTAGGGTTTACACTATAAGTGTTATCATTCTCGAGAATATTATTCTTTGTAACCCTAGCAGCTCTTAGTGATATTGTTCATCACTGAGAGAGTAGTTTAACCTACTTTGTAACAGAGCTTATTATATTGAATAAACATGATTACTGTTACATACTTGTGTTCTAAATCAATTTGATTGTATAAACACTATATTCAACCCCAATCTATAGTGTTGTGTGACCTAGTAAGTGGTATCAGAGCTACTCTGTTGATATAAAAATAGTGAGATCCGGTTTACAATCATGTCCGAAGAAACACAAACTCCACCTAAGCCCACCAAAACTCAAGACACTCAAAACAATCAAACCCACAGTCGATATGAAACCATTAGGGTTCCCATACTGAGAGCATATGAGTATCCTATATGGAAGGTAAAGATGGCTATATTTCTGGAAGCCACAGATCCAGAATACCTTGATAGAATTAATGATGGACCATATAAGCCTACCAAGCTCTCTGTTGCAGTTGCTGATCAACCAGCAAAGATGATACCAAAGGAGAAAGGTGATTATACACTTGAAGACATTTCATCTATTGCCAAGGATGCAAGGGTAAGGCATCTGCTTCATAGTGCAATTGACAATGTCATGTCAAACAGGGTAATTGGATGCAAGACTGCAAAGGAAATATGGGATGCTTTGGAGACAAGATGTCAGGGAACTGAAGCCATCAAAAAGAACAGGAAGACTATACTCACACAAGAGTATGAGCACTTTGACTAAAAAGCTGATGAGTCATTAACTGATTTATATGATAGGTTTGCCAAACTCTTGAATGATCTGTCACTAGTGGACAGGGAATATGATCTTGAAGATTCAAATCTAAAATTCCTTTTAGCTCTTCCTGAAAATTGGGATTTAAAGTCCACTACCATAAGAGACAACAATGACCTTACTGAAACTACTCTTGGTGAAATTTATGGTATGCTCAAGACTCATGAACTTGAGATGGATCAAAGGAGCAAAAGGCATGGAAGAAAGTCAAAGACAGTTGCACTTAAAGCTGAGGAGGAATCTCCTAAAGTGGTTGTCTCAAAGAGGGGCAAAGGAACGGCTCTCATCATACAGTCTGATTCAGAGTCATCGTATTCTGATGATGATGATTCAGAATCTGAAAATTTATCTGAAGTGGATGTTGATGCAGAGATGATACAACTGTGTGCTCTTATGGTGAAGGGTATCACAAAGATAGCCTACAAGAAATTCAGAAAGGGTAAGAAGTTTTCCAGGAAAGGTAGAATTTCTTAAAAGAAAGGGTTCTGAAAGTCTGAAGGCAAAGGAGGAAAGTCTGACAGAGGAGACAACTCAAATGTCAAATGCTACAATTATGGTGAAAGAGGCCACATCTCTCCTGACTGCAAGAAAGGAAAAAGTGATAAAGGCCAGGCACTTATCACAAAGAAGAAAAAATGGGCAGACACTTCTGATTCTGAAGAAGAGGTGAACTATGCCTTGATGGCAAATGCTGATAGCAATTCTGAAACTGCTGAACTGAAGGTACCTCATTCAACTCTTGCTTTTCATACTGATGATATTACTGAGTTTAAATTATATCTTAAAACCATGTTCATTAGTTTTAGAGATCAGACTTTAGAAAATGAAAGATTAAAATTTGAAAGTCTTGCTCTTAGAAACAGAAATGACTACTTAGAAAAGGAGTTAGTTTTTCTTCATTAAACTCAGAAAGAAAGAGATGATTCTGTGTATGTTAAGAATGAATTGCTAAAACTGAATGAATCTCTAAAAACTGAATTAGAAAAGGAAAGAGAAATTATCAGGACTTGGACTAACTCAGGCAGAATAACTCAGAAAATCTAAGAAAATGGAATTTGGAAAGAAGGACTAGGTTACCTAGATGATAAAGAAGAAAAGGAAACTGTGTCATCTAAATCAAACTTTACCAAGAAAGCTAAAAAGCCTAAAGTTAATCCTGTTAAGTTTATAGAAAAAACTGTTGTGTCTGATTCTGAAAAGATGAAAGACTCTAAGACAGAAGTCAAAGAAAAGTCAACTTCTGACAAATTAAAACAGGACAAACCAGGTTCAGTAAACATAGGTTTAATGACAAAGAAGCAGCTTAAGTATAAGCTGGACGAGATTAAAAATGTGAACAATGTCAAGGAAGCTAGGAAAAATAGGAATGGAAAGGAAGGTGTGAATAAAAGTAATAATTATATGCATGTTCTTAATGCTCCTAGAAATAAATGATATAATTTTGGAAACTCTAACCATCTTACTTTTTTTTGCAGAAAAAATAAAGATATAAACTCTTTACCTCCTAGATCAGGAATTAAGAGTCAGTCTGTTAGGTTTAAACCATAAAATCCTTGTTTTCATTGTGGTAGTTTATGGAATTCTATTTATACTTGTAAGGAATATCATAGTTTGTACTATGATTATTATCAAATAAAACATTCTTTAAAGAAAGTTAGTGTAATTCCTTCTAGTGTAAATTCTGATACAAAGTCTGATATAAAGTCTGATATAAAGTCTGATAAAAAGCATGTTAGCATAAACTCTGAAACTAAATCCGCTACAAATGCTAACAAACTTAAAAAGGCCAAAGGATCCAAGCAAGTCTGGGTCCTTAAAACTATCCAATAGTGGTCTTTGTGATTGCAGGGCAAGAGGAAAAACATCCTAGTTCTGGACAGTGGATGTTCAGGACATATGACTAGAAATAAAGTCCTGCTATCAGACTTTGTGGAGAAAGCTGGCCCAGGAGTTTCTTATGGAGATGGAAATATCAATCTTGGGAATGTCATAATTGAATCAGTAGCTCTTGTCTCAGGATTTAAACACAATCTGCTAAGTGTGAGTCAAATCTGTGACAGAGGTTATCATGTGGATTTCTTTGAAGAACACTGTGAAGTTGTAAGTAATTCTACAGGGAAAGTGATTCTGAAAGGTTATAGACATGGTAACATATATGAAGCCAGACTTTCAACAAATTCTGATGGTTCTGCAATCTGTCTGTTAAGCAGAGCATCAATTGAAGAAAGCTGGAATTGGCACAAAAGACTCTCCCATTTAAATTTCAACAACATAAATGCGCTAGTAAAGAAAGATCTTATGAGAGGACTGCCAAAATCAATATTTGCTCCTGATGATCTTTGTGACTCATGTCAAAAGGCAAAACAAAGAACATCTCCATTCAAGAGCAAAACTGAATCCTCAATTCTTGAGCCTTATCACTTACTGCATGTTGATCTATTTGGTCCAGTCAATGTCATGTCTATTGCAAAGAAGAAATATGCTATGGTTATAGTGGATGAGTTCACAAGATACACTTGGGTGTATTTCTTGCACAGAAGAATGAAACCGCATCTACTCTAACTGATCTTGTCAGACAGCTGGATAAGTTAGTCAAAGATTCTGTTAAAATAATAAGAAGTGATAATGGCACTGAGTTCCAGAATTCAATCATGGAAGAGTTCTGCAAAGAGCATGGAATAAAGCAGAAATTTTATGTACCTGGAACTCCACAGCAGAATGGAGTTGTAGAAAGAAAGAACAGGACTCTTATTGAAGTTGCACGAACTATGCTTGCTGAAGCAAAGTTACCAACCTATTTTTGGGCTGAAGCTGTGCAGACTGTTTGTTTTACACAAAATTCAACACTCAAAAATAAGCATGGAAAAACACCATATGAGATGGTGAAAAAAAAGAAGCCAAATCTGAAATACTTTTATGTATTTGGATGTAAGTGGTTTGTTCTTAAGACTCATCCTGAACAGCTGTCAAAATTTGATCTAAAAGCTGATGAAGGAATTTTTGTTGGATATCCACTTTCCACAAAAGTCTTCAGAGTCTATAATTTAAGAACAAGGGTTGTCATGGAATCTATCAATGTATCTTTTGATGATAAAAAGATTACTAGACTTAAAGATTTCAATGATCATGATCAGCTGAGATTTGAAAATGAAGATGTAAATTCTGATTCTGTAAATTCTGATGACCTAAATCCTGATCCTGTAAGTTCTGACGGGTTAAATTCTGATGTCATTGAAATTGTGGTGATTGCTCCAAAGGAAAATGCACCTGTTCAGGAGGAGCAAGCTGATGATCATACCACATCTCAAGAATCTCAAGAAGTATCAGAACCTGTCACTGGCTCTTCAAGTTCTGATTCATCAAGCGCTAATGAGCCAAATTCTGATAATTCTGGAAACTCTGATTCTTCAATTCCTGAAGGATCCAACTCAAATTCTGAAATCTCAGAGAGCATAACTTCAGGGGGAGCATCAGAAAATGCTGATGGAGATATCATGGATCATGGGGGAGGATCCAGTTCTAGAGATCAACTTCCATCTGCAAGGAAGTGGACTAAATCACATACACCTGACTTAATAATTGGAGATCCTGAAGCAGGTGTCAGAAATAGAACAGCAACATCAAATGAATCTCTCTATCATTCCTTTCTATCTCAGAATGAACCAAAGAAAGTGGAAGAAGCTCTTCAAGATGCTGATTGGGTGCAAGCAATGCAGAAAGAGTTAAATGAATTTGAAAGAAATAAAGTCTGGACCCTAGTGCCAAAACCAAAGAACAGATCAATTGTTGGTACAAAATGGGTGTTCAGAAATAAAACTGATAGTGATGGCATAATTACAAGACACAAAGCAAGGCTGGTTGCTAAAGGTTACTCTCAACGGGAGGGTATTGACTATGATGAAACATTTGCTCCAGTTGCTAGATTGGAAGCCATAAGAATATTTTTGGCTTATGCTGCTCATAAGAAGTTTAAAGTCTTTCAAATGGATGTGAAAAGTGATTTTCTCAATGAAGAATTAGAAGAAGAGGTATATGTTGAACAACCTCCATGATTTGTAGATCCAAAATTTCCTAATCATGTCTACAGACTTGATAAGCACTCTATGGCCTTAAACAAGCTCCAAGAGCATGGTATGAGACTTTAGCTCAATTTCTTCTGGAAAGTGGATTTAACAGAGGCACAATTGATAAAACTATGTTCTATCTCAACCATGAAAAGGACTTACTTTTGGTACAGATATATGTTGATGATATCATCTTTGGCTCTACAAATACAAAACTTTGTGAAAGGTTTTCAAAGCTAATGCAGTCAAGATATCAAATGAGTATGATGGGAGAACTTAGCTATTTTCTGGGACTTCAAGTCAAGCAAACTGAAGAAGGTACTTTCATAAATCATTCCAAGTACACCAGAAATTTATTCAAGAAATTTGGAATGCAAGACTGTTCAACTGCATCCACTCACATGGCCACAACCACCAAGTTAGATAAAGATACTGGAGCATCAGTAGATATTACTAACTACGGAGGTATGATTAGCTCTTTACTCTATTTAACTACAAGTAGACCAGATAACATGTATGCTACCTGTCTTTGTGCAAGATTTCAGGCTCATCCAAGAGAACCTCATCTAATAACTGTGAAAAGAATTTTCAAGTACCTCAAGGGTACTGCTGATCTAGGATTGTGGTATCCTAGGGAATCAGATTATAAGCTAATAGGTTACTCAGATGTAGATTTTGCAGGATACAAAATAGACAAGAAAAGCACTAGTGGAAGCTGCCAATTTCTTGGAGGAAGATTGGTTTCTTGGTTTAGCAAGAAACATAAATCAATTTCCACATCAACTGCAGAAGCAGAATATATTGCTGCAGGAAGCTGTTGTGCACAGATTTTTTGGATGAAGAATCAGCTACTGGACTATGGGTTAGAATTTTCTAAAATACCTATTTACTGTGATAATCAAAGTGCTATTGCTATGACAGGAAATCCAGTTCAACACTCAATGATAAAGCACATCAGCATTAGGTACCATTTCATAAGGGAACATGTGATGGAAGGTATAGTGGAATTGCATTTTGTTCCAACAGATCAACAACTAGCAGATATCTTCACAAAACCACTATGTGAAGCTACTTTTACAAGACTGGTAAATGAACTTATAATGGTTTAAGGTTCTTTCTCAAAATTTGTTTAGTTTTTGTTCTCATGCATCAGACTTTATGATTAGTGTTTCCAGATTTTCTTATCTCTATGTAATCTGTGCTTAAATTATAATATATTAAATACTGCTTGTTATCTGATGTGATTCTATAAACTCTAAAAGTGTTTTGAATGTTCTGTGACTATTCAATCCAATGAGGATTATTTTGTTAGATGCTGACTTAGTAGTCTTTAATAAACTATGTATCCCATGTTTGAATTAGTTATTTATGTGGAAATCATTAACACAAGCAAATTCTAATTTTGAGCTTAGTCAAATTTACTTTGTGTAACTTATTACTAAGTCACAAACTAGATTCTTGCTTCTTATCTGTCAAATTCCGATGTCAGTAAATATTAAGGATGAACTACATGCTTGATAAGCCTCACTTATCTGAAGAAATAAAAAAGAAAAGAAAAATTGAAATCAGGTACTCCTTTGAGATCAAGAGTAAATATATGGAAGGGAAAATCCAAGTGCATTGCTGGTATTAAGTAATATCCATTAGAAAAGCAAATTTTTCTTGGTGACTTTTCACATTCTCTGATTACTGGAGAAATATTCTGATAACAGCATAAATTCTGATAGCAGTTGTAACTCATTTACACTGAGAAGCCACTGTAAAAAGAATGTCAAAAGATGCATGAAATGAGCACAAACAGTTGAGGTGGATTCTTGCATAAATTTATTCTATAGTAGACTTCAAAATTAAAGACAGATTTTAAGCACTTGTCTTAGTTATGCCTTATTTCTAAGATATACTAAAGTTTATCAGACTTTAATCTTTATCTTATAATTTGCAAATACACACACTTTCACTCCACATGAATGATGAAAATTACTGTGGTGATTAAGTTGTTTCTGATAAACAGTTAAGTATTATTTGCATAAATTCTGAGGACAAGTTCTGATTATGTTCTGATGATTAAACTCTGAAGAAGCCAGTCAGTATTTCTGTGAAGAAACACATAAACAAACATTCACTTTTTGAGTACAGAAGCCATATTCTGATGATCGTTAAATTTTGATATTAGTCAAGTTCTGATACAAATTCTGATGCAAATCCTGATGCCTACGTGGCATTATTTATCTACTTGACTTATTTGTAGTTTTTACTGTAACAGTCATATTTATCAGAAAATAATTAAGTGAGATAAAAACAGTGATAATCATTTGGTTAATGGGTTGCGTGTTTATTTTGGTAACAACATGTGAACAATAATTACTGTACGTTTACCGTGCCCACTCATTACTGTTTTGACTGTTTCCATGCTGCCAGGTGTAAAAAGTATGTTCTGCTTCAAAAAAATAGTCGTTGTCACGTTAAGTGTATAAATAAGAGAGTTAAAAGATTTTATAATCTCTTACCTACTTTTCTTATTTTCTAATCTCTCTTATTCTCTCTCACTCTTTAATATTCTCTAAAGCTATTTCTTAAAGGCATTTTATCAAACACCTTGCAAACACACAACTTTTCACTTAATTTCTTACAGATATGGCACCTAAGGACCTTATCTATGATGGAGCCAAACTTGTTCCCAACAACTACATGGCTATTCTCAACAAGGACGAGGCTCCTTCAGAACTTCACTTCATTCAAGACTTTCTATCTCGAAGTGAAATTGGGTATGCTCTGACCCAACCACAGATTCTCTCAGGAAAGCAAATTCTGGAGTTTTGGAGGTCTGGAGTATATGATGATGGTGGTGAAAATGGGTCCCCAAGCATCATTTTTACAACAGGGGAAAATGAGCACTTGGTCACCATGTCCACTGTTCGACAAGCATTGCATCTACCAGAAAACTGTTCTTACCGTTCACAAGTTGGAGAGTCGGTATTTCAAAACATGATGGTAAATCTTGGGTATGAGAAATCTTTGTCCAATCTGGGACAACTGAAGAGGCCCTACATCAGGAGGGAGTGGAGCTTCTTTTTCGACTGTATTACCAAAGCCTTTGCCAACAAGTGCTCCAACTTTGATGCTATACCAATCATGAGTCAGCAAATTGGGTATGCTCTTCTTCATCAAACCCATTTTGATTATGCTAGTGTTGTGCTAGGTTTTATAGGTGATAGGATGAAAGAAGATAGCAATATAGTATATTTTGCTAGATTCTGTCAACTTATATACAGTTTCTGTTGTTCTGATGCACCTCAAAACTTTAGTGAGACAATTGAACCCTTTAAACTTCACAAAAGGGCTTTCACAGACTTATTATCTACTGATAATAAGAAGGATTTACTAAGACCCCTTCAAATTCCTCAATCTGTTAAACAATTCTTAGTAAATGCTGATCCTCACACATACACATCTATATATCCTGATGTTGCACCTATACAGCCTTCCACTACTCAAATAGCACAATCCTCACAACCACAACCATCAGCACCTACTATCAGAACCTCACCTCTCAAATCCAAAACCAAACCAACCTCTGGTATCTCCCAAAAGGTGTCAGTTGTAAAATCTACTACAACATCCAGACCCAAATCTTCAAGAGCCAAATCTGTTCCTTAATCTCCACCAGGGAGAAAGAGAAGACTGATTCTGAAAGATGAATCAAATGAGGATGAACAAGTCCAGGTTCCTGCATCAAAACCTGTGATAATAGCAACTGAAGAATCAGTTCTTTAGAAGGAGATAGAAGCTGAAGAGGTATCTCCTAAGAAAAAGAATGAAGCTGAGGCTTCTGAAATATTGAAAAGGAAAAGAACTTCAAGTTCTGATGCTGCTCAAGCAACTCCTTCACAACCAAAGTCCAGATCAAAGAAGAAGAGAGCAGGTGTGAGAATAACACAAGCTCAATATGAAGAAGCTGAAAAAGGGGATCAGGAATCTCTGATCTCATCAGAACCAATAGTGATTGAAACTCTACCTCAACCTGAAGACACTATTCCAGACACAGTGATCACACCTCCTATCTTTCCATTCAAGGAAACTGCTACAGTTAAAGATTCAAGATTAAGTCCTGAAATTGACATTCACAGGCTGAATATTCCAACTGTCTTATTTCTGGAAGCACCACAAGCATAAGTGTCAACTCCACCTGTTTCTCCAATAAATGCTGATATTCCTACTACTCCAATTCTGAATTTGGAACCAGAAACAGATGAAGTTGTTCCAGAATCTCCTTTAGTTACACACACTCTTGTGTTGTCAGGAGATGATGAGCTTTCCTCAAGTTCTGGAGAATCAGCTCCAATAAACAATCCAGCTCCAATTCTTGGAAATGAGGCACTACTTAAATTTGTTAAAGAAGATGCTCATGTTCCTTGGGAAGAAACTCACAGAGGAGTTGAATGGACCAAGAAGTGGAATGAATCTGACTTCATTCCCAGCTCAAATATTCTGAAAGATCATGTTGCAAAAGCTGATGAGTTGTTGACAAACTCTGATTTCAAGACACAACTTAAAGTCACAGCTCTCAGTACTAAAACACTTCAAGGTCTACACTGTACAACTCAAGCAAAGGTTGATAAACTTTAAGAAACAGCTGATAAGCTGGACATGGAGATTAAACTAGACAAAAAGAGGTTTATCAGACCCATTCAAGAGAAAGTGGAAGCTATTGAGCAAGCTCAAGAAAAGTAGCAGGCCCAACTGGATGAGGTCTTGAAGGATCAAGCTGCTCAACAGACACGGCTAAATGAAATCCAATCTTCAGTAGAACTACTTCTTTCTCTACTCCTATCAGATGATGCCAAAAAGGGGGAGAATGTAGTTAAATACAATTGCTCAACTAGTCAAGTACTGAAGAAAAAGGATGATAAAGAAGATGACCAGGGAAACCCTAGCAAGCGCAAAAATCAAGGTCAAAGCAAGCAAAGAGTTTATTCACAGAAACTAATTTCTGATTCTAGCAAATCTTCTACACAGAAGAATACAAGTTCTGAGGCTGTGAATGCTCAAACTCTGATATCAAGTTCTGATTCTCAAATTCTGATGACAAAGCCTTATGTTCTTATTCAAGGTGGAAGTCAAGACTCTCAGAAGTTTTTACAAACTTTGAAGCTTAAGGGAAGGGAGACTATTGTCTACTATAAAGATCCCAAGATTCAGACACTTGATGAAGAAATTGCTAAAAGATTGTTTCTCAAGGATAATCCTGGAATGGATTTAGAGACTCTAAAGGAGGAAGAAGCTAGATTTGAAGTTGAGAAGACAAATCTTAAGTCTAAAGCTTCTAATGCAAAGAAACCTCCAACGCCTAAGGAAAAAGGCATTATGATCAAGAAGAAGTCAACTTCTGAGGCATCAAAGCCCAAGACAAGACCACAAGTTGAAATTGATCCCAAAGAAAAAGGGAAAGCAAAGATTGATGAATCTTCAAAGAAGCAGAAGAAGAAAACTCATTCGGTACTAATAGATCCAGCCTATCAAGCTACAATGCATGATGATGATACTCTGATAGAAGAGGAAGTTAAATCTTTGAAGAGAAGGAAGAAACTGAAAGAAACAGAGTTAACTACTGATATTGCTCAATCTACTCAAACTCTGGAAGGTCAGAGTTTATCAGATTCTGAGAAGCTATCTGCTCAAGAAGATAAGGAAGCAGTTACAAATACTGAACAAGTCATCAAGACATCAATCTCTGACAGAGCTCAAGTTGATTTGAATAAGATGACAATTGCTAATAAGAAGAAACTGCAACATTTAATGCTAAATCTAATGCTAAATTAGCTTGCAATATTTGGGTTAAGAGCCAAGCAACCTAGAGACAAAGCTGGATTAGGTTCTGAAGATGAAAAGATACAAACAGGAGTAGAAGTTACTCTCAGAGATCCATTCATGTTGACAGACAAACTATATGAAGAAATCAAACAAAAGCACCTTGACAAAGTGCTGTCTGGTCAAATTGTGATGGATGCTCATGATAAAGATGTCCTGAAAGAGAAATTGATCTTATTTCTCAATGATTGAAGAACTTAAAGACTAGCAGACTCTGATGTGCTAAAGAAGTCTGTCAAAGAGCTTCAACATATTCATTATCTTCTGGAAGTTAAATCTGATATTACAAGAAGATGGTTAGATTATATTTTGAAGGCTATAAGAGATCTTCTCAGAATCTCTGATTTAAAAGCTTTTGAATACACTCCAATGATCACTGAAGATGATGGAAGAGAAATTCCTATGAGGAAGAATTCTGCCAAGGTAGAAGTAATTCTGAAAGAAAGATGCTTATGTTACAATGAAGACTCTTCACATCCTAAAGCTATCAGACTTGGTGATGGACTTGAAAGAACATCAATTCCAGCACTCAAAACAGCGATTAATAATATTGGTGATACTACAGATGAAGAACTGATGCAAGTCAAAGCACAGTTAGTTAAAGTTCTGAGGAATGCTGAGGACAGACTGGTAAAAGACTTTACAAAGAATCACTTTGGATTCAGATTGATCCAGTGATATTGGTAAAGCTACATGTACTGTAAGTTGTAGTTAGTTGTCTAATTAAAGTCTCATTGCATTTGTACTTGAATGTTTTTGACATCATCAAATCTGTTAACTTGTATATTTTTCATAATTTACAAGTTGGGGGAGATTGTTAGATATATTTGTGATGTCATAACTAATATGATGTGTTTAGTTTCAGAACTTAATATCAGGACTTATCAGGACTTACTGGAAATCAGAACTTACTAAATTCAGAACTTATATCAGAACTTAAGGCCGTCAGGATTTATATCAAGACTTAAGTGCGGGTACTTCAGATAAGGAATGCAGCTGATTTACAGGAGAGGATCATGACTAAAATACTGGAAGATATGCTTTAGAGTTAGAAGACTAGAAGACTTGTGAAAAGAAAATATCTGATTGATATATTTTAGGAGACAGACTAATATTCCATATCAATTAGAAGATATCTTGTAACTGTGTACTATATAAACACAACTTAGGGTTTACACTATAAGTGTTATCATTCTCGAGAATATCATTCATTGTAACCCTAACAGCTCTTAGTGATATTGTTCATCACTGAGAGAGTAGTTTAACCTACTTTGTAATAGAGCTTATTATATTGAATAAACTTGATTAGTGTTACATACTTGTGTTCTAAATCGATTTGATTGTATAAACACTATATTCAACCCCCTTCTATAGTGTTGTGTGACCTAACAATTGTCACGACTGACTCTCGATCATACTTAGGACGTTTCTTATCTTGGGTCCTTCTTGTTTTCACCAATCTCGACCCTCATTGGGTCGATCTATACTTTCTTATAGTTCAACACGTGCCCCACCTGACATTATTATATTTACGTCATATTTCCTTTATCAAAATTTCTATTCTTGAGAATTTTGAATATTACCTTTCTCCTTGTAAAACCTCTAAGGTTATCCTTAAATCCTACATCAGGTACACCCTTGGTACAGGGCATATCAAGATACCATTTACTAATACCAGAATCATTGTCTATATAGTTATGAAAACTTTCTCCACTGATCTTTAAAGATTATTGTTGCCTTAGTCCTTCATTTCGTACTACCCAAACTCATAATGTCCCTATGAAGGGTGAAATGCCAACCTTTATGCATCCCCCATGGTTCCTCTCAAGTTATTGAGGTTATATCCTTAATTCCACCTTTAAAAAGGTACGTGCATCCTTACATGGATAAATTAAGTCATATGTCCCTGATAACGGTATCTTATTCAATCATTCCCACCTCGATAGTATATGCCTAATTTCACAATAACATCTGTATTCAAAATGAGGTCAATGAATATGGCTTCCAAAAGATAACAACGGTTATCCGCTTTTCTTGTCTGATTTAGTAATGATAACAGGGATGTTCTAGAAGATATTGGTCATGTTCAACGTGAACTTTTTAGTTCTAACTACTCATTTACCTCTTTTATTTATCTCAACAGTCATCTCAATGTTGGGATATCTTTTATACCTGGTGTCCCCCTTTTTGGGTATCAATTCACATGTGTTTTTTACACTTCACATTCTTGAAGGTCACTTCTTTCATCCAATTTCCTAATTTCTTACTTTCTTGTCTCCTCAGTCTATCCGCGTCTCATTATTTATCCTTCGAACTATCTCAAGGTTTCCTCGAATCCTCCCAACTTAAAGGGGATAAAATATATGTATCTCTTATGCCTTCAACTATCAACTTTAACTCATGGTGAATCACCCTCATCCTGACGATTACATACTTTTCTATTTCTATTGCTACGAGTCTTTGGGGTTTCCTCATACCCAACTCCCTTATCATTCCTCAAACTCTATTGCCTTTATATTCCTTTCCACTTTAGTTTCTTTTTATTTTCCTTTCTCTTACAATCATTTCATGAACCCACTAATCATTGAATTCAAACATCACGTCGTTCTGGGATTCTTGTCCTCGGAATGAATCTTGACAACTTTTACAACTTAGATTCATAATTCATCATACTCGTCCGCCTTTGTTCTGGCTCTAAAGCTTTTACACTACCTCCATAACCTTGGGAAGTACTTTCCCGAAAACAATTGTCTGAACTTTAATCAGTTTATTATAACCTCTGGCTCCGTGCCTTTCTTGGCCTTTCACCAATGGGTGGCCTCTCTCTTGGGAGGGTAGGTGACAAAAACAGTCTTTTGTGATTCGTCAATTGTAAGGTATATGTCATAGCCTATTTGTTTATTCGAGGATTTAACTCAACTCAAATAAGAATGTAACAGGTGAATAGTGGATCTACCGTCAAAGAGATCTCACAAAGTAACATATGTCAAAGGATTCAGAAACAATGTTCATCTACAGACTTGAGGAATTACTTCACTGGAAGAAGTTCAAGAAATTGATCAAGCCTCAGTGATATAAATCAAGATTGTGGATTTAATCAAGTGACAGAGATCTTGTCAGGGTATCAGATAATTACAGGGATTTAATCTGAAGAAAATCAAGATTATCAAAGTCAAGACATGGAGAAACGTCACGGAAGTTAGTCACTCATGAACCCGACAGTACATCGAGTGTCAACATTGAAGTGGTGGAATTGATTCATAATTGACAGTGATTTTCAGAAGATTTTCAGAAGAATGGTTGCTGTTGAAAGAGTAGTATTAATTCTCTATTAATTAATTAAGTCATATAATTTAATTAAGAAAATAAATTATATCTGCAAAGATTAATTTATTTATTAATTGAATTAATTGATTAATTAATTCTGAATTAATATAAGGAATTTTCAGAATTGATTTTGAATTTATATTCAATATTAATTCAGCATGACAATCAAATGAACTGGTATGACAATCAGATTATCATACCGAAAGTCATGCTAGCTCAAATAGATTGTCATACCGAAAGTTCTACTAGCTATGGAATTGTCTTGCTAGTTCAACAGATTGTCATGCCGATTGTCATGCTAGTTCAACAGATTGTCATGCTGATTGTCATGCTAGTTCAGGAGATAGTCATACCGAAAGTCATGCCAACTATCAGATTGTCTTGCCAGTTCAATGAAGTTCTGTTGATCAAATCATTTAAAAGACAAGAAGAGCAGTAGACAATTCATAAAAAAGAATACAACGAAACAACTCAAGAACAAAAGAAAAGCAGAGCCGCAAAACATTTCATCTCTTCAACTGCTGAAATTCAGATTATCAAATTCTAGTTATTAAAGTTAAATCCAAACCACTAGAAATCATTCTCTTGTTCTTGTGTAACTATCTAGCGGATCAAAATCCCTAGAACTTAATCTCAAATTGCTTCTAGTATTTGATCTTTTTTATTGCAAAAATAGAAAAAGTTCATGTCGAATTTATTCTAAATTTGTGATAATCTATTTGAGATTAATCCCTTGTAATCGATACCGTTGTTGTAACACCTTTCAAATTTAATAATAGTTTTATTTAACTTGAATTTTGTTTCAATTTTTTATTCCGCACTAAATTCGGTTAAACGGTATAGCTTGTATTCAACCCCCCCTTCTACAAACATATTGGGACCTAACAATTGGTATCAGAGCCTTCTGATTAACGAACAAATCAAGATCCTAGACTTTTGTGATTTTTCAACTCCTTGAATTTTTATTTATTCAAAAATTCATAATGACTTCACAAAAAGTTGGAACCGTTAAAATTCTACTATTTGATAAAGAAAATTATATTATGTGGAAGAAGAAGATGCTCTTGTTTTTACAAGTGGCAAATCCAAAATATCTGAACTTGTTAAAGAAGGGTCCAAAAATTCCGATGGTTATTGAACCAGAGGTTATAGAAGATAATGTTGTAATTATCAAAGCTAGAACCTGTGCAAAAGAGCCTGAGGATTTTACTCCTGCTGAAAAGGAAGAAGCCTCCTTGGATGCCAGCCTTCAATTAATTTTAGTTGATTCCCTTGATTCCTTGATGAACAGACATGTGATGAATTGTAAAAATTCCAAACACATCTGGGAAACTATTGAGGTGATTAATGAAGGTACAGAGGAAGTTAGGGAGAACAAGTTAGAGATCCTAACTGTAACACCCTCCAAATCCGGGGTATAGATTTGGGGCATTACTAATATTAACTACACATTAGTCTTGCACAAGCGGAATATAAATAGAATAATTACCCCGAACTACTGCTATCAGGATCTTTTAAGGTTAAGATCTAAAAACAAGAACCACATACTAACTTTATTACAAACCAAATAAAAACAATTCGTCTCAAGAACTCTCTTTATTACAAAACTTTATTCTATCTACATGCTCACCACACAACTTTTATTCAAACCATAATAGTACTTATCCTGTTACACCTGATCTGATAACTCAAAGCTCTCTTCAGGGATAGGGATGAACACCCTTGGTATAAGAGGGTCCCGCTGCTTGACTCGCTTCTTGACTACGCGGGTTCTGATGGGTTTCATTCTCTACCTTAACTGTAAGACAATAGGAATAACAATAAAAGAGGATGAGCCAAAATTGCTCAACAAGCCTGCAACAATATAGATAGTATAAAGAGAGAGAAATAAGTGAACCAATAAGCTGCTGGTTTGATCAACCATCTGAGTCTGTATAGACTAATAATTTGCCAATACTGGCGAGTGCCAAATGAACAAGACTGGAAACAAGAACCAACATATGCACTATAACCTGCTGATCAGTCAGGATACAATGCGAATCTATACCCAACTGTATAGATCCAACCAATATAAGGAGTACTCAGGCAGCTATGGCCTATTAATTAAAGGTCTGAGTAAAACCCAGCCTGTATCGTAACCATCCAGTCCGAAGTTTAGCATCCGGAACAATCGGAATGCTTTTGATGTATCCCAACATCAGGATATATCATAATATATGTAATAAGGGTAAAAATATTGGAATATGAATAGAGGATTCAATAAATTGGGAGAAATCAAGAATCGAAATGAAATAGAAACAAGAATCAATAGATATGTATCAGTGCATATGAACAAGAATTATCAAAGTGTAATTGATATGTAAAATGGAATATAATTCACTATTCTGAATTTAGAATAGGGGAAAAACTTGCCTCGCGCGTACTTAACCTGATTCAACGCACCGCCTTCTGTCCCTAGCTTACTCTGCCTTGCTAACACTGAACCAATCATGGAAAGATAGTTGTTTAGATAACTTACTATATACGTGTATCTGGAATTGATATCACGTAACCTTATCAGTCTACCCATGCGTTTCTATCTGATTCGCATATATACACATATATTGATATAGCACATAGGTTCACATAATCACATAAAGCACATAGCACATAAAGCACATAATCAATTTTTAGACTTATAATTATTTTTAGAATTGATTCTAGACTCATACCTGCATTAACTAGCCTTATCTGACTTTATTATAATTTTTCGGGATTATTCGATTAAATTATACCCCTATTAGGGCCTACGAACTATTAATTATCACCAAACCATTCTCTTTTGGAGGAAATTATAACTCACAATTATTTGTATTGGATTCGTTTCATTTTTCTGAGTCTAGGGGTCTTCGTTTCGCTCAAATCGGATTAACGGTTGAATTATTATGAATTAAACAAGATTTAATTAATTAATAATTAATTATAATTAAATAATCCTTAATTACATTTTTAAATAATTAACTAATAATTATTGTATTTTAAAATAATTAATCCCTAATTATTAGGATTAATTACTATTTATTACAATTATTTACAAATTAATAATACTTACTCGATCAGATCGATTATTTATAAATAAAAAGCGATACAACTAACTGATACGCTATTTATCGAATAAATACTAATTACTCGAATTATAATCTAACTCAATGATTAATTACTCGTATAAATACGAGCTACTCGCGATTCTTGACTATTATCGAACTGTTATTATTATTACTATACCTATACGATTAATTAATCATTTAATTATCTGTATTTAATTATTCGATACGAATAAAACGATATCCTTCGAATAAATTATTGCTCGAATAATAATTCTCATTATCGAATCACTACTCGTATGAATACAAGTTACTCGTAATATTAACTAATTATCGGATTATTAATCATATTATTTAATCCTTATTTATTAATTAATTACCTAATTATTAATTAATTACCTAATTAGTAATTACTTAGATAACTAATAAATAATTAGATAAATAATTAAATAAATAATTAAATAATTAAATTCGAATTTCAAAATTAATAAAATAATTTAAAAATTAATTATAATATTTTTCAAAATTTAAAACTGATTTTTATTTACTTTTTAGAATTACTAAAACTAATTTCTGATTTTAGAAAAATAAAATAAAAATAAAAAAAACCAGAAACATGAAAACAGAAACAGGGTTAGGGTTATATGGATCAACTCCGGGTCAAATAAAAACCCAACCGGGTCGGGTCCGGGTTGGCAAGAACACCCGCCGGTGTTCTTCACGTTTCCAGAACACGGCGAAGTTCCGGCCACCGGAGCCCAACTCCGGCGATACCAATTCCTGACCAAAAACCGTGTGGTTCGACTCGTTCCTGCTGCAAATCAATTCCTCACCATCCCAGCCATTCATCCCTGCCATTCTCCTCCTTCCCCGTCGCCTGTCTCATCTTTCCCGGCGAAAACCGATCCAAAATCGGCGACCTTCAACTCCATGGCCGGCGAAATCGTTTTTGACGAATACAAAACCAAACAACGTGATTCCGGTGTCAAATTAAAGCTACAGAGTTCTACAATTACTTTCTAACATCAATCGCGAGCAAAAACATATATAAATCTAAAAAAACAAAATAAAAAATAGTTAAACTCAAGAACTCGACATATCGATTCAGGGGTTGTAAAATCATAATAAAAATACCTGATTACTCCTAAGACTACAACGAAACTAACTATATAATCCAAACAATCAAATGATTCTTCAAAATCAAAAACCGAAATTCATGCCAAGAACATAAAAATCGATTTTGAGATTAAACAAACCTCAGTTGTTGATATTAGTATCAATAGATTCGTCTCTTCACAAGGATTGTATTGGTTACTCGAGCGTTTTCAGTGGATTAGTAAATCTCCCAAAATCACAGTTTGATCTTCTCCCTTCTTCAAGAACACAAACTTCACCCACACTTTCTAATTTTTATTTTCTGATTTTTTTAACAATTAATTAATGAATAATTAATAATAAAACAGGTATTTATACTAATGAAAATAATACCCCTAAATAAAATTAAGGGTCTAATTATACCTCTAATAAAAATATTTGGCCCCAATTTTTATAATTTTTGGGTATTAATAATGAATTTTTAAATATCCAATTAATACAAAATTAATGTCAAAAATTCCCAAAAATTGTGAATATTACAAAAATACAAAGAAAAAATGATATATGATAATTTCATGATCATATAAAAATAAAAATGTGATTTTGTGGGGCTTTTGGTACCCGAAGGGGTCCGGAAAAGTCATTTTTCGCGAAAAAGGTAAATTTGTAAAACGTTTAGGGGTTCAGAATAGCGATATGGGATAGGGCAATTTTGGCAAAATAGGGCCAATGATTTTGTTTGAAATGCGGGCTTTTAAAACATAGTTTTGAGCTGTACAGGTTTTGATATAATATATATATAACTGATGATAAAATGCTCAATAAATATCCAAAACACGTTTGGATCAAAACAACCAACACATATCACATAGCAGTTAGGGTTTAACGACTTAACACATTTAACCACATAATAATACACATAATTTATCATTATTATAATATAATACAAGCGTAATTCCTCGGTCGTTACACTAACCTCTGAGTATGAACATTTTAAATCCAATCCAGAAGAAGGAATTACTGAAGTGTTCGAGAGGTACATTGCATTGATCAACAACCTGAACATAAATGGAAAATATTATTCAATCAGATAGATCAACAAAAAGTTCCTTTTAACACTGCCAACTCATCTTGAACATAGAATCACTGTCATAAGAGAAGCTAGAGATCTGAGTGAGATTTCTTTGGATAGACTCTATGGTGTGTTAAAAACCTATGAGTTGGAGCAGATTCAGCAGAAGGAAGTCTATGGGAAAGGTAGAGTGGTCAGCACGTCTACTGCTCTAGTAGCTGAAGGTCAACAACAAAAACAACAATCTCAACAGTCAGAGATAATGGTACAGTCTTCCAAGGCTGAGGAAAATGTGTTAGTAGCAGAATATGATCCTCCTACTACAAATCAATTAGGTGATGATTTTTACTCCTTGGAAGAGCTGGAGCAATTGGAAGATGAGTCAATGGCCCAGATTGTCAAGAGATTCTCCAATGTCAGATTCAAGAGGAATCCCAAGTTCAAGTACAAGTCCAACTACAACAAATTTCAGAAAGGTGGATCTTCATCCTCTAACACCAGCAGTGGTGGATACAAAACAGGGTGGTTGATCGGAGCACCATTCGATGCTATAACTGCAATGAGTTGGGACACTTTGCCACAGAATGTAGGAAGCCAAAGCAAGTAAGGAAGAACTCTTATGATTCAAATCAGAAGAGTAACTCTGAAAGGGCTTATCTGGCAAAGGGAAGAAGCTGGGATGACACTGATAGTGAAGATGAAGAAGATGGGAATCTTGCTCTTATGGCTATTGATGGAAACACTTCATCGTCAAGAAAAGAGGTAAAATTTACTGATGCTGAATTAGTTTATCATCTATGAGGTTCCTTAGATTGTGCTCGTCGTGATAATGAACTGTTAAGTCAACAGATCAAAGACCTTGAGAAAGAGGTCAATGAATTAAGACTTGTGCACATTAATCAAGACAAGTTAAAAGAACAAGTATCTTTTCTAGAGAATAGAGTTAACTGTTATAGACAACTCGAAATTATTCTCAAAGATAAGATCACCAGTCTTGAGACTAAGGTTAAAGCTTACTTTAATTCTTGTTCGAAGGCTAAAGAGTTCTACAGTAAGCAAGCTGTTAATCAAACATCTGGAATAGGTTTTGATTACAATGTTGTTATTGGAGAATTAGGCATAAACTCCCCTCCTCATGTATGTGCTAAAGGTAGGGAAGTACCACATGTGCTTAAGGGTGTTGATAAACCCCTCTATAAAGGATCAATTGCTGAACCATTTGATGAGACCTCCTTTATTATTCAAGATGAAATACGTGCTGAAGATCTTGCTAATGAGAAGGTTGTTTCCAAGTCAAGTGTGTCAAAAGTTCCAGTCAAAGTTGTGAAAGCAACTGAGACTAACTCAGACACACATGAGTTGGATAACAAAAATGCCATGTCTACCATGCATAATTTGCCTGTTGTTAATCCCTCTCATAAAGTATGTGGTGTTCCTAATTGTATGTCTTGTGCTTTCAATTTGATGTATGTTTATTTTAATGGTAAGCATATTTCTAGTGATAAGACTACTCCTCGTCAGCATGTGAATAATAGGAAGCATGATAGGTCTAAGAATGCTAGTCCTTCTAAGGCTAGAAAGGAGACATTTGTGCCTAAGCCTAAACAGAAATTTGTTAAGGCTGTTTACAAGGTCAAATGTCCAGTCATTGAGAAAGTTGAGAACATGAAAATTAAGAATGTTGTTTTGCCTGACAAAGGCCAATTCTACAAGTATGCCGGACCCAACCAAGCTTGGGTTCCGAAGAAGGTCTAATCCATTTGTAGTGCAGGGCAGTAAACAGGTGGAACTGGTAGTGTGGATTCTTGACAGCTGATCGTCAAGACATATGACCGAAGATAGAGCCCTGCTATCAAATATGGTTGAGAAAGCTGGCCCAGTGGTTACCTTTGGAGATAACAGCAAAGGTATAACTGAGGGATATGGCTGTTTGCAAGCTGGAAATGTTATCATTGATAATTTTATATGTTGGTCTATAAACAGACTTGTGCACTCGAACAGGTTTAGGAGAAAATCAAACTTCTTTCTATATTAGTGATTTCTTATTTCATTAAAATCTTTTGAAATCACTATTGTACATCATTTCTCTCAAAAGATTAAATGTATAATTTTCATTCATTATAGATCTTAAGTACATTTTATCTCTATATTGCCATATGTTCTGTGATACAGGTTCAGTCTCCAATGGCTTTCTTTCATTGATAGTCATGAGGTTGAAAACCCACAACTTCTATCCCAGACTGTAAAGACAAACACAGAAACAGAACCAACCAACACTCTCTTACCACTAAAATGAAGTATGAATGAGCGTGAGGGAGATAGTGCCTTAGTGCACCACATAAGGAAGGT
Organism: Apium graveolens; assembly: GCF_009905375.1. Lineage (NCBI taxonomy): Eukaryota > Viridiplantae > Streptophyta > Magnoliopsida > Apiales > Apiaceae > Apium > Apium graveolens. The sequence continues at coordinate 177,757,413 of NC_133647.1, forward strand.
TCTGAAGTCAACCCAGCAGCTCTGTCTCCTACAAAGATGAGTAGTATTTAAACCGAGACAACTGCTAGCTCCCATACATCTTCTCAAAAAGATGTAATGGCTGAAAAGGCTCAAAAACAGTTACTAGATTCATCCTCTCAACAGGGTGTGTCTATTGAAATTTTCCTGTCGGTCACCACCTCAAATATAAACAATTCTTAATGCACAAGGAAAGGTTACACACACAAAGGATGAGTTGACGGAAACAAGAGCTTCGACCATTTTAAGGTCAGATTTGATTGTTCAAGGTTTTTTAATGGACCAATTGCCTTTACAGGTGTTAGGATAGGATACTGATCCATTAGCCATATGTCAGTGGTCAATGTCTACCTCCCCAGGCTTAAATCCCCTGGATGCATCTGCGGATAGTGGATCTGACATAGGTGCAGATCGGCAACTTGTTGACAATGATTCAGATATTACCTGATGAGTCACAAGGAAATGTCTTCACAGATATTAGAAGGGAACTTTGATCTTTATGCCAAATTCGTTGGATCATTGTTTACCTTCCCAGAGTTCAAATCTAGAACCCTAAAAGGGAAACTAGCAACTTGTAAATTATGACTCGGATTCATCTAACGAGTTTAACAAGGATGGGGATTTGCGAACTCCCATTGTACCACCTGTGACCTCCTTAAGGATGGCTAAGGTGATTTTCCTTGCAGGTACAGCTGAATTTTGGAGCTATGAGAGGAGTGATACACTTGTGAGAATGAGTGTAAACACGAATGGAGAGAAGAGTGAAACACATGTGAGGTACACTAAAACAGAATCACACACTCACAGTGAGGAAGAAAGAGAAACTACTTGTTATTTCTTTTCCAACCAAGTGGAATATGAGAACTCCTTCAGACAACGGCATACATTCCTTCTCTAAGGGGGAGATAAAAGCTTAAGTAATAGTTTGGAGCTAAGGGGGAGAAATAGCAGGGAGGATGAAAAAGATCCTACATATGTACACTAGACCACACCATTGTTGTTTATAACTACGGATCCTATTGAACGGGAGAGGTGGTAAAAACAAGGTGATTTCCTAGTAATCAGAAGAAGTGGTTTGGTTCATCACTATTCTTCATAAGGGAAGAAGCTGTTTTCCAAAAGGGGAGTACCGTTGGTTTTTATCTGTGGAACCTATTGTACGGGAGATGTGATAAACGAAGGTGATCTCTTTTAAGCAGTTGATTCTCATAGGGGGAGAAGCAAGAGAGATATGCGCTTCTCAACAGGAAATGTAGTTGTATAAATGAAGATGAAACTACTTGAAGATATGTTCAGTCTAGAGGAACATCTATTTGGAATCTGGAAAAGGTTAAATATAATCCAGAACTTTTCTGCTATTTACTTTGCATTTCTGTTTACATCTTTTTCTTATTTGTTAGTTGAGTTATCCTCTAGGTATTTGTTGTTATTGTCTAACAAACAAATAGGGGGAGATTGTAAGGTATATGTCATAGCCTATTTGTTTATTCGAGGATTCAACTCAACGCAAATAAGAATGTAACAAGTAAATAGTGGATCTACCGTCAAAGAGATCTCACAAAGTAACATATGTCAAAGGATTCAGAAACAATGTTCATCTACAGACTTGAGGAATTACTTCACTGGAAGAAGTTCAAGAAATTGATCAAGCCTCAGTGATATAAATCAAGATTGTGGATTTAATCAAGTGACAAAGATCTTGTCAGGGTATCAGATAATTACAGGGATTTAATCAGAAGAAAATCAAGATTATCAAAGTCAAGACATGGAGAAACGTCACGGAAGTTAGTCACTCATGAACCAGACAGTACATCGAGTGTCAACATTGAAGTGGTGGAATTGATTCATAATTGACAGTGATTTTCAGAAGATTTTCAGAAGAATAGTTGTTGTTGAAAGAGTAAAATTAATTCTCTATTAATTAATTAATTCATATAATTTAATTAAGAAAATAAATTATATCTGCAAAGATTAATTTATTTATTAATTGATTAATTAATTCTGAATTAATATTAGGAATTTTCAGAATTGATTTTGAATTTATATTCAATATTAATTCAGCATGACAATCAAATGAACTGGTATGACAATCAGATTGTCATACCGAAAGTCATGCTAGCTCAAATAGATTGTCATACCGAAAGTTCTACTAGCTATGGAATTGTCTTGCTAGTTCAACAGATTGTCATGCCGATTGTTATGCTAGTTCAACAGATTATCATGCCGATTGTCATGCTAGTTCAGGAGATAGTCATACCGAAAGTCATGCCAACTATCAGATTGTCTTGCCAATTCAATGAAGTTCTGTTGATCAAATCATTTAAAAGAAAAGAAGAGCATCAGACAATTCATAAAAAAGAATACAACAAAACAACTCAAGACCTATGAGCTTGAAATAGAGCAAGATGAGAAGCTGGAGAAAGGAAGGAAGAAGGGAGGCTCAATTTCATTGGTTGCTGAGCAAGAGAAAGAGAAAGAGATAAAGGTTGAAGTTGTGGAATCTGCACCAAACCCTAGAGTTTGTGAAGGCAAGGGAAAAGGGCTAGTAGCTGAACATGAAAACCATCTTAGTCAAGATGATATGGATGACATAGATGAACATCTAGCTTTTCTATCCAGAAGGTTTTCCAAGCTCAAATTCAAGAAGAATTTTGGAGCAACCAAGCCAAAAAGAAACATGGTTGACAAGTCAAAATTCAAATGTTTCAAGTGTGGCTTGAGTGGTCATTTTTCAAGTGAATGCAGAAACCCTGATTCTAACAGAAAGAAGTTTGAGCTTGTGGATTACAAAAAGAAGTACTTTGATTTGCTCGAACAAAAGGAAAGAGTTTTTCTAACTGAAGAAAATGACTGGGTTGCTGATGGATTGAATGAGGATACAAGCTATGTCAATCTAGCCCTGATGGCTAAATCAGATGAAGCAGAAGTTAGTTCTTCAAGTAATTAGGTAATCACCACTAATCTAGCACATTTATCTAAAGCTGAGTGTAATGATGCTATAAATGACATGTCTACTGAATTATATCATCTGCGTGTGACACTCAAATCTCTCACTAAAGAAAACACTAAAATTAAATATAACAGTCTGTTTTTAAGTGAAAGAAACAATGTGTTAGAAACTCAATTTGTTGAGTTTGAGAAACTGAAGATAGAGTGCAAGACTGCTAAAGATGAACTAACTGAATCCTTAAAGAAAGAGAAGATTTTAAGAAAGCAACTTGAACGAGAACAGGAAGTAATCAAGGCATGGAAATCATCCAGAAATGTTCATGCTCAAATTACTAAAGTTCACAGTATAGAATCCTTTTGTGATGAATCCTGGAAAAAGAGCAAAGAGAAACTGGATTCCAACTTGGAAGAAGGACTTTCAACGGATGTGGATTCGACAAATGATGAATGTTATCCATCGAATGATCAAAAGAATTATCCGTCGAAAGATAAGGAACCACATTCGTTGAGTGAAAGAAAGCCAGTTAGCAAATCCCAGCTAGCTAAGTTAAATGAGAAATATGGATCAGTTTCCAAGAACTTTGTTCCAGGAGAAATAAGTCAAGTGAAAAAGAATAAGAGAGTCAATGTAGGCAATATGTCAATCAAGCAATTGAATGACAGACTGGAGAAAATTGAGGTTAAAGCAGAATCTAAAAGGAAAAATAATAGAAATGAGAAAGTAAGAATTAACAAACATAACAACTACACACCTGATAAATATGCACCTAGAAAAACCTGTGTGAAGTGTGGTAGTGTTAATCATTTATCTGTTAATTGCAAAATTGTTATGCCTGCACCCATGTCTGCACCTCCTTCTTTTCCCAACATTCCTACCATGCCTGTGAATGTTATGCCTGCACATAATTTGAATGCACAATTTGCTAATATGCTATTTGCACAAAATCCTTACTATGCTGCATTTAGTATGCCTCAAATGCCATTCAGCATGCCTTACTGGAATAACATTTGCACAAAATATTCCCTTCCATGTAAATAAGCTTGTGCATGATAAATTTTTAATGATGAATGGTTTCAAAGATTCTACTAAAATGACTAAGGATGAATCTCTTATACCTAAATCAAATGAGGACAAGCCTAAGAAACCTAAGAAAAAGGCTAACAAAACAGGACCCAAGGAAACTTGGGTACCAAAATCAACTTGATTTGATTTTTCTGTGTGCAGGGAAACAGAAAGAATCTTTGGTATTTGGATAGTGGGTGATTAAGGCACATGACTGGAGTTTCTACCCTGCTCATTGAGTTCAAGGAGAGAGTTGGCCCAAGTATCACTTTTGGAGATGACAACAAGGGTTATATTGTGGGATATGGCTTGATTTCTAAAGACAATGTCATCATTGAGGAAGTTGCCCTAGAGGATGGACTCAAGTATAATATGTTGAGTATCAGCCAGCTGTGTGACAAGGGCAACTCAGTAACATTCAATTCTGAAGCTTGTGTTGTGACCAACAAGAAAAGCAACAAAGTGGTTCTCACTGGAGTGAGAAAAGGAAATGTGTATCTAGATGACTTCAACTCATTAAATGCAAAATCTGTTACTTGTCTATTCAGCAAGTTACGTCAAGATGAAAGTTGGCTATGGCACAAGAAGTTGTGTCATCTTAACTTCAAGACTATGAATAAACTAGTCAGGAAAGATTTGTTAAGAGGTATTCCTAAAGTGGAATTCTCAAAGGATGGATTATTTGATGCCTATCAGAAAGGAAAATAGATTAAAACATCATTCATAAAGAATCTTGACTCAACAATTGAAGAACCTTTACAATTACTACACATGGACTTATTTGGACCAGTCAATGTATTGTCCATCTCAAAGAAAAGATACTGCCTAGTAATTGTGGATGATTTCTCAAAGTTCTCTTGGACATATTTTCTAAAATCCAAAGATGAAGCTAGTGAAATCATCATCAATCACATAAGGCAAGTTAACAATCATCCTGATTTCAAAGTTAGTAGAATCAGGAGTGACAATGGAACTGAGTTCAAGAATTATTTGATGCGATTGTTTTGTGAAGAGAATGGGATCATGCATGAAATTTCAGCAGCAAGAACTCCACAACAAAAAGGAGTGGTTGAAAGGAAAAATAGATCTCTTATTGAAGCTACAAGAACAATGCTAGAAGAATCAAAGTTACCAGCATTTTTGGGCAGAAGTTGTAAATACTGCATGCTACACTCAGAATATTTCTTTGGTTAATCAAACAAAATGCATGACACCCTGCCAATTGTTCAAGAACAGGAATCCAACATTAAACTTTCTTCATGTCTTTGGATGCAAATGTTACATCTTAAGGAATCAAACTGATCGGCATGGAAAGTTTGATGTCAAAGCGGATGAAGGAATTTTTGTTGGGTATACAGTTGGAAAAGCATATAGAGTCTACAATCTCAAAACCAACATTGTTATGGAATCTGTAAATGTTGTGTTTGATGATAAAAAGATTGAAGGACTGCAATATGGAGATTTCTATGAAAGCCTCAAATTTGACAATGTTGAGATGATTTGTACTGATAGTTATGATGAAAGTGATCAAGAACCAATATCTAAAGACAATGCAGAAAAGTCTATAACTAATGAAGCACAAAATTTAACATTCGTTAAAAGACCAAGTGCATCATCCGTTGAAAGACAGTCTGCATCAATAGGAGCCAGGCAAAGATCAACATCCGTTGAGCCATCAATAGGAGTTGAAAGCCAATATAGATCACAATTAGAAAGAACCCCAACTTCAAGTCAAAGATCCATAAACTTAGGGGTAGTTTCTTCTAATCAAAACTCAATCACACATCAAGATAACTATAAGGCCTCTTCATCTAGAGCTAACCTACCACAACAGAGAAAATGAACAAGAGATCACCCATTTGAGCTAATTATTGGTGATGCATCTTCAAGAGTGCAAACAAGAAAAGCAACTCAAGAAGAATGTCGATACAACAGCTTTCTGTCTCAGGAAGAACCTAAAAAGGTAGAAGAAGCTCTGTTAGATCCTGATTGGGTTTTAGCTATGCAGGAGGAGCTAAACCAATTTGAAAGGAATAAAGTTTAGAAACCGGTACCCAAGCCTAAAGGAAAGAATCCTATTGACACCAAGTGGGTATTCAGGAACAAGAAGGAATTTTGATGAGACCTTTGCTCCTGTTGCAAGACTTGAAGCCATCCGAATTTTTCTAGCTTACACTACTAGAAATAGTGCATACGACATCAGTACTTAGACATGAGCACGTAATGTACCCGATGTTAAAAGAGTTTTTAACATCAGTTTATAATTAAGCGATGTTTATAAGAATTTTGACATCGGTTTCGTACAGTAACCGTTGTCTATGTTCAAATATTAGAAATTCCAAATAAACGTTTTTAACTTTGACATCGGTTGTTTTTACAAGTCGTTGTCTATAACCAGTTCTAAAAAAAAAATTAAAATTATCATTTTTCCTCTGTTTCAGTATACAATTTTCCCACCTTAACTAAAAAATTTCCCCCTTCAACTCATTTTTCATTTCCCCCTTTTCTTTAGAATATCTCCCCATTTGCCCCCTTTACTCACACCCGATTCTCTCTCTCTCTCTCTCTCTCTCTCTCTCTCTCTCTCTCTCTTATCTCAAATCACCGCTTTCTCTTACAAACATCGACTCCATCTTAAACACCATGACTATTCCTTTCAAGCCTCCTTTTTCACCCTCCCTCCTATAAACCCCCTAATTTAGACCTAGGGACCTAATTAAGCTCCAAATCGAGCCTTTTCTCTGTATTCTCTCTTTCTCTTTATCTTTTTTCTTTCATCTTTTTCAGCGTCTCACTCTCCCTCTCCCATCTCCCTATCAACACATCTTAAACACTAATTTACCCTATTCTAACAGTTTAGTACTCACATTTTCACAAATTCAAACCACAAACCCTAATTCGGGCCTTGGTGAAAGCGATTGAGGATATTTTGATGAAAGGTAAGGAGTTTGTGTTACTTATGTTTATTAATTGTATATGAATGCTCTATTTTTTAGTTTATTATAGATGTAATTTATTATACTAAGGAATTGTTTATATTTTTAGGAAGGGGAAAGTTTTAAAGCTGATGTTTCGATGGGACATAGTTGGAGACAAGATTTTTTATCAGTCTTCTCAAGTTTTTAGTGGTGTACCACACCACGCGTTTCATTTTTATTTATTTTCTTCATGTTAATTTGATTTGTATAATTTTTATTGAATGTTGAATTTGTGGTTCAATTGATATTTGAATTTAATTGAACTGAGTTGACCTAGGTTTTAATTTTATGTAGAGGTGATTGTAATTTGATAATTGAGGTAGAACAAATGGAGTCTAATTCACACAGAAGGGGGGAGGAAGTATGGTACCGATATCGCCATTGCATACTCCGAGGTCGACTGACAAGTCGATGAGAGATCTACGATCGGATGGAGGAAATGTGACTTATAAGCAACACGATAATAAAGAAAAAGGTGTTCATGTTCAAGTCATTCTCAGATGCAGGTACATTTCTAGGTTATATATGTTAGTTGCGTAATTGTGCTTGCTTGAGTATGTATTTATCTGAATGATTGATGATGTGTTGTTTTAAGGACTTTGAGTGAAGATGAAATTAGAGCTCATACACTGGTTGTGATTTCATGTACTAGGAATAGGAGAGAAGTTTATGCCGTTCAGACCATTGATAATAAACAGATTGATAGAACCTTCATGTTTGATAAGGTCCGTAATATATGTCAAATACGAGTTTATTCTATACTGATTTGGCTATTTTATTAAGGATGATGTATCCATTTGAGTTAATATGGGATAATATATTTAGGTTTTTGGCCCAGCATCGCAGCAAAAGGATCTGTATGAACAGGCTGTATCTCCTATTATTTATGAAGTTCTCGAGGGTTACAATTGCACTATTTTCGCTTATGGGCAGACTGGAACCGGGAACCGGGAAAACTTATACAATGGAAGGAGGAGCAAGAAAAAAGGTTAAAATTTGTGGTAACAACAATATCTTTTTAATGCTATATTAGTTTCTTTGTAGCTAACAGTTCATATATTTTATGTTCAGAATGGGGAGTTTCCTAGTGATGCAGGTGTTATTCCCAGAGCTGTTAGGCAAAATTTTAATATATTAAAAGCTCAAAGTGCTGAGTATAGCATGAAAGTTTCTCATCTTGAGCTGTACAACGAGGAGATAACTGATTTATTGGCTCCTGAGGAATGTTCAAAATTTATTGAGGACAAATCTAAAAAGCCCATAGCACTAATGGAGGATGGGAAGGGAGGTGTTTTGGTCCGCGGGTTGGAAGAGGAGATAGTATGCACTGCAAATGAAATTTATAAAATTTTAGAAAAATGATCTGCTAAAAGGTGGACAAATAAACAAAGTAGCCGATCTCACTCAATATTTTGTATTACAATTCACATCAAAGAGTTTACTACAAAAGGGGAAGAAATGATTAAATGCGAGAAGCTCAATCTTGTTGACCTTGTTGGGTCTGATAATATTTCGCGTTCAGGTGCAAGAGAGGTAAACAAGCTTAAAAAATTGTAACAATCTAGTGAACAATTAATTTGGGACGTATATATATTAAACTCTTTCCCAGTGGTTAGCTAAATGATCAGATTAATCACAAAGTAATGGATTTTCTTTGCAGGGACGAGCAAGGGAAGCTGGAGAAATAAATAAAAGTTTGCTTACACTTGGCCGAGTAATAAATGCTCTAGTGGAGCACTCCGGGCATATACCATACATGTATTTGTCATGGCTTATGCTCTTAAAGAAGATTGCCCAGTCTCATAACCTAATTCCTGAATTTGAGGTACATAGCTCTGTTGATTGCTTGATTTGTCTGAATATGTAGGTTGATGGTTTATATGATGACTGTTGAAATATGGTGAGGTCCTTATAGCCCTTTAGGATACCTGAATAATTGATAGTGCCTCTATAATGTTTCCTCCAAGAGGGTTTTACAATACAAGTGGAAAACCATGTGCATGATCGTGTAATACATTTAACATATTGATTATTGTAAACAAAAGTCTAATGAATCACGTCTTTTATGTGTAAAATTATCATCTCTATTGAAAGATATCAAACACTTGTTCCTGCACTTTAAATATGAGCATCTATGTTTTGGCGATATTAGCAAATTTTTTGTGCTTTGCTATCTCTTGATTGATTTACTCACAAGTGACAAACCTGGCCTCTTTTCATAAAATGTTTTTTATCTTGAATTTAGATGTAACAGATCACTTTATTATAAGTATATTGTGATCTGAACTCAAGGTCGCGGATTTGTTTTAGCATATTTTAATATGTATTGAAATCTGTACACTTTTTGACATATGTCAAGCAATGTATAAAGAAGGGTCTAGAATCACGCATTTCAAGATCCATTCTGGATTTGAGTTCTTCAAATGACCTGATATCTGTAGCATGATAAAATAATATTCAAGCATAAGATTTCTAATCTGTTTCTGGTGATCGCAGGTTACTTTGGAAGTTAATCATCATGGGCCTGTTACTAGTAAACCTACCAGTAAATTTATGTAATTTTTACTTATTTAGCTCTAAAATTTATTTATACATTTATTAAGATACTTGGCATGCATTTATTGCGATTTACTTGTAAAGGTATCAGTATTTAGGTATAACTGCTTCTTGCATGACCAAGTGTGTATATTCTCAGTGTTCATGTGAGATTAGTTTTGCATCTTTGAACACATTTGATATTCTTTGGGGACTTATTGGACCTCAAAGAATTTTCGGGAATCTTGGCTATTACTCTGCTATTAACTGGTTCTTTTTAGTAGGAGCAATAATTCCTCTTCTAGTTTGGCTTGCGCACAAGGCCTTCCTCAGTCAGCACTGGATAAAATTTGAAAGTTGTCCTCTTATTGCATGAAATGGATGATAGTGACTTTGTAATGTTTTCTCATATAATCTAGCTGGTAAATGTCCCACAGAAACTTGGAATCACTGCTCTTCACATCAAGCTTCACGCAACAGGTAGAAACAAGACAAAGTCTCCTGGTCCTGGTACTCAGTCTGCACTTCGTGCACTTGCTCATTCAGGAATGAAAATTGGTCACATTGGTAATTATTTTTTCCTGATTAGCTTATGAACTTGGAAATGAGTAGACTTTAGCCATGTAAGGAGTTGATAATTGACTTTTTATTTGCCTTTTTTCAGAGGTTGTTATTCCAATCCCCAGTGATAGCAAAGAAAGGAGGGTGTGAGTTCTGGTACAGCAGCACAGAGCAAGTTGCTTTTGCTTTTAGTACTTAAAAATTAGTATAGTATAAGTTGGCTAATGGAATGCTTGTATTTTATTTGAAATGCATGTATAGTATGGTATGAGTAATATTTTGGTATTAGACTTGTAATTTGGATGAGTACCTTTATGTTTCTGTTTAGATGTTTTTTGTTGGGATGTTGCATTGTTTTGGTTCCCTGTAAATAGTACCAGGATGGCATGCAATTTACAGAATATTAACATCACAATGGTACATGTAAAGCGATGTAAAAAATATACAAAAGACATCATACAAAATAATATTAAACGAAAAAAAACTAAAAAACCCGATGTGAAATAGTCATTTGACATCAGTTCTGAAAAAAAATCAATATATTTTAAGTCAAATAACATCGGCTAGAGAAAATGGCTGATGTTAAACAAAAAGATTTAACATCGGTTTTATGAAAAACACCCATGTCTTATCCATCATTTCACATCGAGGGGCTAATTTAATCGATGTTTGATCAAACATTTCATATCGGGCAACTAATCTAACCGATGTCTGATCTAGCATTTCACATCGGTTTGTTCGAAAGAATTTTAATAAAAGGCTTTTAGAGCTTGTAGGTTTCATATTTTAATGGATAAATACCTCATAATCTACTCATATTTACCTAGAAATATTGTAATATAAGCTGAAATTTGTTGCAAAGACATCACGTTTAATCTTAAAACCGATGTATAGCACTGTAATAGACATCGACTGTTAACCGATGTCAAAGGCTGATGACATTTAACATCACACGCGAAGACATCGGTTCAGATTTTTTTTAACATCGGTTCTGAACTGATGTCTGATCCCATATTTCTAGTAGTGTTATGCAGCCCATGCCAATTTCAAAGTCTATCAAATGGATGTCGAAAGTGCCTTTCTGAATGGAGATTTGGAGGAGAAAGTCTATGTCAGTCAGCCTCCTGGTTTTAAAGATCCCAACTTTCCAGAATATGTCTATTATCTTTCGAAAGCACTTTATGGACTGAAGCAAATACCTAGAGCCTGATATGACACTCTGTCAAAGTTTCTCTTAGAAAATCATTTCACAAGAGGTATTGTTGATAAAACTTTATTCTTTAGAAATGTTAATGGCTCTGGTATACTTGTTCAAATTTATGTAGATGATATTATATTTGGCTCTACAGGTGAAAAACTTTGCAAAAAGTTTGCAAAATTGATACAAAGTAAATATGAAATGAGCATTATGGGAGAACTAACTTACTTTCTTGGTTTACAAGTTAAGCAAGTTAGTGATGGAATTTTCATTAGTCAAACAAAATATATTTATGATCTTTTAAAGAAGTTTGACTTAATGGATTGCACATCTGTAAAACTAAACTTGAATTAAACACTACTGAAAAGTCTGTGGATATTTCAAGCTATAGGGGCATGGTTGGCTCACTTTTATATTTAACAGCTAGTAGGCCATATTTAATGTTTGCTACTTGTCTTTGTGCTAGATTTCAGGCTAATCCTAGAGAATCTCATTTAGTAGCTATTAAGAGAATTTTCAGATATCTTAAAGGAACACCAAAACTTGGCATTTGGTATCATAGAGATTCTAGTTTTGATCTAACTGGCTATTTAGATGCAGATTATGCATGTTGTAAAATTGATAGAAAAAGTACTACAGGAACCTGTCAATTTCTAGGAAATAAGATAGAATCATGGTTCAGTAAAAAGCAAAATTCAGTCTCTACTTTTACAGCTGAGGCTGAATATATTGCTGCTGGCAGCTGTTGTGCACAGATTTTATGGATGAAAAATCAACTGTTGGACTATGATCTACAGGTGAATAAGATTCCTATTTTCTGTTATAACACAAGTGTTATTGCAATTACTGAAAATCCAGTACATCACTCAAGGACCAAGCACATTGACATCAAGTACCACTTCATTAGAGAGCATATTATGGATGGTACTGTGGAACTTTATTTTGTTCCAAGTAAAAAGCAACTTGCAGACATCTTTACCAAGCCACTTGATGAATCCACCTTTACTTTGTTGGTTAGTGAGTTAGGTATGCTTAATTACTCTTAATTTGTTTTGATATCTAAGAAATTTGAAATGCAGCCAGAGTAAAATTTGATATCTCCTGTCAAAAGATGAAATTTTGGCTAAGTCGGAATTTACATCTCGACGGATGTTTATTATCCGTTGAAAATGAATATCCGTTGAATTCTTTCATCCGTTGAAGTATCAAACATTACTCTAGGTACTTTACCCTTATCCGTTGAATTGCTTTCAATCTTAACCGTTAATTCTAGGCATTATCCGTTGAATTTACTTACAGCCTGTAAGTATATTTCGATGGATAATCATTAGAATTTTGATAGATTTCTTTATTTTTAAACGGCTATTTTGGGCAAATTTGATTGGTTACTTTATTTCTGCTTTTACTTTTCAACCATTTATTTTTAAGATAGTATAAAAAGCCAATTTCATTTTTTCTTTTTACTTTTATCTTTCTCAAGCAATTTCTCTAACTCTCTCGTCTCCAAAGCAAATGATTTCTTCTCTGCAATTACTCTTATTCTCAGTAATGGCACCAGTAGTCAAGATCATGTCCAAAACTGGGTTTGTTTATGAAAAGAATAACTTTGTCGCACTAGTGAACAAGGAGATTGCAGCTTCTGAAGATTATCACAAGATGATGGATTTCATTCGAAGTTGTAAACTGAAATATGTTATGTTGGAGTCCCCTGTCATCTATTGTGAAATGGTTGAGGAGGTATGGACCACTATTGTTTACAACTCAAAAGACAAGACAATTACCTTCACTCTTAAAGGTAACAACTACTGCATAAACAGTGATATAATTCGTGCCTGTTTTCAATTACCTGAGAATAATACACTAGTTCCACACACTGACACAGATGTAAGCTCTATGATTATTTCTATGGGTTATTCTTTTGACCCTTCCAGGCTAGGTGAGGTTAGAAGAAAAGGCCTTAGAAAAGAGTGGAGCTTTCTTTGTGACTCTTTCATTAAAGTCTTTCCTGGAAAAATTAGTAACTTTGATGATGTGACATACTCACTTGTTAACATGCTATATATGTTGCTTAGTGGCAAGTACCATAACTTCAGTGAGTCTGTCTTGTATGAATTAGGCTTTAAGCTAGGAGACATTAAGAAAAGGTCTAGAAACATATATTATGCTAGATTCTTTATGTTGCTAGCTAATTTTTTTTCTGAAGATCTTATCATTGAGAACCCAACCAACAAGCTTGATTGTTGGGTTCAAGAAAGAAGGGTTATTGCTGATTTAAACAGGGCAAACAACCTGCAAGGGATACAAGAGTTCAACCACTGTACTCAGACAAACAAAACATGGATTGTAATTATTTTACATGCAAATGTAAGTAACATTGCAAAAAACAGATTTTTTTTCAAGTACAATGATTTATCATATGAATTAAGGCAAACTTACATGATTCATGTGTAACACATTTTTCTTTGAAAAAACATATAAAGGCAAAATTTTATGACATGGAGGGACCTCGGGTAAGTGAGGTAAATATTTCTGTCCCTACTACTTTTCTACCACCACTTTCTTTACAGATAACTGTGGTTATGGCACCTGTGACGGTGACCAAACAGGTGCCTACCCAAGCCACAAAATCAAGAATTTCCAAATCCAAGTCTCAAAGACCCCACTCTAGTTCCTCTCAAAAGGAACTAGTTTCAAAAACTACCAAAACCAAAGAGGGGAGTGTGAAGGGAAGTAAGCCTGGTGAGGGACAGGGTGAACATAAAAGAAACCCTAAGGATAAGGATAAAGAGGTGTGTGTAACCAAGTCTAGCCACACTGCAGTTTCCCAACAAACTGTAATGCTTAATAAGGATATAAGCTCATTACTAGTTTCATCCTCCCAAAAGGATGTCACTATTGAAACAAGCTCTCAACCAAGGGCACAAGCCAAGAGGGTTAGGGACACGGACTCACCCCAAACTTACACAAGAAAGAAGAAATCTAAAACACTTGGGGATACACAGGGTGCACACACTGTGCAAACTAAAGTCAAAGACTCAGTTACAACACCTTCTCAAAGTCAGGTTGATGTGGCTCCTGTAAATGTGGAGTCACAACCAAAATCTTTAATTATAATAGCACCTCACACAAAAACTCACCCACAAATTCTTTGGATGTGGATATGATTCACACATCAATTCCTGATTCTCCATCTTTAACTCTCATGGAGAAGCCAAAATCTACAGCAAGTGAGCATCATCTTTTAGATGATTTGTTGGCTCACTTGCCTTTTCTTTATGATTCTACAGAGAAATCTGTGCCACATCTCAAATCAATCACCACAGATTCTAAAGTAGTTTCCACTCCAAACTCTGTCATTTCTACTATCTTGACGGATATTGTTCATCCGTTGACTAGTGATTGTATCTCGACGGATGTGCTTAATAGCAGTCATCCGTTGAAACTCTCAACTACAACCTCGACGGATGTTACTCATCTATTGACTATCACTGCACCACTTGAAATCTCAACTATTGTTGTAAGTGCAGATGATTTAGTAGTTGTACAATCACTCCTAGGATTGAGGGAAAGGATTGAACAGAGTGAGAGGCTGAGTTGCTCTCAGGCAAAAGGAGGGGAAAATAGTGAAACTATGCAAGCTATTTCTTCCAGCTTGGCAAAAGTGAGTGAGTGGAGTCCCACCTTAGAAGGTGAAGGTGAGATTGTGAAGGTGGGAAGCCAAGGGGAGCCCTTGATGCAAGAAAATAGAGAAAATGAGAGAAAAGCAGGTACTGAAGAATGGGAAGAGCCCATTGTAAGTGAGTTAAGGGATGTCAATGAGGCTGAAAAGAAACAGCTATTTTAGCAAGAATATCAAGCTGTCTTAGAATCTGTTTCTTATGAAGCTGAGGCATTAACTCACCCTGTTCCAGCTTATCAAGTTTTGGCTGAACAGGACAATGTGGTTGCTGAGAGAATTCTCAATTTGGTGCACACAACTGCTTCCATGCAAAGGGCTAAGGATGCAATCACTGTCATGCCCTCCACAGCTGGTGATGATTTTGATTATCGAACTGGTGGTTCTGAAGACACTTTTGGGGATGATGGTAATGATGATGAAGGAGATTCCATGAACATGGGGGAGAAGAAGGCCCTAGCCCAAGAATAAATACTCCATCATGTATGTTTAGTAAAGAATGCAGTGAGCACCACTTTAATCAACTCTCTTCAAACGAATTCATCAGACTCAGACAGCTCTTCAAGCTACCACAGATCCCAACACCAAGAGTCTTCTTCAAGCACACCTTGAGTCTCTGCAATTGCATAAGATCCAATCTCTCAAGCAAAATCAAGATGTGAAATCAAGATAGAGATTGGACAAGTCAAAAAGGACATCACTTTAATATTGGAGTCTATGCTTCCTGCCACTACATTATTAGACATCAACAGACAACTCAAGAAAAACTCTGATCTCAGTACCAAGGTGGATTCTTTGGACACCTGGCGAAAGACTCTAGAAACCTCTATCACTCAAATCCAACTTCATCAAGCTCAACAGACACTGCTTCTTCAGAAATTAGTGGTTGCACAAACCACAACCTCTACTCAACTTGATGCTAACAAAAAGGCGGAGACAGACTCTATCATTCTAGTTAGTCAGGGAGAGTTAGCTAGTGAGGGGGAGAAAGTGCTCAACATAAATGTCAGCAGGGTAAGAGTTCCAACAATTTCCTTCACAAAGCCACCAATGCTAGACATCATTGATTTAATCAATATAGCAGCAGCTGAATTGGAGTTGAGTGAAAAATGGAAGAAGATTGAAAAGAAATTTGGTCCAATTGAGAAACAAGACAAAGCCTTCTCCCCTTTCTCTCAATTGAGACCAATTTCAACAAATGACATGAGCTTAGCGAACATGGAAAGGGGACAACCCTCAACAATTAAATCTCCAAAGGCCAATGTGATTTTTCAACCAAAGAGGAACGATCCAAAGAACTCAGATAAAAATCCATTGGACCTGGTCTATGAAACTCCCAAGCCTGATGAGAAGAAGCTGCTCGGAAGGTCTATTACTTTTTCCAAAGATCCCAGAGATTCAGCCTTAAAGAAAAGGATTGCTAAAATCTACAGAAATGGCAAAATGATCTGTGTGGTGGCTGGACATCCATAATTTATAGATGCTAAGAAAGAAGAAAAGGTGAGGCTTAAACAACAACAAAAGCAAGATGCTTTAGATGCCAAGAACCAAGCTAAGAAGCCTGTAACCACGGATTTTTGTAATGCCCATTGTGACAGCTGAGACTCATATTGAAGAAAAGCAAGGAGAACCAAAGCAGATTAAGAAACAAAGATACAAGCTCAAACCAAAGAGGATGCCAGATTTCAATAAAGATAAGGAAGAATATATGCCAACGCAATCTACCACCTCAAGCCAAACAGCCATGCCCACAATGGAGCAAGCTGAATTCAAGTTTTATCCATACATGAATTTCTATGGTGCAACCATAATTCCCAAGGATGAACCTATAGATTGGGAAAGCCTACCACTTCCTGATTTAAACATTCCAATCCAAACCAAGCCAAGGAAAATAAAAAAGAGAGCAATCAAAAAGGTCAAGCCTGTCAGACTTCAATCCAAAGCATTAGCCAAGCCCAAACCAACTGTCAACAAGGGAGATCAACTCTTCATCTGTGACATCAAGGAATTCTCAGACATAAATATCTATCTGGATGAGCTAGAAGAAGTTAGAGCCATTGATGCTTACAAACATCTTCCAGAGAGATTAGTCTTCAGGTACAAGGGTGGAAAAGAACTAACTTGGCCTCTTCACAGAATTCTCAATGAAGGTTATTCTGTACTGGTAAAAATTTTCTCCTCAATAAAGAAGAACTTTGGATTCAACATTGTTGCCAAGAAAATGGTACTGAATAAAATTGAGGAGATAAGGAATAGCTGGAGAGGACCAAATGCACTTTCAAGAGTCCTAACAATTCCATATACAGAAAGTAGAGTGAATTTAAGGCCTTACTGGTTGATGGAGTTTAAAGATGAAAAATGCACCAGAAGATTCTTCAGATTGGAAGATCAGCTAAAAATTTCAAGCAATGAAACTCTCATGGAGATGCAAGAAAAGCCGGATCAGACAAATAAAGATGAATCTGAATTCTATAGGCAAGTTCAACACCAGATTGAAGAAAACAATGAAAAAATAGGAAAGAAGTTCAGACAATCAAGGAAATAAGTTAAATTTGCTCAGTCTAGAGGAGCACCTTGAAAATGGCCTATGAGATTCTCTATAAACCTTACTCTGTATGTTTGTCAATAAATTGCAACACTTGGTAATTTTATCTACTATATATAAGTATGTATTCATAGGGTGTTATGTTATCATCAAATTTCTCTTAATTTATGCCTACAAATCCAGTATACATAAATTGGGAGAGATTGTTAGGAATATGTTGTGTGCTTGATGATAAGTTAAGCAAAACACCTTAGTAGATTTAATTTAGTGAAATTGTAGCTTTAAACAGATAATCACATTAACATCTGTTGAAAGAGTAGCTTATGTATTAATAAGTTTAGTAGCACATTTCTGCATATTGCAATGTCTTAGAGAACTAGATGTTGTAAAATGTTTTAAGTCATATTGACTACTAGATTGATATACAAGATAGGTTGGCTAATTATAAATATTAGATGCCTTATAATCTTGTATAAATGAAATGGAGTTAATTGTTATGAAAAGACTCTCAACGGATGTTCCACAAGGTTTCAACGGATGATCAACTAGAGCTTCAACGGATGTTCAACAAGACTCTCAACGGATGATCCAACAAAGTTTCAACGGATGATCTAACTGAGTTTCAACGGATGAACAAATTTAAAAGCAGTTGATAGTAACTTGACAGTCACATGCGTTTATTGTATGCACATGGAATGTGGTAGCCTATTTACAGGTTTTAGAGAACAAAGAAGCATTTCCATTTCTATGCTAAACTGAAGATATTCAAATATGCTAGATTGAGAAATGAAGGAGCATGAAATTAGACTAGAAATATTTTTGTCTTATTTGTTTGTCTTTTTATCTTGTAACTTAGTGATATATAAACCAAGGATAGCAATTAGAACAATTATCTAAGTAAGCAATTACAAAAGAAATAGAAAAAGCTACATCTGTAAAGAATTTCTCTGTTCTTTGTAAGTTCAACTTGTAAGCAGTTGTGTGCAAATCTTGCATCACAGAGTTCTCATATTAATATATATCTCTGGTGGTTAAATTCAATCCACTAGAAAGTTTTTAAATACTTGTATTTGATTACTTTGTGTTTGATTTCTTCTATACTTTCATTCCGCACTTTAGCTAAATCAAACACTGTTATATATTCATAGTAGAACAGTTCTTAAAATTTAAAAAGTAGCCAGAATTACATTCAACCCCCTTCTGTAATTCTTTGTTAGATTGTTTGGGAATAACAGTATACGAATTATTTTTAGTTTGGTATACCGGACAAATCCAACTAATTATATTTAGATTTATTTTTGGTTTAATTTGTACATAGATCTACTACCAAACCTTTAATATTTCAGCTAATAAGGTTGGACCCAGTTATCACTCTTATAAATCTACATTATACCTACCAACGAATTAGGTAGACTTTAATTTTACTTTAACACATATCAATAATTTAAAAATTATCTTAATTTGAATTTAATTTAAATTTTATCATAGACCAATAATAAATATTATTTTATTTTAGTCTCACAGCCGTTATACAACCAACTAATTTGTTTTCAATTTCACTTTGGCTCTCAGTGAATATTATTTTATTTTAAATCGAACAGATTATTTTTTTTTTAGCGTGTTCATATTATATAGATAAACTTATATTTATATTTTATTTAAGATTGAATATAATTCTCTTTAGCCCAGCCCGGATGAATAGTATAATTTTTTTTGTTTAAACCAAGACTATTAGACATACTATAATTCTATTTTTATTTGAATAATTTTATTATAAATATTAATTTATTTATGAGTGTATTTTATTTTAAATATTATTATATTACGGTGACCAAACCGACTACCAACCAAACTTTCATTGTTTCGTCTTAATATAATAGTATAGATAGATATAACCCGTGCGATGCACGGTTATTTTTATCATTATATTATAAAATGTAATTATAATAAATTGTTGTTAGTAATCGAACCTTATACCCTTAATATAATAATTTTACAATGCACCACGTTTATTTTCATTGTAAATTATAATTTTAATATATTACTGGTAGATATCAAAACTTATACTTCTTGTATAATAATTTTTAAGATTATATCTAACGGTTCTCATTAGTTTGATCTGACGAATTTGGATTGAGTGACCAAGTACCAACAACCAAACTTTTAATATTTCGTCTTTAATATAATAGTATAGATAGATAGTATAGAAGATAGATAATCAGCATATATTAAAAAGAATTATAATATTTTTAGAGAAAGATTTATTTTATTTGGAGAAAATAAAAAAGACAACATGTTTTACTTACAAAATGTATAGATTAAAAATAATTGTCTAAAATATTTGTAGAGAAAGAGTTATTTTAGTTGGTAAAAATAAAAAAGGCGACATATCTAACTTATAAAGGTAATTGGTTAGATATTAATTAAGTAAGAGCAATTGAGTATAATATTAAAAATGTTTAAGAAAGGGCAATTATATAATTGAAAGAAGGATCGTAAAATTTCGTATTTAATATAATAACATAGATAGATAAATAATTCGAATTCAAAAATCAAATAATTTTTTTATTTTGTTTATTTAATTGAATCTTAAGATAATGATTACTTGAAGTATATTTGTCTTTACAATAATAGTAAAAATTATATAAAATAAATATTTTTTTACCGTGGACTCGTACAAAATATATATGCGACAGCTACAGGCTAGAGGTGCAGATGGTTTTAACTTTTGCATTGTTTTAAGAACAGAGGTTTTTTGTATTGTCTTAAACGATGAGATGAGATTGTTTTGTTGTTCTCGAGAAATAAAGATGATGATGTTAAGTTGTTCTCGTAAAACAGTTAAGAATTTATGGAGGGCTAAAGTCAAGGAACTTAATAAAGTCTTTAAGTAAAATAATAATTAAATTAATAAATAATTAAGTAGCTGAAAAAGATAATTTATTAGTTTTTAGTGGTTATAGTATTGTTATTCTATTTTATTAAATAAACTTATCTTTGATATTTGGAGAATTTGTTTTAATTAAGAGGAAAAAATAAAAGGAAAACGTGTTATAGTTGAAAATCATTTTTATTTCTTTTTCTATTATAATTCGATTACTAAGGCTAATAAAAAAATTTAATAAAATAAGGGTAATTTAGTAAATTCAGCGTGTACCAAAAAATAGGTACTGTACCAAAACTTTCAGTGTTTCGTCTTTTATATAATGATAATAATATATATTCGTGTGAGAATGAAAATAATACCCGATTGTATTCACTTGAGACTTACTCACAAAGAAAATAACGGTATGTCCCAAACTCAAAATTTAGCTTGAACCGCCGAGTATTATTTCAATCAAAACATAATACATATTATTTTATGAAAATTTTTATACTCAATTTTTTGCATATAGTATTTTTCATAGAAATTAAAGTCAATTGATCCAGGCTATTAATATATATGACGTAAATTAGCCTGAAAGTCTGTTACTTGATAAGCTAATGACTAGCTTATTAAAAAAAAATGATAGACATATATGATGATGTACGTAAATTACTAGGAAAAGTTCAAGTTCAAGAGCTGGTCATTTCTCCCAAAGTTGAAGATACGAACCTAAAGATTTTATCTTGGCATCATTAGTCAAGCTTAAAAAAATTGAATTATGCAAATTAAATGTGCATGCAACTATACATAATAGCAACAGCCAACATGCCACCATTTTTAAGCATCTTGATCTGTTTACACTTCACACTTGCATTTACATAGCACGTACGTATGCTTAAGACCCCGTTTGATATTACTAGACAGCTATAACAGCTTTTTGCTAAAAAACTGTCAGAAATATGTTTGGTAAATTCTAAAATCTGCTATCTGGAAAAGCGTTTTTGGTTTAAAAGCTGCTGTTAGCAAAATCATGTCCCCCATGCTTATAAAAAAACCGTTTTCAGCTTTTTCAAGAAGTAGCTATCAGTTTCACCATCAAACCTTCTCAAAAATATTATTTTTATATATTATAATCTCAAAATATGCATAAATTAAAAAAATTTATTATATATTATATCTCAAAATATGCATAAATTAAAAAAAAATTACCAAACAGTCATCTAATTTTGTACTTTTTCCACCCGCACTTTTTCTCACCGCACACCAGTTTTCAACAGCACTCCCAAACGGAGTCAAAATCTATATCTCCGTATATATACGTCAATTATTAGTTAATTACATATAAATATTATAATTGTTGCTATAGTAGTTGTTGGTGTTTTATACACTAATTATAAATTAGTTATAATTATAATCAACCTAGAGATTTATTCAAGTCAAACCTACAAGAGGCTATATTTTTTATAACATTAAGGACAATGTCAAACTCCCACTATAGTTTATATGTCAGGGTTAATGCATTAGACTTGTAAACGCAGCAGGCAATACATTTAAAGAAGTTACTGCTGGTGATCTTCAGCAGCAAGTTCATTAAAAAATGGCTTTTCTTACAAAGCTCCACATTTTAGCACTTGTCTTGATTCTCTTATCATTTTATGACTCATGCTCCACTACTTCTGCCTCCTCACTTCATCGTCCAAGTATATATTTTTCTTCATTGTATGCATGTTTATAGTAGAATGCAATGCAACACATGCGAAAACACGTAATTAGCTTGGAGAGGATGTAGCCAAGAGTTGAGAGGACACTTGTCCTACTAAAAAACCAAATTAATGTTATTTTATTAATAATTTTTTAAAAAATAGTAAAGTGCTTTCAAAAAAATTATTGTAGAAAGTATGAGAGTGTCTCCTTAAAAGATATCTCCCTAAAGCAAAGTTTCTGGATCCCTCCCTTGTCACTCTATGTAGTGTAATTAATTTGTTTGTTTTGTATACTTATTCATTTTTTTCCGATTGCCGGAGCATGAATTAGTTGAAAATGCAGGTGGTTTAAAAAATACAGGCAGATATGCAGCTTGGTCTCAAACCCTCAGAAAGGCTAAAAGCACACCACCAACGCCTAAAGAGGGACCTTCACCGCAACACGGGTCTGTTCCGCCTCCCAACGGCAACACATGATAAATACCATGACCAAACAACGTCCTTGATCATGATTTTAAACCGTTACACAACGATATTCACACACAAGACGTACCTGCTATCTGCATTAAGTATTTTATTATGTACTTCGAATTGTAATATGAAACGGTGTTATTAGAAGAATGTAAGTGTCTTCCATTTTCATCTCGTTTATATTATGTACGTGGAAGACAGCTTTTTCTTTCGATTCGATAAGCCATGGACTTTAAAAGTTAACGGAGTCATGAAATTTGGAGATGGTATAATGCATTTGTTTCTAAGTGATTTTGTGGATGAATAATTATTGCAAAATTCTTGCATACCTACCATGATAAGTCCGGTGTGACGGGCTGCTTCTTTCGACGTCGCTCCTGGACCTTCGTAACGGTTGTGATGTAGTTGTGGGGTGTTTGCAAAACAAGGGTTTGAGTCTCGTGGCGCATCCGATGTAAGAGTAAGAACTCGTTTTGGGGAAGACGAAAATAGATAGGAATGCAAGGTTGTTGTGTGTGTATATTTGTATGTAAGAGACTGTAACCTCTAAACCCTTTACCCTTGGGTATTTATAGCCCAGAGGTAGGATTTAGGGGTTGGTACCTTTAGATCAAGGCCGTTTGTTGTTGGGGGAGGAGGACGCCTGACTCGGATGGATTCCATACATGTGTCCAGGTAAGGACCACATTTAGGATGCACCAAAGGTGTGCTGATGCGTGTCATGTTTGTCTCAGTTGTTGGTTGTTGATAGCTGTCATTGTCACGTGTCCACGTGCCCTTTCTTGGTGGGCTATGGGGTATGCATGTGTTTGGGGGACTCCCCTCGAGCTTGGCTCTACCGAAGGCTGGGTTGGGCTCTAACTGGGAGGTGATCCTGCTCCCGGGTTGGGCCTGGGCCTGGCTATCGACCTGATCCTGGTTCTGTTCATTTGTTTGTTCCAGGTCAGGGGGTTCTTGGCTCTCTAATTGAGCTTGTCTCACCCATAGCTGGGTTGGGTGCAATCCGAGGTATTCATACCCTATCATTTGCCCCCTCTCCTATATGTAGATTTTGGTTGGAAGTGCTATTGCTGTTTGCTTTGACATAGCCTTCATTAAGGTCCAGAAGGCCAACAAAAGGATCGATGTTGTGAAAGACCGGGAAGATAACTTGAAGGATGAGTGGGATGAGGCCCGGGAGGGACTCAAGACTGTTGAATCCGGGTTGAAGAAACAACTTAAGGAGGAGAATGACTGGACTGATGGGTTGGAGAAAGAGGTTGAGAAGCTCAAAGCTGAGTTGGCTGCGAAGGAGAACCTTGATAAGGATGCTATAATAGCCGAGTATAAGACCAGCTCTGAATATGACATGGTTGTTGCTCATGTCGGGGTTCCTGATGTTCGTAGGGCTTGGATTGTTGCTAAAAGGCATGTCAAGACCGTACCTGGTGCAACCTGGCAGAGCTTCATTCAGGAGTTCCTGGCGGCGAAAACTGCTATTGAAGAGGGGAGGGGGATCCAAAGCCTTTCGACGGTCCGAATCCCAGTTTCTTCTAGATCTTTCCCGTCTATGCAAAGCTGTTTGGGCAATGCCCGTGTAATTAATTATTTCTCCGTAATTTGTTTATTCTGGATTATATTTGATCTTTGACTTTGGCCGGATTGGTTTCCAATCCGGGTTGATGTTTTTTATGGATTTGGTTTCGTTTGTCAATTCTAGTTGTTTGCTTTGTAATGTTTTTTATACTTAGAAAATATTCTAAGTAAAAATTTTATTGCTTTCAACCCGGGTATGAATCCATAGCCGGCTTGATGTTGGCTTTATATTATTTTGTATACTTAGAAAATATTCTAAGTACAAATTTTATTGATTTCAACCCGGGTATGAAGTCATAGCCGAGTTGATGTTGGCTTTACATTTCTTTGTATACTTAGAAAATATTTTAAGTACAAACTTTATTGTTTTCAACCCGGGTATGCATCCCTAGCCGGGTTTATGTTGGCTTTATATTGCTTTTTATACTTACACTACGCCATAGACTGGATTCTGCAACCCCAAGAAACCGTTACTAAAGGCCAAAAAAGCGTTGCTAAAGGCCAAAAAAAAGGCTATGGCGACTCTTTTTCGGGGTTGCAATTTTAGGCGTTGCAATAGAGTTTTTTGCAATCCCGGGGATACCCTATTGTAACCCTTGGTTATCCGTTATAAAAACATGCTATTGCAACACCAATGGGGTTGCAATAGGACTTGAAAAGTGTTATAATAGGTTTTGGGCTATCAGTACAATATTTGTGTGCCCCATATGTGGGCCCCACCAGCCCACTGGTGGGCCCACATGTGGGGTATTGATGCAGCCCTTTTGCAACATTTTTTAATGTTTTTTGCAATATTTTTAGTGTTTTTTGCAACATTTTACACTGATTATTAGCAACACTATAAAGACCTATTGTAACGCTTTTACATAAAATAATGCAAGAAACTGTTTGTAAATTGGCATGCCCATAAATAAGACTATAGTCTTAAAACCAACACAATCAACCAATCCACCAACCATAACATCAGTTATCACAAATAAACACAACTACATTCACCATCACCATACTACCATCCCACATTACATGTTAATCTCATAAATTCCAAACAATATAATACAAACTGAATTTACAAAAATAAATAATCTTAAACTATCAATTCTAGTAGCAGGGTCATGCGCCACATTCAATAGCTTCTTGTGGACAATAACATCTTTTGCTCTCTCAACATTCACGTCTAGCGCATACCTGCAATCAAAATTCATCACATTCTACTTAATACTATTACAACATAAGCTAATTAAAGAAATGCTAAATTTATAAAAGATTAAGAAAAATGTTTTACATAAGGGGTCAGTGCTTTGCATAATCTTTTACTATGGAAGATCCACTTGCCTGATGAAAAGAATCAAACACATAAAAAAATATAACAGAGAAAACAAATTGAATAACACTAAATTGTTGTTTTATCAATTTAATAGTGCCTTATAACACCAAACTGTTGTTATGCTATAACTCTGTATAGTAACAGCCACTTGGGGTGCAGATTTTTCCAACATGGTAGCCATAATTAAATCACAAGACTTGAGCTGTTGATCACCTTTTGAACCTCTTTTTATGGTAATTCTAAATGATATACTTAATGGGATTATGATAATCAAAGCACAAACAGAAATTTCGATTGTTGAATAATTGTGTCTAACAGAAATTCACGAGGCAATAAATAAGGCCTCTAATGGTGAATGAGTATAATAGAAACTTGGTTTATAATATAATTTAAACTTCACTGAACAAAAGCATGTCAAATATCACAGCACAAATGGCAAATGCAGATACTGGTATATCAGAATACAATATTGTTGGGAAGTGGCAAGTAGAGAACTCAAATCCATCATTTTCATTTATGGAGTAGCAGATCTCCCCTACCAAAGAGAAAGAAAAATAATCTCATAAGCGATTAGAATCTCGTATAATCATTTTGTATCCTGTCACCTTTTGTATAGTTTTCTTTCTAATATTTTTTTCCATTACATACAAAACAGAAACATATATACATATAGCTGATCTAAAATCATAAGTTAATACAGTCAAAAGTTAGTGAAGAAAACCATAATAGTATCATTCGGTGAGTAGTGTCTTATACCTCATTTAACCGCGGGACAATTCGCATGACCTCTGGACCTCTACTATTAATTTGAATATTATAACCAACTGCATCTGTAATATCTATGCTTTCCGTACCCTTCAACTCTATAAACGAACACAAACAGCACAAGTAATGATATAAAAATGTAAATATAAGATAATAAAATCCGAAACCTGGAAGTGCAGGCATAGCGCAAGAGGCAACAGGCTTAGGAGACTTCTCGACCTCAACGAGACAAAGAGAGGGGGACAATTCTAATGATCATGTTAATTACTTGTAACGGTAAAGCCTAACATTCAATCCAGACGAGAGTGATAACAACCTTTCATACAATTAACAAGAAAAAATCAACAGCCTTTCAAACAGGGCCTGGTATCAAAATTAAATGCAATTAGCATAGCAGAATGTTAAAGGTTTTGACACAAAAGTTTGTATATTACATTGCCAAGAAAATAGTACTAGCATATTAAGGGTAGAAATTTTTAGGGGGAAGAAAATCTACAGTGTTTTCACCACCATAGGTGGTCAAGTAAAGTAAATAGATGAATGAATAAGAGTAAAATTAGCATGATACAAACATAAAAAACAGTAACCACATATGAAACAATAATTGTAATGGTCGTAGATGCTGGAATAATAATTCATTATTGAAGTGAATATATACTGTGATAATTTATGATAACAAGATTAAGTTAAATGAAGTTCTCAATAGCTCAACCATCTGAAAGATACAACAAGATTAAAACATACATGTTGCTGGTTACTTGAAACCTTTTTGGTAGTTGTCACCTCTTGAGATTGTCTCATTGGCATCTAAATAACATTTTAAAGGCAATACATATAAGAGGCAAAACCTGGCATAAGATAACAAGCTAAGGAATATAAACACACGAGATCTCTTATATATGTGGTATAGCTTCCCTGGTAACTGCATGCTTCAGTTTCCTGGTAACTGTGTGCTACAAAGGTACATGATGATGTAGCATACTGATTGGCATAGCAAACACAAACAACATAAGTAATTATATAAAAATGTAAATATAAGATAATAGAATCCGAAACCTTGAAGTGCAGACATAGCGCAAGAGGCAACAGGCTTAGGAGACTTTTCGACCTCAACGAGACAAAGAGAGGGGGGTTGTACCTTAAAATCGAAACAAATCAAGGTTAACCCATTGACTCTGAACCAAAACCAAGTTTGAACCCTAAAGTCTTGAAGAACACTCTTCAATTGAAACCCCGAATAAAAACCCAAATTAGTGAAAGCCTAACCCCAAAATTTTGAACCTATTTTTTAGAGAGTGGAAATTGAAACTTATTTAGCCCCATCGAAACCCTAAGTAACCCCAAACAAAATCCCCAAATTTTGAAGCCCGAAATCTTCTGATGAAAACCCTAATTTTGAGACAAGACAGAGATAGGCGGTTTTTGAGTGCGAGGGTGTGTGTTTAAGTGTGAGTATCCAAGCCCCTTTCTGGTTTGTGTCTAAAATTTCAAAGCACGCGGTTTTACCGCTTCCCAATTTTCAACCCCTGCCTCAACATTTCTTTATTTTAATTAATTATTTCTTTTTTCTATTCTTAAATAATGTTTTTAAATTTAATTATGAATAATAAATAAATTCAACTATATATATTGTAAATCAATCCACTACTGACTTGATAAGTTTTTAAACTTTCAATTACACTAATATTATTATTTTTGAAAAATAAATAATATATGTATTTCAAATATAACTACACTAATTAATATTGTTTTCAATATTTCTTTATGAAAAATGAAGAAATTCAAAAATATAAAAATATTGTAAATAAATCCACTAGTGACTTGTTAAGTTTTATAAAGCGTTCAATTTATCATTATAATATTTTAAATCACTGCACTAATATTATTAACTTCTAAAAATAAATAAAATATATATTTCAATTATTATTTCATTTCTATGTCATTTAGGCAACACATTTTGACTCTACCGCAACATCAAAAAAGAGGGGTTGCGGTAGACATTGGTTTTGAAGGCTATTATTACACTTTTCTTTGCAACCCCACTATGAAGGGTTGCAGAATCCAATCTATGGCGTAGTGTTAAAAACTATTCTAAGTAAAAATTAATTGTTTTCCACCCGGGTATAAGGGTTGATGTTGGCTTTATATTACTTTTTATACTTAGAAAATATTCTAAGTATAAATTAATTTCTTTTAACCCGGGTATGAATCCATAGTCGGGTTGATGTTGGCTTTCTATTGCTTTTTATACTTAGAAAATATTTCAAGTACAAATTAATTATTTTCAACCCGGGTATGTTTCCATAGCCAGGTTGATGGTTGCTTTATATTGCTTTGTATATTTAGAAAATATTCTAAGTATAAATTAATTGCTTTCAATCCGGGTATGAATCCATAGTCGGTTTGATGTTGGCTTTATATTGCTTTGTATACTTAGAGAATATTCCAAGTACAAATTAATTTCTTTTAACCCGGGTATGAATCCATAGCCGGGTTGATGTTGGCTTTATATTGCTTTGTATACTTAAAAAAAAATTCTAAATACAAATTAATTGCTTACAACCCGGGTATGAATCCATAGCCGGATTGATGTTGGCTTTATATTGCTTTGTATACTTATAAAAAATTCCAAATACAAATTAATTGCTTACAACTCGGGTATGAATCCATAGTCAGGTTGATGTTGCCTTTATATTGATTTTTATATTTAGAAAATATTCTAAGTACAAAATAATTGCTTTCAACTCGGGTATGCTTCAATAGCCAGGTTGATGTTGGCTTTATATTGCTTTTTATACTTAGAAAATATTCTAAGTAAAAATTAATTGCTTTTAACCCGGGTATGCATCCATAGTCGGGTTGATGTTTGCTTTTTAATTTTTTTCTACTTAGAAAGTGTTCTAAGTAAAAATTGATTGCTTTCAATCCGGGTATGAAACCATAGCCGGGTTGATGTTTGCTTTTTTAAAAGTAATGGTTTAAATAATTGCTAACTGAAATAGAATTTTTTTTTCATTAATCTGAAATTTTCTTCATACAAGAATTTGAATCATAGAGTGGTTGTTTGCCATAGGCTACAAGTTTTTGGTTGCTTTTTGTTGCTTTCTCTACTGGTAGAATTTTCTGAGCCTGACTCAATGCCAAGTATTTGGGATCTCGGATTCATCCATGTTCATTTTCTTGTAAGTTCTTGGTCTTAAGACTTCTTTGACCCTATATGGGCCCTCCCACTTAGGCATCAACTTTCCAGTTTTGGTAGGATCCGAGGCCTCTGTGTCTCGAAGTACCAGGTCTCCAACTTGAAAGTTTTTAATCTTGTACTTCTTGCTGAAGTGCTCCTTTGTTTTCTTCTTGTATTTCTCCATCCTTACTATAGCTTGATCTCGGACCTCATCAGTGAGCTCGATATTTGTTCTGATTCTCTCCTCGTTCGCTATTTTATCGAAGTTGATTGCTCGGTGAGAAGGGGATCCTTCTTCGATAGGCAACATTGCCTCTATTTCGTAAGTTAGCTTGAATGGGGTTTCGCCTGTGCTTGTCCGGGGACTAATCCTGTAGGCCCATAACACATTGGGCAGCTCTTCTTACTTTCTTTAATTCTTTTCTCGATGGCACAGATAGGGATCCGGTTTGTCACTTCTACTTGTCTGTTTCCCTGAGGGTATGCTACTGATGATTTTTTGTGCTTGATACCCCGCTCTTGGATATAGGATTCAAATTTTGACCCGACAAACTGTTGTACATTGTCTGATACCAGGACTTTCGGGATCCCGAACCTCGCAAGATATTATCCATGAACTTTATGCAGTCTTGTTGGTTTATTATTCTCATTGCCTTCGCTTCTACCCATTTAGCCATGTAGTCGATTGAAACCAATAGGTATCTCAGGTCTCCTCTAGCCCAGGGGAAGGGATCCATGATATCTATCCCTCAAATAGCAAAGGAGATTGGAGATAGGACTGAGGAGGGTAGACTGGACTGAGCCGGGATATATTACTGAAGAGTTGGCACTGTTTACATTTTTTCACAAAATCAACAGCATCTTGGTGAATGGTTGGCCATTAATAACCCTTCCTTATAATTTTGTGAGCCAGGGCCTTCACAGACATATGATCTCCGGATATTCCTTCATGAACTTCCATTAAATAATACTCCGCCTCCGTTGGGCCGACACTTTACAGGATAGGGAGGAGAAGGTTCGGCGAAAGAGTAGTCCTTCTTCAAGAAAAAACTTTGATGCCTTAGTTTTGAATCTTTGAGCCTTCCCTTTATCTTCTGGGAGATCTCCCTTTTCCAAGTAGTTGATGAAAGGAGTCATCCAATTTAGGTGTTGTCTATCTCCGGGACCTCTTCAGTTTCTATGGTTGGCTTTTGCAATTCCTTAAAATAGACTGAGCAATCTAGGTCTAATGAGTTCTGGACCATCTTGGACAGTGTATCTGCCTGTGAATTCGCTTCTCTGCATATTTGTATTACTTGGCTTCGTGATATCAAGGCAAGGTAGCCTTTATCACAAAATTGACTGACACTCAGAAGATTATGTTTTAACTCTTCCACAAGAAAGTTGTTTTCAATTATGACATTCCCAATTTCCAAATTGTCATATCCCGTTGTAAATTCTTTGTTGTTATCTCCAAAGGTAACTATAGGGCCAACTTTCTCAACCACACCTGTGAGCAGGGACGTTTCACCTGTCAAGTGTCTAGAACACCCGATGTCCAGAATCCACATGATCTTTTCCTTGTGTACCTTACCCTGCAAACACAAATTGATTAAGAAGACTTTGGTACCCAAGCTTGCTTGGGTCCTGAAGGTTTAGAGGTAAAAACAGGATCAACATTTGTAACCTTAATAGGCTTAGCTTTCACTTTGACTATTTCCTTCTAAATTCCAGTCTCAACATTGTTGTCAAACTTATAAACAAAGGTACTACAGTATTTTCCTGTATGTGCTTATTACACATGCTTGTCTTAGTGTCAGTGCAAGTGCTAGCAGTTGCATAAAAAGCTTTAAAATACTCAAACATGGTAACAAAAGCACATAGCATACAGCCAACTATGCCATGAGGTTCATGAAAACTAGGCATGACAGGCATACTAGAAGATGTAACAGATTCAACTTTAATTTTTGTGCATGCAAGTGTAAGGTGTGCAACAGAGAATTACATTTATTACACAATTTTCTAGATGCGTATGAGGAAGATGGAAAATTAGTTTTCTTATTCGCATCTACCTTGCCATTCTTGTTCTTTTTAGTCTTAACCTTAACACTCTTATTAGTCTTAGAGTCATCTATGGTGTCTGATTTCTTAAGTGTGTCAGGTCCTCACTTATCCACCTTGTTACCTTGGCCAGTTTTGGGTTTTACCTTACTAACTGAAACCTTGGGAGTCTTAGGGGATACCTCTTCTTTCCCTTTCTTTTTATCCTCGGCAATCAATTCCTCATTGATCAACAAACTTATCTCATCTATGGGTTGTGAAACAGTTTCAGTGAACAGCGGAGATATAGCATCCTTAATAATATATAGTACATTCTCTAAGACAAACATATATGTCTCTGATGCACCAACATATTTTTTACCTGCTAACTTATAATAGTCAAGTCTTATGGATGTCTTAGACTTAAATTTCTGACTTCTATTATCTCCTTCTAACCACAGCTGCATTCTTAAACGCCTGCAACTTATTTTCTAAATCAGCAATTTGGGTTCTAAGAATGGCTTCTATGTATGTTTTGCACTTAACCTTGTTCTCTATGTTAGATATATTTGTGATGTCATGGCTAATATGATTTGTGTTTAGTTTTCAGATCTTACTTAACAGGACAAATTAGTACTTAACTGGAAATCAGTACTTATACTGAAGTCAGAACATAAGATATCAGAACTTAAGTTATCAGAACTTAAGTTATCAGAAGATATTCATCAGAAGATAATATCAGAACTTAAGAAGACTTTCAAATAAGGAAGACGGCTGATTGAAAGGAAAGAAGATCAAGACTAAGACAGAAAGAAATATGCATGGAGAAGAATTCTATGAAGAATAGAATACTTGGAAGAAAAGATAACTGATTGATATATTTTAGGAAGCAGAATTATATTCCATATCAATTAGAATTTATCTTGTAACTGTGTGTACTATATAAACACAGCATAGGGTTTACACTATAGGTGTTATCTTAATCGAGAATATTATTCATTATAACCCTAGCAGCTCTCGTGATAATTTGTTCATCACTGAGAGATGACATTTTCAAATTGTAACAGAGTTTATTATGTTGAATAAAATCTATGTTATGTTACTTGTGTTTTTTTAATTCGATTTGATTGTAGTAAACACTGTATTCAACCCCCTTCTACAGTGTGTGTGACCTAACAAGTGGTCTCAGAGCTAATCTGTTAACACACAAACAGTTTAAGATCCAAAAACAATCATGTCTGAAGAAGAACGTACTCCAACCAAGCCTACCAAAACTAAAGAAACTCCAAAGACTATTACCCATAGTCGATATGAGACAACAAGGGTTCTCATGTTGAGACCTTCTGAATATTCCATATGGAAAGTGAAGATGGCTATGTTTCTGGAAGCTACAGATACAGAATATCTTGACAGGATTAATGAAGGACCACATATGCCAACCAAACTCTTTGTGGAAGTTGCAGGACAACCAACAAAGTCTGTACCAAAGGAGAAAAGTGATTACACAGCTGAAGATATCTCATTAATTGCAAAGGATGCAAAGGTAAGACACTTGCTGCATAGTGTCATTGATAATGTCATGTCAAACAGGGTAATTCACTGCAAGACTGCAAAGGAGATATGAGATGCCTTGGAAATAAGGTGTCAGGGAACTGATGCAATCAAGAAGAACAGGAAGACAATACTTACTCAGGAGTATGAATACTTTGACTCAAAACCTGATGAGTCATTAACTGATTTATATGACAGATTTGTCAAACTCTTGAATGATCTGTCACTGGTGGATAAGGAATATGATCTTGAAGATTCAAATCTTAAATTCCTGTTAGCTCTTCCTAAAAGATGGGATTTGAAGGCCATCATTATAAGAGACAACTATGCTCTTGATGAAACAACTATTGATGAAATCTATAGGATGCTCAAGACTCATGAACTTGAGATGGAACAAAGAAGCAAGAGGAATGGAAGAAAGTCAGTTGCTCTTAAGGCTGAGGAGGAATCCCCTAAAGCAGCTGCATCAAGGAAAGGCAAGGGAAAAGCTCTCATCACAAAGTCTGATACTGAGTCATCAAGTTCTGATAATGATGATGACTCAGAAACTGAAAGTTTACCTGAGATGGACCCTGATGAAGAGATGATGAAGCTGTGTGCTCTTATGGTGAAAGAAATCACAAGAATTACATACAGGAAATTCAGGAAGGGAAAGAAGTTTTCCAGGAAAGGTGCAAGTTCTGATAAGAAAGGTTTCAGAAAATCTGAAGGCAAAGGAGGAAAGTCTGACATAGGAGATCACTCAAATGTCAAATGCTACAACTGTGGTGAGAAAGACCACATATCTCCTGATTGCAAGAAAGGGAAAGGTGACAAAGGCAAGGCACTGGTCACAAAGAAGAAAAGATAGACAGACACTTCAGATTCTGAAGATGAGGTGAACTATACCTTGATGGCAAATGCTGATAGCAGTTCTGATGCTGCTGACTTAAAGGTACATCAAACAACTTATGCATTTCATACTGATGATATTACTGAGTTGAGAAGATATCTTAAAACCATGTTTATTAGTTATAGAGATCAAACTTTAACATGTGAAAGATTAACTTCTAAAAATCTGACTTTTAAGAAGAGGAATGATTATTTAGAGAAAGAGTTAGTCATGTTCCATCAAACTCAGAAAGATAGAGATGATGCCCTTTATGTTAGAGATAAAGTGCTAAAAATGAATGAATCTCTAAAAACTGAGTTAGAAAAAGAAAAATAAATTATCAGGACATGGACTAACTCCGGCAGAACAACTCAGAATTTGTTAAGTAGTGGAAACTGGAAAGAGGGCTTAGGTTATGGAGATGATAAAAATGATAAGGGAACTGTAGAAATTGAGTCTATAGTTGTTAAACAAAAGCCAATGGTAAATCCTGTTAAGTTTGTAGCTGTAAAGTCTGATACTGATAAAATAGAAGTTAAAGAGAAATCAACTTCTGACAAATCAAAACAGGATCAGCCAACTGAAGTTAACATAGGCTTAATGACTAAGAAGCAGCTTAAGCATAAGCTGAAAGATGTGAAGAATGTAAATAAAGTAAAGCCACCTAGGAAAAATAGGAATGGAAAGGAAGGTGTGAATAAAGGCAACAATTATAAGCCTGTTCCTAATGCTCCTAGAAAAACATGTCATAACTGTGGAGATTCTAACCATCTGGCTTCATTTTGCAGGAAAAATAAGAATATAAACTCCTTACCTTCAAAATCAGGAGTTAAGAGTCAGTCTGTTAGATATAAGCCATAAAATCCTTGTTTTCATTGTGGAAGTTTATGGCATTCCATTTATACTTGTAAGGAATATCATAGTCTGTACTATGATTATTATCAAATAAAACCTTCTTTGAAGAAAGTTACTTTAATTCCTTTTATTGTAAGTTCTGATGCAAAATATGATATTGTAAATTCTGATAAGAAAATTGTTAACATAAACTCTGATGTTAAATCCGCTGCAAATGTTAACAAACTTAATAAGGCCAAAGGATCCAAGCAAGTCTGGGTCTTTAAAACTAATCATTAGTGGTCCTTGTGATTGCAGGGCAACAGGAAGAACATCCTAGTTCTTGATAGTGGATGTTCAGGACATATGAATGGAAATAAAGCCCTGCTATCAGACATTATAGAGAAAGCTAGCCCAGGTGTTTCTTATGGAGATGGCAACTTGGGAAAAACACTGGGATAGGGAAATATCAATCTTGGGAATGTCATCATTGAAAAGTAGCTCTGGTCTCAGGACTTAAACACAATCTGCTGAGTGTGAGTCAAATCTGTGACAGAGGTTATCATGTTGATTTCTTTGAAGAACACTGTGAAGTTGTAAGCATATCTACAGGCAAAGTTGTTCTGAAAGGATACAGGCATGGTAACATTTATGAAGCCAAGATTTCAACAAGTTCTGATGGTTCTGCAATCTTTCTGATGAGTAGAGCATCAATTGAAGAAAGCTGGAATTGGCACAAGAAACTCTCTCATTTAAATTTCAACAATATAAATAAACTAGTCAAGAAAGATCTTGTGAGAGGACTGCCAAAATCAGTGTTTGCTCCTGATGGTCTTTGTGATTCATGTCAAAAGGCAAAATAAAGAAAATCTTCATTCAAGAGCAAGACTGAATCTTCAATTCTTGAGCCTTATCACCTACTACATGTTGATCTATTTGGTCCAGTGAATGTCATGTCTATTGCAAAGAAGAAATATGCTATGGTCATAGTGGATGAGTTCACCAGATACACATGGGTGTATTTTTGCACACAAAAATTGAAACCGCATCTATCTTGATTGATCATGTCAAGCAACTGGATAAATTGTTCAAAGATTCTGTGAAGATCATAAGAAGTGATAATGGCACTGAGTTCAAGAATTTGATTATGGAAGAGTTCTGCAAAAACCATGGAATAAAGCAGGAATTCTCTACTCCTAAAACTCCACAGCAAAATGGAGTTGTTGAAAGAAAGAATAGAACTCTTATTGAAGCTGCACGAACTATGCTTGATAAAGCAAAGTTACCAACCTACTTCTGGGCTGAAACTGTGCAGACTGCTTGTTTTACTCAGAATGCAACACTTATCAACAAGCATGGAAAGACACCATATGAGATGGTGAAGAAAAAGAAGCCAAATCTGAAATATTTTCATGTATTTGGATGCAAGTGCTTTGTTCTTAAGACTCATCCTGAACAACTATCTAAATTTGATCTAAAAGCTGATGAAGAAATTTTTGTTGGATATCCACTTTCCACAAAAGCCTTCAGAGTCTATAATTTAAGATCAAGGGTTGTCATGGAATCTATCAATGTCTCTTTTGATGATAAGAAGATTACTGGACTTGAAGATTTCAATGATCATGATCAGCTGAGATTTGAAAATGAAGTCTTAAATTCTGATTCTGTAAATTCTGATAATCTAAAACCTGATACTGCAAATTCTGATGGGATAAACTCTGATGTTATTGAAACTGTGGTGACTACGCCAAAGGAAAATGAACCTTTGCAGGGGGAGTATATTGAAGATCCAACCACATCTCAAGAAGCATCAGAACCTAGAACAGGCTTTTCAAGTTTTGATTCATCAAGTTCTGATGAGCCAAGTTCTGATAAGTCTGGAAACTCAAATTCTGAAGGATCCAACTCAGAAAGCATAATTTCAGGGGGAGCATCAGAAAATGTTGATGGAGACAACATGGATCATGAGGGAGCATCCAGTTCTAGAGATCATCTTCCATCTTCAAGGAAGTGGACTAAGGCACATACACCTAACTTAATTATTGGAAATCATGATGCAGGTGTCAGAACCAGAACAGCTACATCAAATGAATGTCTCTATCATTTTTTCTATCTCAGACTGAACCAAAGAAAGTGGAAGAAGCTCTTCAATATGTTGATTGGGTGCAAGCAATGCAGGAAGAGTTGAATGAATTTGAAAGAAATAAAGTCTGGACCCTAGTGCCAAGACCAAGGAACAGCTTAGTTGTTGGTACAAAATGGGTGTTCGGAAAAAAAACTGATAGTGATGGCATTATTACAAGGAATAAAGCAAGACTGGTTGTAAAAAGATACTCTCAACAGGAGAGAATTGATTATGATGAAACATTTGCACTAGTTTCTAGATTGGAAGCCATAAGGATATTTTTGGCTTATGCTGCTCACATACAGTTTATAGTCTTTCAAATGGATGTAAAAAGTGCTTTTCTTAATGAAGAATTGGAGGAAGAAGTATATGTTGAACAACCTCCAGGTTTTGTAGCTTCAAAATTTCCTAATCATGTCTACATACTTGATAAAGCACTTTATGGCCTTAAGCAAGTTCCAAGAGCATGGTATGAGACTTTAGCTCAGTTTCTTCTGGAAAGTGGATTTAATAGAGGAACTATTGACAAAACATTGTTTTATCTCAACCATGGAAAGGACTTACTTTTGGTGCAGATATATGTTGATGATATCATTTTTGGTTCTACAAATGACAGACTTTGTAAAAGGTTTGCTAAGCTCATGCAGTCAAGATATCAAATGAGTATGATGAGGGAACTTAGCTATTTTTTGGGCCTTCAAGTCAAGCAGAATGAAGAAGGCACTTTTATTTGTCAATCCAAGTACACCAGAAATTTGCTGAAGAAATTTGGAATGCAAGACTGTTCAAGTGCATCCACTCTCATGGCCACTACAACAAAATTGGATAAGGATACTGGTACATCAGTAGATATTACTGATTACAGAGATATAATTGGCTCACTACTCTATCTAACTGCAACTAGACCTGATATCATGTAAGCTACCTATCTTTGTGCAAGATTTCAAGCAGATGCAAGAGAACCTCACTTAACAGCTGTGAAAAGAATTTTCAAGTACCTTAAGGGTACAGCTGACCTGGGATTGTGGTATCCTAGGGAATTAGACCTTAAGCTAATAGGTTACTCAGATGCAGATTTTGCTGGGTGCAAAATTGACAAGAAAAGCACAAGTGGAAGCTGCCAATTTCTTGGAGGCAGATTAGTTTCTTGGTTTAGCAAGAAACAAAAGTCAATTTCCACATCAACTGCAGAGGTAGAATACATTGTTGCAGGAAGCTGTTATGCACAGATTCTTAGGATGAAGAATCAGTTACTGGATTATGGGTTAACATATTCTAAAATCCCTATTTACTGTGATAATCA
Source organism: Apium graveolens (assembly GCF_009905375.1). NCBI lineage: Eukaryota > Viridiplantae > Streptophyta > Magnoliopsida > Apiales > Apiaceae > Apium > Apium graveolens. The sequence continues at coordinate 177,795,524 of NC_133647.1, forward strand.
AAGTGCTATTGCTATGACAGGTAATCCAGTTCAGCACTCAATGATAAAGCATATCAGCATTAGGTACCACTTCATAAGGGAACATGTGGATAAAGGTACAGTGGAATTGCATTTTGTTCTAACAGATCAACAACTAGCAGATATCTTCACAAAACCACTATGTGAAGCTACTTTTACTAGATTGGTAAATGTACTTGGAATGGTTTCAGGTTCTTTCTCTAAATCTGCTTAGTTAATGTTCTGATACATCAGATTTTATGATCAGTATTTACGGATATTACTCTCTTTGTGTATTCTGTGCTTAAATTGAAATTTTCTAAGTGCTAATTGTTGTCTGATGTGAATTTCTAAACTCTGATAGTGATATGAATGTTTCTGTGACTATTCAATCCAATGAGGATACCTGTGTTAGATGCTGACCTAGTAGTCTTTAATATACTAAAGATCCCATGTTTGAAGTAATTATTTATGTGGAAATCTTTTTACACAAGCAAATTCTGATTTTGAGCTAGGTTAAGTTTACTTTGTGTATCTTATTACTAAGTCAAAAACTAGAATAGTGCTTCTTATCTGTTAAGTTCTGATGTTGGTAAATCTTATGGATGTACTAAGTTCTGATAAACCTCACTTATCAAAAGAAAAAGAAAAGAAAAGAAATAAATATCAGGTACTCCTTTGAGATCTAGAGAAAAATAAGTGTGGAAGGGAAGACACAAATGCATTGCTGGTATTAAGTAATGTGCATTAGAAAAGCAAAATAAAATTTTTTTGGTGACTTTTCACATTCTCTGATTACTGGAGATATACTCTGATAAACAGCATAAATTCTGATAAGGAGTCGTGACTCACTTACACTGAGAAGCCACTGTAAAAAGGAATTTCAAAAGATGCATAAAATATGCACAAAACAGTTGAGGTGGACTTATGCATGAACTCATTCTATAGTTGACTTCAAACTAATGACAAATTTTGAGCAAAGTTCTTAGTTATGCCTTATTTCTAAGATGTACTGAAGTGAATCAGACTTTACTCTTTATCTGATATTTAGCTTAATGCACACACTTACACTCCATATGAATGATGAAAATCACTGTGGTGATTAATGTTATTTTAGATGAACAGTTTAAGTGTCAGTTGCATAAATTCTGAGGACAAGTACTGATGGAAGTTCTGATGATTAAATTTTGAGGAAACCATATCAGTATTTGTGTGAAGAATTACAGGAATGAACATTCACTTTTCGAGTATAGAAGCCATATTCTGATGACTTTTAAATTCTGATAATAATCAAGTTCTGATGCTGACATGGCAGTATTTATTTACTTGGTTTATTTTTGGTCATGACTTGAACGGTCATATTTTTACAGAATATTGGTTTATGTGAGATAAAGCAGTAATAATCATTTGTTTAGTGGGAACAGTTTTTTTAAAAAAAAACTGAACGTTCAATGTAATTATTATTTATGTAACCCTGCCCATTAACTTTTGCCTTAACTGCTGCATGCTTGACAGGTGTAAAGGTCTGTTCCATTTTTTTTAACTGCTGTCACGTGGGGTGTCTAAGTAAAAGAGATAAAAGATTTTAAAATCTTTTATTTTCATTTTTACTCTACTCTCTCTCTTTTCTTATTCTCTCTCACATCTACTGACGGTTTTCTTTACAGACATTTTCTCAAACACCTTACAGGCACTCTTATTTCTCACTTGTTTTCAATGGCACCCATGGATATAATCTTTGATGGAGCAAAGTTCGTCCCCAACAACTATGCTGCCATTCTCACTAAGAGTGAAGCTCCTTCGGAATTTCATTTTATTCGGGATTTCTTATCTCATAGTGAAATTGGGTTCGCATTGACACGGCCATCCAGTATATCTAGAACTCAAGTTCTGACATTCTGGCGTACTGGACATTATGATGATGGTGGTAAGCATGGGACTCCAAGCATTGTATTTACAGCGAATGATGTTGAGTATGTTGTAACTCCAGGAGCAGTTCGTAAAGCTCTACACCTACCTGAATCTTATCAATACAGTTCTGCTGTGGAGGAGCCCTTGCTACAACAAATGATGGCTAATCTTGGGTATGAATGGACTTTGGCTAAGTTGGGTCAACTCAAAAGCCCATATATTCGAAAGGAATGAAGCTTCTTCTTTGATTGTATCACGAAGACGTTTGCCAACAAATGCGCAAATTTTGATGCCATTCCTATTCTGATACAAAAAATTGGGTATGCACTCCTAAACCAGTCTCATTTTGATTATGCACGGACTGTGTTATGCTTTATAGGAGATAGAATGAAAGAGGACAGGAATTTAGTTTACTTTGCTAGGTTCTGTCAGTTAATTTACAGTTACTGTACAGAAGATGAACCACAACCAGGTGAACTCATAGAACCTTTTAGGTTAGCAAAAAGAGCTTTTACTGATCTTTTTACTGCTGACAACAAGAAGGGAGTTTTGAGACCTTTACAAATTCCTTTATCAGTAAAGCAAGCTCTTGTAAATGCTGATGCTGCTACATATTCATTGATGTCCAACCCACCACCACATCACAGCCAACACAACATCCATCAGAACATATCACTTCTCAACCTCAACCTACTCAACCATCCATCAGGACATATTTCAAACCTACACAGTCATCTCAATCTTCATCATCAGCACATCCTGTGAAGCCTTCATCTTCCAAACCCAAGAGGACAAAGACTGTACCTCAGACTCAACAGAAGAGAAGGAAAATTGTTCTGAGAGATGAGTCAGACAATGAGGAATAGGTTCCTCTATCAGAACCTGTTGTTGTAGAAGCTGAGAAGATCTCTTCTCAGAAAGATACTAAAACTGGGAGTTCTAGGCTTCTCAAAAGGCTTAGAAAGATGTATTCTGATGAAGCTTCCAAAGTCTCTCCACCTTCAAAGAGACTAAAGAAACAAAGATCTAAAAGAGACATAGCTGAGTCAGTTTCAGAGGATGAGGAAGCAGCGGCTAAGGAAGAAGATCAGGAATCTCTGATCTCAAAGGAGCCAATAGTGATTCAATCCCTTCCATCTACACAGCCAAAATTTGCTGAAGCTACTAAATCTACACCTCCATTGTCACCAATTCAAGAAATTGCTCAAGACAGCGTATCTACACCTCTTATGTCTCCTATCATTGATCCAGTACATGTTGAAAACCCAGGTACAAGTGCTGAAATATATCTTACCAACTTGGTTGTACCTGAGGTTCTGTACTTGGAAGCTCCACAAACTCACATCACTCCACCGACAACACCAATTCTTGATGCTGATTTTAATTCAGAAATGCCTACCCCATATTCTCTGTATCTAGATCCTGAAGTTCAAATTTTAGGTGAGCATCAGAATATGGATGTTGATCAGAACTTAGCTGCAGATCTGAATTTAAAGGATGGTGTTGAAGCCTCTATAGCCTCATATACTGAAATTTATCAGAGGATGCTAATTATGCAGGCTTTGTAAGTTCTGATGTTGATAATGCTGAACTTACTGGTGAAGCTGTTGTACATATAGATGTTGATGCAGCTGGTCCATCTGGACATGCACCTCAACAAGCTCCATTAAAATCTGCTCTGGTTAAGAAGTTTGTTAGAGGAGATGCACCAGTACCATGGAATGAAACTCCTAGAGGACAGGAGTGGACTAAGGAGTGGAACACGGTTACTTTTGTTCCTTCTGAAAAGATTCTTGCTGAGCATCTGGCAAAAGCTGATAAAATGTTGTTAAATGATGATTTCAAGGCACAGCTGAGAGTTACTGCATTGAGTACTAGGCACCTTCAAGGACAGCACTCAATAACTCATGCCAAGGTGAATAAAATTCAAGAAACTCTACTCCAGCAAGATATGAATACCAAACTTGAAAAAAATAGATTTTTCAAGCCTAACTTTGACAGAATTGCCAACATTGAGAAAACTCAGGAGAAGCAACAAGCTCAGATTTCTGAAATTCTAACGAATCATGCTTCTCAGCAATCTCAACTCAATGAGATCCAATCCTCAGTGGAATTGCTTGTCTCTCTTCTTTTACCTGCTGATGCCAAAAAGGGGGAGAAAGTGATTAAGTCCAAATGCAAATCTATTCAAGCACTGAATGGTAAGGATGATGGAAAAGATTACCAGGGAAACTCTGGAATGGGTAGAGGTCATGATCAAGGCAAAGGTTTTTCATCAAGCAAAGCTGGGATTACAAGTCAAGGAACAAGTTCTAATACTGGGAGAAGATTAAGTTTTGATACTGGTAAAAGGATAAGTTCTGATGATCATCTGGAACTTGATGAAGAAATTTTAAAGCAATTATTTCTTAAAGAAAATCCAGGAATGGACTTTGAGAGTCTAAAGGAAGAGGAAGCTAGACTCAAAGCGGAAGGATCTAAAGCTTCTGTTGTTGAAAAGAAATTTCTAAAGCCTAAAGGTATTGTGATAAAGGAAAGAACAAATTCTGAGGCAATTAAAGCTAAGTCACAAGTGGAAATTGATCCAAGGTCCAAGGGAAAAGAAAAAGTTGGTGAACCTGTAAAGGTTTATATGCCAGTCATGGATAAAGAAATAACTGAAGAAGATGCCAGTCTTACTCTGATTTCAAAGAAGATTTTTCAAACAACCTCTGACATGGTAGTAAGTTCTGATATGACAGTGAAGCAAGCAACCTCTGACATTGCTCAAGTCGGCTTGATATCCGAAGATGAAGTGAAAGGTAAATTAACCTCTGACATTGTTCATGTTAAACCTACTACAAGTCTACTACCAGGATTCACCAAAGCTAAACAGACTCAATCTTTGAAGACTGCATCAAGTGGTTTTGAGGCAAGAGTTGTTCGAGGAAAGGATGCTAAAGACAAATCTGGATTGGGTAGTTCTAGAGAAAAGAGAATAAGCAACACTACCAATGATCCAACTTCCTTAAGTGAACCAGGTGTAGGAGCAACTCCTGAGAAATTGAATCAACTTGAATTTGTACAAATGATTTACCATACATTTTTGAAAGAACATATCTTGTTATATTTTATGACAGATGGAAGGGTATACCATATCAGGCAGAATGCTATACCACTGAAGTATTTTGAAGAGCTGGAACATGTTCTATTCTTACTTCAAGTGAAAGACAGATTAACAGATAGTGCTACAGGTTATTTAAAGTCACAAATTCAGAGATAGAAGAAGCTTTATTCTGTAAAGTCTGACAGCACATACTGTCCTAAGTACAGATCTCACAGTGGAGAAATTGTTGAAATGAAGCCTAATACTGCAAAGATTAATACATATCTTGGTATTAAAGGACTTGAATTCAATCTAGATTCTGACAAAGCTTATGTCATCAGACTAGATCAGGGGATGAGAAAAGCAAAAATCAATGATCTCATATATGCTATCTTCCAAACTAGTGAAGATACTGCAGAGCTTAAAGATGTAAAAAGGAGGATGCAGCATGAACTTGAATATGCTGAGAAAAGTCTGTTGAAGAATTATCTCAGAACAACTCCTGACATCAGAGAGATCAGAAATTGAAGCCAAGTCAAAGATCTACAACTGCTTAAATTCTGAAGTGTATACAGACTGAAGCTGTTATCAGACTTTAAGGATGGTAAAGCTATAAGGACTGTAAGTTGTAGTTATCTAGTCAAATTCTCATGCATTTGTACTTAATGTTTTTGACATCATCAAATATATATATATATATATATTGAACTTGTATATTATGCTAATTAACAAGTTGGGGAAGATTGTTAGATATATTTGTGATGTCATGGCTAATATAATTTGTGTTTAGTTTTCAGATCTTACTCAACAGGACAAATTAGTACTTAACTGGAAATCAGTACTTATAATGAAGTCAGAACTTAAGATATCAGAACTTAAGTTATCAGAACTTAAGTTATCAGAAGATATTCATCAGAAGATAATATGAAAACTTAAGAAGACTTTCAGATAAGGAAGGCGGCTGATTGAAAGGAGAGAAGATCAAGACTAAGACAGAAAGAAATATGCATGGAGAAGAATTCTATGAAGAATAGAATACTTGGAAGAAAAGATAACTGATTGATATATTTTAGGAAGCAGAATTATATTCCATATCAATTAGAATTTATCTTGTAACTGTGTGTACTATATAAACACAGCATAGGGTTTACACTATACGTGTTATCTTAATCGAGAATATTATTCATTATAACCCTAACAGCTCTCGTGATAATTTGTTCATCACTGAGAGAGGACAGTTTCATATTATAACAGAGTTTATTGTGTTGAATAAAATTTGTGTTCTGTTACTTGTGTTCTTTAATTCGATTTGATTGTAGTAAACACTGCATTCAACCCCCTTCTACAGTGTTTTTGAACTAACACTCTAGGTATTCATTCTTCCACTTAAGGACTTTTAAGCCAACTACAAGCAATTCTAGTTCTTCATTTCTAGAGGTCAAACTCTCAGCTCTAAGAACTAACTTGTCATTTTCAAGTTTGTATGCAAACATGCTTGTATGAACAGTATACAATTCTAAAGTAAGTTCATGCATAGTAGATTTGTATTCAAATTCAGACATATCAATAGTGGTAAGTTCAGGAACCTGATGTGATTGTGGTGATTCCTCTATAGAGTCTGCCATAAGAGCTAGATTCATATACTCTTCTTCTTCATCCGAATCAGTATCATCCCAGCTTTTTCCTTCAGCAAAATATGCTCTTCCTTTTTCCTTTATCACATATGCATTCAGCTTTTATTTTAGCTTCTCATTATGTCTCTTCAGATCTTCGTAAGTTTTTTTCTTTTTATAGGAATCCTTTCCCTTTGCTGCCTTTGGTTTTTTGCATTCAGATGCAAAGTGTCCCAATTCATTGCAGTTGTAACATCTTTTCTTGCTCTTGTCTACCCACACTATACCATATATGGCCTTTACCAACATTTTTTTTGTGTTACAAACAAAATTGTTACCTTAAATCACTAAAATTTGACCTAATGTAACACTTTTTTTTGACGTTGCAGTAGGGGTTAGTCGATGTTACCATAGACGTAATCAAATTTCTATTGTAACATAAAATATAGTGTTAGAAATGATAATAAAATATTTGTTACCATAGACCTGGAAAATTAGGCGGTATAATTGGCGGGTCAAGTTTTTAGCCAAAATTTTAGTGGCCAAAAATAAAATTCTAAACCTGCTTATCTAAACACCTACTCTATCACTTATCCAGATACTTCCCCAATCTGAACACTTTCACCCTCTTCGACCTCTCATCCCTAACCCATCTCTTTTTACGTCATTTTCTTCAACTAAATCAGTATTCGCCGTATTCAACATATTTGTAGCAATGGAGTTCTACCAATTAAGGTTTCTATTTGGGCTTCCACACAAGGCTTCAATTACGAATTCTATATAAGGTTTTTGAAGCTTTTTTCTTGATTTCAATTAGATAATGATAAACCTAGAAATTATGAACCGCATCAAGAGAGATATTGATAAATCAAAATCGAAGGGAGAGAGACAAAGATGTAGAGAGTGGGGATTTAAAAATAATACAAAAAACGGGATTAGGGAGAGAGAAATAATTAGATAGAGATATAGTGATACGGAGAGAGAGAGGGAGAGAGAGAGAGAGAGAGAGAGAGAGAGAGAGAGACCAGTAAAATATATAGAGAGGGGGGATGGTTGATTTATTCCAGATTAGCGTATGTTGAAGAGTGTTTAGGCCTTAATTGTTTGTTCCATTGTTGTATTTATTTCCTTTGTTTTCAATGGTATTATTCAAGATTCTACTGTGGAAATTTTGTTAGATAAGTAGGTATATATTTTGCTACTTATAAATTGATTAACTTGTAATTCATTTAATTTTATTTGGAAATATGTGGAGTATTTTATTAAGAAGATGATATTTCCACTTTCTATAAATAAAAAAATGTGTTGATGATCTTCGTAAGATGAAATGATGAATTGCCATTTTGCGTTGAGTATGTTCTGGTCTTTTGGCAAAGTATGGAGCTACATATCATGTTTTCAATGACGACATACAAGTATACCACGAGCCCTTCTACATGTGTCTGTTTAATGATTTATTATGTTTCTTACATATGTTGTTTCAGGGAATGACCTTTGTGGTACTCGTAGGAGTTATGGAAGCACCTTCCACTGGTTCATGCTCTTGTTCAGAATTTTCTTTGTATCTTTAAGATGATGCATTTTTTCCTTAAATCAGCTTGTTTCCACCCCCACAAATATGTTTCCCCTTATAATAAATACACTTATATTTGCTTATTTTATATTTTGGTTGCTTCAGGCTGGCACGGGTATTACACTACAAGAAATAGGTCAAAAGACATCGGTTATAAACCGATGTTAAAAGTTTTTAAAAGCGATGTCTTTGCATGTGTAGAGAAAGGTCCAGAGTTTTAGACATCGGTTTTAGACCGATGTCTAAGATACCAGTAGACAACAGTTCTAACTTAGAAACTGATGTCTTTTTTCTAATATATTACATTTTAACACATGATCACGAGTTCAATAATAGTTTATCTTTTAATTTCAATCAATTTAATCATGTGACACACAAAGAAAAAAAAAGACAAAGACAACGTTTATGAAAATTTGGACGTTGTAAATAAGTACTTTTAATATCGGTTATTTTATGAACTGATGTAAATTATAATATTAGACATCAGTTATATAAGCTTGTATTTAAGATAACTTTTGAACTGTTGTTAAAGATGTAATTTAACATCGGTCATCTTAAACTAAACTGATGTTTTGTTCATAAGAGACATCGGTTTCTATATAATAAGCTGTTGTCAAACCTCTATAAGACATCAGTTATTTGTTAGGTTTGATTGGTATATAAATCATGTTCTTGCATATATATAAACCAAAACTATATCACAATAGCTAAATTTATTTTCATCAACAAACATCTAATACCACCAGTTTTTTAACATCCAATACATTCTAATATTTTATAGTGTTAGCACCAGTTTACATCCAAACATCCACCAAAATACAAACATCTACATTATGATCATAATTAAACATAATTAGCTTTTACCAAAATACAAACATCTACATTATAAAATTTGTTTGTGCAAGTGTATGAGCTACATGCCTACAAGAACAAATTGTAGTTGTACACTACAATACTATTCCCGCGAAGCTTATAACAAGTAGACTCTTCCTTCCCTGCTTGTCCATCGCGGAAGATGCTACAGTTGTGCCTGCAACATAATTGCAAACCAATCACTTCAACTATTAAAAGATATTATGAACTTGCATAAATAAAATCATTTGATGTCCCAACGAGAGCACTGGTAAAATAAGAGACTTTACCAGCACTGCAAAAAACAGAAGTTGAGTAATATATCTTTTGAATTCTCAAATCCAACTTCAGCAAATCCCCTAAAATCAGCCGTCATTACAGAAGTCTGGAGAGAACCACCACTGCCAGAGGGGCTATCTGGGATACTCCCAATGATGATGACACCTTGTATATTGAAGTAACTAGTATATAAGCCCAAAGGCATGCTCATTTACAAACACACAACACAACACAAATAAGAGTAATAACTCAGAATTTTAGAAAACACACAACACAATAAGTCGGCTGAGCTCTTGAAATAAATAATGCAAAGAGTGACAATGCTAGCAGTTACCACAACTTTTCCAGAGAATCTGTTCTTTTTCTTGAATCCAAAATATCCATGGATGTAGTCATAAAGGAATTTAGGCAGTGTGCTTAATCAGGAGGCTTTTGAATGCAAAAGGGTAAAATTATACAAGTCAGTCTCCTAATTTCCTTAGTCATGATTTCCCATTGTAGTGAGAGATAATCTAGCACCGCAGCATCATATCCTTTAATCATTTTTTCACCTTACTTTTCAACCTATAACTAATACAAAAAGCACGCCAGAAATTCCCGTGACTATAAGCATGAAACTATAAACCTTAACAAACCATGACATTTAAGCTAACAGAGCTGATGCAAACATATAAACAGACAGTGAACCAGTCAAGAAATAATAAATTCACCTAACAAAATGAAAAACAGGGTGCCCTTGAGTTAGCTTATGATCAAATATTAAATGATCAGCAGTCTAACGGGTGCCTCTCTATGTTGGTATTTTAAAAATCGAGATAAGACAATCTGTTACAACTGAGACAACAAAAAGTTGGTGATCAGTGACTTGCAATTAGACCTAAATTAATACTTAAAGCTAGGGCAGGATGATCAACCAAGGTGCCATTTTGTATCATTCTTTGGACACTAAACCATTTCTACATACATGTAAAACTAGGATTATTAATTGCTAAAGAACTAACCATTAGATATAGCTACCAAGAAATATTACAATCTCAAAAGGGGGTTAGAAAATGGATGAAATTCACATGATGAACACATTACAAAACTGATAGAAGAAAGAACCATGCACGCACGTAGAAAGAAAGAAGGGGGATATATAGCGAGATAAACACGGAAGAGTGTGAGGTAGAGAGATATACAATAGTACTCTGATATTAAATTTTAGAAAATAAAGTTGAAGTAATTGTTGCCCCCTTATTGCTTTATAGTAGTCCGTTATTCGAATTTGTGAACATGGGAAATAAAGCTGATAATTATATAAAGCTGATAATGTCTTGTACTTATAATTTGTAAACATCAGTCAAGCATAAGCAAAGACATAAAAGAGCTACCTGTTTCAGAGAAACTGGAAATGTCAACTTGCCATAAAATGCTTGCACATACTCCTCCATGATTTGCAAACAGCAGAGCATGCAACAACATGCTTCCGACCTGGCCAGGTACTCTCACTCTCCTCCAACTTTTTAATAACATCATAAAGTAATTCAGGAGGTAGATTAGCCCAAGGAAAAAAAGGAAAGGAAACAAGATGAGTAGAATGTGTTATCCCAAGCAGATATACTAGGAATCAAACCCATTTTTTTGGTAAAATGTGTTATCCCAAGAAGGCTTTTCAGCTGCTGGAGAGACACTATTATAGCTGCTCCAACCATGAATCCGATTAGAGTAGCCTTTGACAGAAAGTCTATTATGAATCCAAGCTTGCATCAAATTTATATAAACGTAAACATACGAGTCTTGTGTACTAGTACGGTAACTTGTACATGTATGATAATTTGATCAGGAGTGAAAAATGATCTTGGTGATTATTAATTTTAAGGATCCTAAAAAGGCTTGGAAGAGACCAGCAAAGAAAGTTGATGTGAATGCTAATTAAAGAAATAGAACTTGATCTGTGACAGGATTAATTTGTTGTCTAAGCATTGATCCCATTACTAGTGAAGCTATTGAAACAGGACCTACTGCAAGATCTCTTGAGCTCCCAAGGACAACATATATAAGAGGCGGCACAAAGCTTGAATCTACAAGTATTTTTAACTCATCATACTAATTCAATGAAAAACACAATAAAATTTTACTTTGGAAATCAAATACTTGCATAGGTACTTACATAGACCAACAATGGGAGGTAGATTTTCAAGCTTTGCGTAACTTATTCCCTGAAATACAAGACAAAAAAAAATTAGTAACAATCATAAAAATCTATGTCGGAAAATTTTATGGTGTAGTTTGGTATAGGTAGCTAGGGTCATCAGGAAAGAATTCAAGAAAACATGCAGGTTAATAATAAAAAAAGATAAACAGCTTGAATAAGACTATAACCGACTTACAACTTAAATGTGTACACAGGAATTCATTTATTTGCAGAAGACATTCATACATCCTAATATATTTTTCCGAAAACAATATATAAGAATATAACAGATGATGCAAAGAATTGCAGAAAATAGGAAACTTAAAAACTACGTAAAACCAATAACAATATTTACAAAAACGAATTCAATAACACAGGAAACTCAATAAACTGAAAACTCAACCTACCAAAAGACAACTCAAACAAACGTGAAACGCAATGAATTCGATACCGATAACACAAAAACACGAATAACGACAAATTACCATGGCTCAGTAGGATGTAGATCGACAGACTTAGCCTTACGTGCAAGCTTCTCCGATCACAACTTCTCTCATGGCATCTTCTCACGCCACTGGAAATGTAAAAGTGTAAAGTGTAATCTATAGTGATATAAGCCAAACAATCTATAGTGTAACAATTGGGGGGAAATTAGAATTTGGGGAAGAGAGGGATTGAATTGGGGTTGGGGGGAAATTATAATTTGGGGAAGGGGAAAACTTTTGTTGTAATAATTAACGGAGAAGTATCAATGTATTTACTGAGCCATTTTTTTATTTTTTAAAAAATTAGATTAGACAACATTCACATTTTCAACTGATGTAATCGTTTTTTTTTTGTTTTTAAAAATAAAGATTAGACAACGATTATATTTTAAACCGATGTCTATAAACCCTTTAACATTATTTTTAAAAAGCAAGCGATGTTAAAAATCGTATTAACATCGGTGGCTTTTCGGACCGATGTTAAAAGGGTGATGTCTTTTGCTCTGTTTCTTGTAGTGTTACAGAGCTCATAGCATTTGACATATCAAAGCAGGTAAAAACTTTGCATAGTTTTTATTTATAATTAAAAATCCTAGAAACTATAAGTCTTACAAGCTAAAAAAAAGTTCATATATTGTGTCTTTCTCCATTGTCTACAGGTCAGAGGCACTCCATTCTCCTCATTAGTTTTCCCCACTTCCAACTAAGTGCACGATTGCAATTATGTATGATGTTTTAGAGATTTTACTTTTTATATGTCTTATTTTTAATTTTCTATTTCTTATAGTTCTTTTGAGTTTTTTTCTAATTTTAATTTTTCTGTATTTTTTTATTTGCTTGCTTATGAGTTTGAATTATTTTTTGTATATATATAGAGAGAGAGATGTTGAACGAGAGAGATAGAGAGAGATATTTTTATTAGTTTTTTCTATTATCTAATAAAATTTGTCTTGTTTTACCTTCCACACTTCTCAATACACATGTATTTGGGCCTAGAAACTCTATCTCCGTCTTGTTTACGTCTCAACATTATTATTCGACTCTTCAGCCAGAACCATTTGAGGACCTACATCATCCACAACCATATGAGGATAATTATTATTATTTATATCTTGGATAGTCTTAAGCCTGCATTTATGAAATGTTTAAGATTATTTATTGATGTTTACTTTATTTTTGTTTTCAAATGATAAATTATGAAAACTTGTTAGTAAAGTTATTTTTGTTTACTTTATGCAATGTGAAAACTTTATTTTTGGTCTCTGCCAATTGTCAAAACCTTGACAACTTGTTAATAAAGTTATTTGCACATTATGTGGCAATTAATTTATTTAAAATAACATGTACTTAATTTTCTTTAACTTCCTGGTAAAAAAACATTGGTTAAATATGAATCGCTTAGTGTCATATGCAGTCACATTGCATAATTATGGCATTTTATAGATGATAATTTTAGAAAATAATCTTCTTAGATGTTATATGTAGATGATCATCATATTATTTTATGATCTCCCGTCATTATAATACTTCGAAATAATTTTGATATTGTCTTAAGTGGGACAATTCATGCAACACTTGAAACTTTATATGTCCTGCTTCATAATTTTTAGGATATGTATCAATCATTTACAATTTTACATGGTTGGCTTCGAGTTGTTTTAATTATAAAAAAAAAGGACGTAACTTATTGAAAATACAAATATATAATGCTAACCGACTAATTTGAGTTTTATGATTCAAGGAACACAATCCATATCCAGTTGGCAAGCTTTCTCGGAAAAAAAAAATCAAAAAGGAAATCTAGCGGACCTGGATCAAGTACTTCTTATCAGTACTTGTCAAATTTAAAAGCAAGAATGAAGAATCTGGAAATTTGAGGAGGCAACGGACAAATCAAGTGGAAGGAAAATTTCAATTTGTTTTGGAAGAATTAGAACTTTATCTATTTTTTTTGAATTAGAACATTGTTTGTATTTGGTTGAATTAGATCTTTGGTTGAAAAGTTATACTAAAGTTAAATGTGTATTTAGATTTTTAATGTTTACAAGTAGATATGAATTATTACATTTTGAAAATTAAAATGTGTAACCAATAGATATTTTTATGTTGGTAAAAATAGGAAAAAGTGTTATAATATATACAAGAGTGTTTAAAAAGGAAGTGTTACAATAAATTATAAAGATATTATCAAAAGAATTGAACTGTTTTATCATCTTGTGTTACAATAGCTTAAATTATGTTGCAAAAGAGTTTATTGTAACATTTTTTCGGTGTTACTCTACCTTCAAGTGTGTTGCAATAGAACTATTGTTACACCTGCATGATGTTACCATAGATATTGAAAGTGTAACCATAGAGGGTCTATGGTTACATTTTTATCTATGTTACCAAAGGTTGAAAAAGTGTTACCATAGACATCTATTATAGCACAAGCAAATTCAACACCACCAAATTTTCAAAAAATGTAACCATAGCCCAATTTTTAGCTTTAGGTAACACGTTTTGGCCATTTTTACACTTTTTTTTGGTGTTGCTAGAGGCCATATATGGTATAGTGCCAGCTTTACTTGTAACCTCCTCTAGAGCATGACCCTGACGAGTAGCTTCCTTTCTGAAATCTTCCAGATGAACCCCTGGACTTGTAGTTGGGCTTTCTTCTGAATCTAACATGACTGAATTTTGAAGCTATGTAAGCCATTAATTTATCCTCCAACTCTTCAAGTTTTTCCTGAGTATATAACTCACTTTCATCTTCTGGCTCACCTTGAGTAATTTTAGCTACGACAATTTATTTGATTGTCAGGGAAGGTGTAACCTTGACTTCTAAAGTTTCATGTACACGAGCAACAAGTGCAGTGGTTTTTACAAGTGTCGTACTCTTGCTATCAACAGAAAAAGGGTCATAGATTATAGCTCTCTGCTCTTGTTCCAATTCATGGGTTCTCAATTTTCCATAAATCACAATCAGCGGCATGGTTATAAAGTCATCTCTTTCTCTGATGGATGTGTTCTTTTGTTCCAAGTGAACTGGTAGAGTTAGCATGAACTTTCTGTTTGACTCACGCATCGAATAAAATTTTCCTTGTAATTTTAGTTCACTCAGCAGTCTTTCATATCTTTCAAAGAGAGAAGATAGTGTTTCTCCGGGTTGTAGTTTAAACGTTTCATATTGAGTCGTCAAGATATCCATTCTATTTTCCTTGACTTCAGCAGTACCTTCCATTAACAGCTCAATGATTTCCCATATTTCCTTTGCACTATTACCTCCTAAGAGTTGATGACGCATATCTTTATCCGCCGGTCCACTATTATGAGTTGAAGGCTTGTGTCCAGATTTATCAGCTCCCTCTCAGTATCCATATATTTTGACGGATCCCTGGGAGTGGATCTAGAAGGAATTCTAGCACTGGTAGTGGTAGTCGATTCAACAACCACTTCTTTCGTAACATAAGGACCATTCAGTAATATCCCAATATATAATGGATTCGAAACTTTAATAAACAACATCATCTTTTTCTTTCACAGGTTATAATTTTCTCGATCAAATGGTGGAACCTTGATACTTCCAATTCTTTGGTTGCTTATCATCATGGTGGAATTAAAATTATTTAAGATTTAAAAATTTCAAGATTGAGAATTTTTGGAAACTAAAAAATTTTAAAAACTTTCAAGAACTTGTTTCTTTATCCGGATCTTGATTTGTATGTCAATCAACAAGCTCTGATATTAATTGTTAGTCCCAAAGTATCGTAGAAAAGGGGGTTGAATATGATACCTACAATTTTTTTCGATTCGTTTCAAGTTTTTCGTTAAATTTATGGAATCAAAATAGACACAAAATAATTCGAGGAATATATTGTTTTATTAATATAAACCTTGAGGTTACTACACTCTAATCAATCAAATGATTAGCTACGATGAATTCAACAGAATAACAGTATGCTTACAAGCTAATAAATTTGGCCTTCAAAGGAGCTTCGTAAAATACAGTTGGGATCTGATGAAGATAACTGAATGAATTGAATTCATTCTACTTCTATTTGTATAGACTTTTAATTGTTTGGACATGTGGCTTATTTTCAGCCAAGTAATCACAACAATTGTTTCTGCATCAATGAATTTCACCAACTTGTAACTGGCGACAAGAGGGGAATGATTTGCCTTAGTTTATCTTCTCACTTGCGCACACAGGGAACACAACCTTCCTGATTGTTTATCTCCTAAGTTGCGATTACAAGGGATTGCTTCCTTGTTGATTAATCTCCTGAGTTGCGCATAGAAGGAACTCAGTTTGCCATAGACAAATTTCCTTACTTTCATTTACAAGGAAGCCATCCTTGCCTTAGAAGCATTCCCGACTTGCGACCACAGGGGAAAGATTTCCCATAGAAATTTTCTCTTACTTGCGACTACAAGGGAATGAATTTCCCTTAAAAATAATTTCCAAGGCTGTGACCACAAGGGAAATATATTCCTTGGAATAATTTCTGACTTAGACAATTTTCCTTCCCTTGAACCCCTTTATATTGTACCGCCTTAAAATCTTCTGCATGATCAAATTCATTCTTTTCGGATGTGATGATGCATGGTGCACTAGTCTGGTTCACAAACAACTAGCACTTAATTGATTTAATTTAGTCTCTTTACAATTCTAAGCCGATACAACTTTGTTGGACATTCATTGCTTCAACCACTGAACCCCTGATTTTCAATACTTCAAATCAATACATTTCATTGACACTGGAAGTCCTTTGATATTTTATTCTTCACGGAGGCTTGAACATATTAATGACCTTCTTTCCATTACCTGGTTACGGACTTAGCGTATTAATTCCATCTTTTGATTCTTTGTATTTTATCTAGTCTTCATCTTCAGGATTCCGGTGCTTCACAGTTAATATTATTTATCTCTTTATATTTCATGTTGAGTTATATTTTATCGGTTATATTTTATGTTACATTATGCTTTACAAACCCCCTTTAAATAAGAGAAAAGTTATTTCTGCATGTGTAAACTCTAATATTAAGAATGTTAGCATAAACTCTGATGTAAAAACTCTTGCTGCAAATGTCAACAAACTTAAAAAGGCCAAAGGATCCAAGAAAGTCTAGTCCTTAAAAACACTAATTAATGGTTTATCTGATTGCAGGATAACATGAAGAATTCTTTAATTTTGGAGAGTGGATATTCAAGACACATGACTAGAAATAAAGCCATGTTATCAAAATATAATAAGAAAGTTGGCCCAAGTGTTTATTATGGAGATGGAAACTAGGAAAAACTCTGGGATATGGAAAAATCAAACTTGGAAATGTCATCATTGAAAATATAGCTCTTGTCACACATAATTTGATCAGTGTGAATCAAATTTATGACAGAGGTTACTATGTGGATTTCTACAATATTGCAAAGACTGCTTACAAACATGGTAACTTATATGAAGTCGGGGTCTCCATAAATACTGATGGTTCCTGAAATTTGTCTATGGAGTAAAGCAATTGTGGAAGACAACTGGAACTGGAATAGAAGACTTTCTCATCTCAACTTCAACAATATCAATAAACTTGTGAAGAAAGATCTTGTAAGAGGATTGCCCAATGTAGTGTTTACTCCTGATGACCTATGTGACTCTTGCCAGAAGGACAAATTAAGGAAATCATCTTTAAAGAGTAAGACTGAATCCTTAATTCGTGAACGATATCACTTACTTCATATTGATATTTTTGGTGTAGTAAATGTAATGTCTATAGCAAAGAAGAGGTATGCACTTGTGATTGTTGATGAGTACACAAGATACACATGGGTGTATTTTCTGCATACCAAGGATAAGACTCCATCCATTCTTCTTGATCATGTAAGGGAACTGGAAAAAGGATCAACACATAAAGTAAAGATTATTAGAAATAACAATGGAACTGAATTCAAGAACAGCACTATGGAAGAATTTTGTAAATACAAGGGGATCAAACAGAAATTTTCTGCCCCTGAAACTCCACAGCAAAATGGAGTTGTTGAAAGAAAGAACAGAACTCTTATAGAAGCTGCAAGGGCCATGCTTGAAGAAGCAAAATTGCCAATCTATTTCTGGGCTGAGGCTGTGCAAAATGCATGTTTCACATAAAATGCAACTCTGATAATCAAGCATGGAAAAACACCATTTGAGATGGTGAAATGAAAGAAGCCAAATTTGAAGTACTTTCACATTTTTGGCTGCAAATGCTTTGTTCTCAAAACTCATCCTGAACAGCTTACAAAGTTTGATCTAAAAGCTGATGAAGGTATTTTTCTTGGATATCCACTGTCAATAAAAGCCTTCAGAGTTTACAATCTGAGAACAAGAGTGGTCATGGAATCTATTCATGTATCTTTTGATGACAAGAAGATTACAGGTCTAGAAGATAAGGATGATCATGAAGAATTGAGATTTGAATATGAAGTACCATATGCTAAACAGCTAAATCCTGATGATCTAACAAACTCTGATATTGTAAATCTTGATATCACTGTAAACTCTCATGAGTCACTTATCAGTGGAAATACTACAAATATTGAAGCACGTGTTGAGGGGGAGCAACTTGATTCATATCAAGAGTCAAATTCAAGTGATTCAAATCAAGAAACATCAGTAAATATTTTATCAGAATTCGATTTCTCAAATATTGATAAAGCAAATACTGATAATACTGGAAGCATTGATTCAGGGGGAGCTTCAGGAAATAATGATGGTACACAACAAAGTGAAAATAGAGACTTCATGGATCAATGGGAGGCTCTACTTCAAGAAGTCATCTTCCTTCTGTAAGAAAATGTACTAAGTCACATACACCTGGCTTAATCATTGGAAATCCTGATAGTGGTGTCAAGACAAGAAAAACCACTCAAAATGAATGACTCTATCATTATTTTCCATCTCAAACTGAACCTAATAAAGTGGAAAAAGCTCTTTAAGATTTTTTTCACAACAATGCAAGAAGAGCTCAATGAATTTGAAAGGAATAAAGTCTGGACATTAGTACCAAGACCAAAGAATAGATCTGTCATTGGTACAAAATGGGTGTTCAGAAAAAAGACTGACAGTGAGGGCATTATTATAAGGAATAAATAAAGGTGGTTGCAAAGGGTTATTCACAGCAAGAAGGCATTGATTATGATGAGACTTCTGCTTCAGTTGCAAGGCTTGAGGCCATCAGAATTTTTCTGGCCTATGCTGCTCACATGAAATTCAAGGTGTTCCAAATGGATGTGAAGAGTGCATTTCTGAATGGTGAACTTGATGAGGAAGTTTATGTTGAACAACCTTCAGGGTTCATTGATCCAAAGTATCGAAATCATGTCTATAAGTTGGATAAAACACTCTATGGACTAAAGCAAGCTCTAAGAGCCTGGTTTGAAACACTTGCTCAATTTTTGTTGGAAAGTGATTTTAAAAGAGGTACTATTGATAAAAGTCTATATTATAAGTATCATGGTAAGGACTTGTTGCTAGTTCAGATATATGTTGATGATATCATTTTTGGCTCTACTCATGATGAACTCTGTGAAAGGTTTTCCAAGTTAATGCAGTCTAGATATCAAATGAGTATGATGGGAGAACTAAGTTATTTTCTGGGATTACAAGTCAAGCAGACTGAAGAATGGATCTTCATCAATCAAGCAAAATATATCAGGAATTTACTTAAAAGATTTGGGATGCAAGACAGTTCAACTGCAACAACTCTCATGACCACTGCAACCAAGTTAAATTTAAATACTGGTTCATCAGTAGATATAACTAACTACAGAGATATGATTGGCTCACTCCTATATTTGACTACTAGTAGACCTGATATAATGTATGCTACATGTCTGTGTGCAAGGTTCCAAGCTGATCCAAGGTAACCACATATGTTAACTATAAAAAGAAATTTTAAATATCTCAATAGCACCATAAATCTTGAATTGTGGTATCCTAGAGATTCATATTTTAAGCTAATTGGATATTCAGATGCTTATTTTAAATTAGGTATGGGACTAGTACATTCCCTAGGATTCGATCTTGTGGACCATAGGTTGACCTTTGGTAGATCAAGGGGTATATGTGTCACGAACTTTAGGATTGTTGTGAATTTGGGGACCAAATTCTTTTTAAGGAGGGTAGTGTGTAATATCCCGTAATTTTTAGAATTCGATTAATAATAGAATAATAAAAAAAAGTATTAAAATTAGACGATGACTAAGATTTAAAATTGAATCAGACTAATGGGCCTAAAATTTGGATCATATTCTAATATGGATAATTTATAGGTTAAGAAAATAGGGTTTTGTATCGTTATAAATAGATACTATTCGTTTTCCTCATTTTTATTATAAAATTCGTAGGGCTCTTCTCACCATAAATCAGCAGTCTTGTAAAATTCGTAGAAAATTCATCATAAGTCAGAATTCATTGTTTCTGGAATTTTCGGAAAGGTCTTTTCGTTCTCTACAACTTTCGTGCCTTGTGTTTTCCAAGAAAATGTCTTTTAGAGGGTCAAAAATCCTATATTCAGATCTGGTCAGGTTTTGAGGTAAGTTTTCGATCGATTTTGCTAGTGTTTTCAAAATTGTGTGTTATGCGTATATATTTGATTATCAAAACATGGGCTAAGTGATGATATATTTGAAAGTATTATGTGTTATAGTATATGTATTGTTGTATATTTGTGGTGTTTAGACGATAATTTTGGATCTCTTATTTGTGTCATGGTTTGTGAAAATATCGAATAAGAACTTAGGACCGTAGTCACCGGATTGTAGTGACAGCTTTCTGAAAATTTAGGACCGTTATCATCGGGTTGTAGTGGTCGTGGCATGAATTATGGATTTCAAATTATTGTTGTTTATGTGTTATGTGTATTGTGTGTATCGAATAAGAATAAGAATAAGAATGTGTATCGAAAGTGTTTGTTTCGAATATCGTATCGTATAAAATATTGTATTTTGTTATATGTGTATAAGTTGTTTGGCCTACTAGTAGGATCGATTATTTTCTTGCTGGGCTGTGTAGCTCATTACTTACAATTTCAGGTTTCGGCCTAAGAGTTCGAGTTGGATAGCATTGGAGTTCGATAACCATAGGTTTGGTGTAGATTGACTTTTGGACTTCCGTTAGCTGCACTTTTGGAATAGTGACCTTTGTAATAAGAATTTTGGATTAATAGATTGTATTTTCTTTTAGTTTCGGTTTAGAATTAATAGTCTGAAAAGTCAGGCTGTTACAGTAACTACATCTATTAGGATAAAACTTCTTACTTTTAATTCAAATGGTAAGAAAGTTGGATTTTTGGAGCTAGATGACTTGTCACTTGGCAGATCCAACATCCAAGACCTCAGAGCAGTTATCTATCAAAATGATGAATTTACAGAAGAGCTGAAGGATATCAAACAGAGAGTGGAAATATATTTGAATGTTCTTGAAGAAAATCTACTCAAGAAATTCTTTGATGATGCTACTGGATTTATCAAAATTGAAGATTGAAGATAAAGTTTGATACATTAATAATAAGATTGTACATATGTTTATATTTCTGCATTTAGATAGTTTTGACATCGTCGATTGGGAACTTGTACATAAATTACTTAATGCACAAGTTGGGGGAGATTGTTAGATGAAACTGGTAATATCAATATTTAATTATCAAAGTTTGCCATCAGCACTTGATATCAGAGTTTGACAAAGATGACGTCATCAGCATTTGTCGTCAGTATTTGCTGATCAGTACTTATAATTGGTATTTGTTCATATCAGTATTTGTCAAGCTGGAAATCAGGAGATATTACAAGAGGATATATTTGCAGAGATATGTCGGTGTAGGACTTTACTTATTGTAACAATCAATAGTTGGATATGTATTATGATTCCTTTTACACTTGTAACATATCTTCTAGATTGATTGTGTAACTGTGCAGTATATAAGCACGGATTAGGTTAACACTATATGTGTCGAACATTGATATATCATACACATAACTTATTAGCTCTCAAGTATATTTGTTCATCCTTTGAGAAGTATTGTAATCAGTTTTTATTCTTTAATATAAAAATTGTTCTTATCTGTTGAGTTCTTTATTTCGATTTGATTGCTTAACTATCCCCCCTACAGTTGATTTAAGACCTAACATATACTGACTTATCGACATCTCAACTTCTCTATAGGCCAAATTCACTTCTCTACAAGTAAAGTGACTTCTCTTGAGGTGACTTCTCTACAAGTGAATTGACTTCTCTATAGGCCAAATTTGACTTCTCGATATAACTTGATATGTAACTTCTTGACATTTGACTTAGAACATTTTTCAATCCACAACATTATTCTTCACCAAACAGTTTATCTTCATTATGAGACATGATCAGGCTTGATCTTCTTTCAGAGATTTATTCCTAGTTTGTTGGTTGTTTACTGAAAAAAACTCCAGTCCGGTCTATATAAATATTTCTATAGACTCAAGAAACATCATTACAGATTACATAAGATTACAAGTCAACTAAATCTCAAGATTATTGTTATATAAATGGTATGTCTTGCACAATACTTGTTACCCAGCAGAATAGAAATGATGAGGTCCACATCATGACCATTAAACAGATCATAAAGTAAGTGTATATCTTAAGTTCTCTCTCGTGATCATGAGAGATGACACCTTCTGATTCACCAAGGCTTCGTTATGCGATTGGATATAGGGATCATTCACATCAAGAAACCAAGGCACGTCTAATATGAGTAGAGATTGACCATTTCCTACTCGACATGAGCTTCTTTGTTTGATAAAACTCTGTGCTTCAAACACAAATCTCCATACATAGATTGTTTTCAATCTTGGCTTTCAAAAATGATTCAGAGGGAAAATATCGAGCTTTATAAACTTTTGACGTCAGCTTCTCTGAGATTGGTTAATATACTCCAAGCTTGCTTCCGTAGCAAAGCAACCTAAGTTAATAATCTTTATTAATAAACTAAACTTCTTTTCATATTTTGGTTTTACTAATTTTTTATTTAACAGCTTTTGGTTTTATCACTTTTTAAATCTTATTATAACTCTAAATATTTTTATTTTATTTTTGTTTCCTAAATGATATATAATTCTATATTATCTTTTGATTACTATATAACTTATAATTATATATGTAATTTTTACCCTTTTTTAATTCTTATATTTATATTATTTTGTAGATTGGAATTATACCTTAATTATTTTAATTCACTTTGTTTAATATTAGCTGCAATTAATAACTTAATTATTATCTCAAATTAAATCTACCCCAAAATAGTTTTAAAAGAATGATCATGACAAGTTTAATGGAATAGTTGCACTGATTTTTTCAAATACAAAAGTATTAAAAATTAATAACTAATAATTTTTTTAATAAGGGAAACCTATTTTCGCGGTACTTTGTTTTCACTACTTTTTTGTTTCACCAATTTTTGAATCCAATTATAACTATAAACCTATTATTTTTATTCTTTTTTGACTCATATATGATAAATAATTTTATATTCTCTTTGTTTTCTAGATGTCTTATAATTATATATGTATAATTTTTACCCATTTCTTAATTGTTATATACCTTGTATTTATATATTGAAATCATACCTTAATTACTTTAATTAACTTCATTAGATGCAATTATTAACTTAACTATTATCTCAAATTAAATTTACACCAAAAAATATTTAATAGGTTGATCGACAAATTAAATGTAATAGTTGCACCGAATTTAACAAATACAAAATATTAAAATCTAAAAAATTTATTAATTTTTTCTTTTAATATGAAAATTTATATAATATTTTAATAAAATAAACAAAACCCTACATACATTATAATTCCCATATTCATACATATAGAATTGTTTTTAGCACCAAAATAAAAATTTATACATATATAAATAATATTTTGTTAGAAAAGAAATATGCAAATGTAAACTATATAAAAAACTCATCCAGCTACCAATAAATAATCCGATTTAAAAATTATTGCAAATTCAAATTATAGACAATCTATACACTTTATTAACAAGAGAAACACCCCTGAAATACAATAATATAATGGTAATACTAAAATTATCAAATTTTATTTATCACTCAAATTTGGATTTATTCTCTTTAATGTATATAATAATACAAGATTTATCTATTTTATTTTGGTTCTGCTCATGATTATATATTATAATTTATCATATATTTTCATCCTATTTTCAAATTTAATACTCTACAATGACATTATTTTCAATTTTGTGTAACTAAATAACTAATATGATAGATATAATCTAACCAATTGAAAGTTCCGTCAAAATTAACTCTATTTGCTTACTACATTTTCGAAGGTGGGTAGATACTTTTAGTTG
This sequence comes from Apium graveolens, assembly GCF_009905375.1. Classification (NCBI taxonomy): domain Eukaryota; kingdom Viridiplantae; phylum Streptophyta; class Magnoliopsida; order Apiales; family Apiaceae; genus Apium; species Apium graveolens. The sequence goes on from NC_133647.1 coordinate 177,819,860, forward strand.
TTAATAATGGTGATTTATACATGCTTAAACTGTTCATCAATTGTGATGCTGACTGTTTGGTTATAATCTTAATGTAAAGCATTAGTTATGTCTCGACACATAATAATGTGGAGTTTGATATTTATAAGATTTGAATTAATGAAAAATGTATTTAATTTTCAAAACAAAGTTGGTAATAATAATATTAATTTATTTATTATATATGCTAATCATAATTTAGAATTATTTTTTAAAAAATATATAGTAAATGGGCTATTTATCGGAAACTAAATTGTAAAACAGACCATGAAAATGGGCTTCTGACTGGGCTTTTGTTACAGTCCGATTCGCTTTTACACATTCGTAGCCGAAGATAATTATCATCCGTGGTATGGTTCTTTGTGATAAACAAATTGAATATGTCTACGTGTTTTTAGTATATGAAAATAATAATTTTATATATTATCTTTCAGAAAAATCATGAAAGAAATCTGTAATACAAAACTTAAATTATAATTACGTGCAAAAAGAATGAATTGTGTTGGTTATAGGCCCAACAGGACTCATTGAATGAAGGCCCAATATGCGGTTAAGCTACTGGGCCGACGGACCTCCGGCCCACGAAGCGAAGGCCCACGAAAGCCCAGGTCAAGGCCTACTACTCGCAGACCGTTGGACAGAACAAGGGACATAACGTCCCTTTTCACTCCCTCCTTAATGATTTGTAACGGCTGGACATTCAATGCAGAATTGGGTATAAAAATCCTTGTGAAGTAAGACAAAACATACACACATTCTCTCGCAATTACTCTGTTTTTCTTGTATTATTACCCTATTCTTACAGCCAGATTCTGATTCTCACACCGGAGGTGAATTGGGGGTATAAACCCTCGCATTCTCTTCACTTTCAGGTACGGCCGAAACTACCTTCAATCCAGCCGAAACTACCTTCAATCCAGCCGAAACCTGTTCTAGCGACGGAAAGGATCTAGGCGTAACAAATTGAATAAGGATTCGAAACAGAAAGTGTACATTTAATTTCTTCATCTTGAAGGCCTACAACAGCTTATTTTTCCCCTCTGATTGCTGCAACTTGCACCAAATATATAGTGGAGATTAGCGGGATTACAAATTTAAATTACAGAGTCAAGTTAATCACATGCTGATGCTATACATTTCATAATATTATGGTTGTACAAATGTACACGTGTTCTATTAGTACATCTCATCTCATGTTAGAGTACAACTAGTGCCAAGACTCAAACTACAGAAAACTGTCATATTTCTACAACGTTTTTAAACTTTACGCACTCCTCTCCTTGATAAGGTATTTCCTCTTTCATATTAAATTCTCTGTATTTCCTCTCCTAAATAATGGCGTTTCTTAAGATCCTATTTATGTTTCTTCTCTTATCATTTTCTGGTGATCGCTACACTACTTCTGCCTACTTGCTTCATCATCAAGGTACGATTTTTCTTCCAATATTATAGTAACTAGTGTATGCACCATCCATGAACACATGACAAAAGAAATATATACAGTACTAGCATGATTTTTTTAACACAAAAAATATTACAAGAAAACAGGGTAAAATCAACCGGACATAACCGACCGACGTCGATTTGGTCACCTTAAAACCGACCGATGTCAGTGGTCGGTTATATGCCAACTAAATGACACCGTATCGATGACGTGGCACACATAAAACCGACCATAGACAGGTGGTCGGTTTTACCGAAAAAACGACATCGTTTTGCTGATGTGTCACTTTTAAAACCGACCTCTTAACCGACCGTTTTTGACGGTCGGTTTTGTCCTGTTTTCTTGTAGCGAATAGAATGGGTTGTGGGGAAAATAAGTGCCCCGTGTACGCTATTCGTTATTTTTTCCTTTACATGAAATGATACCTTTCATCTATACTAAATTCTTTGAAAAGCGTTACCAATGATTTCATTTTTTACCGAGAAAATGTAACGGATTATTATAGATGTGTTATAATGTCAATTTACTCTGTTTTGGTCACGCAGATTGATTGATATTATGTTTGATCTGCAGTTGAGAAGCAAAATTTCGTGACATTTTCCGATTGTGGGAGGGGATACAGAAAGATGGGTCCTTTGAACTGTGAAAACGGAGGTGGTTTTACGAACAAAGATGGAGCTGCTTCTTCCGAAAGCCTAAAAACCGCATTACCGTCACCACCGGCACCCAGGCCCGGCTTGACAGTACAGCAAACCAGGCCATGTAAAAAGGGTACAAGGGCTCCGCATAATTAGCCGTCCCATTCATGAGGATTGTGCCTAGATACGTACGTGTATGATTTCTCAGCAAGTCGTTGGACGTCGATTAATATGTGTTTTGCATGTTGAAGTTGTATAAAGTTAATAGTGTTTGGTGTGTCATGTTTTGCTTTAGCGTTTAAACTCCAAGTCAAATTTATAATAATTTGACATCTAGTTAAAGTAAGCCAGCCATGATGGAGGTTTTGCTTATATTGTGACCCCTCGTCAGAATTTATGAGAATTTTCGGTACTTGATTTTTGTTATGTTATGCAAAATTTGGTATTAAATATGTTATAGAGATTATTAAAGAAAAAAGGATCGTAAATAATTAAAAAAAAGGTTGAAAATAGTTATGTCAATTGAAAATTGATGCAAAATCGATCACGAACATTTACAGTCAGTTTTTTAAAATCTCATTAATTTTGACTCAATCGGTTGAAAAAAAAAATGATCCTCAACCGATTATATATATATATATATATATATTTACCGATATTTTTAATTATATATAACTTATTGATTTACAAATATATGACTCACACGCCACGTGAAAATCCAGGCCATAAGTGTACAAGTGGTGGTGATATACTGGTATTTGTATATTTTATTCCCGTTTGAAAAAAGTGGTTGTATGTTTCTTCTACCCTCATGAAGATATATAACAACATTTTAGTACAAAATAAAGAAAAGGCGGTTGAATTCTTGAATACGACCACTACATTTACATACTAAAACCATTTTCCATATAACACATGGATAATAAAGGAAAGCAATCTCTGGCGGCGGGGACCACCATGTCATGTTGTCATGTGAATTGTGATGAACAAATATTATACTACTCCACTATTCTTTTCTTTTCCGATACAGTTTTCATCCACACTTGGACCAAATCGGCATTTACAATCGCCAAATAATCTAAAAGATGAAATTATAAATGGACAACAATAATCATGCAAACACCTGATTTACCATGTACTGAAAACAGGGAAATGCTATTCGCAGAGAAACATGAAAAAAGATGAAAATATCTATGTATTATTTTTCTTTTTTTCTTTTTATTGTATATATGCAGAGACAGATATGTCATCTCATGTTTTGAGAGCTCCTGGAACAAAAAATGTGTCCTGAAATAATATTTTCCTCAAAAAATCATTAACTACTTGTTTTAATTAGTTTTTATATCTATAAAAGATGAATTCCCGAGCCATCTATTTTATAAATTGATATAAATGACTACTGATCTATTTTGGAAATTCGTCCAGAGTTCCCGACTTTGATCTTCAATGCAATTATGCAAGACGGTAGCCTGCAGAGAATACTGAAAAGTCCATTTACGCGAAAATGACATAATAGTAGTGACTTTTTATTTTCTTAATCGAATTTAAAGTTCTGAAATTAGATGATAATGAAAAATTAAGGAAAGGTGCATGATCATTAGTACTTTTGGTAATCCACATTGCTTAGTACTTTTGGTAATCCACATTGCTTATATCAAATCGTACCTTAATTAGAGCGCGCAATCGGGTCGTGTTGTGTACTTTCGTATCGTGTAATTTTGTGTTTCGTGTACGTAAACATGAAACCCATATCCGACCCGAAATGATTTCGTATACCCATATGTGAAACCCATATCCGATTCGAATCGTATCGTGTACTTTTCGTGTATATTAAATAAAAAATTAATATAATATGAGTAAAGTGTATTTCGTGTACTCGCATTTAGGCTGTCAGACCACTTGGAATACTAACTTTCGGAAACTATCACTTGCTATACTAAAGTTCTAATTTTTTAACAAAGTGTGTACTTTCGTCAAATCTTGCTAACCCCGTTAATTTTCTCAAGGGTATTTTCATCTTTTTCAACTTTGGAACGTAATAATTACCTTTATGATGTATATCCAGACTTTTTGTTCATTGAATACACTCCTGTAATAATACTCTTGATATACAGTAAAACCTCTATAAATTAATATAGTTGGGACCGGAGAATTCTATTAATTTAGAGATGTATTAATTAATCGATAAATTAATAATTATTAATTTATAGAGAATTTTCGGTAGCAAACAAAATTAACTTTTGATTAAATTTTTATTCACATAAATTTAAATAAAATGAATTGTACAATTTATATTTTATACTTAATTCAATTAATTCAATGTATATGAATTTAGAAAGTCAATGTAATGTACCATATATTAGATACAAAGTCCATGTAGTGTATAAGTTAAATTCATTGTATTTTACATAGAAAATATTCAATGTATATTAGGAAAATTCAAAGTACATGAATTAATTTAATTCATTGTATTTTACATAGAAAGTATTCAATGTATGTGTAGTCATAAAATATATTATATATACTGTATATACTAGATTGGGGGAAAAATTATACAAACAAAACAATGGTTTCTCATCTAAAAGTGTCACAAAATCAACAATGACGGATGAAGCAAGAAAAGCATTATGTGAATATAAAAGGGAAAATTCATCATGCACTCAAAAAGATCTCCAGTTGTGGCTCGAGAATAAGTTTCATCTAAAAGTTAGTCAAGGTACAATATCAAATACACTGAAAAGGTCAGCAGACTATCTTGCAGCTAATTAATTGGAGAAAAGAAAAGATATTAAGTGACATAAACCAGCAAAATATCCAGATATGGAGAAGGTTCTCTATGAATGGTTTCTCCAGTACCAAGATCGTGTTAATATGACAGGATAGCTAATTTTAGAGAAGGCAAAAGAGACCATGAAAATTTTATACCCTCAACAAGATCAGGAGCACACTTTTTCTCAAGGTTGGCTTGAGAAATTCAAGTTAAGACATGATATTAAGTCATTTCGTCGCTTTGGAGAAAGTGGTTCTGTTGATGTACAGGACATGGAGAAGAAACTGGAGTCCATAAGGGAAAAAATAAACCAGTTCCCTATGAAAGATGTTTTTAACATGGACGAAACTGGTTTATTTTACAGGTTACAAACTGATCACTCTCTTGCTACGAAACAACTTGAAGGAAGAAAACAAGACAAAGAAAGGCTCACGGTTGTTATATGTTGCAATGAAGATGGCTCTGAAAAAATTCCTTTATGGATTATTGGAAAGTATGCAAAGCCACGGTGCTTCAGAATGTTAACATGGGCAGCTTGAATTGTCATTATCGTGCAAACAAAAAAGCTTGGATGACTAGTGTACTTTTTGATGAATACATTCGTTGGTTTGATAGCCAAATGCAAGGCAGAAGAATTTTGTTTGTGGTAGATAACTGTCCAGCACATCCAAAAAATATTGAAGGACTACAAAATGTTGAGTTGTACTTCTTGCCACCTAACATGACATCAAAAATCCAACCTTGTGATGCAGGAATTATAAGAGCTTTCAAGATGCACTATCGCAGGAGATTTTATCGTGGGTTATTAGAAGGTTATGAGTTGGGACAATCTGATCCAGAAAAGATTAATGTTTTGGATGCTATCAATTATGCAGTCGCGACGTGGACGACAAATGTAAAACAAGAGTCAATAGCAAGGTGCTTTCAACATTGCAAAATTCGTTCCATAGATGAAGTTTCGAGCAATTTAAATGAACATACAACTCCGGAAGAATACATTCATGAACTTGAGGTGATGATTAAGTATCTAGGTTATCGTAATAAAATGGATGTTAATAACTTCTTAGATTATCCGGGTGAAAATGAATCATGTTCCGAGGTCCAGAGTATAGAAGAGATTGCAAACACCATCCTTGAAAATAGTGTTGAAGATGATCTTGAAGACGATACAACACCGTTGGAGCCGGTTACACGTAAAGAAGCACTCAAGGCATCAAAAATGCTTAATAACTTTTTGATGCAACATGAAAGCACCACACCCGAGCTTTTGGATGCAATAAGGAAGATTAGGGATGAGCTTCATGTTGATTTAAATTATATGAAAAAGCAAACTACAATTGAATCATATTTTACAAAGATGTAATAGCTATATTTTTATGAATATAAGGGAATTATTAATTTATAGTTTTATTGGGACCATATTTTTATACAGGGTTTTCAAAAAAATTATTATCTTATTATCTTATCGAAATTGATCATTTTTTGAACTGGCCCAAGTCGGGACCGGACAAAATTATTAATTTAGAGAGATTATTAATTAATCGAGTATTAATTTACAGAGGTTTTACTGTACACACATCCCTTCGATACAATATATATACAACCAACCCTTTTCTTCCGATCAAAACCAATTCTTTTCCTTCGATCCAATTTTTTCTCAATCGCAGTATTCAAATGCTCTGTCGCCTGAGTCTTAGCTTGTTCATTATTATAGAAATGTTCCTAGGCTATATCCAAACTTTTGACAAGCTCAAAATCAATACAATTAAAAACACAAATAAATACAATCTGTGGACAAATTGTCGTACCTGAGAGCGTGAATTACCGAAAGGATTATGACGAGGAGAGGATGCCGATGATGACGATGAAGAAACTAAAACTAGAGTTCTGGTCTTCTGGATAAGCGAGAGGAGAGGAGATGGAGAAACGGAGAGTGAAGGGAGAGAAAGAGATACGACGGCGCGTGATCGGAGAAAGGAGAGAGAAGACGGCGGAGAAGGAGGAGGAGGTTGCCATGAAACAACTGGGGGTTAAATTTTAACCCAGTGTGAGCATGCCTCCAGTGAAATGCAAAGTAACTAAGGATGCATCTTTCGAATTCCTCTATAAGCTTTATAAATAAGGAATCAACTTCCGGATCATGAGAAAATAATGCGTATATATTCTCCTCAACCCCTTCTGTTTTTTTTAATGTAGTCAGAAGCTAACTTGCACAAATGAGGACATTCTCTTTTGTTAGCGAACCCCATTTGTCTAGCTGCACCCAAATAATGCACAAGACATCGATATGCACAGAATTTGAAAGTAAATCTTTGTTAATTAAAATTGATATCATATTATAGAGGAGAAAAAACGAGTTTAATGCAATTTAAATGAACTGATTCGGTTAAGAAATGAAAGATATATAAGAGTTCCAAGTTCTTAACAAATTGTTAATGGCGGAAATGGTTTTGAAGAAGAAGATGATATTTAAAAAACGATTTTACCCCTAATTTTTCTAACAGCGTTAAGCTGATTTGACGGAAATACACATTTTGCAAAAGTTCTGGATTTTGAGTATAGCAAATGATACTTTTTGAATATCGGTATTGCAAGTGGTCTGACAGGTAAAGTGCAAGTACACAAAGTGCACTTTACTCATATAATATATATATATATATATACATATAATATATAAAAAAATCTATTTTAATGTATAATTTAATGAAATATGGAGAGTGTATATATAAATATATATATTTTTTTACATAGTATTCTATAAAAATTTGTAAATATTTATATTATATTATATTGTATACATAAATATATGCATGTGTTATATATATTAATTTATAAACATATTTATCTCATTTAATTTCGTGTACTTTCGTGTACCTAAATTGAAACCCATATCCGACACTAAATCTATCGTGTAATTTCGTGTTCGTGTACATTCGTGTTTCGTATACCAAAAATTAAAACCCATATTAGTATTTTTCGCGCCGTTTCGTGTCGTGTACCAAATTGTCCGCTCTAACCTTAATTCACCGAATGAGATTCATGAAAAAAATCAATCAACATATATAAAATATCAGTGACACAATAGAAAAGTTTGACGTGGTTATCATTATCTATACTATACTATTACTCCCTATGTACCTTAATACATTGCACATATTGTGAATGACACAGGTTTTAAGAAACAATCAGTAAGTGGTAATTAAAAAATGCAAGTGGCTTAAACAACTGTTTTACATGAAAAATTTCAAAAAACAGTGGGAAACATCAACAAATATTCCCGCCTAATTATAAAAGCAACCACTCAGATTGCAGCATTACATACACACATATTACAATCAAAATTTACAAGTATAAATTGGAAAAGAAACATCAGATTGCATTATTGCTTTACCCCCCTCTGTTCAGAAATGAGTTATACTTTCCCTTTTGATTTGAATGAACCAGCAGAAGAAGACACAGAAGAACTGGAAAATCATCATCACAGAAGGAGGGCAAAGCTCAGCTGTGATTCAAGGATGCAAGTAGTAATGTGGCTTCTGAACAATCAGGCAGAGGGGAAACTGAAGCATGGTGTAGTTCAAGAAGTGACAAAACTCGACGGATCCGGAGCAACCACTGGATCTGAAGAAAGAGGGGATGGAGGAGCATCGTTTTGATCCAAGGGGACTTCAATCTCACTTGCATGCAATGCCGATTTAGGATTTTCATCTAATTTCGCTACCGTCTCATCTGATTTCGCCACCGATTCCTCAAAACTATTTGGACCACATCTCAATCGAATATCTTCTCGACTGTAACTGTGTTCCCCATCACATAAATCACCTTTATCACAGTGATTGGGATCGGAGCACTCGTACATATTTGTAGATTCATCATCGGAATCGGAAAACCCGTAATGAACACTCATATTTATGAAGAAGAGAAATTAGGGTTTTGATGACGGCAGAGAGAAGGGAGAGAAAAGAGAAGAATAAGAGTCAGTGGTGAGAGAATGGTGAGAGAATGAGTATAGATAAGTAAGTGGGGGTAATAAAATAGAATATTTAGATAAAAAAATTTGTTTTTGTAATGTAATGTTTTTTTTACTTTTATGTTAAAAGTAGAAAGTGAGAAAAGTAATTTAATTTACCTAAAAAGGAAAGTGGGAAAAGTTTTTAGGGACGGAGGGAGTATAAGCGAAACATGGTTTCGTTTGGTCGGTTGGTTAACAACTTCCTAAAAAATATGTTAACACCTTCCAAAAAAAGTTTAGACAAATATTATTTAATTAAAATAAATAAATCATGTATCTAATATAACTACAAATTCTATTAATTATAATCCCGCTTGATATCTAAGAGCACTCAACTTCTTTTTTAGTAGGAAATCAAACACTTACAAAATTAATTTTATTAATTCAAATTATAATATAATAAAATATTTATTAAATCAAGGAAAAATTAAAAAAAATAGCAAATCATCAATATACATTTATATTCAAGACTCCCACTTTTGTATAGGCCCTACACCCACCATATAGATTGCACAAGAAAAAAAGACTTTTTAAAATTTTAACTATTGAAATTTTGAATCCTTCAATAATATATAATACATATAAAATAATACGTAAATATTTTAACTTTATTAATTTTAATAATATATAACCATTATTTTATATAATTTAGTTTTACGAAATAACAAAATAGTAAAATTACAAATATTATAATCAGTCCGTGTATCGCACGGGTTATATGCTGGTACTTTTTATACGTGTTTTTAGATTAATAGGAATAAATATTGTCATAAATTGCGGGCTTAAATGTATTTCTCAGTTTTATATATCCCTTTTTACGGTGTTTCGCTCTCCTTTTAAATATTTTAAAGATTAAAAAATTTATTTTAATTTGTAAATTAAAACTAGGGAACTAGATTTGTACCTTACTCAAGGTTTGTTTGGCAAATTATATAAGCCAGCTTTTTAACTTTACCTTATAGACGCGTGTTTACCTACTCAATTTATAAGTTGAATTTACAATTCACAAGCGTAATGTTAGTATTGGCGTATTTTTTTCAAGTTATTTTGATTTTTAAATTCAATTTTAAAATATATTTTTTAAAAATGTTAATTTAATTTAAAATATAATAATTAAAATAATTTTATTTAAATATTATTTTTTTTGTCACAATTTAAAAATTATTTACTATAGTTCATTTATGTAAAAAAACATTGACTTATAATTAAAATTATTTAGACACTTGTATAACCTATAAATATTTATCGTTATTTATTTGAAGATTAACCAAACTGACAATATATAAACACATATATAAAGATAGAGCTGATAAGAATATTATTTTATTTTCTTTAGCTATCAAACAATAAAATCATAATTAGTGGCCCACCCAAACTCTTTTAAAATTGATGTTGCGAAAAGAAAGTGGACAGTAACTTTATACACTAGTTTAAGCTATCTCTCAACAATTTTGTACTTTAATGAAATACATTAGTAGGATAACATCGACCCTCTTCATCGTAGATTCGTATATGATATTATTAATTTATTACAATACATAAAAAGAAAATAGAAATATGAAAGGCAGCCTCCCAACTCCCAGGCCCAGCTCATCCGAACAGTAAATAAACTATTTTTTACAGTTATACGGGAAATAAATTAGCCATCGAAGATTGCTCTGCATGATTAGGACTCAACAGAAGAAAAGCTGTTCGATTCCGCGATCAAATAATTCGTTTACCTTTTTTATATCTGTTTGACAATTATCAGTCCAAATAACGAAAATAATCAGGAGACAAAAGAAGGGGAACAAAGCAAAAGCGGGTCAAACCTTTTCACTCCCCACTCTTTTATTTCCACATGCTTCAGAAAATGCCAAGAGGTAGGTAGTTCATGATTCCTTTCTTTCTTCTTCTAGAAGAGAGCAATGCTACGGGTTCTAACTTCTCCCGGACAATTTTGGACACGCCTTGAAACAATACGAAAATTTAATATTTATACTGTATTTTTAGTGCATGACACGCAAATACACGAATACAAAGTATAAGGTCGTGATTTAGTGTCTGTTTTATGTTCAATCTTCGAGTACACGACAAGACAAGTATACGACATAAATATATATTTTAATAAAATTTTAATATTTTTTATAAATATATGTAGAATTATAATAAATGTATGCATATTTATTTTTAAAATATTATTTGATTTCATTATATTGCATAAAATTGAGATCTAAATATAATTTTCATATATTTTATTATTTTTTACCTAAAAATCTTATATTTTAATTAATATTAATATTCGATTAAATATATATTAATATTCAATTAACACGACATACACGACACAAAACGACACGAAACGAAAGTACACGAACACGAATTTACACGAACACTAAACATGTCGGTTTTGTGTTTGACATTCAAGTACACGAAATAAGAAAATACACGACACGAACGATTGACAGATCTCGCTGCAAGTGTAAAAAAAAAATCATGATTTCACATGTAAAATTTTATACCAAAGGATGAAGGAGATGATCTATGTCAATTATTTACAAACTAGCCGATTACAGGACTAACAATCTAGCATTTAAAAATAATTTTCAAATTTGAAGACTCTAACATTTCTTTTACACTATTACTTAAAAAGATTTTCAGGTTACCTTTTTTTCCAGCTGGTTAGACATATTCACTGGCTTTGACAAGATTATATAAAGTAAATTTTATAGCATTGGCATGTTCTATGATATTTACTTTAGTAACCAATGTACTGTGTTTCAATAGATTCACTATTTAAATAAATTATTATCCAATATAAAAATTTGTCGAGAGTTATTCAAATTTCAAAATTTCTGATCACAACACTTGATGATCAAGTAAACTAAATTTATTTAATATATACATCATACAAAACAATGTTTCATATAATTAAATTTATTAAACATGGCATGAGTCCCAGAACTAAAAATTGTAGAAGACAGGCTAAAGTAGGCTTGGTCGATAGACGGAAAGAACTCCGTATATGTTTGCTTAACACCCTGCAAAAAAAATAGAGAGGAAGGAATGAGGTCAAACTAATTAACGATTTTAATTTGAAAGGTAAATTTTGAATGCGATAACGTGTTTGAGTTTCAGTCTTCTGGAATCTGGACTCTGAAAGTTGTCCGCTATTCTTTCTCTTCTGCTTTATGGTTTCTGTTCAAGTGGTTGCTATCCTTTCTTCAATGATTTGTGTTGTTGTAGGATGCTGTAAAGGAAATGTTATTTACAGAACATTTTTTTTTGTTTTCAGAGCTGTGGAATGCGAAATTATCAAATTACCTTTGTATTAATCTTTTCAGAAGATGTTTATTGTAAATGCAGGGGGTAGTTTAATACTTTCACTCAGTTTTTGATTTGGAAACAAAAAACTTACTATGGAAATAACATTTCCCATTCTATAAATGAAGCTGGCCGTGTATGAAGTAGCTGGATGGGGTCTTAGTTTTATGATTACTAGCTTAAAACCCGTGCGATGCACGGGTTCCGTTAATATTTATATTTTATATGATTTTATTTAAATTTTAATATAAATAAATAAATACGTTAATTAATAACAATATAATTATAATTTGATTGTGTATAACTTTAAATTAAATTAAATAGTATAGTATAAAGTAGTATATGGTTGATAACATTTGAACCATTAACCTTATTTATAAATAATAATTAAATGTTTAATGTTGGCGGGGTTCGAATCTGTGAACTTGGTTAGTGTATTTATTTATATTATTATAAATATTAATATAAATATTTGTTTTTGGCAGGATTCGAATCTAGAAATTTATTTGTAATTTATAAATAATAATAAAAATATTTATTATTGGCGGGATTCGAACCTGTAAGCTTGACTTGTGTATTTTTTTTTAGTATTCGAATCTAACGGTTATGATCATTTGGTTAAGAGATCTGACGGTCGTGATCGAAAGAGATAACCAAAAAGGGTTAACCAAATTACAAATTATACCCCTATTCGGTTATTATAGTTTAGTATAGATTATTTTGTTTTAATTATACCATAGATTAGTTTCCCGGGCATAAGCATGATTACACAATACTTCCTCGGCACTGTATTTTTTATATTATTTTTTTTGCACGTTTTTCAATATTAGTTTAAAGTATAATTTTATAATATTTTTTTTTAAAAAAAATTACTAAATAAAAATTTTATGTTTAAACTTTTATTCAAAAAAATATAAAAAAAAACATTATGAAACTATACTTATAGAAATCTCGAAATACGTGCAAACAATGAACATAAACTATCCAACATGATGGTGGGGGTATATATTTTAATTAAATTAATAGTTAAAAGTTAATATATTTTTAAAATATAATAATCATTGTATATTAATTTTTTGATATTTGTAATTTATATGTCTTAACAAACATATTTCATATTTTGTTTACATATTTTAAGTGACCATTTTCAATGATATCGAAGAAAAAATGAGATTAAAAAAAATAAAAATTAAAGAAACGTAAAAATGAATAAGAGAAAGTATTAATTGAAGAAGAAAATATAAATAAAGAGGAGAGATAATTAATGGAGATAGAATATATATTTAAAAATTAGTGGAACTTGACTGTTAGGTCCCAATATGTTTGTAGAAGGGGGGTTGAATACAAACTATACCGTTTAATAAAATTTAATGCGGAATAAAAAAGTGAAACAAAATTCAAGTTAAATAAAACTATTATTAAACTTGAAAGGTGTTACAACAACGGTATCGATTACAAGGGATTAATATTAAATTAATTATCACAAATCTAGAATAAATTCAACATGAACTTTTTCTATTTTTGCAATAAAAAGGATCAAATGCTAGAAGCAATTTGAGATTAAGTTCTAGGAATTTTAATCCGTTAGATAGTTACACAAGAACAAGAGAATGATTTCTAGTGTTTTGGATTTAACTTTAATAGCTATAAATTAATGTTCTTGAAGTAGCAGTTGAAGAGATGAAATGTTTTGCGGCTCTGCTTTTCTTTTGTTCTTGAGTTGTTGAAGAAGTGTATGTCTGCTGCTTGTCTTTAAATTTAATCAACAGAACTGAAATGAACTGGCAAAACAATCTGTGAATTGGCATGACTTTCGGTATGACTATCTCCTGAACTAGCATGCCAATCGGCATGACAATCTGTTGAACTAGCATGACAATCGGTGAGACAATCACTTGAACTAGCAAGACAATTCCATAGCTAGTAGAACTTTCGGTATGACAATCTATTTGAGCTAGTATGACTTTCGGTATGACAATCTGATTGTCATACCAGTTCAATTAATTGTCATGCTGAATTAATATTGAATATAAATTCAAAATCAATTCTGAAAATTTATAATATTAATTCAGAATTAATTAATCAATTAATTCAATTAATAAATAAATAAATTAATCTTTGCAGATATAATTTATTTTCTTAATTAAACTATATGACTTAATTAATTAATAGAGAATTAATATTACTCTTCAACAATAACCATTATTCTGAAAATCTTCTGAAAATCACTGTCAATATAAATCAATTCCACCACTTCAATGTTGACACACAATGTACTGTCTGGTTCATGAGTGACTAACTTTCGTGACGTTTCTTCATGTCTTGACTTTGATAACTTGATTTTCTTCATATTAAATCCCTGTAATTATCTGATACCTTGACAAGATCTCTGTCACTTGATTAAATCCACAATCTTGATTTATATCACCGAGGCTTGATCAAATTCTTGAACTTCTTCCAGTGAAGTAATTCCTCAAGTCTGTAGATGAACATTGTTTCCGAATCCTTTGACATATGTTACTTTGAGATATCTCTTTGACGGTAGATCCACTATTTACTTGTTACACTCTTATTTGAGTTGAGTTAAATTCTCGAATAAACAAATATGCTGTGACATATTCCTTTCATTGACAAGTCAACAACTTATTTTAAAGAAGAAAATATATATGGCTAGTTTAATAAGAGAATGATACATGTTATTGTACCATCTTTGTATAGTGTAGATATGTTTGTATTAAAATGACATTGATCAAGTTGTTAGGGTTTGTTCTTTTTCAATTCATGACTTTTAGTCCTTGAAATCTTTAGATTGATTATATTTTTTGGATAAATATTTGATTAATTTATATTATACTCCCTCATATTGTCGAAAATCAATATTTAAACCTCATTAATTTTAGGTTTGCGAAGGTACAGTGTAGCTATTTGATTTGTTAATTGATCTAGGGGTTCAGATTTTTATATTTCATTTGTCTCCTATCTTCCACTCCATCAAAATTGGGTTCCGATTTTTTTTATTAGTTTGTTCTATTCAGCGAATGACGCACGTAAGCAGATACAAAAATACCATATATATATGTGAATTAATATGTATTCATAGACCTAACGAATCAGACTAGAAAGACTCAACTCATCTAACTTAACTCATCTAAAAAATTCACCTGTCTTTTACTATATATTTAGCATAAATCATTGAAATCATAAATTTTAATTTTCATTCTATAATATATATATATATAATTCTCTTTCTATAATATATATATATATATATATATATAATAAAATATAGCACATCATTGCATTTGCTTTAAATTATAACCTTGGAATGCATGCAGGGGAAGATTTCCATGACCTGGAAGATTAATTTCTGGCATGTGGCTTATAATTGGGCTTGTTTAAGCCCAAGAAGCTTGTCCACATGGTTGTAAGTTGGGATTCTCAAATCAAATATAATCAATAATATCATCTACAAGACATAATCGGTAAGTATTTGTTTGTGCTGTTTTAGCAATTTACCTCAAACAACTTCTTATTTGTACGATTTTAGCAATTTACCTCAAACAATTTCTTTTAGGAAAATATAAGAAACAATTTTTCAAAAACAAAGAAGAAAAAGATATATTTCATTCTTTCCGGAAAAAAACAAAAAAAACAGCTATTCTCATAAAAGTATACAAGTACATGGTCCTTTTCTATGTAAATAATCACGAGTCCGGAATAAGTAGAAACAAGAAAATAAGAGGTGTTGGTGGCATTTCTTTCCTGAATTGCCTGTATTGAATGAAATGTCAAACTCTTCGAAAATATAAATTTACTCCTAACATCCAGTGTTACAGATTTCGGAAATCGGAATTATTCGGTTGAGGTACTGATTTATGATTTATCGGACGATTTTTAAAAAATCGGATGATGTATCGGCGATTTATCGGGAATCGGTCAAATCAGATCAATATTTTTAACCGATTTTTGAGCGATTAATCGGCGATTTTTGAAAAATCGGCCGATTTCTATAACAGAGCTAAAATCATTATAATTCCTCAAAGTATTGTGTGAGCAGACAAATTTGATAAATATACAAAATATCTTTATAATTTCTCAAAGTATTGTGTGAGTTATAAAAAACGGGCAGCACTATTATTAGGAATAATTAAGTTAAATTATGATGTCTTCAAATCGGGGGAGGGTGAATTGAACTTGAAGTCATGAATGTCATCAACGATAGAATGCTTTTTGCAGTTACCGGAAAAGTTCGAGCATGATGGCCTGAAAAAATTCTTGAAGACAAACCTCTCATACTGAATGGTGGAGCTAGAATATGGTACTTAAGGACCGTCCTTTTATGACATACTAGTATTTTTGCCCGCTACGCTTGGCGTAAATATTTTTTAAAAATAATATTTTTATAATCCTTTCTCTGATAGAGAGTTTTTTTAGTGAATATGTTTTTCGGTTGATCTCATATTATATTAGATTAAAAAAATTATCTTTAATATGATAATAAGTTAAACAAAAAAAATTAACAAATTAACAACAAAATCAGTATTCAAACAATTGGTTTTGGTATTCTAAGAGTAGCAAATTTAATTTGTGATATTCTAATTTGTAATAAAATCATGACTAATAATTAGTTGCATGTATTGAAAATTTATTTAGATGGAAAGTAGTATTAAATAATTACAAACAAATTTTAATTTACGGCAAAATAAGAAATTTTAAACAATATCTAGAAATCAACAAATAATATTATCAAATGCTCTTTTAAAAATAATACAATATATATATATATATATATATTTGTTATTACATTTACATTTTCCATACATTCATAGAATTTTTTTGAGTAAAATAGACAATATACATATATATATAGTCATAATAATTTTTTTAATATTTGAAAATTGCACACATATCTTTTTTGAGTAAAATTAGTAACTTTTACAATTTTAAAACATGTAACTGCTATATTCTTGTTTGACTTTACTAAGCAGTAAATAAGAATAGATAAGAGTAGGTAGGGTAGTTTCTAGGTGGTTTTTATTGTCCGGAAATACTCTCCGTTACACAACTTCCTTCATTTTCATGTATACAAATTCTCAGAAACTCATCTCACAATGAAAGTGTCAAACTCCTAATTCAGTTTGGGGGTAAGGGGTAGATGAAATTAGGTAATACTTCCTTTCTATTCAACTTTCATGAATTACTTTTAACTTCAAATTGTACTGCCATTTGCATGTGAATAATTTATCTCTTTTGATGTGTACCTTTTTCTTCTATCTTCATAGAGACATGGATTGTGAAGAGAGTAAGATTAGATTCATATGCCGTAATTATGCTTGTTCATAACAAAAAGGCCGATTGGTAATATTCTTTCTATTGTCTTGTACTTCAATTCGATTTCTTCAAAAACCTTTTATAAAGTATTTTCAGTGATATGCATTTTTCAGTCTACGAATTGAAGTTATTGTCCATCTTTTCATTAATATTCTGGATGTGTATTGTTCATTGTAGAAATTACCGATTTTTTTCATCTGAGATATGGATCAAAGTTAACAAAGAAAGTATATCTACATGTGCAATCAAATGCTATATGGTCTGGTCGTATCTCTGAAAACCATGAATATATTGAGGGTTTGGAGGAGATGATGTGCTTTCACAATATTAAACCATATCACGTTGTCATCATGGAGTATAAAAGTGGTGGAAACTTTAATGTAGAAATCTTTAATCCATACTGTGTTCCAATTGATTATACTTTAGACCACAATGTTCGATTAGGTCAGGCAGAGAAATTGGATGGGATTGCTGAAAATGTTCAATTTAGTGATTTAGAAGTGGCAAAACTGTTTGAGTGTTACCGCTATAATGCCTACTACAATTTTGTTGTTATGCACACTCTACGTATCGAGGCAAATCATTTGATAGAAGCATCTGGCCTGAAGGTATATCTTTCTAAAACAAAATTTGGGTAATATCTTTGTGCAATGTTTCAGTTAGCATGTTCTTCTTTGAGGTTGAATGAGTCTTTTTTATTTTGTAGGTTCTTTCATCACAAGCATGTTCTTCTTTGAGGTTGAATGAGTCTGTGCAATTTATTGAAATTGGATTTGGTAAATTCCATTGGACCATTAAACTGAAATGGCTCAATGGTGAGGTTGTTAGATATATTGGTGATGTCATGTCTAATCTGATTTGTTTAGTTTCAGAACTTACTATCAGAACTTAACTGGAAATCAGAACTTACTGAAGACAGGAAGTTATCAGAACTTAAGCCATCAGGATTTACATCAGAACTTAAGTGCGGATACACTTCAGGGATGAAAAGCGGCTGAGTTACATGAGAGGATCTGGATTAAACAAAAGAAGATATGCTTGGAGAGTTGTACAACTAAAGGACTACAATAGATAATCTTTGATTGATGTATTTTAGGAAACTGAACATATCATATCAATTAGGAGATATCTTGTAACTGTGTAGTATATAAACACAGATTAGGGTTTACACTATATGTGTTATCATTCACGAGAATATTATTCATTGTAACCCTAACAACTCTTAGTGATATCTTACATCACTGAGAGAGTAGATTAAACCTACTGTAACAGAGTTTGATATATTGAATAAACTTGTATTCTGTTACATACTTGTGTTTATAATCGAATTGATTGTAGATACTATATTCAACCCCCTTCTATAGTATCATTGAGGCCTAATATTTTTTTGACAAAGGATGGATTCAGTTTGTTCGTAATTGCAATGTCCATGAAGGAGATCAGTTGGTGTTTTCGAAATAGCTTTCTAGCAATTCATTTAGAGTAGTACTTTTCTCAGACAATTTATGTGTTGCGCCTTTAAATGATGAAGGTAATGACTGTATCTTTTCTAATTAATTGCCAATTTTTATTCTACTATTTAACATTTTTTCGTTTATTATGTACTGTAGATGCTTCATCGAGTATTCATCCCAAATTTATTAAACTAATGCGCAGGAGTACAATAGAAAATGCTAACCTGGTATTTGATATATATTATCGTACTTATATGTTGGATAACCTAAAATCTTTATTGAGTTTTGCTAAATAATTTAAAATTTACAAGAAGTGCCTCTTATTTTTATGCAAAAATTTGGACGTAACGTGAATCGTGGTATTGTAGAGGTTCATCTTTGTGGTGGGAAAGTAATGAACTTCAAATTCTGTTCAGTAACACAAAATATATTTGGTCTAAAGCGGTTCATGCAGAAGTATAGGATTTTATGTAATCACATGTTTGTATTCACTTATATTGGTAGCTGCAAGTTTGAGTTGGAAGTGTATGATTCTCAGTGTGGGACTCATTTCCGTGATGATGACGGTTATTTATGCCTTGATAAATTTGTACTGCCAGAACCTGGATCACAAGCGATTTTCTTATCTAGTGTTAGTGGCACTTTAATTGAAGGTATTTCTTTTGTTTTCAGTACCCAGCATCATCATTTAGATAATTTTCGTACAAATGATGAATTTACCGGTCTTCTTCTGTGAAGATGATGATGATGACAAAAAGGAGTTTAATTATTCACCAGCTAATGTAGTCATTGAAGTAGAATGTACCTTAATTGTAGCCTTATTTTGTTTAAAGTAGAAACTACATTATGCAGAGATATAACATTATATTGGGACTGATATATTGATTCTTACGGTAAGATAATGCCAATGATGAAACATTGTCTAACTCATTCTCAGGTAATGCCAAATATTAAATTTCAGCATTCTTACAACATTCTTCCGCATACACATTAATACAACATTCTTCTTTTTTTAATATTTAAAGTGAAGTTTATAAACCTTCATTGCATTCTTCTCTTAATTTTGTAGAAACTGAGTCGAACATTCGACTGATTGATATTTCCTCTTCTTCAGAAGACACCAATGAAGGTGTGTAACATATCTTCATTACAAAATTAGTATTGTCCACCTCGGTGAAACATACTGAAACTTAGCACATATGCTCTGTAATTTAAGTAAAACCTGCTGTTAGTCGCTAAACACGCGCTAATAATACACGCAAGTATACGCGTTCGCAAGTAATATAGAATTATTTCTAGTTCATTCCCACTGGGACTGGTTTAGGTTAAGTTCAATTTATGCACCTATGAAACAATGTATGGTTATCGCTCAATGCTAAGACAAATCACAAATTGGGTTTGATTAAACTAAGAGATTATACTAAATAGCATTAAATAAGAGAATAAGATTGATTGGATTAATATATATGACAAACATGGGATTCTAACTTCATTAAGTACTTCATTCAATAGTCTCTTCGTTCTTAACCTTAGCATGTAATGGCGATGACACTAATCAGATAACACGAAACTGATATACGCCAACTTTCGTTGCACGAATACCATACTACCAGACATCCACAAAAGAGATAGAAGCTGAATAGATACCAATTATATTGAGACCCTATATATCTATAGAATTTGACAACATAACGGTTTAAACACAAGTTATCTATCTTGATTGCATAGGGCAAGTAAGATGATTAAAATTACCCACGAATCATGCATAACAATACATGAACCTATGCTAGTATGACAAGTTCTAAATCCTTAAATTCACTTTCACTTCATTAAGAATTAACACACTATCTTATAAGTTCGCGACGCTCATAAGATGAATATGCGCAACCAATACTAGGTTATCATACAATCAACGCACACTAAGGTATCACAACAAATCAACTAAAGAAATCCATAAATAAATCCGCTAGGACCCCATGATAACGATTAGCCCATAATCGGACTCATCATCAATGTGGGTTCCGATGAAAATATGGTATAATAAACGTAGTCTTTATAACGATTAATAAATAAAACCAAGTACGAAACAATAGTAAGGTTCACAAATAAGTGTTAGGAATATGTTGTGTACTTGATGATAAGCTAAACAAAACATCCTAGTAGATTTAACTTAGTGAATTTTGTAGCACCTGACGGATGATCAATTATAGTCCCGACGGATGATTAAATATAGTCCCGACGGATGACTAATTGATATCCACCGGGTGAGTAGCTTATGTAACAATAAGTAATGTAACACATTTCTACAAACAACTTTGTATAGATTCTGTAGTAGATTATGAATCATGTAGACTGCTAGTAGATGTGCAGAATAGGTTGATTAAATGTAAATATAAGATGTCTTGTAATTCTGCACAAATGAAATAGAGTCAAGTGATAAATGGCTACCCGACGGATGATTAACAAAGCTACCCGACGGATGATCAACAAGGCTACCCGACGGATAACAAGTATGTACCCGACGGATAACAAGTATGTACCCGACGGATGATCAATTCAAATATCTGTTGACAGTGACAACACAGTCACATGCGTCGAGTGTTTGCAAAAGGAATGTGGCAACCTATTTAGCTGGGTTTTTGAGAACAAAGAAGCATTACCATTTCCATGCTATTATGAAGATATTCAAAGATGCTGGAATAGAGTAGTCAAGCAGCATGGTATTAGACTTGATATGTTTTGTTTTATTATCTTGTCTTATTACTATGTAATCTTGGTGATATATAAACCAAGTGTAGCAAATAGAACAACAACAAGACTAAGCAAACACATTTTAGCAGAGAAGCATTTGTAAGCTGAATCCTGTAGCATTTCTCTGTAAGTTTAGTTGTTCATATTTGTAAGCAGCTGTGAGCTAATAAAGCTTCACAGGGTTCTCTTGATATATATATATATATATATATCTGGTGGATACATTCAAATCCACCAGAAAGTTTTAATGACCTGTGTTTTTATTACTTGTGTTTTGATTTATCTAATTCTTCATTCCGCACTTTGCAAATCAAACACTTATATATTATTAAGATATAACCATTTTTCATTAATCTCAAAAAGTAGCCAGAATTACATTCAACCCCCCTTCTGTAATTCTTGTTGTATTATTAGGGATTAACAATTGGTATCAGAGCAAGCTCTTGAAGCACAAAGAGTTTAAAGATCACAACAAAACAGTAAGATGAACAAGAAGGATGTTGGAGTCAAAATTCCATTTCTGGATAAAGACAATTATCATCACTGGAAGGTGAAGATGCACCTACATCTTCTTTCTCAAGATGAGGCCTATGTTGATTGCATAGAGAGAGGTCCTCATATTCCAATGAGAGCTGCTACTGGCAATGAGCCTTCAGTCCCCAAGCCTAGGCTTGAATGGTCAGAACCTGATATTGAGCAAGTCAGGAAGGACAAAAAGACCATAAATATTTTATTCAATGGAGTTGATGGTAATAAGTTTGACAACATCATCAATTTCAAAACAACCAAGGAGGTTTGGGACACCATTCAAATTATCCGTGATGGTACTAAGCAAGTTAGAGAGAATAAAATGCAGCTGTTCATTCAGCAATATGAGCACTTCCATTGTGAAGACAGTGAAACTCTCACTGACATATTTAGTAGGTTTCAGAAACTACTAAATGCTCTGAAGTTGCATGGAAGGATCTATCAAACAAAAGACTCAAACCTCAAGTTCCTGAGATCTCTTCCAAATGAATGGAAACCAATGACAGTCTCACTGAGAAATTCTCAAGATTACAAGGAGTTTACCTTGGAGAGACTGTATGGCATCCTGAAAACTTATGAGCTTGAAATAGAGCAAGATGAGAGGATGGAGAAAGGAAGAAAGAAATGAGGGTCCATAGCACTGGTTGCTGAGCTGCAAAAAGAGAAGGAAGTAAAGGTAGAAGCTGTTGAGTCTACTACAAAGGTCTGTGTAAACAAGGGCAAGAGGCTGGTAGCTGAAAATGAAGATTCTTTGAGCCAAGATGATATGGATGATATTGATGAACATCTTGCATTTCTTTCCAGAAGATTTGCCAAGCTCAAGTTCAAAAAGAACTTTGGAGCAGCTAAGCCAAGTAGAAACATGGTGGATAAATGAAAATTCATATATTTCAAATGTGGCTTGGCAGGGCATTTTGCCAGTGAGAGTGGAAAGTCAGTTTCTAGCAAAAAGAAGTTTGAGCCTGTTGACTACAAACATAAATATTTTGAATTGCTCAAGCAAAAGGAAAGGGCTTTCATTACACAGGAAAATGACTGGGCAGCTGATGGATTGGATGAATATGAAGATGTGAGCTATGTCAATCTAGCCCTGATGGCCAAGTCTGATAAAACAGAAACAAGTTCTTCAAGTAATCAGGTAATCACCACTAACCTAGCACATTTATCTAAAGCTGAGTGTAATGGTGCTATCAATGACATGTCTACAGAATTATATCACTTGCGTGTTACACTTGAGTCCCTCATTAATTAAAATGCTAAAATTAAAGAAAATAATTTGTTTTTAAGTGAGAGGAATAATGTGCTAGAGTCTCAGTTTATTGAATTTGAAAAATTGAGAATTGAGTGTAAGATTGCTAAGGATGAATTAACTGAGTCCTTGAAGAAAGAAGAGATTTTGAAGAAACAGCTTAACCGAGAACAAGAGGTGATTAAGGCATGGAAATCATCTAGAGATGTTCATGCTCAAATCACTAAAGTTCAAGATATTGAGTCCTTTTGTGATGCAGCCTGGAAAAAGAGTAAGGAGAAGCTGGAATCCAATTTGGTTGAAGGATTGCTAACAGATGTGGACTCGACGGATGATGAGAGTCATCCGTCGGATAACCAAAAGGATTATCCGTCGAGTGATATAAATCCTCATCCGTCGGCTGTGAGCAAACCTGTGAGCAAAGCCAAACTTGCCAAGCTAAATGAGAAATATGGATCAGTTTCTAAAAACTTTATTCCAGGAGAATCAAGTCAAGAGAAGAAGGAGAAGAAAGTGAATGTTGGTCATCTGTCCATCAAGCAATTGAATGACAGATTAAAAAAGATAGAGGTTAAAACAGAAATTAAAAAGAAAAACAATAGAAATGGGAAAGTAGGGATTAATAAACATAACAGCTACACACCTGATAAGTATGCTCCAAGAAAAATCTGTGTTAAGTGTGGCAGTGTTAATCATTTGTCTGTTAATTACAAACTTGCCATGCCTACTCCTATATTTGTACCCTCTCCTTTTCCCAACATGAATGTCATGCCTTCTGTGCCTATGAATGCTATGACTACACAAAATATGAATGCACAATTTGCTAATATGCCATTTGCACCTAACCCTTATTATGCTGTATTTAATATGCCTCAAATGCCATTTAGCATGCCTTACTGGAATAACATGTTTGCAAACAGCATGCCTTTTCCTGTCAATCAAAATGTGCATGATAATTCTGTTGTAATGACTGGTTTCAAAGGTTCAACTCAAATGACTAAGGATAAATCAGATATTCCCAAGTCAAATGAAATTAAACCTAAGAAACCAAAGAAGAAAGCTAACAAGGCAGGACCCAAGGAAACTTGGGTACCAAAATTAACTTGATTTGGTTTTGATGTGTGCAGGGAAATAGAATAAATCTGTGGTACTTGGATAGTGGTTGTTCAAGACACATGACTGGAGATTCTACCCTGCTCATAAAGTTCAATGAGAGAGCTGGCCCAAGTATTACTTTTGGAGATGACAACAAGGGTTATACTGTGGGATATTTCTTGATTTCAAAAGACAATGTCATCATTGAGGAGGTTGCCTTAGTGGATGGTCCCAAACACAGTTTGTTGAGTATCAGCCAGCTTTGTGATAAAGGCAATTCAGTAACCTTCAATTCAGAAGCCTGTGTTGTGACTAACAAAAGTAGCAACAAAGTGGTTCTCACTAGAGTGAGAAAAGGAAATGTGTATCTAGCTGGCTTCAATTAAGAGAATAAGATTGATTGAATTAATATATATGACAAATATCAGACTTTACAGCTACAAACTTAACAGGATTTACCCTAGGCTTAGTAGTCTGTTTAACAATAATTGGCTTAATTTGTTCAGTTTCTATTTCACTTTTATCATCTCCATAGCCTAAGCCCTCTTTCCAGTTTCCACTACTTGGTAAATTCTGAGTTGTTCTGCCAGAGTTAGTCCAAGTCCTGATAGTCTCTCTTTCCTTTTCTAACTCAGTTTTTAGAGATTGATACAATTTTAACACTTCATCTCTCACATAGAAAGCATCATCTCTATCCTTCTGAGTTTAATGGAACATAACTAACTCTTTTTCTAAATAATCATTCATTTTCTTAAAAGCCAGATTTTCAGAAGTTAATCTTTCACATGTTAAATTTTGATCTCTATAACTAATGAACATGGTTTTAAGATAAGATCTCAACTCAGTAATATCATCAGTATGAAAAGCATAAGTTGTTTGAGGTACCTTCAATTCAGCAGCATCAGAACTGCTATCAGCATTTGCCATCAAGGCATAGTTCACCTCATCCTTAGAATCTGAAGTGTCAGACCAGCTTTTCTTCTTTATGACAAGTGCCTTGCCTTTGTCACTCTTCCCTTTTCTGCAATCAGGAGATATGTGGCCTTTCTCACCACATTTGTAGCATTTGACATTTGAGTAATCTCCTTTGTCAGACTTTCCAGCTTTGCCTTCAGTTTTTCTGAATCCCTTCTTATCGGAACTTCCACTTTTCCTGAAAGACTTCTTTCCCCTTCTGAATTTCCTGTATGCAATCTTTGTGATTCCTTTCACCATAAGAGCACACAGCTTCATCATCTATTCATCAGCATCCATCTCAGATAGACTTTCAGTTTCTGAGTCTTCATCATTATCAGAACTTGATGACTCAGTATCAGACTTTATGATGAGAGCTTTTCCCTTGCCTTTCCTTGAGGCAGCTGCTTTCGGGGATTCCTCCTCAGCCTTAAGAGCAACTGTCCTTGACTTTCTTCCATTCCTCTTGCTTCTTTGTTCCATCTCAAGTTCATGAGTCTTGAGCATCCCATAAATTTCATCAAGAGTTGTTTCATCAAGAGCATAGTTGTCTCTTATATTGGTGGCCTTCAAATCCCATCTTTTAGGAAGAGCTAACAAGAATTTAAGATTTGAATCTTCAAGATCATATTCCTTATCCACCAGTGACAGATCATTCAAGAGTTTGACAAATCTGTCATATAAACCAGTTAATGACTCATCAGGTTTTGAGTCAAAGTGCTCATACTCATGAGTAAGTATAGTCTTCCTGTTCTTCTTAATTACATCAGTTCCCTGGCATCTTGTCTCCAAGGCATCCCATATCTCCTTTGCAGTCTTGCAGTTGATTACCCTATTTGACATGACATTATCAATGGCACTATGCAGCAAATGCCTTACCTTTGCATCCTTGGCAATAGATGAGATATCTTCAGCTGTATACTCACTTTTCTCTTTAGGCACAATCTTTGCTGGCTGATCTGCAACTACAACAGAGAGCTTGGTTGGCTTATGTGGTCCTTCTTTAATTATGTCAAGGTATTCTGGATCTGTGGCTTCCAGAAACATAGTCTTCCTCACTTTCCATATGGGATACTCAGAAGGTCTCAGTATGGGAACCCTAATAGTCTCATATCGACTATGGATTATGGTTTTTGGAGTTTCTTCTATTTTGGTGGGCTTGGTTGGAGTTTCTTCTTCAGACATGATTGTTTTTGGATCTTAAATTGTTTGTGTGTTAATAGATTGCTCTGATACCACTTGTTAGGTCACACACACTGTAGAAGGGGGTTGAATACAGTGTATAGCACAATCAAATCGAATATAAGAACTCAAGTAACAGAACACAGATTTTATTAAACACAATAAACTCTATTACAAAGAACTGTTCTCTCTCAGTGATGAACAATATCACGAGAGTTGCTACAGTTACAATTAATAATATCCTCGATTAAGATAACACATATAGTGTAAACCCTATGCTGTGTTTATATACTACACAGTTACAAGATAAATTCTAATTGATATGAAATATAATTCTGCTTCCTAAAATATATCAATCAATTATCTTTTCTTCCAAGTATTCTATTCTTCATAGAATTCTTCTCCATGCATATCTCTTCTTGTTTTAGTCTCGATCTTCTTTCCTTTCAATCAACCGCCTTCCTAATCTGAAAGCCACCTTAAGTTCTGATATTATCTTTTAATGAATATCTTCTGATATCTTAAGTTCTGATATCTTAAGTCCTGACTTCAGTATAAGTACTGATTTCCAGTTAAGTACTGATTTGTCCTCTTAATTAAGATCTGAAAAAACTAAACACAAATCATATTAGCCATGACATCACAAATATATCTAACACGGTTTAAGCACAAGTTATCTATATTGATTACATAGGGCAAGTAAGATGGTTAAAATTACCCACAAATCATGCATAACAATACATGAACCTATGCTAGCATGGCAAGTTCTAAATCCTTAAATTCATTTTCGCTTCATTAAGAATTAACACACTATCTTATATGTTCGCGACGCTCATAAGACAAATATGCGCAACCAATACTAGGTTATCATACAATCACCACACACTAAGGTATCACAACAAATCAACTAAAGAAATCCATAAATAAGTCCGCTAGAACCCCACGATAACAGTTAGCCCATAATCGGGCTCATCATCAACGTGGGTTCCGATGAAAACATGGTATAATTGTTAGGGCGAAAACACGCGCTAATATTCACGCAAGTATACGCGTTCGCAAGTAATATAGAATATTTTCTAGTTCGTTCCCTCAGAGACTCAGACTAAATTATTGTCTAATTAAACTCACTCACCAATGTATGATTACTTCTCAATGTTAAGATAATACACTTAAAATTGTTGATTAAATATTAACTATAATTAACTACTTAATTAACCACTTAACTAACACTTCAATTTATCAATAATAAAACACTCATGAGATCACAACTTCATTATTACTTCCTTCTATAGCCATTGTTATTACCTTTAGCATGTGACAGTGATGATATTAATCGAATAACATGAAACTGATAAAAGCCAACTTTCATTGTACTAATACCATTCTACCAAGCATCCACAATTAAGATAGAAGTCAAATAGTCATCAATTATGTTGAGTTCCTATATGTCTACAGAAATTGACAACACAACGATTTAAGCACAAGTTATTCCTTTTTGATTACATAGGGCAAATAAAACTGTTAGAGTTACCCACTAATCATGCACATCGTACATGAACCTATGCTAGCATGGCAAGTTCTAAATCTCAAGATCCACCATCGCTTCACACGAGATTACATAGAAGTAATACCATTCTTCCTTATCTCCTTCGCTTCTTGCGTAAAACACAATCTTCTTCTTCTTTTTTTTCCTTCTTGTAAAAACGTCTCAAATCTACTTATATAATAGTCCCATGAAACTCAGATTACATAGAAGTTGGAAGCCAAACAGAAGTAGAAGTCTAAAATAATTCAGCAAAATTCCCGACCCTGCGCGGCCGCTCAGCATAGCTGCGCGGGCGCGCAGGTTGCTGCGCGGCCGCTCAGCATAGCTGCGCGGGCGCGCAGGCCTCCACTGGAAAAAATCCAAGTTTGCTCCGTTTCTTCGCCGTAATCTGCCCGTTCCTTTCCTCTCGCAATGGTGAACACATGCCAAGGCTTATTCTTGATGATTCCTCCCCCGAAATGCAACTAATACCCTGAAATGCATAAACACTAGAAAAACGCATCAAATACACAAAATACTTGATTTCAAGACACCAATTTAAGCCATTTTAAGACGTTCTAAGTGGTATAAAATGCCACTTATCACACCCCCAAACTTAAATCGATGCTTGCCCTCAAGCGTCACAGACTTAGAAACAAATAAAAATATGCATGAATACAATCTATATGAAAATGCAGCGATCCCCCTTACTACAATTAATCAACCAAATTGCCACATCTCAACGAATGCAGTTAGACAACTAAAGAGCAATAAACTCATGCAAACGGATATACAGCCAGAAACGTGGTGTGTGCAAATGCTTAACAGATATGCTTCGGAACTAGACCAATTACTATGACTAGACTATCCTCAAGGCCATCCTACGATTATACAAAGAATAAAAATTCCAGGCACAAAGTGATATACAACACTACAAGAACTCTGGAGCTTACTACGGAATCGTGCTTTTTATTTACAACTCAAATGCTTATTTGACCGTGTAATGAGTGAGGTCCACAAAAGACTTATACAATGATATCCATGTAACGAGCGTTAGGTTAGCGGATCCCAGACTCTAAAAGCCTTAGGTCGCTAGGCACAAAGTCCCCTAAGAACTTAATAACTCGAATGCCAAAGAGCCCACTCTTGATCAATTATGCCAATTTTTTTTTTTTTTAATTTCTGAGCAAGTGCGTTTCGCTCCATCTTGCTCAACCCTAGACTACTAGCAACATACGCGAGCCGGCTACTAGCCATTTGACGCCTAGCCACAACTAGCAACAACTTCCATATTTTTTTCTCCAAATTTTTTCTTTTTCATGTCTTTATCACTAAGAACCTATAATCGAATTCTAAGCATAATAAGTAGATTGACCTTGAAAACAACCAAATCATAACACAATCTAGCCCTTTCGCATTCTCTAAGACTTAGTGGACTTACAATTGTTTCTAGCATGCATATCAACCTACACAACTTAATATCACTTTAATGCTATCACTAGACTCACATCAATATCACAATTCAGTCGATAAATCATTGCAAAAGGGATCATGGTAAATGCATGAGCTACATGACATTCATAAAAAAAAACTATATGGCATAAATTATGCAACTATATGAACTAAACTATCATGAATATGCAACTAAATGACACACACACAAAATTCCTTAACTACCACCCCCAAACTAAAAATCTTCACTGTCCTCAGTGAAAGTAGTAGAAAGGAACACAGGGTATACCTACTCGGAGTCATCATCATCATTACCCTCAGTGGGTGGAGTATCAGGCGGCGGGTATGCAGAGTCCTCACCAAAAACTGGCCACTGGATATCAGCTCCAAGGCCTCGAAAAGCAGTCCCTAACGCAAGGGTGAGTTCCTGAGCAAACCTGCTCTGTGTCTCATACATGGCATCCATCCGCCGTGAAAGCCTCCTATACTGGGCATCAACCATCCCAGCACCCTCCTGAGCTCTCGAAGAACCAGCCTCATCACGCCCTGGCCTAGCCATAGTAGCACCTCATGCTGGACGCCCTCCTGGAAGACGATAACCCAGCCCATGCTCCTCAAGCTCACCACCGGTCCACTCCTGCATCCCATTCAGAGTGCCAGAATCAATCGGAGCGGCTGGCAACTGCAACTGCTCATGAGCCGGCCAGTTCACTCCCACTGCTCGGCATAGCTTTGTAACCGTAGATGCATAAGGGATGTTCATATGCTTTGCTCCCCTCAAAAACTTTAGAATTCCTTGGTAGATAAACTCACCAAGGTCCACATAGTACTCCTCATTCAGAATTCCCCACAACAGCTGTACTCTCTCAACTGTGACCTCGTGTACATGCGAAGAAGGCAAAATATTAGCACAAATAAATGCATTCCATGCACGGGCATACCTGTTCATGGTGATCGCCGAAAAGTGACGATACTCATTATTGTCTGGACTGCGGGTCCAAACTGTGCCCGGTCGACAGAGAGTCGCACAAATCAAATCCAAGTCAAAATCCTCAGCAGTCTTTTCATTCCAGTTCTCCTCCTCGGGCTTCCTCTCTCGCTGTCCAATCACACGGCGAATCGCCGCAGGATGATAATCAACCGTCAGCCCACGGACCACAGAAAACCCATTCTTTTCAGCCTTCGCGTTCGCGTAGAACTCGCGAACAACGCTCATCGGTACTGCTTCGGGTGACTCACAAAAAGCTATCCACCCCTTTTCTGCAATCATGGGCAACAACTCACCATCCCTCCCCGATGGTAAAAACCCCCTCTCCTTCAGAATCGGCTTACCCAACAGCCTAGTGTACTCCTCCTCCGCGGCTCTGAAAGTTAACCGAGGCCTTGCAGCAGTACCCCTCGATGAATCAGCAGTAGGAACTGTGCTGCTGCTGTCAATAGTGCGTGCTCTCTTGGGTGCCATTGATTCGTGAATAAAAGTGTGTAAGAACTGATATTTGATGTTTGTGAGAGGGTTTAAGTGTAGGAAGTTTTGTGGGAGATATGTAGGATAGGTGTATGTATATATAGGGTGTGGATTAGATTAGGGTTTGGGAATTAAGGGATAAAATGATGGGGTAGTGGGAACAAATCGTGGGTTTATGGGCTAAAACTGTTTTTGTTTTTTTTTTTTTTTTTTTTCTGAACTGTAAAAAAATTTCTGGTCCTCGACCCCTGCGCGGCCGCTCAGCATAGCTGCGCGGGCGCTCAGCTTGCTGCGCGGCCGCTCAGCTTAGCTGCGCGGGCGCGCAGGGGGTCACTGGAATTTTTTTTTTCAGCCCCTGTTTTTCTGATTTTTTTTGTGTTTTTGGATAGGTTATTAACTTCTAAGGGTTCCTGTAACAATAATTCATGGGTTGCCTCCCACGCAGCGCTTCTTTTTCATCATTAGCTTGACGTTTCGTACCCTGCTCAAGTAGTCAACAAAATGGCACTAACCACTTCTCGGTTTGCCATGTCCCCATAGTAGTGCTTCAACCGCTGACCGTTAACCTTGAATGCTTGGTCCGGATCATTCTCAAAAATTTCCACCGCTCCATGTGGAAACACAGTTTTGACAATAAAAGGTCCAGACCACCTTGATTTCAACTTCCCAGGAAAAAGTTGGAGCCGAGAGTTGAATAAGAGAACTTGTTGCCCTGGCACAAATAACTTTGGATATAGCTTCCTATCGTGCCACCTCTTCACCTTTTCCTTATACATTTTGTTATTTTCGTACGCTTGAAGTCGAAATTCATCCAGTTCATTAAGCTGAAGCATTCTTTTCTTACCAGCTGCATCTAAATCCAGGTTCAACTTCTTCAATGCCCAGTAGGCCTTATGCTCAAGCTCCGCAGGTAGATGACATCCCTTACCGTACACCAACTGGAACGGTGACATCCCAAGTGGAGTTTTGTATGCTGTTCTGTAAGCCCAAACAGCTTCATCGAGCTTTAAAGACCAATCCTTCCTTGACGGACAAACAACCTTCTCTAGAATGCACTTTATCTCTCTGTTAGATACTTCCGCTTGACCATTTGTTTGCGGATGATAGGCAGTAGCTACTCGATGATTCACATTATAACGCTGCATCATAGAAGTGAACTTACGGTTGCAAAAATGCGATCCTTCATCACTTATGATTACCCGAGGTGTTCCAAACCTTGTGAAAATTTGCTTATGAAGAAAATTTAGTACTGCCTTTGCATCATTTGTCGGTAAAGCTTTAACTTCGACCCATTTTGAGACATAATCGACTGCCAGCAAGATGTACTGATTATTGCAAGACGAGATAAAAGGCCCCATGAAATCGATTCCCCATACATCAAAGACCTCGACTTCAAGCATCACATTTAATGGCATTTCATCCTTCCTTGACAAATTTCCCACTCTTTGGCAACGATCACACCTTAAAACAAACTGATGAGCATCCTTGAACAAAGTAGGCCAGAAAAAACCTGCTTGCAGAATACGAGCTGCCGTCTTCTCACCTCCATAGTGTCCCCCATAAACCGTGGAATGGCAGTCTCGTAATATCCCCTCCGTCTCACAGAACGGGATACATCTCCTGATGATCTGGTCAGCTCCCTGTCTAAACAAATATGGTTCATCCCACATATACCACTTCACCTCATGCAACAACTTCTTCTTTTGAGCGGATGTCAAATTAAGAGGCATTATATTGCTGACGAGATAGTTTACAATATCTGCAAACCATGGTTCTTCCTCCTGAATTACAAACAACTGCTCATCCGGAAAAGATTCATTGATTAACGTCCTATCTTGTGAAGTAGAATCGGGATTCTCCAACCTAGAGAGATGGTCAGCTACTTGATTCTCAGTACCTTTTCTATCTTTGATCTCTAACTCAAATTCCTGAAGTAAAAGCACCCAACGAATGAGTCTCGGCTTCGAATCCTTCTTAGAAACCAGATAGCGAATAGCTGCATGATCAGTGAATACTGTTACTTTCGTACCAAGCAGATAAGATTGAAATTTCTCAAAGCCAAAGACTATAGCCAAAAGCTCCTTCTCAGTAGTGGTGTAGTTTAATTGGGCACCATTTAAAGTCTTACTCGCATAGTAGACCACATGGAAGAGATTTTTCTTGCGCTGTCCCAGAACTGCACCTACCGCATAATCACTCGCATCACACATCATCTCAAATGATTCTGTCTAATCTGGTGCTGTAATGACTGGTGCCGTGATCAAACTCTCCTTGAGGGTCTCGAATGCTGCCAAACATTCATCATCAAATTTGAAAGGCACATCTTTCTCAAGCAAATTGCACAACGGCTTAGATATCTTTGAAAAGTCCTTGATGAATCGCCGATAAAAATCCGCATGACCAAGAAAACTACGGATTTCTTTCACAGAATTAGGTGGGGGAAGATTTTCAATGACTCCCACCTTGGCCTTGTCCACCTCCAGACCCTTTCTAGAGACCTTATGCCCAAGGATAATGCCTTCACGCACCATAAAATGACATTTCTCCCAATTAAGCACCAAATTAGTTTCCACACATCTTTTGAGTACGGCGCGCAGATTATTCAAACATTCATCATATGAGTGTCCAAAGACGGAGAAGTCATCCATGAACACTTCGACGTTATTTCCAATCATGTCAGAGAATATAGCCATCATACATCTCTGAAAGGTGGCCGGTGCGCCACATAACCCAAATGAAACTCTGCGAAAAGCAAATGTGCCAAATGGACAAGTGAAGGTAGTCTTTTCCTGATCCTCTGGTGCAATACAAATCTGATTATACCCGAAATAACCATCCAGAAGACAAAAATACTCATGTCCCGCCAATCTGTCAAGCATCTGATCAATAAATGGAAGAGGGAAGTGATCCTTCCTTGTGGCTTTGTTCAATTTTCTATAATCCATGCATACTCTCCATCCTGTAACTGTTCGAGTAGGGATGAGCTCATTCTTTTCATTTGCGACCACAGTGATACCTCTCTTCTTAGGTACACATTGTACGGGGCTCACCCACGAGCTGTCAGAAATAGGATAAATGATGCCTGCATCTAGCCATTTCAGAATTTCTTTCTTCACCACCTCCTTCATGATGGGGTTCAGTCTTCGCTGCTGTTCCACAGTTGGCTTACTACCTTCCTCTAGCAGAATTTTATGCATACAATATGAAGGACTTATCCCATTGATGTCTGCTATGGTCCATCCTATAGCCGATTTGAATTCTCTCAAAATCCTTAAGAGCTTGTCTTCCTCACTACCTGAAAGGTCAGATGAAATAATAACAGGTAACGTAGATGAATCACCTAAAAAAGCATACCTTAAGTGTTCAGGTAATGGCTTGAGCTCCAAGGTAGGTGCTTCCTCTATTGATGGTTTGAGCTTCCCTTCAGCGTTCTTGAGGTCAAAAGTACCAAGAGATTCAAATGGTATGTCCAGCTTTCGCTTCCAGGGAGAAGCGTTCAGATATTGTAATTGCTCGTTGCTATCTTCATCATCGCTGTCAAAATCCCCCACTAAGGCCTTTTCCAATGCATCAGACATTAGCATGTGATCGAGTTCCGAAGTAACCGCAGAATCAATCACATCCACTTTTAAGCACTCCTCATCTTCTGTAGGGAATTTCATTGCCTTGAATACGTTGAAGGTCACATCCTGATCTTGGACCCGTATAGTAAGTTCACCTTTTTGCACATCTATCAAGGTACGGCCAGTAGCCAAGAAAGGCCTCCCCAAGATTATGGGAATCTTCTTATCTTCCTCAAAATCCAGAATAACAAAATCTGCTGGAAAGAAGAGCTTATCCACGTTGACGAGCACATCCTCAACTATGCCCCTTGGGTAAGTAATGGAACGGTCAGCCAATTGTAGTGACATGTACGTGGGTTTTGGATCAGGCAGATCCAGTTTTTTAAAGATCGACAACGGCATCAGATTAATGCTTGCTCCCAAATCACAAAGGCACTTGTCAAACGTCAGATTGCCAATTGTGCAAGGAATGGTGAAGCTTTCTGGATCTTTCAGTTTTGGTTGTAACTTTTGTTGCAGAACAGCGCTGCATTCTTTCGTGAGAGCAACGGTTTCAAGGTCATCCAGTTTCACCTTCCTTGAAAGAATAGTCTTCATAAACTTCGCATAACTAGGCATTTGTTCCAGAGCCTCAGCGAAAGGTATATTGATGTGAAGTTTCTTGAACACCTCCAGAAACTTCCCGAACTGTCTATCCAGCTTTTGTTGCTGCAATCTCTTAGGAAAAGGTGGTGGAGGATAGAGCTGTTTCTCCCCTGTATTAGCCTCAGGCAGAGTGTGTTCAATAGTAGTCTTCCTTGGTTCCGCCGCTTTCTCCTTTTGCTTAGATTCTTCACCTCTAATTTCAGCTTCTACTTCTTTTGCCTTTTCAGCATCAGCTACTTTTCCAGACCTTAAGGTAATAGCCTTGACTTGCTCTTTAGCTTCCTTCCTGCCTGGTACTTCCGTGTCACTGGGAAGAGTGCAAGGTTGATGATTGAACACTGCATTGGCTAATTGACCAATTTGATTTTCCAAGGTCTTGATAGAAACCGCCTGACTCTTGCACAACAGCTTAAGTTCCTCAAAATCAGCACTAGTAGGTGCAGCTGCACTTCCCTGTTGAGGATATGATTGCCTTGTAGTATACTGCTGTGGTTGCTGGAATCCAGGTGGATTAAACTGTTTACTCACTCCTTGCTGATATGGTGGCTGAATAGCATTCTGATTATTCCCCCAGCTGAAATTTGGATGATTTCTGTTGTTAGGATGATAGGTCGCTGGCACAGGCTGCTGTTATCGCTGATCATTATTCACATACTGAACAGATTCGTTTACAAGAGAACACTGATCCGTAGCATGAGAACCTGCACAAAGCTCACAAACCATAGCTATTTGATTAACTCCATACGTAGCCAGAATACCTGCTACCTTGCCTGACATCATCCTCTGAGTTGGGTTTTGATGCTCATTTGCAGCCATCGTCTCGATAAGATTATACGCCTCAGTATAGCTTTTAGCCCATAAGGCGCCTCCAGCTGCTGCATCGAGCATGGGCCGAGATTGGGCCCCCAAACCATTATAGAAACCAGTGATCACCATCCAATCCGGCATTCCATGATGTGGACATTTTCTCAACATTTCCTTGTAGCGTTCCCAAGCCTCGCACATAGATTCTGTAGGTTGCTGCGCAAACTGAGTAAGAGCACTCCTCATAGCAGCAGTCTTTGCCATCGGATAAAACTTCACCAGAAACTTTTGCGCAAGATCTTGCCACGTAGTGATGGACCCAGCTGGTTCAGAATGTAACCAGTCTTTAGCCTTGTCCCTTAGTGAGAATGGGAAAAGCCTCAACTTGATAGCCTCATCAGTCACGCCATTATACTTAAAAGTGCTGCAGATCTCGACAAAATTCCTTATGTGCATGTTGGGGTCTTCAGTTGCCGCTCCTCCAAAAGAAACAGAATTCTGCACCATCTGAATAGTGCCCGGCTTGATTTCAAAGGTGTTAGCTTGAATAGCCGGATGAAGGATGCTTGACTGAATGTCATCAATTTTAGGCCGAGAAAAATCCATAAGAGCTGGATCAGCTTGAACAATACGATCTCCCATATTTACTGGTTCTTTCTGCTCAGTTCCTGAATCCGAATCCTTAAAATCTAACTTCTCCGGAATATCAAGAACTTCGTCTGTCTCCTCAGCTGTATCTAAAGTCCTCTTGCGAGCACGAGAACGAGTTTGCATAAATGCTTGCTAAAGTACCTGAAACACAACCAGAAAAAATAAGTAACTACTACGTCCTAATCACTGAGTCCTAATGACCAATGATGGTAAGTACATAAACTAAACAAATACGCCGAGTCCCCGGCAGCGGCGCCAAAAACTTGTTTGGGCGAAAACACGCGCTAATATTCACGCAAGTATACGCGTTCGCAAGTAATATAGAATATTTTCTAGTTCGTTCCCTCAGAGACTCAGACTAAATTATTGTCTAATTAAACTCACTCACCAATGTATGATTACTTCTCAATGTTAAGATAATACACTTAAAATTGTTGATTAAATATTAACTATAATTAACTACTTAATTAACCACTTAACTAACACTTCAATTTATCAATAATAAAACACTCATGAGATCACAACTTCATTATTACTTCCTTCTATAGCCATTGTTATTACTTCCTTCTATAGCCATTGTTATTCTAAATCTCAAGATCCACCGTCGCTTCACACGAGATTACATAGAAGTAATACCATTCTTCCTTATCTCCTTCGCTTCTTGCGTAAAACACAATCTTCTTCTTCTTTTTTTTCCTTCTTGTGAAAACGTCTCAAATCTACTTATATAATAGTCCCATGAAACTCAGATTACATAGAAGTTGCAAGCCAAACAGAAGTAGAAGTCTAAAATAATTCAGCAAAATTCCCGACCCTGCGCGGCCACTCAGCATAGCTGCGCGGGCGCGCAGGTTGCTGCGCGGCCGCTCAGCATAGCTGCGCGGGCGCGCAGGCCTCCACTGGAAAAAATCCAAGTTTGCTCCGTTTCTTCGCCGTAATCTGCCCGTTCCTTTCCTCTCGCAATGGTGAACACATGCCAAGGCTTATTCTTGATGATTCCTCCCCCGAAATGCAACTAATACCCTGAAATGCATAAACACTAGAAAAACGCATCAAATACACAAAATACTTGATTTCAAGACACCAATTTAAGCCATTTTAAGATGTTCTAAGTGGTATAAAATGCCACTTATCAATAATAAATGTAGTCTTTATAACGATTAATAAATAAAACCAAGTACGAAACAATAGTAAGGTTCACAAATAAGAAAACTAGCATCCAAGTTACAACTTATAACAAAGATTCACAAGTAAAACAAGATCTTCTTCGTCTTCGTTGAATCGTGCTAACACGGTCTTCTTACAGCTCTCCTTGTGATATGGTTCATCTCTCTGTAAAAATGAGCTTATTTATGTATATATATAGCAGCCCCATGCAGAGTAGAAGTCTTCTGAATCAAAAGCCCAATAGAATCAGGATTTCTTTTCTCGACCTGGCGCGGCCGCGCGCTTGACCAGCGCGGGCGCGCTGGGCTTCTGCCAAAAATCAACTTTCTTTTTTTTCTTGCAGATTTAAGCCGGTCTTCGCGAGCTTTATTCCGTGGACACCATCCTAACACCATATTAGCATCAAATCAATGTTAATTCACCTGATTCTTAGATTAATGCCTGAAATGCAAAAATATTAGAAAACACATTAAAACACCAACAACTTGAGTACAAATGCACCAATTCAAAGCTTAACGGAGCGTAATAAAGTGTCATAAATGCCACTCAACACCTGCATCAGAAGCTATAATTTTATGTATTATTACTGCTACTTTAAATGAATATATTTCTTTTTTTGGTAGTAGAAAGCACCATCATTCTTACGTATTGACATAATACTGAATTTGCAACATGTATTCTTCTAAGCAGATGCTGACAATGCGACTCTGGGTTTTCACTCTTCCTCAGATAATGCACAAATTGAAGCAGAAGGTAGCTTATTGTGAGATTTTTTCCAATTTGAAATATACCTAATTTGGACAGCTTACATTATATCTTTAATCATATATTTGTTGTTCTGCTTAGATTATGGCATTAATGAACTGGAGTTGCACTCTTCCTCAGGTATTGTATTGCATATATTGCTAATTTGCATGAATGAAAACATGTAATAGTAAAGATTGAATTTGCAGCTCTATACATTATTACAACTTTATG
The DNA here is from genome assembly GCF_009905375.1 of Apium graveolens. Taxonomy (NCBI): domain Eukaryota; kingdom Viridiplantae; phylum Streptophyta; class Magnoliopsida; order Apiales; family Apiaceae; genus Apium; species Apium graveolens. The sequence continues at coordinate 177,858,839 of NC_133647.1, forward strand.
TGTTTGTAATATTCCAATTTCTTTTTGGTATTATATTGTAAAGACTTCTCTGTAGAAAGCGACACAGACATTGAACTGATTGATACTTCATCTTCTTTCGAGGAAAGCAATGAAGGTCTGTAGTAATCTAGTTTGTGAAATTAGTCTTTTACACCTCTGTGAAACCTACTTAAAATGAAATGAAATACTCTGTAATTTGTAGATGAAGAACAAAAACATATGGTAAATGAAGACATAATTCTTGATGAAGAACCAACTTCTTTCGTTGTTGTACTTAAATATTCTCATGTTGACAATAAATGTCATGGCGCTGTAAGTTTACTAATACTTAAGGAAACCGTATATCAACATTTTCTGTTTTGTATATCTTTTTACAATTATCCAACTCTTGTTATATTGTAGTACATTGCAACTGCTTTAAGGCCTATATATTCTAACTGGGACAGAAGAACCAACACAACTTTGATGTTGGGCGGGAGACAATGGGTAGTGCAAGCATTGCGAGTAGCTCGTCAGTGCCGTTTTGGAATTGGATGGGATGACTTCATTGGTGATAATGAATTAGATGCACATACTGAATTGTTATTTGTGTACTTGGGTCAATATCGGTTGGAAGTGTTAGTTATTAATTAGTGAGTTATTTGTGATTTAGTATTGGTATGTAGTAATGAATGGCTAACTTGTGCACTCTTCGATTTGTGATCGTACACATTGGTGGATAAACTAAGGTTGTTTTTGCTTCTTTTAAGCATTTGAGTTGTAGACTTTTTTTTAATATCATGTTCTTTAGTTATAAGGTACTTAATATGAATTAGCTTCTTTTAAACATCAACTCAATTATGAATATGGTGATAATAATAGTAGTGGCTAATGTCCAGCAATTAGGTAAAATTCGCACAGAGTACTAATGTAAGACAAAAAAAAATATTGTCTTAAGTGAATTACATGTGGATAACTTGGTTTCATAAAAAATAATGATTTTGTTATTTGTACTTTATGAGAATTTAAATAATGTTTTTTATATATAATTAATAAGAGAATATTATTAATAGTAACAAAAAATATTTTTAAATTAAAAGTTAAATTAATGAGAAGAGCTAATTTTATTAAATATGAAATTAGAAGTACATTGAAGAGTGGCGAATTCATAAGTTGAGACTATTCCAATCGATGAGTTTACTCAATTCCAAGAATTCCTGGATCGATGTACAAAAATAAAAAATCAAGAAGCATTTTTTGTATGTTCATTATAGCAATGAAGAATACTCAATTAGATATGCATTAGTAGAGCGTTTGTGGAAAGAATATAATATTTCTGATATGTTGCTGATCCAATTTTAAAATTCTGAAATCTTTATTATATAATTAATAAGAGAACGTAATTAATATTAACAACATTTATTTTTTAACTTGAACTTAAATTAAGGAGCCAAATTTTTTTTACTAAATTTTAAATTAAATTAAATTGAAGAATCATAAATGCCGAATGCAGAAGCAATTTTATATTTCAAGTCAAAGATTTCTTGGACCACTTCAGAAAAAAGTAACCAGGAACATATTGCACTTAAAAATTAATTAATTGACCATTTGTGGGAAGAACATACTATTTCGGAAATATTTTATGTTACACAAATCTTTTGATAAACCCTTTTGATTTTTATCTTTACGCTTAAACATATAAATGCAATTATATTTTCTGGATAAACATATTTGATTTTTAACGTTGCTATGTTATTTTTTCCAAACCTTCGATTTTCAATTAAATAACGATTTAAGGCATTATTGGTGTCAAATAACCTTCAACTTACTATTAAAATCTAATAATTTAATATTTATTAGGTTACATATTTATTTATTTTTGGTAAAAAAGGGGACATAAATGTAATTACATCATTTTCAAAAAACTTGTGGGTCGTCTCTTCATTACCTATGTCTGTTCATTACCTTTAAAAAAACTATTCATTTTCTACCTCATCATTCACTGAATACATCAAACCTTTGAGGTTCCTTGTCTTGGACAACTAAACAGACAATCCAATGCATGTCACACACGTGCCTACCGAGCTTCTCACAAATTTCCTATTAAAGCCAACTTCATCAAACATAATCTTTTTCATTCAACATTTTCCTACAAATCATATTTCTTACTCTGCTTCTATACACGCCATGGCATCTGCAAGTAATATCAGGTGATTCCTCTTACTTACGCATCAATACAGATATGTACATATATATTCTCCTTTCCATGCTAAAATGATCTGCATTCCTAATATTACTTTACCTTGGCTTCTTGTAAGTTGATCTGCCCCGCCTGTATGTAGTAGTCTGTTAACCATTTCAGTTATTTTCTCCAATTCATGGTCTTACTTTTATACCTATCTGTGTTCTAAGTTTTTATGTGGTTTGTAACTATATATGTATCTACTGTTGTAAATGTATGCAATCTGGTTCTTTTAAACTTCTAACTTTTATAGTATTATGTTAACCCTTTACTAAATTTGGTCCACTTCATGCGTATGCCTATTACATTGAACAGTTTAAGTGCTAATAGGCTAGGTAAAAGTAATTTGTATTACTCTTCTGGGTTAACCGTTAATGCTTTTATCAACATGAAACTATGAGTGTATAACAGTTCTAATTACACTACCACATCACTATGATCCACAATACACAAACTCACTCAAAAAAATATCAATCATTTCTATGAGTGAATACAATAAGCTTCCAATCTCATCTTGATGACTTGATATGTTTAATTTTAAATCTCAACTTCTGGCTTTCAATAGTTTCCTATCATTTTTAAAGTGTTTTTTTATTTTATTTTTCATCTCCTATGAAATGGACTAAACCACTTTCTCCTAACAGTGGTAGCAGTTCACAGGAGGCCGACAGTAGCAGAAATGAGAACCGGAGATTCTTGAAGTCGGAGAATATGGAGAAGAGCATGACCAATCTGAATGTTAACTTGGAGGCTGTGTCGAGGATGGGGGAGGCGCTGGGGCAAAGCCACATGCAGTTTACTGGGAACATGATGATGCAACAGGAACAGTTCAACAACAGCTTCCAGATGCAGCAGCAGCTCCTGCTTAAGGAGATTCGTTTTCTTCGGATTGAGCATGCTGAGATCCGGGGGAAGTTGAATGGATGGTGCTGAAGCCGTTAATGTATGGGTGGTTTTCCAGTTTATTCAAGTTTGTTAAGTTTTAATTATGTTAATTATTTGAACTATAATGTTTGCAATTCCGAAACTATGGCTTTTTAATTTGATAAAGATATGGAAGCCTTGTAATGTGGTTTAATTTTCATATATATTTCTATGATTTTGTTATGCATTAAATTGGTATTAGTTTGCAATAACTTGAAATGAGTTAGTAGTGCTTGTATTAGTTTGCATGTCTAAATAAAGCTTCCAACAAACTACCCACATAATAGACAGAGTACTGAGTAAAGGTTCTGAACTAAACACATATTCTTAATAGTGGGAGACCAACAATTAGGATGTTTGTGGGTAGTTTGTAGTTAAACGGAGTAAAGACTGGGTACTCACCCTAAAGCATTAGTTACCTATACATTATTACTGCCACAAAGTAAAGTAAAGTGTAACTAAGTAATTAGGTGTGGGTAACCTCGAGCCATTCAAATAGAGTAGCTGTCATGTACTGTCAAACCAATTTAAAAAACAATTGATTACTGCCAAGTATAAGATCCTTCTTTCGGTTTTATTAAGTTTATTTCAACCTTTCCTATATTTCTTGTTTGGAATTCACAGAAATGATGATGTATCTCTACATACATATAAATTTAATATTTTCTTCAGTCCATTCAATAAAATATGTCTTCCAAAATTTATATTTTTGTCACTTCAATTATTGTTATTTCTGCTTATTTTGGAATTAATATTTGGGTAATATTGCTCATTTATTTATATTCCGCCTACAGACGATAAGTGTTTTTAGGCCGGCACTATAAGATGATTTTCTAACTTTTAAAAAGTTGTATATTATTTTCTACATAATTTTTCTCGGTTAATTTCGTATATATGATTGAATAATTTTTTCCTATTTTTGATATTTTTTTTAGGTCTTAATCATACTTTAAAAAAATGATATACCATAATTATATTTACTACATCTTTATTACAATCCATTAAAGTTAAATAACCAATTTTTTTAGGAAAAATCTATTATATTGGCCCAAATTAGAAGATATTATTTATAGAAGGAAAGGAAAAATATAAATTTAGCATGGTTATTTAGTAGTCCATTTTATTTTCTTAATTGAAGAAATCTTGTAACACCCCCAGATCCGGGGTCGGGGATCCGGGTCGTCACGGTCTTTCTTTCCACAATATCACTTCACTTAATTAATAATAAATAACCTCATGCTGTGACCCCACACTAACACACACCACAACCCGTTATAGTCTCAGAGATGAAATTGAAATAAGTACAAGTCTTTGAATCCACAATTTAAAATTATTACAACCCAAAATGATTACTTGATAATTTACAGTTAATTGCCATTATCTGCCACAAGTTATAATTATACATAATTTGATTCTCAAAAGTAGATGGTCTGAACTACAATGGATCTACCTCTGCAGCTATAGCAGCTACAACATCATCGGGAAGACGCGGGGCGCTTCCCACGCGCTTGCGCTGGGTCTGCTGGAGTCTGGCCATCTCTCCTAACTGTTGTTGTGTGATGAAGAAATAAAGCAAGAGTGAGCCTTACAGCTCGCAAGATAATACATAGTGATAACAATAATATAAGTATCTAAATGGATACTCACTAGAATCTTTATCGTGTGTAAGATAATTACTTACTAGATATAATGTAAAAACAAGGAATGAAGTTACCAATACTTCACCACACTTATATCATTTATAAAGCTACTTGAACTACCACCGTTCAAAGTATTATAAGTTTTAAGAAAAACATCCCATAGATGAGACCACAAGTTAAGACTTGAATAGATTCCATCTTTGAAATATTATTGAATGAAAAAGTTATGAGATACTTTATTAGTCCCGATATATATATATATCCACATATATATATCTCTAAAACATTTCCTGGAACCTCTGTTATGTAAAGTATGAACAGAGTTTGAAACATCCAATGAATTTTGGAAAGGAAAAGAATTTTGGCATAAACCAGATATCTTGCTGATCAGGCAAAGATACCCATTAGTAACTTTTTCTACTAGTAGATGGACGAATTCCCCACTGGTCATCACCCTGGCCGCATTAGGACCTATGCTGGACTGCCACTCAGCCACTTATGCATTTGATGGACTCCCACTGAGCCACTTACACTATCATGGACGCCCACTGAGCCCATGTTGCTTATGCCGACTCAATAGATGGACTTACTTCCCGAACGTTGGGTAAGTAATCAATTCATTTACCAAAACTGCAACCTTGTTGCGAATATAAAATACACCACAGAGCCGGATCCCTCAGGTTTTAAGCGAGTATTTAAATCCCCTTAAAAAGGAAGATCTTAAATATAAAAAATGAGTTTTGGGATCCGCTCTAACTTTTAAAAATCATTTTGAAGACTCGAAAACACTTTATAGAGTGTTTGGAGTAAAGTTGATTTAATGAAGTAAATCAGTCCCCAGAATATTTAGAAAATGACTGAATATTATTAATTAAATAATATTCCCATAAAGAATAATCTTTATAAAAATAATTGAAGTAGAAGTATTAAAACTTATACTTGAAACGAGTATTAAATAACCAAAGATATACTTATATGAAAGTATTATCTTCATTTGAATAATCGAAAATAAGTTTGATTATCGAAACATTATTCTTTAATAAAATACAGAATATATCTCAGCAAATAATCAGAGTCATAGATCCTCAAATGAATATTCAATTAATATTCATTAAATAATATAACTGAGTCATAAGTCCTCGAATGAATATTCAAATAATATTCAAATAATAAAATAAAAGGAATCATAAGTCCTCGAATGAATATTCAAATAATATTCAAATAATAAAATAAAAGGAGTCATAAGTCCTCGAATGAATATTCGAAATAATATTCATTAAATAAAATAAAGTTTAAAGTTTATCGAATAAACCTTATTCGATTAATAGTTTGGAAAACTATAACCATATATATATATAAATATATATATATATCCATATCCATATATACAAAATCTACTCGGGATCCTCGACTCCCGGTTTTAGAAAATATTTTCACCTTTGGGTCCCTATACTAAGGGTATATGCAAGATACCGCTATCCTCTAGCATAGGTATTATCAACTGAACCAACAGATATATATTTCAAGAATATGAAACAGGCATGCATATATACCATATCACATGCTACAATATATCGCAAGAATTTGCTAAATAACCAACATGCATCTATCGCAAGATAATGCATATACAAGTGTATACATCACAACAACAGTATAACGGATAGAATACTTGCCTGAGCGACTTGGGGGTGAGAAAGGCTCGGGACGAGTCTGATAACCTATAAACAACAAGTAAGTTGGAATTAAACCAAAGTCACTTGTAAATCTATACTTTAACTAACTTAGATTCTAACACTTGTTTTGCGCTCACCGATTCGCTTAAGTCACTCGGGTACCCGCGGCTCCACCATTTTTAATAATTTAACCTTTACGAGTTTTAAAGCGATTCCTTCGCGAATGACTTACCAACTGCCTAACACACTTACCATAAATGTTTCATACATTAATTAACCCTTTTTGGTCTTTAACCTACATTTCAAAGTAAGGCGAGGGAAAAAGTTTCGTTCGCGAAACGCCGTTACTTGAAACGGTCGTTTCTCCTAAACCGTGCATCGGAATCGAACGAACTACATATCAAAACGAAGCTCGTAACATGAGCTATCTAAACATGGCAGTGGTCATAATCTAGCAGGTGGTTCTCGGGTCCTAATGCTATGCACAAAAACAGTCCAAAGAAAATCGGACGTTACGACGGCTATGTTTACGCGATTTCCAAATTTTAAACCATACAAAACCAACCACAAACCAACCTCAAATCCAACATACAACAAACATCCATCCTTATCACATCATAACAACCCCAACCAATTCAATTTAATCATTCATACTTATGCCTAAACTTAACTTTAATCACACTTAAGTTCCTTTAAATCAAAACCACAACAATTACCATTCCATTTCACTACCATTCCAAATCCCAAACTCTAAATCATAACAACAAGCTACAATATCAACCCACTAATCAAAATCATCTTATAATATATAGGAATCTAGGGTTTGGAGATGGTATACCTTCCTTGAAGTGGTGGGTGGAGCTAGGAAGCCTTAAGAAGCTTTGAGAAGTCTTAAGAATGCTTGGATCTTCAAGAAAAACAAGAAAAAGTTCAAGTTAAAAACTTGAAAACACTATTCATTGTCTTCTTCTTTGATTAAATGAAGAAGATTGAGAAAGAATTAATGGCTTAAACTCATGATATAGTCCTAACTAAGCATGAAGATGATTAGGGAATTATCTTACCAATTTAGGAGGCTTGGATCTTGAGTTTTGAAATTCTATGCCTTTAAAAATGCTAAAAGCCGAGAGCAAATGAAGAACTCATGCCTTGGTTGCTTTTGATTTTTGATGGAAATGATTTTTACTTGGCTTGGTTGACTTGTTTTGTATTTGATTTAGTAAATTACCTTCTTGCCCTTGAAATTGTGTGGTTACAAAGCTACCACACCTCCTTCCTTCCCATGTCATGCTTATGTCATCCTCATGATGTCATCCTCCCTTCCTTGTCCTCTTTCTATTGGTTGGATGACATCATTCCCACTAATCCCTTTGATTAACTTCCTAATCGTTTGCCTAATGACCAGCTGATCTGTTATACTGGTTTCGCTTAACTTTCGTTCTCGTTTATCGTTTGAAGGATCATACCTGGGATCTTATTACTTAGGTTCCCTTAACCTTTCTCAATACATTATATTCCTTTTTATGATCCTCTATTATAATCCTTTAATTTAAATCCTTTTTATCCTGTTACCTTATACTCAATTATCTCCGTATCTTGTGGATTTCCGGGAAAAACCAAAGTGTTCGGAATTGGATTCTGACGATCTTTACATACACTTATATACTTCATAGAGTACTAATAATATCCCAGAATATCCATAACAGAACCCCTACATAGTGTGGCGTGAAAAGTTTTCTCATTCAGCTAAAACACTATTCACAAGGGTTACAAAAAGTTGAAAATTTTGGGGTTATTACAGTCTCCCCTCCTTAAAAGGATTCCGTCCCGGAATCAAACAGAAAACAAATGGGGGTACTTTTCTAGCATTGTGCTCTCTAGTTCCCAAGTTGATTCTTCCACATTATGATTCTGCCATAGTACTCTGACTAGCTTGATCACTTTGTTCCGAAGCACCTGCTCCTTCTTATCCATAATCCTTACTGGCTTCTCCACGTAAGTTAGATCTGGCTGCATATCCACCTGCTCGTACTCCACTATGTGCCTGGCATCCCGATGATACCTCCTTAGCATTGACACATGGAATACATTATGAACTTGTTGCAAATTAGGGGGTAGGGCTAGCTCGTAAGCTAACTTTCCAACCCGTCTTAATATCTCAAAAGGTCCAATATATCTTGGGCTTAGTTTTCCTTTCTTTCCGAACCTCATTAATCCCTTCCAAGGGGATACCTTCAGCAGTACTAAGTCCCCTACTTCATATTCCTTGTCCTTTCGGGCTAGGTCTGAATATTTCTTTTGTCTGTCTTGGGCTGCTACAAGTCGCCCTCTGATAAGATCCACTATATCTTTGGTCCTTTGGACCACTTCGGGTCCGAGCATCTTCCGCTCTCCTACTTCATCCCAGTATAAGGGAGATCGACACCTTCTTCCGTACAGGGCCTCATAAGGCGGCATTCCGATGCTAGCATGAAAGCTATTGTTATAAGAAAACTCGATCAACGGCAGGTGATCATCCCAACTTCCTTTAAGGTCTATTGCACAAACTCTCAACATATCCTCTAGTGTCTGGATGGTCCTTTCACTCTGTCCATCCGTTTGGGGATGGTACGCGGTACTCATATTTAACTTGGTCCCCGCACATTCCTGAAAGCTCCTCCAAAATCTGGAGTTGAACCTGGGGTCTCGGTCTGAGACAATGGACGCTGAGACTCCATGTCGCGTCACTATTTCCTTAAGGTAAATGTCCACCAGTCTATCGACTGTGTATCTCTCATTGATAGGAATGAAATGAGCTGACTTTGTCAGTCGGTCTATAATTACCCAAATGGCGTCGTGATTGGCTTTCGTCCTTGGTAAGCCTACAACAAAATCCATCGCTATCTGTTCCCATTTCCATTCGAGAATCTCCAGGGGTCGCAAAAGTCCACTGGGTCTCTGGTGCTCTGCCTTTACTCTTTGGCAAGTCAAACACTTGTTTACCCATTCTGCTATGTCCCTCTTCATGTTGGGCCACCAGTAATATTCCTTCAAATCCCTATACATCTTGGTACTTCCCGGGTGAATGGAATATCTTGAACTATGGCTTTCATCCAAAATCTCATCTTTAAGTTCTTGAACATTCGGAACCCAAATTCGGTAGGAGTACCTCATTATCCCTTTATCATCTTTCTTAGTATGGATCTCCTCTCCAGTCATTGACTCTCTGCCTTCATTCATTATTTTCTCCTGGCACAATCTGATCTTTTCCAATAACTCTGGCTGCATTGAGATCTCAAAAAGCTTTTCAGTTCCGGTTCCGGTTACCTTTACTTCTATTTCCATTTTCTCAAAATCCCTTATCAACTCTTCCGAAGTCGTTATCATTCTGAGTCTTTCCTTTCTACTAAGGGCATCAGCCACCACATTGGCTTTCCCTGGATGATAGAGAATCTCACAATCATAGTCCTTGATTAGTTCTAACCATCTCCTCTGGCGCATGTTGAGCTCTTTCTGCGTAAATATGTACTTGAGGCTCTTATGGTCTGTGAAAATCTCGCACTTCTCTCCATACAAGTAGTGCCTCCAAATTTTTAAAGCAAATACTATTGCCGCGAGCTCAAGGTCATGAGTAGGATATCTAACCTCGTATTCCTTCAGTTGTCTCGACGCATACGCAATAACTTTACCGTGCTGCATAAGCACACATTCTAATCCTTTGTGCGACGCGTCACTATATATCACAAAAGCTCCTTTTCCGTCCGGCAATGCCAATACCGGAGCCGTTATCAACCTTTTCTTTAATTCCTGAAAACTGTTCTCGCATTTCTCCGTCCATTCAAACTTCTCTGTCTTACGAGTAAGTCGTGTCAAAGGGGTTGCGATCTTCGCAAAGTCCTGTACAAATCTACGATAGTAGCCGGCCAATCCTATGAAACTCCTTACCTCTGTGGGTGTGGTTGGCCTTTCCCAATTTGAGACCGCCTCTATCTTGGAGGGGTCGACCAATACTCCTTCTTTATTGATCACATGTCCTAAAAACTGTACTTCATTCCGCCAGAATTCACACTTCGAGAATTTGGCATATAACTGCTCCTCTCTGAGTATTCCTAGAGCTATCCTCAAATGCTCTGCATGTTCTGCCTCAGTCCTTGAGTAGATTAAAATATCATCGATAAAAACTATCACACACTTGTCCAAGTACTTCTTAAATACTCTATTCATTAAATCCATGAAAGCCGCTGGGGCGTTGGTTAATCCAAAGGACATTACCAAGAACTCATAATGCCCATACCTGGTACGGAACGCTGTCTTGGAAATATCTTCGGGTTTAATCTTTAGTTGGTGATATCCAGTTCTCAGGTCGATCTTGGAAAAATAAACAGCATCCTTTAGCTGGTCGAACAGATCGTCTATTCTAGGTAATGGGTACCTGTTCTTTATGGTTAGCTTGTTCAACTCTCTATAGTCGATGCACAACCTCATGCTCCCATCTTTCTTCTTAACAAATAAAACTGGTGCTCCCCACGGAGACACACTGGGTCTTATCATACCCTTATCCAAGAGTTCCTGCAATTGGATAGCTAATTCCTTCATTTCTAACGGGGCTAACCGGTAAGGTGCTTTTGAAACTGGCGCCGTCCCTGGGGCCAACTCAATAGCAAATTCAATCACTCTATCGGGTGGTAATCCCGGAAGGTCTTGTGAGAATACATCTTCAAATTCGTTGACTACTGGAATATCTTGTAAGTTGGGCACCTCCTTCTGTGTGTCCACCACATAGGCTAGGTAGGCCTCACTTCCTTTTCGTAGCATCCTTTTGGCCTGAGCCATAGTCAAAAATTTCTGTGTCTGCCTCTTTCCTCTAAATATAACTTCTTTCTTCCCGGGGATATTTAACTTAACTTTCTTCCCTTTACAGTCTATCTGAGCATCGTTGCTAGATAGCCAGTCCATTCCCAAAATCACATCAAACTCCCCTAATTTAAAAGGAATCAGATCAACACTGAAAGATTGCTCCCCTATGCCTATCTCGCAGGCGGGGTGAATCTGGTTAACAGGAATAATTTCATGATTGGCTATTTCTACTTGTAAGGGTTCTATCAAGGGTTTAGCCTTAAGTCTTAACTTACGCGCAAGGTCCTTTGATATAAAAGATTTAGTTGCTCCCGAATCAAATAAAACATTTGCACTGACTGAATTTAGAGAAAGGGTACCTGCTATCACATCTGAATCTTTCATAGCATCCTGGACTGTCATGTTGAAAGTCCTCGCAGTAGGTGGCTTATTAGAAGCAGCCCTGCTTGCTCCCGAAGCTGCTGGTTTGTTCATTGGGAATTCCTTCTTCCAATGACCTGGGCGTCCACACAGATGACAATTGGTGGTTGGAACGACGGCAGGGGTTGATGATGGGCACTTAGTTGAATAGTGGCCTTCCCGACCGCACTTAAAACAGGTTACTGGCCTTCCTTTACACTCCCCAGTGTGATTCCTTCCACATATATTACAGGCTGGCAATGGGGGTCGAGACTGGTTGGAATAGGACATTCTTGACTTCTGGCCGCCCTGGCTCACACTCACACTCATTGGCCGCTTAAACCCAGTGTTCCTTCCTGGTAGGGACACTGCTCCTCGATTAAATCTAGTTGGGAAGCTCCTTCCTGCGGAACCTCCACCCATGCTCATACTTTTCCTCTTTATTCCTTTCTCCTCTCTTTCCTTCTGTATCTGTTCACTTCCAACTTCTACAATCGTTGCCTTTTGCACCAGAGTGGCATAGTCCGTAAGCTAAAGGATTGCCACCCTATTCTGAATCCACGGTTTCAGTCCTTGCTAAAACCTCCTAGCTTTCTTTTCCTCGGTGCTCACAAACTCCGGCACAAACCTTGATAACTCAGTAAATTTCGCCTCGTACTCTGCTACAGACAAGTTATTCTGCTTTAGCTCCAAGAACTTGAGCTCCATCTGGCTTTCCATAAACCTCGGGAAATACTTTCCCAGAAACAACTGACTAAATCTCTCCCAGGTTATAATAGCATCTGTCTCCATGTTTTTCTTGGCCTCCCACCAGTAGTTAGCTTCTCCTTTCAGAAGGTAGGTAGCAAATACAGTCTTCTGTGCCTCCTCGGTACTCAAAATCTCAAAAGATTTCTCCATTTCCTTTAACCATGCCCTTGCCTCAACTGGGTCGGCTGATCCGTGGAACTCAGGGGGCTTAAGGGACTTAAAAGCCCTGAAAGAGTTTGCCACAGCATTGTTACTTCCTTGAGGGGCTGGGTTGGGTTGACGTTCCAAATTCTGTCTTAGGAGTTGCATGAACTGGCTCATGGGATCCATGCCTGGGTTTGGTACTGGTTGCTCAACCTCGGTTTCTCCTTCTTCAGCCTCTATCTCAAATCCCTCAACATCATATGTTTCTTCTTCCTTTTCATAGAGGGAGTCATCCTGTTCCACATAATCCTCATCTTCCTCTTCACTGTGTTCTTGGTTTCTATTGTCCTGATTATGGCTTCCCTGGTCCTCAGATCCAGGGTTCGCCCTAGTTCCAATCTTTCTTGGCGGCATGATTCTGATAACAATAAAAACAATTATTGGGAAAATTCAACGCTAGGTCACAATCATATACAACATTGTGCCTTGCACAGCTCTTATAATGGGGAGAACGTATATCGCAATTCTATTATTTTAAGAAAGTTCTAATACGAAGGGCAGTAATAATAATGATAAAACAGTGATCCCGTCACTATGGAACTGAACTGAAAGGAAACAAATATATACATAATGCGAGAATACATAGTTTGATCTGGTCAAAAGTACAACAGTGCTACAGTCATCTGTCCCAAAAGTGATACACAAGAGTCTATCTGTCTAGTCAGAAAAAGGGATGCTATATACAAGTCAACTTTCCCGGAAAATTGGTTCTTACTAAGGCCTCGGCTAACTAGACAACTAGACTATTCCATCATCAATCCTGAATCACACACCGGAGCGGGTCAGCTCTCAAACCCTTTCCATCACACGACGGAAGATATAGTCGGCCTGCCGCCTGGAGATCCTACCATGCCTGTCCCCCTGGAGAGATCTGAGTCTCGCTCGGGACGTGAGCTCTATCCCCGTAAGCTCCCTCCTCAAGGATCGGGGTATAGAAGCCTTGGTCTCATAAGCTCGGGTACGCCTACCCGCCCTCTCTGCATCCAACTCCCTCCTGGCCTCATCTAGTCGGCCCTCGGCAACAGCCACTCGGGTCCTCAATACATCCTGAACATATCCATGAGCTAACGAAGACTGCCTGTGGGCAGGGTCAAGAGGTGGTGAATCCAGAGCCACTGAGGGTGCCTCCTCGGTCTGCCTAGGCTCGGAAGTATGGGTCTCTGAGCTGTCATCATCAGGAATCCAAGATAGTGGTGGAGGGGTAGGGGCTCTGACCACCGGAAGTGTGGGTAAAGGGATACCAGCATACACTACCATAGATCCAACACGCTCCTCAGCTACTGGGACCTCATCCGGGTCCTCCTCATCTGGAATAACAATAACCTCTGTCTCTGACTCCTCTGAGGGGTCCTCCTCATCCTCCTCCATCTCAAGCTCCTCCTGATCCTCAACATCTAGCAATGCCTCATCATGCTCACGCTCGAACATCTCAGGGTCCTCTATCTCAGGCGCCTACACATTAAACGAGCTAAGTTACTATCATGATACTTATAAGGGTTCCCGTAAGGGTTTTAACTGTCAGCACTACTTTAAGTAGTCCGACCATGAACTTGGCAAGAGTTCTTATTATCTTTGTGAGTTTATTATTATATCGTCGCATCATCTCTGAGGTTTATAACGCTTAGCTCTGATACCATTTCTGTAACACCCCCAGATCCGGGGTCGGGGATCCGGGTTGTCACGGTCTTTCTTTCCACAATATCACTTCACTTAATTAATAATAAATAACCTCATGCTGTGACCCCACACTAACACACACCACAACCCGTTATAGTCTCAGAGATGAAATTGAAATAAGTACAAGTCTTTGAATCCACAATTTAAAATTATTACAACCCAAAATGATTACTTGATAATTTACAGTTAATTGCCATTATCTGCCACAAGTTATAATTATACATAATTTGATTCTCAAAAGTAGATGGTCTGAACTATAATGGATCTACCTCTGCAGCTATAGCAGCTACAACATCATCGGGAAGACGCGGGACGCTTCCCACGCGCTTGCGCTGGGTCTGCTGGAGTCTGGCCATCTCTCCTAACTGTTGTTGTGTGATGAAGAAATAAAGCAAGAGTGAGCCTTACAGCTCGCAAGATAATACATAGTGATAACAATAATATAAGTATCTAAAGGGATACTCACTAGAATCTTTATCGTGTGTAAGATAATTACTTACTAGATATAATGTAAAAACAAGGAATGAAGTTACCAATACTTCACCACACTTATATCATTTATAAAGCTACTTGAACTACCACCGTTCAACGTATTATAAGTTTTAAGAAAAACATCCCATAGATGAGACCACAAGTTAAGACTTGAATAGATTCAATCTTTGAAATATTATTGAATGAAAAAGTTATGAGATACTTTATTTAGTCCCGATATATATATATATCTCTAAAACATTTCCTGGAACCTCTGTTATGTAAAGTATGAACAGAGTTGCAATATCCAATGAATTTGGAAGGAAAAGAAAACCTTTGGCATAAACCAGATATCTTGCTGATCAGGCAAAGATACCCATAAGTAACCTTTTCTACTAGTAGATGGACGAATTCCCCACTGGTCATCACCCTGGCCGCATTAGGACCTATGCTGGACTGCCACTCAGCCACTTATGCATTTGATGGACTCCCACTGAGCCACTTACACTATCATGGACGCCCACTGAGCCCATGTTGCTTATGCCGACTCAATAGATGGACTTACTTCCCGAACGTTGGGTAAGTAATCAATTCATTTACCAAAACTGCAACCTTGTTGCGAATATAAAATACACCACAGAGCCGGATCCCTCAGGTTTTAAGCGAGTATTTAAATCCCCTTAAAAAGGAAGATCTTAAATATAAAATTGAGTTTTGGGATCCGCTCTAACTTTTAAAAATCATTTTGAAGACTCGAAAACACTTTATAGAGTGTTTGGAGTAAAGCTGATTTAATGAAGTAAATCAGTCCCCAGAATATTTAGAAAATGACTGAATATTATTAATTAAATAATATTCCCATAAAGAATAATCTTTATAAAAATAATTGAAGTAGAAGTATTAAAATTTATACTTGAAACGAGTATTAAATAACCAAAGATATACTTATATGAAAGTATTATCTTCATTTGAATAATCGAAAATAAGTTTGATTATCGAAATATTATTCTTTAATAAAATACAGAATATATCTCAGCAAATAATCGGAGTCATTGATCCTCAAATGAATATTCAAATAATATTCATTAAATAATATAAACTGAGTCATAAGTCCTCGAATGAATATTCAAATATTATTCAATAAATAATATAAATTGAGTCATAAGCCCTCGAATGAATATTCAAATATTATTCAATAAATAATATAAATGGAGTCATAAGTCCTCGAATGATATTCGAAATAATATTCAATAATAAAATAAAGTTAAAGTAATCGAATAACCCTTATTCGATTAATAGTTTTGAAAACTATGACCATATATATATATAAGTATATATATATATATCCACATATACAAAATCTACTCGGGATCCTCGACTACCGGTTTTAGAAAATATTTCCACCTTTGGGTCCCTATACTAAGGGTATACGCAAATACCGCTTATCTCTAGCATAGGTATTATGCAACGAATAAGCATTTGAACCACAGATATATAAATCAAGAATACGAAACAGGCATGCATATATATACCATATCAGCATGCTTCAATATATCGCAACATTTGCTAATTAACCAACATGCATCTATCGCAAGATAATGCATATACATATATTCATCACAACAACAGTATAACGGATAGAATACTTGCCTGAGCGACTTGGGGGTGAGAAAGGCTCGGGACGAGTCTGATAACCTATAAACAACAAGTAAGTTGGAATTAAACCAAAATCACTTGTAAACCTATACTTTAACTAACTTAGACTCTAACGCTTGTTTTGCGCTCACTGATTTGCTTAAGTCACTCGGGTACCCGCGGCTCCACCATTTTTAATAATTTAACCTTTACGAGTTTTAAAGCGATTCCTTCGCGAATGTCTTACCAACTGCCTAACACACTTACCATAAATGTTTCATACATTAATTAACCCTTTTTAGTCTTTAACCTATGTTTCAAAGTAAGGCGAGGGAAAAAGTTTCGTTCGCGAAACGCCGTTACTTGAAACGGTCGTTTCTCCTAAACCGTGCATCGGAATCGAACGAACTACATATCAAAACGAAGCTCGTAACATGAGCTATCTAAACATGGCAGTGGTCATAATCTAGCAGGGGGTTCTCGGGTCCTAATGCTATGCACAAAAACAGTCCAAAGAAAATCGGACGTTACGACGGCTATGTTTACGTGATTTCCCAATTTTAAACCATACAAAACCAACCGCAAATCAACCTCAAATCCAACACACAACAAACATCCATCCTTATCACATCATAACAACCCCAACCAATTCAATTTAATCATTCATACTTATGCCTAAACTTAACTTTAATCATACTTAAGTTCCTTTAAATCAAAACCACAACAATTACCATTCCATTTCACTACCATTCCAAATCCCAAACTCTAAATCATAACAACAAACTACAATATCAACCCACTAATCAAAATCATCTTATAATATATAGGAATCTAGGGTTTGGAGATGGTATACCTTCCTTGAAGTGGTGGGTGGAGCTAGGAAGCCTTAAGAAGCTTGGAGAAGTCTTAAGAATGCTTGGATCTTCAAGAAAAACAAGAAAAAGTTCAAGTTAAAAACTTGAAAACACTATTCATTGTCTTCTTCTTTGATTAAATGAAGAAGATTGAGAAAGAATTAATGGCTTAAACTCATGATATAGTCCTAACTAAGCATGAAGATGATTAGGGAATTATCTTACCAATTTAGGAGGCTTGGATCTTGAGTTTTGAAATTCTATGCCTTTAAAAATGCTAAAAGCCGAGAGCAAATGAAGAACTCATGCCTTGGTTGTTTTTGATTTTTGATGAGAATGATTTTTACTTGGCTTGGTTGACTTGTTTTGTATTTGATTTAGTCAATTACTTTCTTGCCCTTGAAATTGTGTGGTTACAAAGCTACCACACCTCCTTCCTTCCCATGTCATGCTTATGTCATCCTCATGATGTCATCCTCCCTTCCTTGTCCTCTTTCTATTGGTTGGATGACATCATTCCCCCTAATCCCTTTGATTAACTTCCTAATCATCTGCCTAATGACCGCTGATCTGTTATACGGTTTGCTTAACTTTCGTTCTCGTTTATCGTTTGAAGGATCATACCCGGGATCTTATTACTTAGGTTCCCTTAACCTTTCTCAATACATTATATTCCTTTTTATGATCCTCTATTATAATCCTTTAATTTAAATCCTTTTTATCCTGTTACCTTATACTCAATTCTCTCCGTATCTTGTGGATTTCCGGGAAAAACCAAAGTGTTCGGAATTGGATTCTGACGATCTTTACATACACTTATATACTTCATAGAGTACTAATAATATCCCAGAATATCCATAACAGAACCCCTACATAGTGTGGCGTGAAAAGTTTTCTCATTCAGCTAAAACACTATTCACAAGGGTTACAAAAAGTTGAAAATTTTGGGGTTATTACAGAAGTACAGCTGCACCCACTAGTGCTGATTTTGAGGAACTTAAGCTGTTGTGCAAGAGTCAGGCGGTTTCTATCAAGACCTTGGAAAATCAAATCGGTCAATTAGCCAATGCAGTGCTCAATCGTCAACCTGGCACTCTTCCCAGTGACACGGAAGTACCAGGCAGGAAGGAAGCTAAAGAGCAAGTCAAGGCTATTACCTTAAGGTCTGGAAAAGTGGCTGATGCTGAAAAGGCAAAGGAAGTCGAAGCTGAAGTTAGAGATGAAGAATCTAAGCAAAAGGAGAAAGCGGCGGAACTAAGGAAGACTACTGTTGAACACACTCTGCCTGAGGCTAATACAGGGGAGAAACAGCTCTATCCTCCACCACCTTTTCCTAAGAGATTGCAGCAACAAAAGCTGGATAGACAGTTCGGGAAGTTTCTGGAGGTGTTCAAGAAACTTCACATCAATATACCTTTCGCTGAGGCTCTGGAACAAATGCCTAGTTATGCGAAGTTTATGAAGACTATTCTTGCAAGGAAGGTGAAACTGGATGACCTTGAAACCGTTGCTCTCACGGAAGAATGCAGCGCTGTTCTGCAGCAAAAGTTACCACCAAAACTGAAAGATCCAGGAAGCTTCACCATTCCTTGCACCATTGGCAATCTAACTTTTGACAAGTGCCTTTGTGATTTGGGAGCAAGCATTAATCTGATGCCATTGTCGATCTTTAAAAAGCTGGATCTGCCTGATCCAAAACCCACATACATGTCGCTATAATTGGCTGACCGTTCCATTACTTACCCAAGGGGCATAGTTGAGGATGTGCTCGTCAAGGTGGATAAGCTCTTCTTTCCAGCAGATTTTGTTATTCTGGATTTTGAGGAAGATAAGAAGATTCCCATAATCTTGGGAAGGCCTTTCTTGGCTACTGGCCGTACCTTGATAGATGTGCAAAAAGGTGAACTTACTATGCGGGTCCAAGATCAGGATGTGACCTTCAATGTATTCAAGGCAATGAAATTCTCTACAGAAGATGAGGAGTGCTTAAAAGTGGATGTGATTGATACTGCGGTTACTTCGGAACTCGATCACATGCTAATGTCTGATGCATTGGAAAAGGCCTTAGTGGGGGATTTTGACAGCGATGATGAAGATAGCAACGAGCAATTACAATATCTGAACGCTTCTCCATGGAAGCGAAAGCTGGACATACCATTTGAATCTCTTGGTACTTCTGACCTTAAGAATGCTGAAGGGAAGCTCAAACCATCAATAGAGGAAGCACCTACCTTGGAGCTCAAACCATTACCTGAACACTTGAGGTATGCTTTTTTAGGTGATTCATCTACGTTACCTGTTATTATTTCATCTGACCTTTTAGGTAGTGAGGAAGACAAGCTCTTAAGGATTTTGAGAGAATTCAAATCGGCTATAGGATGGACCATAGCAGACATCAAGGGGATAAGTCCTTCATATTATATGCATAAAATTCTGCTAGAGGAAGGTAGTAAGCCAACTGTGGAACAGCAGCGAAGACTGAATCCCATCATAAAGGAGGTGGTGAAGAAAGAAATTCTGAAATGGTTAGATGCAGGCATCATTTATCCTATTTCTGACAGCTCGTGGGTGAGCCCCGTACAATGTGTACCTAAGAAGGGAGGTATCACTGTGGTCGCAAATGAAAAGAATGAGCTCATCCCTACTCGAACAGTTACAGGATGGAGAGTATGCATGGATTATAGAAAATTGAACAAAGCCACAAGGAAGGATCACTTCCCCCTTCCATTTATTGATCAAATGCTTGACAGATTGGCGGGTCATGAGTATTTTTGTCTTCTGGATGGTTATTCCGGGTATAATCAGATTTGTATTGCACCAGAGGATCAGGAAAAGACTACCTTCACTTGTCCATTTGGCACATTTGCTTTTCGTAGAGTTTCGTTTGGGTTATGTGGCGCCCCGGCCACTTTTCAGAGATGTATGATGGCTATATTCTCTGACATGATTGGAAATAACGTCGAAGTGTTCATGGATGACTTCTCCGTCTTTGGACACTCATATGATGAATGTTTGAATAATCTGCGCGCCGTACTCAAAAGATGCGTGGAAACTAATTTGGTGCTTAATTGGGAGAAATGTCATTTTATGGTGCGTGAAGGCATTATCCTTGGGCATAAGGTCTCTAGCAAGGGTCTGGAGGTGGACAAGGCCAAGGTGGGAGTCATTAAAAATCTTCCCCCACCTAATTCTGTGAAAGGAATCCGTAGTTTTCTTGGTCATGCGGGTTTTTATCGGCGATTCATCAAGGACTTTTCAAAGATATCTAAGCCGTTGTGCAATTTGCTTGAGAAAGATGTGTCGTTCAAATTTGATGATGAATGTTTGGCAGCATTCGAGACTCTCAAGAAGAGTTTGATCACTGCACCAGTTATTACAGCACCAGATTGGACAGAATCGTTTGAGATGATGTGTGATGCGAGTGATTATGCGGTAGGTGCAGTTCTGGGACAGCGCAAGAAAAATCTCTTCCATGTGGTCTACTATGCGAGTAAGACTTTAAATGGTGCCCAATTGAACTACACCACTACTGAGAAGGAGCTTTTGGCTATAGTCTTTGGCTTTGAGAAATTTCGATCTTATCTGCTTGGTACGAAAGTAACAGTATTCACCGATCATGCAGCGACAAATGATGCAAAGGCAGTGCTAAATTTTCTTCATAAGCAAATTTTCACAAGGTTTGGAACACCTCGGGTAATCATAAGTGATGAAGGATCGCATTTTTGCAACCGTAAGTTCACATCTATGATGCAGCTTTATAATGTGAATCATCGAGTAGCTACTGCCTATCATCCGCAAACAAATGGTCAAGCGGAAGTGTCTAACAGAGAGATAAAGCGTATTCTAGAGAAGGTTGTTTGTCCTTCAAGGAAGGATTGGTCTTTAAAGCTCGATGAAGCTGTTTGGGCTTACAGAACAGCATACAAAACTCCACTTGGGATGTCACCGTTTTAGTTGGTGTATGGTAAGGGATGTCATCTACCGGCGGAGCTTGAGCATAAGGCCTACTGGGCATTGAAGAAATTGAACCTAGATTTAGATGCTGCTGGTAAGAAAAGAATGCTTCAGCTTAATGAACTTGATGAATTTCGACTTCAAGCGTACGAGAATAACAAAATGTATAAGGAAAAGGTGAAGAGGTGGCACGATAGGAAGCTACATCCTAAGTTATTTGTGCCAGGGCAACAAGTTCTTTTATTCAACTCTCGGCTCTGACTTTTTCCTGGGAAGTTGAAATCAAGGTGGTCTGGACCTTTTATTGTCAAAACTGTGTTTCCACATGGAGCGGTGGAAATTTTTGAGAATGATTCGGACCAAGCATTCAAGGTTAACGGTCAGCGGTTGAAGCACTACTATGGGGACATGGCAAACCGAGAGGTGGTTAGTGCCATTTTGTTGACTACTTGAGAAAGGTACGGAACGTCAAGCTAATGACGAAAAAGAAGCGCTGCGTGGGAGGCAACCCATGAATTGTTGTTACAGGAACCCTTAGAAGTTAATAACCTATCCAAAAACACAAAAAAATCAGAAAATAGGGGCTGAAATTTTTTTTTTCCAGAGACCCTCTGCGCGCCCGCGCAGCTATGCTGAGCGGCCGCGCAGGGGTCGAGTTCCAGAAAATTTTTTACAGTTCAGAAAAAAAAAAAAAACAAACAAAAACACAAAAATAGTTTTAGCCTATAAACCTACGAATTGTTCCCACTACCCCATCATTGTATCCCTTAATTCCCAAACCCTAATCTAATCCACACCCTATATATACATACACCTATCCTACATATCTCCCACAAAACTTCCTACACTTAAACCCTCTCACAAACATCAAAAATCAGTTCTTACACACTTTTATTCACGAATCGATGGCACCCAAGAGAGCACGCACTATTGACAGCAGCAGCACAGTTCCTACTGCTGATTCATCGAGGGGTACTGCTGCAAGGCCTCGGTTAACTGACAGAGCAGCGGAGGAGGAGTACACTAGGCTGTTGGGGAAGCCGATTCTGAAGGAGAGGGGGTTTTTACCATCAGGGAGGGATGGTGAGTTGTTGCCCATGACTGCAGAGAAGGGGTGGATAGCTTTTTGTGAGTCACCCGAAGCAGTACCGATGAGCGTTGTTCGCGAGTTCTACGCGAATGCGAAGGCTGAAAAGAATGGGTTTTCTGTAGTCCGTGGGCTGACGGTTGATTATCATCCTGCGGCGATTCGCCGTGTGATTGGACAGCGAGAGAGGAAGCCCGAGGAGGAGAACTAGAATGAAAAGACTGCTGAGGATTTTGACTTGGATTTGATTTGTGCGACTCTCTGTCGACCGGGCACAGTTTGGACCCGCAGTTCAGGCAATAATGAGTATCGTCACTTTCCGGCGATCGCCATGAACAGGTATGCCCGTGCATGGAATGCATTTATATGTGCTAATATTTTGCCTTCTTCACATGCACACGAGGTCACAGTTGAGAGAGCACAGTTGTTGTGGGGAATTCTGCATGATGAGTACTATGTGGACCTTGGTGAGTTTATCTACCAAGGAATTCTGAAGTTTTTGAGGGGAGCAAAGCATATGAACATCCCTTATGCATCCACGGTTACGAAGCTATGCCGAGCAGTGGGAGTGAACTGGCCGGCTCATGAGCAGTTGCAGTTGCCAGCAGCTCCGATTGATTCTGGCACTTTGAATGGGATGCAGGAGTGGACCGGTGGTGAGCCTAAGGAGCATGGGCTGGGTTATCATCTTCCAGGAGGGCGTCCAGCACAAGGTGCTACTATGGCTGGGCCAGGGCGTGGTGAGGCTGGTTCTTCGAGAGCTCAGGAGGGTACTGGGATGGGTGATGCCCAGTATAGGAGGCTTTCACGGCGGATGGATGCCATGTATGAGACGCAGAGCAGGTTTGCTCAGGAGCTCACCCTTGCGTTAGGGACTGCTTTTCGAGGCCTTGGAGCTGATATCCAGTGGCCAGTTTTTGGTGAGGAATCTGCATACCCACCGCCTGATATTCCACCCACTGAGGGTGATGATGATGATGACTCCGAGTAGGTATACCCTGTGTTCCTTTCTACTACTTTTACTGAGGACAGTGAAGATTTTTAGTTTGGGGGTGGTAGTTAAGGAATATTGTGTGTGTGTCATTTAGTTGCATATTCATGATAGTTTAGTTCATATAGTTGCATAATTTATGCCATTTAGTTTTTTTTTATGAATGTCATGTAGCTCATGCATTTACCATGATCCCTTTTGCAATAAGTTATCGACTGAATTGTGATATTGATGCGAGTGTAGTGATATCATTAAAGTGATATTAAGTTATGTAGGTTGATATGCATGCTAGAAATAATTGTAAGTCCATTAAGTCTTAAAGAATGCGTAAGGGCTAGATTGTTGTTATGATTTGGTTGTTTTCAAGGTCAATCTACTTATTATGTTTAGAATTCGATTATAGGTTCTTAGTGATAAAGACATGAAAAAAGAAAATTTGGAGAAAAAAATATGGAAGTTGTTGCTAGTTGTGGCTAGGCGTCAAATGGCTAGTAGCCGGCTCGCATATGTTGCGAGTAGTCTAGGGTTGAGCAAGATGGAGCGAAACGCACTTGCTCAGAAGTTATTAAAAAAAAAAAAAAAAAAAAATTTGCATAATTGATCAAGAGTGGGCTCTTTGGTATTCGAGTTATTAAGTTCTTAGGGGACTTTGTGCCTAGTGACCTAAGCATTTTAGAGTCTGGGATCCGCTAACCTAACGCTCGTTACATGGATACCATTGTATAAGTCTTTTGTGGACCTCACTCATTGCACGGTCAAATAAGCATTTGAGTTGTAAATAAAAAGCACGATTCCGTAGTAAGCTCCAGAGTTCTTGTAGTGTTGTATATCACTTTGTACCTAGAATTTTTATTCTTTGTATAATCGTAGGATTGCCTTGAGGATAGTCTAGTCATAGTAATTGGTCTAGTTCTGAAGCATATCTGTTAAGCATTTGCACACACCACGTTTCTGGCTGTATGTCCGTTTGCATGAGTTTATTGATCTTTAGTTGTCTAACTGCATTCGTTGAGATGTGACAATTTGGTTGGTTAATTGTAGTAAGGGGGATCGTTGCATTTTCATATAGATTGCATTCATGCATATTTTTATTTGTTTTTGAGTCTGTGACGCTTGAGGACAAGCATCGATTTAAGTTTGGGGGTGTGATAAGTGGCATTTTATACCACTTAGAATGTCTTAAAATGGCTTAAATTGGTGTCTTGAAATCAAGTATTTTGTGTATTTGATGCATTTTTCTAGTGTTTATGCATTTCAGGGTATTAGTTGCATTTCGGGGGAGGAATCATCAAGAATAAGCCTTGGCATGTGTTCACCATTGCGAGAGGAAAGGAATGGGCAGATTACGGCGAAGAAACGGAGCAAACCTGGATTTTTTCCAGTAGAGGCCTGCGCGCCCGCGCAGCAATGCTGAGCGGTCGCGCAGCAACCTGCGCGCCCGCGCAGCTATGCTGAGCGGCCGCGCAGGGTCGGGGAAAAAGATAAATTATTTTAGACTTCTACTTCTGTTTGGCTTCCAACTTCTATGTAATCTGAGTTTTATGGGACTATTATATAGGTAGATTTGAGACGTTTTCACAGAGAGTATTAAGGGGATTATGTTTTAGATTGTGTTTTACGCAAGAAGCGAAGGAGATAAGGAAGAAGACCGATTTAGCACACCGCAACGAAGAGGAATCATATTTTCTTGTGATTCTTGTTTCGTTGTAACGTTGGATGCTAGTTTTCTTGCTTTGACTTATTTACTCTTGTCACGTACTCTATTTTAATATAATTAGTTTAGTTATTATTTTCTTGTGTTTGTTTGTCATGATTTCATATGAACCCATGATGGCGATAAGTTCTATTATGGGCTAATCGTGATCATGGGGTTGCAACGGATTTATTATGGAATTCTTTAGTTAATTGTTTAATACTTTAGTGTGTGATGATTGCATGATATCTAGTATTGGTTGTGCGTATTCGTCTTATGTGCGTTACGAACATATAAGATAGGGTGTTAATCTCTTGTGAAGCGACGGTGGATCTTGAGATTTAGAACTTGCCATGCTAGCATAGGTTCATGTACGTTGAGCATGATTAGTGGGTAACTCTAACAGTTTTATTTACCCTATGTAATCAAAAGGAATAACTTGAGCTTAAATCGTTGTGTTGTCAATTTCTGTAGACATATAGGAACTCAACATAATTGATGACTATTCAACTTCTATCTTAATTGTGGATGCTTGGTAGAATGGTATTAGTACAATGAAAGTTGGCTTTTATCAGTTTCGTGTTATTCGATTAATATCATCACTGTCACATGCTAAAGGTAATAACAATGGCTATAGAAGGAAGTAATAATGAAGTTGTGATCTCATGAGTGTTTTATTATTGATAAATTGAAGTGTTAGTTAAGTGGTTAATTAAGTAGTTAATTATAGTTAATATTTAATCAACAATTTTAAGTGTTATTATCTTAACATTGAGAAGTAATCATACATTGGTGAGTGAGTTTAATTAGACAATAATTTAGTAAAAAGTCTCTGAGGGAACGAACTAGAAAATATTCTATATTACTTGCGAACGCGTATACTTGCGTGAATATTAGCGCGTGTTTTCGCCCTAACACAAGGCATTGGCAATTTGCCCAATTTGATTTTCCAAGGTCTTAATAGAAACCGCTTGGCTCTTGCACATGAGCCTCAACTCCTCCAATTCAGATTTTTCATTAGACTGTTGCAGCTGGAGTTGCTGCCTTGGTGCATATTGCAGTTGCTGAAAACCAGGAGGGTTGTACAGTTTTGCTGGATACTGCTGATAAAGCTATTGAACTGCATTCTAAGTGTTGCTTCAGCTAAAGTTAGAATGATTGCAGTAGTTAGGATGATAGGTAGCTGGCACAGATTGTTGCGACCTCTGGAAGTTGCTCACAAAGTGAGTCGATTCACTAGAAATAGCATACTGCTCTGTCTCATGGGCACCAGCACAAAGCTCACAAACACTAGTGATCTGATTAACTCCATAATTAGCCAAAGAATCCACCTTCATCGTTAAAGCCTTATGTTGAGCAGCTATAAAAGTAGCTGTATCTAACTCTAGAATTCTTGCTACCTTACCCTGAGATAGTCTCTAAGTAGGATTCTGGTATTTATTTGCAGCCATCAGTTCAATCAGTTCATAAGCTTCATCGTAGCTTTTAGCCCACAAGGCTCCCCCTAATGCTACATCAAGCATGGGTCTAGAAGTAGCACCCAATCCATTATAGAAACAGTTAATGATCATCTAGTTAGACATCCCATGATGAGGGCACTTCCTAAGCATCTCCTTATAACGATCCCAAACCTCACATAAAGATTCTCCAGATTGCTGAGCAAATTGAGTAAGTGCATTTTTGATCGCAGCAGCCTTTGGCATAGGAAAGAATTTGGTTAAGAACTTCTGAGCAAGATCCTTCCATTTGGTGATAGACCCTGGTGGTAGAGAATATAACCAGCACTTAGCTTTATCCCACAGAGAGAATGGGAAAAGCCTCAACTTAATAACATCTTCAGAAACTCCATTGAACTTGAAGGTGTCGCATATCTCGATGAAATCTTTGATGTGCATGTTGGGGTCTTCTGTCGGAGAACCCCCAAACTGAACTGAGTTCTGTATCATCTGAATCGTGCTCAACTTGATCTCGAAGGTATTAGCCGAGATGGCTGGTCAAACAATGCTAGACTGAATATCATTGATCTTCAGTTGAGAGTAGTACATCAAATTCTTTGGATTTGCTTCCGATTCTCCCATTGAAATAAGTATTTCTTCTTTCTCCTCGACTAAAACTTCTTCCTCAGCTTGATCCAGGGTTCTCTTACGAGACCGAAAACGCGTATGCATACATGCACGCTAGAGTACCTGTAACACGACAAGGAATTAAGTAAGTAACAATGTCCGAGTCATTGAACTTTAACAACCAATGATGACAAACATATAAACTAAGTATTAACACCGATATTCCCGGCAGCGGTGCCAAAAACTTGTTAGGGCTAAAACACGCGCTAATATTCACACAAGTATACGCGATCGTAAGTAATATAGAATAAATTCTAGTTCGGTCCCACATGGATTGGTTTAGGTTAATTTCAATCAATGTATCTATGCAACGCTGGTATGGTTATTATCTAATGCTAAGACGAATAAAAAATTGAGGTTGTTTATAACTACAATTAACTAAGAGTTCATACTAAGAACATAAACTATGAGATTAAAGAGAGTTGAATAATATATGACACAAACATGGGATTCTAACTTTATTAAATACTTCATTAAATACTTCATTCAATAGCCTTTTCATTCTTAACTTTAGCAAGCAATGGTGATGACACTAATCAGATACACGAAACTGATAAACGCCAACTTTCGTTGTACAAATACCCTACTACGAGACATCCATAATATAGATAGAATCTGAATAGACATTGATTATATTGAGACCCTATATGTCTATAGAATTTTACAATATAACGATTTAACACACAAGTTATCTATCGTGATTACATAGGGCAAGTAAGATGGTTAAAATTACCTACGAATCATGCATATCAAATACATGAACCTATGCTAGCATGGCAAGTTCTAAACCCTTAGATTCACTTTCACTTCATTAAAGATTAACACACTATCTTATAAGTTCGCGACACTCATAAGACGAATAAGCACAAATAATACTAGATTATCATACAATCACCACACACTAAGGTATCGAAACAAATTAATGAAAGAAATCCATAAATAAATCTGTAAGAACCCCACGATAATGATTAGCCCATAATCGGACTCATCATCAACATGGGTTCCGATGAAAGAATGGTATAATAAACATAGTCTTTATACTCTATAAATAATAAACTAAGTACGAAATAAGAGTATGGATTCACGAATAAGAAAACTAGCATCCAAAGTTACAACTTAAAATAAAGAATCACAAGTATAAATTAAATCTTCTTCGCCTTGATTGATTTGTGATCTACGGTCTTCTTACACCTTCTCCTTAAGCTCTGGTACGTGTTTTTATAAAAAACGACCTTAAGTTATGTATATATAGCCACCCATGCAGATTAGAAGCCTTCTGGATCAAAATCAGAGTAGAAACACAATTCTTTTATCTCAACCTGGCGCGGGCGCGCGCTTGACCAGTGCGGGCGCGCTGAGCTTCTGTTCATTGGGCGCGGGCGCGCACTTCTAAAACGCGGGCGCGCTGACTCTCTGGAAAAATCTTTGAATTCTTGTTTTCTTGCTGATTTGAGTTGGTCTTTTCATGAGCTTTTATTCTGGACATCATCCTAACACCATAGCATCAAAATAATGCTAATTCACCTATATTCCTGATAAATGCCTGAAATGAAAAAATACTACAACCGCACGTTAAAAACACTAACAACTCGAGTACAAAACACCAATTCAAAGCTTTATGGAGCGTTATAAAGTGTCATAAATGCCACTCAATACCATTTAAAGAGTCAAGAGGTGTTGAGTTTTTTAGCATATTTTTCCTTTGAAAGATCATTTGCAACGATCCTTAGCTTCTACATCTTCTTCATCTATATCACATCATAATATTACATCTTTTAATTAAATTCCTGAACCTAGAAGGAGTAAAAGAGTTAGAGTTGAGACTAGCTTTGTGCCTGATATTTAACTACCTTTTTGACTGAAAAAGAGTTTGTAGGTGAGAAGGAGATAAATGCTTTTATTCTTGAAGAAGACCCTAAAACCTATGAGGAGGCCATGAGATCAATTGACTCTAATTTTTTGCTTGAAGCCATTAACAGTGAAATAGAGTCCATTATGAATAATAATACTTGATTTTTATGTGATCTTCGTAGAGGTTGTAAAGCACTGGGAAGCAAGTGGATTTTCAGAAAGAAATATAAACCTGATGGATCAATTGAAAAATACAAAGCCAGGCTAGTGGTTAGTGGTCATTGACAAAATAAAGGGGTATATTTCTTTGATACTTAATCTCACGTGACCAATATTTCCACCATAAGAGCTTTAATAGCTCTTTCATCCATTCATAATCTTACTAGGCATCAAATGGATTTGAAGACTGTCTCTTTAAATGGAGATTTAAATGAGGAGATATACATGAAGCAACCAGAGGGATGTGTTGTCCCTGGATATGAAGACAAGTTATGCCGTCTTATGGGATCATTATATGGTTTTAAACAAGCTCCGAAAGACTGGTATAAAAAAATTCATCAAACTATCACCTCTAATGGCTTTTAGGTAAATGATTCTGATGCATATGTTTATTCCAAATTTGATCAATTTAGTTGTGTGATCATATGTTTATATGTGGATGATATGTTAATTTTTGGTACCAATGTTGATGTAGTAAATACAAGAAAATCTTTCATTAGCTCATGTTTTGATATGAAGGATTTAGGAGAGGCAGATGTAATTCTTAGCATAAAGATTACTAGGAATTCATATGGGTTAACATTAAATCACTCTCATTATATTGAGAAAATTTTAAAGAAATTTAATTAATTTTATTGTACCCCTGTGAAAACTCCATATGATCCTAGTATTCATTTGAAAATGAATAAAGGTAACAGTGTTTTTCCAGGAAGAATATACCAAAATAATTGGAAGTGTAATGTTCTTAATAAACCATACCAAGCCTGATATAGCACATGTTGTTAGTAGACTGAGTAGTTACACTCACAATCCTAATCGTGACCATTGGGGTACTTTGATTAGATTGTTGAAGTGTTTGAAAGGAACTATCAATTGGGCTTTGAATTATCAAAGAACTTTATGTGTTTAGAAGGATATTGTGATGCAAATTGGGTGTCAAACAATGATAAAATTAAGTCTACTAGTGGTTATGTCTTTACTCTTGATGGAGCTGCTATGTCTTGGAAATCTTCAAAATAAACATGCCATGCCAAATCAACACAAAAATCTGAGTTTATTGCGCTGGAGTTGGAAGGACAAGAATTTGAATGGATAAGATGTTTACTTGCTGATATTCCTTTATGGGGGGAGCCAGCTCCATCAATTTCAATGCATTGTGACTCAAAAGCTGCAACGGGACTAGCGAATAATAAACTCTACAATGGAAGGAAAAGACATATTCGTGTGAGGCATGCTATAGTTTGACGTCTAATAAAAAATAATATGATATCACTAAATTAGATAAAATCGGAGAGGAATATTGTGGATCCTCTCACCAAAGGCCTTTATAGAAAATTAGTTTTGGAGGCAACACTAGGAATGGGTTTAAAGCCTATTTTGGAGTGAATTATGGTGGATACCCATATTAGATATATTTAAGTTCAATGGGTCAAACGAAATCACAAAAGAACTCATGTTTATATATACTACTACCATTCATACTAATAAAATGATGTAGTATTTTTATTGTCATATATGTAAGGATGAGTTAATACTCTTAATAAGTTCATAGCCTCGTAAGAGGTGGTTTATAACAATACAAATTTGATGAACTTACATATGTGAATGTGTGGGCGACGCCCAACCCCCTATGAGACTCATTTAAGCGAAGGACCTCTGGAGCGTTCACGAAAATCCAGGTACAACATAGGGCATTTTTATATAATAATGCAAAATCACTTCTTGATTTGAGAAAGGTTTAAGTGCGCAAGTATGTTCTCACTAACTACCATGAGAGGTTCAAGAACTTTCTACCTAACATGGTTGTGAAGCATGTTTGTATGCACTGGGTATCAATTCAAGTCCACAAGACATTGTTGCTTAAGAAATTGACTATCCATTGCCCAAATTATTTTTCTTTTGAATCATGTGGGGGAATGTTGGAATAATATAAATATTATTTTAAAAATAAATTTACTTCAAAAGAAAATAATGTGTGAGACTTTTGCTTTTAAGACCTTTCATTTTGAGACTCTTCATTCTAAGACCTTTTGCATTTCACCTCTCTTCACTACAAGAAAAACAGGATGAGACAACGGTTTTTAACCGTTGTCTGAGACCCCTCAATACCGTTGAGTATTGAGGCGCCATCTGATATGCGTATCAGACAACAGTACCCATCCGTTGTCTGTTTGAATCAAAGACAACATCGAGATCATAAAAAACTATTGTTCGAAGGTTGGATGAAACAACGGTTTAGCTTAACAGAGTGTTGTTAGACTTCAAGTCATTCAAGTGTTTCTACATAAAAACCTGTTGTTTGAATATTTGAAACACAATGGTTTAGTTTTACACAACTGTTGGGTGTGACATATTGTTATAAGTTTTTCCTGCTATAATAGTAATGTGTGAAACATCTTGTTACAACGATCAAGTAAACCTCAATTTGTGTATATTATGTTCAGAAAACGCTTTATTCATTTGTAACATTTGTCGGAATAATTACATACAACAGTTTTTATTATTTTATTGCAGTTTATTGACATTAGATAATGGTTTAGTAAGCTAAAAATATTGTTTCAATTTTACACACAATTGTTTGACAATTTTTATACACTTGTTCAAGTGTATCTTAGATAATAATTAACTAAACATTTTGTACATGAAATCTCATGTGAACATAATTACATATAAGGAGTCGAGATACAAAACTTTAATAATCTAGTATATATCTTTTACTTTCTATGTCTTAAGTTTTTACAAGAAAAAACAATAAATTTAACACTTGAAGACACATAATTGTTGGAAGCGTGGCTGGAGTGCTCAACAGAGTTGGATAAGTATATGGTATGCCTATCATCAAGCTGAAATGATGATGCATGTGTTGTGGTAGAATGCAGCCCGAGCTTCCTGTTTAAGTATATAAAATGGATGGAGTACAAACTGTCGCCACCAAAAAATGAGTGACTAAAAAGAACCGTAAAAAGATGCAGCTTACCCGAAAATTCAGGGCAGCCTCACCAACCATAAACACAAATCGATTGAATGCATATAATTTATTACCAGCTTCCAACCATAACACAACCTTTAAAAACAAAGTCACTGGGGTACTTTTTTTCATCTCTCACTAATGAAATAAATTTTTATACATCCCTTGTAGAACTGCTCCATTTAACGATATTATACATCCCTGGATTAAAAAATAAAATTTTCATTCATCGAAATGTTAAAAGTACAGAGTAAATATCATAAGTTTCTTGCATCATTCATCAACTAAAAAGTCTCTAATTAATAATAAAGTATAATAAATTGGGTACCTCGTAAAGCTGTTTTTATCTCCTTCAATCAGCCTAGAACTGCTAGCATTCCAAACTATACTTGTGTTACATTTTCATTTCCTATCAAGATATGCAAAGTACTTATCCCGAGGAACCTCAACTTCTTCTCTTCACACCATCAATGAAAATACACAAAATTAAACAAAAAAAAAGTTAGCAGCTGATCAGATGTAGTTTCCTAGCCAATAGATAATATAGAAAAAAAAATTCAACCAACCTTTAACATTAATTATTTCAATGAAAAGTTTCAAATGAACTGCCTGTTATTATCTAACAAGATTAATTCAGATGAACTAAAAGATATTTTTGAATAAATCTACTGATTAATTGTGTAAAGTACATAGCCTACACATATAGGTATAGTCCACCTATTTTTTGGCTTTCAAACTAGTAATGCGTATCATATCATCTTATATAAGATACCCTAGATTTGTTAATGCCGATTAATGTGTCTTTATAATCCTAAGACTATTGAAAATGAGTCCAGAGAATATTAGTGAAGGACAAAGAAAAATTAAAAGATAGAAAAACTTATAGCAATAGAAAAAAAACATGATCAACATACCTTATATCAAAAGTATAAGTGCACCTAAATATTTGAAGAGAAGCCAAGGCTTTTCCCATTTTAAAATCACATGGTCGAAGGATACTTGATGTTATGTTTGAAGTTACAGAGAAATTTTGACATGTCCATCTAAATAAGATAATGTCAAATGTATCGATAAAAAGGACTAACTAAATCTAAATATTGACAAAGATGAACATGATGAAGCTACCTCCTTGGACTATAACAAATGTGGATAAGCAAGCTTTCATCCAAATTAGTGGCTATAAAAATGTGATGCTTTAGCGACTCCATTTACAGTCTTCATAAACGTTAACATTAGGAACGAATCAGAAAATATTCAGTTTAACTAAAAAAAGAAGATCTATATTAAAGGTTTTATCACTAAAGTCAGGAGTACAGCTAAATAAAGTATACCACAATTTTATTCTGTTTATTAAAAAATAATGAATCAATGAGATCATATAAATAATTATCACAAGAAAGACCTGGAAGAGGACTAAAGTTGAATTCTTGAAAGAGCTTTCGCTGGTCCATATATAGATTCCGACCACTTTCATGCAGCCTAAAAGCATTCTTGAGACCTTAAAAACCCAACAGATAGAAGGAGAAATTAAAGTCCATATGTGGATAATTCTAATTACACAATCCACATAGAAAAACTACATTTAAGAATCGTTAACACAAAATTGTGAATTGTGTACATAGATAGAAAGAGAAATTAAAGTACCTGACGAGCGTGTTCGGAAACCCAATCAGCATCAATGGACAACAAAGGCGAGGAATCCAAGCTTTGTTTGAGTTTAGAGGATTATCCTCCTTTCTTATTCTTATTTTTCTGATTATTATCAATATGTGAACAAGCAGGATCTCCAGAATCATTTGGAGGCGTATGAACTAAATCGAAAACGAAGCCTCTGCCCAATTTTGAGCTCAGCCTACCAATTACTAGTCCTACCTGTTTCAATCGAGGTTATAAAGTACTTGGGATAAAGAAAAGAGTTGGGTTTTGGATAAAGGAAACAATCACCTGTAGATTAGATCGGAACTCATAAATAATAATCACACAAAAGGGGATAGATACAACCCGGTTTGTGTAATTAGTGTTTCAAATAGAGGTGGATTGAGATCCAGTAGAAGAGAGAGGTGGGTTCCTGTGTGTTCTGTGTATAAGGAGATAAAAGAGGGAAGGGGGTGAATTTTAAGGAAGCGAGAGTCGAAACAAAAAAGGGGAAATGAAATGTTAAAGGGAGAAATGAAATGCTAAGGGGAAACAAATTAGAACCAATAAATTAAATTGGAAAATAGAATTTTTGCTTCATTATTCTTATAAAATTTATAAAAGATTAATTTTTTTTTTGATATTTATTTAATTTTAAAACTTATTTATTTTAAATTTATTTAAATATTAAAGTACTTATAAATATAAATAATTTATTTATTTAGTGGTATCTTACTCTTTCTAGAACTGCCTTCAATAATTTTATTAAAATTTATTATTTTTAAAATTAAATATTTAATTAATTTCTATTTTATTTAAAAGTTAAAAAACTGTTTATTATTAGTTTACGCTAACAATTACGGTGGTGTAGTGTAGCATCTCTTACAACTTGAGTGACATTTGTCCTAAAAAATATTCATTTCATGTCATGTTTTATTTACTTTTAAAATACTTAAATATAAATATTTATATAAACATTTAAAGATCATTAGTTCTGAAATAATAGGTCTTAAACTGCGTTAAATACTAATTTATGATAGACAATGGTTTCATAGAAATTACACAAAAGCTTTGTACTTGTAGTATTTCTACAATAGTTTAGAACAAATAATTTATAAGACGTTGTCTGAGTTTCCGTTCTATAACAGTTAAGTAAGAATAAACTGTCGTCTGTAATCAAACGACGGATTACGTCGTAAAACCCGTTGTTTGATTAATTTTCAGACAATAGTAAACAAGTCTCATATAAATATTAGTCATTTTACCGAATTTTCCTTATTAAATCCCTCAAGATAAGTTTGAATTTTTTTTATAATTTTTTCATATGCCTAAAATCTATATACTTTAACATCCGTACGGTTGGTCGTTCAAAAAATCATTTAAAAAAAATATTGTATTGATCGGGAACGAATCTCATTATAGGGAATAGTACTTTTATTGAATTTTCCTTATAAAGTCATGCAATATAAGTTTAATTTTGTTTTTATATAAATTTTTTCATATGACTATATTCTATATACTTTAACATCCGTATGATTGGATCGTCCAAAAAATAATTTTAATTTTTTTATTATTCGGGAGAGAATCTCGTTGAGGGTAATAGTACTTTTACCTAATTTTCCTTATAAAGTCATGCAAGATAAGTGTAATTTTTTTATAATTTTTTCATATGACTAAAATCTATATACTTTAACATCCGTACGGTTGGATCGTCAAAAAAATAATTTTAAAAAATAATTTTGTTATTCGGGAAAGAATCTCGTTGAGGGTAATAGTACTTTTACCGAAATTTTCTTATAAAGTCATGCAAGATAATTTTAATTTTTCTATAATTTTTTAATATGACTAAAATCTATATACTTTAACATCCGTACGGTTGGATCTTCTAAAAAATAATTTAAAGAATAATTTTGTTATTCGGAAAAGAATCTCGTTGAGGGTAATAGTACTTTTACCGAAATTTCCTTATAAAGTCATTCAATTTAAGTTTGAATTTGTTTTATAATTTTTTCATATAACTAAAATTTATATACTTTAACATTCGTACGGTTGAATCATTCAAAAAATCATTTGAAAAAATTATTTTGTTGATCGGGAACGAATCTCATTATAGGGAATAGTACTTTTACCTTATTTTACTTATAAAGTCATGCAAGATAAGTTTTATTTTTTTTGTAATTTTTTCACATGACTAAAATCAATATAATTTAATATTCGTATGGTTGGATCGTCTAAAAATTATTTTTAATAAATTAGTTTGTTATTTGGGATAGAATCTCGTTTAGGGTAGTAGTACTTTTACCGAATTTTCCTTATAAAGTCATTCAATATTAGTTTGAATTTTTTTTATAATTTTTTCATATAACTAAAATCTATATACTTTAACATCCGTACGGTTGGATCGTTTAAAAAATAATTTTAAATTTTTTTTTTAAAAAATTTATGAATTCGGTATCACACAAAAGTTTTTAAAAAAACCGGTGTGTGACACCTTCAGAAAATCAAGGGCTCTTATTGTGCCAACTAAGTGATCTAGGTGAAGTCAATCAATGGGTGAGATTTTTCCAACTAAGCGATCCGGGTGAATATTTTCCACCAATCAGATGATGCCACGTTTTTCTATAATAGACAACGGTTATTGTCTTGTTAGAACCGTCGTCTAAACATTTAAGAACTGTTGTTTGATGTATAATAAGACCAGACTTTTGATAAACACTTGTCTGAAAGGTAAATATCAAGAAGAAAGACTTCTAAATTAACCGTTGTCTCAGGATCGCTTAGACAACAACTTCATAAACTGTTGTGTTATTACATTTACAAGACAACGGTTTTTTAAACCGTTGTTATAGAGTTGGATTAACAACAGATTTGAAAAACCGTTGTCTAACATTTTACAACGGTTACTCATCCCGTTGTGTGAAGCATATCAAGACAATAGTTTTAAAAAACTGTGGTGTAAACTCCACTTTTTTGTGATTTTTTTTACAACAGCTCACAAAACCATTGTATGAACCTTGGATTAGACAATGGTTATAAGAGGGAAAAATAAAACAGTTGTCTGTCAACGGTTTTTATCAACTGTTGTGTAATTAGTCTTGTCTGGAGATATTTTGCTTGTAGTGCTTAATCAATATTGTGACCTATGACCTTAGAGTTACTAGTTTTCACCCATATAAAAAGGAGTACTCTCCCCTCATTTTGGATTTTGGGACACACAAACAAAATATTCTCTCAAGTACTCTCATATAAATATAAACATACTTTTGGCCAGTGATCAAAACTGATTTCAATCTTTTTTTTTGTACTACACCAAAGAAATAAAGGCCGTGTAACCCTGGAGGTTGATTGCTAAAAGGCCGTGTGTATGTAACTGGGCAAATTCAACTTTAGCGCAGTATTAACTCATTCCACAACTCCTACATTCTCACGGGTTATTCGATTTGCTTTCTCACCTTCTCTTACAATTATGCTCTTTAACACTCCCCTCAATCATACGATACGTTTCGTTACTATTGAAAACGACAAATATAACCAATACTAATATTGATACCCATATCAATAACAAATATATAAATTAAATAAATTAGGATGGGAGTACTCGAACACGAGATTGCTACCTAAACCAAACTCTAATATTATGTTAAGTAATGAGTTACTCAAAAAATTTTAAGGTAATATAAAAATCCAGAATGATCTTATCATTTTTAATATAACTTTTTAAAATTAACTTTCCTGACTCTGCGTAAAACACAATGTACCGGATATAGTTGATTGTTTGGTTGATATGAATTTTATAATCCCGGAAGCACTAATTTATGACGTCTCGTTGCCCCGAAATACAAACTAACACTGATACGCGGCTGCATGCGATTTATTGGAAGATCAAACTCTAGAAACAGATAAATTTACATAAAAACACTTTGCATGGTGATAGGAGTTCATTACCTACCAATCTCTATACGTATTCTTTGATGATCAAAAATGGGTCAACCTAGAATTCTACGTCCCTTTCGTACTCACCCATGTATACTTTTTACACAAAATCCAACCAACCAAGATTAGTGACCACCGCAATTATATCGTATAATGTAATTTTCATTTTTTCACACATTTTATATAATAGTTCATGTTTAAATCAAAAAATTTCACCCCTAAAATCTAGTAGTAAATTCTTGGTTGTTCAAAATTTCGTTATTATGTTGTAATTACTATGATAATAACGTTATCGGCTAATCATTAAGGTAAAGGTAAATAACTGAGGAGAGTTTGGCTTAGTTTGCAACCAAGTGTACTAAATTACGGCGTTATCCATAGGCTACGAGGGCTAGTTATCTAATTACCAGTTGTTCCACTGCGGATAGATTTTTTTCTTTTTGGATCAACACTGCGGATAGATTATACAGCAGTTCTTGTCAACATAAAATTTCGTAAATAATCACTACATTTATATAGGCAAATAGTTTGGTTCAAATTTTATTAGTTGCTCTAAAATCTCTCGAAATGTAAAAAATTTATATTTTTAAAACTATCGAGTTATAGATTATTTGGTGGGACTGGGCATTTATAATCTTAAATTTACTTGTAAAGTTAAAAATATCGTATAATTACGGATCATTGCGACACTTTATCATTACGGACAGAAAAAACAATTAATTGTATAAATAAATACACTAACTGAATAGATTTAATATATACATGACAAGTGGACTAAAATATGTAAAATTGGCATAGAAAGAGGTAGCTAGGTCTATTGTTGACTAGAGCATAAATAAATGTTTTAATAAAAACAGCTCATATTTCTGCAGAGTTTATATAAATCTAAAAGATAAGCTCACGAGTGCATGATGAAGCATGGAGATTACATGTATCTCCTTATGGGTCCTGCAAAATTAATATTACATTAAGATTGGGGAGGATGATGTTTCTATTAAGACATTGCTAAGGTCAAGCCTAGCTGCGAACCTTCATTATGTCCCAGCAAACCGACAAGTTTATACAGATAGGAAAGAAACCTTGAGCTCTTATTATTTTTTAATTTATTTATTACTTTGATTCTTTTCGTATAATAATTCATAATTCTTAATGTCTATGAGAAAGAAAACAAAATTGCAGCTATATATAGAACAGTTTCGTTTTTTACCTACTTGTTACGATTATGGCAATTGTAAATTGAGTTCATGAGATAGACTGGGGTAGGTTCCGGCTGTAAATTACAACCCTAAAAGTAAAAATGTAACACATAAAAATATGTCCAATTTTTTCGTGCATATCCCTTGTATCTGAACAAGATATACATATATGGCTTTAAAAATGCTTAGGGATATATATGCTCACAAACAATTTTATATTCGGTTTGAAAAAAATTCGGTTCTAATTCGGTTTGATTTATAAATAAGTCGAACATGAATATAATTTTAAGGTTCGATTTGTAAATGAGCTGAATTTGAACATATTATAGTTCGGCTCAAAAGTTCGTAAACAAATTCGATTATGATGTTCGCAAACAAGTTCATTAATATAGTTCGTAAACGGGTTCATGAGTCATGTTTGTGAACATGATCATTAATATAACTCACGAATAAATATATTAATTACTAATATATATGCTCGTAATAACATGTTCTCGACATATATTTATGACACATAATTTAGTGACTAAATATTTATGTTAAAATAAATTAATATATATATATATATATATATTATCTATAATTTTGAAATCTCAAGCTAAATAAAGTAATTAATTAAACATGTTACTTCAGAAGGAAACCATATTTATCGAAAAGAAGTCATATTATTCAATTTGCACGTCAAATTCCTCTCATTTGTACGCGTTTTATGTGAAACGATTTAAAACAACTGAAGGTGCAGTAAAATAAACTATTTGAATCCGGTAGAAGACAACCATGTTATTGTGATGATTGTCGGCTGTATATTTGGTCGTACAATAGTTTAGTTGTGCACTGTATTATTCACATTTGTTTAGGGGTTGTAGTGTTTGAATGTAGACACAGAATACATACATGTAATATTCTCTCGAAACATATTTGGGAAATGAACTAAAAAACTCAATACCAATCATGAATAGATAGGATTTCCGGGGGTTATTTTAATTGTTTCTTTCTTAAGGTATAAAAAGGTTCTAGATTAGGTAGAAGAATTGTGAGTTTTTTTTTGTGAGGAAAAGAAAAGATGCTCTCAAGATTAAAAATAAACACGTTTAAAAACCATAATTATTTAACCAGACAAAATTATAGATTTAATAATTCATTGTTGTCAGAAAAGACAAAAGAATGTATAACTGTATTACTGCATAAAACATCTTGCTTTCGTTAATTTAATACAGTTTACTATAATTGCAATGCTTATTTTAATGAAGGTCATTACTTATCTCCAATAACATCTTGCCTCTTCCAAATCATTTGGCTGATTTTGTGTTTGGAATCGCAACAAAGACTCTCATTAATTTTATTATATAACACTTTGAAGTCTATTTTGGTTTGTGAATGCATGAACCCCATTGTATCAACTTCTTAACCAAAAGCTAGAAACTTTGGTTAAATAAAGAATCAATTCATGGATGCCCATAAATTAATCTATTAAAAATTTCTCAACCTTAATATCAATGTTATCCAATAGTCTTTAGTTTCTCACTCATCTGTAGGCAAACTTAAGAAATGGTTTACAAAATCCTGGCATCAAATTAGATTATCTTATTATACAGGGTGTTTTTTCTATACTTCTTATGTGTTAAACTAAGTGAATGTTTTAAGAGGGTGTTAGTAAACATGCACTTCATTTTAAATAAAATTCAAGTTCACAAACGAGGCATAAAATTATTTAAGAGTATGCTTAAAATTTCAAAGAAGCATGTAATTTCAAGGTTAATCAATAGTCTAATTTTACTTGGAAGTTTTGAGAAGATCAGCTTATGTGCTTTAATATGGTAATTTTGATACAGGCATTAATGCTCACTAATCTTCCATGACATGTTTATGTCATATGAATTACAGTAATATGATTATGACAGTTTAAGATCACACTAAACCAGCTTCTTAAATACCGTGTGCTACAAACTTATATGAAGATTTTTACTGATGTGGTTGTAAAAGGGTTCAAATTACTTGAAAATTAACAGTATGTCAATATGACCCACCAGTGCTGTCAACCTCGTTACTTTTAGTAAAAGGTTTTTAAGAAGCAAGATAATTAAAGCTGCTAATATAAACAGTATTCTCTATCATCGGAATTTAGAACAAAACTCGGACAAATTCAGATCGTGAAGCACAATTTGTTATAAATAAAAATTTAAAAAAAATCGTAAAAGTGGTAATACAAATTATTTAGTAAATTCATATAACATTTTCTAAGAAATTATTTTATGGAGTATTAATTGAAGTAATGTGCAACCGGTTACGTTTTTATATACTGTAGATTATGTTGCATCAGATATAGTACTTCTATATTAATATTTAATTAAAATGTATTCCGCATCATAAAATTATAACCCACAATTTATGAAAATAGTGAGTAAAACTAATATATTATACAATTAATAGTAAGAATCGGGGTATTTTTCAACAGTTTTATTCGGACCCAATTAAAAATGGGACTAAAAACAACGGAAGTTTAATAACAAGGTAAAAACCTGTTTTTTGTAATATTATTCTTCTTATCCCCATGGTGTCCATTTATGTTCTAAGAGAGAATATCGGATAGAGGTTGATAAAGAGTTGTAAAATTTTATATGACATGATAATTTTAGCTGCTAACCTATTAAAATTGTATGGTTAAAATTGTCAAAACTTGACAACTTTTTAAATTGGTTAAAATACACATATATAATTGCAAAAAGTGTATATCAATATTAATACTTCTTTTAGTTTATAAGTCATTTATTATTTAATTTAAATATGAGATAAGCAATTTTTAGAAGTCGATAACGAATAGAATGTTGCCAAGTTTATATGAAATTTAATGAAAATAAAATATTAATATATATAAAATAATTTATGAAAATTGATTACTATTTGACACTTATTGGAGAAATCTGATGATGGTAATTTCATCATTTTGGTTTTATCTCCATTAAGGTAGTACTATCATTATATTTCATACATAACAGTTATAATTAAAACAAGAAAATCACATTAAATTTCAGGAACCACAGTCTGGAATCACCCTTTAGAAAGGTGACCTTTCTTCGTTTCAGCTCTCCTATTAATTTGATTCCCTACCAGCCTGCCATTTCATTTTCTAAAACTCTCCTTATCATGCATTTCTCTCTCTCACTTTCTTAGCTACATAGAAGCCTCCCCTTCTCCTATTGCTGACATTTCAGTTCCGATTTGCTAATATTCTTTAGACACAACTTTTGTAAATCTTCCTTTCCTTTTTCTATTCTTTGCCAGCATTACAGATTATTGCATTTCACATGGGGAGGCATTCTTGTTGTTACAAGCAAAAGCTTAGAAAGGGCCTTTGGTCTCCTGAAGAAGATGAGAAACTTGTCAAGCATATATCAAAGTATGGACATGGCTGTTGGAGTTCTGTCCCTAAATTAGCTGGTACTTAATCATTACATACTGTCCTTTTTTATATTTATGCAATCTCTTTTCCAAATGCCAAACTGTTTCTTGATTCTCAAAAATTCGCAGGACTTCAAAGGTGTGGGAAGAGTTGCAGGTTAAGGTGGATCAATTACTTGAGGCCTGATCTTAAAAGAGGGACATTTTCCCAACAAGAAGAAAGTTTGATCATTGAGTTACATGCAGTTCTTGGCAACAAGTAACTATCAACCAAGAACCATGTACATGTTTTAATTTAGTCTACCTAATGTTTAATTAATTTACTTAACTTTTGATTACAGATGGTCACAGATTGCAGCTCAATTACCTGGAAGAACAGATAACGAAATCAAGAACTTGTGGAACTCCTCAATCAAGAAGAAGCTAAGGCAAAGAGGCATTGATCCCAATACTCACAAGCCACTCTCCGAAATTGAAAATGAAGAAAAAGCTTCAGCCAGCAATACCAAAACCATTGATAAAGCATCAGAAGAATCTTATGAACTTAACTTTGTTGAACCCGAGAATTCGAACCATGAAATGTCAATGGAGAAGCAAAAACCTCAGCCTCAGATGACTGCATCAAAGCAAATATATTCACAGCTCATTGACAACTCATGTAACGCGATTACAGCCCCACCATCGACACAGGAGTTTTTCTTGAACAGGTTTATTGCTAACCATGAAGCTTCCACCACAAAGCCTAATTCAGATTTATCTAGACTTTTCTCATTTCAACAGATACAAAACTACAAGCATAATTCTGATATAGGCTTGTCGGTGGATTCGTCTACTAGTAATTTTTTCTTCAACCAACCTTCAAAGTCTTCTGAAATGATCTCAGACTTCAATTCTATAACACCATCCATTCATTTATCGTCAATTCCTAACACGTATAAACTTCCCACTAGTCTTCCTCTCGATGATGACATCAACACAAATTCGACAATGGGAACGTTCCATAATCTCCGTGGGGTTCAGAATTGGGATGCAAATACACTAGCTAACAGTGGAAGTAGCAACAATGAAAGCAGTACTACCAATAACAATAATCTCGCATATTTTGATCACAACAATGGTTTCTGTTGGAGTGGTGCAACCGGAAAAATGGAGAAAGATCATCATCAAAGTCATCGTGTACAATCTTTCGAAGGAGTCGAACATGATGAAATGAAATGGAATGACTATCTCCAAACTCCATTTTTACTAAGTACAGCTATTCAGAATCACACTTCTTCTCAGGACATGTACAGTGAAACAAAGCCAGAAACACAATTCTTATCACCTCCATGGCATCATCATCATCATCAAAACCAGCAACAAGACTCCGCGACGGCAGACGTATATACGAAGAATTTCCAGAGACTTTCTGCTGCCACCTTTGGACACTTTTCTTAGAGCTTGTAATTCAAATTTGAGAATGGAATGCTTCAAATTCAACAGGTGTGTGTGTGTGTGTGATATATTTTCTCTTGGAGAAGTATATATAAATATCATTATTTCTTTTTCTCCTCTTTTACTATTCTGTATATAGGCCTCGTTACAGAATTTATCAGCTTATCAATATTATAGTTAGTTGCTAAACAAATATTTTTAAAGCTGATCATATATATGGTTTTTATTCATTAAAATTGTGTTTTGTTGAGTTGTTTTGGAGCCACAAATATTGTAATCGATGAATGGTGATCAGTCAAAAAGGTGTTGTACTTTTGGCTATCCTTTTTCACATTGGGTTTCAGCTTTTATAATATAAACATAATTTTTTTTAGTTGAGATGGTGACAATCTGTAGCAGATATATGTAAAATATATTCATTTGAAAGTCTTTCTGTGTTCTTGGAATTTTTTATATTTTTTTATAGCCTTGCCTATTGCTTTCAGCAATGGACCTCTCCAAATTATAAGTAGATATCAAAAGCACATAATTTTAAAATACAATATTCAAGGAACCATTTTTTTCTTAAATGAGTGTCTATCAGTGTCTGCTACAGATAGAGATACTTTTCACCTTCTGCATTATTTTTGTTACCTAGTTTCCCTTCATCTGATCAGGCTTCAATGGCTTAAATACTAATCCAAGATATCACATACACATACACAGTACACACAGCACTGCACCAATGACTAAAAATTTGTTTATACAAATTAGACTGTAGTAAATCATGAGGCAAGTAAAGAGTGGTATTTTTACAATGGATATATATATCATGTTATGACAAACGATTGTTACAGCATATATGTTAAGTACGTTCAATGATTGTAGTAGACAGGACCCCTTCCATAATTATTATGTGGAAGGGAGGCAAACCTGAAACACCTCATCGATGATTATATATCGAAAGGGAAGAAGAAAGACTTTAAAACTAAAGGGCAAATAGAAATTACAGTGGGAGAAATAGAGAAAAAAGAAAAGAAAACAAAATTGCAGATGAAGTGAATGAGAAGGAAAAAATTTGCTGTATAAGTGATCTGGACACTGCAAGGGATAGTCCTTTATGGGCCTAAAAACTACTACTAGTTCAGGGATGAACAGAAAAAATGGGGTCCTCTGTGATAAAGATATTTTGATAGTGATACTTTAATCATAAAACAAAAGGAAATTTTGATGGTTTCTTGATACATGAGAGA
Source organism: Apium graveolens (assembly GCF_009905375.1). Lineage (NCBI taxonomy): Eukaryota > Viridiplantae > Streptophyta > Magnoliopsida > Apiales > Apiaceae > Apium > Apium graveolens. Next base: position 177,903,838 of record NC_133647.1, read on the forward strand.
TGGTCCTGATGGGAAAATTCTGCAGTGTAAATCTCCCTCTTTAGGTGAGTTTATCACCAACAAGCAATTTATATACCTATCAATCTTTTAATCTTTTTTGTTTTTGTTTCGAAATTTCTTGTGGACTTCAAATTTTCCTATAAAAAGTGATCATATTTAATTATAGTCTCTTATTAGTGTCTGGTTTAATTAGCTTACATTGTACCGGAAGCTGTTCATATTTCAATTTTCAACTGATATATGTTCTGTAAAAAGGATTAGTCAATCTTACACGATATGAGAATTCGGAAGTTCTGAGCTCATATTCCGCAACTAAAATATAAAATATACTGCAGTAGTCGCTCGCTCCTGATCGAACCTAATAATATATCGATGGTTACTAAAGATTTCGTAATAATATCTTAATTCATGACAACCGTTTCTCCCGAACAGTATATAATGAATAACTATGATGATCCCATCTAGACTAATTTATAACTATGATGACAAGAATAATAACTAATAAATATATTATATGCTAATCAAGTCCATGGACATATATATAGCTCAAGAAACAAATAGCGACATGCATAGCTCAATAGGCATCTGACAGATCGATAACGTCCTTTCACAATTATCATCATCTTCGAACATAAAAGCTTGGCGATGCACAGTTGATTTATGTTTTGACTCAGGGTCCCTCGACATACATATTCTACTTTTCTTGCACTTATAATAAGCATGTATGCTCACACTCTTTATGATTTCCGACAAATTTTTACGTGAATTTAGAATATAAAAGAAATCTCATCATGAAAACTAAGAAAGGTATTCATCTCATCCGGACCACTCCGTACCATTGTTGTAACGTGTTTACTGTATTTATTATATGCGGTGAGCTACAAATACTAAAGACATAATAATAATAATAATGCGTTAAGTATACTAGATTATAGTACTAACATATTAATGTATAATTTACTATACAATATCACCCTTCAATATGATCAAGATGTACGTTTGTAGAATGCGAACTCTGAGGTACCAATGTTATAATATAATTACCATGCTATGTATTTGTGATGAGCTAAAAATGTTAAAAACTCGATGATAATGCGTTTAGGATGGTAAATTATTAACATAAAAGAATAATTTGTTATATATTATCGCGCTTAAATGTGAAAAATTTGTTGCAAAAGATGTGCGTTTGACAGGACCTGAACTTAGTTCAATACACATACGTGTGAAGATGTATATACCAAGAAGCTTGATTTGCTGCCATGAATCCACCACATGAACGTTTTTATGGGGGTAGGGTACATAGTTGCAGGCACATACGTGTGCTCCCACGTGCAAAAACTGATGAGAAAAAGAAGAGGTTTTAATGAAATAATTTCAGAAATAGAATAAGTTTTAAGACTCTTCTGTGCTAGCAAGTGTATAGCATGTACATATCTATATATAATTTTGCTGTCTCTCTGTGGATGCATGTGAATTCAATTATTGAGTCTTTTTAATCAGGCCCTACTATCTTACATGCAGAGGGCATACAATATTTAATAATCTATACCCATATAATGATTGGTCAGATTTGGATCATTAGTAGTAGTAGTATTTTAATTAATTGAGTTTCAAATGATTTCTTACTGCAGGTTTTTGGTGTTTCCTCTGGGCATGGATTCAAATGATGGTAGAATCATAGGAGTATGTATTATGGTTAAAGTCACAAGTGAACTGTTGTACGACTAAGTCTAAGAGAATATTGAGTTTTATAGGTAATAGCAGTAATTTGTGAGTTGTGACTTGTGACAGACTAGTTCTTACAAAATTTACAGGAGTTCAAAATTAAAATGAAAAGATTTAATTGATATATGTAAGTGTCAATAGTTTTAGCTTTAGAAAAATAGAGTCTCAATCTAATTAACCTATTTCCTGGTGGTAAAATTTGTACATAATAACGTACCTAAGGTTTGTCAGAACGTGTGGATATAATAAAATCCCTATGTATTACTATAATATAAAGACAAAATATTGAAATTTTTGATAGAGTGGCTGCTTTTTAGTACTCAATTACCCTTATTTTATTAAAATTTTATTAGGCTTAGTAATCGAATTATAATAGAAAAATAAATAAAAATCATTTTTAGTTATAACACGTTATTATTTTTATTTCTCTCAATTAAAACAACTTCTCTAAATATTACGGGTTTATTTAATAAAATAAAAATAATAATATTATAACCACTAATAACTAATAAATTACCCTTTTCAGCTACTTAATTGTTTATTTTATTTAATTATTATTTACTTAAAGACTTTGTTAAACTACTTAATTTTAACAATTCATAAATTCTTAACTGCTTTAAGAGAACAACTTAACATCTTCATCGATATTCCTGACAACAACAATAATCTCATTTCATGGTTTAAGACAATAAAAAAAACACTTTATTCTTAAAACAATACAAAAGTCAAAAATATCTATATTATTATATTAAATACGAAATTTTAAGATGCTTCCTGTAATTATATAATTGTCATTTCTTAAAATAATAATATTTTACTCAATTGCCCTTACTTTATTAATATTTAACCAATTACCTTTATAAATAAGATACGTTGCCTTTTTTATTTTCACCAACTAAAACAACTCTTTCTCCACTAATATTTTAGACAATTCTTTTTAATTTATACATTTTTTAAGTAAAACATGTTGTCTTTTTTATTTTCTCCAAATAAAACAAATCTTTCTCTAAAAATATTATGGACAATTCTTTATAATATATGTTGATTATCTATCAATCTATCTATCTTTTATACTATCTCTATTATATTAAAGACGAAACAATGAAACTTTGGTTGGTAGTCAGTGTGCTCTCCGTATTATAATATTTCAAATAAAACACTCTCATAAATAGATTAATATTCATAATATAATTATATAAATATAAATAGAATTGTAATATGTCTAATCGGTTTGATTTAAAAAAAATAATATATAATATGAAATAAAATTATACTATTGATCCAATCCTAAATAAAAAATAAAAATAAATTGCGTACAATCAGTTGGATTTGTAGCATTAGATTAAAATAAAATAATAAAGACTAATAAAAATTTGAAAGCAAATTCGTTTGGTGGATATAATGTCATTAGGTTAAAATAAAAAATAAATGAGTTAAAAAAATAAATTGAAAGTAAATTCGTTTGGAAGATATAATGTCATCGGCCTAAAATAAAGTTATACATATTATCAATTCGGTCTAAAATATTATAATATTCATTCTGCGCAAAAAATGAAATTAAACAAAAAACTAAATATAATTAGTTAGATTAGGTTGATCGCGGATATGAGAATAAAACCAAGATTTGTTACCTCAGGGTAAAACACTACAATAAATACTACCGATCTATCTAAAAAATATTTTATTAAACTAGGCTACAACATAATGTGTTGGTTATGTTGGTCGATATATGTCATTAGAATAAAATAAAATATGTTATCTATCCGGATTAAAACAAAATAATATTTAACCAGAGTTAAAATGAAATTAAAAACAAACTAAATGTAATTAGATGGTTCATATAACGGGCTTAAGGCTAAAAGAAAATAATGTATATTAATGATCTACACTAAAACTAAAATTAAATTCAATCTAAAGGTAGTTTTTTTATTATTCATCTGTGTTAAAATAAAATTAAAGCCTATTTAATTGGTTGTTAAGTATAATGTAGGCTTAGGATTGTGGGATAACTAGGATCCGGCCCCGAAATATTAAAAGTTTGATTGTAGATTTGTGTGTAAAATGTTTGTATTTATATAATTACGGGGTTTTTTTTTCAATTTCTATAATATCCAAAATTATTTTAATAAAATGAAAATAGAGATGATTCTTTAGTCAATATAATCGCGTCAGACTAAAATAAATCAATACGTGTTATTCATCCGGGCTAAAAAAATTATACAATTAATTCATGATAAATCAAAATTAAAATAAGAAAATAATTATACTAGCTAACATAAAATAATATGTACTTTTATTCGGGTTTATCATTGATACATAAACTTTTTATCATTCATCCGGGTTTAAACAAATTAACCCAAAATATATTTGAATATAATTAATTAGATTTGTTCTGTATACCAAAGTAAAGATAATTCGTTTATTATTAATGTGAGCTGAAATTTATCTTTTAGTTAAAACATAATTATCTTTTGTAAACACACCTATGAATTTTAACAAAACAAATCTTTCAATCAGTGATATTTCTTTAAAAACTAAAATTTTACTAAATTATACAAATGCATATTTACAATAATTATCAAATAATATTATCAAAATTTTCTAATAAACAAATTTCAAAGCTTAAAATTTGACCTTCAAATTAAAATTCAAAAATAATGTAATATAAAAAATAATCAGTGATTCGCATGGGTTTTAGGCTACTAGTATATATTTACTATAAAAACCGGAATGAGGTATAATTTGGTTCAACGGTTATTTCCTAATTCTGGTTATTAAATAAATAAATATAATTGTTAGTCCCTTAACAATATAGCAAGAATTACAGAAGGGGGGTTGAATGGAATTCTTTACCTTTTTCTTGAAATAAAAATGTTCAACTCGATTATAGATATATCTGTTTTGATTAGCACAATACGGAATATAAACTTTAATGAATCAAAACAAGAGTAATTAAAAATAAGAGTCTTTAAAAACTTTCTGGTGGATTTAAACAATTCCACCAGAGATATATATTAATATATCGAGAACTCTGTGTGCAGAAATGCTCACAGCTGCTTTTACAAGATAGAACAACTAAGAACACAGGAAATGCTAAAGATAGTGCTTACAAAGATTTATCTGTGTTTGTTTCTAAGCTCACTTAGTTTTCTTAGTTATTTTTATATTTGCTACTCTCTTGGTTTATATATATTACCAAGATTACAAAGTCAAAAGAACTGAATAAATATAAAATCTAACAGTCTTGATCTTTGCTGCTTTTCGTCCTCTATTACCCAGTTAATGGGCTTCCACAGTGTGTTTGTATCCAATCTCGACGGCTGTGTGTCAGCTTTCACTGTTCAACTGATGTTTGAATCTTGATATTATCATCCGTCGACTTTCAGATCATCCGTCGATGACTTACTTGATCATCCGTCTACTGCTATTTTGAATATCCGTTGAAAGTCATTTGATCATCCGTCGAAGCTTTGTTAAGCATCCGTTGATAGCTATTTTGGCACTTGACTTCATTTCACTTATACAGAATTACAAGACATTGCTTATGTACAGTTAATCAACCTATTCTGCATATCTAGTTAAAGTCAACATGACTTATATGCTACTACAGATTCTATACAAAGGTGCATACAACACTGTGCTACAAACTTATCATTATATAAGCTACTCACTCGATGGATAATAAATTACTCATCCGTCGGTACTCAAACTGAGTTATCCGTCGGGACTATAATTCTTATCCGTCGAGTGCTACATTATTTCACTAAGTAAAATCTACTTAGATGTTTTGTTTAGGTAATCATCAAGTGCACAACATATTCACAACAATCTCCCCCAATTTATGTCTACTGGAATTGTAGCCATAAATTAAGAGACACTTGATGATAACAAAACATCTTAAACATATATCTTTAAAGATAAGTAGATAAAACTGAAAGTGCTTCAATTTAAATAAGGTATACAAGGTTTGGCTCACAGTCAATTCAAGATGCTCCTCTAGCCTGAGCAGATTTTTCTAGTTTCTTGAAGGTCTGGATCTTCTTCCAAGCTTTCTGTTGTTTTCTTCAATTTGATTCTGGAGCTGTCTGTGGAATTCTAATTCATCAGATTCTGAGAGATCTAACATTTCTTGCATTTCCAAAAGAGTCTCATTGCTAGAGATACTCAATTGGTCTTCTAGTCTGAAGAATCTTCTCACACCCTTGTCATGCATGAATTCCATCAGCCAGTAGGGCCTTAGATGCACTCTTCTTCCTGTGTATGGGATGATAAGAGTTTTGGGTAGTGCATCTTTGGCTCTAACACTCCTTATCTCTTCAATCTTCTTCAATACTAATCTTCTTGCAGTTACATTAAACCCAAAGTTTTTCTTGAAGGATGAATAGACTTTGATCAACACAGCTTGGCTTTCTTGAAGTATCCTGTGAAGAGGCCACTGAATCTCCCTTCCTCCTTCGTACTTGAATACCAACCTTTCAGGTAGGTTTCTGTATGCATCAATTGCCCTTACCTCATCCAGCTCCTCCAGATAAAGGTTTAGGTCTGAAAATTCCTTGATGTCACACAAGTACAAGTAGTCTTCCTTGTTGATCTTGGGTTGAGCTTTGACTACTGCCTTGGATTTGAGAGGTGAAAGCTTCACTTTCTTGACTGCCCTTGATTTTGTCCTTCTTGGCTTGGTGAGAATTGGCAAGTTGAAGTCAGGAATTGGTAATTTATCCCACTCTATTGGCTCATCCTTTGGCACAATAGGCTCTCCATGTATGTTCATGTAGGGGTCTACCACCCTTATGTCTTCAAATACCACAGAGGGCTTTGATGCTTGAGTTTCAGCTTTAGTGGATTCCATTGGAAATTGATCTTCAAATTCCTTGTTAACAATATCCAACTTTCTTTTTGTTCTTTTAGCCAATTCTTTCTTTCTTGGAGATTTCTTCTATTCTTCAATCTTCTTATTTGATCCAGTAGCTTGAGTTGGTTGAGAGGGAATTTGTTGAGAAGAGTTCACAGCCTGTAGCTTGGTCAAGATAGCAAACTGTTCTTTCTTTTGTTTAGACTTCTTTGCATCTAGAGCAGCTTGCCTCTTTTTCTGCTTCAATCTGGCTTTTTCTTCTTCCTTTGCTTGAGCAAATTATGGATGTCCAGCTACCACACAAATCTCCTTCCCATTTCTGAATATCTTTGCAATTCTCTCTCTTGAGGCTGAATCAGCTAGATCTTTGTAGAGATGAATAGATCTTGACAGAAGCTTCTTTTCATCAGGCTTGGGTGTCTCATACACAGTATCCATAGGGTTCTTCAAAGATGACTTTGGATAGTTTGCCCTTGGTTTAAGAATCATCTCAGCCTTTGTAGTATTGATGCAGGAAGATTATCCTTTCTCCAGATAGTTCATGCTCATCTCATTCACATTGATTGGCTTGACATGAGAGTGATGGATTGCTGACTGATCTGGTTCCTTGACTAATTAAAACTTTCTCTGTATTTCCTCATCAATCATTTTCCAGTTGATCAGAGTCAACTCTTCTTTATCAGCATCTTTCAAACTTGCTGCTGCTGCATTTATAAGATCTATACCATCTGCAACTGGTGGCTTGGAGATAGTAATTGAAGGTACAATTACTTTGCTGATTTGAACTACAATGTTCTCCCCCTTAGTTGGTCCTTTCTCCCCCTTACTTAATTCTCTCTCCCCCTTTTTGTTATCATCAAGTGAAGGAGTTAGGCCTTGTGCTTTAGCCAGTTGCATGAGAAGATTTGTCTAAGTCTGTTGATTTTGAAGAAGTAGGGCCACTGAATTCTCAATAACTTGAACTCTGGTCTCCAGCTTGGCTATCTTCTTTTCAGAATCTGATTCTCTTCTCAACCTTTGTAATAAATCATGCATGGTACCATATGGCATTATTGAATCCAGTTTCTCAGAGTTGTATGTCTTTAAGTCAGCTATCTCCTTTTTCAATTCATCCACACTGATATTCTGTCTGAAGTGTTGGATCTTTATTAAGTGCAAGGAGTCTAGATGAGCTTTAAGAACAGCCTTGGTACCAGCATCTGAAACTTCCTGAAGGGCTTGCTGAATAGCTGTTACTTGTCTTACCAAAGACACCTCAAATTGTCCTGGTGTAAAGTCCTTTGCCCATGCCCATTCAGGTAAACTTAAAGCAGAACTTTGGCCTTTAGCTCCCCCTAAGTTCATGCTTCCATTCAAAGAACTAGAGTCATCATCATCAGAATTTACTCCAAATTCTTCAGATGGCTCTCCAGCTTGAGGAGGCATCCTGTTGACAGCAGCTTTATCTCTTTGAAGAGATTCTGTGGTGTGCACTAAGTGTAAAGTCTGCTCTGCCTCCACATTGCCCTGAGCAGCCAATGGTTGATAGGATGAAACAGGGTGAGTAAAAGTGTCAGCATCCAAGGAAATGTTATCAATTACAGCTTTATAATGTTGCTGAAATTGTCTTTCCTTTTCAGCATCATCCACAATCATTGACTCACTAGCAATGGCTGGCTCCATCCTTATTGCTCCAGTACCTGCTTTTCTCTCATATTCTCTCTTTTGTTGCATCAGGGTCTCACCCTGGCTCCCCACCCTCACACCCTCACCTTCACCTACTAAGGTGGGACTCCTCTCACTCACTTTTTCCAATCCTGAATGAATGGATTGCTGAGATTCACTCTTTTCCTCTCCTTTTGCCTGGGAGCAACCCAGCCTCTCACTCAATACACTCTCCTCTCTCAGTCCTAAGAGTGATTGTATTACCACCAAATCTTCTGCACTTGAAATTATTGAAGTTTGAAGTTGTGCAGAGACACTCGACGGATAAATGATATCCGTCGGGTGAGTGGTAAAGCTATCCGACGGATAACTGCTGTTAAGCTTATCCGTCGGGATACAATCACTGCTCGACGGATGAGCAATATCCATCGAGAGTGTAGAAATGAATGAGGTGGGAAGAGAAACTATTGTTGACTCTGTGTTGATTGAAGTTATTTGAGGCACAGATGTCACAATAGAATCAGAAAGAATTGGCAAGTGAGCCAACAAATCATCTAAAAGATGATGCTCACTTGCACTAGATTTTGGCTTCCCCAACAGAGTTAAAGAAGGGGAATCAGGAATTGAAGTGTTTATCATGTCCACTTCCAGTGAGTTGGTTGGTGAGTATTGTGTTTCAGTGGCTTCTATCAAGAGAGATTTTGGCTGTGACTCCACATTTATTGGAGCCACATCAATCTGAATTTGAGAAGGTGCAGGGACTGTGTCTTTAGCACCAGTTTGCACTAAGTGTGTGTCCTGTGCATCCCCAGTTGTTTTGGATTTCTTCTTTCTAGTGTAAGTTTGGTGTAGGCTTGTGTCCCTAACCCTCTTGGCCTGTGCTCTTGGATGAGAGCTTTGTTCAATAGCCACATCCTTTTGGGAGGATGCAGCTAGAAGTGAGCTTCTGTCCTTTTTAAGCACTGCAGTTTATTGGAAAACTGCAGTGTGGCTAGGCTGGGATTCACTCATCTCTCCAACCTTATCCTTGGGGTTTCTTTGATGTTCACCCCTTTCCTCACCTATCTTACCCTCCTTCACACTCCCCTCTTAGTGTTTGGTAGAATTTTCAACTGGTACCTTTTGAGAAATACCAGAGGGGGTTTTCTTTGATTTGGATTTAAGAATTGCAGTTGTTTTGGCAGCTTTGGTAGGCAACTGTTTGGTCATTGTCACAGTTGCCATAGCTATGCCTGAAGTCAAAGAAATAGAAGGGATTGGAATAGTTGAGAGTGTAGATGAACTTACCTCACTTACCTGAGGTGCCAGCATTACAGGAAAATAGAACATTGACACATCCTTGTAATGGTTGGCTCTGTTCAAATCTGCAATGATTCTTCTCTCAAGTACAATCTCTTCACAAAGATGGTTAGCCAAAAGCATAAAAAATCTAGCATAGTAAATATTCTTTCCCCTTTTGGCTAAGTCACCTAGTTTATAACCTAACTCATACACAACCAGATCACTTAAGTTGTAATATTTATCTGTAACTAGCATGTATAGCATGTTAAGCATGGAAATGTTCACAGAATCAAAATTACTAATTTTTCCAGAAAAGACCTTAGTTACTACATCACACAAGTAACTCCATTCCTTCCTAAGACCTAGTCTTCTAATTTCACTTAGTTTTGCAGTAGGAAGTGCATAATGAATGGAATTTAGCATATTGACAATATCAGTGTCAGTGTGTGGTGCAGTAACATTGTCATCAGGAATCTTGAAACATGCTTTTATGGCATCACTATTGATACAGAAAACATTACCTTTGATGGTCAGAGTGATGGTTTTGTCAGTAGAGTTGTAGATTGCTGTTGTCCACATCTCCTCAACAACTTCACAATAAATTGTGGGTGATTCCAGCATAGCAAAACTTAACTTACAGTTCTTTACGAAGTCCATCATCTTATGATAGTCTTCAGATTGCTGAATCCCCTTATTGACCAAGGCAGTGAAGTTGTTCTTCTCATAGATGAACCCAGTCTGTGACATGATCTTTACTACGGGTGCCATTGTTAGGGAAGAAAAGCTTGAAGAGAAAGAGGATTTTTGCTTGAGAGAGAATGAAATAAGACAGTTGAATTTGAGAATGATAAAAGAAAATGATTAGAATGAAATAGGCTTTTATACTTTGCTCAAACTCAACGGATAAAAATAATAAAGAGAAATAAATTACCCAATAGAAACTGCCTAAAATTACCGTTTTAAAATAAACTTTAAAAATTCCACCCATTATCCGTCGTGTAATGCTTATAAACTGTAAGTATACTCAATGGATAATGTTCAGGAAATTAACGGTTAAGATTTAGACACTTCGACGGATGAGGATAAAATGTTATCCGTCGAGCTTTAAAATATTCCAGAAAAGTAATTGATTTTTATTTACAATTTGTATATCGACGGATAACTCAACCCGATAGATAATGGTCATCCGTCGAGAGACAAATTTTGACTTAGCCAAAATTTCATCCAAGACTAAAAATCAACTAAATTTCTGGCTTCTTTTCAACTTGCAAGAATAATTCAGATAAATTCAAGAGTAATTAAGCATACCTAACTCACTTACCAACCTAGAAAAGGTGGATTCATCCAGTGGCTTGGTAAAAATATCTGTAAGTTGCTTCTCACTTGGAACAAAATGTAACTCTACAGTACCATTCATTACATGTTCCCTTATGAAATGGTACTTGATGTCTATATGCTTTGTCCTTGAATGTTGCACTGGATTTTCAGTGATGGCAATTACACTTGTGTTGTCACAGAAAATAGGAATCCTTTCAACTTGAAAACCATAGTCTAGCAATTGATTTTTCATCCATAAAATCTGTGCACAGCAACTGCCAGCAGCAATATATTCAGCTTCAGCTATAAAGTCGAAACTGAATTTTGCTTTTTACTGAACCAGGACACAAGCCTGTCTCCTAAAAATTGACAGGTTCCTGTTGTGCTTTTTCTATCAATTCTGCAACCTGCATAATCTGCATCTGAATAACCAGTTAGATCAAAACCAGAATCTCTAGGATACCAAATGCCAAGGTTTGGTGTTCCTTTGAGATATCTGAAAATTCTTTTAATAGCTATCAAATGAGACTCTCTAGGATCAGCCTGATATCTAGCACACAAACATGTAGAAAACATTATATCTGGCCTACTGGCTGTTAAGTACAGAAGTGAGCCAACCATGCCTCTATAACTTGAAATATCCACAGACTTTTCAGTAGTGTTTAGTTCAAGCTTAGTTGCAGTGGTCATGGGAGTTTTTGCATATGTGCAATCCATTAGATCAAACTTCTTTAAAAGATCAAAAATATATTTAGTTTGACTAATGAATATTCCATCACTAACTTGCTTAACTTGTAAACCAAGAAAGTAAGTTAGTTCTCCCATCATACTCATTTCATACTTGCTTTGCATCAGTTTGGCAAACTTTTTACAAAGTTTCTCATCTGTAGAGCCAAAAATAATATCATCTACATAAATTTGAACAAGTATGCTAGAGCCATTCACATTTCTGAAAAATAAAGTTTTATCTATAGTACCTCTTGTGAAGTGATTTTCCAAAAGAAACTTTGATAAAGTGTCATACCAGGCTCTAGGTGCTTGCTTCAGTCCATAAAGTGCTTTCAATAGATAGTAGACATACTCTGGGAAATTTGGATCTTCAAAGCCAGGAGGTTGACTTACATACACTTCTTCCTCCAAATCTCCATTCAGAAAGGCACTTTTGACATCCATTTGATAGACCTTGAAATTGGCATGGGCTGCATAGGCTAAGAAGATTCTGATGGCTTCAAGTCTTGCAACAGGAGCAAATATTTCATCAAAATCTATCCCTTCTTGCTGATAATAGCCTTTAGCAACCAATCTTGCTTTGTTCCTTACTACTATGCCATTTTCATCCATCTTGTTTCTGAATACCCATTTGGTGTCTATTGGATTCTTTCCTTTAGGCTTGGGTACCAGCTTCCATACTTTATTCCTTTCAAATTGGTTTAGCTCCTCCTGCATAGCTAAAATCCAATCAGGATCTAATAAGGCTTCTTCTACCTTCTTTGGTTCTTCCTTAGACAGGAAGCTGCTGTATAGACATTCTTCTTGAGTTGCTCTCCTGGTTTGAACTCTGGAAGAAACATCACCAATAATCAGTTCAAAGGGGTGATCTTTTGTCCATTTTCTTGGTTGAGGTAGATTAGCCCTAGATGAAGAGACCTCAATGTTGTCTTGATGTGTGATTGAGTTTTGATTGCTAGAAACTCCCCCTGAGTTTGTGGATCTTTGATTTGAAATTGGGGTGCTTTCTATGGGTGATCTGCCTTGACTTCCTGCTCCTTTTGATAACCCGACGGATGGTGAATTTTGAGTACCGACGGATGAGGCAGGTTGTCTTCCGACGGATAATACAGATTGCCTTCCGACGGATGAAGCATTATGTAACTCGACGGATGTTGAGTTTTGTGCTTCATTTGTAGTAAATTTGTCTGCATTATCCTTAGACACTGTTTCTTGATCACTTTCATCATCACTTTCTTCACTGACCATCTCAACATTGTCGAATTTGAGGCTCTCATGGTAATCTCCATCTTTTAGTCCTTCAATCTTTTTATCATCAAACACAACATGTATAGATTCAACAACAATGTTGGTTCTTAGATTGTAGACTCTATATGCTTTACCAACAGCATATCCAACAAAAATTCCTTCATCTGCTTTAGCATCAAACTTCCCATTTTGATCAGTTTGATTTCTCAGAATATAGCATTTACAGCCAAAGACATGAAGAAAGTTCAGAGTTGGCTTCTTGTTCTTGAACAATTGATAAGGTGTCTTACATTTTTCTTGATTAATCAGAGAGATGTTCTGAGTGTAGCATGCAGTGTTGACAGCTTCAGCCCAGAAATATGTTGGTAATTTTGATTCTTCAAGCATTGTCCTTGCAGCTTCAATAAGAGATCTATTCTTTCTTTCCACTACTCCATTCCGTTGTGGAGTCCTTGTTGCTGAAAACTCATGCAGGATCCCATTTTTCTCACAGAATGCTCTCATGACATAGTTCTTGAACTCAGTTCCATTGTCACTCCTGATTCTTCTAACTTTGAAATCAGGATGACTGTTAACTTGCCTTATGTGATTGATGATAATTTCACTAGCTTCATCTTTGGACTTTAGGAAATAGGTCCAAGAGAACTTTGAGAAATCATCTACAATTACTAGGCAAAATCTTTTCTTTGAGATTGACAATACATTGACTGGTCCAAACAAATCCATGTGAAGCAGTTGCAGAGGTTCTTCAATTGCTGAATCAAGTTTCTTCCTGAATGATGCTTTAATTTGCTTCCCTTTTTGGCAGGCATCACACAGTCCATCCTTTGTAAACTCCACCAGAGGAATGCCTCTAACTAGCTCTTTCTTTACCAGCTCATTCATGGTCTTGAAGTTCAAATGGGATAGCTTCTTATGCCATAGCCAACTTTCATCTTGACTTGCTTTACTGAGAAGACAAGTTACAGATTCTGCTTTATTTGAGTTGAAGTCAGCTAGATACATATTTCCTCTTCTCACACCAGTGAGAACCACTTTGTTATTTTGATTATTAATCACAACACAGGTTTCTTTGTTGAAGGTTACTGAGTTGCCTTTATCACAAAGCTGGCTGATACTCAACAGATTGTGTTTGAGACCATCCACTAAGGCAACCTCTTCAATGATGACATTATCCTTTGAAATCTAGCCATATCCCACAATATAACCTTTGCTGTCATCTCCAAAAGTGATACTTGGGCCAGCTCTCTCTTCAAACTCTGTGAGCAGGGTAGAATCACCAGTCATGTGTCTTGAACAACCACTATCCAAGTACCAAAGATTCCTTCTGTTTCCCTACACACATCAAAATCAAATCAAGTTGATTTTGGTACCCAAGTTTCCTTGGGTCATGCCTTGTTAGCTTTCTTCTTCTGTTTCTTAGGTTTTAACTCATTTGACTTAGGAATTTCAGATTCTTCCTTAGTCATTTGGGTTGGGCCTTTGAAACCACTAGATGCTACAGAATTATTATGCATGTTATGGCTAACAGGAAATGGCATGCTTGGTGCAAACATGTTATTCCAGTAAGGCATGCTAAATGGCATTTGAGGCATATTGTATGCAGCATAATATGGATTAGGTGCAAATGGCATATTAGCAAACTATGCATTCATGTTCTGTGTAGGCATAGCATTAACAGGCATAGGAGGCATGACATTCATGTTAGAGAATTGAGGCTGAACAGACATGGGAGTAGGCATGGCAGATTTGCAATTAACAGACAAATGATTTACACTACCACATTTGACACAGATTTTTCTAGGAGCATATTTGTCAGGTGTGTAGTTGTTATGTTTTTTAATCCCTACTTTACCATTCCTATTGTTTTTCCTTTTAGTTTCTGTTTTTACCTCTATCTTCTCAAGTCTGTCACTCAACTGTTTGACAGTCATGTGACCAACATTAGCCTTCTTCCCTTTCTTGGCTTGACTTGACTCCCCTGAAACAAAGTTCTTGGAAACAGACCCATACTTTTCATTTAGCTTGGTTAATTTGGCTTTACTAATGGGTTTGTTCACAGCCGACGGATGAGGATTTTTATCATTCGACGGATAACACATTTTGTTATCCGACGGATAGTCCTCATCATTCGTCGAGTCTACATCTGTCAACAATCCATCTACCAAAATAGGTTCTAGTTTCTCCTTATTCTTTTTTCAGGCTTCATCACAAAAGGACTCAATTCCTTGAACCTTGGTGATTTGAGCATGAACATCTCTGGATGTTTTCCATGCTTTAATCACCTCCTGTTCACGATCGAGCTGCTTCTTTAAAATTTCTTCCTTTTTCAAGGACTCAGTTAATTCCTCCATAGCAATTCTACACTCAATTTTTAGTTTCTCAAACTCAACAAACTGAGACTCAAGCACATTATTCCTCTCACTTAAAAACAAGTTATTTTCTTTGATTTTAGCATTTTCTTTAGTGAGGGACTTAAGTGTAACACGCAAATGATACAATTCTGTAGACATGTCATTTATTGCATCATTACACTCAGCTTTAGATAAATGTGCAAGGTTTGTAGTAATTACTTGATTGCTTGAGGAACTTGTCTCTGTTTCATCAGACTTGGCCATAAGGGCTAGATTGACATAGCTGATCTCCTCATCTTCATCCAAACCATCAGCTGCCCAGTCATTCTCTTGTGTAATAAAAGCCCTTTCCTTCTGTTTGAGTAGATCAAAGTATTTTTGCTTATAATCCACAGACTCAAATCTCTTCTTACTGGAATCTGACTTTCTACACTCATTTGTAAAATGCCCTGCCAAGCCACATTTGAAACACTTGAATTTTGACTTATCCACCATGTTTCTATTTGGCTTGGCAGCTCCAAAGTTCTTCTTGAACTTGAGCTTGGCAAATCTTCTTGAAAGGAATGCTAGGTGCTCATCAATGTCCTCCATGTCATCTTGACTCAAAGAATCTTCACTTTCTGCAGCTAGCCCTTTACCCTTGCTTTCACAGGCCTTTGAAGTTGATTCCACAGCTTCCATCTTCAATTCCTTCTCCTTTTCCAGTTCAGCAACTAGTGCAATGGATCCTCCTTTCTTTTTCCTCTCTCCATTCTTTCATCCTGCTCTATTTCAAGCTCATAGGTCTTCAGAATGCCATACAGTCTCTCCAAAGTAAACTCCTTATAATCTTGTGAGTTTCTCAATGAGACTGTCATTGGTTTCCATTCCTTTGAAAGAGATCTGAGAAATTTCAGATTGGAGTCTTTAGTCTGATAGACTCTTCCATGCAATTTAAGAGCATTTAGTAGCTTTTGGAATCTACTAAAAATGTCAGTGAGTGACTCACTTTCTTCATTGTGAAAATGCTCATATTGCTGAATCAGGAGCTGCATTTTATTTTCTCTTACTTGCTCAGTACCATCACAGATTATCTGTATTGTGTCCCAAACTTCCTTGGCAGTCTTGCAGTTGATGATGTTATCAAACATATCTGCATCAACACCATTGAACAGAATGTTCATGGCCTTTTTATCTTTCCTGACTTGTTCAAGATCAGGATCAGACCATTCATGCCTTGGCTTTAGAACTGATGGTTCATTTCCTGTTGCAGCTCTCATTGGAACATGAGGGCCTCTTTCTATGCAGTCCACATAGGCCTCATCTTGAGAAAGCATATGAAGATGCATCTTTACCTTCCAATGATGGTAATTATCTTTATCTAGAAAAGGAATCTTGACTCCAACATCTTTCTTGTTCATCTTGCTGAATTGTTTTGATCTTTAAACTCTTTGTAGATTAAGAGCTTGCTCTGATACCAATTGTTAGTCCCTTACCAATATAGCAAGAATTACAGAAGGGGGGTTGAATGGAATTCTTTACCTTTTTCTTGAAATAAAAATGTTCAACTCGATTATAGATATATCTGTTTTGATTAGCACAATGCGGAATATAAACTTTAATGAATCAAAACAAGAGTAATTAAAAACAAGAGTCTTTAAAAACTTTCTGGTGGATTTAAACAATTCCACCAGAGATATATATTAATATATCGAGAGAACTCTTTGTGCAGAAATGCTCACAGCTGCTTTTACAAGATAGAACAACTAAGAACACAGGAAATGCTAAAGATAGTTCTTACAAAGATTTCTCTGTGTTTGTTTCTAAGCTCACTTAGTTTTCTTAGTTATTTTTATATTTGCTACTCTCTTGGTTTATATATATTACCAAGATTACAAAGTCAAAAGAACTGAATAAATATAAAATCTAACAGTCTTGATCTTTGCTGTTTTTCGTCCTCTATTACCCAGTTAATGGGCTTCCACAGTGTGTTTGTATCCAATCTCGACGGCTGTGTGTCAGCTTTCACTGTTCAACTGATGTTTGAATCTTGATATTATCATCCGTCGACTTTCAGATCATCCGTCGATGACTTACTTGATCATTCGTCGACTGCTATTTTGAACATCCGTTGAAAGTCATTTGATCATCCGTCGAAGCTTTGTTAAGCATCCGTTGATAGCTATTTTGGCACTTGACTTCATTTCACTTATACAGAATTACAAGACATTGCTTATGTACAGTTAATCAACCTATTCTGCATATCTAGTTAAAGTCAACATGACTTATATGCTACTACAGATTCTATACAAAGGTGCATACAACACTGTGCTACAAACTTATCATTATATAAGCTACTCACTCGATGGATAATAAATTACTCATCCGTCGGTACTCAAACTGAGTTATCCGTCGGGACTATAATTCTTATCCGTCGAGTGCTACATTATTTCACTAAGTAAAATCTACTTAGATGTTTTGTTTAGGTAATCATCAAGTGCACAACATATTCACAACAATAATAGTGTTATATACCCATTAAAATACTAAATTATTAAACTACTACTCACATAGTCTACTTATCCTAATAAACTAGAACCACAACTTATCATATTATTAAAACAATTAGTGTTATATATTCGCTAAACTACTAGATATATTATACTTATCATGTTATCCTACTATTTTTTTATAAATTTATTATTATTACATATTTATGTTAATAATTTAAAATTTATAATATGACAGGATAAATAAAAAAATTATATATTAACGGGAATTCGTGCATCGCACGGGATTTAAGATAGTTAATTTAAAAGTACAAAGTACAAAATACATACTTAGCTTAGTATTCTTTTATTAATTAGTATGTACAAAATCATGTGCTTAAAAATATTTTATCCATGGGTCCTGGTCTCAGACAATCGTGTATAAGGAACCGTTTGAATAATACACTATTTTAGAAACGTCGGATCTATATTTCAACAGTCCGAATTGAAGAATTTTTTTTACCTTCCGTTAAAAATATCCGCGGAAAGGACTTTTTCCTTTCCGTTAATATTAAAGTCCTTTTCGCGGATATTTATAGTGGAAAGTAAAAAAATATTTTTTTAATCTGGACTCTTGAAATAAGTATTTAAAATTGTGGAGCAGTGTATTAAATAATGTTTATTTAACAAATTGTAGAGATTAAAACCTTTTCTCCATTCGCTTGCTACAGTATACGTATTTAACAATGTAATTGGTTATTTAGACCGAACATAATACTAATTATTAGGTTTTGCGATTAGTTTTAGTGCACAGTATGCTTGTAATGATTTGGTAATTATACGAACAAATTTTCATATGATCTTAAATTCATGCACATGGATGGTGATCTTACAAATATGCACAGCACAACTTTATTTTCTGTACAAGCAAAAAATATGAACTTAATACGTCCGGTAAATTGTAAATATATCCTTTTTTACGTTGCAATAGGACGATAATTTTATCACATTTAATTTACAGAATATATTATCTACTTATATTTATTTTTAAAACTCGGCACTTGATATTACACATATAACTTGATTTGCTTCAAATTTCTATCTTTCTGGTTTACTTAAAGTTTTTATGGCGACGAATTTATGTTCCTTTGTCCTAGATCTCCCTTATTCGAGAATTTATTAAAATAGATATTTATTTATAAATTTATACATAATATTTATATATAGAAAAAAGTTTATGATGACGGCCAAACTGTACCTTAATTTGGCTGTAGCCTGTAGGGTATTTCTTTATGGATAGGCCGATTAATGACAATATTTTGAGAGGTATCAATAATAGTACTCCCTCTGTCCCTAAATATTTTTCCTATTTGTATTGAATATGTTTGTCAATACACGTTTTTTATTGTTAATATCTTTAATTTTATATTAGTATTAAATATAAAAACTGTATTGTATTAAAGTACTCGTAAACACGAATACAAAAAGATCACTCATGACTATGTTTGATCTTATAGATTAACCGTAAATTAATAGTCAATCGCTTAACGTAAACAGTGACAAAAGTCAAAATGGGAAACGTATTGTGGTACGAAGGGAGTATTAACTAATATTATAATGACGTGGAAGTGCTTAAAAGCAGACAAGATAATGAGTAGCCAATTAATTAAGTATTATTTAAGATATGAAAATATCAACCTATTTGAAGAACATAGTCAAAAGAACATAGTCGGCTAATAGGAGCAAGTCCAACAATATCGTATTGTTTAAAAATATTACTTAAATATATTATTAAAAAAATGATTATAATAATTATATTATATATCAACTCCAACAATATATCTTTTGATCCTTACAAATATAATAATATTGATTTAAATTTCACTAATAATAAATTATGATATAGGAAGATGACGTAGATTAAGAGAAAAATAAATATTTTATTAAGAAAAACTAAATAAGGCTTCCTTAAATATGGATGATGAAAAATATGTATGAATATCAATATTTTATCGATGAAAACTAAATAAGACTTTTTAAAACATAGATGATGAAAGATATGTATTAACTTTCAAAGATTGGTTTATACTGTTGGAACAATATTTCAACACTGTTTCATTATAATTTCCTTAAATTTTAGCTTAAGTGTTAGAAAATTGAAAGTTTGGAGCTTTAATATGGTAGGTTCCTTACGTAAATTTTGGAAATTTCAGACTTGGATCTAAATAATTTTTTTAAGTAATTCATTGACAGATAAGTATAGAGATATGTATTTGTATGGAATACATGTGTTGTGTATTGTTTAAGTCAGGATCAAGGACTTGAGATTCTGCCTCAAGGCTTTGATGCAAACAGAAGCATTCTAAAGGCCTTGATCGTCAGGATCAAGACCTTGACACAACCACATAAAGACCTTGAGCGTCCTGAGTCAAGATCTTGACCAGGATAAACATATACATATATTTATATTAATACATAAATAAGAGTAAGGATTATTATTATATAAATAATAATAATTAGGCTCTAAAATATATATATTATGTATGATAATATGGGTTAAGTTCTATGGAGACCACTTTTTTTGGAGACCTTGGAGACCACTGATGTTCTGCAAGTTAAATATTGCATAAAAACATTGCAAAACATATTATTTTGCGAATCATGCGCTACAAAGATCCTTATTTTATTCAAAATCTCGAATATTATATATGTACTGCATATTAAACATTATAAAAATATTTTATTATGCAAAATATGTTAAGTTTGCAGAATATTTGTTCAGCTTGCAGAACATACACATTCTACTTATTAAACTTAAATGATCTTCAATAATTTTAATGAATTAGTGATACTCGTAAAACATACTTCACAAAATAATATATTTTATAGTATTTTGATTGCAGAACATATGTGGTCTCCAAGGTCTCCGATGAAAATGTGGTCTCCATAGGATTTTCCTCATGATAATATATATACTCCTTGATACACTACTAAAAATAGTAGATACGACATTAGTGCTTAGACATCAGCATGTAATGCACCCGATGTTAAACTCCTGTTTAACATCATTTTAGAAAAAAACGAAGTTGAATATGAATACTCCCATCAGTTTCACATAGTAGGCGTTGTCTATGTTCAGAAATTGAAAAGGCCAATTATATGCTTTTAACTTTGATATCGGCTGATTTTGTTAACTGTTGTCTATGACCATTTTTAAAAAAATAAAAATTTACTTGTCATTTTCCCCCACTTTCCCCCCTTTAATTTTAACAAATTATTCACTTTATCCTTATTCTCCGCTTTCCAAAATATCTCTCCCGCGACCCTCATCTCTCCCACAACCCTCATCTCTATCGTCTCTCTCACCTCTCATATATCTCTCATCTCTCCCCTCTTTCTCTCTTACCGTCTTCTCACCTCTCATCTCATCTCTCATCTTCTCACAGTGTCTTTCTCTCTTTTCGCCTAAACCCTAATTTTAGCCCCAATTTAAATTCAAGCTTTGGAACTCCAAATTAGAGCAAATTAAGCTTCAAATTAAGTCGAGGTAAACGCTTTGGAGCATCTGGAGGTTGGAGCAAATTAAACATTGAGGTTTTGGAGCATCTCGAGTTTTTGAACATTGAAGAGCATCTGGAGGTATATTCTTCTTATGGTTTATCTCCCTCTTTTTACAGTTTCTATCATGTTTATATTCTTTGTGCATTTATATAAGAAACGTATTTGGGGGGTTTTATGTTTTATTTTTTGGGGGTTTATTTTGTTCTTTTTTGTTTCTTTTTGGGAGTTTCTTATTGGAGGTTTTTATCATAATATGTTCTTAATCATGTGTTTGCAATAAGTAAGTGTTTTTTGGGGGTTTTAGTATGTATTTTTTGGGGGTTGTTCATACATACTAGTGTGTTTTGGGGGTTTCTTTTGTTGGAAATACTGATTATTATAGCAACATAGAGGCAGTTATATATCATATTAAACAAGCCAAGGCCAAGCAAGTTGAAACAAAACGTGAAGGTAAAATACATGCATGTCAGTGACTGTAAAACTAGAGGAAGGAAAGAAGTTGTACCAGTAGCCATAGCTTGAGGCAAAAACATGTACAACAAGAAAATTACAAGAACAGCTGAGTCGTCAGGCCTTATACGAAGACCTGACTGCTCTTGAAGAGATAATTGCCCCCACCTGCTGCACTGGGAATGCTTGCAACACCTCCTCCAGGATAAAACAGCTCAGAGCTATGAATTACAGCACCTTCGAAGCTCAACCACGACTAGCTCCTCACTCGCCGGAAAACCAACTGCTGACTGACTTGTGTTTGGGAGAGAGAGCAGAGAGGAAGAGGAGAAGAGAATGTAGGATGTGGTGTATGAAAC
Source organism: Apium graveolens (assembly GCF_009905375.1). Taxonomy (NCBI): domain Eukaryota; kingdom Viridiplantae; phylum Streptophyta; class Magnoliopsida; order Apiales; family Apiaceae; genus Apium; species Apium graveolens. The sequence continues at coordinate 177,925,826 of NC_133647.1, forward strand.
TCAGCAGCTTAGTCATTTATTTATACTAAAGGCTAAGTGTAACTGACCACCCCAAATTTAATATATGAATTTAAACTGCACATTTAAAATAAATCGTAACAGCTGATTTATTATAATGTAACAGCTGATATATATTAATCCACACATTAAACCATCCGTTATATATATACTTTAATTTCTGAATATATATCATCAGTTACAAGTCCAGGTTCATTGTATCTGACTTAGCCCAATTATGCAATCCGACCCAGTCCAATTGAGCCCAACAGACACAACCCAGCCCAACTGATAAATAAATTCTAATTAAAATATTATATTAAATCGATACGAAATAAAATTCCCCGCCCAGGTCGCCTCGCGTACGCGAGACGCCGAGACATTCGCCCAAATCGCCCTTCGACCCGACCCGACCCGTCCCGTGACGTGACGTGCCGAGCCGAGCCGAGGCGTGGCGGGGCGGGGCGGCGGCGGCGGCGCGCGCGTGGGCTCGTGAGAACACCACGCACCATAACACACCTTAGTAGTTATGCACTACCCATGTGTGTTATACTATATAAAGCCAACACTCCTTTTATTTCTTTCTATGTGGGACAAACACATTCTCAAAACAAGCTTTTCCAAGCTACTAACTTCAACTTCATTTCTCTTATGGATTTCATTAAGAAAATTCTTAAACCCATACATGAAAGTTTAAGTCCCGATATCTAGAACCAACTTCCAATCATTAGATTATGGAATTAACAACAAGAACATAATAAAATTATGAACTTAATAACTCCATTTTCTAACATCTTTTGCTTCTGCTGCCTTTGACAAAACTTAGATGTTGTTTGATTTACTATCTTGGTTTATCAATTATGTTGGTATATAAACTTGTTATTTTTTGAAAGGAGGGTGTAATGATTTGTACCATGTTTTTCGGGACTAAATTATTATTTTGATAGTTTTCTTTATGAATTGTTAAAACTTGTTGTTTTGTGGAAGGGGGCGTAAAAAATTTGTACCTTGTTTTAGGAACTGAATTACTATTTTGAAAGTTTTCTGTATGAATTGTTGTTATGATAGATGATTAGTGTCATGGTGTATGTTAAAAATTTGAAGGTATCAAGGAGGGATGAAGATCTGATTTTGTATTGAGCAATATATGTATGTTTAATCGTTTATTCCTTGGTGCAGGCTCACCTTGAATTGTTTTGTGCGCAAGAAGTTGCAAATTTCACAAGCTTCTCCTCAAGAATACCTACAGAGAATACATATTCATTGTCTTTGAAGGAAGTGGCTCGGAATTACACTCCCCCATGGCGAGAAGATGACAAAGATGGGCATTATGTGTTTGTTGTTGGAGATTATCTAACATCTCGCTGTAACTACATTCTCCACCATATAAATATTATGTTCCTTGTTTCGATTCATTAATATTTGTTTTTGAATATGTTCTTGTGTTCCTTTTTAAATTGGACTTTTATAGATAAGATTCACAAAAAGATGGGTGAAGGTACCTTTGGTCAAATTTTAGAATGTTGGGACAAAGAGGGGGAAGAAATGGTAACCATTAAAATTGTCTGTGGTGTTGAAAAATATCGGGAAGCAGCAATGATTGAAGTTGATGTGCTGCAACAGCTTGGTAAAAATGAAAAAGGTGGTAACTGGTAAGTTCAATTTTATTTGTTCTGAAAAACCGTAGAACCTACATAGGCAGCAACAAATTAGGCATATTTGACTTTGTTTAGAAGAACTTCATATGTTTATTTCCTTTGTAATTGCTTATTTTGGAGGATTTGTCAAACTTGTCGCAAGAAGTCATGTGTTGGGCTTGATTTCAATGCTTAATGATACCGAGTAGAGTGCTATTTTACTTGTGTTGTGTCGGGCTCCAAACTTGTTCTGTTTTTGTATGCAGCATGCTTAGTGCTAAAATGACTACTCTTTTCTATATATTTTCATAGTATTGTAGCTAAAACAGCGAAAGATGTACTTTTTATAGTATTTAACACTCACATCAATTGTGTAATACACAAATCCTACATTTTTCTGAATCGAATTTTGATGCATGATAAATCATATCTCTAAAATTTGTATGTGCTAGAGTAAGAGCTCAATGGAATGTTATTTTATTCATAAAACACTTAATTGATGTAATTTAACAATACACAGTCCCTCCCTAAACATAATTTCAATACGTAACCCATTTCTCAAAAATTTATACTTGTGTTAGAGTAAGCCTAAGGAAGATTTTATCTTATCTTATTAACTATAGAAATTACCACAATTGTGGGATTATCAATGATGAATAAATGTACTAATATTGTACAAATATATATGTTTCATTGGTTGGCCTGTTTAAATTAGAACATATTGATAATAAATAAGACACTTCACCTAGGATTCAAACTACATTAGCAAGTCATTGTTTTCCACCTGAATTTAAAAAAACAGTGAGTGTCTCAAATTAAATGCTATTAAAATTAGCAACTACTACTAGTTTACTACTTTTCTTTTGTTTATTCAAACAACCCAATTCATAAAAGTAGAGTTTTTTTCCAGCTTACTTAGTTTCATCCATACATAACAGTTCTCGTGTGAAATAATTATTGGTACATGATGTGATTTTGGTTTGAAATGTATATTGGTACACGATGGTCTATTTGTCAAATTTTCTTCTCTATAATTGGGTTTATGTGTCCCTGATATTCTTCATCGATTCAACATATGTGGGAATGTTGTTTGCAATTCACTAAAGGTATGCGCTACTTTATAATCTAATCTAACTTGCTTGTTTTATTTTAAATCATAAAGAAATATAATATAATTTGAATAAATAAATATAAAAAAATTATGTGTTTAAATATTTTTGATAAGTTATAATAATTAAAATACCAAATATTTCTATAATACGCGACACGCGCACACACGTGTCACGTGTATGAGTGGAAATATAAAATTAGGTGGGCGCGTGATCTGATTTTCATATGTAGTAGTTTATTATTATTATTTAACACTACTTTGAAATATAGTCCATCTATATATTATATATAATTTATTCATACTATAATATGAAATAATATATTATAATCCGAATTAAGATATGTAAAACTAAAATTATGATAAAAATTGATAATAAATCATAACAATAATACCAAATATTATTTTATTCACGCGACACACACACACATACATACCATGTGTATGATTGAAAACACAAGTAACGTAATTTTCAGTGTAATTATTTATGTATAGTAAATTTACATTATTATTTTATTTTTACACTAAATCAAATAATTTAGAATTGTATAAAGAGACCTTATATGATACATAATATATTACAATCTGAATCAATAAGTATACAAATTTGATCAATATTAAAATATGTTAATAGAAACACAATAATTAAACTATCAAAAATTTCTTCATTCATGCGATATGCACACTCTTATAATTTGTGATATAAAACACAAATGAGTGATTTTCAATTGGTAAGAAAATGTCTAAATTAGTGTATATACTCAATTTTGAAAGCCCTAAATATTAATTATATTTTTAAAAGTAAGCACAATGATAAGTTTGTCATTATATTTTAATTCATGTGACACTCATACACACACATAATTTGAATGATTAAAAACACATGTGAGTGTTTATTCTAGTGGTAGGAGATGTGTTGGGAACCACGGACTTAGGGTGTTACTACGTTTTACGATAAAGATTACGAAAAGAGGATTATCTTGTTAATGGTTGATTCCACGCTATTCTATTGTATTCCCAAATTCCATTGAGCGAAGTGTGGCCTCCGTCTTCTCAAGTTATCCACTCTTCTTGCTCCTTGGTGGCTACAATATGTTTTCACACAATTCCTAGCAAGAAGAGAATAAGAATATATATAGGCTACAATAGGGACCATGGATAATTAGGTTGGGCCTTCTAATTACATCTTGAGCCTAGCCCAATGTAATTAAATATTAATTCAATCCACTAAAGAATTAATATTTACACTACCTTTCCTAATACCGTAATTTAATTAATTCGGTTCCAATATTATTTGCTTATTAAATTCCCCATGTTTAAAATATCATATGTCCATTAATTAAATAAATTACTGATAATTTATTTAATTAATATCTTTTATCCTTGATCATCCACTCAACCTTTATTTAATTATGCCAGAATAAATTCCACCTGCAGAGTTTCACATAATTAAATCTTTTTGAGCTTTCAAGGGGACATCATTAACCCGAATATTATCAGGACATGGATTCCTTCAATAAATAATATCCACCATGTATATAATTCCATCACCCAAAATATAATGATATAATTCAAAAGAATTATTTCATATATAAATCAAAGCATGTAAATAATATACACGTGTCAATTACTATTTCCGGATTAAGAACCTAAGCATTAATAATAACATAGAATCTTAGTTCTCCTTCTTAATCAGTATTAAGGGAACAATTCTAAATTTGATCATGTTCAATATACACAAAGTATACTAGTATTATTTATTAGTCAATATAAACTAATCTAAATAATACTACAGCCATACCAGTGGATTGTCCAACACCACCTGTGCTGTGAACCTTATTATATTATATAACCGTATTTAACAATCTAATATTCTGTATCCCATTTGATACTAGATTGTTCACAATATATAATATTAGACAACATGTAAACATTCAAATGATTCTCAAATAAACTGGCCAGAAATAAATGTACATACTTCAAATAAATATTTTCAGTATACACTAACAATCTCCCACTTATACTCAAAATATTCTATGGTTACATCAGTGTTTATTTAATCCACTATTACATAAAAATCTATGTGTCCATCCATCTAACTCATATCGCTTCTACATGCTTGTCAAAAACCTTGGTTGGCAAGCTCTTTGTTAATGGATCTGCTCGGTTGTCTTCTGATGATATGTGAGCCACAACTATATCCCCTCGCTTTACGATTCCTCGTATGAGATGATACTTACGTTCAATATGTTTAGCTGCTTTGTGGTCTCGCGGTTCCTTTGAATTTGCCACAGCACCAGTGTTATCACAATACACCGTCAAGCTCCTAGGCAAATTAGGTACCACATCTAAGTCCAAAAGGAAGTTCCTGAACCATACAGCCTCCTTGGCAGCCTCAGAGGCCGCCACGTACTCGGCCTCCATGGTGGAGTCTGCAATGCATTTCTGCTTTACACTCCTCCATATAACGGCTCCACCTCCCAAAGTAAAAACATATCCCGAGGTTGATTTCCTCTTATCCCTATCTGATTGGAAATCTGAATCAGTATATCCCAAAGGAAATAGATCTGAGGCCTTGTAAATTAACATATACTCCTTAGTCCTTCTCAGGTACTTGAGTATAGTTTTTACTGCACTTCAATGTTCCTGACCTGGGTTCGACTGATATCTACCAACCATGCCTACAGCAAAGCAGATGTCAGGCCTCGTACATAACATAGCATACATTAAGCTTCCACATGCTGAAGCATAAGGAACTGCTTTCATGCTCTCTATATCCTTAGGTGTCGAAGGACACTGCTTCTTAGATAGAGCAACTCCATGCTTAAAAGGTAGAAAACCTTTCTTGGAGTTCTGAATGTTAAAACGAGCTAATACTTCATCAATGTAGGGCTCTTGAGATAAAGCCAACATCCTTTTCTTGCAATCCTTTATAACTTTGATCCCAAGGATGTATGCCGCTTCACCTAAGTCCTTCATGTCAAATTGTTTGAACAACCATGCCTTTACTGATGACAACATCTCAACATTGTTTCCAATGAATAAAATATCATCTACATATAGTACTAGAAAAACCACTGCATTACCTTCACTTCTCTTATACACGCACGATTCACTTGGACTTTGATCAAATCCATATGATTGGACTGCCTGATCAAAACGAATATTCCAGTCTCTAGAAGCTTGTTTAAGTCCATAAATAGACCTCTTAAGCTTACATACCAGATGCTCTTGGCCTTCCTTAATGAATCCTTTTGGTTGCTGCATATAGATGGTTTCTTCAAGACTTCCATTAAGAAAAGCTGTCTTGACATCCATTTGCCAAATCTCATAATCGAGATGAGCTGCTATAGATAAAAGAATACGGATTGACTTAAGCATGACTACCGGTGAAAAGGTTTCCTCATAATCGATACCTTCTTTCTGAGAATACCCTTTCGCAACAAGTCTTGCTTTCCAGGCTTTCACCTTTTTATCTAATCCCCTCTTTTTCTTGTAGATCCACTTACATCCAATAGGTTTTATACCTTTGGGTGGTTCCACGAGCTCCCAGACCTGATTAGAATACATTGATTCTATCTCAGATTCCACCGCCTTTTGCCAAAGATTTGCATCTTTGTCTTGTGCTGCCTCTTCGTATGTACGGGGATCATCATCATGTTCACCAGAGACCAAGTCTGAAGACTCACCCAAAAACATGAATCTATCAGGCTGTTGAACAACCCTCCCACTACGATGAGGCACTGGTGCGGTATTAGTGACAGGTTGTACATTATGTTGTGGTTGTTCTACTTGTACTACAGCTTCATGGGTATTATTTGTCCCTCCCACTAGTTCCTCTAAAACGACACTACTCATGGGTTTGTGATTCATTATATATTCCTCCTCTAAGAATCTTGCATTGGTGCTAACAATGACATCCCGATTCTTCGGACTATAAAATAAATATCCTTTCGTTCCCATGGGGTAGCCTACAAACAACCTTACTTCTGTACGAGATTCTAACTTAGTCGCGTTCTTGTTTAGCACATGTGCTGGACAACCCCATATTCGAATATGTCTTAGATTCGGTTTATCCCCGGTCCACAATTCTAAAGGGGTTTTAGGAACCGACTTAGAAGGTACTAAGTTCAGAAGATAAGCTGCTGTCTCTAAGGCATGTCCCCAAAACGACTTGGGTAAATCCGAATAACTCATCATCGATCTAACACTCTCTAAAAGAGTCTGGTTCCTTCTCTCTACTACACCGTTCTGCTGGGGTGTGCCTGGTGCAGTTAACTGGGATTCTATCCCATTTTATGATAAATATTCCCTAAATTCTCCAAGCAAGTATTCGCCACCACGATCTGATCGTAGTGACTTGATACTTTTATTAAGTCGCTTCTCCGTTTTAGCTTTGTACTCTTTGAACTTATCAAAGCACTCAGACTTACGGTGCAACAAATAAACGTACCCATATCTAGAATAATCATCAATGAAAGTGACGAAATATTCATAACCACCTCTTGCTTGGATATTCATGGGTCCACATAAATCAGAGTGAACCAATTCTAACAGTTGTTTGACTCTATTCCCTTTTGCCTTGAAAGGCCTATTAGTTATTTTACCTTCCAAGCAGGATTCACAAACTGGAAATGGCTCCACTGCCAATGAGCTTAAAGGCCCGTCTACTACCAGTCTTTGAATCCTCCTCAAGTTAATATGACCTAATCTCAAGTGCCAAAGATATGTTTGGTTCAAACTAGAAGGTTCCTTTCTTTTAGTAGAGTTAGAAGATGTGTTGTTCAATTCCCTAAATTGCAATTGCAGTGCAGGTTGACTAGGATTAATTATATACAAATTGTCTTGCAATGTACCAGAACATATAATTCGTTTATTCATCATAATAGAAACATTACGATCCAAACAAACATTATAACCATCCAAAGCAAGTTTAGAAACCGAAATTAAATTCCTTCTAAAAAAAGGTACATAAAGACAATTGTTCAAAACCAAAATCCTATCAGAACCAAAAGATAAATGAATAACTCCTACTGCAACTACTGCTACTTTCGTAGCATCTCCCATGAACACGTATATCTCACCATCTCTAAGCATTCTGGATAGTTGGAACCCCTGCATAGAATTACAAACATGATCAGTGGCTCCTGTATCTACACACCAAGTGCTCGTAGATATAGTCGCTATAAATGTTTCTGTAACTAGAGAAAGAGACATACCAGTATTGTTTGTCTTCTTAGGAAGAGGAAAATCCTGTTTCCAGTGACCTGGCTGTTTGCATCTGAAGCACTTTCCCTTAGGCTTTTTCACACCACCCTGAACTCCCACTGCCTTTACAGCTTTCTGTGTCTGAGCCTTTTTCTTCTTCTTAATACCTTTCGGCTTAGAGGAAGAACCTTTCTCAGCCACATTCACTTGAACACTCTGCCGAAATAATCCTTCAGCTGCCTGAAGTTCTGTCAGCAGTTCCGCGAGACTATACTACCTCTTGTTCATGTTGTAATTCAAGCGGAACTGCTCAAAACTCTTGGACAAGCTCATAAGGATAATGTCAATCTGGGTTTCCCCGTCAAGTTCAGCACCGAGGATCTCTATCTCATTCAGATGCGACATCATCTTGAGAACATGATCCCTTATAGGTGTGCCTTCAGCCATCTGAGTGTTCATTAAAGCCTTCATGGCTACTTGCCTAGCAGCCCTATTCTGATCTCCAAAAAGTTCCTTGAGATTAAAGAGCATATCCGAAGCAGTGGCCATAGACTGATGCTGATGCTGCAAAACACCCGACATTGCTGCCAGAATGTAACATCGCGACATCTCATCAGCCTTAATCCACCGTTTATAATACTCTTTCTCATCTTCAGGAGCATCAGCAGCAGGCTGTTCAGGCTTGGGTTCATAAGTGCAAAACTTGTACTCCTCAGCAGTCAACACAATGTCCAAATTTCGTTTCCATTCAATATAGTTAGGTCCGGTAAGTTTGTTATCCTTAAGTATGGTGAATAGTGGATTAAAGCCCATTTTATCCTGAGAATCATGCATAAAAACATCACATAAATAAGGGTGCATTAATTATTAAGATCTAAATTATTAAAATTTAATGCACTAACATCTAAACACCATAAGCTTCTGGTACGCCACGATGTGTGACATGTATACCACCTAATTTTGTTTAAATGTTACTTCGGTCCTATTACTAAACAATATGCCACGTTGGGGTGGACTATATTATTTTTCATAGCTAAGTGTATACCATCATCAAATCTTAAATTATTCGAAATCTATGGAACTTGGTACGCCACGATGGGTGGCGTGTATACCTTCCAATATTCGTAATTTTGCCTTGAATAGAATACTTCAATTCAAATTCATCAATGGTTTGATTTCCAGGTAGTGGAGGAGTCACATCGGTCTCGCTTAAAACCCACAGCCTTACAGGTTCGATGAACCCGTTTTTTGACAAAATCGCCCCAAATCAGAAATAAAGAAAATCCGTATTTATTCCTTTCAAAATTTATTAATTTAAGAAGTTTGTTCTAGTAATTTCTATAACATTCTAGACACCACAAATTATATGCCATGATGGGTGACGTATATATAATTTATATTCGTATTTATGTTAAATTACCTAAAACCAATAATGGAGACCATGGGATTTAATTTCATATTAATTCCCTCTCCCACTTAGAATTTTTTTTATTAAAATTGAGGAATTTTAAAATTAAATGGGGCCCTATGTTGTTATAATTATTTCTAATCATGCATTCAAAATACACACATAATTTTAGCAACATATAACATTTAATTAAAGCAATAAATAAATTTTATGTCCATGTCGTCCTAATTAAGTTAAACATGCAATTTTAAAAGAATTACACACATAATTAACGACACACATAATCAATAAATTAAAGCAATAATTAAAATTTAATGGAAAAAATTAAAATAAATTTTCCACTATTATGGCCCTTGAAAAAAAAATCCAGCTCTCAAAAAAAAATCTGCCCCAAGCGCGCCCCGACGCCCCCAGCAGCCCCAGCAGCCCCAGCAGTCCCAGCTGCCGCAGCAGCCCCAGCAGACCCAGCAGTCCCAGCTGCCGCAGCAGCCCCAGCAGTCCCAGCTGTCGCAGCGGCCGCAGCGCGCATGCGCCTGTTGCTTTTCTGTGAGTTTTGTTTTGATTTTGTTCGATCCAAACATCAACAGCAGCCCCTTGTAATCGAACAGCGGAACAAAAAAACTACCGGAATTGATTTCCGATCGCACATAACTATTACAAAATACCCGGAACAATTACAAAAAAATAGATCTAATACAAAACTAATTTTGTAAAATCTATTCTAACACGATCAACCCTCGTGTAAATTACAACCACGATTAAACCACGTGGAAACCAAAACAAAAATTAACCACGATTAAACCACGTGGGATCCAGACACATAATTAAAATATACATGACCATAATAGTGGATTAACAACCTGCATCAAAACCAATACAAGCAAAACACTATATACACGCATATATAATTACGACATGGACATTATATCATAAAACGTAGAACCCATTACCAGGCTCTTGATACCAATTGTTGGGAACCACGGACTTAGGGTGTTACTACGTTTTACGATAAAGATTACGAAAAGAGGATTACCTTGTTAATGGTTGATTCCACGCTCTTCTATTGTATTTCCAAATTCCCTTGAGCGAAGTGTGGCCTCCGTATTCTCAAGTTATCCTCTCTTCTTGCTCCTTGATGGCTACAATATGTTTTCACACAATTCCAAGCAAGAAGAGAATAAGAATATATATAGGCTACAATAGGGACCATGGATAATTAGGTCGGGCCTTCTAATTACATCTTGAGCCTAGCCAAATGTAATTAAATATTAATTCAATCCACTAAAGAATTAATATTTGCACTACTTTTCCTAATATCATAATTTAATTAATTCGGTTCCAATATTATTTGCTTATTAAATTCCCCATGTTTAAAATATCATATGTCCATTAATTAAATAAATTACTGATAATTTATTTAATTAATATCTTTTATCCTTGATCATCCACTCAACCTTTATTTAATTATGCCAGAATAAATTCCACCTGCAGGGTTTCACATAATTAAATCTTTTTGAGCTTTCAAGGGGACATCATTAACCCGAATATTATCAGGACATGGATTCCTTCAATAAATAATATCCACCATGTATATAATTCCATCACCCAAAATATAATGATATAATTAAAAAGAATTATTTCATATATAAATCAAAGCATGTAAATAATATACACATGTCAATTACTATTTCTGGATTAAGAACCTAAACATTAATAATAACATAGAATCTTAGTTCTCCTTCTTAATCAGTATTAAGGGAACAATTCTAAATTTGATCATGTTCAATATACACAAAGTATACTAGTATTATTTATTAGTCAATATAAACTAATCTAAATAATACTACAGCCATACCAGTGGATTGTCTAACACCACCTGTGCTGTGAACCTTATTATATTATATAACCGTATTTAACAATCTAATATTCTGTATCCCATTTGATACTAGATTGTTCACAATATATAATCTTAGACAACATGTAAACATTCAAATGATTCTCAAATAAACTGGCCAGAAATAAATGTACATACTTCAAATAAATATTTTCAGTATACACTAACAAGATGTGCAATCTAGTGTATAGATTCAAGTTCGAATCCATTTAAATAATTATTTTTAAAAAAATTGTAAGTCTAATAAAAATTTAGACATTTTAAACTGAATAAATTATTTTAATATTTATATGGAATAAAATGTCTTTCGAACAAATAGCCCCATGTTGGGCTATCACGGGTCATTATCTAATAATGTTTTAGAATACACAGCGTATAATTTAAAAAAAATTAGTGTGTGCCGATTTGTTAGAAATAAAGTATATAGCCCCTAATAATTTAAAATAAAGTGTACGAAAAATATCAGTAGAAACAACTTATTCTCAATCATTTTCTAGCCCGTTGACTAAATTCGAAAGTAAAAAAATACATTTTTAGCTTGATAAAGCTCTGACATCATTTGTGAAAAACGGTCAAATTTTGGGTATTTTTTAGAAATTAAGTGATATTCTGATGCTGAGTTCAGAATAAGCTCAATTATATTAGTCCAAACAAAAATTTGAAATAGTTTTACCCGTAAGTACACATAATAGTACTCGGTTTATCTTATTATTGTTGACTTTTATAACTTTACAGTCAATTTGATTAAATGACTAAAGTAGAAAATATAAAAAGAAATATATGATTAAAATTTGGAGAAAAATATCCCAAAATACGTACTTAAGAGTGTTATATGAGCACATAATGTATTTTTAATAGTCTAATTTTTTAATCAAATTCCGTAATCATGAAAATACCCATGCATTTAGGAGCATTAAGCCGTGAAAATATTCGTTAGTCACAATATATATAATTCCAAATATTAACTTCTTTGAGACAGACAATCATATCTCATATATGTATGATTAACAATATATATGGTTGCGTGACTTATTGGTATTATGTTGTGTAGAGTATTTTTAAGACCGGGTTCGATTCCCACTAAAAGCATGGCAAATGTAAAAAAAGACAGATAATTAAAAATTATTCGTTAGTCACAGTAAATATAATACTAAATATTAACTTTTTCAAGACACACAAGCATATCAAATATCTATATGATTAACAACTCATATGATTTAATACCTTAGTGGTATGCTGTTGTATAGAGTCTTGCATAGATAATTAAAAATTATTCATTAGTTAGAGTAGATATAATACTAAATATTAATTTCTTCAAGACACACAAGCATATCTAATATGTATATGATTGACAACTCATATGATTTAGTACCTTAGTGGTATGCTCTTGTATAGAGTATTTGCAAGACCAGGGTTCGATTCTCACCAAAAGCATTTTTTTATAAATGGTAACTATAAGGGCAATTTAGACATTTCAAGCTAAATATAATGTCTCACCATTTAAATTGAATAAAATGTCTCACAAATGCCCTATGTTGGGCTATTATATATATAATAATAATAGATTTACTAATTTACTTAGATTAATCAAATCAGAGAGGGACTGCTGGGCTAGACTATATTAATTAGTTGAAGATTATTAGCAAAGGAGAAATTGTGTATTAGTTAACCCAAAATTAATCACGTAGACTAAACTATAAATCAAATTAAAATAGTGTAAATAAATCAATGCCAAAGTTCGTTTTCATCAACAACAATACTGATGAAAAGGACAATAATAACTTCATTATTATTCTTAATAAATTTGGATCACCTCTTAAATTTTAAGCTGTATGTAGTTACATTCCGGTAAAACTAGTGTAACTATCAAATTTTATCCCATTTGTTGCAGTATTTTATAAAAGGTGGTTATGTCTTATTAAATAAAGATAACATAGAGACATAATAAAATTAAAATTTATATTATTTTATTATAAGATCGCCCTTAAATAATATTTCTAATGATTATATATATTTATATATAAATAATAAAGTGCCTGGTCCCGGCAGAATCTTGGAACATGTGTGCCAAACGGTTTTTTAGAGTATTAATCTTTCATTCTTTTAATACATATCTTTCATGTCTCATATCCAGCATCCAAACTATTAGCTAATGTTCGGGATGCAAATCAGGGGAGGTATCAGATCAGAGTGCTCATTTTGTTTTGGTATTTCTAGTCCCTTTATCAATTTTATAGTCTATCCCCTTATCTTTATATGTTACCAGGAGTGACGACAACCAATGACAACAAATCCAACCACGCTTGTACTTATTGTATATGCAGGTATATGAGCATATTAATTATGACAGCGAGAAGAACATATCTCTTGCAAAACTTCCAGGAATGTAAAAAAGGACCATCATCACATCTTCATTGTCAAAAACTTTTAGTGTAACTGGTGAGTTGTAAATACAGTCTGAATCATTTGCACCATTAGATTTGGACAGACCATGTAAATACCTCAATAAAGTTTTGATCCTAAATGATAGCATGAGTGTATAGAATTGCCCTATAACCAGCAGTCTGGATGTATTTCATAACTGTTCGTTCTTTGGTTTGGATGATTCAGGTGATATGAGTTCTGGATTCTTTGGCTTTGTCGAGGTAAGTAGTTCATCGAGTTGCATACTGGGATAAGTCTGGAAAGTTCAATCATATCATTTCCTAATGATATTTTTTAACATGTCAAGTAGGGGTGTTATCAGAATCACATGGAAGAAGTGATCAGGTTTTTCGAAACTCATCACAAGGTAACTCTGTAATCTAGATCTAAAATTACAACTCGTTGAACCCCTTAAGATGGTCTGTAGAGGTAGCATCCCTTAATGTAGAGGTTGATGATTTTATACTACACATGTTATGTGGCTTGCATCATGTAGTCTTATTCATAGTTTTTCTTATTCTGGTAATAATATGCAGTGAAGATTACAATTGGTGGTGAAGGGCTTACCCTACAGCACGATCATTTGGCTTGTACATGTTCCTCTATTCCATTTTCTACTTTTTCACAAAGTTGGAGATCACAAAGATAGTTTCCAGCATCCTGTATTTTGGGTATATGTCAATCGCGTCGTTTGCCTTCTTTGTCTTTGACTGGGACGATTGGCTTTTATACTTGGCGTCTATGATTTCCTTTGACATATTTGTTCCAAGTCAAATATGTTTAGATTGTTGGATATAATAACTAGTGAATTTGGGTTTTATTGTTTGTGGCTGGGATATTTATTTTAGACTTGGAATGTGTCCGAATTGACCACTTGTTGGATATTGAATGTTAAGAAATTTGGTATCAATGTAGCTTTATGTTTATGTTGCATTGTTTGGTATTTTTTGGTTGTAAATGTAATTGGTTCCTGTGGATGTGAACAATATCAGGATGTCATGCAACATTAACATCACATTGGTAAATATAAACCGATGTGAAAAATATAAGAAAGACATCGGGTAAAAAATATTAAACAAAAAAGAACTAAAAAATCCGATGTGAAATAGTCATTGGGCATCGATTCTGAAAAGAAACTCAATGTAAAGAATGCAAATAACATTGGAAGTTTATAAAAACTGATGTCTTAAATTTTAAAATAGTAGAGAGTATACATCGGTTTAAGAAAATAACTGATGTTAAACATAATGATTTCACATTGGATATAGAAACAAAACCGATGTCTAATCCTACATTTCACATGGGACGTCTAAATGAACCGATGTCTAATCCAGCATTTCAAATCGAGCAAATAAGTGAACCGATGTTGATTCTCTATTTTTGACATTACTTTGTTCAAAAGAATTTTAATAAATGGCTTTTAGAGCTTGTAGGTTTCATGTTTTAATGGATAAATACCTCATAATATTCTCATATTCACCTAGAAATACTGTAATATAAGATGAAATTTATTGCAAAAATATCACATTTAATCTTAAAACCGATGTATAGCACTGTAATAGACATTGGCTGTTAACCGATGTCAAAGGCTGATGACATTTAACATCACACGCGAAGACATTGGTTCAAATTTTTTTAACATCGGTTCTGAACCGATGTCTGATGCCATATTTCTAGTAGTGATAGAAAGAGAAGAGGGGAAAGATAAGGACCCTAGCTAGCCTCACGTTTTCTCTCTCCCGTATATACATATGTATACATAGATTTTCAGGGCGAATTGAGGTGTGGTCGTTTTTGAGCTTTGCCGACCTGTGACGGATTGCTATGTTGTTGTTTTATCCTGAAAGTGAATTCGCGGCATTCCAACGCAGCATAGGTGGGGAGAATATCTATTCAAGAATAGTCGTGTCTTTTACAAGATTTGGCGACTCAGCTGTTATACAATGTAAAAACTACAATATAGATAAGCTTTCTTTCTCATTATTATTTAATATTGTTGTTTCTGATTATCAAATTTGTTTGAGTTTCGTGATTTATTTTCTTAATTGGTTTTGATTTCCTGTTCTTGAATTCTGATTTGAATTGAATATAATTGCCCTATGGTTTCCTGTTATAGAATTTTCCCAACAACCTGGAAAAGATTTTTATTATATTCTATTAATCTATAATTCAAGATGGTGAATGAAACTGAGATTACTTCAGTAGTCAACCTTCTGCTGGTACTGGTGGTACTATACCCACCATTTAATCGACCACGTATCGTTTTCTACAGCCCATTGATCTTTTAGGTATGCCTTGTAATAACTCAAATTTTTTAGACTTTGTAAAACGCTTAATGAATAGTAACCCTGACAAATGGGGGAAAACTTTTTAGCCCACACTATGTTGTGCATGAGAAATCGAGTTTTGGAGTCGATAACATGATTATATGTACCAAATGAGTGTATGTAAATGCTATTAGTTTTCGAAGAAAACGAACTTTGAAAAATGACCGTATCTATGAACCATCAAGGATTACGGGAACACAATATAATTATAAATTTAAAATCCTACAAATTCAAATCCAAGAATGATACTTTAAAACATAAAGAATGTATAAGAAATGATTTACACCGCGAACCGACTACGAGAATTTATTATGAAAACGAATAAGCGGTCGAGCGAACGCGAAAATGAATAAATAAACGTATCGAACCAAGCTAACTAAACTAGCTAACTATGGTAAGAAACTAACCATGGTTAATTTACCAAATAGTAACCTAAACTAGATAACATGATGGCCTACAAGCTAGTAATAGTAAACCTAGCATCTAAACTAGATAGATTAGCTTGAAAACCTAGGAAGCTAGCCAAGATATGCATAGGTTTACTAGTACTAGGTTATATACTAAATCATTTCTCCAAAATCTTCCAATAGAAGCATTTAAGAAGCAACAAAAATCTCTCTCTCTCTCTCTCTCTCTCTCTCCCATTCTTCTCCATTCGGCTTTATCAAGAAAAGCCAAGAAATGAATTTCAAAACCCCCATTTCTAGCCATGGAAAAAATCCATCATTAATTCCCAAGCTTCATACATCCTAAACTAAGGTAAGATAAACTTTTGAGCTCATTTTATTAAGGTTTGATGGGTGAAATAAATTCAAGAAAAGTAATAATGAATAGTATGAATAGTAACTTTTCTTTGGTTTCTTGATTTTAATGGTTGATTTAGGTTCCATAAACCCAACCAAGCATCCTCAAGACTCCACCATCATCAAGAACACATCTCAATCTTTCAATAAAGGTATAAATCTTTGACCAATCTCTGTTTAAGGTTTAAGTTTTAAGAACCTTTGAAATCCTAGTTATAAACTTAGTTTTAGTGGTTGATTTGTTATAATCTTGATGTTTAGTTAATTAGTTCTAAGGTTGATGATTTTTGCCTTAATAAAATGATTTTCTTGAGAGGAGTTAGTGTTGGGATAATGATTTGATGATTGTTGATGGTGATATAATGATTTAAGACGTAAACGAAACTCGGATCGTAATCAAAACCTCGCTAAAACGAATAAAACTCAACATAAATTTTCTGCAGAAGTTCCCGAATGTATAAACTGTATGTTCTTGAAAAGTGACACTTGATTATGATATAAACTGTATGTTCTTACTCATACGCTCTCTTTCCTCAGGTGTCTTTGGAGACATTTTTTCGGAAAGGGACACTTCATGGCTCATCAGTATGAGACCTCTTTTGGAGTTTTCCATGCTAAACCTTTTAAGCACTTTCTGGATGTATGTACCCTGGGTAAGACCTATCATTCTTCTAGATCTATCTCTATAGATCTTCATACCGAGAATGTAGGATGCTTCTCCCAAGTCTTTCATGGTGAAGTTCTTTGATAGCCATACTTTGACTGATTGTAGCATCGATATATCATTTCCTATAAGAAGTATGTCATCCACATACAATACAAGAAATATTACCGCGCTCCCACTAACCTTCTTGTAGACACATGGTTCATCTATGTTTTTGATAAAACCAAACTCTTTGATTGTCTCATCAAAACGGATGTTCCATCTACGAGAAGCTTGCCTTAAACCATATATGGTTCGCAGCAGCTTACACACTAGGTGTTCATTTCCCTTGGAAAGAAAACCCTCTGGTTGTGTCATATACACTTCCTCCTCAAGTTCCCCATTGAGGAAGGCCGTTTTCACATCCATTTGCTAGATCTCATAGTCGTAGTAAGCAGCAATCGCAAGCAAAATCCTAATTGATTTTAACAGGGCTACAGGCGAAAAAGTTTCATCAAAGTCAATCCCTTGCCTTTGTTTGAATCCTTTTGCCACGAGCCTGGCCTTATAGGTCTCCACCTGGCCATCTGCTCCAATCTTTCTTTTGTATACCCACTTGCACCCAATAGGCTTAACACCTTCAGGCGCCTCAACCAGAGTCCATACTTGGTTGGTATACATAGATTCTATTTCGGATTTCATGGCACTATGCCATTTCTCTGAGTCAACACTACTCATAGCCTCATTATAGGTCACAGGGTCGTCATCATCAATGATTGACAACTCATTGTCATTCTTAATGACAAGGCTATAATACCTCTCAGGTTGGCGAGACACTCTCCCTGTCCTACGAATGGGTTGTTCCACAGAAGGTTGTTCAGTCTGAACAGGTGTTTCCACTTGATTCGTAGTAGTTTGTGCTTATTGAACTTCATCAAATTCAATTTTTCTCCCACTATTTCCTTGAAGGATAAACTCCTTTTCCAAGAAGATAGCATGTCTGGAGACAAACACCCGATGATCGGTGTAAAAGTAATACCCCAAAGTCTCTTTAGGATATCCCACAAAATTACATTTTACGGATCGAGATTCCAGCTTATCTGGGTCAACTTTCTTGACATAAGCTGGACATCCCCAAATCTTAACGTGTTTAAGACTCGGTTTCCTTTCTTTCCATATCTCATATGGTGTTTGAGGAACAGATTTGGAAGGCACCTTATTCAGTAAATATGCTGAGGTTTCCAATGCATAACCCCATAGGAAACTGGAAGATTCGCATAGCTCATCATGGACCGAACCATGTCTAAAAAAGTTCGATTTCTCCTTTCAGATACCCCATTTAACTGTGGAGTATATGGAGGAGTCCACTGGGAGACTATACCATTTTCTTTGAGATAATCTAGAAACTCTCCATTCAAGTATTCACCACCTCGATCTGATCGAAGAGTTATAATACCGTGTTTGGTTTATTTCTCCACTTCATGTTTATATTCTTTGAACTTTTCAAAGGCTTCAAACTTGTGTTTCATCAAATACACATATCCAAATCTAGATCTATCATCTATGAAAGTAATGAAGTACGAAATTCCACCCATGGCTTGCGTAGACATTGGTCCACATACATCTGTGTGTACTAATTCTAGCAAATCTGCAGCCCTCTCTCCATGTCCACTAAATGGAGATTTGGTCATTTTACCCAATAGACAAGACTCGCATGTAGGATATGATTCAAAATCAAAGGGGTCAAGTAACCCTTCCTTATGCAATGTCTGCAGTCTATTTTTACTAATATGACCTAGCCTACAGTGCCATAAATAGGTCAGATTTTCATCATCTCGTTTTCTTTTATTAGTTTGTTCAATCTGAAGTAAATCATGTTCTACGTCGCATACATACAGACCATTATTTAAAATTCCACATCCAAAAAGAACATTATCTCTAAGGATAGAACATTCATTATTCTTAATAATAAATGAAAAACCATCCACATCCAACATAGGAATAGAAACAATATTCCTCACAATAGAGGGAACCTAATAACAATTATTCAAAATAATAGTCTTTCCCGTAGGCATATATAAACTGAATGATCCTACAGATATGGCCGCAACCCTTGCTCCATTGCCCATATGTAGAATCACCTCATCTTTTTCAAGAGTCCTACTTCCCTTTAGTCCTTGCAACGAATTACAAATATGAGAACCACAGGCGGTATCTAATACCCAAGTAGAAATTTGACCTAGTGACATATTAACTTCGATCATGAACATACCTGAATCAGAAGCGGTAGTCTTACTACCCTTCTTCTTCTTCGATTCTGCAAGGTAAACCTTGCAGTTCCTCTTCCAGTGCCCCAACTTGTTACAGTGAAAACAAACAGCTAAATTAGGACCAGTCAACTTGTGAGCATCTAGTATGCTCCGGAGTGATAGTGCAGAAGACATAACGAATATAGTAAATCTGTAAATGATAAACACATAACAACACTTAGAAAATATTCAATTTCATTTCAAAACACTATATGAATCGGGTCTTTATTCATAAGTGTCTCCCACTAGTTTATCTAATTTTTTTCAACCCCCTAAGTGAAAATTAAGCATTCATAATGCTAGTGGGAATAGGGATCCTACATTACATCACACAACCTCGGCTGTGGCACGAAACATCATGTGATGTTCAATAGGCAGACAACTCTTGTCAATTACATCTTATGTTATTCCCTAATATAAGTTTAGCCTTTTTAATAATTGAGTCACGGCTGTGGCACGACAAACTCAATATTCTAAGTCAAGTCTAACCCAACATTTCGTACAATTGAATCAGTCTCCAACGGCCCACGGCTGTAGCACGTACCGACCTTTAGATTCTAATTCAATGTACACATCTCTATGCAATAGACAAGTATTTCTTATTTTGAAATCAAAGCCATCGGCTGTAGCACGAAACGACAATGATTTAAAAATAAGAACCACTTTCTACCATGTTGGAAGGCTATGACCGACACAAGCCCGTTGTGTCATTGGCCAATTACTACTTGATATTATTTAATTTTAGAGGGATTATATTATGTTACAATCATAATCATATTATAAAGAGATTCTTCCTTTTAAATTAAATATTTCAAATCAATAATCGATAATCAGATGATTCCCAGATCGGGTGGAGCATTGTCAAGATGCGTCACTTAATAACCCTTTCTTACAAATAGAAATCTGTTGTTGACAGAATCATCCTTACTCTCAATATTGAAAATTAATATTCAATTATGTGTTTCATAAACACAAGAATCTCATGATCGTATTCATAATATTTATTGTTAAGGCAAGAAACGATTCATATTCTAGATTTTCTAGAGCACGCCTTATATTGATTTAAGTTCACCTAAATCTATCATCGCATGGTAAACATAGGCATATATCTCATATATAAAATTAAATAAACAAGTAAATGTAAAGTGCAATAAAGTAAATGTGTTTGGTTATGGCCCCATCCTATGTGATCTTTATCAAGCTCACGATAAAGATCAAGGTCAATCTAATATGGTGATGGAAATAAATACAACTACTTATTACATAAGTCTTATTCTTTGTTTAGACTTCTTGTATGCCTCGTCTTCTTCTTTGTATCACCTCCATTGGATAGCCTTCTTGAGTCTTCAATTACATTACATGATTGAAAGTAAAACTAATCTAATGAACTTACAAGAATAACCCGAGTTACATTCGAGATTTATGATTACAAAGATTGACGACATGCAAGTCGTATTTAAAACCAAAACCAAAACCAGTACACTAAGGTCGAAAGGCCATAACCATCCACCATGCTCATACAACACATAAAAGCATGTTAAAACACATAATCT
This sequence comes from Apium graveolens, assembly GCF_009905375.1. Taxonomy (NCBI): domain Eukaryota; kingdom Viridiplantae; phylum Streptophyta; class Magnoliopsida; order Apiales; family Apiaceae; genus Apium; species Apium graveolens. Next base: position 177,947,137 of record NC_133647.1, read on the forward strand.
GATCTGAACATATCATATTATCCATGATCTAATCATAAAACGAAAATATGACAAAAATCAGAAAAATCAGAATCAAATCAGAAAAATAAGAATCACTGTTTATGGGCAGTAAACGACGTCAAATGCCTTATAGACGAGTCGTTGATAGCTATAGCTATCAGTTTTGTTCAGACGCTCGTTTACCTATGTAATAGGTTATTCGTTTGCGTAAATCGGAAACCAGACCCAGATTTCAGCAAATCTGCAGCAGCCAATTCAGAATCCGTATCTGATATGATTCTCATAATTAGAATAAACATAAATCATGTATATATCAGTATATATACAGATTACATAATCATCTTATGATTATACAACTCACATGAATATCATATATTCAAAACCATACATATATAAGCATATTATATCAACATCAAATCATGGCGAATCACGTACATGCTCATATATCGAAAACAGTTAAATACATAAACGAATTAAAAACTTTTCGCAAGTAGCTCTGATGCCATTGAAGGGTTTTTAGCACATAAACGCATCGAAAACGTAAATTTAAATCTTAAAAAAAACCGAAACCCTCCGCAGGATCCATGCGAAAAATAATATTTAATTCGTAGTTTAGTATGTTTACTTTAAGAAGCTTTACGTTAATGGAAAGATGGAGGTCTTTAATGGCGATCCAAAAAATGATGAACGGAGATCCTTAGCAGCTGCTCCTCAAGTGTGAAGCACTCCACCGGTATCCACCAAGAAAATGATGTAATGAAGGAGGAGGAGATGGAGAGAATTAGGGTTTGTAAATCTTTTTGGTTGAGGCAAAAATAGGGTTTATAATAGTATATTTATAGGCAAAATTTTCAGCTGAAAATTTTCCCATAAATATTATTATTATTAACCCTTTATTATTCTCACTAATAATTAAAACACCTTTTAATTATTAATTCTTTTTCTAAACTCTTTAGAAATAATTCTCTCACTTGATTTAATTTCCAAAAATTAAATTGTTAATTAATAATATTAAGAACCTTTTCTTAATTAATTTATAATCAATTAAATCTAATCAATTATTAAATTTGCCAATTAATTATTTATTTCATAAATAAATAATTATCAGCCATTATTAATTAATTCCTCCACCATTAAATCATTCTCTTTTATGGTGTGACCCTGTAGGTTCAATATTAAGCCGGTAGTAGAAATAAATAATAATAAAACTATTTTATCATTATTTATATAAATTCTCTAATTCATTAAATATGATTAATTAATTAATCATATTTATTCTACATTGTGAGGGATACTTCTCAGCATATTGCGATTATCCGGATAATACGAATTCACTGCTTAGAATACCAAGAACCTATTCAGTGAGTAGTTACCGTACAATCAATTCCTTGTACCCTACAATGTCACGATTAAATAGAAGGCATGGAACTTGTGTCAAGCCTATCTTATTTAATCACTTGCTTTCCCATTCACAATGCTTAGTTCTATTTAATGTAAATTAGAATCTCCTTTCTAATTTCATTCACTCTGGCCAGAGATTCCTGAACTAACATAAGTGGATCAGCATTGAACATTCTCTTCCTACACTGGAAGGGGTAGATCCTTTATTGATCATACACTATCTTCGTGTACAAATTCCTATACCCAGTAGAGCCCTTATAATTGTCCCTTGAGACTAAGAACTAAACCAAAGCATAGTTCAGTGTACACAAGATGACTATGATCACCTCAAGTCTAAGGATACTTGTACAACTATCACTATGTGAACAACTGCTGACACGTGAGTGAACTCCATCAGTTGTTCAGCTGTGTGAGTCATGTTCAGTGAACTTATTCTATAATAAGCACCTACATACTAGCTATAGTGTCACCACACAAATGTCTATGAGAACAGACATCCTTCATAATGAAGCAAGCATAGTATGTACCGATCTTTGCGGATTATTAATTACCAGTTAGTAATCCTATGACCAGGAACTATTTAAGTTTAGAGTTATCATCTTTTAGGTCATTATTATGATCTCATCACAATTCATAAAAAGCTTTACTCTAAACTGTGGTATATCTTATTTAAACATTTAAATAGATAGAGCCCGTAATAAAAACAAAACAAGTCTTTTATTAATATCAATGAAATCAAAACAGATTACACAAAAGTTATTCCTAAATCCTCATACATGATTGGACTTAGGACATATCTCTGGTTTCTCTCAATAGAAACTAGTTGCCAAATCTACTAAACACAAAGAGGGAAGTGTGAAGGTGAGTAAGCAAGGTGAGAGACAGGGTGAAAATCAAAGAAGCCCTAAGGATCTGGCTGGTGAGATGAGTGTACCCAATCCAAGCCATACCACAGTTTCCCAACAAATTATGGTTGTTAATAAGGAAATTAACTCATTTCTAGTTTCATCCTCTCAAAAGGATGTTACTATTGAAACAAGCTCCCAACAAGGAGCACAGTCTAAGAGGGTTAGGGACACTAGTTCACCACAAACTTATGCCAAAAAGAAAAGATCAAAAACCCTTGGGGATGCATAGGGAACACACACAGTGCAAACTGATGCTAAAGACCCAGTCACTGCGCCTTCTCAAAGTCAGATTGATGTGACTCCAATAAATATGGAGTCACATCCAAAATCTTTAACAATTGAAGCACCTGAAATACCAAATTCACCCACACACTCACTGGATGTTGACATGATCAATACATCACTTCCAAATTCTCCATCTTTAACTCTATTGGAGAAGCCAAAAATCCAAGCAAGTGAGCAACATTTTTTAGATGATTTGTTGGCTCACTTGCCAATTCTTTCAGAGTCTATTGAGACATATGTGCCTAAATTTTCATCAATCTGCACAGAGTCTACAATAGTCTCCACTCCAAACTCATTCATTTCTTCTATCCCGGTGGATATCATTCATCTGTCGAGTAGTGATTGTATCCCGACGGATGTGTCTAACAGTAGTCATCCATCGGCTAGCCAAACTACTACTCCGATGGATATTCCTCATCCGTCGGGAGTCTCTGCACAACTTCAAATTTCTTCAATTATAACAAGTGTAGAGGACTTAGTAGTAGTACAATCGCTCTTAGGATTGAGGGAAGGAAGTAAACTGAGTGAGAGGCTGGGTTGCTCCCAGGCAAAAAGAGAGAATATGAGTGAACAAATGCAGTCCATTTCTTCAGGACTGGCAAAAGTGAGTGAGAGGAGTCCCACCTTAGATGGTGAAGGTGAGAGTGTGAGGGTTGGAAGCCAAGAGGAGCCCTTGATGCAAAAAGAGAGAGATATTGAGAGAAATGCAGGTACAGGAGAGATAAGGATGTACACCATTGTAAGTGAGTCAATGAATATCAATGATGCAGAAAGGAAAAGACTATTTCAGGAAGAATATCAAGCTGTCATAGATTCTATTTCCCTAGATGCTGAGACATTTACTCATCCTGTTACAGCTTATCAAACACTAGCTGTACGGGGCAATGAGGAGGCTGAAAGAATGCTTAATTTGGTGCACACCACTCAATCCATGCAAAGAGCTAAGGATGCCATCAAATCCATGCCACCTAAAGCTGATGATGATATAGACTATGGCACTGGTGAATCTGAAGATCTTTTTGGAGATGATGATGAGGATAGTGAAGAGCCCATGGATATAGGGGGAGTAGCATGCACCAACTCTAGATCTGGACTGCCATCTTGAGCATTCTCCAAGGAATGTGATCTTCAACATTTCAAGATGACTCTTATCCATCAAATCCAGGAGACATATAATGCTATTCAATCTACAACAGATGTTGTCACCAGGATGCTCTTACAGGCACATCTAAATTCTCTACAAATGCATCAAATCCAAGGCTTTCAACACAATCAGGATGTCACTTCTATTAAGACTGAGATTGATTAAGTGAAGAAGGATATTTCTGAAAGATTGGATGCTAAACTTCCAAAAGCAACAATGCTTGATATTAAGAGACAACTAAGGAAGAACTCTGATCTTGCCACAAAAGTGGAGTCCTTGGACAAAAGGATGACTGCTATGGAAGCTTCTCTCACAGCTTTACATCTACATCAAGCACAACAAACTCAACTGCTACAACAACTTGTGGTTGTACAATCTTCTTCCTCCACTCTACTCGATGATAATAAAAAGGAGGAGAAATAATTATCTCAAGTCAGTCAAGCAGAGCCATCTAGTGAGAGGGAGAAAGTGGTAAATGTACAAATCAGCCAAGTAATTATTCCAGAAATTACACTGCCAAAGCCACCAGTATTGGACAGCATTGATCTGATCCACATTGCAGCTGCTAAGCTTGAGTCAAAGTCAATTCCTAAGATGCTTGATGTTGCAGCTGTGGAGAAGGAACTAGATGATAAATGGAGAAAGATAGATGAAGAAATTTAACAAAAGTTTGGGCAAATTCAGAAATCAGATAAAGTCTTCAATCATCACTCTCAAGTCAAGCAGATTTCTGTGAATGAAATAAATATGAATTATCTGGAGAAAGGCCAAACATCTTGCACCAAATCTCCAAAATCAAATTTTATCATGAAGCGTAAAATAAACTACTCAAGATTTTCAGACAAAAATAATATGGATATTATGTATAAGACACCTAGGCCAGATGAGAAAAAGCTGTTGGCTAGTTCAATTGTATTTTTCAAGGATCCTCCTGATTCAGCACTTAAAAGAAGAATTTCCAAGATTTACAGAAATGGTAAAGATATCTATGTAGTCATTGGACACCCTCAGTTTGTAGAAGCTAAAAAGGAAGAGAAGGAAAGAATCAGGCAAGAAAAGAAGCAAGCTACCTTAGATGCTAAAAAGCTCAAACAAAAGAAGGAGCAAGCTACTATTGTGGCGCCCTCCAAACCCGGGTCATTGGTTTGGGGTCCACAACACATATACAATATAAAAACCTGTATAAGAAATATTATCTGCAATGACCCTGCTTTACATAACCACGGATCGCAACAGAGTATGAAAACAAGCCACAACCTTAACTTTTATTACAACGTATCAAATCCTAACTAATTTAACTTACAACTTATAATGAAATTATTTTTACAATCTTACTATCTCACTACCAATATAAGCTCCTGCTAGCTCGATCCAAATCAATTTGGAATCCTAGCTCTAACTCTGGACTGAGGAACCTCGCTATAAACCATATCCTTTTTAACTGTAGAATACATAAAAGAATCGCAAGAGTGAGCTAACTAGCTCAGCAAGTCATAATAGTGATAACTGAGATTAAACAATGTTCAAATGGAATGATTCAGAAGAATCAAGTTTATTGTTAAACAATCGTTAGAATAGGATATTCATTTTAAGTTTTAAAACCAAGGTTAGGCTGTTGATCAATCACGCACTAACCCCGAGCAAGGCACACAGCTCTGATCTAATAACTGGATCCAAGGCACGCATTGGCCAACCTCGACCACGAATCTGGTCTGACCACGAATCTGGTCCACATATGAAAACTATCCAATTCTAAAACAGTTCAGTATGATAAACAATATACTTCAATAAAACAAGATCATCATCAATGATGATAAAACACTTGAATAAAAGCGTAAATGCAATTTATGGTATCACAAGGGTATATCCGGGTATGTATGAGAAATGGTTTTCAGCCTGTAAGAGGATCAGGTATTAGACGAATAATGATTTTTCAAGGTTTAGTTCTTTGATGTTATAAAGAATGGTTGGGGTATAAAAGTTTCTGCGTTTTCAAACAATTTTGTTCCAGTGTTTGCCTTGCAGGGCTTTACAACTATTACTGATCGACTCTGAGCCGACTCTGACGCTCAGGCTTTATTGTCTATCCACTAAATCACCCTGGATTCGACCTCAATACTTAAGTCCTTTGATTGGAACCCTACTGAGATTTTCGGCTGACCACTAGGTTATCTTTAGTCAAACGTCCACTTTCGGTTGCCCGACTAGAACCTACAAGGTCAAAATATCCTATGATAGACGTCCAGGTATGCTTGACATATCCTTACTACCAATCATACCCAAACGATAACAATCCCGACTCGTACTTATATATACTATTATTATACAACAACACACCCAACAGTCAGGGTTCATATTCTCGAGAAATTGGTTTGGTGTTCATTTTCCGAAAATACGTATACTCGTCATTTTACGAAATTAGGGTTACTGGGTTTTGATAGAACACACACCATAACATACAATCAGGTTTCGCAAAAAATATATGTATATACTTATTTATACTCGCTCGACGTTCCGATAATTACAGGATATAATCCGTATTTTCGAATTTAATTTCCAAAAACTCGGGCAGCACCTTCTCTGTTTATCGGCCTACCCGTCGAACAACTCGACGTCAACAATCACAACAAGTCACACCGTCATCACAATGTCAATTCCACAATCTCATAGGTATTTTCGTACAATTCCCAAAATACAATTTATTTTATAAAATATTTTATTTATTTATACAATTTAGGACTCAGAATAATGTCATCACCGTCCACCGTCGACTCGCCGAGGCTCATCGTCGACGGCGGCAAATTTTCGAGAGTTCCCGAATAAACCGGGCGTCAAACGCAAAATCTACCGATTAAATAAAATTTTGTTCCCGCACAAAATTTTTATTTCATGAAATCCATCAACTATTTTCTGTAGAAAACAATCAAACAAAACTCCCGAATAACAAGCAACAAATCACAGTAGAATAGAGAAGCAGCAAAACACGCAAGGACACCCGCCCGGCCACCTGGCCGGAAAATCGACCGGCGGCAACCGGGTAAACCACAACGGACCCAACAACAACATCCTAGACTGAATACACATATACACGCACATAAGAATATATACATACACCGGAGCCACCACGCCAATCGGCGGCAACTCGCCGGAAACCGAACAGGAAACCGCAACAGAGAACCAGGGAGAACACATGGGCACAAGGGAAGGGAAGATGGTGAGAAAATAGAGATATTAATCGGGAGAACCACGAGAGACTTGAGAGAAATCGAGAGTGATAGAGATAAAGGAGAGAGATGAGATTGAAATGGGGTTGAAGAAACTATGGTTTTGTTGCCTAATTTTTTTCCCCTTTTAACCTCCTGCTAACACGTATTGTTTGGGTGGACACGTGTCACAAAACGTGTCCCTGAATATCAAGTATCCCGTCTTTCTGGCTTGCTTTCGCAATTAAATGTACTGAGGTGCCCTTAAATCAGTTTCAGAAATTTACAAAAATAATCTTAAAATAATAGAAATATCCCGAAGTTTATAGAAACAAAATTTTAAAAACTTTAAAATAATTTTTAAGGTGCACTTTATACCCGTTTTTATCAAATAAATGAAACAACGCGCGGGTAAAACTAATCCCAAAAATAATTTTAAAATTCTCCGAATATTCCAAACTTAAATAAATATGAGTTTCATAATTTTTGAAAAATTCTAGAATTAAATACGGATTTTACAAGTAAAAGCAATCAGAAAATTATTTAAAGATAAATAATTAATAAAATATTGATTTCTCAATTTTATAAAATCCTAAAAATAATTATTGTAATTATAAAACCATAAAAACAATTTTGGAGACATTTCAAATATTTATACAAATAAATTTGTATTAAATCCACTTTTAAAAGTGAAAACAATTCAATATAATTCCATAATTAATTACGGGAACAACCCGGTACACCATAAATCACACATACATAATAATAAAATAAAACCGAGCTGACAAAACTATACACGTACTTTATTTATTTAATACTTCCACAATTACCTATTTAAATAATTCAAAAATACATGAGTCGTTATATCCTTCCCCCATTAAAAAGATAATGTCCCCAGATGCTGATTTAATTAAACAAGTGAGGATATTTGTCAAGCATATCTGAGTCTAATTTCCGAGTAGACTCTTCTACTCGAGGATTTCAAACGTACTTACTATAGATATACACTCATTTCCAAGGACTCGCCTTTAACGATCAAGAAGGTGGATCGATCACTATATGCAGTACAACTTGGACAAGAGCCCATTGGCTCCTAATCAATCACTTGATTCGAATCAGATACTTATCGCCTTAACATTGACAAACAAAATACATTATATGAACACACTATTGCGATGGTAACATCAACTCAAGAACAACTTTATCTATATTTATCAATACCTCAAAGAGTTTACTAAATTTAGGACTCAACTTGTCCCCTCTATTCAGACTTATCCAATTATTATTTTTTTCAAGGTCAAACTTTTACTAACACTACTGGTCCTATTTCTATATTCATAATCTCTCTTGATACAAATCCGTCTTCTTTCTTTGTTTACTCTGAGCTGCTTCACTCAATATCACTACGTCCTTGGTATGCTGAATTAACTTATGATTTGACAACTTCCTTTCTCCCATTTTATCTTAATAAAGTGGGGACCTACACTTGCGTCCACATAAGGCTTGTAAAGTGGCATCCTAAAGCTGACATCGATGATAAATGATCATCCCAGTTTTTCCTTAAAACTCAACCTCTCAACATATCTTATATTTACTGAATCGCTTCCTTACTTTGACCCTTCGCTTAAGGATGGTAGGCGGTGCTCATTTTTAACTTAGTTTCCAAATATTTAAACATCTCCTATTTTTTTCTATCAGTTAAGGCTGAAAAGTAATCTCATACATTCACTTATTATCACCTTTAGGTATTTGAACTTCATATTCCACTCTTTCCAATTCATTTACTAACTCCTTAGTGGTCTTAATTACATCCAATCCTTTCTTTCTGCACAAGACATCTGTAACCATACGGCTTTGTTTAGGTAGTTGTTAGTGGATTAATCAGAATCTTTTGTTAACCTCGGTCAAAATTTCATACTTGAAGACTCAACGTATAGTTGTTTTCCTTCTAATCTTTGGAGGAAAATCCTTGGGCATTCCACGCACACTTTCTTATTCTTTGAGTAGATGAGGATGTTATCAATAAATACAGTTTGCTTATCTGAGTACTCCTTATACACCATGTTCCTTAATTCCTTATAGTCAACTGATACACTTGTTATTTCATATAATATCACCGGAGCTTGTAATGCTCATAACTCATTTTAATCGTAATCTCTAATATGTTCTCAAGTCAGATCTTAAGTTAAATCCCGAGACATAACACACTTCTTGAATTAGGTCTCGTAAGTAATCAATTCTTTATAGGGGTCACTTATTCTTAGTCGTTATTTTATTAAACTGCCGCTAATCAGTACACAATCTCATAATTTCATCCCTTTTCTCCAACAACATCACTGGTACATTTTACGATTCACTTCTTATAAAACCACTCCTTGGTCTGCCTTGTCCACTAGGCCTCCGATACTTCGCCTTAATTCTTTGACATGTCCAACACTTCCTAATCTATTTTGAAATTTCCTTCTTATACCTGGTTATCACTATTTTTCTTTAAATTCCCGTATATCTTGGCATTTCTTCAGTAAATCAAATACTTTATATTGTGCATTCCCTGTAGGATCTGATTTCTTAATGCTTTTACTTGTAGCATCCAAGTGCTGGAAGAAAACCTGGGGATATCGTGATCGTTCTTTTGGGTGCATAAATTTCCTCTTACTAATGGTTAACATCGTGATCCATTATCTTCTCTTGACATCTCTTAATCTTTTCTAACAACTCTAACTGAAAGGTCATATTACCCATCCCTATTTCTTTTGGATTATATTATCTGACTTCCAACTCCAACTTCTGAAATTCCATAGGTAATTCTTTTCGGTGCAGTCTCTATGGTTATTTTCTCCTTTTTGCTTATCGCTTGCCACTATATTTGCTTTTCCTTGTGAATACATACTTCAAATTCTTATGGTCCGTATAAATCTTACATCTTTCTCCATACGTGTAATGTTTCCCAATCTTTCAAAGCGAGTATTATTACTTCTAGCTCCAAATTATGAGTAGAGTACTTCTACTCATAAGGTTTCGGTTGACAAATATATATAATAACTTTATTGTGTTACATCAATACACATCATATTCCCTTATGAGAAGTATCACTATAAACTACAAAATCTCCTTGATATTTTCAAAGTGATAAAACAGGTGTTGTAACCATTCTTTCATTTAACTCCGCAAAACTTTCTTCACCCTTCTCCACTTCATATAAACTTCTTGCTTTTCCTGATTAGCTTCGTCAAAGGTATTGCAATTTTTAAGAAATCTTGCACAAATTTTCGATAATAACCGACCCATGGTAAAACTTCTTACTTTTGTTGGTGCTTTTGGTTTTTCATCATTTATAGTAACTTTAATTCATGTTGGATCCCCTTTTTCCTTCTCCTCACTGACTATTTATGCTAAGAATTATATTTCCTGCCATCAAGGCTTTCACCTTGTAAACTTTACATACAATTTCTTTCTTCTTCGACTTCCCAATTATCATTAAATGCTTTGCATGGTCCTCTGTTGACTTGAAGTAACATAACTACAGCATATCCAGATATTCCTTAAAGATTCTGTTCATCAAGTTCAAATATTACTGGTATATTAGTTAATCCAAATGACAGTACTAGAATTTTATAACAACAGTTCCTAGTTCTGAAAATTATCTTGATATGTCCATAGGTTAAATCTTCAATTGATAATACCCAAATCTTAAATCAATCTTAGAAAATACTCTGCTTCTTTCATTTGATCAAACAAATCATTAGTTTGAGGTAACGGATACTTGCTCTTGATAGTAAGCTTGTTGAGCTTTCACTAGTTGACACATAATCTCCTACTTCCATCTTTCTTATTAACAAATAATACCAGTACACCATATAGGGTACACTACGTCTAATCTCTCCTTCTTCTAACATCTCTTGCATTTGCTTTGCTAACTCCTTCATTTTAACTGGCGCATTTTGTGCGAGGCATGGGACACTTGTTTCATTTCAGATGTTAAGTCCATCATGAACTCAATTTCTCTATCTGGAGGAAATGTCAGTAACCCATCTGGAAACATATCTTGAAACTCATTAATTACTATAAAATCTTCAAATTCGTTTACTTATGACTTATATTCATAATCGCCGTAGTGCTTACCTCTTGGTCACCGTAACCTCTTAGCTTAAGTCATCGTTAACAAATTCTTTACCTTCCTTCATCTTCTGAACCTCATCACATTCTTATTTGGCGTCTTCAAAACTATCTTTTCATCACGACGATCTATCTGGGTATCACGCTTAAATATTTAATCCATTCTTTAGAATAATGGCAAATCCTCTTATCTTAAATGATATCGATTCTTCACAACTTATTGCCAAAAATCTCAATTCCATCATTGGTACTTACTTATTTAACAATTACACGTTCTTGATTTGCTAGCCCTTTAGTCGTAATCTTATCAATCCAACAGGGTAGTTCATCTTATCAACAAAACCTTGAGAGATAAACAATCAAGTTGCTCCCTCATCTTTCAATATTTTAACGCATAAGGTATTCACAATAATCATTCACGTCACCACATCCGTATTCTAAATAACATATTTCACAGAAAAATTGCAAACTCTCGTTCCCGGAGACGTATTCCTCATTAGAGTATATTCCCTTGACTCTTAGTGCATTCCTGACTGGGCTAGTGATTTACAATCCTCGCCATATGCCCTTGTTTTCTTTCCATGCATGAGAGGTAGATGGAACTTTGCCTACTTGGTTCATAATACGTTGATTTTTTTGTTTGAAAAACTTTTGCAAAGAACGACGGTATAACGAAATAACTAGAAGGATTCACAATTCAATAAACTTGAAGTTGAAAAGAAAGAAGAAGTAATGATTTAAATATGAATGAGACAACCACATTGGTACTTAAGATGGCCAGTCTTTCGTACCATATGGCATACAGCTCATGATAAGGTGGTGTCCCACCCGACTCTTTGTCATTCCTGACAAAGCGTCTCACCATAATATTGCTCGTCCCAATCAGAGAGCAAACTTGAGGGAAAGAATTAAATTTAAAAGGAATGAAACATCCTCCTTTTTCTTATCACCGTAAAGAATTTTCAAGTAAAGAAGTTCATACATATTTAGGATTCAAAAAGAGGATATACACTGTAATATTGCAGAAAAGAATGATACTATTGGTCACCATCCACATTTCACTTGTATTCATCTTTCGAGCTTGTTCGATCATATCCCCATTGTTTCATATAACAACTTTAGAAAGTACGCTGAAATGCCTTCACAAATTAAGCATTATGGTAGATTCTTACTTGTCAAGTCTTGCGTCTTTAACATCGCACCTACACGTATAATACTTTAGCAATTCAATTATAATGACGTTCTTACCAGATAACCTCGAGTTTCCTCTTTTTAATTTAGAATAACCACTAATCATATGCCATAACGATCCTTTTGTTAATAATATTCTTCTTTTAGAAAAATCTGGAAATCTTCCCAATCTTCTTCGGTCATACTCAGGCTACTGTTAGATCAATGAATTCTTTGAACTTTGATAGTCCTAGTAATTGGATAAGTAATTGCTCCGTACGCTGCATCTGTTGTTAATCTTATCAAACAATATTTGTACCTTTCTGTTAGGAATAATCAACTTCTTCATAATCGCGGATCACTTTATTCTCTGAATTAACAATACTAAGTCTAAAATAAGTATCCTTCCAGGTAATCCGATTCTATTAACAAATAAGAAACTCAAGTAGTAACTTGACAACCAATGTTTAAAACTGATTTGATTCAAAAAGGCTTTTAGAAATTTTGTAAGGGGAAATCTTTTTTGAAAACTTGTTTAAAAATTTTGAAAATCACAAATCTGGTTTTCCTTACTATATGAGTTGGTTGTTGTCCTTCCTTCTTATAACAAGGTACCAAATTAAAGAAACGATCATATAAAGGTTCATTCACTTCAATCTACCTTCTCTCCTTTATTGGGTCCATTTGCCTTCCTTAATCAACGAAAACTTCAGTTGTTGTTGCATGTTATCTTATTCGTAGCTTCACATCAAAGCTTCTATACTAGTAATATTCCCGTCATCAACTATACAATCATTAAGTGGAACAGACTATCCAATAGTCAACAAGTCGGCTAATGTCACATCACCTTGTTACTATAAATATATATCACATCGTATTAACACCATTATCTAACTTTAAGAAAGCTCGAGATCCATAATCTCCTATAACACTCTCTTTTTAACACTTATCTAATCCATTCCATAAGCTAGTCATGGGTGGCCTAATCACTAATGGCTTCTTTTAACCTGGTAACAGATATCTTCTGGAACACTTGAATCTTCTTTCTAAACTTCTTCTCACCTTTATTTATATCTCAAGTACTCACCATTTACTGTAACCCCCGAATCCATCCTCGTAGGTATTGTTGCTTTATAGAACAAGTTTTAAACTGGGGTATAGAACAGGGTGTAGGGTAAAATGAAGAGATACACTCCCAGCCGAATGTCTAGTAAAACAAGAATAAACAGATGGAGGTTCTTAAATAAGTAGTCTCGTATCAAGAGGTGGTAGAACAGCGTAGAATAACTTGAAGAGGTGCAACTGTCATAATAGAGGGTAATACCAAGGTGCAAATCAAATCTGGGAGAAGATGACAATCCTCGAATGGAAGGCTCTGAATGATCAGATGATACCGGGAAAACAGGATCTGCCATTGTCGTTATCTAGAAATCACGTCGCAAGCTAAGAATCCCGAATCGCAACACGAACCGTGCCGAAGACCTACTATACAGTCGCACTCAACCTCACAATGTCTTATCTTTCTATTTCCTATTCCTAATCCTAACCCTCTACCCAATTCTGACAATCTAGGCTTGTTTCAGTGACTTATAACATGTAGCTCTGATACCAACCTATGGCGCCCTCCAAACCCGGGTCTGAGGTTTGGGGTCCACAACACATATACAATATAAAAACCTGTCTAAGAAATATTATTTGCAATGACACTGCTTTACATAACCACGGATCGCAACAGGTTAAAGTATGAAAATAAGCCACAACCTTAACTTTTATTACAACGTACCAAATCCCAACTAATTTAACTTACAACTGATAATGAAATTATTTTTACAATCTTACTATCCCAGTACCAATATAAACTCCTGCTAGCTCGATCCAACTCAATCTGGAAACCTAGCTCGTACTCTGGACTGAGGAACCTCGCTATCAACCATATCCTTTTTAACTGTAGAATACATAAAAGAATCGCAAGAGTGAGCTAACTAGCTCAACAAGTCATAACAGTGATAACTGAGATTAAACAATGTTCAAATGGAATGATTCAAAAGAATCAAGTTTATTGTTAAACATTCGTTAGAATTGGATATTCATTTTAAGTTTTAAAACCAAGGTTAGGTTGTTGATCAGTCACGCACTAACCCCGAGCAAGGCACGTAGCTCTGCTCTAATTACTGGATCCAAGGCACACATTGGCCTATATCAACCACGAATCTGGTCTGACCACGAATCTGGTCCACATAAGAAAACTATTCAATTCTAAAACAGTTCAGTATGATAAACAATATACTTCAATAAAACAAGATCATCATCAATGATGATAAAACACTTGAATAAAAGCGTAAATGCAATTTATGGGTATCACAAGGGTAGATCCGGGTATGTATGAGAAATGGTTTTCAGCCTGTAAGAGGATCAGATATTAGACGAATAATGATTTTTTAAGGTTTAGTTCTTTGATGTTATAAAGAATGGTTGGGGTATAAAAGTTTTTGTGTTTTCAAATAATTCTGTTTCAGTGTTTGGTGTTTGGTAGTTATACATTTAGGGAGTAGTATCATATTTGTGTAGTTTGGTATCTGAAAATCAACAAAGGATGGTTTAAAAAGAATAAGGCTTACTGCTCAAAGTCCAAATGATGTGATTCGGTTTCAAGGCTGTATGATTTCAAGTACTCACAATATAAAATAGTGCTATTTGAATATTAACAATTTGTCACAAGAGAATTTAGAAATATTGCAATATATCTCGAGAAAAATTTAGAAGTACTTGCCTTGCAGGGCTTTACAACTATTAATGATCGACTCTGAGCCGACTCTGGGGCTCAGGATTTATTGTCTATCCACTAAATCACCCTGGATTCGACCTCAATACTTAAGTCCTTTGATTGGAACCCTACTGAGCTTTTCGACTGACCACTTTCGGTTGCCCGACTAGAACCTACAGGGTCAAAATACCCTATGATAGACGTCCAGGTATGCTTGACATATCCTTAATACCGATCCTACCCAAACGATAACAATCCCGACTCGTACTTATATGTACTATTATTATACAACAACACACCCAACATTCAGGGTTCACATTCTCGAGAAATCTGTTTGGTGTTCGTTTTCTTGAAAATACGTATACCCGTCATTTTACGAAATTAGGGTTACTGGGTTTTGATAGAACATTCACCATAACATACAATCAGGTTTCACACAAAATATATATATATACTTATTTATACTCGCTCGACGTTCCAATAATTACAGGGTATGTCCTGCATTTTCGAATTTAATTCCAAAAATTCGGGCAGCACCTCCTCTGTTTATCGGCCTACCCGTCGAACAACTCGATGTCAACAATCACAAGTCACACCCTCATCATAATGTCAATTCCACAATCTCATAGCTATTTTCGTACAATTCCCAAAATACAATTATTTTCTAAAATATTTTATTTATTTTTACAATTTTGGACTCAGAATAACGTCATCACCGTCCACCGTCGACTCGCCGAGGCTCATCGTCGACGGCGGAAAATTTTCGAGAGTTCCCGAATAAACCGAGCGTCAAACGCAAAATCTACTGATTAAATAAAATTTTGTTCCCATACGAAATATTTATTTCACGAAATCCATCAACTAATTTCTGCAGTAAACAATCAAACAAAACTCCCGAACAACAAGCAACAAATCACAGTAGAACAGAGAAGCAGCAAAACACGCACGGACACCCGCCTAGCCGGAAAATCAACCGGCGACAACCGGGTAAACCACAACGGACCCAACAACAACATCCTAGACTGAATACACATATACACGCACATAAGAATATATACATACACCGGAGCCACCACGCCAATCGGCGGCAACTCGCCGGAAACCGAACAGGGAGAACACATGAGCACAAGGGAAGGGAAGGTAGAGAGAAAACAGAGATATTAATCGGGAGAACCACGAGAGACTTGAGAGAAATCGAGAGTGATAGAGATAAAGGAGAGCGATGAGAGTGAAATGGGGTGGAAGAAACTGTGGTTTTGTTGCCTATTTTTTTTCCTTTTAACCTCCTGCTAAAACGTATTGTTTGGGTGGACACGTGTCCCTGAATATCAAGTATCTCGTCTTTCTGGCTTGCTTTCGCAATTAAATGTACCGAAGTGCCCTTAAATCAGTTTCAGAAATTTACAAAAATAATCTTAAAATAGTAGAAATATCTCGAAGTTTATAGAAACAAAATTTCAAAACTTTAAAATAATTTTTAAGGTGCACTTTATACCCTTTTTATCAAATAAACGAAACAACGCGCGGGTAAAACTAATCCCAAAAATTTCCAAAATAATTTTAAAATTCTCGGAATATTCCTAAATTAAATAAATATGAGTTTCATAATATTTGAAAAATTCTAGAATTAAATACGGATTTTACAAATAAAAGCAATCAGAAAATAATTTAAAGATAAATAATTGATAAAAATTGATTTCTCAATTTTATAAAATCCTAAAAATAATTATTATAATTATAAAACCATAAAAACAATTTTAGAGACATTTCAAATATTTATACAAATAAATTTACATTAAATCTACTTTTAAAAGTGAAAATAATTCAATATAATTCCATAATTAATTACGGGAACAACCCGGTACACCATAAATCACACATACATAATAATAAAATAAAACCGAGCTGACAAAACTATACACATACTTTATTCATTTAATACTTCCATAATTACCTATTTAAATAATTCAAAAATACATGAGTCGTTATAACTATCTTGGCCAAACTTCAAGCTGTAAAGACTACAACTGAGATTTCTGCACAACCATCTCTGATTGCAGAACCTCAAGATCAGAAAGTGCAAGATGAACCATAACAGAAAAGAAGATTCAGATACAAGCTCCATTCCAAAAAGTCTACAACTTTAACTCAGATATCAAAATCCTCAATGGTATTTGAATAATTCAAGGTGGTGGATCTAACAAGGAATATTCATGGTGAGCCCATAATTCCAAAGGATGAGCCAGTAGACTGGGATAGTTTGCCAATTCCTGAACTAAACTTTCCAATCTTCAACAAGCCAAAGAAGACAAAGACCAGAGCAAGCAAGAAAGTGAAGCCTGCGACTCTCAGATCCAAGACCCTAACAAAATCTCAACCCACAGTCAACAAGGAAGATCTCTTATACATCTGTGACATCAAGGAGTTCTCTGAAATAAACCTCTACTTGGAAGAATTGGAAGAAGTGAGAGGGATTGATGCCTACAGACATCTTCCTGAAAAGCTAGTATTCAAGTATAAGGGAGGGAAAGAGATCACATGGCCACTTCACAGGGTTCTTCAAGAAAGCCAATCAGTACTGATAAAGGTCTATGCATCCTTCAAGAAGAACTTTGGATTTAATGTGACTACTAGGAGGATAGTCCTAAAGAAAATAGATGAGCTAAGGAGCAATAGAGCCAAAGATGCACTTCCAAAAACTCTGTATATTCCCTTTATAGGAAAGAGAGTGCATTTGAGGCCTTATTGGTTGATGGAATTCATGGATGATAAGGGAGTTAGAAGATTCTTCAGATTGGATGACCAACTGAGTATCTCTAGCAATGAGACTCTTTTAGAAATGCAAGAAATGTTAGATTTATCTGAAGCTGATGAACTTAAATTCCATAGACAACTCCAAAGTCAGATAGAAGAGAACAACAGGAGGCTTGGGAAGAAATCCAGACAATCAAGAAAATAAATTTATCTGCTCAGGCTAGAGGAGCACCTTGACAATGATTGTGAGCAACTTCTTTGTATGCTTTGCTTTGTTCAATTTCAGTAAAATTTGTAGCACTTATCAGTTTTATCTACTATTTTTATTCTGTATCTTTAGGATGTTTTGTTATCATCAAGTTTCTCTTAATTTATGGCTACAATTCCAGTAGACATAAATTATGGGAGATTGTTAGGAATATGTTGTGAACTTGATGATAAATTAAACAAAACACCTTAGTAGATTTAACTTAGTGAATTTTGTAGCACTCGATGGATAATTAAATATAGTCCTTACGGATGATTTAATATAGTCCCGGCGGATGACAATTTGACATCCACCGGGTGAGTAGCTTATGTAAAAATAAGATCTGTAGCACATTCCTGTAAACAACTTTGTGTAGATTATGTAGGAGCATATGAGTCATGTTGACCACTAGTGGATATGCAGAATAGGTTGATTAATTGTAAATATGAGATTTCTTGTAATTCTGTATAAGTGAAATTGAGTCAAGTGACAAATAGCTACCCGACGGATGATCAACATAGCTACCCGACGGATGATCAACAAAGCTACCTGACGGATGACAGACATGTACCCGACAGATGATCAAATTCAAATATTTGTTGAGAGTTGCATTGGGTGTTTGCAAAAGGAATATGGCAGCCTGTTAAGCAGGAATTTGAGAACAAAGAACCATTACCATTTCCATGTTATTATGAAGATATTCAAGATGCTGGAATAGAGTAGTGAAGCAGCATGGAGTTAGACTAGATAGGTTTTGTTTTATTATCTTGTCTTATTGTAATGTAAACTTGGTGATATATAAACCAAGTGTAGCTAGTAGAACATTCAACTAAGCAAACACATTTCAAAGAGAGATAGAAAAAGTTGTACTTGTTAAGAATTTCTCTGTAGTTTGTTTGTTCTACTTGTATGCAGCTGTGAGCTTTTCAAGCTTCACAAGGTTCTCCTTTGATATATATATAATATATATCTGGTGGATACATTCAAATCCACCAGAAATTTTTAAAGTCTTGTGCTTTTATTACTTTGTGTTTTTATTTATATAACTACTTCATTCCGCAATTTGCAAATCAAGCACTTATATATTTGTCGAGTTAGAACTGTTTTAAAATCTTGAAAAAGTACCCAGAATTACATTCAACCCCCTCTTTTGTAATTCTTGTTGTATTGTTAGGGAATAACAGGCACTTTGGGATTTATAAGGCTAATGTGTTATGTTATAAGTTCAATTAGAAGGGGCACTATGCTAATGAGTGTCAGAATCAGACTACAGCCCAGAAATCAGGGACAGTGTGTTTTAAATGTGGAAAGATGGGGCATATTGCCAGGGACTGCCAGATAACAGATCTAGAAGCTAATATGGTAAGGATTGAAGGACCACCAGCAAAGAACCAGCCAAAGGCTAGGACATTCAACATGACTATGAAGGATGTTGTTCAGAGTTCAGACGTGGTTGCAGGTACACTTCTAGTCACCTCCATAGATGCTAAAGTTTTAATTGATTCTGGATCTACAAGATCCTTTATTTCTCAAGATTTTGTTGATAAACTGCAGTATGAAGTTAAATTGTTTGAAATAAGCGTTAATGATAGAATTAGCTAATAAGAACCAAGTTCTCGTCGACCGAGTGTGCCCGAGGTGTGATATTGAGATAGCGGGACATCATTTTTATGCCAACTTAATACCTTTTAAGTTGGGAGAATTTGATGTTATCTTAGGAATGGTTTGGCTGTTAAAGAATAACACTCAGATTGATTATAAGATTAGAAAAGTGAAACTCCAGACATTGGATAGTAAGAAGAAGGTGATATTTCGAGGGAGTAAACAGGAAAAGAAGTTCTTAACGATAGCTCAAGTAAAGAAGTTATTGCATCAAAATTGTAAGGCGTATTTGGCCCATGTGGTAGATACCAACAAAGAAGTTCCAGCACTAGAAGCAATTTCAGTTATCATTAAGTTTCCAGATGTCTTTCTAGACAATCTTCCTAAATTACCTCCCGACAGAGAGATTGAGTTTTCGATTGATTTAGCACCCAGAACAGAACCAGTTTCTAAAGCTCCATATATGATGGCACCAGTGGAGATGAAAGAGTTGGCAACCCAGCTGCAAGATCTTTTGGAGAAGGGAGTTATAAAACCGAGTGTATCCCCGTGGGGCGCACCATTGTTGTTTATCAAGAAGAAAGACGGGAGTATACGACTATATATCGATTATCAGGAATTGATAAAGCTGACCATTAAGAACAAGTATCTGTTGCCAAGGATCGATGATTTATTTGACCAACTAAAAGGCCTTGTATGGTTTTCTAAGATTGATTTAAGATCAGGATATCATCAACTGAAGATTAAACCATAAGACATTCCGAAGACAGCATTCAGAACCAGATATGGACATTATGAGTTCTTGGTGATGGCATTTGGATAACCAACGCACCAGCAGCTTTTATGGATCTAATGAATCGAGTATTCAAGAAGTATTTGGATAAATTCGTGATTGTGTTCATAGACGATATTTTGATATATTCCAAGATGGAAGAAGAACATGCATAGTGTTGGAGACACTGCGACAGGAGAAATTGTACGCGAAGTTTTCTAAGTGTGAATTTTGGTTAAAAGAAGTATGATTTCTTGGGCACGTGATTAGAAATAAAGGAGTGGAAGTAGATCCGTCAAAGATTGAAGCTATAATCAACTGGGAGAGGCCAAAAACACCAACAGAAGTAAGAAGTTTCATGGGATTGGCAGGTTACTATAGAAGATTCATGCAAGATTTTGCGAAGATAGCTACGTCGTTGACAAAGCTCACCAGAAAGAACCTGAAATTCGAATGGGATGAGAAGTGCGAGGAGAGTTTACAAGAATTAAAGAATAAATTAGTATCTTCACCAGTGCTAGTCTTACCAGACGATCAAGGAAACTTTGTGATCTATAGTGATGCGTCATATAAAGGATTAGGATGTGTTTTGATGCAACATGACAAAGTGATAGCCTACGCTTCAAGACAGTTGAAACCACATGAAGAGAAGTATCCAATGCATGATCTTGAATTAGCAGCTATAGTGTTTGTATTGAAGATTTAGAGGCATTATCGGTACGGAGAGAAGTGTGAGATCTACACAGACCACAAGAGTTTAAAGTATATCTTTACCCAAAAAGATTTGAACATGAGGCAGAGAAGATGGCTCAAATTGATCATGGACTATGAATGTACTATCAACTATCATCCAGGGAAAGCAAATGTGGTGGCAGACGCTCTGAGCAGAAAAGAAAGGTTAAATATGATCACTTCATCTGAGGAGTTGATCAAGGAATTTGATAAGCTTAAAATAGAGGTCAGTATTTCAAGTATGTCTACAGATGTGTTTTGTGCACTGTCTTTTCAACGAGAACTATTAGAGAAGATAAGAAGATGTCAAGAAGAGGTAATGAGCCATGAACAAAAAGAGTTGACACGAGAAGAGAAAGAAAGTCAAAAGGATGATAAAGGAATCTTAAGATTTTCTTCCAGGATATGGATACCCAATGTAGCCGAGCTGAAAGATGAAATTATTCAAGACGCTCACAACTCTAGATATTCAATTCATCCCGTAAGTACGAAGATGTACAAGGATTTAAGAGAAAACTTTTGGTGGCCAAGTATGAAGAAAGAAATTGCGGAATGGATAAGTAAGTGTTACACTTGCCAGCGAGTCAAAGCGGAACATCAAAGACCCAGTGGACTGTTACAGCCATTCGACATTCCAGAATAGAAGTGGGAGCATATTGTGATGGATTTTGTAGTTGGATTACCGAGTACCAGTGCAAATCATGATACTATTTGGGTTATTATTGACAGGTTGACGAAGTCGGCACATTTTCTTCCTATTAACGAGAGATTCTAATTGGATAAATTGGTTCAGTTATACCTGAAGGAAATTGTAGTTCGATATGGAGTTCCAGTATCCATAGTTTCAGACAGAGATCCTCAATTTAATTCAAGATTTTGGAGAAGTTTTCAAGATTATCTCGGAACGAAGCTGAATATGAGTACCGCGTATCACCCATAGATAGATGGTCAAAGTGAGAGGACAATTCAGACTATAAAAGACATGTTAAGGGTATGTGCTCTAGATTTTGAAGGAAGTTAGGATGAACATTTGCCATTGGTTGAATTCTCCTATAATAACAGTTATCATGCCAGTATTGGAATGCCGCCTTATAAAGCTTTGTACGGGAGAAGATGTAGATCTCTAATATGTTGGGAAGAAGTTGGTGACAGAAAGATTTTGGGTCCAGAATTGATCCAGCAGACGAAAGAGAAAGTAGAACTCATTCAAAAATGATTAGTGGCAGCTCAAGATCGTCAACGTGAATATGCTGACCCTACCAGAAAGAATATGGAATTTGAAGTTGGTAAAGCAGTGCTATTGAAGATTTCACCTTGGAAAGGTTTATCAAGATTTGGAAAGAGAAGCTAAGTCCACGTTATGTTGGTCCTTTTGAGATTCTAATGCGTGTGGGAAAAGTCGCTTACGAGCTAGCTTTACCACCTCACATGCAGCATATCCACAATGTGTTCCACGTGTCAATGTTAAAGCGTTATTTGCCTGATTCGAATAATGTGTTAGAATACGAGCCAATCGAGATTCAGCCAGATCTGTCTTTTGTTGAGCGACCAATGCAGATTTTAGATAAAAAAAGAGTACTTAGGAATAAGTCTGTGTGTTTAGTGCGAGTCTTGTGGAGGAATCCCAAGGTTGAAGAGTCGACCTGGGAGTTGGAAAGAGAAATGTGAACCAAGTATCCTCACTTGTTTTCCTAGGTTGATTCTGAGGACAGAATCTTGTTAAGGGGGGAAGGATGTAATATTCGAGAAAATTATGTGAATATTTTTGTGTTAAATGAATAAATATTATGTGTTTTACAAGTTTAAGGTGATAATTGCCATGATATTAAATGTTATAGCTGTTATTTTTGTTCCCGTGCGGACCACAAATTTTTTTGATTGATTATTATATGTTTAAATTGCATTTATATGAATCGAGCTGCAATCGGGACTCGTATTTATTAGCGTCTTTATCGAGATACTCGATTTATCTAATTTTATGTGCATTTGAATGTATTTTATGTGTTTTCAGGGTTTTCTGTTAATTTAGCAATCGTTTCTGTTTTTCAAAAATCAACGGACCGGGACGTCAAAGCCCACAAAATTCATGTTTTTATTTTTATAAAATTATATGTATTTCAAACACCCAATATTTTTGCATTATTCATAATTTTTGGGAAATTTCGATACAAATTTTATATTTATCACTTTTAAAATTATTCCCCGTAATTATTATTTTGGGGCTTAATTATTTTAATTTATGGGAATAAGAACACCCTTAAACGATTTTAGGGTATTAATTTTAAAAATAATATAAATAGCTGCTCATATTTATTTTATTCATTTGTCTATCAGAAATTCAGAAAAATAAAAGAAAATAAGAAAATTCAAGAAAAAAAGTGTGGGGTGAGGACTGTGTTCTTGAGTTTACGGAAATCAATCAAGCGTTTGAGAGTGATTCCGATCTTCATTTTTGACGCTCCAATATCCAAATCGAAGCCTGATTCCTCAGCTTCCTTTTCATATCATCAGATTTAACAAAGGGTAATCGAATTGAATTTCGATTTTTTTTGTTCATAATCTTCAAAAATTAGGTTTTCCGAATTCTAGTTGTTTTAATGAGTTTGGATTTAATAGATAACTTCCTGGGATTAATTACAGTAGATTCATGCTGGTTATATGTATGTGATGTTTATTGATTGTTATATTCGGAGAAAACTTTTAATCGAAAACTTAAATTCGATTTTCAGATTGAATAACTTGTTTACTGTGTTTGTTGTGAATAGCAATAGATTGAGGACATGATTAGCTTCGTTTTCACATATTATACGTTAAGTTTAGTTTAGAAACGAAGCAGTTCGTCGTTTGGCCGGAATTTCCACCGGCATTCTTCCTTTTTCGATCGGAGTTGGAAGTCTAGGGTTGGGTGGTGATTATTGTTAACAGTTACGGGCTCCTGGGACTGCAAGGATGGATTTGGGGGTAAAAAATGAATGCGAACGGCTACGTTTCAGCCGTGTTTTGGGCTGTCGGAGAGCCGTCGGACAACGGCGAAGTTCATCGGTTTCTGGTCATGAACCCAGATTCCGGTCAACTTCCGGCCGAAGTCCGGTTATCCTCACCCCTGAGACCACCGTTTGATTCCTATTCTGATTAAGTATTATGTAAAAACTTGTTTGTGGAATTTTCTGTTAGATATATTTGATAATGTCATGGCTAATATGTTTTATGTTTAGCTTTCAGATCTTACGTGAACAGGATAAATCAGTACTTAACTGTTGATCACTACTTATACTGGAAGTCAGGACTTAAGGATATCGGTACTTATATTATCAGGAGATAATCATCAGAAGATAGATATCAGAACTTAAGTGCTGAAGGACAATCAGATAAGGACAGTAGCTGATTAAAGGAAAGAAGATCGAGA
Source organism: Apium graveolens (assembly GCF_009905375.1). Lineage (NCBI taxonomy): Eukaryota > Viridiplantae > Streptophyta > Magnoliopsida > Apiales > Apiaceae > Apium > Apium graveolens. The sequence goes on from NC_133647.1 coordinate 177,971,641, forward strand.
TAAACATAAGAAGAGATATGCATGAAGAAGGAATTCCGTGAAGAACGGAATACTTGGAAGAAAAGATATCTGATTGATATATTTTAGGAAGCAGAATTATATTCCATATCAAATAGCGATTATCTTGTAACTGTGTAGTATATAAACACAGACATAGGGTTTACACTATAAGTGTTATCATTATTAGAAAAGATTATTCATTGTAACCCTAGCAGCTCTCGTGATATTTATTCATCTCTAAGAGGTAACAGTTCCATACTGTAACAGAGTTTATTGTTTCAATAAAGTTTGTTTTCTGTTACTTAAGTTCTTAAAGTTCGATTTGAGTGTACTATACACTGTATTCACCCCCTCTACAGTGTGTGTGTGACCTTACAATTGGTATCAGAGCCTATCTATTAACTTACATACAGTTAAAGATCCAAACACAATCATGTCGGACACAGAAACTCCAACTAAGCCTACCACAACTGAGGAACCACCAAAGACACAAATTCAGAGTCGGTATGAGACCATCAGAGTCCCCATACTGAGACCATCTGAATATCCCATATGGAAGGTAAGGATGACCATGTTCCTGGAAGCAACAGATCCAGAATACCTGGATAGAATCAAGGAAGGTCCTCACAAACCAACCAAACTCGCTGTTGCAGTTGCAGGTGAAGCAGCAATGACCGTACCAAAGGAGAAGAGTGATTATACTGCTGAGGACATAGCATTAATTGCTAAGGATGCTAAGGTACGACACTTACTGCATAGTGCCATTGATAATGTAATGTCAAACAGGGTAATCAACTGCAAGACTGCTAAGGAGATATGGGATGCTCTGGAAACAAGGTGTCAGGGAACTGACACAATTAAGAAGAACAGGAAGACAATACTCACTCAAGAGTATGAACACTTTGACTCAAAGACTAATGAGTCATTGAATGATTTATATGATAGATTTGTCAAACTTTTGAATGATTTTTCATTGGTTGATAAAGAGTATGATCTTGAAGATTCAAACCTTAAGTTCCTGTTAGCTCTTCCTGAATGCTGGGATTTGAAGGCAACGACAATAAGAGACAACTACAATCTTGATGAAACAACTCTTGACGAAATCTATTGAATGCTCAAGACTCATGAGCTGGAGATGGAACAAAGAAGCAAGAGGAAAGGAGGAAAGTCAAGGACAGTTGCTCTTAAGGCTGAAGAAGAATTCCCCAAAGCAGCTTCCTCAAAGAAAGACAAGGGTAAAGCTCTTTTCATAAAGTCTGATACTGAGTCATCAAGTTCTGAGAGTGATGATGACTCATATTCTGAAAGCTTGCCTGAGACTGATGATGATGAGGAGATGATGAAGCTGTGTGCTCTTATGGTGAAAGGAATCACCAAGATTGCATACAGGAAGTTCAGGAAGGGAAAGAAGTTTTCCAGGAAAAGCATAAGTTCTGATAAGAAGAATTTCAGAAGATCTGAAGGCAGAGGAGGAAAGTCTGACAGAGGAGATTACACCAATGTTAAATGCTATAACTGTGGTGAGAAAGGCCACATATCTCCTGACTGCAAGAAGGTAAAGGGTGACAGAGGCAAGGCTCTTGTCACAAAGCAGAAAAGCTGGACAGATACTTCAGACTCTGAAAGTGAGGAGAACTATGCATTGATGGCAAATGCTGATAAAGAAAGTGTTGAGAGCAGTTCTGAAGCTGCTGAAACAAAGGTACCTCAGACTACTTATGCTTTTCATACTGATGATATTAATGAGTTGAGAAGATATCTTAAAACCATGTTTGTTAGTTATAGAGATCAAACCTTAACATGTGAAAGATTAACTTCTGAAAATCTTGCTTTTAAGAAAAGAAATGATTTCTTAGAAAAAGAGTTAGTTATATTCCATCAAACTCAGAAGGATAGAGATGATGCTTTTTATGTTAGGGATGAAGTGCTAAAAATGAATGAATCTCTAAAAACTGAGTTAGAAAAGGAAAGAGAGATAATCAGGACTTGGACTAACTCTGGCAGAACAACTCAAAATTTGCTAAGTAGTGAAAATTGGAAAGAGGGCTTAGGTTATGGAGAGAATAAAAATGATAAAGGAACTGAAGAAATTAAGCCTGTTGTTAAGCAAAAGCCAAAGTTAAAACCTGTTAAGTTTGTAACTGTAAAGTCTGATAATGAGAAATCAGAAGTTAAAGAGGAATTAACTTCTGACAAACTAAAACAGGACAAGACAGTTGAAGTAAACATAGGCTTAATGATAAAGAAGCAGCTTAAGCATAAGCTGAAAGATATCAAGAATGCAAACAAGGTAAAATCACCTAGGAAAAATAGGAATGGAAAGGAAGGTGTGAATAAAAGCAATGATTATAAACCTGTTCCTGATGCTCCTAGGAAAACATGTCATAACTGTGGAAGTTCTAACCATCTGGCTTCTTTTTGCAGGAAGAATAAGAATATTAACTCCTTACCTTCAAAATCAGGAGTTAAGAGTCAGTCTGTTAGATACAAACCACAAAATCCTTGTTTTCATTGTGGTAGTTTATGGCATTCCATTTATACTTGTAAGGAATATCATAGTTTGTACTATGATTATTATCAAATAAAACCTTCTTTGAAGAAAGTTTCCATTGTTCCTTCTAGTGTAAATTCTGATTCAAAGTCTGATAGTGTAAATTCTGTTAAGAAAAATGTTAACATAAACTCTGATGCTAAATCCGCTGCAAATGTTAACAAACTTAATAAGGCCAAAGGATCCAAGCAAGTCTGGGTCCTTAAAACTAATAATTAGTGGTCTTTGTGATTGCAGGGCAACAGGAAAAATATTCTAGTTCTGGACAGTGGATGTTCAGGACATATGACTGGAAATAAGGCCCTGCTATCAGACTTTGTGGAGAAAGCTGGCCCAATGTTTCTTATGGAGATGGCAACATTGGAAAAACATTGGGATATGGCAATATCAATCTTGGAAATGTCATAATTAAATAAGTAGCTCTGGTCTCAGGACTTAAACACAACCTACTGAGTATAAGTCAAATCTATGACAGAGGTTATCATGTTGATTTCTTTGAAGAACACTGTGAAGTTGTGAGTAAATCTAAAGGCAAAGTTGTTCTGAAAGGATACAGACGTGGTAACATTTATGAATCTAAGCTTTCAACAAGTACTGATGGCTCTGCAATATGTCTGTTAAGTAGAGCATCAATTGAAGAAAGCTGGAATTGGCATAAGAAACTCTCTCATTTAAATTTCAACAATATAAATGAACTGGTCAAGAAAGATCTTGTGAGAGGATTGCCAAACACAGTATTTGCTCCTGATGGTCTTTGTGATTCATGTCAGAAAGCCAAACAAAGAAAATCTTCATTCAAGAGCAAGACTGATTCATCAATTCTTGAGCCTTATCATCTTATACATGTTGATCTATTTGGTCCAGTAAATGTCATGTCTATTGCAAAGAAGAAGTATGCGTTGGTCATAGTAGATGAGTTCACCAGATACACATGGGTGTATTTCTTGCACACAAAAAGTGAAACTGCATCTATCTTGATTGATCATGTCAAACAGCTAGATAAAATGGTCAAAGATTCTGTGAAAATTTTAAGGAGTGATAATGGCACTGAGTTCAAGAATTTGATAATGGAAGAGTTCTGCAAAAGCCATGGAATAAAGCAGGAATTTTCTGCTCCTGGAACTCCACAGCAAAATGGAGTTGTTGAAAGGAAGAATAGAACTCTCATTGAAGCTGCACGTACAATGCTTGAAGAAGCAAAGCTTCCAACCTATTTCTGGGCTGAAGCTGTGCAGACTGCTTGTTTTACTCAAAATGCAACACTCATTAACAAGCATGGAAAACACCATATGAGATGGTGAAGAAAAAGAAGCCAAATCTGAAATATTTTCATGTATTTGGATGCAAGTGTTTTGTTCTCAAGACTCATCCTGAACAGCTATCAAAGTTTGATCTAAAAGCTGATGAAGGAATCTTTGTTGGATATCCACTTTCCACAAAAGCCTTCAGAGTCTATAATTTGAGAACAAAAGTGGTCATGGAATCTATCAATGTCTCTTTTGATGACAAGAAGATCACTGGTCTTAAAGATTTCATTGACCATGATCAGCTGAGATTTGCAAATGAAGACTCATATTCTGATACTGAAAATCCTGACAGTCTAAGTCCTGATACTGCAAACTCTGATGGATTAAACTCTGATGTTATTGAAACTGTGGTGACTACGTTAAAGGAAGATGCACCTATGCAGGGGGAGCATACTCAAGATCCTACCACATCTCAAGAAACATCCGAACATGCATCTGGCTCTTCAAGTTCTGATTCGTCAAGTTCTGATAAGCCAAGTTCTGATAGTGCTGAAAATCTAAATACTGAAGAATCCAACTCAGAGAGCATAATTTCAGGGGGAGCATCAGAAAATGAAAATGAAGATAGCATGGATCATGGGGGAGCATCCAGTTCTAGAGAAAACCTTCCATCTGCAAGGAAGTGGACAAAATCACATACATCTGATTTGATAATTGGAAATCCTGATGCAGGTGTCAGAACTAGAACAGGTACTTCAAATGAGTGTCTTTACAATTATTTTCTCTCTCAGACTGAGCCAAAGAAAGTGGAAGAAGCTCTTCAAGATGCTGATTGGGTGCAAGCAATGCAGGAAGAGTTGAATGAATTTGAAAGAAACAAAGTCTGGACCCTAGTACCAAGACCAAAGAATAGATCTGTTGTTGGTACAAAGTGGGTATTCAGAAATAAAACTGACAGTGATGGCATAATTATAAGGAATAAGGCAAGGCTGGTTGCAAAAGGATATTCTCAACAGGAGGGAATTGATTATTATGAAACATTTGCACCAGTTGCTAGGTTAGAAGCCATAAGGATATTTTTGGCTTATATTGCTCACAAAAAGTTTACTGTCTTTCAAATGGATGTGAAAAGTGCTTTTCTCAATGGAGAATTGGAGGAAGAGGTATATGTTGAACAACCTCCAGGTTTTGTAGATACCAAACATCCAGACTATGTCTACAGACTTGACAAAGCACTTTATGGACTTAAGCAAGCTCCTAGAACATGGTATAAGACTTTAGCTCAGTTCCTTCTGGAAAGTGGATTCAACAGAGGGACAATAGACAAAACACTGTTTTACCTCAATCATGGAAAGGACTTACTTCTAGTCCAGATTTATGTTGATGATATTATTTTTGGATCTACAAATGACAAACTTTGCAAGAAGTTTGCCAAATTAATGCAGTCAAGATATCAGATGAGTATGATGGGGGAACTTAGCTATTTTCTGGGCCTTCAAGTCAAGCAGAATGAGGAAGGCACTTTTATTTGTCAAACCAAGTACACCAGAAACTTGCTAAAGAAATTTAGAATGCAAGATTGTTCAAGTGCATCCACTCCAATGGCCACTGCAACAAAACTGGATAAGGATACCGGTAAATCAGTAGATATTACTGACTACAGAGGTATGATTGGCTCTCTACTCTATCTAACTGCTAGTAGACCTGATATCATGTATGCTACCTGTCTTTGTGCAAGATTTCAAGCAGATCCAAGAGAACCTCACTTAACAGCTGTAAAAAGAATCTTTAAGTATCTTAAAGGAACAGCTGCTCTGGGATTATGGTATCCTAGAGAATCAGATTTTAAACTAATAGGTTACTCAGATGCAGATTTTGCAGGTTGCAAAATTGACAGGAAAAGCACAAGTGGAAGCTGCCAATTTCTTGGAGGCAGATTGGTTTCTTGGTACAGCAAGAAATAAAAGTCAATTTCCACATCAACTACAGAAGCAGAGTATATTGCTACAGGAAGCTATTGTGCACAGATTCTTTGGATGAAGAATCAGTTACTGGATTATGGGTTAACATATTTCAAAATCCCTATTTACTGTGATAATCAAAGTGCTATTGCTATGACAGGTAATCCAGTTCAACACTCAATGACAAAGCACATCAGCATCAGGTACCACTTCATCAGGGAACATGTGGATGAAGGTACAGTGGAATTGCATTTTGTTCCCACAGATCAACAGTTGGCAGATATCTTCACAAAACCATTATGTGAAGCTACTTTTACAAGATTGGTAAATGAACTTGGAATGGTTTCAGGTTCTTTCTCTAAATCTGCTTAGACTTGTTCTGTGTAATCAGACTTTATGCTCAGTATTTACAGAATTAATCTCATTGTATATTCTGTGCTTAATTGATAAATGTCTTTAAGTACTGACTGTTGTCTGATATATATTTCTAAACTATGATAAGTGATATGTTTGTTCTAGTACCTATTCAATCCTATGAGGATAACTGTGCTAGATACTGACCTAGTAGTCTTCAATAAACAAAATGATTCCATGGAAGAAGTAATTATTTCAGTGGAAATCTTATGACACTAGCAAATTCTGATAACTGAGCTTAGTTAAGTTTACTTTGTATATCTTATTACTAAGTCACAAATTAGAATAATGCTACTCATCTGTTAAGTTCTGATACTAGTAAAACTGTTGAATGTACTAAGTGCTGATAAACCTCTCTTATCAAAAGAAAAAGCAAAAAGATCAAAGATTAAAATCAGGTACTCCTTTGAGATCTAGAGTAAAAATGTGGAAGGGACGACCCAAGTGCATTGCTGGTATTAAGTAAATATGCATCAGAAAAGCGAAATATTTTCTTGGTGACTTTTCACACTCTATGATTACTGGAGAAATACTCTGAAAATAGCATAAATTCTGATAAACAGTCGTGACTCACTTACACTGAGAAGCCACTGTAAAACAGAATTGCAAAAGATGCATAAAATTAGCACAAAACAGTTGAGATGGACTCTAGCATGAACTCATTCATCAGTAGGTTTCAGGACAATGACAGATCTTTAGCAAAATTTTAGTTATGCCTTATTTCTAAGATGTACTGAAGTAAATCAGACTTTACTCTTTGTCTGTTTTTAGCTTAATGCACACACTAATCACTCCATCTGAATGATGAAAATTTCTGTGGTGGTCTATATTATTTTAGATAAACAGTCATTGTGTCATTATTGCACAAATTCTGAGGACAAGTTCTAAGTTACACGTTCTGATGATTAAGTTCTGACGTCCATAACTCAGAACTTGTATGAGTATTTACTAAGATGGGCATTCCTTTTTCGAGTTAAGAAATTATGTTCTGATGACTGTTAAGTTCTGGTATAGGTCTAAGTTCTGATTTCTCAGTCTAATCCTTTACTTGGCTTATCTTTGACTAAAATTTGATAACAGTCTCAGTTCATACTCGAATATGTTGAAGTGGAAGATTAATAGTCACTGTGATTAGGATTAATGGTATTTGTACTTGAAAGTCCACTGTTTCTTGTGTCTTGTGCGGTCTAGACCATGATTCCTCTTTCCAATGACTGTTATTCTTTTTCAAAGTCTAGGGAGACGAGGTAGAATTAATTCTATCTGTCAGCATTAAATATCTTTGCGTCTCCTGGCATTCTCTTGCCTATATAAGCAACCACTTCACATCAGTCTTTCTATCATATTCTTCTCACACACTTATCTTCATACTTTTTCTTTCAAAAACACAATGGTCAGATACAACATGTTTTTGAACTACCAAACCTTCAATATGGAGCTAAGTTGTGCCGAGTGGCAGCAGGAATGGCATGTCACAGCCATTCCTGAGGAGATATGGGACTCTGTCCCACAGGAGGTACTGACACGCCTCCTGTTCTTCTATATGGACTACCATCGCCATCTGGAGCGATTGGAGGAGGAAAGGCGGGAAGCTATCCGTCAGCAAGAGCGAATCATACGACTCGCCATCTTGTTCGTCAAAGATAGGAAGAGGAAGATGACTTAATCTTATCTTCTTCCTGTTTTTCTTCATCCTCAGCTTTGTCAGGCTTCTTAGCTAGGACTAAAGCTGTTGACGTTAGGATTAGGAGCTTAGGGAAAATCTTGTATAAGTATTGATGTAATTTCCATTTCATAAATTTATTGACTTGATATATTAATGAAAATTATTTTTACTTCAAGATTTTATCTCTGAGTTATTTTATCTTGTGTTGATAAATCCTGATTGATATTCTGATGACCATATAACCTTTGTTTTATATTAAGTTCTGACTCATTTTCAGCACTTATATATCTAATTTATCTTGGTCATTTTCATGTGATGTATTTTCAGAATTTCAATGATGCAATGAAAAATAATTCAATCAGTGCTAACGGTTTAAATTTTGAATTAAAACTGATTCTCTTGATAAATGGAACGGTTTTTCCTTGAAACTAGGCAACTGGGTAAGTAATGATTCCTGTTTTCTCGAGCCCAGTAACTATCCGTTATTACTGCATGTCTGACAGGTGTCCAACGGTAATATTTTTTGTATAAGTACAGCAGAGAGAAGATTTCTTTAATCTTTTTAATTTCTTCATCTTTTATCTCTCTTCTTACTTTTACTCTCCTTCACTTTACTTTTTCCGTTGTTTTTCATACAGACATTATCTCAAACACCTAACAGGCATCCTTGAAACTCAATATTTTTTTTCACATGGAACCAAAGGATTTAATCATTGATGGAGAAAAGTTTGTTCCAAACAACTATGCTGCAATTCTTGATCATGCTGACGCTCCATCTGAATTGCACTTTGTGCAAGATCTTCTTGCACATAGTGAGGTTGGGTACGCCTTAACTCAGCCTGAATTATTTTCAAGTCAACAAGTTCTGAGGTTCTGGAGGACTGGAGTTTTTGATGATGGTGGTAACCGTGGAACTCCCAGTATTATCTTTCAAGTGGGTGATTCATCATTTGTAGTCACTCCTGGTACAGTACGCAGGGCTTTACATCTTCTAGAGGATTGTACTTTCTCAGTTCCAGAGGACTCAGCCCTTCGGGAGTTAATGGCTGAATTGGGATATGAAAAGAATCTGACGAAACTTGGACAGTTGAAACGGGCTAATATCAGAAGAGAATGGAGTTTCTTCTTTAATTGCATCACCAAAGCTTTTGGGAACAAATGTTCAAATTTTGATGCTATCCCAATTCTGAGTCAGCACATAGGGTATGCTATTATCCATCAAACTCATTTTGATTTTGCAACTGGAATAATTGTTTTATTGGGGATAGGATGACAGAGGATCGAGATGTTGTTTATTTTGCTAGATTCTGTCAACTTATTTACACTTACTGTACTGATGAACCCCAGTTAGTCAGCACTCAAACCCCACCTTTTAAGGTTGCAAAAAGGTACTTTAACGACCTGATAAATGCTGACACAAAGAAATCAATGGTGAGACCATTACAGATTCCTCAGTCTGTGAAACAGATTCTGGTAAATGCTGATCCTGCTACTTACAAATCTGTTTACTCAAATGTTCAACCAACTCACCATAACCAAAATCCATCAACTTCAGTACCTACCTCTCATTCTACTCAACCTAGCCTCAGAACTTATCTCAAATCCTATCTCTCCACTTCACAGACTGCTCAACCTTCTTCTTCAGCACCTACTGTGAAGCCTACATCCTCTAAGCCAAAGAGAACAAAGACTGTTCCTCAAACACCTCAAAAGAGGAGGAGAATTACTTTGAGAGATGAATCGGATTCTGAGGAACAGATTCCTTCTTCAGAACCTGTGGTGGTTGAAGCTGAGAAAGCAACTTCTCAGAAGGATTCTGAAATTGGGGGTTCTAGGCTTCTCAAGAGGCTTAGACGTATGATAGTTCCTGAAACTCCCAAGAAATCCAAATCAACAAGGAAGTACAAGAAACAAAGGGCACAAAGGCCAGTTTCAGATGATGAGGAGGAAGCAACTAAGGAAGGGGATCAGAAATCTCTGATCTCACAAGACAAGGAATTTGCTCCAGTCACTTCTTCTCCATCAACTCCATCTCAGGAAGCTGTATCTGACAAGGCTAACTCACCATCTGTGTCTCTTGTTGATCCAGGCACAAGTGCTGAAATTGATATTCAGAATCTGGTTGTGCCTGCAATACTTTTCTTAGAAGCTCCAACAGCAAATAATCCTTCCACAACACCTGTTACTGATGCTGTTCAAACTCCAGAGTTATCAACAACACCTTCTCTGCATCAAGATGCTGATGATCAGATTTTAGGTGAGCATCAGGATATGGCTGTTGATCAGAACTTAGTATCAGATCAGCAATTAGAGGATGCTGAAGCCTCCATTGCTACTCACACTGTTGTCTTATCAGAAGATACTGATTCTTTAAGTTCTGATGCTGCAAATGTTGGAGATATTGGTGAAGCTGCTACAACTGTAGATGCTGATGAAGCAGGTCCTTCAGGACATACTCCTCCACTGACTCTTCCTAAGTCTGAATTGTTAAAGGAGTTTGTTATCAGGGATGCACCAGTGCCTTGGAGTGAAACTCCTGCAGGTCACGAGTGGACTAAGGAATGGAACTCAGTTTCATGTGTTCCAAATGCTTTACATCTTGCTGAGCACTTGACTAAAGCTGATGAAATGTTAAATTCTGATGATTTTAAAACCCAGCTTAGAGTCACTGCATTGAGTACTAAACATCTACAAGGTCTTCATTCCAATACTCATGCAGAGCTACACAAGATTCAGGAGAACTTTATCAAACAGGAACAAGTTTGGAAAATTGATAAGAAAAAGTTCATTCAACCTACCATTGACAGGATTGCTTATATTGAGAAAACTCAAGAGAAACAACAAGCTCAGATTGATCAAATTCTGACAAATCAAGCTTCTCAGCAATCGCAACTTACTGAAATCCAGACCTCAGTGGAACTACTTATCTCTCTTTTATTACCTGCTGATGCCAAAAAGGGGGAGAAGGTAATTAAGTCCAAATGCAAAACCAACAAGACACTGCAAGGAAAGGATGATGGAAAAGATGACCAAGGAAACTCTGGAATGGGTAGTGGTCATAGTCAAGGTAGAAGGTTTACATCAAGACAAGCTAGTCACAGAACAAGTTCTGATACTGGGAAAAGAATAAGTTCTGCTGCTGGTAAAAGGATAAGTTCTGATGAACTTCTAGATCTTGATGAGGAAATGTCAAGACAGTTATTTCTTCAAGAAAATCCAGGGATGGACTTGGAAAGTTTAAAGGAAGAAGAAGCCAGACTTAAATCAGAGAAAGTCACATCTAAATCTGAAGCTTCTGGTAAAAAGTTACTTCCAAAACTTAAAGGCATTGTGATCAAAGAAAGGACACATACTGAAGCAACATTGGCTAGATCACAACCACAGATAGATCCAAGATCCAAGGGTAAAGAAAAGGTTGGTGAACCTATCAAGGCTTATGTACCTCCTGAGGAAGAAGAAATTACTGATGGAAAAGATGATCTTGCTCTGACTTCAAGAAAAGTTCTTAAAACAACCTCTGACATGGCTCAAGTTGTTCAGAGTCAAGAAATTATAAGTTCTGATATTCAGAAGAAGCAAGTAACCTCTGACAGAGCTCAAGTTAACTTAATATCAGAAAATAGATCAAAGACACTTCTACCAGGATTCACTAAAGCAAAACAGACTCAATCTTTGAAGACTACTGTAAGTGGTTTTGAAGCAAGAGTAGTTACTAGAAAGGAAGCTAGAGATAAAACTGGATTGGGAAGTGCTGATGAAAGAAGAGTACACAACACTACCAATGATCCAACTTCCTTGAGTGAACCAGGTATTGGAGCAACTCCTGAGAGATTGAATCAACTGGAATCTGTACAGATGGTTTACCATACCTACTTGAAAGAATACATCATGTTGTATTTCATGACAGATGGTAGGGTTTATCATATAAGACAAAATGCCATTCCTTTGAAGTATTTTGAAGAATTGGAGCATGTACTTTTCTTACTTCAAGTGGATGACAGAATAACAGAGACTGCTGCAAACTACTTAAAAGAACAGATTCAGAGACAGAAAAGGCTTTATTTTGTTTAGTCCGACAGCAGATATGTTCCAAAGTATAGAGATCACAATGGTGATATTGTTGATATGAAGCCTAATACTGCACAGATCAGAACGTATCTTGGTATTAAGGGACTTGAATTCAATCTTGAGTCTGACAAAGCTTATGTCATAAGACTAGATTAGGAGTTGAGAAAAGCAAAGATTAATGATCTCAGAGCTGCAATCTTTCAAACTGGTGAAGATACTGCAGAGCTTAAAGGTGTTAAAAGGAGAATGATTAATGAACTAAGATATGCTGAGAAATGTTTGTTGAAGAACTATCTCAGAACAACTCCTGACATCAGAGAGATCAGAAAATGAAGAAGCCAAGTCGAAGATCTACAACTGCTTAAATTCTGATATTTATACAGATTGAAGTTGTTATCAGAAGTTGAAAACACAGCCTGAATTATTTTCAAGTCAACAAGTTCTGAGGTTCTGGAGGACTGGAGTTTTTGATGATGGTGGTAACCGTGGAACTCCCAGTATTATCTTTCAAGTGGGTGATTCATCCTTTGTAGTCACTCCTGGTACAGTACGCAGGGCTTTACATCTTCCAGAGGATTGTACTTTCTCAGTTCCAGAGGACTCAGCCCTTCGGGAGTTAATGGCTGAATTGGGATATGAAAAGAGTCTGACGAAACTTGGACAGTTGAAACGGGCTAATATCAGAAGAGAATGGAGTTTCTTCTTTGATTGCATCACCAAAGCTTTTAGGAACAAATGTTCAAATTTTGATGCTATCTCAATTCTGAGTCAGCACATAGGGTAAGCTATTATCCATCAAACTCATTTTGATTTTGCAACTGGAATAATTGGTTTTATTGGGGATAGGATGACAGAAGATCGAGATGTTGTTTATTTTGCTAAATTCTGTCAACTTATTTACACTTACTGTACTGATGAACCCCAGTTAGTCAGCACTCAAACCCCACCTTTTAAGGTTGCAAAAAGGTACTTTAACGACCTGATAAATGCTGACACAAAGAAATCAATGGTGAGACCATTACAAGATTCCTCGGTCTGTGAAACAGATTCTGGTAAATGCTGATCCTGCTACTTACAAATCTGTTTACTCAATTGTTCAACCAACTCACCATAACCAAAATCCATCAACTTCAGTACCTACCTCTCATTCTACTCAACCTACCCTCAGAACTTATCTCAAATCCTATCTCTCCACTTCACAGACTGATCAACCTTCTTCTTCAGCACCTACTGTGAAGCCTACATCCTCTAAGCCAAAGAGAACAAAGACTGTTCCTCAAACACTTCAAAAGAGGAGGAGAATTACTTTGCGAGATGAATCAGATTCTGAGGAACGGATTCCTTCTTCAGAACCTGTGGTGGTTGAAGCTGAGAAAGCAACTTCTCAGAAGGATTCTGAAATTGGGGGTTCTAGGCTTCTGAAGAGGCTTAGACATATGACAGTTCCTGAAACTCCCAAGGAATCCAAATCAACAAGGAAGTACAAGAAACACAGGGCACAAAGGCCAGTTTCAGATGATGAGGAGGAAGCAGCTAAGGAAGGGGATCAGGAATCTCTGATCTCACAAGACAAGGAATTTGCTCCAGTCAATTCTTCTCCATCAACTCCATCTCAGGAAGCTGTATCTGACAAGGCTAACTCACCATCTGTGTCTCTTGTTGATCCAGGCACAAGTGCTGAAATTGATATTCAGTACCTGGTTGTGCCTGCAATACTTTTCTTAGAAGCTCCAACAGCAAATAATCCTTCCACAACACCTGTTACTGATGCTGTTCAAACTCCAGAGTTATCAACAACACCTTCTCTACATCAAGATGCTGATGATCAGATTTTAGGTGAGTATCTGGATATGGCTGTTGATCAGAACTTAGTATCAGATCAGCAATTAGAGGATGCTGAAGCCTCCATTGTTACTCACACTGTTGTCTTATCAGAAGATACTGATTCTTTAAGTTCTGATGCTGCAAATATTGGAGATACTGGTGAAGCTGCTACAACTGTAGATGCTGATGAAGCAGGTCCTTCAGGACATACTCCTCCACCGACTCTTCCTAATTCTGAATTATTAAAGGAGTTTATTTTCAGGGATGCACCAGTGCCTTGGAGTGAAACTCCTGCAGGTCAGGAGTGGACTAAGGAATGGAACTCAGTTTCATGTGTTCCAAATGCTTTACATCTTGCTGAGCACTTGACTAAAGCTGATGAAATGTTAAATTCTGATGATTTTAAACCCAGCTTAGAGTCACTGCATTGAGTACTAAACATCTACAAGGTCTTCATTCTGATACTCATGCAGAGCTACACAAGATTCAGGAGAACTTTATCAAACAGGAACAAGTTTGGAAAATTGATAAGAAAAAGTTCTTTCAACCTACCATTGACAGGATTGCTTATATTGAGAAAACTCAAGAGAAACAACAAGCTCAGATTGGTCAAATTCTGACAAATCAAGCTTCTCAGCAATCGCAACTTACTGAAATCCAGACCTCAGTGGAACTACTTATCTCTCTTTTATTACCTGCTGATGCCAAAAAGGGGGAGAAGGTAATTAAGTCCAAATGCAAAACCAACAAGACACTGCAAGGAAAGGATGATGGAAAAGATGACCAAGGAAACTCTGGAATGGGTAGTGGTCATAGTCAAGGTAGAAGGTTTATATCAAGACAAGCTAGTCACAGAACAAGTTCTGATACTGGGAAAAGAATAAGTTCTGCTGCTTGTAAAAGGATAAGTTCTGATGAACTTCTAGATCTTGATGAGGAAATGTCAAGACAGTTATTTCTTCAAGAAAATCCAGGGATGGACTTGGAAAGTTTAAAGGAAGAAGAAGCCAGACTTAAATCAGAGAAAGTCATATCTAAATCTGAAGCTTTTGGTAAAAAGTTACTTCCAAAACTTAAAGGCATTGTGATCAAAGAAAGGACACATACTGAAGCAATATTGGCTAGATCACAACCACAGATAGATCCAAGATCCAAGGGTAAAGAAAAGGTTGGTGAACCTATCAAGGCTTATGTACCTCCTGAGGAAGAAGAAATTACTGATGGAAAAGATGATCTTGCTCTGACTTCAAGAAAAGTTCTTAAAATAACCTCTGACATGGCTCAAGTTGTTCAGAGTCAAGAAATTGTAAGTTCTGATATTCAGAAGAAGCAAGTAACCTCTGACAGAGCTCAAGTTAACTTGATATCAGAAAATAGATCAAAGACACTCCTACCAGGATTCACTAAAGCAAAACAGACTCAATCTTTGAAGACTACTGCAAGTGGTTTTGAAGCAAGAGTAGTTACTGGAAAGGAAGCTAGAGATAAAACTGGATTGGGAAGTGCTGATGAAAGAAGAGTACACAACACTACCAATGATCCAACTTCCTTGAGTGAACCAGGTATTGGAGCAACTCCTGAGAGATTGAATCAACTGGAATCTGTACAGATGGTTTACCATACCTACTTGAAAGAATACATCATGTTGTATTTCATGACAGATGGTAGAGTTTATCATATAAGACAAAATGCCATTCCTTTGAAGTATTTTGAAGAATTGGAGCATGTACTTTTCTTACTTCAAGTGGATGACAGAATAACAGAGACTGCTGCAAACTACTTAAAAGAACAGATTCAGAGACAGAAAAGGCTTTATTCTGTTAAGTCTGACAGCAGATATGTTCCAAAGTACAGAGATCACAATGGTGATATTGTTGATATGAAGCCTAATACTGCACAGATCAGAACGTATCTTGGTATTAAGGGACTTGAATTCAATCTTGAGTCTGACAAAACTTATGTCATAAGACTAGATCAGGAGTTGAGAAAAGCAAAGATTAATGATCTCAGAGCTGCAATCTTTCAAACTGGTGAAGATACTGCAGAGCTTAAAGGTGTTAAAAGGAGAATGATTAATGAACTAAGATATGCTGAGAAATGTTTGTTGAAGAACTATCTCAGAACAACTCCTGACATCAGAGAGATCAGAAAATGAAGAAGCCAAGTCGAAGATCTACAACTGCTTAAATTCTGATAGTTATAAAGATTGAAGTTGTTATCAGAAGTTGAAATTGGTAAAAACTTTAAGGACTGTAAGTTGTAGTTATCTAGTCTATTTCTCATGCATTTGTACTTAATGTTTTTGACATCATCAAATATCTGTTAAACTTGTATATTTTGTTAATTTACAAGTTGGGGGAGATTGTTAGATATATTTGATAATGTCATGGCTAATATGTTTTATGTTTAGCTTTCAGATCTTACGTGAACAGGATAAATCAGTACTTAACTGTTGATCAGTACTTATACTGGAAGTCAGGACTTAAGGATATCAGTACTTATATTATCAAGAGATAATCATCAGAAGATAGATATCAGAACTTAAGTGCTGAAGGACAATCAGATAAGGACAGTAGCTGATTAAAGGAAAGAAGATCGAGATAAACATAAGAAGAGATATGCATGAAGAAGGAATTCCGTGAAGAAAGGAATACTTGGAAGAAAAGATATCTGATTGATATATTTTAGGAAGCAGAATTATATTCCATATCAATTAGCGATTATCTTGTAACTGTGTAGTATATAAACACAGACATAGGGTTTACACTATAAGTGTTATCATTATTAGAAAAGATTATTCATTGTAACCCTAGCAGCTCTCGTGATATTTGTTCATCACTGAGAGGTAACAGTTCCATACTGTAACAGAGTTTATTGTTTCAATAAAGTTTGTTTTCTGTTACTTAAGTTCTTAAAGTTCGATTTGAGTGTACTATACACCGTATTCACCCCCTCTACAGTGTGTGTGTGACCTAACATTTTCTTTTTGTAAAAATTCAAAATTCAATTTTATTTTTTGAAAAATCATTAATTTTAATGAATTAATTATTATTTTAAATTCTAGAAAATTATTTACTTAATTATTTTAAATTCCAAAAATTATTGATTTTATTATTTTCAAAAATCCATATTTGTTTTAATTATTTATAATTTATTTTAATTAATTATTTGTAGATTTAATTAATTGGTTAATTCATTTAATCAATTAATTTTATTTATAAATAGTTAAATAAAATATAATTATTTATAATTAAAATCAAATAAATCCTAAAAAAAATTTAAGCTTCTAAAAATTATATTTTGGTATTTAAAAAATAATTGATATTATTATTAATTGATTTATTTCCATTTAATTCTTATTTTATTCATAATAAATGAACCATTCGTCCGTTTAATACGAAACGAACGCGTACAGATTCAGAAAAATATTACGCTTTCAATAAAAATACTTTTGAGTCCTAATTTCTTTTGTAATGTAATGTCATTTAAATTGTAAATCATTTTGAGTTGGTATATGATCAATAAACACTGTTATTAACCTAATTTCAATTCTGAACATACTAAGATCTTTGTTTTGATAATGTGACTTATGTATTACATGAAAAATGTGACTACGTGTTATACGAATACCATGATTACGTGATATGTGATATGCATGCTATATGTTTATAGTTTTAAAATGCCATGATTAGTTATAAACGATCGGGTAGATGTCAAGACGTATAGTTACGTCAATTGAGTTTGGTTCTGTCAATTAAGATAGTCCTTTTATTTATAGAATCGAGTAGCAAGGAGTGCAGTCCAGTGTTAGAAGTAGTAGATAGCCGGCAGTTATAAGTCAGAGTTATAATAAGAAGTTATCGAGCATACTAGGCAAGTATACCTACCTTCACTTATTGTTCAAGTGATATTATTATAAATCCTATTATGCAAGTATTCCTCAACCTTCTTATAATATAGTTGCAAGTATCTATACCTTCACTTATCGTTCAAGTGATAATTATTCTGACTCCATTATTCAAGTTTCTATACTATTATACGTTCAGAATAGTTAAACATTTTTTTATTTCACTACAAATTACTCTATACAGTGAAACTTTGAATTGAAATTAGAGGATAACTAATTGTTCTAGTTATTTCGCCATTGGTTGTTGAGATAACTCTGGACCATGAGAAGTGGGGAGTTATGTGGTTAAGGATGTCAATTGATTCGACTCATTTGCTTAAAAATTGTTTTTATGGATTGGATGGTTGCGTAAGACGCCGTGGCGGCGGTCCAGTGTGAGCTATGTGTTATACAGGATATAACACCTTTCTAGGCCGATATGTGCCTTAGGTACCCTTTTATTTAGTTAGATATGCTTCGGCATACCGGTGTTGCTCCACGGCTGATCACCGGCGGCAACACACCGTCGTTCAAGGATTTCAATCACAAAATAAAATTATATATGTAAATGTTGTTTATTATCAAAACTTATATCAGTGTTTGATATTGTTCAGGTATTGTTGTTTTGTTTTGTTCTTCATATATATCCTTGTCGCGGTCCTAAATCATAAGCTATATACTGTTTGCTGAGCATTTCTTTCGCTCATACTTAATTCATATCCTGACTCTTTCAGCTAGGCCAGAGCAGGCTTGAGTTCCAGGTTTGACCAGGAGTTATGTGCTTGTAGATAGTTTGGTGTGTTTTCTAGGTGGACTGTTTGGGACGCTTGATTAGTCTAGAGGTTTGTAATAAAATTTGAGTAAGTTGTAAAACTAAATAGACTTGTAAGTTGTAATAACATTTGGTTTGTTTTAGTGCCTGTTTTATAATATAACATGTGATCGATCCAGTTGCATGCAAGGGGTCATATTTAATATTTTATTCCGCTACGACTATTATATTGCGATTTAGTGTATAGTGACCCCCAAATCTAGACCCCGGGTTTGGAGGGTGTCACAGGTAGACTGACACAAAAGTTTGAAGAAACTTTTTTATCTTACAAATTTTTAGTTAATGAAAGTGATAAGTGTGTCTACTATAAAGTTACAGGTAGTGAAATTATTGTGTTGTGCTTGTATGTAGATGATACTTTGTGTTAGGTCCTTAATATAACTATAAAGGAGGGTGAATATAGTTTATGCAGACTTATCGATTTAAGTACTCAATAGGATCAACAGTTTTGTACTGAATAATAAAAACTGTTTACAAACTAATATCTCATAGAATGAACAAATATCCTCGAGAGCTACTAGGTTACACAAAAGATATATCAATATGCGACACATAAAGTGTAAACCTAATATGTGCTTATATACTACACAGTTACACAATCAATAAGGAATCCTATTTTGTTATAATAAGGAATCCTAAAATATATCCTTAATTTTATTGCTACAGAAGTAAAGTCCTTCACCGACTTGTAATCTGCAAATTATTTCCTTCTTTGATATCTCTTGACTTTCAGCTGAAGTGACTAAATACTGATGTCATTTACTAATCAGCAAATGATGATGACAAATGCTGATGACGTCACCTTATGCTAAACTCTGATATCAAATGCTGATAATAAACTTTGATAGTTTATAAGCTAATATCATCAATTTCTTCTAACAATCTCCCCCAACTTGTACATTATGAAAATATGTATAAGTTCTAAATTGATGATGTCAAAACTATCTAAATGCAGAAATACAAACAAATAATCTATCTTACAATCAGTGCTTCCAAACTTTATCTTCAGTCTTGAATTCTAAGAAATTCTGCAGCTTCATTAAAGAATTGTCTGAGCATATTCTCTTCAGCTTGCTTGAAATACATAATCAATATTTGTTTGACCTCCTGATAAGTAGAATTTATATCCACTTCGAACGCTTCGTAAAGGCTCGAATTGGTGATTTGTACTCAAGTTATTTATGTTTTTGATGTGTTTTTGTAGTGTTGTGCATTTCGGGTTATATTTGGAAGAAGGAATAGATTTTACATTATTTCTATGCTAAAGTGTGTTAGGCTGGAGCCTCGGGAGTTAACACAAAAGAAACCAGCAATTGAAGTCAAGGAAATAAGAAAAATTAGAATTTCCAGAAGGTCAGGGTGGCCATGCTACTCTTGGGAGCGGCCGTGCCCATTTGTCAGAAAGCGAGCGCGCCCGCGCTGGTATGCGGGGGGGCCGCGCTGGGTCGGGATTGCAGAATCCCGATTGTAATATAATAATAATTTTTCAGACTCCATATCGTATTGGGCTTATATATAAAGCCATTTGATGATGTTTTTGAGAATAAGGAGCCAAGGGAGAGCAGTAAGAAGACCTAATAGCACAATACAACGAAGGAGAAGAAGAACTTATTTTTACTTGTGATTCTTTGCTTAAGTTGTAATGTTGGATGCTTGTTTTCTTATTTGTTTGAACCTTACACTCTTGTTAACGTACTTTTGATTATTATTCAGTTTGTAAAGATCTAGTTTTTATACCATGCTTTCATGGAAACCCATGGTGACGATGAGTTCGGTTATGAACTAATCGTTATTGTGGAGTTCTAACGGATTTACTTATGGATTTCTATAGTTAATTTGTTTTAATATCTTGGTGTGTGGTGATTGATTGATATCCTTCTATTGGTTGTGCTTATTCGTCTTATGGGCGTAGCTAACATATAAGATAGTGTGTTAATCTCTATTGAAGAGAAAGTGATTATAGAGGTTTAGAACTTGCCATGTTAGCATATGTTCGTGTATAATTTTTATGCATGATTCGTAGGTAATTTTAACCATCTTACTTGCCCTATGTAATCACGATAGATAACTTGCGCATTAAACCGTTATGTTTTCAAATTCTATAGACATATAGGGTCTAAGCATAATTGGTGTCTACTTAGCTTCTATCTCTTTTATGGATGTCTAGTAGTAAGGTAGTCATGCAACGAAAGTTGGCGTTTACTAGTTCCGTGTTATCTGATTAGTTATCATCACCATTGCATGCTAAGGTTAAGAACAATGACTTTGAATGAAGTAATTAATGAAGTTAGAATCCCATATTTATCTCATATAGTTAATTCAATCACTATTATTCTTAGTTAATTGCATGTTAGTTTAATCTTAGTTATAAACATCTCAACTTGTTATTATCTTGGCATTGAGCGATAGCCATACCATTGTTGTATAGGTACATAATCTTAAGTTAACTAAAAGAGTCTTTGTGGGTATGAATATGATTTATATCTTATACTACTTGCGAATACGTATACTTGCGTGTAATTTTAGCGTGTGCTTTCGCCCTAACACCTCCTTAAGCTCATTTGAAGATTCATCAATCTGATAAATAGCAATCTTCAAATCAGAAATTTTACTTTTGCTCAAATGTAAATCATTCAATTCAATCAATCCATAATTTTTAGTATCAAGACTAAAGGAAATTAGCTTTGATCCAAATTGCTCCACTAATTTTGCTCCTCCCTTGGGCACATCAATAATTGAAACATCCTTCAGTATGTATTTGGGAATAAACTTAGATTTGGTCTTACCTCTCTACTTCTCATGAACTAGGCCTTTCAAAAATTTAGACCATCTTTCATTAATTTCATTCCTTACCATGAGCATGCAGGCTAGATATTCAAGTTTTTTCCATGATTTGTTTAGCATTTGTTCTTGTGACAATATCAGCATTCTTCCACAATCAAGTAAATATACCATTTTCTCTTTAGGCTTGTCACCATTAAAATTATCAAGAACAATCTGAACACATCTGACCTTCTGTATATCTTGAAGTTTTACATTTTCACAAATACTAGTTAGTGAATCTGGATCTTTTATAACCAAGACCCCCTCTCTGACCAGGTTATCTAGCTTGAGATCCTTCACAGTAGCTATCTTTGATTATTCCAGTGTCTCTATCAGGAATTGGTGTCTTTTTTACTACAGAAGTTCCTTCTTCAGTTTAAAATCTTATACTAACTCATCCACAGGTTCAGGAGTAATATATATGTTTACATAATCATACTATATTTTATCCATCCCAACAAATTTGTACATGATGTACCCAATATCTTTATTTACCTTAAATTCAGGCTTGGGTGGCTTAGGTATCCTTTTGAACCTTGGTCTATAATTTCTTGATTTTCCTACAACATGAGTTTTCTCAGTATCTGTCTTGAAAATAGCATCGGTTTTATGTCTTGAACTGATTTATCTACAACTTGAGTAAAATAAGAGGTTGGGACAATTTTAACTTGAGCAGTGTCAGAGGTTATTCTAGCAACATTATCAGCTTTTACATGAATATCTTCAACATGAGCTTTGTCAGGGGTTGAAATATTAGAATCATACTTTGAATCTTCCAGAGCAAGCTTTGATGATTCACCGACCTTTTCGTTTCCCTTATACCACCTATCAGCATTTAAAATGGCTTGAGACCTCAAAGGCCTTTCACCTTCAGCTTGGATGATTTCTTTGATCACTACTCCTTTGGTTGACCTTTGTCCAGGAATATCAGTATATATTGAGACAGTTTTAGAAGTTTCTTGTCTCAAAAATTTGAATTTATCTTCCATAATCTTTAACTCTTCCATATCAACTCCAATATTATCTCTTTCAGAAATTCTTCTACTCACCTCAGAATCAAATGCTTGAATCTTTGGATCCTTGTAGAACAGAGTTATTTTCTTCCCTCTGAACTTCAATGTTTGTAAAACCTAACTTGTTTCAAGACCATCTTCTATCTCCAGAAAGCCTTGGTCTTCATCAACATTTGTGATTTTTAATGTTTGTTGAGATTTAGTCACAGTCATAGTCAGTTCCCTACTTTGCATAGTCTTTGAGACTTTCCTTCTAGATCTCATCTTCTCTCCACGTGGTCTAGATTGACTAGTAATTTTAGATGTACCACTGGAACCAATCATATCTCCACCTTATTTCTTCAAGACTAACTCCTTCTTACTGCTCCTTTATCATCACCACCAGGACCATCCTTGTCATTAGCATCTTTCAGTTGGAGTTGTTTGCATTTAGATTTCAATATTTTCTCCCCCTTTTTGGCATCATCACCAAGTATGAGGGAAATAATGAGCTCCAAATATTGTTGTACCTCATCCAATTGCCCAGACATCTTATCTTTAGTAGCTTCCAACTTAGCTTGGTTGGCTTCTAATTTGTACTGTCTAGCAATAATGGGTGTTAACTGCTTCTGGATCTTCTTGGTTATGGTCAGCTTGGTTTCAAGAAAAGATTCATTGAGTTTATCAATTTTTGAATTAGCCTGAGACTGAGTATCCTTAACTGATTTGATCAATGGTGTAGAATCCTTGAGATGAGTCACAATATCAAGATTTGCAATGTTTTGCTCTGCTCTCTCCAGATGTTGAGAAGCATTAACAACAGAGATATGATATGAAGCATCCTTCCATTTAGAATTCTATTCTGTAGCTGAAAACTCTCTACTATTCTTAACATCAAACTTAGCTAATCTCTTTTGCTTTTTATGTTTATGCATATCTTCAGGAAAGAAAATTTCATCAAGATCCTCATCAGATATTTTCACCATCATTAGACTCACTTCCATATACAGATTCCTCATTAGCAACTGGCTCTTGTATGAACTGAGCTACTTCATCTCCAGTATCAGTATTTAACAAATCATTAGGAATTGGAGCTGTGTGAGAATTAGCTACTTCGAAAAATGCCATATCCTCAACATTTAACTCCAAATCTTCAATAATAGTGGCCATATGAGGTGGAACTTCAATATTTATCTCCAAGACCTTGGTACCAGTTGAATGCTGTGGTAATTCTGCAATGATAGGTTCATCTTGAGTGGACTATTCTGCATCTACATCAACAGCGGGAACATGGAGAATAATGGATGGTGGAATAATAGATTGAGTGGACTGTCCTTCATCAAGAACATAGATTGTTGTAGTGGATGACATAGAGATGTGAGTGGACTGCAGGAAAGTATCAGTACTTAGACCTGCAGGGAGAATATCAGCACTTGGTAGATCAAAGTTAATTTGAGGGTTTATAGACTGTTTTTCAGCAACTGTATCTTTAATACTCTATGCACCTTATGCTTCTAAAGGATCAGCTTATGTGTAGACATCCAAAGGTTGAACTGAGAGAATTTTAGCTGATTGAGGTGTTGGATGTACCCTTGCTTTGGGATAAATAGCTAATACAATTAAATCAGGAGCTAAGCCTTCACTACCACTTTGAGGTAGTGGTTCTTGTGGGGCAAGAGATTCAGGAGTTTCTGGATGACTTTGACATCCAGGTTCTTGTGGACTCCTCTCCTGAGATTCAGTTTCTAAATCCTGTGCTGCTCCGAGCTGGAAACCAGCTCTATACTTAGAAGTATGCCTCTGAATAGACTTGTAAATGTTTCTGACTTTGGTAGTTTCAGTTGTTATCTTAGCAGTTGCTTCATCATGCCATTCTTGAATGGACTTTTCAGCAAGAGTCTCCATTTGTTCAATGTCTACTGCACTACTTTGAAGTACAGGTTCTTGTATGATAGGATCAGTATTTGCAATAGCTGATGTGTTTCTTTGAAATACAGGTTCTTGTGTGCTTGATCCAGGAAACAATATTTGCTTCTGTAGCCTTTTGACAGATTGCTCTACTTGCTCATGTGTGATCTCCCTCACTCTTTTCCTCTTGGATGGAGAATCAGTAATTGTCACAGGTGTATCAGTAATTTGGCTAGTCCACTGATCTATACCAGCATTTGACTTATGATCAGTATTTGTACCCTGTGTCTCCTCAGCAATTTCTTTCTTAATTTACATCATATTTGAGTAATGTAGATTTTGACCAATCTCTTCTTCTTGATCCTTGGTCTCGGGATTGAATCAGTTTGAACAACATCATCGCCCTCATCAGTTGATAATACAACTGGACTCTGAGTAGAATCAGGATTTAACTTCTTAAACTTTGATGTAAGGTAGCACTGTTCTCATCTTTTGATTCTGACTCGGCTAGTACAAGCTTTCTCTTAACAAATTTTGAAGGTTTAGAAGAATGAGAAGCTTGTACAGAACCCTTCTCCTGTGCTACATCAGTATTTGCAGCGCTTGCTCTTTGACCAGAAGGCCCAGCAGATTGAACAATTATGTCATGCGGGTTCTCAGTAGAAACAATAACCCTAGCATCCAACTTTGCTTGTTTCTTCCTTTTTACAATAGGTGTCTTTTGGGAGGCACCAAAGGTGGATTGTGTATGAGGAAGTGTTTGTGAAAGGCATATGTCGTAGCCTATTTGTTTATTCGAGGATTTAACTCAACTCAAACAAGAATGTAACAAGTAAATAGTGGATCTACCGTCAAAGATATCTCTCAAAGTAACATCTGTCAAAGGATTCAGAAACAATGTTCATCTACAGACTTGAGGAATTAATTCACTGGAAGAAGTTCAAGAAATTGATCAAGCCTCAGTGATATAAATCAAGATTGTGGATTTAATCAAGTGACAGAGATCTTGTCAGGGTATCAGATAATTACAGGGATTAATCTGAAGAAAATCAAGTTATCAAAGTCAAGTCATGAAGAAACGTCACGGAAGTTAGTCACCCATGAACCAGACAGTACATCGAGTGTCAACATTGAAGTGGTGGAATTGACTCATAATTTTTTAAAGATTTTCAGAACTCCGATGGTTATTGAACCAGAGGTTATAGTAGATAATGTTGTAATTACCAAAGCTAGAACCTATGCAAAAGATCCTCAGGATTTTACTCCTGCTGAACAGGAAGAAGCCTCCTCGATGCCAGCCTTCAATTAATTTTAGTTGATTCCCTCGATCCCTTGATGAACAGACATGTGATGAACTGTAAAAATTCCAAACACATCTGGGAAACTATTGAGGTGATTAACGAAGGCACAGAGGAAGTTAGGGAGAACAAGTTAGAGATCCTAACCTCTGAGTATGAACATTTTAAATCCAATCCAGGAGAAGGAATTACTGAAGTGTTTGAGAGGTACAATGCATTGATCAACAACTTGAACATAAATGGAAAATATTATTCAATCAGGGAGGTCAACAAAAAGTTCCTTTTAACACTGCCAACTCATCTTGAACATAGAATCACTGTCATAAGAGAAGCGAGAGATCTAAGTGAGATTTCTTTTGAAAGGCTCTATGGTGTGTTAAAAACCTATGAGTTGGAGCAGATTCAACAGAAGGAAGTCTACAGGAAAGGTAGAGTGGTCAGCACGTCTACTGCTCTAGTAGCTGAAGGTCAACAACAACAACAATAATCTCAACAGTCAGAGAGAAGGGTACAGTCTTCCAACGCTGAGGAAAATGTGATAGTAGCAGAATATGATCCTCCTACTATAAATCAATCCGGTGATGATTTTTACTCCTTGGAAGAGCTGGAGCAATTGGAAGATGAGTCAATGGCCCAGATTATCAAGAGATTCTCCAATGTCAGATTCAAGAGAAATCCCAAGTTTAAGTACAAGTCCTACTACAACAGATTCCAGAAAGGTGGATCTTCATCCTCTAATACCAACAGTGGTGGATACAAAATAGGGATGGTTGATCGGAGCACCATTCGATTCTTTAACTGTAATGAGTTGGGACATTTTGCCATAGAATGCAGGAATCCAAAGCAAGTAAGGAAGAACTCTTATGATTCAAATCAGAAGAGTAACTCTGAAAGGGCTTATCTTGCAAAGGGAAGAAGCTGGGATGATACTGATAGTGAAGATGAAGAAGATGGGAATCTTGCACTTATGGCTATTGATGGAAATACTTCATCGTCAAGAAAAGAGGTAAAATTTACTGATGCTGAATTAGTTTATCATCTAGGAGGTTCCTTAGATTGTGCTCGTCGTGATAATGAACTGTTAAGTCAACAGATCAAAGACCTTGAGAAAGAGGTCAATGAATTAAGACTTGTGCACATTAATCAAGACAAGTTAAAAGAACAAGTATCTTTTCTAGAGAATAGAGTTAACTGTTATAGACAACTCGAAACTATTCTCAAAGACAAGATCACCGGTCTTGAGATTAAGGTTAAAGCTTACTTTAATTGTTATTCGAAGGCTAAAGAGTTCTACAGTAAGCAAGCTGTTAATCAAACATCTGGAATAGGTTTTGATTACAATGCTGCTATTGGAAAATTAGGCATAAACTCCCCTCCTCATGTTTGTGCTAAAGGTAGGGAAGTACCACATATGGTTAAGGGTGTTGATCAACCCCTCTATAAAGGATCAATTATTGAACCATTTGATGAGACCTCCTTTATTATTTAAGAAGAAATACGTTCTGAAGATCGTGCTAATGAGAAGGTTGTTTCCAAGCCAAGTGTGTTGAAAGTTCCAGTCAAAGTTGTGAAAGCAACTGAGACTAACTCAGACAAACATGAGTTGGATAACAAAAATGCCATGTCTATCATGCATAACTTGCATGTTGTCAATCCCTCTCATAAAGTATGTGGTGTTCCTAATTGTATGTCTTGTGCTTTTAGTTTAATGTATGCTTATTTTAATGGTAAGCATGTTTCTAGTGATAAGACTACTCCTTGTCAGCATGTGAATAATAGGAAGCATGATAGGTCTAAGTCTGCTAGTCCTCCTAAGGCTAGAAAGGAGACATTTGTGCCTAAGCCTAAACAGAAATTTTTTAAGGCTGTTTACAAGGTCAAATGTCCATGAAAGGAATATGTCCTAAGTCCAATCATGTATTAGGATTTAGGAATAACTTTTTATGTAATCTGTTTTGATTTTATTGATATTAATAAAAGACTTGTTTTGTTTTTATTACGGGCTCTATCTATTTAAGTGTTTAAATAAGATATACCATAGTTTAGAGTAAAGCTTTTTATGGATTATGATGAGATCATAATAGTGAGACCTAAAAGATGATAACTCTAAACTTAAATAGTTCCTGGTCGTAGGATTACTAACTGGTAATTAATAATCCGCAGAGATCGGTACATACTATGCTTGCTTCATTATGAAGGATGTCTGTTCTCATAGACATTTGTGTAGTGACACTATAGCTAGTATGTAGGTGCTTATTATAGAATAAGTTCACTGAACATGACTCGCACAGCTGAACAACTGATGGAGTTCACTCACGTGTCAGTAGTTGTTCACATAGTGATAGTTGTACAAGTATCCTTAGACTTGAGGTCATCATAGTCATCTTGTGTACAATGAACTATGCTTTGGTTTAGTTCTTAGTCTCCAGGGACAATTATTAGGGCTCTACTGGTATAGGAATTTGTACACGAAGATAGTGTATGATCAATAAAGGATCTACCCCTTCCAGTGAAGGAAGCGAATGTTCAAGGCTGATCCACTTATGCTAGTTCAGGAATCTCTGGCCAGAGTAAATGAAATTAGAAAGGAGTTTCTAATTTGCATAGAACTAAGCTTAGTAAATGGTAAGCAAGTGATTGAATTAGATAGGCTTAACACGAGATCCATGCATTGTATTTAATCGGGACATTGTAGGGTAGAAGGAGTTTATTGTACGGTAACTATTCACTGAATAGGTTCTTGGTATTCTAAGCAGTGAATTCGTATTATCCGGATAGTCGCGATATGCTGAGAAGTATCCCTCACGATGTAGAATAAATATGATTAATTAATTTATCATATTTAATAAATTAGAGAATTTATATAAATAATGATAAAATACTTTTATTATTATTTATTTCTACTACCGGCTTAATATTGAACCTACAGGGTCACACCATAGAAGGAGAATGATTTAATGGTGGAGGAATTAATTAATAATGGCTAATAATTATTTATTTATGAAATAAATAATTAATTGGAAAATTTAATAATTGATTAAATGAGATTTAATTGATTATAAATTAATTAAGAAAAGTTCTTAATATTATTAATTAAGGATTTAATTTTTGGAAATTAAATCAAGAGAGAGAATTATTTCTAAAGTGTTTAGAAAAAGAATTAATAATTAAAAGGTATTTTAATTATTAATGAGAATAATAAATGGGATAATAATAATAATATTTATGGGAAAATTTCCGCTGAAAATTTTGCTTATAAATATACTATTATAAACCCTATTTTGATCTTAACCCCAAAATTTTATAAAACCTAATTCTCTCCACCTCCTCCTCCTCCTTAACATCATTTTCTTGGTGGATACCGGCGGAGTGCTTTACGTTTGAGAAGCAGCTGCTAAGGATCTCCGATTGTTGCTTTTGGATCGCATATTAAAGGTTAGTAATCGATCCCTATGTTTTTACCACGATTTATATGCTTTTATTTGGATTTTATATGTGTAAAAGTGTTTTACCATGCCTCCACTGTGATTAAAATCCAACAATGGTATCAGAGCATAGGTTGTATGCATATAGATCTCTGGTAAAAATTTCAGAATTTTATGTGCTTGTATGAATTAATTATGATTTTTACAAGTTATATCATGGATTAATTTTGTCTGAGGAGAAATCGTTTCTCAGAATAATTTTGAATGTTGATCTGGGTTCTACAAGTGTTGTAGATCGTCTGGGTATTTTTTTCATAATTTTATGATGTATAGATTTTTTATTATGAATTTTTGAAGTTCTTGCAATTAAATTCGTAATTAAATAAGTATATATATATGTATATTCAGTTGTATATATATATATCTGCTATATATATCTGTTGTACTGTTGTGTTGTTCTGCTTGGAGAAAAGCAAAGCAAAGGTACAGAGTACAAGTACGGCGGCACAACAATCGAGGAGGAAAACGGCGACTGCTGAAAACAGAAAGAAGGACCGCGCGTCGACCACGCACGCGTGGGGCTCACGCGCTGGCGTGCCACGCGCGGCGCGTGGTAGACACGCGCTGATGACGTCGTGCTGACGTCATGCTGACATCATCAGATGACGTCATACTGACGTCAGCATAGGGGTTAGGGCGCGTGGAGCGCGTGTGGCGCGTGGGGCACGTGGAGGAAAATCAGACACGCCCTGTCAGGCGCGTGTGCGCGTGGGGGCGCGTGGGAGACCTTCTTTCGGCGCGTGCGGGCGCGTGGAAGCTCAGAATTGGGTGATTTTGGTGCCGTTGGATTCGTCTTTTCGAGATGCTTTTAATGGTATATTATATGATATTTTATGAAATTGTTTCGAACTGTTTATAGCTGACAGAAGTGTTTTTAAGCTATTTTTGACCGTTTTAATTGCTTTTAAAAGCTTCATGTGATACATAGAGATGTATAATGCTTAGACTAATGTGCTAGATGATATAACATGCCTACCTTGATGTTTATTCATGTTTATATATGTGATATATGCTTAGTTTATCATGCGATGATAGATTTAGGTGAACTTAAATGAACATAAGGCGTTTGTTAGACAACCTAGTATAGTGAAATTGTTTCATAACCTTAATAATAATATTATGAATACAATCATGAGATTCTTGTGTTTATGAAACACGTAATTGAATATGAATTTTCGATATGAGAGAAAGGATGATTCTGTCAACAACAGATTTCTATCTGTAAGAAAGGGTTATTAAGTGACGCCTCTTGACAATGCTTCACCCGATCTGGGAATCATCTGATTATTGATTATTGATTTGAAATATTTAATTTAAAAGGAAGAATCTCTTTATAATATGATTATGATTGTAACGTAATATAATCCCTCTAAAATTAAATAATATCAAGTAGTAATTGGCCAATGATACAACGGGCTTGTGTCGGTCATAGCCTTGCAACATGATAGAAAAGTAGTTCTTATTTTTGAATCATTGTCGGTTCGTGCTACAGCCGAGGGCTTTGATTTCGAAATAAGAAATACTTTTCTATTACATAGAGATGTGTACATTGAATAAGAATCTAAAGGTCAGTACGTGCCACAGTCGTGGGCATTTGGGGACTGATTCAACTATACGGAATGTTGGGTTAGACTTGACTTAGAATATTGAGTTTGTCGTGCCACAGCCGAGACTCAATTATTCAAGAGGCTAAAGTTTGATTAGGGAATAACATAAGATGTAATTGACAAGAGTTGTCTGCCTATTGAACATTACATGGCGGTTCGTGCTACAGCCGGGGTTGTGTAATGGAATGTAGGATCCCTCTTCCCACTAGCATTATGAATGCTTAATTTTTTACGTAGGGGGTTGAATAAATTAGATAAACTAGTGGAAGCCACTTATGAATAAAGACCCGATTCATATAGTATTTTAAAATGAAATCGAATATTTGCTGAGTGTTGTTATGTGTTTATCATTTACAGATTTACTATATTATGTCTTCTGCACTATCACTCAGGAGCATACTAGATGCTCACAAGTTGACTGATCCTAATTTAGCAGTATGCTTTCACTGTAACAAGTTAGGGCACTGGAAGAGAAACTGCAAGGTTTACCTTGCAGAATTGAAGAAGAGGAAGGGTAGTAAGACTACCGCTTCTGATTCAGGCATGTTCATGATCAAAGTTAATATGTCACTAGGTCAAATTTCTACTTGGGTATTAGATACCGCATGTGGTTCTCATATTTGCAATTCGTTGCGAGGACTAAAGGGAAGTAGGAATCTTGAAAAAGATGAGGTGATTCTACGTATGGGCAATGGAGCAAGGGTTGCGGCCATAGCTGTAGGATCATTTAGTTTACATATGCCTACGGGCAAGACTATTATTTTGAATAATTGTTATTACGTTCCCTCTATTGTGAGGAATATTGTTTCTATCCCTATGTTGGGTTTGGATGGTTTTTCATTTATTATTAAGAATAATGAATGTTCTATCCTTAGAGATAACGTTCTTTATGGACGTGGAATTTTAAATAATGGTCTGTATGTATGTGACGTAGAGCATGATTTACTTCAGATTGAACAAACTAATAAAAGAAAATGAGATGATGAAAATTTGACCTATTTATGGCACTGTAGGCTAGGTCATATTAGTGAAAATAGACTTCGGACATTGCATAAGGAAGGGTTACTAGACCCCTTTGATTTTGAATCATATCCTACGTGCGAGTCTTGTCTATTGGGTAAAATGACCAAATCTCCATTTAGTGGACATGGAGAGAGGGCTGCTGATTTGCTAGGATTGGTACACACAGATGTATGTGGACCAATGTCTACGCAAGCCATGGGAGGATTTTCATACTTCATTACTTTCATAGATGATAGATCTAGATTCGGATATGTGTACTTGATGAAACACAAGTCTGAAGCCTTTGAAAAGTTCAAGGAATATAAACATGAAGTGGAGAAACAAACCAAACACAGTATTATAACTCTTCGATCAGATCGAGGTGGTGAATACTTGAATGGAGAGTTTCTAGATTATCTCAAAGAAAATGGTATAGTCTCCCAGTGGACTCCTCCATATACTCCACAGTTGAATGGGGTATCTGAAAGGAGAAATCAAACTCTGTTAGACATGGTTCGGTCCATGATGAGCTATGCAAATCTTCCAGTATTCCTATGGGGTTACGCATTAGAAACCTCATCATATTTACTGAATAAGGTGCCTTCCAAATATGTTCCTCAAACTCCATATGAGATATGGAAAGAAAGGAAACCGAGTCTTAAACACGTTAAGATTTGGGGATGTCCAGCTTATGTCAAGAAAGTTGACCCAGATA
The DNA here is from genome assembly GCF_009905375.1 of Apium graveolens. Classification (NCBI taxonomy): domain Eukaryota; kingdom Viridiplantae; phylum Streptophyta; class Magnoliopsida; order Apiales; family Apiaceae; genus Apium; species Apium graveolens. Next base: position 178,003,920 of record NC_133647.1, read on the forward strand.
AGCTGGAATCTCGATCCGTAAAATGTAGTTTTGTGGGATATCCTAAAGAGACTTTAGGGTATTACTTTTACACCGATCATCAGGTGTTTGTCTCCAGACATGCTACCTTCTTGGAAAAGGAGTTTATCCTTGAAGGAAACAGTGGGAGCAAAATTGAACTTGATGAAGTTCAAGAAGCACAAACTACTACGGTTCAAGTGGAAACACCTGTTCAGACTGAACAACCTTCTGTGGAACAGCTCATTCGTAGGTCAGAGAGAGTGTCTCGCCAACCTGAGAGGTATTATGGCCTTGTCATTGAGAATGACAATGAGTTGTCAATCATTGATGAAGACGACCCTAAGACCTATAATGAGGCTATGAGTAGTGTTGACTTAGAGAAATGGCATAGTGCCATGATATCCGAAATGGAATCTATGTATACCAACCAAGTATGGACTCTGGTTGTAGCGCCTAAAGGTGTTAAGCCTATTGGGTGCAAGTGGGTATATAAGAGAAAGATTGGAGCAGATGGCCAGGTGGAGACCTATAAGGCTAGGCTAGTGGCAAAATGATTTAATCAAAGATAAGGGATTGACTTTGATGAAACCTATTCGCCTGTAGCCCTGTTAATATCAATTCGGATTTTGCTTGCGATTGCTGCTTACTACGACTATGAGATCTGGCAAATGGACGTGAAAACGGCCTTCCTCAATGGGGAACTTGAGGAGGAAGTGTATATGACACAGCCGGAAGGTTTTCTTTCCAAGGGAAATGAACACCTAGTGTGTAAGCTGCTGCGAACCATATATGGTTTAAGGCAAGCTTCTCGTAGATGGAACACCCGTTTTGATAAGACAATCAAAGAGTTTGATTTTATCAAAAACATGGATGAACCATGTGTCTACAAGAAGGTTAGTGGGAGCGCGGTAACATTTCTTATATTGTATGTGGATGACATACTTCTTATAGGAAATGATATACCGATGCTGCAATCAGTCAAAGTATGGCTATCAAAGAACTTCACCATGAAGGACTTGGGAGAAGCATCCTACATTCTCGGTATGAAGATCTATAGAGATAGATCTAGAAGAATGATAGGTCTTACCCAGGGTACATACATCCAGAAAGTGCTTAAAAGGTTTAGCATGGAAAACTCCAAAAGAGGTCTCATACCGATGAGTCATGGAGTGTCCCTTTCCAAAAAAATGTCTCCTAAGACACCTGAGGAAAGAGAGCGTATGAGTAAGATTCCTTATGCTTCAGCAATAGGATCTATCATGTACGCGATGTTGTGTACAAGGCCTGATGTTGCTTATTCAATTAGTGTGATGAGCAGATATCAGTCCAATCCAGGTGAAGACCACTGGAAAGCAGTGAAAAACATCCTTAAGTATTTGCGAAGGAATCAGGACATTTTTCTTGTTTTTGGCGGTGAATCTGAGTTGAAAATAGAGGGTTATACTGACTCTAGTTTTCAATCAGAGAGTGATAGCAAATCCATGTCAGGGTACGTGTTTACTCTAAACGGTGGTGCGATAAGTTGGAAAAGTTCCAAACAGTCGACAACGGCTGACTCCACAGCGGAAGCGGAATATATAGCTGCAAGTGAGGCTGCAAAAAAAGCTGTTTGGATGAGGAAATTTGTTTCTGAGTTGGGAGTTGTTCCTAGTGTCGAAGAGCCTATTGTGTTGTATTGTGATAACAACGCAGCAATAGCACAAGCCAAGGAACCTAGGTCTCATAAAAATTCCAAACATGTCCTGCGGCGCTTTCATCTGATTAGGGAGATTGTTGAAAGAGGAGATGTCAACGTCGAGAGAGTTGACATACATAACAACATAGCAGACCCACTCACAAAGCCACTTTCTCAAAGTCACTTTGATCGTCCTAAAGACAAGATGGGTATTAGATATCAGAGTGATTGGCTTTAGTACAAGTGGGAGATTGAAAGGAATATGTCCTAAGTCCAATCATGTATTAGGATTTAGGAATAACTTTTTATGTAATCTGTTTTGATTTCATTGATATTAATAAAAGACTTGTTTTGTTTTTATTACGGGCTCTATCTATTTAAGTGTTTAAATAAGATATACCATAGTTTAGAGTAAAAGCTTTTTATGGATTATGATGAGATCATAATAGTGAGACCTAAAAGATGATAACTCTAAACTTAAATAGTTCCTGGTCGTAGGATTACTAACTGGTAATTAATAATCCGCAGAGGTCGGTACATACTATGCTTGCTTCATTATGAAGGATGTCTGTTCTCATAGACATTTGTGTGGTGACACTATAACTAGTATGTAGGTGCTTATTATAGAATAAGTTCACTGAACATGACTCGCACAGCTGAACAACTGATGGAGTTCACTCATGTGTCAGCAGTTGTTCACATAGTGATAGTTGTACAAGTATCCTTAGACTTGAGGTCATCATAATCATCTTGTGTACAATGAACTATGCTTTGGTTTAGTTCTTAGTCTCCAGGGATAATTATTAGGGCTCTACTGGGTATAGGAATTTGTACACGAAGATAGTGTATGATCAATAAAGGATCTACCCCTTCCAGTGAAGGAAGCGAATGTTCAAGGCTGATCCACTTATGCTAGTTCAGGAATCTCTGGCCAGAGTAAATGAAATTAGAAAGGAGTTTCTAATTTGCATAGAACTAAACATAGTAAATGGTAAGCAAGTGATTGAATTAGATAGGCTTGACACGAGATCCATGCCTTGTATTTAATCGGGACATTGTAGGGTAGAAGGAGTTTATTGTACGGTAACTATTCACTGAATAGGTTCTTGGTATTCTAAGCAGTGAATTCATATTATTCGGATAGTCGCGATATGCTGAGAAGTATCCCTCACGATGTAGAATAAATATGATTAATTAATTAATCATATTTAATAAATTAGAGAATTTATATAAATAATGATAAAATAGTTTTATTATTATTTATTTCTACTATCGGCTTAATATTGAACCTACAGGGTTACACCATAAAAGGAGAATGATTTAATGGTGGAGGAATTAATTAATAATGGCTAATAATTATTTATTTATGAAATAAATAATTAATTGGCAAATTTAATAATTGATTAAATGAGATTTAATTGATTATAAATTAATTAAGAAAAGTTCTTAATATTATTAATTAAGGATTTAATTTTTGGAAATTAAATCAAGAGAGAGAATTATTTCTAAAGTGTTTAGAAAAAGAATTAATAATTAAAAGGTGTTTTAATTATTAATGAGAATAATAAATGGGATAATAATAATAATATTTATGAGAAAATTTCAGCTGAAAATTTTGCCTATAAATATACTATTATAAACCCTATTTTGATCTTAACCCCAAAATTTTATAAAACCTAATTCTCTCCACCTCCTCCTCCTCCTTAACATCGTTTTCTTGGTGGATACCGGTGGAGTGCTTCACGTTTGAGGAGCAGCTGCTAAGGATCTCCGATTGTTGCTTTTGGATCGCATATTAAAGGTTAGTAATCGATCCCTATGTTTTTACCATGATTTATATGCTTTTATTTGGATTTTATATGTGTAAAAGTGTTTTACCATGCCTCCGCTGCGATTAAAATCCAACAGTCCAGTCATTGAGAAAGTTTTAAACATTAAAGTTAAGAATGTTGTTTTGCCGGACAAAGTTCAAATTCTACAAGTATGCCGGACCCAACCAAGTTTGGATTCTGAAGAAGGTTTAATCCATTTGTGTTGCAGGGCATTAAAAAGGTGGAACCGGTAGTGTGGATTCTTGACAGTGGATCGTCAAGACATATGACCGGAGATAGAGCCCTGCTATCAAATGTGGTGGAGAAAGCTGGCCCAGTGGTTACCTTTGGAGATAACAGCAAAGGTTTAACTAAGGGATATGGTTGTTTGCAAGCTGGAAATGTTATCATTAAAGATGTGTACAAGTGCACTCCTGGTTGGTGAGTCAAAAGAGGAAGTCAATGCGCCACAGTTCATGGACTTTGCAGTTGCAAATATATTGGACTATGCAATCTCTTCTTCACAAACTCACTTCAGGTTGGTATGAACTAGTGTACTACTCAAGCAATCGTCAAGGACATGGTATGGCACTCTAACTGAAGTTACAGTTTAATATGAACTAGTAGAGTCATCATATTAATAAATCTCTTATCACTAGGCACAAACATATTGTTTTATATGTGCAGTGATATATTGATAATGTTATATGTTGGTCTACAAATAGACTTGTGCACTCGAACAGTTTTAGGAGAAAATTAAACTTCTTTCTACATTAGTGATTTCTTATTTCATTAAAACCTTTTGAAATCACTATTGTACATCATTTCTCTCAAAAGATTAAATGTATAATTTTCATTCATTATAGATCTTAAGTACATTTTATCTCTATTGCCATATGTTCTGTGATACAGGTTCAGCCTCCAATGGCCTTCTTTCATTGATAGTCATGAGGTTGAAAACCCACAACTTCTATACCAGATTGTAAAGACAAACATGGAAACAGAACCAACCAACACTCTCTTACCACTAAAATGAAGTATGAATGAGCGTGAGGGAGATAGTGCCTTAGTGCACCACATAAGGAAGGTTCTAAAGTCAACCCAGCAGCTCTGTCTCCTACAAAGATGAGTAGTATTTAAACCGAGACAACTGCTAGCCCCCATACATCTTCTCAAAAAGATGTAATGGCTGAAAAGGCACAAAAAATAGTTACTAGATTCATCCTCTCATTAGGGTGCGTCTATTGAAATTTGCATGTCGTCCAGGGTATCCGATATAGTGTCACCACCTCAAACATAAAAAATTCTTGATGCATAAAGAAAGGTTACACACACAAAGGAGGAGTTGACGGAAACAAGAGTTTTGACCATTTTAAGGTCAGATTCGATTGTTCAAGGTTCTTTAATGGACCAATTGCCTTTACAGGTGTTAGGAGAGGATATTGATCCAATAGCCATATATTAGTGGTCAGTGTCTACCTCCCCAGGCTTAAATCCCCTGGATGCATCTGCGGATAGTGGATCTGACATAGGCGCAGATCGGTAACTTGTTGACAATGATTCAGATATTACCTGATGAGTCACAAGGAAATGTCTTCATAGACATTAGAAGGGAACTTTGATCTTTATGCTAAATTCGTTGGATCATTGTTTACCTTCCCAGAGTTCAAATCTGGAACCCTAAAAGGGAAACTAGCAACTTGTAGATTATGACTCAGATTCATCTGACGAGTTTAACAAGGATGGGGATTTGCGAACTCTCATTGCACCACCTGTGACCTCCTTAAGGATGGCTAAGGTGATTTTCCTTGTAGGTACAGCTGAATTTTGGAGCTATGAGAGGAGTGATACACTTGTGAGAATGAGTGTAAACATGAGTGGAGAGAAAAGTGAAACACATGTGAGGTACACTAAACAGAATCACACACTCACGGTGAGGAAGAAAGAGAAACTACTTGTTATTTCTTTTCCAACCAAGTGGAATATGAGAACTTCTTCAGACAACGGCATACATTCCTTCTCTAAGGGGGAGATAAAAGCTTAAGTAATAGTTTAGAGGATTTCTCAACTAAGGGAGAGAAATAGCAGGGAGGAAAAAAAAGAAAAAGGTAAAGCACATGTACACTACACCACACCATTGTTGTTTGTAACTACAGATCCTATTGTACGGGAGAGGTGGTAAACACAAGGTGATTTCCTAGTAATCAGAAGAAGTGGTTTGGTTCATCACTATTCTTCATAAGGGAAGAAGCTGTTTTCCAAAAGGGGAGTACCATTGGTTTTTATCTGCGGATCCTATTGTACGGGAGATGTGGTAAACGAAGGTGATCTCCTTTAAGCAGTTGATTATCATAGGGGGAGAAGCAAGAGAGATATGCGCTTCTCAATAGGAAATGTGGTTGTACAAAAGAAGATGAAACTACTTGAAGATATGTTCAGTCTAGAGGAACATCTATTTGGAATCTGGAAAATGTTAAATATAATCCAGAACTTTTATGCTATTTACTTTGCATTTATTTTTATATATTTTTCTTATTTGTTAGTTGAGTTATCCTTTAGGTATTTGTTGTTATTGTCTAACAAACAAATAGGGGGATATTGAAAGACATATGTCATAGCCTATTTGTTTATTCGAAGTTTTAACTCAACTCAAATAAGAATGTAACAAGTAAATAGTGGATCTACCGTCAAAGAGATCTCTCAAAGTAACATTTGTCAAAGGATTCAGAAACAATGTTCATCTACAGACTTGAGGAATTAATTCACTGGAAGAAGTTCAAGAAATTGATCAAGCCTCGGTGATATAAATCAAGATTATGGATTTAATCAAGTGACAGAGATCTTGTCAGGGTATCAGATAATTACAGGGATTTAATCTGAAGAAAATCAAGTTATCAAAGTCAAGTCATGAAGAAACGTCACAGAAGTTAGTCACTCATGAACCAGACAGTACATCGAGTGTCAACATTGAAGTGGTGGAATTGATTCATAATTTTCAAAAGATTTTCAGAAGAATGGTTGTTGTTCAAAGAGTGGTATTAATTCTCTATTAATTAATTAAGTCATATAATTTAATTAAGAAAATAAATTATATCTGTAAAGATTAATTTATTGATTAATTAATTCTGAATTAATATTATGAATTTTCAGAATTAATTTTGAATTTATATTCAATATTAATTCAGCATGACAATCAACCGATTGTCATGGTAGTACAACAGATTGTCTCACCGAAAGTTCTACTAGCTATGGGATTGTCTTGCTAGTTTAACAGATTATCATGCCGATTGTCTTTCCAATTCAAACAATTGTCATACAGATTGTCTTGCCAGGTCAAGCAATTGTCATACCGATTGGCATGCCAGTTCAAGCAATTGTCATACCGATTGTCTTGCCAGTTCAAGTGGATTCTGTTGATTGATTTATTTAAAGACAAGAGCAGCAGACATAATAGATTTAACTTACAACAGAATACTTTTCTTCAACAACTCAAAAACAGAAGCAGCCGCCCAAAACATCTCATCTCTCTGATGAATTCAAGATCATTAATTTCTAGCTATTAAAGTTAAATCCAAACCACTAGAAATCATTCTCTTGTTCTTGTGTAACTATCCAGCGGATCAAAATCCCTAGAAATTAATCTCAAATTGCTTTTAGCATTTGATCTTTTTATTGAAAAATAGAAAAAGTTCATGTCGAATTTATTCTAGATTTGTGATAATTTATGTGAGATTAATCCCTTGTAAACGATATCGTTGTTGTAACACCTTTCAAGTTTAATACTATTTTTATTTAACTTGAATTTTGTTTCACTTTTTTATTCCGCATTAAATTCAATTAAACGGTATAGTTTGTATTCAACCCCCCCTTCTACAAACATATTGGGACCTAACAGTTTGGGTTGCAGTGCTGGGGTGAGCAACATATGGGTTACCAACTGTTATTTCCTGCACCTTAGCACTCTGTTGGTTGTGCAGACTATAAGTCTCAGGAATCCTTGCAATTAGAAACTTCCTGGCAATCGCTGGCAACCTCAAAGGAGCAAGAATAACTTTTTCTGAATCTTTAAAAATAAGATTAGAGAAAGCTCTCTTGGTGAGCTTAAAAACTAACATAATTTGATTAGCAGGGATTGGGTTATCAGGGAAACAGACATTAAAAATTAACTGACAACATCTAGCATAATATACTATATTCCTATCAACTTTTAGGCTATCCCCTATAAAATGTAAAACAACTCTACCAAAATAATAATTTGCACCACGGATTAAAGAGTACCCAATTTATCGTGTCATGATTGGAAGAGCATCAAAGTTTGTGTATTTGTTATTGAAAGCCATTGTAATGCAATCAAAAAAGAAATTCCATTCCTTCCATGGCCCATTTCTCTTCATTTGCCCAAAATTCTTTATATCCTTGTCATAGCCAATCTCAGTGAAGAATCTTCTCATTTCAGCATCTCCCACAAATGTTGCATAAGTAGTAGGAGTTGGGAGATGAAGAGCATCACGAACTGTTTGAGGAGTGATAACCCTCCTCTAGTTGTCAAATTAAAAAATGATTTCTGGAGTTCCTACTTCACCTCCATCATCATATAGACCAGTTCTCCATAAATCTAGAACCCGATCTCCGTAAATAGTTATTGGAGTTGTGAGAGCATACCCAACTTCACTGGCCCTTAAGAAATCTTAAAAAATGTGAAAATCGAGATTTATCCCATTATTGTCCAGAATGGCAGTATAGTTGTTTGTAACAAATTTGACACCGCCATAGTTGAAAGGTGTAGAAGAAGTAGGTGAAGACATGATTTTCTGTAAGTAAATTATTTCAAAACTGATTAGGGTTTCAGATTTTAGGATCGGGAAAAAAACAGAGTAAGAGAGTAAGAAGTTAATCAGAAATTGATAAAGTGATAATTAGAAATCAGAAATTGATTCTGTTTAACACTCTACTCCACTACTCAGAAACATTTCACCTTTATGGGACATGTGGCATGATATGATTGACTGAAAAATAATCATAAAAGCATGTGATTATAGCAGTTAATACATGCACAATTACCAAAAGTAATGTTTGGTAGATTACTCAATCATTTTTCCCTATCCTCACGACATCAATTAACAACTGTAATCAATTCAAATTTTCCCACTAATACTACTACATTACAACTCTAATTTAAAATATTGACAAAAATCATTTTGAATAAATTCAAAATATTATCAGAATATAATAGTCAATCAGGATTTGACCAATATCAGTATATAATGAGCTATTGTCAGGATTTATCAGTTAGCTTAACTTTACCAATATCAGTACTTACTCACGTAACCATAAATTATCATGCAACTACAATCAGAGTTTAACTATCTGGATTTAAACTTAACTTGACAATTTAATAACAGACAGCATGAATACATGGTATCATTGTTTAACACTTTTATCATATTTTAACAAATACTGATACATAAGATAAAATACCACACTCTCATTAACAATTACAGATCCCAATTTTTCATCAGAGTTTGAGAATTATCCTGAGATCATTCCCAATTTATTCACCAATTTGGTAAAGATGGCTTCACAGAGTGGTTTGGTGAAGATGTCTGCTAACTGCTGACCTGTAGGCACAAAGTGCAATTCCACTGTACCTTCCATTACATGTTCCCTTATGAAATGATATATTATGCTAATATGTTAAGTCATTGAATGTTGCTGGATTTCCTGTCATTGTAATAGAACTTTGATTATCACAATATATAGGAATTTTAGAATACTCTAACCCATAATCCAGTAATTGATTTTTCATCCAAAGTATTTGAGCACAACAACTTCCTGTAGAAATATACTCAGCTTTAGCAGTTGATGTGGAAATTGACTTTTATTTTTTTCTAAACCAAGAAACCAATTTGCCACCAAGAAATCGACAGCTTCCTGAGGTGTTTTTCCTGTCTATTTTGCATCATCAAAATCAGCATCTGAATATCCAATTAGCTTAAAGTATGAATCTCTAGGATACCACAATCCAAGAATCATGATGCATTTGAGATATCTAAAAATTCTTTTCACAGCTAACAGATGGATCAGCTTGGAACCTTGCACACAGACATGTAGCATATATGATATCAGGTCTACTAGCAGTAAAATATGGGAGTGATCCAATCATACCTATGTAGTAAATTATATCTACTGATGAACCAATTTTTAAATTTAACTTGGTTGTTTTAGCCATGGGAGTTGTTGCAGCTGAACTGTCTTGCATTCCAAATCTTTTGAGCAAGTTCCTGTTATATTTTGCTTGATTTATGAAGATCCCTTCATCTGTCTACTTTACTTGTAAACCCGGAAAATAACTCAGTTCTCCCATCATACTCATTTGATATTTAGACTGCATTAGCTTTGCAAATTACTCACAGAGTTTATCATTAGTAGAACCAAAAATAATATCATCAATATATATCTGTACTAACAACAAGTCTTTACCATGGTACTTATAAAATAGAGTTTTATCAATTGTACCTCTTTGAAACCACTATCCAACCGAAATTGAGCAAGTGTTTCATACCGGGCTCTTGGAGCTAACTTTAGTCCATAGAGTGCTTTATCCAGTAAGTAAACATGATCTGGATATTTTGGATCAATGAACCATGGAGGCTGTTCAACATAAACCTCCTCTTCAAGTTCACCATTTAGAAATGCACTTTTTACATCCATTTGGAACACCTTGAATTTCATGTGAGCAGCATAGGCCAGAAAAATTCTGATTGCCTCAAGTCTTGCAACTAGAGCAAAAGTCTCATCATAAATAATGAATTATTGCTATGAATAACCCATTGCAACCAGCCTTGCTTTATTCTTTATAATAATGCCCTCACTATCAGTTTTATTTCTGAACACCCACTTTGTACCAACTACTGATTTGTTCTTAGGTCTCGGTACAAGAGTCCGGACTTTATTCCTTTCAAATTCATTTAACTCCTCTTATATTAATGTGATCCAGTCAGCATCTTGAAGACCTTCTTCAACTTTCTTGGGTTTAGTTTAAGATAGAAAAGAATGATAGAGACATTCATTCTCAGTGGCTCTTCTAGTCTTCACACCACTATCAGGATTTCCAATTATTAAGTCAGGTGTATATGAATTAGTCCATTTTCTTGCAGAAAGATGTTGAATTCTTGAAGTAGATCCTCCCATTGATCCATGAAGTCTCTTATTTCATTTTTCCTTGTACTACTGTTATTCCCTGATGCCCACCCTAAATCAGTATTTGCTTTATCAGTATTTGAGGAATTAGAGTATGATTGAGTATCCACTGATATTTCTTGATTTGAATTAATTGACCCTTGTTGTGAATCATATTGCTCCCCCTCAACATGTGATCCGGTTCTTGCAAAGTTGCCACTAACATGTGGCTCATTAGAGTTTAGAGTGATGTTAGGATTTGTTGTATCAGGATTTGTCAGATTATCAGGATCTGACAGACTATTAGGATTTAACTGTTCAGCATATGGTACTTTATTTTTAAATCTCAATTCTTCATGGTCATCTGCATCTTCTAGACCAGTAATCTTCTTATCATCAAAAGACATATGAATAGATTCCATGACCACTCTTGTTCTCAGATTATAATCCCTGAAAGCTTTTGTTGATAGTGGATATCCAACAAAAAAGACTTCATCAGCTTTTAGATCAAATTTTGTAAACTTTTCAGGATGAGTTTTGAGAACAAAATATTTGCAGCCAAAAATGTGAAAGTACTTTAAATTTGGCTTCTTTCCTTTTACAATCTCAAATGATGTTTTTCCATGCTTGTTGATTAATGTTGCATTTTGTGTGAAGCAAGCAGTTTACACAGCCTCTGCCCAGAAGTAGGTAGGTAATTTTGCTTCCTCAAGCATGGTTCTTGCAGCTTCTATAAGAGTTCTATTTTTCTTTTCAACTACTCCATTTTGTTGTGGAGTTCCAAGGGCAGAATATTCCTATTTGATTCCCTTGTACTAGAAAAATTCTTCCACAGTATTGTTCTTGAATTCAGTTACATTATCACTTCTAATGGTTTTGACTTTGTGAGTTGATCCTTTTTCCAGTTCTCTTACATGATCAAGAAGAATGGATGGTGACTCATCCTTAGTGTGCAGAAAATGCACCCATATGTATCTTGTATACTCATCAACAATAATAAGTGCATACCTTTTCTTTGCAATAGACATTACATTGACTGGTCCAAAAAGATCAATATGGAGCAAGTGATATAGTTCAATGATTAAGGATTCTGTTTTATTTTTGAAAGATGTTTTCCTTTGTTTGGCTTTCTGGCATGAATCACATAAGCCATCATGATTAAATACTGTATTGGGAAATCCTCTCACAAGATCTTTATTCACAAGTTCATTGATGTTGTTGAAATCGAGATGAGAAAGTTTTTTATACCGGTTCCAGTTGTCTTCCACAGATGTTCTACTAAGTACACATACTTCAGAATTATCAGAATTTGTGGAGACCCTGGCTTCATATACGTTACCATGTCTAAAACTATTCATTGTAATCTTGTCATCTTATATACTGACAATTTCACAATGTTCCTCATAAAAACTAATATGGTAACCTCTGTCACAGAGTTGACTCACACTAATCAAATTATACTTGAGTCCTGCAACCAGAGCTATATTTTCAATGATAAAATTTCCAATCATGATTTTTCCATATCCCAAAGTCTTTCCTAAGTTGCCATCGCCATAAGAAATATTTAGGCCAGCTTCCTCCTTAAACTCTGATAACAGGGATTTATTTCCAGTTATATGTCCTGAGCATCCACTGTCCAAGACTAGAGAATTCTTCTTGTTACCCTATAATCAGATTTAACAATTAATTAATGTTTCTAAGAACCCAGACTTGCTTGGATCATTTGGCCTTTTAAAGTTTGTTAAAATTTGCATCAGAAGACTTTGAATCAGATTTTATGCTAACATTCTTAATATCAGAGTTTACACATGCATAATCTACTTTTAATTTATTCAAAAAGGGTTTCAGTTCATAGTAGTCATAGTACAAACTGTGATAGTCTTTACATGTGTAAATTGAATAACAAATACTACCACAATGAAAACATGGATTCTGTGGTTTATATCCAACTGTTCTATTCCTAAACTCTGACTTAGGAAAAATAATATTTATCCATTTATTCTTCCTGCAAGCAACAATAAGATGATTAGCATTACCATGATTAAAATATACCTTTCTAATTGCATTAGAGATGGGTTTGTATTTGTTTTCCTTATTAACACCTTCTTTTCCATTCCTATTTTTCCTACGCTATTTTCCTTGTTTTTTATTTTAACATCCTTCAGCTTTTGCTTAAGCTACTTCTGGGTCATCAAACCAATATTTACTGATTTTGTATGAGTGGGTTCATGCTTATCTGTTTTTAAATTTGACTTAGATGCTGATGTTCACCCTTTTTCATTAACTTACTTAACAGCATCAGCACTTAAGTTAAACTTAATAGGTCTTACCTGAGACTGGTTCGGTTTTACCTTGACATTGGTATTTACTGGTTTGACTTTCTTAGTTTCCTTTTTATTACTCTTATCATATTTAGTCTTTTCAGTGTATCATAATCTTGATCCCCAACAACCATTTCCAATTAAACCCTGAGTTGTTTTTCCGGAACTAGTCCAAAGCTTAATAACTTCCCTTTCCATAGCTAGTTCTTTTTCTAGATAAACATGCTTTTCAAAAAAATTCTCTTTAACATACAAAGCATCATCTCTTTCCTTTTGAGTTTCCAGCATGAAAATCAACTCAGATTCTAGGTAATCATTTCCTTTATTAAATCAAGATTTTCACTCTTAATCCTAGCATTTTCAAGTGTTTGATCCCTATAACTAACATGCAGAGATTTAAGAAACAATCTTAATTCAAAAATATCATCAGTATCAAAAGCAAGTGTGGTTTGAGGTACCTTTAATTCAGTAGTGTCAGTCTCAATATCATCATTTGCTATAAGAGCATAGTTAACACCATCATCAGAATCTGATGTGTCATCCCAGTTCTTTTTTTTGGTGATTAAAGCTTGTTTCTTCTCAGCCCTAGGCTTTCTGCAGTCAGCTGCAAAGTGTCCTACTCCATCACAATTGTAGCACTTTTCCTTTGACTTGTCAAATTTTCAGATTTTGACTCCTTCAAATCAGAGTTTCTTCTATAATTCCTCTTATCAGAGCTTGAGGAAGTAGAGCCCTTCCTCGAAAACCTTTTTCCTTTCTTGAAGTTCTTGTAGACCATTTTCTTTAAGCTTTTAACCAAAAAATATGCCATTTGCTCAATATCTTTATTGTTATCATGATCACTTTCAGTGCCTGATTCACTATCAGAGTTTGAGTCATCATCAGAGTTTGATGACTCAGTATCAGACTTTGCAATCATAACCTTTCCTTTGGAGTGGCTTTTTCTCCTAGCTTTCTTCGTTGGCTTCTCTTCAACTTTAAGAGCAACATGTCTTGCTCTTGGTCCTTTCCTCTTGCTCCTTTGCATCATCTCCAGTTCATGAATCTTCAGCATGTATTAGATCTCGTTTAGAGATATATCACCCAGTTCAAAATTGTCCCACTTTTCTGGGAGTGCAAGAAGGAACTTCAAGTTAGAGTCTTCAAGATCAAATTCTTTGTCAACCAGAGACAAGTCATTGATCATCTTTTAAAATATGTCATAGATTTCAGTCAAGGACTCATCAGATTGAGTCAACGTGTTCATACTCGTGAGTCAGTATAGTCCTCCTTTTCTTCTTAATAGTATTGGTTCCTTGACACTTGACTTCCAAAGTGTCCCAAATTTCTTTGGCAGTTTCACATTCAATACCTCTGTTAGACATAACACTGTCAAGACTGCTGTGAATAATATGTCTCACTTTTGCATCTTTCATAATGGATGAAAGATCTTCTGGGGAATAGTCCTTCTTGTCTTTATCAACAATATTTTCTTCTTGGCCAACAACAGCTAGTTTCATTGGCCTGAGGACCATCATAAATCCTGTTTAGATATTATGAAACTGTTGCTTCTAGACACATGGCCATCTTCACCTTCCATATTGGATATTCATGAATCTTCATTATGCGTACCTTGATAGCCTCTATATGCTCATATTATGATTGATGGGTTTATTGGCTGGTGGAGGAGGTAGGGGATACTATTGAGGTTCTTTATCTGCCATTATAACTTGATTTTTGATCTTAAACTGTTTGTGTATTAACGGCAAGCTCTGATACCAATTGTTAGGTCCTTAATACAACTGTAGAGGGGGGTGAATATAGTTTATGCAGACAAATCAATTTAAGTACTCAACAAGATAAACAGTTTTGTATTGAATAATAAAAAATGTTTACAAACTAATCTCTCAAAGGATGAACAAATACCCTTGAGAGCTACTAGGTTACACAAAAGATATATCAATATGCGACACATAAAGTGTAAACCTAATATGTGCTTATATACTGCACAGTTACACAATCAATAAGGTATCATATTCTATTACAATAAGAAATGCTAAAACATATCCTTATTTTTATTGCTACAAGAAGTAAAGTCCTTCACCGACTTGTATTCTGCAAATCCCTTCCTTCTTTGATATCTCCTGACTTTCAGCTGAAGTGACTAAATACTGATATCATTTACTGATCAGCAAATGCTGATGACAAATACTGATGACGTCACCTTCTGCTAAACTCTAATATCAAATGCTGATAATAAACTCTGATAGTTTATAAGCTGATATCATTAATTTTTTCTAACATTTTGTTGTTTGGAACCAATATTGAGATTGTTAAAAAGACAAAAAGGTTCTTGAAAATGCACTTTGAAATGAAGGACACGGGTGAACCTAGTGTGATTCTTGGGATCAAGTTGACACAATCAACTCATTGAATGACAATATCTCATTATATAGAGAAATCTATACTTGATACGCATGGTTATTCAAATTGTAAAATAGCTAGTACTCCATTCGATTCTAAAATTGGCCTTGTTAAGAATAGTTTATGAGTTCATGTATCTTAGTTAAGGTATTCTCAGATTATTCGAAGTTTGCAATATCTTGCTAATGTGATTAGACCATATTACTCTTATTCTGTGTCTAAGTTGGCAAGATACACGAGCTGTCCAAACAAGTTTTATTGGGAGGATCTGGATAGAGTTCTCAGATATCTTAAGGGAACTGTTTCCCTTGGTTTGCATTACCATATATTTACGGCTGTGCTTGAAGGGTACACTGATGCAAGTTAGATAGTTAAGGAATCTGGTTCTAATAGAGTGACAGGATATTTGTTTACCCTAGTTGGTGGTGCAGTATCCTGGAATTCTTCTAGACAAACATTGATTACTCGGTCTACTTCTGAGGCTAAGTTGTGTGCATTAGAAGCCATGGGGACGGAGACTGAGTGGTTACATAGACTTATGTCAATATTACCTGTAGTAAGTAGACCTCTTCCTGCTATTTCTGTTTATTGTGATAGTCGTACAACTATTGACAAAATCAAAAGTGTTAAGTATAACGCGAAAACTAAGAGACGCATCCAAGTTAGACCGAAGTCTATAAGGGGTTTAGTTTCTGATAGGGTCATTGTTATTGAGTTCATTAGTACTCAAGATAATATAGTTGATCCTTTGACTAAGGGACTTGAGCATTATGTAGTCTTTAAGTCTAGGTTGGGGATGGGACTGTTAGCCCAACATGATTCATCTATGGCGGGAATCCAATACACCGGAGAGGAGATCCCTTTAAGTGTATTCAATATTATAATAACAAGTCGTAAGGGTGAGTCGGATGTACCTTAACAATAGATTGATACTTATGTATCTGGAGTCTATCCCCTGTAAAACCTTTAAGGTACTATCACTACAAGAATAGAAAGAGTAAAAGAACTTTGAATGGGATCAAGTCTTTATAACGAGATGGTAGCAGTTCATCTCTGGAGATCCCAGCTAAAGGAATGTAATTGTGAGGTTACAATTAGAAGACAAGATTATTCCTTAAAGTATTCGACGAACAGGATCGAGACATGACCATTAACGTCTCAAAGCCGTAGATCATCATCAAATCCTTTGACGTGTTGTTGTCTATGAAGTGTGGTTACACCAAACGAATAGAGATTCAAGGTGAAATATTTCATCTATATCCGGTGACATCGAAATAAAGGATTTAGGAGGGTTTAAACTCGAAAGAGTACCAACTCTGAAAAAACGTGTCATGATAAAATTTGATATGTATTTTGTATGAATTTGTAGGGGAATATTAGAAAATTGAAAGTTTGGAGCTTTAATATGGTAGGTTCCTTACGTAATTTTCAAAAATTTCAGATATGGATCTAAGTAATTTTATTAGTGTAATCCATTGAGAAATAAGTACAAAGATATGTCTTTGTATGGAGTACATGTGTTATGCATTGTCTAAGTCAGGATCAAGGGTTTGAGATTCTGCCTCAAGGCCTTGATGCAAACAGAAGCATTCTAAAGGCATTGACCATTGGAATCAAGGCCTTAACCGGAAGGATCTAAAGGCCTTGAGTGTCCTGAGAATAAACATATACATATATTTATATTAATATATAAATAGGAGTAAGAATTATTATTATGTAAATAATAATAATTATGCTCGAAATATATATATTTTTTATATGATAATATATATACTCCTTAATGGAAAAAGAAGAAGGAAAAGATAAGAACACTACCTAGCCTCTCTTCTTCTCTCTCCCAAATATATATATATATATACATAGATTTTTCGAGCGAATTGAGGTGTGGTCGCCGTTGAGTTTTAACAAATTGCTTTGTTGCTCTTTTATCCTGGAAGTGATTCCACGGCATCCTAACACAGCATAAGTGTTCAAGATTTTGATTTGTTAATTAATTTTAATTGCTTGTTCTCGAATTTTAATTCGAATTGAATATAATTGACCTATTATAATTTTTCCAATTTGTTCTTCAAGATAGTTAGTTTATGGGTTTTTTTTATTAATATTTCCCACTTTAAATATCCATTTATAAATATATCCCATTTATAATTTATTTTATAAACATATCCCATTTTCAAATTTTTAACAATTTTATGTTAACCATGGTTAACTTTACTATTTAACATTTTTGTATGACATATATAACCTTTAGTCTTAACTTCATAAATTTTATGTTTTTAAAAATGGTTAAGTTGAATGATAAATATGGATCAGTTTCTAAAAACTTTGTTCCAGGAGAATCAAGTCGAGTGAGGAAAGAAAAGAGAGTTAATGTTGGGCATCTGTCTATCAAGCAATTGAATGACAGATTAGAAAAGATTGAGGTTAAAACAGAATCAAAAAGGAAAAATAATAAAAATGGGAAGGTAGGGATTAACAAACATAACAACTACACACCTGATAAATATGCTCCAAGAAAAAACTATGTTAAGTGTGGTAGTGTTAATCATTTGTCTGTTAATTACAAACTTGTTATGCCTACTCCCATGTATGCACCTTCTTATTTTCCCAACATGACTGCCATGTCTGTAATGCCTATGAATGTTTTGCCTGTACAGAATATGAATGCACAGTTTGCTAATATGCCATTTGCACCTAATCCTTATTATGTTGCATTTAGTATGCCTCAAATGCCATTTAGCATGCCTTACTGGAAGAACATGTTTGCAAACAGCATGCCTTTTCATGTAAACTAAAATGTGCATGATAATTATGCTTCAATGAACAGTTTCAAAGGTCCAACTCAAATGACAAAGGATGAATCCGAAATACCTAAGTCAAATGAAGTCAAACCTAAGAAACCAAAGAAAAAGGCTAACAAGGAAGGACCTAAGGAAACTTGGGTACCAAAATCAACTTGATTTGATTTTGATGTGTGTAGGGAAATAGAAAGAATCTTTGGTATCTAGATAGTGGTTGCTCAAGGCACATGACTGGAGATTCTACCCTGCTCACTGAGTTCAAAGAAAGAGTTGGCCCAAGTATCACTTTTGGAGATGACAGCAAGGGTTATACTGTGGGATATGGCTTGATTTTAAAGGATAATGTCATCATTGAAGAGGTTGCTCTAGTGGATGGACTCAAGCATAATTTGTTGAGTATCAGCCAGCTTTGTGATAAGGGCAACTCAGTCACTTTCAATTCTGAAGCATGTGTTGTGATCAACAAGAAGAGCAACAAAGAGGTTCTCACTGGAGTAAGAAAAGGAAATGTGTACCTAGCTGATTTTAACTCATCAAATACAAAATCAGTAACTTGTCTTCTCAGTAAAGCAAGTCAAGATGAAAGTGGGCTATGGCACAAGAAGTTGTCCCATCTAAACTTCAAGACCATGAATGAGCTAGTCAAGAAAGATTTAGATAGAGGTATTCCTCAAGTGGAGTTCTCAAAGGATGGATTGTGTGATTCCTGCCAAAAGGGAAAGCAGATTAAAGCATCATTCAAGAAGAAGCTTGATTCAATAATTGAAGAACCTTTTCAACTGTTACACATGGATTTGTTTGGACCAGTCAATGTGTTTTCCATCTCTACGAAAAGATATTTCCTAGTAATTAGATGATTTCTCAAAGTTCTCTTAGACATATTTTCTATAATCCAAAGATGAAGCTAGTGAAATCATTATCAATCACATAAGGCAAGTCAACAATCATCCTGACCTCAAAGTAAGAAGAATCAGGAGTGATAATGGAACTGAGTTCAATAATTCTGTGATGAGACTATTTTGTGAAGAGAATGGGATCATGCATGAGTTTTCTGCAGCTGGAACTCCACAACAGAATAAAGTGGTGGAAAGGAAAAACAGATCTCTTATTGAAGCTGCAAGAACAATACTAGAAGAATCAAAGTTACCGACATATTTCTAGGCTGAAGCTGTGAATACTGCATGCTACACTCAGAATATTTCTTTGGTTAATCAAGCAAAATGCATGACACCCTACCAATTGTTCAAGAATAGGAAGCCAACTCTAAATTTCTTACATGTCTTTGGCTATAAATGTTATATCTTAAGGAATCAAACTGATTAATATGGAAAGTTTGATGCCAAAGCAAATGAAGGAATTTTTGTTGGATATGCTGTTGGACAAGCATATAGAGTCTACAATCTGAGAACCAACATTGTTATGGAATTAGTACACGTTGTGTTTGATGATAAAAAAATTAAAGGACTACAAGATGGAGATTTCCATGAGAGCCTCAAATTTGATAATGTGGAGATGATTTATGAAGATAGTGATGATGATAGTGATCAAGAACCAATATCCAAGGACAATGCAGAAAAATCTACAACTATTGAAGCACATAATTCAACATCCTTCGAAAGACCTAGTGCATCATCTGTCGAGAGACAATCTGCATCATCCGTCGACAGGCAAAGAACATCATCCGTCGACAGGGAAAGATCAACATCCTTCGATCCTTCTACGGGAAATGGAAGTTAAATAATATAACAGTCAGAAAGAACCCCATCTTCAAGCAAAGATCCATAAACTCAGGGGGAGTTTCTGATCATCAAAACTCTACTAATCATCAAGACAATAATGAGGCATCTTTATCTAGAGCTAATCTACCATAACAGAGAAAATGGACTAGAGATCACCCTTTTGAGCTTATTATTGTTGATGCATCTTCTAGAGTTTAAACAAGGAAAGCAACTCAAGAAGAATGTTTGTATAACAACTTTCTTTTGTAAGGAAGAACCAAAGAAGGTAGAAGAAGCTTTGTTGGATCCTGATTGGGTTTTAGCTATGCAGGAAGAGCTAAACCAATTTGAAAGGAACAAGGTATGGAAGCTGGTAACCAAGCCTAAAGGAAAGAATCTAATTGACACCAAGTGGGTATTCGGAAATAATATGGATGAAAATGGCATAATTGTCAAGAACAAAGCTAAACTGGTTGCTAAGGGCTACTGTCAACAAGAAGGAATAGACTTTGATGAAACTTTTGCTCCTGTTGCAAGACTTGAAGCCATCAGAATTTTCTTAGCCTATGCAGCCCATGCCAATTTTAAAGTCTATCAAATGGATGTCAAAAGTGAATGGAGATTTGGAGGAGGAAGTCTATGTCAATCAGCCTCCTGGTTTTGAAGATCCAAATTTTACAGAATATGTCTACTATCTTTTGAAAGCACTTTATGGATTGAAGCAAGCACCTAGAGCCTGGTATGATACTTTGTCAAAGTTTCTTTTAGAGAATCACTTCACTAGAGGTACTGTAGACAAAACTTTATTCTTTAGAAATGTTAATGGCTCTAGCATACTTGTTCAAATTTATGTAGATGACATTATTTTTGGCTCTACAAATGAAAAACTTTGCAAAAAGTTTGCCAAATTGATGCAAAGTAAGTATGACATGAGCATGATGGGACAACTAACTTACTTTATTGGTTTACAAGTTAAGCAAGTTAGTGATGAAATATTCATTAGTCAAACCAAATATATTTATGATCTTTTAAAGAAGTTTGATCTAGTGGATTGCACATCTGCAAAAACTCTCATGGCTACTGCAGCAAAACTTGTATTAAACACTACTGAAAAGTCTGTGGATATTTCAAGCTATAGAGGTATGGTTGGATCACTTCTGTACTTAACAGCTAGTAGGCCAGATATAATGTTTGCTACTTGTCTTTGTGCTAGATTTCAGGCTGATCTTAGAGAATCTCACTTAGTAGTTATTAAGAAAATTTTCAGATATCTTAAGGGCACACCAAAACTTGGCATTTGGTACCCTAGAGATTCTGGTTTTGATCTAACTGGTTATTCAGATGCAGATTATGCAGGTTGTAAAATAGATAGAAAAAGTACAACAGGAACCTGTCAATTTCTAGTAAATAAGCTAGTATCATGGTTCAGTAAAAAGAAAAATTCAGTTTCTACTTCTACAGCTGAAGCTGAGTATATTGCTGTTGGTAGTTGCTGTGCACAGATTCTATGGATGAAAAAACAATTGTTGGACTATGGTCTACAAGTGGACAGAATTCCTATTTTCTGTAATAACACAAGTGTTATTGCCATCACTGAAAATCTAGTATAACATTCAAGAACAAAGCTTATAGACATCAAGTACCACTTCATTAGGGAACATGTGATGAATGGTACTATGGAACTTCATTTTATTCCAAGTGAAAAGCAGCTTGCAGATATCTTTACCAAGCCACTTGATGAATCCACCTTTACTAGGTTGGTAGGTGAGTTATGTATGCTTAATTATTCTCAAATTATTTTTGATAATTTTACAAGTTGTAATGCAGCCAGAAACTTAATTGATTTCTCTTTTTAGATGAAATTTTGGCTAAGTCAAAATTTACATCTTGACGGATGTTCATTATCCATCGAGTTTGATCATCCGTCGAAATAGAATAGCTTGGTAAAAATTAATTACTTTTCAGGATTATTTTAAACCCGACGGATAATTGCTTTATTCTCATCCGTCGAATTGTCTACATCTTAGTCGTTAAAAGTACTGAACATTATCCATCGGATATACTTACAGTCTTTAAGTATATCACGACGGATAATTGACAGAATTTTGACAATTTATTTTATTTTTAAACGGCTATTTTGGGCAATTCTCACTGGGTCTTTAATTTTTATCTTTAATTTTTATCCCATTTTATTTGAGAGTACATAAAAGCCTAACTTCGGTTTATTTTTTCTTTTATCTCTCCCTACTATAATTAACAGTTCTCTTCTCTCTTAAAGCAAAACCCATTTTTTTCTGTAATTTCCTTGCTTTAACAATGGCACCAGTAGTAAAAATCATGTATCAGCCTGGATTCATATATGAGACGAACAACTTTGTGGCACTAGTAAACAAAGAGATTCCAGCATCTGAGGATTATCACAAAATGATGGATTTTATGAAGGGATTCAAGCTTATCTATGCCATGTTGGAATCACCCATAATTTACTATGAAGTTGTGGAAGAGATGTTGACTACTGCTATGTACCAAACAACTGACAAAATCATCACTCTCTCCATTAAAGGTAAAGAACATTGCATTAACAGTGATATTATCAAAGCATGCTTTAAAATTCCTGATAGCACTACTACTAACCCACACACAGATGCTGATATAGTTTATTTTTTTAATTCTATGGGCTATGCACTTCCTACCACTAAGTTAAGTGAGATTATGAGACTAGGTCTTAGAAAAGAGTGGAGTTATCTGTGTGATGTAGTTACCAAGGTGTTTTCTGGTAAAATAAGTAACTTTGATTCTGTCAACACTACAATGCTTAACATGTTTTACATGCTTCTTACTGATAAGTACTACAATTTCAGTGATGCCATCATGTTTGAGTTAGGATACAAATTAGGGGAAATCAAAAAGAGATCTAAAAATATTTATTATGCTCGATTCTTCATGATTATTGCTAACCATATTTGTGAGAATCTTGTAATTGAGAAGCCAACCAACAAACTGAATTATTGGGTTCAAGAAAGAAGAGTGATTGCAGATTTATACAGGGCTGATCAACACAAAGAGGTGCCCTTTGTCTATTTGCCTATCATGGAGATCCCTCAGGTAAGTGAGGTAAGCACCACTGTCTCTACTATCTCCACCTCTCAAATTTCTTTTCCATTGAGTGTGGCTATGGCATCTGTGTTAATGACCCAATAGATGCCTACCCAAGCCACAAAATCTAAAAATTTTAAATCCAAGTCAAAGAAACCACACTTTGGTGTCTCTTAAAAGATGCCAGTTTTAAAATCCACCAAAACCAAAGAGGGGAGTGTGAAGGGTGGTAAGATAGGTGAGGGACAGGGAAAATATAAAAGAAACCCTAAGAATAAGGTTGGAGAGATGAGTGAATCCCAGCCTAGCCACACTGTAGTTTCTCAACAAACTGTAGTGATTAATAAGGACAATAGCTCATTGCTAGTTACATCCTCCCAAAAGGATGTGACTATTGAACAAAGCTCTCAGTCAAGATCACAGGCCAAGAGGGTAAGGGACACAAGCTCACCCCCAAATTTATGCCAGAAAGAAGAAATCTAAACACGTTGGGGAAACACAGGGATCACACACAGTGCAAACTGCAGCTAAAGACTCAGTCACTGCACCATCTCATATTCAGTTTGATGTGGCTCCAATAAATATGGAGTCACAACCAAAATCTTTAATAATAGAAGCACTACACACATAAAAATCTCCCACCAACTTTCTAGATGTGGATATGATCAACACATCAATCCCTGATTCTCCTTCTTTAACTATGTTGGAGAAGCCAAAATTTAATGGCAGTGAGCATCATCTTTTAGATGATTTGTTGGCTCACTTGCCAATTCTTTCAAGAACTGTTGAGACTTATGTGCCAAAATTATCATCAATCTGCACAGAGTCCACAATAGTTTCCAATCCAAACTCTATCATTTTTTCTTTACCGGTGGATATTGTTCTTCCGTCGGTTAGTGATTGTATCCCGACGGATATGCCTAACAGCAGTCATCCGTCGGCTATTCTAACTACTACCCCGACGGATGTTCCTCATCCATTGGTACTCACTACACAAGCTGAATTTTTAAAAATGGTTTCAAGTGTAGATGAGTTAGCGGTTGTACAATCACTCCTAGGTTTGAGGGAAGGGAGTGAACAGAGTGAGAGGCTGAGTTGCTCTCAGGCAAAAGGAGAGGAAATGAGAGAAACAATGCAGACTATTTCTTCCAGTCTGGAAAAAGTGATTAAGGGGAGTTCCACCTTAGTAGGTGAAGGTGAGGGTGTGAGGGTGTGAGGGTGGTGAGCTAAGGAGAGCCCTTGATGCAAGAACAGAGAGAAATTGAGAGAAAAGCGGGTACAGCTGAATGGGAAGAGCCCATTGTAAGTGAGTTAATGGATGTCAATGAGGCTGAAAAGAAACAACTAATTCAGCAAGATTATCAAGCTATCTTAGATTCTGTTTCTTATGAAGCTGAGGCATTTACTCACCATGTCTCAATTTATCAAGTTCTAGATGAGCAGGACAATGTGGCTGCAGAAATAATGCTAAATCTGGTGCATACAACAGCCTCCATGCAAAGAGCCAAAGATGTCATCTCAGCCATGCCTCCCACAGCTGGTGATGATGTTGAATATGGAACTGGTGGTTCTGAAGAGTTCTTCGAAGATGAAGATGATAATGAAGAAGAGCCAATAGACATAAGGGAAGAAGAAGGCCCTAGCTCAAGATCTAGCATGCCATCTTGGACATTTTCCAAAGATTGTGATGAGCACCATTTCAAGTCAACTCTCTTCCATGTTATTCAACAAACACAGACAACTCTTCAAGCCACCACCAATGCTCACACCAAGAAGCTTCTTCAAGCTCATCTCAATTCTCTCCAACTGCACCAAATTCAATCTCTTCAATATAATCTGGATGTCACTGTAATAAAAACAGAAATTGATCAGGTCAAGAAGGATGTTTCTGAGAGGTTGGATGCTAAATTTCCAAACACAACCATGCTTGACATCAACACACAACTGAAGAAAAACTCTAATCTTGCAACCAAAGTAGACTCCCTGGATACAAGACTAAAAGCAGTGGAAGCCTCTCTCACTGCAATTCATTTACATCAAACTCAACAAACCCAGGTGCTTCAAAAGCTAGTAGCTGCACAAACTTCTACATCCACTCAACTTAATTCTAAAAAAGGGGGAGAAAGATCCAATAGTCCCAGTTAGTCAAGGAGAGCCAACAAGTGAGGGGGAGAGTGTGCTCAATATACAAGTCAGTCAAGTAATTGTTCCAGAAATTACTTATCCTAAGCCACCGGTTTTGGACAGCATTGATCTGATCCAGATAGCAGCTGCTAAGTTGAATTCAAAGTCAGATTTCAAAAAGCTTGATATTGCAGCAGCTGAAAAGGAATTAGATGATAAATGGAAGAAGATTGATGAAGAAATTTGGTCAGATAAAGAAACCAGACAAGATCTTTCATCACTACTCTCAAGTCAAGCGAATTTTTGTGAATGAAATAAGTCTGAGTTTTTTGGAAAAGGGCCAAACTTCATGCATTAAGTCTCCAAAAGCCAACCTGGTTTTGAAGCCTAAAAGGAATTATCCAAAGTCATCAGACAAGAATCCCTTGGATCTTATGTTTGAGACTCCAAAATCAGATGAAAAGAAGCTGTTGGCAAGGTCCATTACATTCTTCAAAGATCCAACTGATTCAGTACAAAAGAAGAGAATTGCCAAAATCTACATGAATAGTAAAGAGATCTGTGTGATGGCTGCACACCCTCAGTTTGCAGCAGCTAAAAAGGAGGGAAAAAATCAAGCAAGAAAAGAGGCAAGATGATTTAGATGCTAAGAAGTTCAAATAGAAGAAAGAGCAAGCTGATATGGTAGCCAAGCTTCAAGCTGTGAAAGCTGCAACTGAAATCTCTGAAGAGCAACCTGTAGTAGCTGAAGATTAGGATGAGAAAATGCACAAGGAACCTCAACAGAAAAGGAAGTTCAGAAACAAGCTCCATTCCAAAAGAAAATTAGACTTCAGTGATGAGGAAATGGAAGACTACATTCCCAAACAGTCTACAACTTCAACTCAAACATCCAATCCCTCAGTGGTACATGAGGAATTTAAGGTGGATCCAATAAAGAATATTCATGGTGAGCCTATAGTTCCCAAGGCTGAGCCAATAGACTGGGAAAGTTTGCCTATACCTGAGCTTAATTTACCAATTTTCAACAAATCAAAGAAGACAAAGATCAGAGCAATCAAGAAGATCAAGCCTCTGACTCTCAGAACTAAAACCTTAGCCAAAGCTCAACCAACTGTCAACAAGGGAGATCTTCTATATATCTGTGACATCAAGGAATTTTCAGATATAAATCTCTACTTGGATAAATTGGAAGAAGTAAGAGGGATTGATGCTCACAGACATCTCCCTGAAAGACTGGTATTCAAATACAAAGTTGGTAGAGAGATCATATGGCCCCTTCACAGAATTCTCCAAGAAAGTTGTAATATTTTGATAAAGATCATCTCATCCTTCAAGAAGAATTTTGGATTCAATGTGACAGCCAAGAAATTGGTTCTAAAGAAAATAGAAGAACTGAGGAGCAGAAAAGCCTCAAATACACTTCCAAGAACTCTAACAATTTCCTTCACAGGAAGTACAGTGCACTTGAGGCCTTACTGGCTAATGGAATTTATGGATGACAAAGGTGTGAGAAGATTCTTCAGATTAGATGACCAATTAAGCATCTCAAGCAATGAGACTCTACTGGAAATGCAAGAAAAGCTAGATCTCTCAAATACTGAAGAATTTGAATTCCACAGGCAGCTCCAGAATCAAATAGAAGAAAATAACTGGAAACTTGGGAAGAAATCAAGACCATCAAGGAAATAGAAAACATCTGCTCAATTCTGTGAGAACTAAAGGTACACTTTGTACACTAAAGGAGCACCTTACTAGTTTACTTTACTAAAGGAGCATCTTGATAATAATTGTGAGAACTCTTTGTACACTTTACTTTGCCCAATTTTCAATAAATTGTGGCACTTACTAGTTTTATCTACTATTATTCAATCTGTACATTTAGGGTGTTTTGTTATCATCAAGTTTCTCCTAATTTATGGCTACAATTCCAGTAGACATAAATTGGGGGAGATTGTTAGGAATATGTTGTGAACTTGATGATAAGTTAAATAAAACACCTTAGTAGATTTAACTTAGTGTTTTTGTAGCTCTCGACGGATGTTCTAATATAGTCCCGACAGATGATCTTTATAGTCCCGATAGATGATCTTTATAGTCCCGACGGATGACAACTGAACATCCATCGAGAGTGTAGCTTATATAAAAATAAGTGTTACAGCATATTTCTACAAATAACAATGTTTATTCTAGTAGATTTTGTAGAATTCTCTAAGTCATGTTGACTACGAGATTGATATACAGAATAGGTTGGCTAATTGTAAATATTAGATGTCTTGTAATTCTGTATAAGTGAAATGGAGTCAAATGACAGAAAGGCTAATAATGGATGATCTACAAAGACTACTGACGGATAATCAACAAGGCTCCCGACGGATGATCAATATAATACTGACGGATGATAATATTCAAATTAGCAGT
Source organism: Apium graveolens (assembly GCF_009905375.1). Taxonomy (NCBI): domain Eukaryota; kingdom Viridiplantae; phylum Streptophyta; class Magnoliopsida; order Apiales; family Apiaceae; genus Apium; species Apium graveolens. The sequence goes on from NC_133647.1 coordinate 178,031,469, forward strand.
TGACAGTGACAACAAAGTCACATGCGTCGGGTGTTTGCAAATGGAATGTGGCAGCCTAATTACAGGTTTTAGAGAACAAAGAAGCATTACCATTTCCATGCAATTATGAAGATATTCAAAGATGCTGGAATAGAGTAGTGAAACAGCATGGAGTTAAACTAGATATAGTTTATCTTATTATCTTGTCTTACTATCATGTAACTTGGTAATATATAAAGCAAGTGTAGCAAATACAACCAAAAAAACTGAGTAAGCATTATTTTCAGGAGATAGAAAAAGTTGTGTTTGTTAAGAATTTCTCTGTAATAAGCAGCTGTGTGCTATTCAAGCATCAGAGAGTTCTCATACTAATATATATCTCTGGTGGATAAGTTCAAAACCACCAGAAAGTTTTAAAGCTTTGTGTTTTATTACTTTGTGTTTTAATTTCAATTCAAGTTTCATTTCTCACTTCTTGCAAAATCGAACACTGTTATATATATGAAGTAAGAACAATTTTAAAATTTAAAAAGAAGCTAGAATTATATTCAACCCCCCCTTCTGTAATTCTTGTTGCATTGCTTGGGAATAAAAATATGTAATAAATCTTCAGGTTTTGAGCATACCAAGTCCGAGGTACTTCTTCTCCGTCCATGGTCTCCAATATATAATATCCTCTTCCTTGAACGCTCTTAACCTTGTATGGCCCTTCCCAATTTGGGGAGAGCTTTCCTTTCTGCCCTACTCCAGAAGCTTCCACCTTCCTTAGGACCAAATCTCCTTGCTTGAAGAATCTCTCTTTTACCATCAGGTTGTAGTAAAAAGAGGCTTTTTCTGATATTCCACAATCTTTGCGTGCGTTGCATCTCGTACTTCATCTATTAAATCCATGACTAATCTTTGCCCCTCCTCATTTTCCTCAGCGTTGAATGCTTGGATCATTGGGGACGAATGTGATATTTCTATTAGTACAACTGCTTCTGCTCCATATGCTAACATGAAGAGCGTTGCTCCTGTTGTGACTCTACATGTAGTTCTTTAAGCCCAAAGTATTGGCAGTATTTCATCCACCCAATTATTTATAGACTTCTTAATCCTCTTCTTTAACCCATCTAAAATGATCCGATTTGCAACCTTTTTTTTCCCATTAGCTTGAGGGTGAGCAACAAAAGTGAATCTCAAGTAAATTTCATTCTCTTCACAATACTTCCTGAACTCTTCATTATTGAATTGTGTTCCATTGTCAGTCACCAAGATTCGGGGAATCCTGTACCACATATAATATTCTCCCACAGGAACTGAGCGACTTGCTTAGTCGTAATCTTTGTCAGGGGCTTAGCTTCAATCCACTTGGAAAAGTAATCAATTGCTACAATCAAGAACTTCCTTTGAGCAGTGGCCATTGGGAAAGGTCCGAGAATATCCATTCCCCACATATCAAATGGGGTTGGGGAGTTTATGGAAGTGAGCATTTCGGGAGGTTTCCTTACTACAGGGGCATGTTTCCGACAACGATCACATCTCTTCACATATCATTTGGCGTCAGCCGTCATTTCTGTCCAATAGAAGCCTAAGCGGGTAATTTGTGGGCTAAGGCCCTGCCCCCCAAGTGTTGGCCACATATACACTCATGTACTTCCTCCAAAGCAAGTTCAGCCTCATCTGGCCCGAGATATATTAAATAAGAAACTATAAAAGATCTTTTATAAAGAATCCCATCAATTAGAGAGTATCTTAGAGCCCGTACAGACAACTTTCTTGCTTCCACTGCATCACTAGGAATTCATCTGGTTTATAGATGAGCCTTAATAAGATCTATCCATGACCCTTCAAGTCCTATGGGGGCAATTAATTTGACGTCTATGCTTCATGTTTTCAAACACGGAAGTACACATTCCCAGAACTTTCTTCTATTTCTGATGAGGAAAATTTGGATAACGCATCGGCCTTAGCATTTTCTTCCCTTGGAATGTGTTCAACATGGCATTCATTGAATCGAGTTATCACGGCCTTCACTAGCCATACATACTTTTCCATGGTTTCATCTCTTGCCTCAAACTCCCCCTTAACCTGGGATACCACCAGCTTTGAGTCCCCACAAACTTTCAAGTCTTTGACTCTCAACGTCCCTGCTAGGACAAGGCCAGGTATTAGATCTTCATACTCAGCTTCATTATTAGTGGTTGAAAAATCTAATTTCATAGCATATTCAATCAAGAATCCAACGGGGTTTTGCAAAACTAACCCTGCTCCACTCGAATTTGTTTTTGATGCTCTATCAAAATAGAGAAACCAGAATTCTTTGGCCTTGTTCTGTCTACCTTCATTATCTTCTTTTTCCTCCATGCCCTGAGATTCTGTATCTCCCTGCCCCCCGACTTCTTGGTTGGGGATGGTACATTTAACCACGAAGTCAGCCAAGGCCTGGGCTTTTATTGCCATTCGTGGCTTATACTTTATGTCGAATTCTCCCAGCTCAATGGCCCATTTAATCAACCTTCCACTGGCTTTAGGACTGTGGATGATGTTTCTCAAAGGTTGATTCGTTAACACCTCAATTTTATGAGCTTGGATATAAGGACACAACTTCCTTGAGGCCATCACTAGGGCTAAATCTAACTTTTTAATAATCAAATAATTTAACTCAGCTCCGTGCAGAATCTTACTGACATGGTATATGGGTTTCTGGACTATAAGTTCCTCCTTAATCAACACAGCGCTCAAGGCATTTTCTGAAATGACCAAATATAAGTACAAAGTTTCGTTCAGGTCTGGTTTGGCCAGCAATGGGGCTTGGACCATGTATTTCTTCAACCCTTCAAACACTTCTTGACTTTCCTCGGTCCATATAAAATCTTTTATTTTCTTCAAGGATTTGAAGAATGGCAAGCACTTGTCTCCAGATTTGGAGATAAATCATCCTAAGGCACCAACCCTTCCGGTGAGCTTTTGAACATCTTTGACAGTTTGTGGAAGCTCCAAGTCCAAACTGGCCTTTATCTTAGCAGATCTTACTCTGAAAGCACACTTTGCAGGATTTAATATCATTCTGTGGTAACTCAGGATCTCAAAGGCTTCCCTCAAATGGGTTATGTGGTCAGTCTTCACAAGAATCTTGACTAACATGTCATCTACAAATACTTCCATTATTTTCCCAATAAGATCTTTAAAAATTTTATTTACCAACCTTTGATAGGTAGCTCCTGCATTCTTGAGACCAAACGTCATAACAAGATAACAAAAAACACCAAATTCAGTGATGAATGGTACCTTTTGAATATCATCCTTATGCATCTTGATCTGATTGTATCCACTGAATCCATCCATAAAGCTCAGCATCTCGTGATAAGGGGTCACATCTATAAATATATCTATCATTGGTAATGAGAAACAATCATTTGGGCATGCATCGTTCAGATCAGTGAAATCCACGCACATTCTCCACTTTTCATTAGCCTTCCTTACCATTACAGGATTTTCTTACCATTCTGGAAATTGTATCTCTTCAATGAAACCAGCCTCTAAGAGCTTCTCTACTTCTTGCTTGATTTCCTCCTGCCTCTCAGGGGAAAAACTCTTTTTCTTTTGCTTCACGGTCTTTCGATTTGGATCTACATTCAATTTGAGAATGATCAGTTCCGGGTCTATGCCAGGCATATCAGCTACTGACCACGCAAATATATCACCATTTTTTTATAAAAACCTCACCAACTTCCCTCTAAGGGGCTCCGCCAGTGATGCTTCAATGAAATTCACTTTCTCAAGATCCTCGGGAACCAAAGGGATCGGAATCAAGTCTTCTATTAGTTTCCCTCTTTTCTTGTCATTCTCACGAATATCCAGCTCTTCAATAGGTAAAACCTACCCCCAACTCCATCAGCCCTAAGGGAGGCTACATAACAACTCCTTGCCATCTTTTCATCTCTTCTCTCTTCCCCAATTCCATTCCGGGTGGGAAACTTCATTACTGAATGGTAAGAAAAAGGAACTGCCTTGAAAGCATGTATTCCCGTTCTTCCCATTATTGCATTATTAGTTGAACCAGCCTTTACCACCACAAAGTTCAATATCTGTGTTGCTTGTTTTGGTTCCTGGCCCATAGTCAAAGGCAACTTAATTATCCCTTCCACAGGGCACTCGACTCCAGCGAAACCATATATCGGTATATCAGTTGGGGTTAATTGAGAATCATTGTAACCCATCCTTATGAAGGTGCCGCAGAGTAAGATGTCTTATCGACGCTCCATTATCTACAAGAACTCTTCTCACCGGACTGTTCCCTATTATGGGTGTTATGACTAGAGGATTATTATGAGAAAACTTGACCCCTTGCAAGTCGAAATCATCAAGCACCATTGCTACTCCGGTCCTAGCTCTTTTCGGAGCTTCCCCCACTATGTGCATGACTTCTTTGGTGTAAGCCTTTCTTGATTTCTTAGAAAATCCAACAGCAGTTTTTCCTCCAAATATCGTGTTTATTACTGGCCCTCGAGGCTGAGGTCCTCCCAAGATTGTGTTTATTACCCGCCCCGGGGTTGGGGGTTTCGCCCCTGATCATATGGATCCTTTCTTCGATCATCAAAGTTCCTTCTTCCACTATTATTCATATCTCCTCCATCTCCAGTATACTTGCTCAGCCTCTCTTTTCGGATTAGGACTTTAATTTCATCCTTCAATTGTCTACACTCATCAGTGTCATGACCAGTATCCTTGTAAAATCCAAAATATTTGCTCTTATCTAGTTTAACGGGATCATCCTTCAAGGGTTTGGCCAACGAACATCCCCATCTCTCTCGATTTACATTAGGATCTGGCTCCTAGGGGAATTCAACTTAGCATATTCAGTGAACTTTTGTCCAGGTCCTCCTTTCTTTAAAGTTGAATCAACGTTATTCTCGGTTCTAGGGTATTTTTCCTTCGCATTATATTTCAGATCAGTCTTTCGCTTTTTGCCACCAGCAAGCTCGTTGTTCACTGCCGTCTTCCTCATGCTTTCCTCAACCTTGATATACTTCCCTGCCCTATCTTGAAGCTGTAGCATACTTTCAGGGGGTCGCTTAGCTAAGGACATCTTAAAGAACTCATCTCTAGTTCCCTGCTGCAGTGCTATCATAGGCACCTTGTCGTCAAGGTCCGGGATCTTCAAGGCTTCCTTCGTGAAATGATTCAAATAATCCCTCAAAGACTCATTTGCTCCTTGTACAATGCTCATGAGAGATGCCGAACTTTTCTCATGGACTCTTCCACTGATGAATTGCTTAATGAAAGCTTGACTTAAGTCTCTAAGGACCCAATTGAATTCAGAGGCAAACAACTGTACCACCTTTGAACCATTCCCGACAGGGTTTGAGGAAAGGCCCGGCACTTAATAGCATCATTCATGGGCTGCAATAACAGTGTATTAGAGAATGTTCTGACATGATTAGTGGGATCTCCAGTACCATCATATGCTTTGATGGTGGGCATCTTAAAATTCCTTGAGATGTGGGCATTCATTATTTCTTCAGTGAATGGTGGAGTTGGATCATCAGGATCTCCTAGAGGCATAAGATCACTTGGGTCATCCCTTGGAACAACAGACCTTCTTGATATTGGACCATTGAAGTCTATGATTGGAGGAGTATCTCTCCGCCTTGGAGGAAGTGGGGGTCTTGGGGTGAGGTACGCCTCCAGGTCGCGCTTCAGCCTTTGGACCTCAGCTTCATGAGCCCTGATCCTCTCATGTACTTCTTGGGGATTCGTCCCTCGGGTGCTCCTGGGACGCTGATTAGCATCAGGCATTGGTTCTTTACCAGAACGCCTCCTTCTTGGAGCCACATCATCATCCAAAGATTCGGAGTCTCTTTCAGTATAAGGTCCAGAGAATTCTTGATCCTCCGGAATAAAGGCCAAACCATATATGTATTGGGGTGTCTGCCCTTGTACTTCACTCTGATTGGAGTGCCCACTCCCTCCAACCTCTGGGTATGGGGGCATCCCGTAAGGGGGTTAGTGGTCACAATTGTTGAATACTCATACCCAACGGGTTGAGGATTTACAGGTGCATGTAACTGCTGAAATTGGGGAATCATCCCTTGAAGAGTCGGGGTATTCGTCCCTTGAGGTTGTGCCTCGGTTGCTCCCACCAGAGTTCCTCCTTGGGTGGAGGTGGGTTGAATGTGGGGGTATCTCCACCACTGACGAAATTGGTGGAGGTCTAGATTATAATTATTGCGGTATTTATTGCTAGGATCCGTGAGCTCAAGGCCTTTAATGGTTGCACTTGTATTTCGTAGCTTAAATCTGCCTTCACAAGATGCCTACGGATCTCTGTGAATTTAGAGAATCAAGCCAAAACGTAATTCTGAATGGAGGGGTGAGACCCTTTATATAGATATTGGAGGTCCTTGAATTGGACTAGGGTTAGGACCCCTGATGAATAAGTATTTGTTTTAGAGTAGACTTTGGAGTCCTAAGAGGTCGGATTCAAAAACTTGTTAGGACGAAAACACGCGATAATTTACACGCACGTATACGCGTTCGCAAGTAATATAGAATTTTTTCTAGTATGTTCCCACAGAGACTGGTTAAGGTTAAATTCAATTTATGGACTTATGCAACAATGGTATGGTTATTATTCAATGCTAAGATGAATAATAATTTGAGATTGTTTATAACTAAGATATTAACTAACATGTAATTAACTAAGAGAATTGAGTTGAATTACTTATATGACACAAACATGGGATTCTAACTCCATTACTACTTCATTCAAAATCATTCTTCTTAACTTTAGCATGCAATGGTGATGACAACTAATCAGATAACACGAAACTACTAAACGCAAACTTTCGTTGTATGAATACCTTACTACCAGATATCTACAAAAGCGATAGAAGCTGAATAGACACCAAGTATGTTGAGACTCTATATGTTTATAGAATTTGACAACATAAAGGTTTAAATCACAAGGTATCTATCGTGATTATATAGGGCAAGTAAGATGGTTAAAATTACCTACGAATCATGCATATCAAATACATAACCTATGCTATCATGGTCAGTTCTAAACCCCTATATTCACTTTTGCTTCAATAGAGATTAACACGCTATCTTATAAGTTTGCGACGCTCATAAGACGATTAAGCACAACCAATACTAAGATATCATTCAATCATCACACACCAAGATATCAAAACAATTAACTATTAGAATCCATAAGTAAATCCGTTAGAACCCCACGATAATGATTAGTTCATAACCGAACTCATCATCACCGCAGATTCAGATGAAAGCATGGTACAATAAACTAGGTCTTTATAAAATTGAATAAAATCACAAGTACATAATCAAGAGTAATAGGTTCAACAAACAAGAAAACAAGCATCCAATTTTACAACTCAATTAAAGAATCACAAGTAAAAACAAGCTTTTCTTCCCCTTCGTTGTATTTGTGCTCCTAGGTCTTCTCGTTGTCTTCTCCTTAGTCTCCGGTATGAAAAATGTCTTTTTAGAGTCATTATATAGCAGCCCAATCAGAATAGAAGTCCAGGAAATCAATCTTCTACTTGAATCAGGATTCTCAGAATTTGGCCTGGCGCGGCCGCGCGCTATCCCGGTGCAAGCGCACTGTAACTCTGCCAACCGGCGCAGCCGCGCGCTAACACAGCGCGGGTGCGCTAATCTTCTGGAGAAAAATTATTTTCTTGTTTTCTTGGCTGGTTTTTGATGGCATTCAACGAGCAATCTTCCTAGGCACCTTCCTAACACCAATTTAGCACCAAAATAATGCTAAATCTCCCCATTCCTTTATCTATGCCTGAAATGCAAAACACTACAAAAACGTATCAAAAACACAAATAACTTGAGTACAAAACACCAAATTTAAGCCTTTATGAAGCATTCTAAGTGGACATAAATGCCACTTAATACACCCCCAAACTTGAACCGATGCTTGTCCTCAAGCATAAACAGACTCAAAGAACAAAAATTAAAAATGCATGAATGCATGAATGCAAACTACATGAATACAACAATCCCCTCAGAATAGCTAAACCAACCAATGAGCAACATCTCAACAAATGCAATTATTCACACAAAGATCAATCAAAACCCATAATTCAACTTACAAGCCAGAAACGTGTGTGTGTGCAATTGCTTACCAGATATACTATCGTAATTAGATCAAAAACCATGACTCACTACTCATCAAGGTAATCACAAGGTTATAAATAGAATATACGAAAAACTCAAAATAACTGACAACACTTCAATTTTATTGGAGTTATACAAGGATTCATGCTTTTATTTATAACACATAACAACACAAATATGCTTATTTGATCGTGCAATGAGTGAGGTCCACAAAAGACTTATGCAATAATACCACTGTAGCGAGCGTTAGGTTAGCAGATCCCAGACTATAAAAGCCTTAGGTCACTAGGCACAAAGTCCCATAAGAACTTAATAACTCGAGCATTAAAGAGCCCACTCATGATCAATTATGCATAACACATATTTTTTTCTTTTCTTTTTTCTTCTTTTTTTTTCTCTTTTTTCACATGATTTCTGAACGAGTGTGTTTCGCTCCATCTCGCTCAACCCTAGACTACTCATATAAATATGATCCGGCTACTAGACAATTGACACCTAGCCACAACAACTAGCCATGAAATCCAATATTTTTCTCTAATTTTTAAATATTTATGTTATTTTTCCATTAAGAGAATATCATACATTCTAGACAAAAACAAGTGATTAAACCTCGACAAACACACAAGACATGATCATGATCTAGTACATAAGCAACCTATAAGACTTAGTGAAATTTTTCTTATTTCTAGCATGCAAATCAACTTGTTAAGACTTAACTTCCCTCTATACGACATCACTACACTCGCATCAATATCACAAATTAATCGGAATAGCAAACTGAAGGGATCATGATAAAATGCACATGCAACTATATGCAACATACTAACATGTAAAATAAAAAAAAACTACATGAAAAATATGCAACTATATGAACTAAACTATCATGAATATGCAAACTAAATGGACTCACACAAACATATATTCCTTAATTACCACCCCCAAACTTAAAATTTTCACTATCCTCAGTGAAGGTAATAGTAAGGAATCAGGCATACCTACTCGGAATCAAGATGGTCATCACCCTCTGTGGGTGGAGTGTCAGGAGGCGGCTACACAGAATCCTCACTAAAAACTGGCCACTGGATATCAACTCCCGTAGCTCTAAAAGCTGTCCCCAATGCCTGGGTAAGGTCCTGTGCAAACCTGCTATGGATGTCATGCATCATATCCATCCGCCTCATCAATCACCTATATTGCACTGAACCCAAACCATCACTGTCCTCTGCTTCCTGTTATTGCTGCTGTGAAGAACTAGGCTCACCCCTCTGATGTCTCCATGTTACTCTACTAGCCTAAACTGGACCACCAGCATATCTCTAATCAGCTGGCTGGCCACCCGCCAAGTTATCATAAGAGTAACCGAGCCCCTTCTCATCAGGTTTACCTCCGCCCCAATCCTGCATCACTGCTATCGTTGAACTGTCAATAAAGGCACTAGGTAGCTGAAGCTGCTCGTGTGCGGGCCAATGAACTCCAACCGTCACACACAGCTTCGTCATAATCGATGTATATGGAATAGAACCTGTAGTGCTCTCACGCAGAAACCTTAAAATACCCTGATAAATCGTAGATCCGAGATCCACATAATCTCCCTGTAGAATCCCGTACAATAACTTGGCATGATCCACAGTAACATCGTGTATATGTGAAGAAGGTATGATGTTCGCACAAATAAAAGAGTTCCATGCACGAGTGAACCTGGGCATGCAAGAGGCAGGGAACGTGGCATATTCGCTCGTGCCCTTCTTGAACTTCCAGTGAGTCTCCGGGACACACAATTTAGCAACAATCAAGTCCAAGTTAAAATCCTCCCCGGTCTTAGTCACCCAATCTTCTTGCCCTGGTTGTCTCTTAGGTTGGTTAATCACCTGATGAATAGCCTCCACGATATAGTCCACGGTCAAACCACGAACCACCGAGTACCTATTCTTATCCGCCTTCGCGTTCGCATAGAACTCGCGAACAACACTCATGGGCACAATAGCGGGTGCCTCATAAAAAAATACCCAACCCATCTCCAGAATTATCTACAAAAGCTTACCATCCCTTCCCGATGGTGGAAAACCCCTCTCCTTTGCTATGGGCTTCGATAGTAGCCTCGTATACTCCGCTTCAGCCTCCGGAGTAGCAAACCTAGGTCTCACACCTCCAACACTCGAAGAATCAGTGGTGCTGCTGCTAACTTGAGTCCTCTGTCTCTTAGGTGCCATTGGATTTAAATAAGAGAGAATAATAGAGTGTATAGAGAGATTTATGTGTTTGAGAATTATAAATATGGTGGGGATGGGTGTATGGAATTGTGTGTGTGTATATATAGAGTTTAGGGATTAGAATTAAAATTGGGTTGTGATTGTGGGTTAGTGGGAATAATGGGTAGGTTTAGAATTTGATTTGGAGGAGAATTAGGGTAATGAGAGAACAAAAATCCGGATGGGATATATGTTTGTGTTTAAATTCCTGCTGTTATAACTCTTTTTTTGGGTACAGGGAGCCAACGCGGCTGCCCCGCCTGGCAGCGCGGGTACGCCGTATTACTGTACTGTTCAACCAGTGCGGCCGCCCCGCATACCAAAGCGGGCGTGCCGTGCTTCTGGACTTTTCACGCGGGCGCGCCGCGACCCAGTGCGGGCGCGTCGTGCTTCTGTCAAAATTACCCTATTTTTTCTGCTTTTCTGATTTTTTTGTGTTTTCTTCTTGCTTTTCCTTCCTTCTAAATCCTACTAATCTACAACAAGCTTGGGTTGCCTCCCAAGAAGCGCTTGGTTTACGTCGCTAGCTTGACGTAGTATTCCCGAGATCAAGTGGACAATAAAACGGCACTAACAACCTCACAGTTTGCCATATATCCACACTAATGCTTCAAATGTTGTCCATTCACCTTGAATGCTTGGCCTGGATCATTCTCATAAATCTCCACCGCTCCATGTGGAAACACAGTTTTGACAACAAACGGCCCTGACCATCTTGACTTCAACTTTCCAGGGAAAAAATGGAGATGAGAGTTGAACAAAAGAACTTGTTGCCCCGGAACAAATGATTTGAGCACTAAACCCCTATCGTGCCACCTCTTGACCTTCTCCTTATATATTTTGTTGTTCCCATACGCTTGAAATCGAAACTCATCGAGTTCATTCAATTAAAGTATCTTTTTCTTACCAGCTGCATCCAAATTAAGGTTCAATTTCTTCAAAGCCCAATATGTTTTCTGCTCTAGCTCTACAGGAAAATGACATCCCTTACCATAAACCAACTGAAATAGTGACATGCCTAGCGGAGTCTTTTATGATGTCCGATACGCCCAAACAGCTTCATCCAGCTTCAAAGACCAATCCTTCCTCGATGGACATACAACTTTCTCTAGAATACGCTTGATCTCTCTGTTAGATACCTCAGCTTGACCATTAGTCTGAGGATGGTAGGTTGTAGCAATGCGATGATTCACATTATATATCTGCATCATAGCAATGAATTTGCGATTGCAAAAATGAGATCCATCGTCACTGATTATGACTCTTGGAGTCCCAAATCTTGTGAATATCTGCTTGTGAAGAAAATTAGGCACTACCTTCGCATCATTCATCGGCAAAGCCTTAACTTTAACCCATTTTGACATATAATCAACCGCCAACAAGATATACTGATTATTGTAAGATGAAACAAATGGCCCCATGAAGTCAATTCCCCAAACATCGAAGATCTCAACCTCGAGTAGCACATTAAGAGGCATCTCATCTCTATTAGACATATTACCAACACATTGGCAGTGATCACATTTCAAAATGAACCGATGCGCATCCTTATATAATATAGGCCAGAAGAATCATGTTTGAAGGATACGAGCTGTTGTCTTTTCTCCATCATAGTGGCCTCCATAAATAGTCGAATGACAGTCTCGCAAGATACCCTCCGTCTCGCTGTATGGAATACATCTCCTGATGATTTGGTCAGCTCCTTGCCGAAATAAAAATGGCTCATCCCACATGTACCACTTCACCTCATGAAGAAACTTCTTCCTTTGAGCAGAAGACAATTCTGGAGGCATAATATTGCTCACAAGATAGTTCACAATGTCTGCGAACCACAGTTCTTCTTTTTGTACCCCAGACAACTGCTCGTCGGGAAAAGACTCATTTATCAATGTCTTATCCTGTGAAGTCACACTTGGATCTTCTAAACAAGAGAGATGATCAGCAACTTGATTCTCAGTACCCTTTTTATCCTTGATCTCCAACTCAAACTCCTGAAGTAAAAAAACCCATCGAATCAGTCTAGGCTTCGAATTCCCCAACAAGGCCTTCTCTAAGGCATCATACCTTAGCATATTATCAAGTTTTGAAGTAACCACAGAATCGACAAACTCCATTTTTAAGCATTCCTTGTTATCAGTAGGGAATTTCATGGCATTAAAAATATTAAAAGTCACATCTTGATCCAGTACTCGCATAGTGAGCTCACCCTTCTGGACATCAATCAAGGTTCGGCCAGTAGCCAAGATTGGTATTCCTAATATTATGGGAATCTTCTTATCCTCCTCAAAATCAAGAATTACAAAGTCAGCAGGAAAGATGAGTTTGTCCACCTTGACCAAGACATCCTCCACAATGCCTTGAGGATATGTAATAGAACAATCGGCCAACTGCAAGACATATAAGTAGGCATAGGATCAGGAAATTCCAACTTCTTGAAGATAGACAAAGGCATCAGATTGATGCTAGCTCCCAAATCACATAACCATTTGTCGAATGACAAGTTTCTGATGGTGCAAGGAATAGTGAAACTCACAAGATCTTTAAGCTTCGGAGGCAACTTATGTTGCAGCACAGCACTGCATTCCTCCATAAGAGCAACGGTCTCTAAGTTATCGTGTTTCACTTTCCGAGAGAGAATACCTTTCATAAACTTTGCATAACTAGGCATATGTTCAAGAGCTTCAGCGAAAGGTATGTTAATATAAAGTTTTTTGAAAACTTCCAAGAACTTAGCAAATTGCTTGTCCAACTTTTGCTTCTACAGCCTCTTAGGAAAAGGAGGTGGATGATAGACCTTTTTTCCCTTGTATTACCCTCAGGAGGAGTGTTGATAACAGCTTTCTTCCTTGGTTCCACCTCTGCTTCCTTCTGTACATCTTCTTCAGCCACAACTTCAGATTCTGGAACTTGAGATTTTTCAGGATTTGCAACCTTCCTAGACCTCAATATGATTGCCTTGACTTGCTCCTTAGCTTCCCTCTTGCCCGGAACTTCAGTATCACTAGGGAGTGTACCAGGTTGTTGATTCAGCAAGGCATTGGAAATCTTCCCAATTTGATTCTCCAATGTCTTTGATAGAAATCGCTTGGCTCTTGTACATGAGCCTCAACTCCTTCAATTCATATTGTTCATTAGATTGTGGTAGTTTCTGAAGTTGGAGTTGTTGCCTTGGTGCATATTGCGGTTGTTGAAAACCGGGAGGGTTGAATTGCTTTGCTGCATACTGCTGATAAGGCTGTTGCACCACATTTTGAGTGTTGTTCCAGCTGAAGTTAGGATGATTGCGGTTGTAGGGATGATAGATGGCTGTAACTGGTTGCTAACGAACTGAGCCGATTTACTAGAAATAGCACACTGCTCCATCTCATGCGCACCAACACAAAGCTCACAGATACTAGTGATCTGATTAACTCCATAATTAGCCAAAGAATCCACCTTCATCGTCAAATCCTGAAGCTGAGCAGCTATAGCAGTAGCTGTATCCACTTCCAGAATTCCTGCTACCTTTCCTTGAGGCATTCTCTGAGTTGGGTTCTGGTATTCATTAGCAACCATCAGCTCAATCAACTCATAAGCTTCACCGTAGCTTTTAGCCCATAAGGTTCCACCTGATGCTGCATCAAGCATGGGTCTAGAAGTTGCACCCAGCCCATTATAAAAGCAGTTAATGATCATCCAGTCAGGCATCCCATGATGAGGACACTTCCTAAGCATCTCCTTATAACGATCCCAAGCCTCACACGAAGATTCTCCCGATTGCTGAGCAAATTGAGTAAGTGCATTTTTTATTGCAGTTATCTTCACCATAGGGAAGAATTTAGTTAGAAACTTTTGAGCAAGATCCTCCCATTTGGTGATAGAACCTGGTGGTAGAGAATGCAACCAGCACTTAGCTTTATTGTAAGAACCCTAAATTTTGTAATATTTTAAAACTTCAGTGAATAATAATTGGATGTGATTATGCAAAAATTTTGAGTTCACCATAAATGAATAGTGGAATCTTGAGAATCCGAGAACGTATTCTGGTTTAACGAGCGAAATAAGTGAATGCAAAAGCCGTCGAAATTCGAAGATTCCCACCCATACTACGTGTTTTAGAATCCGTAAAGAATGGTGTAGAACCGGGAATACTACGTTAAATAAACATCTCATCAAGATGTTATTAAGTTCAAGAGAAAGGAATGGAAGTGATTAAAGGATTATAGACGATAAACAAAATCCTTGCAAAACAAAACGTTATACGGGAAAACTATCGGAATAAAACGATAAGTGCATGAACGATAATTAAATGAGGAAGTAATTGGAAGCCATGCAAGTTGGCCATGCACAATCCTACACCCAACTAGTATTTAGAAGTATAACTAGTAGTTAGTCAATCAAACTAGAATAATGTTGTGAATAGTAAAGGGGGAGACAAGGAGTACATGCACCATACCTCCATATTTCTCTCATTCAACACACAATCACAAGCCATACTTCTATTATTTCTTTGTCCAAGGGAAGCTCTTATACATATATCCACATATGTATACTTATAACCTAACACACTTTCAAGAGCCAAGAAAAAGAAAGCCATTCTCTCCATCCTTCTCCATTTCCGAATTTCCAAGAACCCCGAAGAAATAAAAATTCATAACTTAAGATCTACCCACTCAAATATCATGAACTTTTAACCGTAGCTGCTCCATATCATAGGTAATCTTCCCAAATTTCAGACTCAAATAAGTTTTTTTCAATTTTATAAAAATGTTTGAAGGAGATGCTGAATAGTAACTCCGAATTTTACTAACTCGTTTTCTTGATTTCTCTTGTTAGTCTAAGGCTTGTTAGGGATAGATCAATCTTCTACAAGGTTAATACACTCCTCCTAGGTGTTCTAAGGATCCAAGAAGGTATAACTCTTCACCCTTAAAGATTTTATGGTTAGATTTTAAGGATTATTGTTATATGGTTTCAAGATTTAAGAGATTGTGAATGCTTAAGGTTTATATGTTTAAATCTTGTTAAGTTTTAAAGATTATGAGATGTGGTTCTTGTATGTTACACTAGATGATGTAAAGAATGAGGAGATGAGTGAATCTTGAAGATTTTATGTGTTGATGTTGGTTACAAGTAGTGGAAATGGCAAGATCTTGTTGTGGTTGTTAAGTAGTGGACTTGTTGCACATGTTCTGGTTTCTACAGAGAATTCAGCCCTGAAATAATCTGTAAAGTGTGAACCACTAGACATAAAAATCTAGATATTGTTTTGTAGTTTCGGTACATATAAAGAACGTCGCGAGGCGATTTACGGTTTAGGAGTTATGGCCGATTTAGTGAAAATTATTTCTGTGAGAACACAGTTACGTATTGTGGAGTTGTGTGATGATTTTGGAATCCTAAAAATTATAATTTGACTATGAAAAAATCATAGTAACTGGATATTACAGTAAGGAAGAAGATCCAAAAATAATTTCATTAAAATATTAATTTTCCAATTTTATAAAAATGTTGGAACCAAAGTCGCGCGATAATGCTACACGACACGTAGCCACTGCCTAGCTACTACCCTGTCTTGATTAAATCTGTGAAATTTGTTTTTAAAAAGGACAGAGTTTGATTTTGATTAAAAAGTAGAAGTTATCTAGATTGTGCACGCAAAGACGGCGTGTCGATTGATTTAACGGTTTGTGTGTTATGAGTGTTTTAGTAAAACTAGCGCGAATAGTAGAACTCCATAGTTGATCGAACTTTGGAAATGTTTTCGCCTATTTAAATTCATATTTTCAAATCGAAACTTTTGTGATAATTATCAAAAAACACTCAAGAAGTCCTTGAGGTGGTTTTGCATTTAAATCTTAATTTTTTCGATTTATTAAAAATGCTAGCGTGCAAGTCGCGTAATAGTAATTCAGTGAAAAGTCAACTATGGAAGTACTACTTTGACCGCCCGTTTTGGCCAAGTTATAAATATAATTTGGAGATGATCAAAACACGAGAGTTATTAAGGATTGTAAGAAGAACACATAGGTGTGTCAAACGAGATTTTAAATGGACAGTAACAAGGTGTGAGATGTCGTAAGTTAAATGAACCCGAGAGAGAGAAGATCGAGTAGAGTGAGTCTACTTAGAATAAGTCGATCATTGGTTAACCCGACTAACCGAGGTTATATTATGTCTTGGTAGAGGTTCAAAGACCGAGAGGGATACATCAAGGTAGAGCTTGGACATCAGGCAAGTTTTCAAAATCTTATCTTATGATATCCATGCTTTAATTACTGTTGTGATTATGATGCCATGCTTTACAGTTTTAAATAAACAAATGATATATGCTTGTCTATGATTTGAATACGCCTATAATGTGTGTTTGTTTATGAAATATAATTTCATTCCATACAAGTATGATAAGTTGGAATTTATTTCTGAGATAATACGTTATAGTGGGAGTCGGAGATATTTTTAATAATGATTTAATTCGGGGATTAGCCAGATTTGAGATATTTCGATTTTATTAACAAAGTAAGTTCGCGTGAGATATATCGAGCGAACGTTTGAGATTTAATTTGAATCAATATCTTTAATAAGTATTTGAATATTCATTTAAGGGATATCCTTATTTGATTATTTATTATGTAAAATAATATTTAAAGGATTATTAAATATCCAGAAAGTATTTAAAAATATATTGAATAGATTATAAATCATTTCACTTTACTTAAAAAGTATTTAACTATTAAAAGGTATTTATAGGGTATTAAATCATGTCCTAACTATTTATTTAAGGTTTACTAATTAATTAAACCTTATCTAAAAATATTCTGATACTCTAAATATTTAATAAAAATATTTTTCCGGACTTCTAAAAATTATTTAAAAATAGATGTAGTTTCCGAAGGTACTTTCTAAATTATTCAAACCTCAATGAAGGGATCAATCAATTGAAACTTATCAAAATCTTGGGGAACTTGGTCTAGAAGCATAAGAGTTTTGCTTCTTCACTCAGTGAAAAACAAGAAGTCAATATATGTATCACCCTACTATAGTTAGGGATTTGAAAATGATTTCAAGTCAAAACTCTGACAACTTCCAAGGATCAATTGAATTAAAAGTTGAAAAACAAATCATCTGATTAAAGATCAACTCTAAGCGATCTATTCCGTCAAAAAGGATTTTTAAAACAAAATTTAGCATTGTTTTGGGACTGGAATGTGGCATGCCCGGCACAGAGAGGTATAGGGCAGTGATCAGGCACGGAGTGGCGCAGTGTACGGTTATATGGTCTATGTGACCATTGACTTTCAGACTTGCATGGCAATGGGCAACCACCGTGTAGTGTCTTGATAATCCCAAAGGCGGCTAGGTTTGTATTCCTTCTACTAGTAGAGAAAATTTCGTACTCGGCTGATCACCGGTACGTGGTTTATTCCACTATAGTCCCTTTCTTCCATTTTGGAAAATTGTTGTGCAATCTACAACAGAAGGCCGATAAGGCTGAGTTTTAAATCATGAGATACATGATGTGAATATCAAATCCAGTTTATGATTCTGGTTCGAGTAAAATCTTGAAGTTTGAAAAAGAGATGGATACAAGTATAAAGTGGATATAATGTTACAGTTGATTTTGAGAATATTACAAGTTTGACAAGAATATATGTTTTCAGAAATCTTTGAAAAATATGAAGTACATTTATTGTTATATATATATATATATGTATACATATAAATATATATGTACCTTGCTGAGCCATAGTGCTCACTCTTGCTTTTATATATCATATCACAACAGATAGCCAGTATGCTGGAGAGAAGGCAATTACGTGGAGAATACGTAGACTGCCCACAAACTTTTTGCAGCTTTGCTCAGGTGGACCAGAGTATGCAGATAGGATGTTGTTCGAGTTAGAAATATTCGTAACTTCATGTAGAGGTTATGAGTAATAGTGTGAGATCCTGGAAAGTGTATTTGATGTGTAATAACAGATGTTATTGGTTATGTATTGTTTCTAAGATTATAACTTGTATGTGTGAAGGATTGGGGTCTATGAGGTGGTTTTGTTAGATCATGGGGATTAACACATGTGACAAAGGATTGGATGGATATGTGACGACCCAGATTCCTAACCCCGGATTTGGGGGTGTTACATTTATCCCTCAGAGAGAATGGGAAAAGCCTCAACTTAATAGCATCTTCAGAAACTCCATTGAACTTGAAAGTGTCACAGATCTCGATGAAATCTCTTGTAACACCCCCAAATCCGGGGTCGGGGATCCGGGTTGTCACGAGTTCCATTTCCCTTAACAACACCCAATCTTAATAAATAATCAACTACTCTGTACTGTGACCCCACAATAAACACACACACCACAAGTTATAGTCTCAGAGATGAATATCCAAAAATAATCATAAGTCGTTTTATTCCACAATTATATGCCAATACACCTTAAACAGGTTTCTGAATAAATTTACATTCATTTCTTTGCCATTATTACAATTCATAAATATACATAATCTGATACATCAAAAGTTGAAAGCCTAGCCTATTGGTAGTTCCTACCTCAGCTATGGCGGCATCAGTGCTTCTAGAAAACTGCGGAACGTCTCCTAACCTCTTGCGAATCGGGAGCTTGGTCCGGTTCATCTTGTCTATCTGATGTTGTGTGATGAAAGAAGAAAGCAAGGGTGAGCAGGAAGCCCACCAAAATAATATGTATAATGATTAACAATATATGAGCCTTCTCATAGTACTCATGAAAGTCTTGGTCAAAAGAAATGAACCAAGTTGATATCTTAATGCGATGAAGTCGCAAAATATTCAGTATATATATATATATATATACATATATACTTTTGAAAATATTGGAAGTCCTCTTCCATGCACAATATACACAAAGTCCCAGTGTATAACTGTATAAAAAAAAATATCGTTGCAAGGTGATCTCATATATCTAACCTTGTCTCAACGTTTTTCTGAAAATTTTTGTCATTCATAAGACAATTATTAATTAGATATAAGTTTAAAAGATGAAGTTACAAGATACCCCAATATACTTATATCTTTCCCAAATACTACTTGAACTACCACCGTTCAAGTTATAATTAGCTTCAAAAGTTCATCACATAGATGAGACTATAAGGCAAGATTTGAATAGATTAAATCTTTAAAATATTATCAAAATAAAATGAAGTTACGAGATACTTCATTTGATGTAAACATCATTTTGAAAACTTGACCCTGCCAACACTCAACAATCGCCCAACCGTAGCCTTTCTATCGAAGTGCTCTGGGTAGTGTTGCAGAAATTATCCAATTGGATGATGAACTCATTACGGGAGTTTGCCGCGCCAGGAAGACCACTTACGATGATCAGTCGTAGTAGTACAACCCCACCATTTTCTACATGTAGAGGAGAACCTGTCGGATTTACTTGTCAACCGAACACTGAACTCCTAAGGAATGGACCGCCTTAGCGGAACTTCCAGGCCATTTGGGCCAATATAATAAGGCTGGGCCGGCGATACTCGGCCACTTACGCCACTCCTAGTTCAGATGAAATCCATGACTCTGAAACGTAAAGCTTGTCCCCACTTTCCCCAAGTAGAAACTTGTTGATACGGCTCCACCAAGAAGTCGTATCTATTTGGAAAGGAGAACTCACCGATATTTCCCAGGCGATGCCTGTTAATGGATTAACTTGTTCCAAGAATTTTACTTCCCGAGTGTTGGGTAAGTAATCAATTCATTTATCAAAACAGCAACCTTGTTGCGAATATAAAACACACCACAGAGCCGGATCCCTCAGGTTTTGAGCGAGTATTTAAATCCCCTTCGAAAGGAGGATCTTAAAAAAATGAGTTTTGGGATCCGCTCTAACTTTTAAAAAAATCATTTTGAAGACTCGCAAAACATTTTTAAGAATGTTTGGAGTGAAGCTGATTTAATGAAGTAAATCAGTCCCCAGAATATTTAGAAAATGTCTGAATATTATTATTTAAATAATATTCCCATAAAGAATAATCTTTATAAAATAATTGAAGTAGAAGTTTTAAAACTTATACTTGAAATGAATATTAAATAACCAAAGATATACTTATATGAAAGTACTATCTTTATTTGAATAATCGAAAATAGGTTTGATTATTTACACCTTATTCTTTAATAAAATAAAGAACAAATCTCAGCAAATAATCGGAGTCATAGATCCTCAAATGAATATTCAAAAATATTCATTAAACAATATAAACTGAGTCATAAGCCCTCGAATGAATATTCAAATAATATTCAGATAATAAAATAAAAGGAGTCATAAGTCCTCGAATGAATATTCAAAATAATATTCATTTAATATAAAATAAAAGGAGTCATAAGTCCTCGAATGAATATTCAAAATAATATTCAATAAATAAATAAGCTGAGTCATAAGCCCTCGAATGAATATTATAAATAATATTCATTAAATAAAATAAAGGAGTCATACATCCTCAAATGAATATCCAAGTAATATTCAATAAATAATATAAAGGAGTCATAAGTCCTCGAATGAATATTCAAGATAATATTCATTAATAAAATCAAGTTATCGAATAAACCTTATTCGATTAATAGTTTTGAAAACTATAAACATATATATATATATATATATATATATATAAATATATATATATATAAAATCTACTCGGGATCCTCGACTCCCGATTTTAGAAAATGTTTTCACCTTTGGGTCCCTATACTAAGGGTATATGCAAATTACTGCTATTCTCTAGCATAGGTATTATCAACTGAACCAACAGATATATTTGGCAAGAATACGAAACAGGCATGCATATATATACCATATCAGCATGCTTCAATATATCGCAACATTTGCTAATTAACCAACATGCATCTATCGCAAGATAATGCATATACATATATACATCACAACAACAGTATAACGGATAGAAAACTTGCCTAAGCGACTGGGGGTTACGAATGGCTCGGGACGAGTCTGGTAACCTATAAACAACAAGTAAGTTGGAATTAAACCAAAGTCACTTGTAAATCTATACTCTAACCAACTCAGACTCTAACGCTCGTTTTGCGCTTACTGATTCTCTTAAGTCACTCGAGTACCCTCGGCTCCACCATTTTTAATAATTTAACCTTTACGAGTTTTAAGGCGATTCCTTCGCGAGTGTCTTACCAACTGCCTAACACACTTACCATAAATGTTTCATGCATTAATTAACCCTTTTTGGTCTTTAACCTATGTTTCAAAGTAAGGCGAGGGGAAAAGTTTCGTTCGCGAAACGCCGTTACTTGAAACGGTCGTTTCTGCTAAACCGTGCATCGGAATCGAACGAACTACATATCAAAACGAAGCTCGTAACATGAGCTATCTAAACATGGCAGTGGTCATAATCTAGCAGGGGGTTCTCGGGTCCTAATGTTATGCACAAAAACAGTCCAAAGAAAATCGGACGTTACGACGGCTATGTTTACGCGATTACCAATGTTTAAACTACTCCAATTAACCACCAACCAACTCATAACCATCAATACAACAAAACTTCACCTAAACCATACCACATCAGTCCATAATCTCCAAGGTTTTCAACTCAAACAACCACAATCACGACCTATGAACTATAATCAAGCTTCAATTACCAAAAACACTTCCAAATCAAACCAAACTACTAATAATCACAATCCATGCTTCTCATTTCACAACACCAACCATTAAACTTACTAACAAATAAAGTAAAGGCTAGGGTTTGAAGTTTATACCTTCCTTGGGAGGTGTTAAGTTGCTAGGAAGCCTTAGGGAGCCTCCTACAAGCTTGATCTTTCCAAAGAAATCAAGAACACAAAGTTAGGCTTTGAAGTTTCTAAAAGTCCGATTTAAAGAACTGTACAAATGAGGGTCTTATCATGATTATTTGGACGAGACTTGTGAACAAGAGTTGTAGGCCATCTCAATACCTTTCCAATGAGCTATAGAACACAATATTTGAGTGAGAAATGAAGGAGATACAGCAGTTTTAGTGTTCTGGTTCTGTTTTGGCCGAGAGCATGAAGAACAATGCCTTGGTTTCTTTTTGATTTTGATGAAAAATGATTTGCTTGGCTTGGTTGGTTTGATTTTTGTGTTTGTTTTAGTAAATTACCTAGTTGCCCTTGATTTTGTGTGGTTAAAAAGCCACCACATCTCCTTCCTTCCCATGTCATGCTTGTGTCATCCTCATGATGTCATCCTCCCCTCCTTGTCCTCTTCTCATTGGTTGGGTGACATCATCCTCTCTAATCCCTTTGATTAACTTCCTAATTGTTTGCCTAATGACCGCTGATCTGTTATACGGTTCGCTTAACTTTCGTTTTCGTTTATCGTTTGAAGGATCATACCCGGGATCTTATTACTTAGGTTCCCTTAACCTTTCTCAATATATTATATTCCTTTTATGATCCTCTCCTATAATCCTTTAATTTAAATCCTTTTTATCCTGTTACCTTTTTCTCAAATCTTTCCGTATCTAGTGTATTTCCAGGAAAAATCAAAGTGTTCGGATTTGAATTCTGACGATCTTTACATACACTTATATCCCATATAAAGTACTAATAAAATCTCAGAATATCCATATCAGAACCCCTACATAGTGTGACATGAAAAGTTTTCTCATTCAGCAAAAACACTATTCATAAGGGTTTCAAAAATTTCCCAAAAATTGGGGTTATTACAGTCTCCCCTCCTTAAAAGGATTTCGTCCCGGAATCAGATAGAAAATGAATAGGGATATTCTCTTAGCATTGCACTTTCTAACTCTCGAGTAAATTTTCCCACATTGTGGTTCTACCATCAAACTCTTACTAGTTTGATAACCCTTCTCCTAAGCACTCGTTCCTTTTTACTCTATACCCTTCCTGGTTGCTCCATATAGGTTACGTCTGGTTGCATATCTATGTGCTCATATGCCCCTATTTGTCTGGCATCCGAATTACACTTCCTTAACATTGATACGTGGAACACGTTATGAACTTGCTACAGGTTCGGGGGTAGGGCTAGCTCATATGCTAACTTCCCAAACGTCTTAATATATCCAAGGGTCCAACAAATTGTAGACTTAGCTTTCCTTTCTTTCCGAACCTCATCAATCCTTTTTCAAGGGTTTCCAAGGGGATACCTATAACATTACTAGGCCCCCTATTTCATACTCTTTGTCCTTTTTGAGTCAAATCAGCATACCTCTTATGTCCATCTTGGGTTACTACCAGCCGTCCTCTGATTAGATCTATTATATCCCTAGTCCTTTGGACTACTGCGGGTCCGAGCATCTTGCGCTCTACAACTTCATCCTAACATAAGGGAGATCGACATTATCTTCCCTCAAGGATCTCATAAGGTGACACCTCGATAATGACATATGATCTATTGTCGTGATATAACTAAATCCGCGTTAAGTGATCATTCCAAATTTTTTCAAGTCTATTGCACAGACTCTCATTATAGCGTTTAGCATTAGAGCTTTTGCTTCTCAATACCCATTCTTTTCGAGTTCGTAATCGCTACTACCTTCCGTTCCTAATATTATACTGGTTATACTTTTGCTCGTTAGCGTTCTATAACCTTTTAATAACCACGTCAACCTTAGTATTACGAATGTGTTCCCATTCTGAATACCACCATAACTTTACTACTCCTTTTTCAGCTGTTTCTATTTTTGAAAGCTTAATCCTTCATATAGAAGTAAAAGAATTTATTGAGAGATCACTATGATCATGAACACTTGTTATCTCGCATAGTTAGTACAGAAGGTGGCCAGCCTTTAGTACTTGACAAGCAATTAAACAATAGTTGGTATCCTACTAGGCTTCTATCACACAGATAGACAGTCATTCGGCAATACCTCCCCTTCTGGAAGGGTTGTTCTTCTCAACTTACATGAAATGAAAAGAAGAGAAAAGAACGAACTGAAGAGAATTGTATATATAAAGAAAATATACTGCCACAAAATATCTGGCTTGGAACCTACCTCTGAACTATAGAGGTTTGTCATAGGAGAACAAAACATATACGTATTTATATCAGCATCAAGTATTATAGCATCATATTTCCCATGCCTAAATATTTCTATTCCGTCCATCATTCTATGGACCCATGCTCTTCCTCGAGCTTATACATAATCACCTTTGAAACTCCCTCGATTTCGAAAATCGAACCTGGGATCTCATTTTAGACATCACCGTTACTAGAGTTCTATGCTTGCACCGCAACCTTCCTCATATAGTAATACGACTCTCTTTTCATAAGAGGGAATAAATATTCAATAGGTAGATACTCTACTTAATTAGTCTATCAATGATAACTTATACACTACCACGACCCGTTTAGTGGTACTCAATCTCAACATCCATTCCAATACAACTCTCACGGTTGTAATCAGCTCGTTACTCGCAGAATCATTGCTGCCTTACTATGGTCCACCACTGACCCACTGTCATCATTCACTTTCCATGAAATCTTAATAGCTAACCATACGGAGTCCATACATGTCGTATCAAATCCTTCTAAGGAGGTAACATAATCACCATTTCTGATTCATGAAGAACACTCCTGATCTCAAAGGTTCGTTTAGTCCTTTTGAAACATGGTCCAGGCTCATTCTCAAGATAGTACCTTCTAAGATAGATAGCCCGCTCATGGCGATTACACGAATTAAACCTTTACCAACTACTATTACGGCTGGGTATTGCACAGTCATCAGAAGGAATGTCAATCTTCCAAACCATAATACAACCTTCACAGTTTTAACCATCATCACTGTATTCTTTTGGCACAAGCGCCTATAATTATCCTCTTACCTTTAAAGTGTCGGCCACCTCTTTGGCCTTTCCTGATAGTAAAATTTCCTTACAGTCAATGTCACTTTAACCATCTCCAAATAATTTTCTACCTTATTTCAATCACAGCTTATGTGAAAATGCTTTCCTTAAAATCTGATGAGTAAAAAAAAAAATCACCATTTTTCCATAAGTTATTGCCTCAGTCTTTAGAGGTTAATCACTGTCATGACTGACTCTCAATCATAATTAGAACATCTTTTATCTTAAGTCCTAATTGCCCTGAATAATTTCGACCATTACTGGTTCGATCCATACTTTCTCGTGGTTTAACATGTGCCCCACTTGGCAACATTATAATTACGTCATATTTCCTTTATCAACATTTCTATTCTTGAAAATTTTGAATATTACCTTTCTCCTTGTAAAACCTCTAAGGTTATCCTTCAATCGTTCCTCCTGTATTCCCTAGATACAGGGCATATTAAAATACCATTTACTATTACTAGAACCATTGTCTATATACTTCTGAAAAATTTCTCCACTGATTCTTAAATGTTGTTGCTACATTAACCCTTTCCAAATCATACTGTCAAAACTCATACTGTCCCTATTAAGGGTGAAATTCCAACCTTTATGCATTCCCCTAGGATTCATTTTAAGTTACCGATGTTCTATCCTTAATTCCACCTTTAAAAGGTACCTGCATCCTTCCATGGATAAATCAAGTCATATATCCCTGATAAGGGTGTCTTATTCAATCATTCCCACCTCGATAGTCTATACCTAACTTCATAATAGCATCCTTATTCAAATTGAGGTCAATCCATATGGCCTCCAAAAGATAACAATGGTCATCCACTTTTCTTTCTTGATTTGGTAATGATAACATGGATGTTCTGGAAGATATTGGTCATGTTCAACGTGAACTTCTTCTTAATAATTCCTTATTTACTTTTGTTGTTTATCTCAACAGTCATCTCAATGTTGGGATATCTTTCATATCTGGCGTCTCCCTTTCTGGGTATCATGCCACCGGTCTTACACTTTACCTTCTTGAAGGTCACTTCCTTCACCCAATTTTCTTAATTTCTTACTTTCTTGTCTCCTCAGTCTATCCGCGTCTCATTATTTATCCTTCGAATTATCTCAAGGTTTCCTCGAATCTTCCCAACTTACAGGGGATAAAATATATGTATCTCTTATACCTTCAACCATCAATTTAACTCATGGTGAATCACTCTCATCCGGACGATTACCTACTTTTCTATTTCTATTTCTACGAGTCTTTAGGGTTTCCTCATACCCAACTCCCTTATCATTCCTCAAACTCTCTTGCCTTTATATTCCTTTCTCTTATCATTATTTCATGAACCAACACAACATAAGCATTGATTTCAAACATCCCGTCATTCTGGATTCGTGTCTTCAGAACGAATCTTGATAACTTTTACAACTTAGATTCATAATTCATCATACTCGTCTGCCTTTGTTCTGGCTCTTAAGCTTTTACACTATCTCCATAACCTTGGGAAGTACTTTCCTGAAAACAATTGACTGAACTTAAATCAGTTTATTATAATCTCTTGCTCCGTGCCTTCCTTGGCCTTTCACCAGCGGGTGGTCTCTCTCTTAGGAGGGTAAGTGACAAAACAGTCTTTTGTGGTTCGTCAATCATTTAGAATCTCAAATAATTCATCTATTTCCTTTAGCCAGGCTCTTGCCTCGACTGGGTCAGCATGTTCCTTGGAACTCTGAGAGCTTAGCGACTTAAAGGTCATGAAAGAATTTCCCACCGCACTGTCTCCTCAGGGTGGTGGTTGGGGATAATAGTCTAAGTTCTCTTTAGACAGGTCCATGAATTGCCGTATAGGGGTACCATCTCGGGTCTCCTGTCCTTACTCGACTTTTGTTTCCTCAGTCTAAATATTTCTTCCTACTCCCCATAATTGGGGTCATCTTACATAATTTAAATCCTCATTTTCCACTTCATCATGTTATGGGTTCCTTTTGTCTTGGTGGCAACCTCCCTGACTATCACGTTCAGGGTTCGCTCTAACTCTTATTCCTCAAACTAGCTTTCATCTAAGATTTCATCTTTAAGCTCTTAAACCTTTGGAACCCAAATTCTATAGGAATACCTCATTATTCCCTTATCATCACTCTCGGTATTAATCTCATACCTATTTGTTGGCTCTCTGCCTTCATTCATCACTTTTACTGGCACAATATGTTCTTTTCCAATACTTCGGGCTGTATTGCTATCTCAAACAGCTTTTCGGTACCGGCTCCGGTTACCTTCACTACTATTTCCATTTTCTCAAAATCTCTTATAAACTCTCCAAAAGACATTATCATCTTGAGTCTCTCCTTTTTACTAAGGGCATTAGCCACCATATTGGCTTTCCCCGAATGATAAAGAATCTCCCAATCATAATTCTTGATTAGCTCTAACCGCCTCCTCTGGCGTATGTTGAGCTCGTATGGTTTGTGAATCTCACACTTCTCTCCATACAAGTAGTGCCTCAAATCTTTAGGGCAAAACTATTGCCACGAGCCCAAGCTCATGGGTGGGGATATCGAATTTTAAATTCCCTTAATTGTCTTGACGCAGACGCGATTATCTTGTTGTGCTATATAAGAAGCACCCTAATTCCTTATGCGAAGCGTCACTTACAAATCACAAAATCTCATTTTCCATCCGGCAACGCCAACATAGGGAACGTCACCAACCTTTGCTTCAGTTCTTAAAAGTTGTTCTCGCATTTCTCTGTCCATTCGAACTTCTCAGTCTTACGAGTAAGCCGCGTTAAAGGGGCTACTATC
Organism: Apium graveolens; assembly: GCF_009905375.1. Taxonomy (NCBI): domain Eukaryota; kingdom Viridiplantae; phylum Streptophyta; class Magnoliopsida; order Apiales; family Apiaceae; genus Apium; species Apium graveolens. The sequence goes on from NC_133647.1 coordinate 178,059,448, forward strand.
TTTACAAACTTGAACGAACCTCTGGTAGTGACCGGCCAATCCTACCTCTGGTATTCGACCCAACCAGGGTCATCAATTCATCAGTGGTCCTTTATCCAATCTCGTCAGGATCCTCCATGGGATCCTCCTCAGCAACTATCCCTTCTAGGACAACATCCTCAACTGCTACATCCTCAATATCAACATCATCCGGTCCAGCGTTAGGATGCTCTATTGGATCCACAATCTGATCTCCAATTAGTAATAAAACATCATCGCGTTGATGTTCCTCAACTTCAGGGTTCGGAGTCCCGCTACCATATACGATAACGAACTACGCTTCTATCGCTACATTTATAAGGGTTCCCATAAGGGTTTTAACTGTCAGTACTACGTTAGGTAGTCCGACTATGAACTTGGCAAGAGTTCTTATTATCTTAGTGAACTTATTATCTTAACGTCCCATCATCTCTGAGGTTTATAACGCTTGGCTCTGATACCATTTCTGTAACACCCCCAAATCCGGGGTCGGGGATCCGGGTTGTCACGAGTTCCATTTCCCTTAACAACACCCAATCTTAATAAATAATCAACTACTCTGTACTGTGACCCCACAATAAACACACACACCACAAGTTATAGTCTCAGAGATGAATATCCAAAAATAATCATAAGTCGTTTTATTCCACAATTATATGCCAATACACCTTAAACAGGTTTCTGAATAAATTTACATTCATTTCTTTGCCATTATTACAATTCATAAATATACATAATCTGATACATCAAAAGTTGAAAGCCTAGCCTATTGGTAGTTCCTACCTCAGCTATGGCGGCATCAGTGCTTCTAGAAAACTGCGGAACGTCTCCTAACCTCTTGCGAATCGGGAGCTTGGTCCGGTTCATCTTGTCTATCTGATGTTATGTGATGAAAGAAGAAAGCAAGGGTGAGCAGGAAGCCCACCAAAATAATATGTATAATGATTAACAATATATGAGCCTTCTCATAGTACTCATGAAAGTCTTGGTCAAAAGAAATGAACCAAGTTGATATCTTAATGCGATGAAGTCGCAAAATATTCAGTATATATATATATACATATATACTTTTGAAAATATTGGAAGTCCTCTTCCATGCACAATATACACAAAGTCCCAGTGTATAACTGTATAAAAAAAAATATCGTTCCAAGGTGATCTCATATATCTAACCTTGTCTCAACGTTTTTCTGAAAATCTTTGTCATTCATAAGACAATTATTAATTAGATATAAGTTTAAAAGATGAAGTTACAAGATACCCCAATATACTTATATCTTTCCCAAATACTACTTGAACTACCACCGTTCAAGTTATAATTAGCTTCAAAAGTTCATCACATAGATGAGACTATAAGGCAAGATTTGAATAGATTAAATCTTTAAAATATTATCAAAATAAAATGAAGTTACGAGATACTTCATTTGATGTAAACATCATTTTGAAAACTTGACCCTGCCAACACTCAACAATCGCCCAACCGTAGCCTTTCTATCGAAATGCTCTGGGTAGTGTTGCAGAAATTATCCAATTGGATGATGAACTCATTACGGGAGTTTGCCGCGCCAGGAAGACCACTTACGATGATCAGTCGTAGTAGTACAACCCCACCATTTTCTACATGTAGAGGAGAACCTGTCGGATTTACTTGTCAACCGAACACTGAACTCCTAAGGAATGGACCGCCTTAGCGGAACTTTCAGGCCATTTGGGCCAATATAATAAGGCTGGGCCGGCGCTACTCGGCCACTTACGCCACTCCTAGTTCAGATGAAATCCATGACTCTGAAACGTAAAGCTTGTCCCCACTTTCCCCAAGTAGAAACTTGTTGATACGGCTCCACCAAGAAATCGTATCTATTTGGAAAGGAGAACTCACCGATATTTCTCAGGCGATGCCTGTTAATGGATTAACTTGTTCCAAGAATTTTACTTCCCGAGTGTTGGGTAAGTAATCAATTCATTTATCAAAACAGCAACCTTGTTGCGAATATAAAACACACCACAGAGCCGGATCCCTCAGGTTTTGAGCGAGTATTTAAATCCCCTTCGAAAGGAGGATCTTAAAAAAATGAGTTTTGGGATCCGCTCTAACTTTTAAAAAAATCATTTTGAAGACTCGCAAAACATTTTTAAGAATGTTTGGAGTGAAGCTGATTTAATGAAGTAAATCAATCCCCAGAATATTTAGAAAATGTCTGAATATTATTATTTAAATAATATTCCCATAAAGAATAATCTTTATAAAATAATTGAAGTAGAAGTTTTAAAACTTATACTTGAAATGAATATTAAATAACCAAAGATATACTTATATGAAAGTACTATCTTTATTTGAATAATCGAAAATAAGTTTGATTATTTACACCTTATTCTTTAATAAAATAAAGAACAAATCTCAGCAAATAATTGGAGTCATAGATCCTCAAATGAATATTCAAAAATATTCATTAAACAATATAAACTGAGTCATAAGCCCTCGAATGAATATTCAAATAATATTCAGATAATAAAATAAAAGGAGTCATAAGTCCTCGAATGAATATTCAAAATAATATTCATTTAATATAAAATAAAAGGAGTCATAAGTCCTCGAATGAATATTCAAAATAATATTCAATAAATAAATAAGCTGAGTCATAAGCCCTCGAATGAATATTATAAATAATATTCATTAAATAAAATAAAGGAGTCATACATCCTCAAATGAATATCCAAGTAATATTCAATAAATAATATAAAGGAGTCATAAGTCCTCGAATGAATATTCAAGATAATATTCATTAATAAAATCAAGTTATCGAATAAACCTTATTCGATTAATAGTTTTGAAAACTATAAACATATATATATATATATATATATATATAAATATATATATATATAAAATCTACTCGGGATCCTCGACTCCCGATTTTAGAAAATGTTTTCACCTTTGGGTCCCTATACTAAGGGTATATGCAAATTACTGCTATTCTCTAGCATAGGTATTATCAACTGAACCAACAGATATATTTGGCAAGAATACGAAACAGGCATGCATATATATACCATATCAGCATGCTTCAATATATCGCAACATTTGCTAATTAACCAACATGCATCTATCGCAAGATAATGCATATACATATATACATCACAACAACAGTATAACGGATAGAAAACTTGCCTAAGCGACTGGGGGTTACGAATGGCTCGGGACGAGTCTGGTAACCTATAAACAACAAGTAAGTTGGAATTAAACCAAAGTCACTTGTAAATCTATACTCTAACCAACTCAGACTCTAACGCTCGTTTTGCGCTTACTGATTCTCTTAAGTCACTCGAGTACCCTCGGCTCCACCATTTTTAATAATTTAACCTTTACGAGTTTTAAGGCGATTCCTTCGCGAGTGTCTTACCAACTGCCTAACACACTTACCATAAATGTTTCATGCATTAATTAACCCTTTTTGGTCTTTAACCTATGTTTCAAAGTAAGGCGAGGGGAAAAGTTTCGTTCGCGAAACGCCGTTACTTGAAACGGTCGTTTCTGCTAAACCGTGCATCGGAATCGAACGAACTACATATCAAAACGAAGCTCGTAACATGAGCTATCTAAACATGGCAGTGGTCATAATCTAGCAGGGGGTTCTCGGGTCCTAATGTTATGCACAAAAACAGTCCAAAGAAAATCGGACGTTACGACGGCTATGTTTACGCGATTACCAATGTTTAAACTACTCCAATTAACCACCAACCAACTCATAACCATCAATACAACAAAACTTCACCTAAACCATACCACATCAGTCCATAATCTCCAAGGTTTTCAACTCAAACAACCACAATCACGACCTATGAACTATAATCAAGCTTCAATTACCAAAAACACTTCCAAATCAAACCAAACTACTAATAATCACAATCCATGCTTCTCATTTCACAACACCAACCATTAAACTTACTAACAAATAAAGTAAAGGCTAGGGTTTGAAGTTTATACCTTCCTTGGGAGGTGTTAAGTTGCTAGGAAGCCTTAGGGAGCCTCCTACAAGCTTGATCTTTCCAAAGAAATCAAGAACACAAAGTTAGGCTTTGAAGTTTCTAAAAGTCCGATTTAAAGAACTGTACAAATGAGGGTCTTATCATGATTATTTGGACGAGACTTGTGAACAAGAGTTGTAGGCCATCTCAATACCTTTCCAATGAGCTATAGAACACAATATTTGAGTGAGAAATGAAGGAGATACAGCAGTTTTAGTGTTCTGGTTCTGTTTTGGCCGAGAGCATGAAGAACAATGCCTTGGTTTCTTTTTGATTTTGATGAAAAATGATTTGCTTGGCTTGGTTGGTTTGATTTTTGTGTTTGTTTTAGTAAATTACCTAGTTGCCCTTGATTTTGTGTGGTTAAAAAGCCACCACATCTCCTTCCTTCCCATGTCATGCTTGTGTCATCCTCATGATGTCATCCTCCCCTCCTTGTCCTCTTCTCATTGGTTGGGTGACATCATCCTCTCTAATCCCTTTGATTAACTTCCTAATTGTTTGCCTAATGACCGCTGATCTGTTATACGGTTCGCTTAACTTTCGTTTTCGTTTATCGTTTGAAGGATCATACCCGGGATCTTATTACTTAGGTTCCCTTAACCTTTCTCAATATATTATATTCCTTTTATGATCCTCTCCTATAATCCTTTAATTTAAATCCTTTTTATCCTGTTACCTTTTTCTCAAATCTTTCCGTATCTAGTGTATTTCCGGGAAAAATCAAAGTGTTCGGATTTGAATTCTGACGATCTTTACATACACTTATATCCCATATAAAGTACTAATAAAATCTCAGAATATCCATATCAGAACCCCTACATAGTGTGACATGAAAAGTTTTCTCATTCAGCAAAAACACTATTCATAAGGGTTTCAAAAATTTCCCAAAAATTGGGGTTATTACATCTCTGGTGTGCATGTTGGGATCTTCTCTAGGAGAATCCCCAAACTGAACTGAAATCTGAATCATCTGAATCGTGCTCGACTTGATTTCAAAGGTGTTAGCCGTGATGGCTGGCCTCATAATGCTAGACTGAATATCATTGATCTTTGACTGAGAATAATCCATCAAAGCCTTCGGATTCGCTGCTGGTTCTCCCATTATGATTAGAGCTTCTTCTTCTTCAACTTTTTCCTCAACAAAAACTTCTTCAACTACTTCATCCGCTTTATCCAGTGTTCTTATGCGAAATTGAGAACGCGTTAGCATACACGCTCTCTAGAGTACCTGAAAAAGTAACAAGCAAACAAGTAAGTAAAATATCTGAGTCAGTGAACTTTAACGACCACCTATGACAAGTACATAAGCTAAAAATTAACACCGAGTCCTCGGCAGCGACGCCAAAAACTTGTTAGGACGAAAACACGCGCTAATTTACACACAAGTATACGCGTTCCCAAGTAATTTAAAATTCTTTCTAGTTCGTTCCCACAAAGACTGGTTTAGGTTAAATTTAATTTATGCACTTATACAACAATGGTATGGTTATTATTCAATGCTAAGACGAATAACAATTTGAGATTGTTTATAACTAAGATATTAACTAACATGCAATTAACTAAGAGAATTGAGTTGAATTACTTATATGACACAAACATGGGATTCTAACTTCATTACTACTTCATTTAAAGTCATTATTTTTAACCTTAGCATGCAATGGTGATGACAACTAATCAGATAACACGAAACTAGTAAACGCCAACTTTCGTTGTACGAATACCCTACTACTAGATATCCACAAAAGAGATAGAAGCTGAATAGACACCAAGTATGCTGAGACTCTATATGTGTATAGAATTTGACAACATAAAGGTTTAAAGTGCAAGTTATCTATCGTGATTACATAGGGCAAGTAAGATGGTTATGTTATTCACTAACAATACAACAAGAATTACAGAAGGGGGGTTGAATGTAATTCTGGCTTCTTTCTCAAGATTTTAAAATAGTTCTTACTTGATAATATATATGTGTTTGATTTGCAGAGTGCGGAATAAATGATTTATATGAATCAAAACACAAAGTGATAAAAACACAAGCTTTTAAAACTTTCTGGTGGATTTGAAAGTATCCACCAGATATATATATACATATATATATATATATATATATCGAATGAGAACCTTGTGAAGCTTGAATAGATCACAGTTGCTTACAAGTTGAACAACTAAATTCACAGAGAAATGCTACAGAATACAGCTTAAAAATGTTTCTCTGAAAATATGAGTGCTTAGTTAGTTGCTTGTTGCGCTACTAGCTACACTTGGTTTATATCACCAAGTTTACATGACAATAAGACAAGATAATAAAAAATAAATATATCTAGTCTAACTCCATGCTACTTCACTACTTTATTCCAGCATCTTTAAATATCTTCATAATAGCATGGAAATTATAATACTTCTTTGGTCTCAAATTTCTGCTAAACAGGCTTCCACATTCCTTTTGCAAACACTTGACGCATGTGACTGTGTTGTCACTTTCAACAGATATTTAAATTTGATCATCCGTCGGGTACAAGCTTGTCATCCGTCGGGTGGCTTAGTTGATCATCTGTCGGTTAGCTTTGTTGATCATATGTCGGGTAGCTATGTATCACTTGACTCAATTTTACTTATGCAGAATAACAAGACATCTCATATTTATAATTAATCAATCTATTCTGCATATCTACTAGTAGTCCACATGACTCATATGCTCCTATAAAATCTACACAAAGTTGTTTGCATAAATGTGCTACAATACTTATTATTACATAAGCTACTCACTCGATGGATGTCAAATCATCATCCGTCGGGACTATATTGAATCATCCGTCGGGACCATATTTGATCATCCATCGAGTGCTACAAAATTCACTAAGTTAAATCTACTAAGGTGTTTTGTTTAATTTATCATCAAGTGCACAACATATTCCTAACAATCTCCCTCAATTTATGTCTACTGAAATTGTAGCCATAAATTAAGAGAAACTTGATGATAACAAAACATCCAAAAGATACAAAATAGAAATAGTAGATAAAACTGACAAGTGCTACAATATTTACTGAAAATTGAACAATGCGAAGTGTACAAAGAAATTGCTCACAATCATTATCAAGGTACTCCTCTAGTCTGAGCAGATAAGTCTATTTCCTTGATTGTCTGGATTTCTTCCCAAGCCTCCTGTTGTTCTCTTCTATCTGAATTTGGAGTTGTCTGTGGAACTCAAGTTCATCAGCTTCTGAGAAATCTAGCATTTCTTGCATTTCCAATAGAGTCTCATTGCTAGAGATACTCAACTGGTCCTCCAATCTGAAGAATCTTCTTACTCCCTTTTCATCCCTGAATTCCATCAGTCAATAGGGCCTCGAATGCACTCTCTTTTATGTGAAGGGATTGATAGAGTTTTTGGTAGTGCATCTTTGGCTCTATTACTCCTCAGCTCCTCAATCTTCTTTAGAACTAATCTCCTTGCAGTCACATTGTATCCAAAGTTCTTTTTGAAAGATAAGTAGATCTTTATTAGAATAGCTTGGCTTTCTAGAAGAATCCTGTGAAGTGGCCATATTTTCTCTTTTCCTCCCTTATATTTAAACACCAGCCTTTCAGGAAGATGTCTGTGAGCATCAATTCCTCTTACTTCTTCCAATTCATCTAAGTAGAGGTTTATGTCAAAGAACTCCTTGATATCACAAATGTAAAGCAAATCTTCCTTGTTGACTGTAGATTGAGATTTGGTTAGGGTCTTGGATCTGAGAGTCACAGGCTTCACTTTCTTGTTTGCTTTAGTCTTTGTCTTCTTTGGCTTGTTGAAGATAGGAAAATTTAGCTCAGGAATTGGCAAACTATCCCAGTCTACTGGCCCATCTTTAGGAATAATGGGCTCACCATGAATGTTCCTATTTGGATCCACCACCTTGAATTCTTCAAATACCACTGAGGGTTTTGATGTCTGAGTTGAAGTTGTAGGCTTTTTGGGAATATAGTCTTCCATTTCCTCATCACTAAAGTCCAATTTTCTTTTGGAGTGGAGCTTGTATCTGAATCTTCTTTTATGTTATGGTTCATCTTGCACTTTTTGACCTTGAGGTTCAGCAATTATAGATGGTTGTGCAGAAACCTCAGTTGTGGTCTTCACAGCTTGAAGTTTGGCTAAGATAGCAGCTTGCTTCTTCTTTTGTTTGAGCTTCTTAGCATCCAGAGTAGCTTGCTTCTTTTCTTGCCTTATTTTTTCCTTCTCTTCCTTTTAAACTTCCACAAACATAGGGTGTCCATCCACCACACAAATTTCCTTACCATTTATGTAAATCTTGGCTAATCTTCTTTTGAGTGTTGAATCTACTGGATCTTTGTAAAATGCAATTGACCTAGCCAACAGCTTCTTCTCATCTGGCCTAGGTGTCTCATATAAAATATCCATAGGATTTTTGTCTGTGAACTTTGAGTAGTTCCTTTTAGGCTTCATGATTAGATCTGCTTTTGGAGATTTGATGCAAGATGTTTGGCCTTTTCCAGATAATTTATACTCATTTCATTCACAGAAATATTCTTGACTTGAGAATGATGAATGAATGTTTTGTTTGGCTTCTGAATTGGTCCAAATTTTTGTTGAATTTCTGCATCTATTTTCCTCCATTTTTCTTTTAACTCCTTCTCAGCTGCTGCTACATCAATCTTTAGCAGTTTGTCATTTGTGTTTAGTTTTGTTGCTGCCAGATTTATGATGTCAATGTTGTCCATGGCTGGTGGCTTTGTGAAAGCAATTGTTGGCATAATTACATTGCTGACTTGGATGTTTAGCACTTTCTGCTCCCCCTCACTCCTTGATCCCTCTTGACTGATTGGGATAATAGTGCTTTCTTTCTCCCCCTTTTTGTTATCAGCAAGTATAGTAGAGGAAAAGGTTTGTGTTGCCACTAGCTTTTGAAGCAAGTCTATTTGTTGTGCTTGATGTAGATGAATAGCTGTTAGAGAAGCTTCCATAGCAGTCATCCTTTTATCCAAGGAATCCACTTGAGTAGCAAGATCAGAGTTCTTCCTTAGCTGTCTCTTAATATCAATCATTGTTGCTTCTGGAAGTTTAGCATCCAATCTTTCAGAAATGTCCTTCTTTATTTGATCAATCTCATTTCTGATATAAGTGACATTCTGACTGTGTTGAAAGCCTTAGATTTGTTGTAATTGAAGAGACGCAAGGTGTGCTTGTAGGAGCTTCTTGGTGCAGGCATTTGTTTTTGATTGAAGAGCAGATTGTGTCTGACTGATGAGTTGAATGAGGGTGGTCTTGAAATAATGTTCATCACATTGATTTGAAAATGCCCAAGTTGGCATACCAGATCTGGAACTAGGCCCTACTTCTCCCCCTATATCCAGTGATCCCTCTTCACTATCATCACCAAAGAATTTTTCTAACCCACCAGCCTCATAATCTATGTCATCATCAGCTATAGAAGGCATAGCTGTGATGGCATCATTTGCTCTTTGCATGGATTGAGTAGTGTGCACCAAATTTAGCATCCTTTCTGCATTTTCATTGCCCTGTCCAGCCAAAAGTTGATATGCTGGAACAGGATGAGTAAATGTCTCAGCATCCAAAGAGGTGGAATCTATAACAGCTTGACTATGCTGAGATAGTTCCTCTTTGTTTGCTTCATTGACATTCATTGACTCACTAACAATGATGTCCACCCTTATTTCTCCTATACCTGCATTTCTCTCATGATCTCTCTGTTCTTGCATCAAGGGCTTCCCTTGGCTACCCACCCTTCGCTCCCTCACCTTCACCATCTAAGATGGGACTCCTCACTCACTTTTGCCAGTCCTGAAGAAATGGACTGCATTTGTTCACTCATTTTCTCTCCTTTTTTCTGGGAGCAACCCAGACTCTCACTCAATTCACTCCATTCCCTCATTCCTAAAAGTGATTGCACTACCACTAAGTCTTCTGCACTTGTAAGAATTGAAGAAAGTTGAAGTTGTGCAGAGACACTCGTCGGATGATGAATATCCATCGGGACAGTAGTATGGCTATCTGAAGGATGACTGCTGTTAGGCTTATCTGTCGGGATACAATCACTACTCGACGGATGATGAATATCTATTGGGATAGAAGAAATGAATGAGTTTGGAGTGGAGACTATTGTAGACTCTGTGCAGATTGATGAAAATTTAGGTACAGATGTCTCAACTGACTCAGAAAGAAATGGCAAGTGAGCCAACAAATCATCTAAAAGATGATGCTCACTTGCTTGGATTTTTGACTTCTCCACAAGAGTTAAAGATGGAGAATTTGGAAGTGATGTATTGATCATGTCAATATCCAGTTAGTGTGTGGGTGAATTTGGTGTTTCAGGTGCTTCAATTGTTAAAGATTTTGGTTGTGACTCCATATTTATTGGAGCCACATCAATCTGACTTTGAGAAGGTGCAGTGACTGGGTCTTTAGCTCCAGTTTGCACTGTGTGTGTTCCCTGTGTATCCCCAGTTGGTTTAGATTTCTTCTTTTTGGCATAAGTTTGGGGTGAGTTAGTCTCCCTTACCCTCTTGGTCTGTGCTCTTGGCTGAGAGCTTTGTTCAATAGTCACATCCTTTTGGGAGGATGCAACTAGTAATGAGCTTAAGTCCTTTTTAAGCACTGTAGTTTGTTGAGAAGTTGTAGTGTGGCTATGCTGGGAAACACTCACCTCTCCAACCTTATTCTTAGGGCTTCTTTGATTTTCACCCTATCCCTCACCTTGTTTACCCTCCTTTACACTCCCCTCTTTGGTTTTAGTGGATTTTACAACTGGTTTCTTTTGAAAGAAACCAGAGGGGGCTTTCTTAGATTTGGATTTTGAAATTTGTGGTTTAGTAGCTTTGATAGGCATCTGTTGGGTCATTGACACAAATGACATTGCTATACTTGAAGGCAAAGAAATATGTGAGGTTGGAAGAGTGGAGACAGTAGAACTTACCTCACTTACCTGAGGTCCCTCCATGATTGGAAAATAAAGGAGAGGCACCTCTTTGTGGTGATTTGTCCTGTTGAGATATGCAATAATCCTCCTTTCTTGAACCCAACAATTCAGCTTGTTAGTTGGGTTCTCAATTTCAGTGTTCTCAATGAGATGGTTAGCAAGCATCATAAAGAATCTAGCATAGTAGACACTTTTACCTCTCTTATTCAGTTCTCCTAACTTTTAACCTAATTCAAACAAGACCAAGTCACTGAAATTAAAGTATTTATCAGTAACTAGCATGTAAAGCATGTTAAGCATGGAGATGTTAACAGAGTCAAAGTTGCTAATTTTACCAGAGAAAACTTTAGTTACCACATCACACAAAAAGCTCCATTCCTTTCTAAGACCTAACCTCCTAATTTCACTTAACTTAGAAGTGGAAAGTGCATAGCCCATGGAATTTAGCATGTTAACTATATCTGTATCTGTGTATGGAACAATAACAGTATTATCAGGAATTTTAAAGCATGATTTGACAATGTCACTATTAATGCAAAACTGTTTACCTTTGAGAGTGAAAGTGATGGTCTTTTCAGTAGAGTTTTACACTGCAGTTGTCCATATCTCCTCCACAACTTCACAGTAAATAGTGGGTAATTCCAGCATAGCATAACTGAGTTTACAGCTTTTAATAAAATCCATCATCTTGTGAAACTCTCCAGACTGTTGAATCTCCTTGTTTACAAGAGCTGTGAAGTTGTTCTTTTAGTAGATATATCCAGTTTGAGACATAATTTCGACGACTGGTGCCATTATTAGAGACTGAGTAATTTGCAGAGAAAATATTTGCTTTGGAAAAGAAAGGAAGTTAGAGCAATTGAATTGAGAATGATAAAAGAGTAGAATAAAAATGAATTATGCTTTTATACTATCTCAGAAATAAACTTTTAATAAAGTGAAATAAAGTGACCAATCAAAAAAGCCCAAATTAGCCGTTTAAAAATAGATAAACTGTAAAATTTCTGTCATTTGTCCGTCGTGTCATGCTTACAAGCTGTAAGTATACTCGATGGATAATGTTCAGAGTTTTAACGGCTAAGATTGAGACAATTCGACGGATGATGATAAATCAGTTACCCATCGAGTTACAAAATACTCCAGAAAAATAATTGATTTTTATTAACAAATAATATTCCAATGGATGATCAAACTCGATGGATAATGAGCATCCGTCGGGATATAAATTTTGACTTAGCCAAAATTTTATTCAAAATAGAAAAATCAATTAAATTTCTGGCTACACAATAACTTGCAAAAATATCTGAAATGATTCATGAATAATTGAGCATACCTAACTCACTTACCAACCTTGAAAAGGTGGATTAATCAAGTGGCTTGGTAAATATATCTGCAAGCTGCTTTTCACTTGGAACAAAATGAAGTTCCACAGTACTATTCATCACATATTCCCTTATGAAGTGGTACTTGATGTCAATGTGCTTTGTTCTTGAATGTTGCACTGGATTTTCATTGATGGCAATTACACTTGTGTTATCACAGAAAATAGGAATTCTATCCACTTGTAGAACATAATCCAACAATTGGTTTTTCATCCATAAATTTGTGCACAGCAACTATCAGCAATAATATATTCAGCTAAGTAGGAACTGAATTTTGCTTTTTACTGAACCAGGACACAAACTTGTTCCCTAGAAATTGATAGGTTGTTGTTAAGCTTTTTCTGTCTATTTTACAACCTGCATAATCTGCATCTGAATAACCAGTTAGATCAAACCAGAATCTCTAGGATACCAAATGCCAAGTTTTGGTGTTCCCTTGAGATATCTGAAAATTCTCGTAATTGCTATTAAGTGAGATTCTCTAGGATAAGCCTGAAATCTAGCACAAAGACAAGTAGAAAATATTATATCTGGCCTACTAGCTGTTAAGTACAGAAGTGAGCCAACCATGCCCCTATAGCTTGAAATATCCACAGACTTTTCAATAGTGTTTAATTCAAGCTTAGTTGCAGTGGCCATGGGAGTTTTTGCAGATGTGCAATCCATTAGATCAAACTTCTTTAAAAGATCATGAATGTATTTAGTTAGACTAATGAATATTCCATCACTAACTTGCTTAATTTGTAAACCAAGAAATTAAGTTAGTTCTCCCATCATGCTCATTTCAAACTTACTTTGCATCAATTTGGCAAACTTTTTGCAAAGTTTTTCATCTGTAGAGCCAAATATAATATCATATACATAGATTTGAACAAGTATACTAGAGCCACTAACATTTTTGAAGAATAAATTTTTATCAACAGTACCTCTTGTGAAGTGATTTTCCAAAAGAAATTTTGATAAAGTGTCATACCAAGCTCTAGGTGCTTGCTTCAGTCCATAAAGTGCTTTCAAAAGATATTAAACATATTCTAGAAAATTTGGGTTTACAAAACCATGAGACTGACTAACATAGACTTCCTCCTCCAAATCTCCATTCAGAAAAGCACTTTTGACATCCATTCGATAGACCTTGAAATTGACATGAGCTGCATAGGCTAAGAAGATTCTGATGGCTTAAAGTCTTGCAACAGGTGCAAAGGTTTCATCAAAATATATTCCTTCTTGTTGACAGTGGCCCTTAGCAACCAATCTAGCTTTGTTCCTGATTACTATGCCATTTTCATCCATCTTATTTCTGAATACCCACTTGGTGTCAATTGGATTATTTCCTTTAGGTTTGGGTACCAGCTTCCATACCTTGTTCCTCTCAAATTGGTTTAGCTCCTCCTGCATAGCTAAAATCCAATCAGGATCCAACAAAGCTTCTTGTACCTTCTTTGGTTCTTCCCTAGATAGAAAGCTACTGTATAGACATTCTTCTTAAGTTGCTCTCCTTGTTTGAACTCTAGAAGATGCATCACCAATGATGAGCTCAAAAGGGTGATCTTTGGTCCATTTTCTTTATTGAGGTAGATTAGCTCTATATGAAGAGGCCTCATTGTTGTCTTGATGTGTGACTGAGTTTTGATTATTAGAAAGTCCCCCGAGTTTGTGAATCTTTGATTTGAGAAAGGGAAACATTCTGTAAGTGATCTATTCTGACTTTCAGCTTCTCTTAATGACCCGATGGATGTTGTACTTTGTGTCCCGACGGATCAAGCTGATTGTCTCCCGACGGATAAGGCGGATTGTCTCCCGACGGATGAAGCATTTTGTAACTCGACAGATGTTGAATTATGTGCTTCATTAGTTGTAGATTTTTCTGCATTATCCTTATTCACTGTTTCTTGATCACTTTCATCATCACTGTCATCACTAACCATCTCCACATTATCAAACTTGAGGCTTTAATGAAAATCTCCATCTTGCAGTCCTTCAATCTTTTTATCATCAAACACAACATGTATTGATTCCATACCAATATTGGTTCTAAGATTGTAGACCCTATATGCCTTTCCCACAGCATATCCAACAAAAATTCCTTCATCTGCTTTAGCATCAAACTTCCCATTTTGATCAGTTTGATTCCTCAAGATAAAACATTTGCAGCCAAATACATGAAGAAAATTTAGAGTTGGTTTCTTGTTCTTGAACAATTCGTAGGGTGTCATACACTTTGATTGATTAACCAAAGGAATATTCTGAGTGTAGCAGACAGTATTAACAGCTTCAGCCCAAAAATATGTTGGTAATTTTGATTCTTCAAGCATTGTTCTTGCAGCTTCAATAAGAGACATGTTCTTTCTTTCCACTACTCCATTTTGTTGTGGAGTTCTTGTTGCAGAAAACTCATGTATAATCCCATTATCTTCACAAAATGATCTCATCATAGAATTCTTGAACTCAGTTCCATTATCACTCCTGATTCTTCTTACTTTAAAATCAGGATGATTGTTGACTTGCCTTATGTGATTGATAATGATTTCACTAGCTTCATCTTTAGACTTTAGTAAATATGTCCAAGAGAACTTTGAGAAATCATCCAAAATTACTAGGCAAAATCTTTTCCTTGAGATGAAAAACACATTGACTGGTCCAAATAAATCCATGTGTAGCAATTGCAAAGGTTCTTCAATTGTTGAATCAAGCTTCTTTCTGAATGATGCTTTAATCTGCTTTCCTTTCTGGTAGGCATCACACAATCCATCCTTAGTAAACTCCACTAGAGGAATACCTCTAACTAGTTCTTTCTTGACAAGCTCATTCATGGTCTTGAAGTTTAGATGGGACAGCTTCTTGGGCCATAGCCAACTTTCATCTTGACTTGCTTTACTGAGAAGACAAGTGACAGATTTTGCATTAGATGAGTTAAAGTCATCTAGGTACATATTTTCTTTTCTCACTCCAGTGAGAACCACTTTGTTGCTTCTTTTATTTGTCATAACACAGGCTTCGGAATCGAAGGTTACTGAATTGCCCTTATCACAAAGCTGGTTGATACTGAACAGATTGTGCTTGAGACCATCCACTAGGGCAACCTCTTCAATAATGACATTGTCTTTTGAAATCAATCCATATCCCACAGTATAACCTTTGCTGTCATCTCCAAAACTAATACTTGGGCTAGCTCTTTCCTTGAACTCAGTGAGCAGGGTAGAATCTCCAGTCATGTGCCTTGAACAACCGATATCCAGATACCAAAGATTCTTTCTGTTTCCCTGCACACATCAAACTCAGATCAAGTTAATTTTGGTACCCAAGTTTCCTTGGGTCCTGCCTTGTTAGCTTCCTTCTTTGGTTTCTTAGGTTTGATCTCATTTGACTTGGCAATTTCTGATGAATCCTTAGTCATTTGAGTTTGACCTTTGAAACCAGTCATTAAAACAGAATTATCATGCACATTTTGATTAACAGGAAAAGACATGCTATTTGCAAACATGTTATTCCAATAAGACATGCTAAATGACATTTGTGGCATACTAAATACAGCATAATAAGGATTAGGTGCGAATGGTATATTATCAAATTATGCATTCATATTCTGAGTAGACATAGCATTCATAGTCATGGTAGGCATAGCAGTCATGTTGGGAAAAGAGGGAGGCACAGACATAGGAGTAGGCATGGCAAGTTTGCAATTAACAGACAGGTGATTAACACTACCACACTTAACACAGAATTTTCTTGGTGCATATTTATCAGGTGTGTAGTTGTTATGCTTGTTAATTCCTACTTTCCCATTTCTATTATTTTTCTTTTTAGTTTATGTTTTAACCTCAATCTTTTCTAATCTGTCATTCAATTGCTTGATGGACAGGTGACCAACATTAACTTTCTTCTCCTTCTTCACTTCACTTGATTCTCCTGGAACAAAGTTTTTGGAAACTGATCCATATTTCTCATTCAGCTTGGCAAGCTTAACTTTGCTCACAGGTTTACTCACAGCCGACGGATGTGGATCTTTGTCACCCGACGGATAATCCTTTTGATTATCCGACAGATGATTCTCATCATCTGTCGAGTCCACATTTGTCAACAATCCTTCAACCAAGTTGGATTCCAGCTTCTCCTTACTCTTTTTCCATGCTGCATCACAAAAGGACTTAATACCTTGAACTTTAGTAATTTGAGCATGGACATCCCCGGATGATTTCCATGCTTTAATCACTTCATGTTCTCGTTCAGGATGCTTCTTTAAAATCTCTTCTTTCTTCAAGGACTCGGTTAATTCATCCTTAGCAATCTTACATTCAATTCTCAATTTTTCAAATTCAATAAACTGAGACTCTAGCACATTATTCCTCTCACTTAAAAACAAATTGTTTTCTTTAATTTTAGCATTTTCCTTAGTGAGGGACTTAAGTGTAACAAGCAAGTGATATAATTCTTTGGACATGTCATTGATTGCATCATTACACTCAGATTTAGATAAATGTGCTAGATTAGTGGTGATTACCTGATTACTTGAAGAACTTGTTTTTGTTTCATCAGATTTGGCCATCGGGGCTAGGTTGACATAGCTTGTTTCTTCATCTTCATCCAATCCATCAGCTTCTCAGTCATTTTTTGTGTAATGAAAGCCCTTTCCTTTTTCTTGAGCAACTCAAAGTATTTCTGTTTATAATCAACAGGCTCAAATTTCTTTTTGCTAGAATCTGACTTTCTACACTCACTGGCAAAATGCCCAGCCAAGCCACATTTGAAACATTTGAATTTGGATTTATCCACCATATTTCTACTAGGCTTGGCTGCTCCAAAGTTCTTTTTAAACTTGAGCTTGGCAAATCTTCTGGAAAGGAATGCTAAATGTTCATCAATATCATCCATATCATCTTGGCTCAAATGATCTTCATTATCAGCTACCATCCCTTTGCCCTTGTTTTCACAGACCTTTGATGTAGACTCAACAGCTTCTACCTTTATCTCTTTCTCCTTCTCTAACTCAGCAACCAGTGCTATGGACCCTCCTTTTTTCCTTCCTTTCTCCATCCTCTCATCTTGCTCTATTTCAAGCTCATAAGTTTTTAGGATTCCATACAGTCTCTCCAAGGTGAACTCCTTGTAATCCTGAGAATTTCTCAATGAGACTGTCATTGGTCTCCACTCCTGTGGAAGAGATCTAAGGAACTTGAGGTTAGAGTCTTTTTTCTGATAAACTCTTCCATGCAACTTCAGAGCATTTAGTAGTTTTTGAAATCTACTAAAAATATCAGTGAGAGACTCACTATCTTCACAATGGAAGTGCTCATATTGCTGAATTAGCAGTTGCATCTTATTCTCCCTTACTTGCTCAGTACCATCATAAATAATCTGGATAGTGTCACAAACCTCCTTGGTTGTTTTGCAGTTAATGATGTTATCAAACATATCACCATCAACTCCATTGAACAATATATTCATGGCCTTTTTGTCTTTCTTGACTTGCTCAATATCAGGGTCTGGCCATTCATGCCTTGGTTTTGGAATAGATGGCTCATTGCCAGTTGCAGCTCTCATTGGTACATGAGGACCTCTCTCTATGCAATCCACATAGGCCTCATCTTGGGAAAGAAGATGTAGGTGCATCTTCACCTTCCAGTGGTGATAATTATCTTTGTCCAAAAAAGAAATCTAAACTCCAACATCCTTCTTGTTCATCTTGTTGTTTGTTGTGATCTTTACACTCTTTGTACTTCAAGAGCTCGCTCTGATACCAATTGTTATTCCCTAACAATACAACAAGAATTACATAAGGGGGGTTGAATATAATTCTGGCTTCTTTATCAAGATTTTAAAACAGTTCTTACTTGATAATATATATGTGTTTAATTTGCAGAGTGCGGAATAAATGATTTATATGAATCAAAACACAAAGTAATAAAAACAAAAGCTTTTAAAACTTTCTGGTGGATTGAAAGTATCTACCAGATATATATATATATGTATATATATATATATATCGAATGAGAACCCTGTGAAGCTTGAATAGCTCACAGCTGCTTACAAGTAGAACAACTAAACTTACAGAGAAATGCTACAGAATACAGCTTGAAAATGTTTCTCTGAAAATGTGAGTGCTTAGTTAGTTGCATGTTGCTCTACTAGCTACACTTGGTTTATATATCACCAAGTTTACATGACAATAAGACAAGATAATAAAACAAAATATATCTTGTCTAACTCCATGCTACTTCACTACTCTATTCCAGCATCTTTGAATATCTTCATAATAGCATGGAAATGGTAATGCTTCTTTGTTCTCAAATCCCTGCTAAACAGGCTGTCACATTCCTTTTGCAAACACTCGACGCATGTGACTGTGTTGCCACTGTCAACAGATATTTAAATTTGATCATCCGTGTGGTACATGCTTGTCATCTGTCGGGTGGCTTTGTTGATCTTCCATCGGGTAGCTTTGTTGATCATCCTTTGGGTAGCTATTTGTCACTTGACTCTATTTCACTTATGCAGAATTACAAGACATCTCATATTTATAATTAATCAACATATTCAGCATATCTACTAGTAGTCAACATGACTCATATGCTCCTACAGAATCTACACAAAGTTGTTTGCGGAAATGTGCTACAATACTTATTATTACATAAGCTACTCACTTGATGGATGTCAAATCAGCATCCGTCGGGACTATATTGAATCATCCGTCGGGACTATATTTGATCATCCGTCGAGTGCTACAAAATTCACTAAATTAAATCTACTAAGGTGTTTTGTTTAATTTATCATCAAGTTCACAACATATTCCTAACAGGTTAAAATTACCTGCGAATCATGCATATCAAATACATGAACCTATGCTAGCATGGCAAGTTCTAAACCCCTATATTCACTTTCGCTTCAATAAAGATCAACACGCTATCTTATAAGTCGCGACGCTCATAAGACGAATAAGCACAACCGATACTAGGATATCAATCAATCATCACACACCAAGATATCAAAATAATTAACTATTGAAATCCATAAGTAAATCCGTTAGAACCCCACGATAACGATTAGTACATAACCGAACTCATCATCATCACGGGTTCAGATGAAAGCATGGTATAATAAACTAGGTCTTTATAAAACTTAATTAAAGAAAACAAGTACGTAATCAAGAGTAATAGGTTCAACAAACAAGAAAACAAGCATTCAAGATTACAACTCAATTAAAGAATCACAAGTAAAAACAAGCTTTTCTTCTCCTTCATTGCATTTGTGCTCCTAGGTCTTCTCCCCGTCTTCTCCTAAGTCTCCGTTATGAAAAATGTCTTTTTAGAGTCATTATATAGCAGCCCAATCAGAATAGAAGTCCAGCAAATCAATCTTCTACTTGAATCAGGATTCTCAGAATTCGACCTGGTGCGGCCGCACGCTATCCTAGCGCAAGCGCGCCGTAACTCTGCCAACCGGCGCGAGCGCGCGCTAACACAGCGCAGGCGCACTAAGCTTCTGGAGAAAAATTATTTTCTTGTTTTCTTGGCTGGTTTTTTATGGCATTCAACGAGCAATCTTCCTAGGCACCTTCCCAACACCAATTTAGCACCAAAACAATGCTAAATCTCCTCATTCCCTTATCTATGCCTGAAATGCAAAACACTACAAAAATGTATCAAAAACACAAATAACTTGAGTACAAATCACCAATTCAAGCCTTTATGAAGCATTCTAAGTGGATACAAATGCCACTTAACAGTAGGAAGCAGATTCCTTATTGGTTTGGGTGCGTTGGAGCCTACTCAATGAATGATTATATCTTTTATGGGATATACTTTATGAGCTGTTATTTCACCGTATTTATTAATTACGAAATTAATAAATAATTAAGGCTTCAGACCTCACTAATTGAGTTTTGTTATTGGACCATATCGGGTTTAATTAATTCAACATAAATTATGCTTCTAGGCTAACTTCAGGCCCATATCAGCAATATTAACACTTACATATATATTAATTTGTATGGAAAAAAGATGTAGTAAACTTAAAAAATTACAATAATATTGTACTAATATATGAAGTTAATTTATCTGAAAGAAAATAAGTATCTACTGATTTTAAAACTAAATCAATATTAAACACTTAAATATGTATTGTTTTGTAGTTTTAATGCTAAAATATATATTATTTTAGGTACTAATGTAATAAAGTATGTATTAATTATCATAAACTAAAAATAGAGAATACAATAAATTAAAAAAGTACCTGTTATATGTGTAAGTTGTAATTGATTTTGAATTGGTTCTGGTAATCATCTGACATAAGCTTGGTACTAGTTTCAAACTTTCATCATAACTGCCATTAATTTTCTCCAAAATATTGTTTCTAGCATTCCATGCAATGTGATAGGGAATTAAGGTGTTGTGATTAGCCCAAAACTCATCATCAATCTCATTAAGGTTGGGTATAATTTTGCTATGTGATTCTATCATCTTTTCAATCAAATACTCGGCCACAAACATAAGTGGTTGGCTCCATGGTTGATCTTCAGGATGACAATCGTCTTCTCCAAAATTCTCAAGTTGTATAATTGATTCTTGAATCACACTGAATGCTTCTTCAACATTATCAACTTTTTCAGAGACCAAATTCCGGAAATTCAGATCGAGGCCATCAACATCCATATTCACAAAATCTTGATTACTTGCAACACGGGTTTCAGACATTGGACTGGACTTTTCAACATGACTTTTAAAATCGAGCACCATCTTTGAAATATTTTGCCTTAGTATGTTAGCTTTTTCAATCAAATGTGAAATTTTTCTTGGAGTGTATACTTTGGTGGATGGTTAACAAATCAACTTTTTAGGTGTTACACACCTAATTTGTGGGTTACAGATCAAGGTTGATCTTGAATCTCTGTTATAATTAACAAAAGGCAATTATATTATTAAATCAATTAGAACTGTAAAATTTTAGAAAAGAGAATAACAAGTAAACGATCAAGAAATATTAGTTATAGGATTGGATGATATAATCTCTTGAATCTTCTCCTTCTCCATTATTATGAGAGAACACAAGTGATGAGAAAACACTGACAGGAGGCAGGGGGATGTGTATTACGCGGGAGTGTAGACACTTGATAAAAAAATAAAAAAATAACTGGTTGGTAAACGCGGGAGTTGAGGAGCTACGTTTTTGTTGTGAAAGAAAACGATCACTGAGAAGTTACCTGTTGCCAATGAGTGGAGAATTAGGAAAACGGGTTCTGCTAGGAAGCAGGAACACTTGGGGTCACCGGCCGTATTCCCGTGTATCATTCAGGCCTTAACAAGCATTGCAAACCATTTGATTCTCAAACTCTTCTACTGTTGAGAAACTCACTAACAAGTAAAGCAACATAGAGGCAAGTGTATAAAGAATTTAACAAGTTTAGGCCAAGACCACAGTTAACAAAACAAAACATGCAGGTAAATAAAATCAGTAACTGAAATAACGTAGAGAGAAAGAAAGATGTACCAAAAACCATAGCTTTCAACAGTGACTGAAATAAAGGTTTACAGATACAAAACGCCAAGAAAATGATTACAGCTGAGTCACCAGGCCTTGCTCGAAGTCCTGGCTGCTCTTGAAGAGATTATTGCCCCCTACCTGCTGCGTTTGGGATGTGCGCAATATCTCCACCAGGATAAAACAGCTCGGAGTTTATGTTAACAGCAGCAACAAAACCTCCACTTCGACCAGCACCTCAGTTGCCGGAAAAAAACAGCACTTCAGGACTTATGGGAGAGAAATACAGAGAGGTTGAAGAGAAGAGATAAGAATGTAGTGTATAGTATTCATTCAGTTTAGCCTCTATTTATAGGAGAGGAAAAATGAAACTGTCCACACACTTAATGTCTGAATTAAACTGCTCCATTAATGAAAAAATCAAAACTGATCAGATTTTGAATTCATAAATGAAAAAATCAAAACTGAACAGCTTTTGAATTTAAATTATTTGTAACAGCTTTTCACATTAACACCCACATTATTATCAGAACTTAAGTTAAATTCTGATTTGACTCATCAGTACTTAAGTTCTGATTCGACTCATCAGTACTTAAGTTCTGATTCTGATATCAGAACTTGTTAAGTTCTGATTTTATTCATCAGTTCTTAAGTTCTGATTCTTATATCAGAACTTGTTACAGATCAGATTATTTGCAGGTTCAATATATTTAGACTACTAAGCCTATTTCAGAACCCAGCCCAATAATCCAATCACCGATAAATAAATTCGAATTAAAATAATTCTCAAATAAATAAAATCCTCGCCCAGGTCGCCTCGCGTACGCGAGACGCCGAGACATTCGCCCAAATCGCCCTTCGACCCGACCCGGTCCGGTCCGGTCCGGTGCGGTGCGGTGCGGTGCGTGGCGGGGCGGGGCGCGCGTGAAGCACACTACAACACAATGGACCATCACACACCTTAGTAGTTGTATACTACTCATGTGGGTAATATCATATAAAGCACACAACCCCCTTTATTTATTTCAATGTGGGACAAACATTCTCAAATTTTCCAAGCTTTTCCAAGCTACTTTCATCTCTCATTTCATATGGATTTCATTAAGAAAATTCTTAAAACCATACATGAAAATTTAAGTTCAAATATCATTGAACAATTTCCAATCATTAGATTTTAGGATTAACATCAAGAACATAATTAAATTAAGCTCTAAAATCCTAATTTTCTAACAATCCCCCACAAATCCATACAGAAATGTGATCAATTTCCCATCATGACTTGTTTTTCAGAGTCGGTACCCTTCCGGGTTTGAACCCTCCTAATTCCTCTACTTCAATGGCTATCGGACTCAGATGGAATGTTTCACCTTGAATCTTAATCCGTTTAGTATAACCATATTCCATAGACGACGACAAGTCAAAGGTTATGGTGCCAATCTACGGCTTTGAGACATTAATGGTCATGTCTCGATCCTGTTCGTCGAATGCTTCAAGGATTAACCCTATCCTCTAATTGCGACCACACAATTACATTCGCTTAGCTGGGCATCTCCAGAGATATACTGCCTCTATCTCGTCAAATGACTTGATCCCATTCAGAGTTTCAACACTCTTGCTTTTCTGGCAGTGTCAGTACCTTCTAGGTTTACAGGGGATAGACTCAGATACTATAGTATCATCTATGTAGCAAAGGTACTACCAACTCATCCTTACAGCTTGTTATTACCCATTGAATACACTTCAAGGGATCTCCTCTCATGTGTATTGGGTTCCCACTGTTGATGAATTATGATGGGTTGACAATCCCATCCCCAACCTTGACTTAAGGACCACTGCAGGTTCCAGTCCTTTAGTAAGAGGATCAGCTATATTATTCTGAGTTCCTATGAACTCTATAGCTATGATCCTATCAGTCACTAAACCCCTTATAGACTTGAGTCTAACTTGGATGTGTCTCTTAGTTTTAGCATTATGCTTTTTACTGCTAATCTTGTCGATAGTTGTTCGACTATCACAGTGAATAGCAATAGCAGGAAGCGGTCTGCTTACTACAGGTATTGCAGACATAAGTCCATGTAACCATTCAGCCTCCGTCCCTGTGGCATCAAGTGCACACAACTCAGCCTCAAAAGTAGACCGAGTAACAATAGTCTGTCTGCTTGACTTCCAGGATATTGCTCCACCAGCCAAGGTGAACACGTATCCAGTCACTCCATTGGAACCAGACTTCTTAGCTATCCAACTTGCATCACTGTACCCTTCAAGCACACCAGGAAATCTCCTGTAGTGTAAACTAAGGTACATTGTGCCTTTTAGATATCTAAGTACTCTATCAAGAGCATCCCAATGAGTTCTGTTTGGACAGCTTGTATATCTCGCCAATTTAGACACAGAATATGAAATATCTGGTCTAGTACAGTTAGCAAGATACTGCAAGCTCCCAATAATCTGAGAATACCTTAACTGAGACACAGGCACTCCTGAAGTATTCTTGACAAGGGCAACTTTCGAATCATAAGGTGTACTAGCGATTCTACACTGTGAATAACCATATTTCTCAAGTATAGATTTCTCTATATAATGAGATTGAGTCAAGGTTATTCCTTCAGTGGACTGAATCAATTTGATTCCAAGAATCACACTTGCCTCACCCATATCCTTCATTTCAAAATGCCTTTTCAAGAATTCTTTAGTCTCGTTAATAATCTCAATATTGGTTCCAAACAATAAAATATCATCCACATATAGGCACAAGATAACACACTCATTACCTTTAACTTTAGTGTAGACACACTTATCACTTTCATTAATCTTATAACTGAAAGGCAATATAGTTTCATCAAACTTTTTATGCCAATCTCTGGGAGCTTGTTTCAAGCCATAGATGGACTTGATCAACTTACATACTTTCCTTTCATTGCCTGATGCAACAAATCCATCAGGCTGATCCATATAAATCTCTTCCTCAAGTTCACCATGAAGAAAAGCTGTCTTTACATCCATCTGATGAATGATAAGACCATGGACTGAAGCCAATGCTATAAGCATTCGGATTGTTACCATTCTTGCAACCGGAGAGTATGTATCAAAATAATCAATTCCTTCCTTTTGCTTAAAACCCTTAGCTACCAGTCTAGCTTTGTACTTATCTATTGAGCCGTCAGGATTCAACTTCCTTTTAAAGACCCATTTGCACCCAATAGTAGAACACCCAGGAGGGAGATCAACCAACTCCCATGTTCCATTGGAAACAATAGAGTCAATTTCACTCTTGACAGCGCCCTTCCAGTGCCTTGACTCAGAAGAATCCATAGCTTGCCGGAAAGTTAAAGGTTCATCCTCGATATTGTAAGTGATGAAATCACCTCCAAAATCCTTGACTATTTTCGCACGCTTACTTCTCCTTGGTTCCTCTAATTCCTTAGGAATAGAGCTACTACTAGGTTCCGCCCCCACATTTGTCATCTTTTCCACATGATCAGGAATAGAACTTGATGTGTGAGTAGGATCTTCCTCAGAAGTCGTTTCAGGTATTCCAGTCTTCATAGGGTAGACATCCTCAAAGAATGTCGCATCTCGAAATTCAACTATCGTGTTTGCCACTATACCATCTATGTCAGATTTTAACACTAAAAATCTCATAGCTGTAGTGGTTTCAAGATAACCCAGAAAGATACAGTCAACAGTCTTTGGACCTAGTTTCTTTCTCTTGTGTTCAGGAACAAGCACCTTAGCAAGGCACCCCCACACACGAAGATACTTAAGACTAGTCATCCTGCCTTTCCATAACTCCAAGGGTGTTTTATCCATGTGTTTCAGAGGGACTCTATTCAAAATATGGCAAGCCGTATTTAGAGCCTCTCCCCACATGTATTTAGGCAACCCAGAGTTAATAAGCATACTATTAATCATATCTTTAAATGTTCTGTTCTTTCGCTCAGCAACCCCATTAGACTCAGGTGTGTATGGTGGAGTAACTTCATGAACTATACCATTGTTTGCACAAAATTCATTAAAAGCATTACTCGTATACTCACCACCTCTATCAGATCTCAATCTTTTAAGTAACTTACTAGTTTGTTTTTCTACTTCAGTTTTATATATAATGAATTTACTAAGTGCTTCATCCTTATGTCTAAGTAAATAAACATAACAATATCTACTACTATCATCTATAAAAGTAATGAAGTATCTAAACTGGTCCTTGGTCAACACACCACCAAATTCACAAATATCAGTGTGTACTAAATCTAACAAGTCTGAATCCCTAACAACATTATGAAAAGGTTTCCTTATCTGTTTAGCAGACACACATACTTGACATTTAGAATTCTTTTCTATGGTATATTTTGGAATCAACTCTAAGTTCATCATGTTCTTAAGAGCACCAAAGTTTAAATGACCTAGTCTAGCATGCCATATATTTGAGGATTTAATACAATTAACAGTAGGAATAACATTATTATTCAAACTTCCCAAAACGGGATCCGCATTAATAACAAATAAACCATTTGACAAGTAACCCTTGCCAAAGAATGTACCAGTGTGAATAAGAACTACTTTATTACACTTGAACGAAATTTCAAAACCACTAGAAACTAAACAGCTTCCACTTATTATATTTCTACGCATGTCGGGAACATGATGCACTCTCGTCAGAGATAGAATACGTCCTGAAGGGAACTTCAAATCCACGTTTCCAACTCCATGTACTTGAGCAACACTAGCATTCCCCATCTTCACAGTCAAGCTATGACTCTGTTGATAAGATACAAATAAACTAATATCAGCACAAATATGTACATTAGCTCCAGTATCTATCAACCATTCATTTGACAGATAGGTAGAAAATATCACAGGGTTGTAGGATACATACCGGTCAACGTTGGTTTCAGAAGCCGTAGCCTCACCAACAACCATGTTCACTACAGGCCCACTTGCGGTTCCAAGCACAACATTTGCTTGTGCTACCTCGGTTTTCTTCGCTTTCTTCGTAGGGCAGTCCTTACTCCAGTGCCCAACCTGCCCACAAGACCAGCATGGTTTGTTTGCCTTGGGTTTCTTGGCCTTGTCACTCTTAGGTTTATTACTATTAGCTTTCTTAGCAAAAGCCTTCCTCTTTTGTCCTACAGTTACTATGTTTACCTTCGAGGTACCGTGTTCAGTTGGCATCACATGTCCCTGTTTGGACTTGTGTTGTTCTTGCACCGAGATGTCCAGCATAAGGTTGGTCCAGGTGATCTCTCCTTTCTGTCTTTTCAGGGAGAGAGAGAACTCTTCCCAAGACTTCGGGAGCTTTTCAATCACACTCATCACCTTGAACTTCTCCGGGAGATTCATTCCAGACTCCTTCAAAGCATGCACTATCATCTCGAACTCATGCACCTGCTCAGTCATGGACTTATTGTCCACCAGCTTGAACTCGAGGAACCTTGCCACAGAATACTTTTCTAGACCTTGTGAGTCAGTATTATGTGTCTGGTCCAGCTTCTCCCATAAGAGTTTTGCAGAGTAGGCATCAGAAGAATAGACATCAAACAAAGTGTTTGTTAGTGCCTCCAGAATGGCCGCCCTAGCCACTCCATCCTTCTCAGCCCACTTCGCAAAAGCCTTAACTGTGTCAGCCTTCTCTTGATCCACTACTGGTTTCTCATATTCCACAACCGGCCACAGACCCTTTATAGTCAACCACAACTTCATCCTTTTCTGCCAGCGAGAAAAGCCAATGCCACCGTTGAATTTCTCCGGTAAACCGGTTAGTTCAACAGCTTGTGGGAAACTATAGGTGGTCCAATCAATGGCCCCAGCAGTTACACTCGAACTGCTACCACCACCAACGATAACCTCACTTTCGTTAACCATTATGCTAAATTCTAAATAACCAATAATCTCTTCAAGAATGTTGAGAAACTCACTAACAAGTAAAGCAACATAGAGGCAAGTGTATAAAGAATTTAACAAGTTTAGGCCAAGACCACAGTTAACAAAACAAAACATGCAGGTAAATAAAATCAGTAACTGGAATAACGTAGAGAGAAAGAAAGATGTACCCAAAACCATAGCTTTCAACAGTGACTGAAATAAAGGTTTACAGATACAAAACGCCAAGAAAATGATTACAGCTGAGTCACCAGGCCTTGCTCGAAGTCCTGGCTGCTCTTGAAGAGATTATTGCCCCCTACCTGCTGCGTTTGGGATGTGCGCAATATCTCCACCAGGATAAAACAGCTCGGAGTTTATGTTAACAGCAGCAACAAAACCTCCACTTCGACCAGCACCTCAGTTGCCGGAAAAAAACAGCACTTCAGGACTTATGGGAGAGAAATACAGAGAGGTTGAAGAGAAGAGATAAGAATGTAGTGTATAGTATTCATTCAGTTTAGCCTCTATTTATAGGAGAGGAAAAATGAAACTGTCCACACACTTAATGTCTGAATTAAACTGCTCCATTAATGAAAAAATCAAAACTGATCAGATTTTGAATTCATAAATGAAAAAATCAAAACTGAACAGCTTTTGAATTTAAATTATTTGTAACAGCTTTTCACATTAACACCCACATTATTATCAGAACTTAAGTTAGACTCATCAGTACTTAAGTTCTGATTCTGATATCAGAACTTGTTAAGTTCTGATTTTATTCATCAGTTCTTAAGTTCTGATTCTTATATCAGAACTTAAATAAATAAAATCCTCGCCCAGGTCGCCTCGCGTACGCGAGACGCCGAGACATTCGCCCAAATCGCCCTTCGACCCGACACGACCCGACCCGACCCGGTCCGGTCCGGTGCGTGGCGGGGCGGGGCGCGCGTGAAGCACACTACAACACAATGGACCATCACACACCTTAGTAGTTGTATACTACTCATGTGGGTAATACCATATAAAGCACACAACCCCCTTTATTTATTTCAATGTGGGACAAACATTCTCAAATTTTCCAAGCTTTTCCAAGCTACTTTCATCTCTCATTTCATATGGATTTCATTAAGAAAATTCTTAAAACCATACATGAAAATTTAAGTTCAAATATCATTGAACAATTTCCAATCATTAGATTTTAGGATTAACATCAAGAACATAATTAAATTAAACTCTAAAATCCTAATTTTCTAACATCTACAGCTAAGAAAGTAACAGTATGTGGATTTCTCCATCTCTGCCCAAACATGCCCTCGTTCCACTCTTACCAAAGTAGCCAAAAATATACGATAGGATATATTTACAGTATGCTTACCCCTCAAGCATGTGGTTGCCCAGCTAATACCCCTGCTCTAGCCAAAATGTGGTCAGCAATGTTCAACCTCCTTACTAGCCAACAAGACGAAAAGGCGGGAGAGATGACTGTGCTTCTTCTCCGCCATACT
Source organism: Apium graveolens (assembly GCF_009905375.1). Lineage (NCBI taxonomy): Eukaryota > Viridiplantae > Streptophyta > Magnoliopsida > Apiales > Apiaceae > Apium > Apium graveolens. The sequence continues at coordinate 178,088,651 of NC_133647.1, forward strand.
ACATAACATACAACTGCCATTCTCATGTGACGGCCATAGCTTGTCCATACTAATATAAAATGCTCCTTATTTAGTGACCAGCCGAAGAACAAATAAACAATGTGGCAGTCTTTCAGCCCATGCATTAGCGGCGCCCAAGGAGAGGAAGGAAAAGTCTTTCAAAAACTGGAAAGCACAAGAAGCAGAGATCCCCTCAACCTCTGTCTCCATGACTCCATGTGATGTGGTTCTGTCCTCCACATAACTTTGGTTGATCATCAAGAAAAAACTGCATCTCCTCCCTATCTGTATTCACCCGAGTCCAAAAGTTGTTACCACGACCAAACACATTTACAACAGTTGTTATCGCAAGCTAATAGGGTTGAACTTATATAACATTTAGGGTCTTTTCCAGGGGGGTCTATTTCATGCATATGTAAGTTCGGCTACTCGCTATTAAGTTTGAACTAATATGCTATTATCACCGCATTATACCATCTTGTCTTTGGCTTCTGAGATAAATCATAAAGAGATGCTTGTCTAATGCATGTCTCATTCTACCTTCCATTCTAACATAACCTTCTGGCTTCTAACAATAATACCAAAATCTTACACGCAAAACATAAATAGAATTTTAGAATTATTATCTCAAAGGCTTATGCATGATATTTTAGCTAGGAATATCTCAAACTGATTTGTTTAAGCCTAATACACGAACATTATTTTGGGGATATAGATTTGAACAGAGTGTATCGATTTCATGTTAAAACTTCAAGCCGAAGTCCCAAACTAAAAATCCTCTTTAAGTTTGTTCTATACAACATTTTCAGCGCTTCTTGACTTGTGGCTGCTACTGGCTTGTACAATGAAAAACAAATTCTCAATAGTTGCTTTGTAATATCCTAATTCCACCTCAAGTATCCCTAACGCCATCACTGGTGTGTACTGTCAATGGACATTACTAATTTTCATGAAATTTACAAAATGGATCAATGGACATTAATAATTTCATTTATTCCCTATTGCTCATTTATCAGATAATGTATGCCATGGCTTATGGTAATATTGGGATCAAGGTGGAATGCAGTCGATAAAAGTGGCAGTACGGTGCTCCTACTACGCTTCAAGGTTGATCATAAGTTTGGAATGCAACACCAGAAGGAAAGCTAGTTACTATTTACACCCATAAAACATCAGGGAAGGTAGCTGGATAAGAAGTGGTTAAGAAGCAGAACATTTCATTAACAACACTAGCAAATTCAGAATGCACAAAGGAACAAGGTAACAAACCACTTAAAATTACACAAAGATCAGTAGAGCATAGCTAAAAGATACAGAAATGAGAATTCAATTATACTATACATCAGGTGGCTCGTTTACTGTAAGAAGGAACAAGGCAACAAAAGGTACCTTCTTGGTTATCTCCTCATTAACAAAATCTTTTCACTTCCTAGTCAGAACCCTAGAATCATAATCGAATTTCAAGTGCATACCACATATATGTAACTGAATTTATATTTTTGTAACCAACACAATATGTGTAATCAGAATACTCAAAAAACTCAGTAGATCGACCGAAAATTTCATCATTGCTCGTCCTGCTAGCTAACAGATATTGTCTATTTCGACCTTCCTTTCCTCAGTTTTGAGTGCCTCCAAATATTTCATGTCATCTCCTAAAACTGTTTCATACTCAGAGTATAAGCATGAGAAGATAGTATCATGATTCAGTGGATAGATAAACGTAAAACTTACAAAAAAGTCATAAATGAACTAACACCTGACTTCTTTTAATTGTGCGAACTTAAAACTTTTTATGTTAGACTATTGGGTTTTAGAAGTCGGTGGAAAACTTGATCATGCCAATATATAGATAAAATGAAACACAGAAAAGAGGATCAGTGATCAGCCTGGTGGCAAACATGTACACCGCCTCAGTAATGATGCTCAAAAAAAAATCAGCTAGGATTGTAGCATACTAAGTGAAAATCAACCGGTTTCCATCTAATTTAAATTATAACGAACTATGGAAAAAAATCCCGTAGCACTAAGAGTAAGCATAGACTAAACTCACAGAAAATTGTAATCTTGTGTTCACAGCACTCTGCTCTGAGTCAGAGAGAAAACAGTAAGAGAAGACCAACCTTTTATTTTCAACTAATAATATTTATCTGGAAACTAATTGCATATAGGTAATTATATATTACATTTCTTCATTTTGAACTCCTACTGAAAAAAAGGTTTTGCTCCAGGTCTGTCCAATAATAGGGCCTTGAGTAAAGTTTACTGAATAAAGTAAAACTTAACACATATTGATTTAGCGCCATTTGTACTCCCTTTACGAGAGGTCACACCTGTCATTCTATGCTAGGAAATTAACATCGTGGCATTGTGTGTATTACTCTCTCAGTTTGAATTTGTTTTCTTTGCATCATGTAGCAGATATACTAGGGGAAAAAAGAAAATCTTTAACCAGTTTCCAAGTCTTTGGTTTATAATCTTTTTCCAAGTCTTCAATATGTTATCTAGTATCACATAAATAGAGATTAGTTGTAAACTAACTACAAACTTTAGCAGGTGGACATACCCTGTCTATATACAGGAGCTTAAAGTCAGCTAAAAGGATAGAACTAAAGAAGAGAAGTCCTAATGCATTAGGTACAACATAAACTACTTGTCAAAAGACTAGATTTGGTGTAGAAGATGAAACATTTATAACTACTATTTTGTTATATATGTTCTAGATAATATACATTACCTGCTACTATTTCACTTTCCCTTATTAATTTTTTACTCCCTCTAGCTCTATATAAAGATTGTCATCAACATTGCTCATATATACATCCCTTCCTTTTCTTTCATATCAAAAAAATTGAAGTAATCACTCTTCAGCATGGCCTTAGCAGCTGTTTGTCTTATTGTTAGCTTGTTAGTAGTTCCTGCAGCTCATGCTGTCGATCATATTGTTGGAGGCAGTGGTGGTTGGAATCAAGGGGTAAATTATGCTAACTGGGCTTCCAGCGAAAAATTTGCAGTAGGCGACAATCTCAGTAAGTTTAACACTTTGTTTGTTTTTTGAAAGTTAAGTTTAACACTTAGTAGTGAAGAATGAAAACATGTTAAAACAATTGGCTAATTTAAATTGCATGCTTTTATATATTAGGATTGCTTTAGATGTCCCAAACATTTACAGAACATTGTAGTTAATTTTAATGCAGTAGTTGACCATGTACAACGTATACTTCAAATCGTTCAATCTATGCATGATCACTATCACGTCGTGTACTATCTAGTATGTTTTGGGATCATTGGCATATATTTTGGTTATTTTAGCAAAAACATGTACTGAAGTGTAAAATTTGATGAGCAGTATTCAATTACGGGTCCTCCCACAGTGTGGATGAAGTAAGTCAATCCGATTACAATTCTTGTACTGCTGGAAATGCACTAAATGCGTACACAGGAGGCCAAAACACAGTCGCATTGAAAAAGTCAGGTCCAATGTATTTTCTGTGCCCATCATTTGGTCACTGTGGTGGTGGCATGAAATTAAGCATCACCGTGGCAGCTGCTTCCACGCCCACCACGCCAACAGCAACGCCACCTACCACCCCCGGATCGCCATCCACTCCAAAAGACTCGCCTAGTGGAGCAATTAGTGACTCTGGTTACATAAACAAGTTGGTGCTAGGACTTTCTATTGTTTGCGCAGGTCTTATGGGATTTATGAGCTAGAGAAGAGGCAGTGCTCTAGTTTAATTACTTCGTTGTAACGCTGTATTTGTGCTGTGTCAATACCATTGGATGAATAAACGTTACTTTATATTCATCATCATATTCAACAACTTTTAATAAAATAGAGGATAGCAAGCAAATGTAAAATTAAAACCATGATCACAATCATACGCAATTATATATAATTCAAAAGAGATCTAAATTTTCGAATAAGAAGAGGTAAATTGCCAGTAATCAAGGATGGTTCTCAAAATTTTCTAATTATCGGTTAAACCATAGGGGCGATATCCTTACTCTTAGGATAATAATCAAGGCATGTGCGCATCTTACCCACTTAGACTTCATTTTAGAAGCAGAATACATATGTTTGTTTTGGTTACTAATGTGTGGGTTCGTCATTTCATTAAGAATCAGGCTTAGACTATTCTGTCTCTGCATTAAGTGGTTGCTTGTGGCTGTTTCCAGCACAAACTTATATATTATGAAACAACCTATAATTGATTTATTTTTTCCGGTTTTAGCATCAAGAGTGATCACAGGACCCTTTCCTATGAAATAATAGACTTCTGCAAGAAGAGTGGCAGCTCAAACTGCCCTGATAAAAATGGAGTTGGTTCAGTGTGCATCACAGTGTGGTCTCACCTTCCTACATGATATGAATTTCTCTTTATTGCAAAATTGAATTTCAATCTAGGACAAGCGTAAATTCAATTCAACTTACTCCATTTATTAGTCTGCTCTAATGTCGCTGAAATCTATGAGACGGCTTAAGAAGATACTCCAGTCAGATATCATGTTTTTGTACCTACTAAATTGTAGTAAGGTTTTCCAAGTGTTCCCATTCTATAAATTTTGTTACTCAGTTATTCATATGTATGTGGTGAATGATAAGTAACAAGATTAGAGAAAGCTCTGATATATTTGGTTCAATTGCAGATAAAAGTAATTACCTAAATTAAATAAGAATTAATGATAGTTTTCCGAAACGGTAGCTATATATCTCCAGATCAGTATTTAAAAGTACTGAAAGTAAAGCACTAACATCATCCAAACGTTTTGGCATTTTCTGGTACTCTTCAACATTTCTTCCTAAATCCTCTGGACAACTTCAATCTCTAAGTTCTTTAGTTTTTCGTTTCCATCTGAAATGAGAAATCCAAGAAACCATTTGTTCATTAAAATCAAGCTCAGCCAAGGTTCAAGTACACATTCTACTTCATTTTGAGGTAAGAACCTAGTTGCTAGATGAGCTACAGCCTACAGCATTACGTACTCTACAAACATGACTATGTGAAGGGACTAAAACTACAACTCATAATATACATGTCTTTAATGGTTAATCAACTAGTGTCGTTGCTTTCCTCCTATCACTATAGCCTGCACCGCACACCAATTCTATAGCATCAAACTGAAGTCTGGTAGCCACCAACGCAACAAAGTGTGCCGCTGTTACCTCTGCCATATCTGCTTTCCATCTACCCTTAAACCTCTCTACCCCTACTGTTAACAGCTCCCTCACTATAACAGCAGTTTCAACATTTTTTTTCACCTTCCAGCTGCGTGGTACCTGCCAACTGGAGAAAGAAGGAACAGTCCTTAGAGCAACTACAATGATGTTTGCCCATGTTGGACCTTAATTCTTCATTGTTATTGAGGAATGGCCGATCTACAACAAAGCACAAGCAAAGCTGCGCTTCCAAATACTAAGGACGTCTCTAGCGTCAAACAGGCAAAAGTAAGGCTCCAATGACACCAGTCGCCCTGTTACAAATGAAGAAGGCATACGCAAAAAGAAATTGCTCGTTTACAAAAAGAGCTAGTCGAGGTCTCAGAGGGTCACACCTCCTCAGAATACCAAACGGACAACTATGAGTTCTCATTGAGGACATTTATGGGAAGCGAGTATACAAGAGCTGAGGACTCTTCACCATGGTTTTCATATAAAAGGCGTAGACGCAAGCCGGAGACCTACGAGTCATCGGATGATGAGGATTATCATGACGAAAGAAAGTCGACTTCCAAACACCTCACAGAGGACGAGGTCGTACTGTTCAAAGACTTTATTAAGACCCAATCAGGGGAGATCGAGACCTCCTCGGAGAGTCCTCTGTCGAAACGAATAAAAAAAGCAAAAATTACCCGCCGACTTCATCCATCCATTCAATGGTCGTACGGCGTTCTATGGTCTCTCCTACATAGCGAAATGCCAATATTTCTCTGACATGCTTGAAAGGTCCAAAACTAATGTGTTACGATCCATTGAATCGTGGTCTACTAAAAAACAAATTCAAGTCACGATTCTCAATCAATAAAGAGGGAAGGAAAATGACAGCCTCGCTCATCAACATTCACCAAAGACCAAATGAAAATCTCCGAGAGTACCTAAATCGGTTTCGAGCTAAAAAAATCCAGATCCCTGACTTTATAAAAAAAATTAGCACTGAATAACCTGGCAGCTGGTGTTGATAGAGGGCGTCATAATCTGATGTTGGAAGAATTCTTTGAAAAAAGCCCTTCAACACTCCAAGCAGCCATAGAGCTATTTGAACACAGGTTAACATTGCAAGAAGCAGTTAGTAGCGTACAGTCATCCAGGTCCCCGAGGTCTAAAAGGTCCACGGATCGTTCCACACAATGGAAACTAATCGAAGTCGTGGATCTGACAATAGACCAAGCCAAAAATCTCCTAGACGGGACAAGAAAGAAGAAAACACTTCATCTATTGCGGACAGGTCGTTGACGTCTTGCATGTCTCCTTCTAAACAACGCATATGGCCTCCTAAACCTCGTGAAGAATAGGACATCACAAAGCTCACCATCGATAAAGCTCATATATTGGCTATACTCAAGGCAAAGCCAGGTTACAGGCCTCCGAGGCCCATGAACCCAAACAGGCCTCCAAGCACCAAGTTCTGCGAATACCACGAGGACACAAGACACACGATAGAAAGATGCTATCAATTAAAAAAACTGATCGAAGACAAAATTCAGAGCGAAAGACTCTCACACTTTGCTGTCAAAGATGATCATCCTCCTCCTCAACCACAATATGATCAAGACAGAATCATTCACTTCATATCTGGAGGACATTTCGCATGAGTTAGCTCTAATAGAACAAGGAAATCGTGCAAGAGGTATTCAGAATAAACTCCAAAACACCGAGAAGAAACCCATCCCCGGTCATTTCATCCTCGGATGACGATTATGGGAACAAAATATGTGACAGCCCTTGAATCCAGGGTCATGATTGGGTGTCACCAAACAAATTTAAAAAACGTAAACTTGTATATTAATATGAATATACAGATGACCCCTGATTTCTGCATCGATACCAGGTTATGATATGAAATAAGAATAAAAAGTGTCTGAATTACTATAATATCTGACTCAAACTTTATTGCCTTTTTCGCCAACTTCCTCGTCTAATATGCCCTGAAATGTCCCTGAAATGTCTAGTTATTTGAAATCGGTTTTCTTCATAGCGCTGCCTGCTGCGATCTACTTATGATACTCCTTGATATCACTGAAAGAATAAGAAAATGACAAAACAAGAGTGAGCCAAGAATGCTCAGCAAGTACTATAATTTGGTTTCCCAGTATCAATGTCAAAAGAATCCACTGGAAATACTTTTTGAATAATTTTATAAATGACTTCACTTATTCAAATCATCGGGTGACTAAAATATTAGCCGTTATTGACTATAAATACTAAATTTAATTTATGTGAAATAAAACTGAAAAGTCTCTGATTCATCTCACGAGTTCATTATTTACTTTGTCTCATAATCAAGAAAATTTAAAAGAAGGAATGTCATTAAAGGCGATCAACAATAAATTAGATTGGACAGTAGAACCAACATATGTACTATATCAGTCGGAATACAATACGGATCTATGCTCAACCGCATAGAACCACCATCATATTGGGTATCCTGGCACATGTTGGCCTAATAAATCATAGGGTCCACTCCATCCCTAAACATTTTCGTAACCATTGTAACGCCCCCAAATCCGGGGTCAAGGGATTTGGTCGTCACTATGAAACATCAATCCAAATTAATCTATTAAATCAATAAATAAATGACAGCGGAAGATATTTATCATCTATTACCCCAATTAATCCAAGATCTTTTAAGGTTACAGTTCTAGAAACAAGAATTCCAAATTCCAAATTCCATAAATAATTTTCCACTTTCTTTTAAAACTCTTTTCAACAAATTCCAACTCAAAACTAAACCCACTAGTATAACTTCGAAATGAAGTATACTAGGCCCAAATTAAATAACATAAATATAATTCAATATAATATAAACAGCTTTACACAATAGAACTTACACTAGCCCGCAAACCCTGGACCAACCACCTTCTAAAAACTTCTTCTTTGCTTCCTCGAATTACGCAACTAAACAGCGCAAGCTAATCCTCACTGGAGGTTAAATTTAAAACAGGCAAGTATGAGCAAAAGAAATGCTCAGAAAAATCATTATAGCAAATATAGGGTCGTTTTGATATAAAACCGACATCTGCAATAGCGCAAATCATTTTAAAATCATAATTGCTGAAACAGAAAATTTGTTAAAGAATCGGATAATTATTTCTCACTATATTCAAAACTCTTTTTGCTATTTTCGAGCGAACTGCTTCAGTAATACTTTGAATCTTGACGAGAATAAAACTCGTAAAATAGTGTTTACGGAAATATTGTAAACAACCATAACACGAAGCAATGATTATGGAATGAATCATAAACTTTATTCAAAATCGAACTCTTGATATTAATATTCATTTTGTTGTCATATCAAATTAGATATCAATATGAACTTTGATGATCACAACATCCCATACTAAAGTCAACATCAATCATCTATACTAATACCACCTTTGATATTTAACAACAACCTAAATATCCACATCAAGCAGAAACTAAATCAAAAGGGCATTTTACCTTTAGTCCAAAACAAAAACAGTTGATAAATCATTTATTCTATGATTATCAAAACAATTTAGAAACAACATTTTAGATTGGAACCAATTATGCACTATGTTGTTCCTGATGATCAGTCACAAAACATCACCGGTATCCCGCAGCCATACCGTAAATATAGGTACTACCCGTATCCCGCAGCCATACGGTACCTATAGGGCGCCAAGAAAAGGCATATATTCACCTTGTAAGATATTACACTTCCGTATAATAGCTCACGCTGGACCGGTGCCTCGGCCTCTTACGCAACCAGTAACCATCCAATCTTAAAACATTTTATTGAAAAGGGTCGTAATACTCGACACCGGAAATAATTTTATTCCCCCATGTACTTGGGTAGGAATACTCGCAACCAAATCATCTTTCTCAAAATCCAAAACATTTATAAATCCAGTAATTTGATAAGTAAAATCACTTAGCTATTCTGAACATAGAATAGCAGAAGAGTACTTGCATAAGCAGAATCATTTAATCCAGCGATATGTAAAACATTTATCTATTCCGAACTGAGGAAAGCAATACTTGCATGATAAGATTTAAAATAAATATCACTTGAACAAAAAGTGATGATAGGGATAATTGCCTTTGGGTTTTTAGCAGTTAGTCACACTCGCAAAGACGCATCTATTCTGACATTCTGTCTCAAAACATCACCGCCTTTATTCTACTAATCCTTTGGCCTGCTGCTCATGCAGTGCTGCAACCTAATATTCCATACTATTCAACTCTAGCCTTTATCCACTTCATCTGGTCCTGATCGTCTTGAAAGACTCGTATCTATAATTAAAAGATATAACTTTAATCGCCTAAACGATAATCACTCGACGAACTGCGCGTCAATACCCTATCGTCTACCCATACGATAGCCCACACATAAAGAAAACAGTCAAACACAAGACTCTTGACCCATGTACACACTTAGTTCACATAGAACGTAAGCACATAATCCACGTATCACATAATTCATATAACACAGAACTCGTCTCGCCAAAATATTCGACTCGGTACGTTTAAAACTGAAATCGGGTCAAAAATATGATTTATCGCTCAAAAATCAACTCAAAATGATTCGTAAAACAAGCGACCTTTCGAAACAAAAGGATTTGGGTCTCCAAAGTATTTTTAATGAAAGCGAAATATTTTTCTGAGTCTATACGCGTTCGTTTCGTATTAAACGGACGAACGGTTTATTTAATATGAATTTTTGAACATTTTTCAGAATTAAAATGGCTCTCCGAATCGTTTTATAATTAAATAATAAGGCTCGAACACCCGAAAATAATTTTATAAGAATTATCGAGCCTAGAAAATAATTTAAAATAATATTTTAAAGCTCGAAACTATTTTTCAGAATTTTTAAGTAAAAAATAAATAATTAAATCTAATTAAATAATCAATTAAAATTAATTAATAACTAATTAAAATAACTAATCAATTAATATTTAAATTAATTGACTAATTAAATAATTAATTATCAACTAAAATTAATTAATTGAATAATTTGGATTTATTTTTGAAATAAAAATAAATTTTCAGAATTAAAATAATGATTTTCAAAATAAAAATGAATTTTTAGAAATAAAAAATAGGATTTTTGAATTATTTGTAAAAAGAAAATCCAGAAACATATTTTTGCAAACAAGAAAGGGGGTTTTTAGATCGAACCCGGGTTTTAAACCGGGTCGAATTTCAGAAGAAATCGGGTCACGAAGAACCGTCCCCGGATCCGGATCGAAGCCGACCCAGAATCCGGTGGCCTCTGCCGGATTCCGGCGAGCCAAAAAACGGCTCCGTTCGATCGTTTTCCCAGCCTGAATCCACCCGATTTCTTCCCTACTCACAACAGTCAACAACAACGACTCGTAACACTTGTAATCTACCATAAAACAATTCGATTCGGCCGGAATCACCGTATCTTCCGGCGACCCGACCTCCGCCCCGGTGAAACACGAACTCAGGGGTTTCCAAACCAAAATTAACGATTAAACTACCAAAATAATCCTCGTGACCTTAGGAACAACAATCAATCATCACAAACATCAAACAATCCCTTAAACTCAAAAACCGAATTTAACTAATAAAATTAAAAATTCGAAATTATAAAATAATCAACCTCTGTTGATGATATAAGTACAAACAGATAGCTCCCATCAAGGGCTTCACAGCGGTTACAAATACTTGTGATTTGGTGTTCAAATCACCTTCAAATTTGAGTTTGATTCTCAGAACTCTTCAAGAACACCAAGAACAGCTTTTTACAGAATTTCCAGAAAATCAAACTTCAATTACTACATGATATTGAACTCTATTTTTGAAGTATAATATATGAAATTGACCAGAAAAACATGCTCTACAACATGGAATCATCAAAACACTCAAATAATCACGTCTGCAAAAATTCATATTTTATTCCTTAAATACTTCGAATTAAAATAATTAAATAAGAAAATCACCTTGATTTCTGCACTGAAATGGTTGGTTGAATCAGAAAGTATTTTTCGAGAGTTTCGATTTGATATATTACACGCCCGAATCGGAGTTCGGTAACGTCCTCGTTCGTGCGTTTGATTCTAAGGAACGTATCGGTTTCTAGGGTTTTTCTCTGTATTTACAGTATTTTTTTCTGGTTGCAAATGAATAAACGAAATAAATGAAATAAGACATAGGCTATTTATATTTATGGAATATTGGTTCGTTCTGGATCATTTTGGATCGTTAAATTAGTTGCTTAGCCGCTAAGTAACTACAAAATGATCCAAAAATAGATTACTTAGCCGCTACGTAACTATAAAAACGATACAATTTAATATCAGATTTGGATAATTATCAAAACCGAGCTTTTCATAAAACACCATATACGAAAATAATGTAAAAATATCCCGTCTCTCGAGAATACGGGTTTTGTTGATTTATCGAAATGGTTATTGTACCGAAAATCTTGCGCCGGGCCGCGCACGGGTCAAACCGTAATCCGGATCGAAAAAGTCGAAACACGGAAAATGTCCGGAATTACCAGATTAGGTTAGGACGGAGTTTTCGAAAGAGTTTCGGGTTGTAAAAACGTAAAAATAGTTGAAGTTGAACGATTCCCGGCTTTATAAAATAATTTTGGTAATTATTCAGAAAATAATTAATAATTCCATAAATCATTATAAAATCATGTAACAATCCAAAAATTACCAGAAAAATATCACAATTATCTATATTTTATTCTGGACATATAAAAATTAGAATACTCAAAGAATATCATATATAAACATCCAAAATATCAACTCCAATTACCAGATAATTCACCAAAATTCACATAAAATCACATAAACAATTCCAAATAATAATAATAATAATAATAATAATTGAAAATATGGGATATTACAACCATTCATTCCGTAAACCCTAGTTGTTAGTCTATAAAGCATGCTCGGGTCCTTAGTTGATGTGGATCTCTCCACAAAGAAAGAAAAGAAGAAGAAGAAAAGGGATAAGAGAAGAAGAGGATATTTCAAAAGAACACGATCAATCCAGAAACGTGAACTTTGAATCTCAAATTGCTTAGATCAATCCAGAAACTAAGTAATTCGAATCTAACCTTCAAAACAATCCAGTAATTGAAGTTTAGAGGAAAGAAAAACTACTCATAGTTTATCTCAAAACAAAAGTTTTATGTCATCCATTGTCTCTCTTAAAGATTACATGATAGGGGTATTTATAGGCTTAGACAATAACCCAAACCCAATAGGATTCAAAGAGAAATTTAATATCGGCTTGAATTTATCCAATATATGAATCCTTCCAGGAAACAAATTTAAAAACCAAACCTGAATGGGAAAAAAGACAAAAACCAAAACCAAATCCAAATAGGAAAATAAAATCCTAAGTGCTTAAAACAAGAAAAACCCTTTCAAGTGAAAGGTAAAAACTTGCAAGCAAAATTCGAATTAATAATTATATAATAATCAGCTACTTGTCCAACTTCATGCACCGCTCCTTTATTCCTTGTTGTCCAAGTAAGCTTCATAACCCATCTTTGCATCCTCTCCAATTGAACATCACCACAAGTACACATAACCAAATCCAAATTAGCATATTCATTCATTGATCCTCAAAATTCTCCTCTCCTTCGAAGAAAACTCGTCCTCGAGTTCTAAAATATTTAAGAATAAGCACATAACGAGATGATTTCTCGTAGAACTTGAAAGTGTTGAATTGCAATTCCATGATCAGTATCTTAGGAAGTAAACTCGAAAGAATAAGATAGTAGTTTGTTGAGATAGGTGCATTCAACAAGTTCTCTACCCCCAGAAAATCAATGTGTTCCACTAGGATGATTTTGTTTTCCTTGTACACAACCTCTTTAGTTTCGAACTTCTCCTTTAGTATCTCTTCTCTTTCAACAATGTCGTCACGCACAAATTTAGGAGATGCATCTATCTGATTATTTTCAACAACCAAAACTTTGTCAACAAGTGACTTTCTTTCTTCATGCTTCTCTGTCATAGCTTCTTTTATAATTGGTTCATCCTTTTCATCCAAACATGATGTAGTCGCCACATGTAACATCTGGTAATCAACAACAATATCCGCGACATTCTCCATACTGAAAAAGTCTTCTTCTTTAGTTTCTTCAGAAAGAATAAACTCGTGAAGGGAAGACTTCAATTTCTCGTCTTGTTGAAAAGATTCAAATTCCAAAGCAAGATTGCATACATCATTAAACGAGATATATGGACTTGATTTAACCTTTCGATAAATAGGCAAATTCAATCCATGAATAAATCTTCCAATTTTTATTGTTTCCGTCTCCTCCAAGTCACAAATAAGGCGCAATCTATAAAATTCAGAAGTATACTCAGAAACTCTCATAGTACCTTGAGAGAGGGATGTCATCTTCATTATACATTCGAATTTATAATGCAAAAGAATATATTTTGCACGAAGTTTCTTCTTCAGAGATGTCCAAGTCATAATCTTTTCTTTTTCAGATCTAACTCTTTTTGTGTTTAGATTATCAAACCACATGTCTGCTTTCTTTGTAAGTTTAAGCGCTGCAATCTTGAATATTCTCATCTCATTCCAACCTGTATAAACAGAAATCTTGTCGACTTGTGTAACCTATTCAACAAAATTATCTATGCTACCCAAACCTGTAAAATAACCAAGCTCTATACCAGGATCATAGACTTCATCACTATCTTTCACCTTAACTAAAATTTTATCCAATTCATCAAACCTCGATTCCGTTGAATTAGCAAGCTTTTGAGTACGTTTATCAATCTCATCCAATTTTCCAAGTAATTTTCTGAGCAATTCATCCGTAGCGATAAGAAAAATCTGAATTTTTTTATGAATAGTACCCGTGAACAGTGCCCGTGAACAGTACTTGTGAACAGTGCGATGAACAGTCCTCGTGAACAGTAACCCCGTGAACAGTACTCGTGAACAGTAACTTGTGTATAGTAATTTTTGAAACCTAGATCTCCCAACAATTAAGAAATTGGAGAAAAAACCTTGGCTTTTGATACCAAATTGATGTGGATCTCTCCACAAAGAAAGAAAAGAAGAAGAAGAAAAGGGATAAGAGAAGAAGAGGATATTTCAAAAGAACACGATCAATCCAGAAACGTGAACTTTGAATCTCAAATTGCTTAGATCAATCCAGAAACTAAGTAATTCGAATCTAACCTTCAAAACAATCCATTAATTGAAGTTTAGAGGAAAGAAAAACTACTCATAGTTTATCTCAAAACAAAAGTTTTATCTCATCCATTGTCTCTCTTAAAAGATTACATGAGAGGGGTATTTATAGGCTTAGACAAAAACCAAATCCAAATAGGAAAATAAAATCCTGAGTGCTTAAAACAAGAAAAACCCTTTCAAATGAAAGGTAAAAACTTGCAAGCAAAATTCGAATTAATAATTATATAATAATCAGCTACCTGTCCAACTTCATGCACCGCTCCTTTATTCCTTGTTGTCCAAGTAAGCTTCATAACCCATCTTTGCATCCTTACCAATTGAACATCACCACAAGTACACATAACCAAATCCAAATTAACATATTGATTCCTTGATCCTCATCATTCTCCTCTCCTTTGAAGAAAACTCATCCTCGAGTTCTAAAATATTTAAGAATAAGCACATAACGAGATGATTTCTCGTAGAACTTGAAAGTGTTGAATTGCAATTCCATGATCAGTATCTTAGGAAGTAAACTCGAAAGAATAAGATAGTAGTTTGTTGAGATAGGTGCATTCAACAAGTTCTCTACCCCCAGAAAATCAATGTGTTCCATTAGAATGATTTTGTTTTCCTTGTACACAACCTCTTTAGTTTCGAACTTCTCCTTTAGTATCTCTTCTCTTTTAACAATGTCGTCACGCAAAAATTTAGGAGATGCATCTATCTGATTATTTTCAACAACCAAAACTTTGTCAACAAGTGACTTTCTTTCTTCATACTTCTCTATCATAGCTTCTTTTGCAATTGGTTCATCCTTTTTATCCAAACTTGATGTAGTCGCCACATGTAACATCTGGTAATCAACAACAATATCCGCGACATTCTCCACACTGACAAAGTCTTCTTCTTTAGTTTCTTCTGAAAGAGTGAACTCGTGAAGGGAAGACTTCAATTTCTCGTCTTGGTGAAAAGATTCAAATTCCAAAGCAAGATTGCATACATCATTAAACGAGATATATGGACATGATTTAACCTTTCGATAAATAGGCAAATTCAATCCACGAATAAATCTTCCAATTTTTATTGTTTCCGTCTCCTCGAAGTCACAAATAAGGCGCAATCTATAAAATTCAGAAGTATACTCAGAAACACTCATAGTACCTTGAGAGAGGGATGTCATCTTCATTATACATTCTAATTTATAATGCAAAAGAATATATTTTACACGAAGTTTCTTCTTCAGAGATGTCCAGGTCATAATCTTTTCTTTTCCAGATCTAACTCTTTTTGTGTTTAGATTATCAAACCACAAGCCTGCTTTCTTTGTAAGTTTAAGTGCTGCAATCTTGAATATTCTCATCTCAGTCCAACCTGTATAAGCAGAAATCTTGTCGACTTGTGTAACCCATTCAATAAAATTATCTATGTTACCCAAATCTGTAAAATAACCAAGCTCTATACCAGGATCATAGACTTCATCACAATCTTTCACCTTAACTAAAATTTTATCCAATTCATCAAACTTCGATTCCGTTGAATTAGCAAGCTTTTGAGTACGGTTATCAATCTCATCCAATTTTCCAAGTAATTTTCTGAGCAATTCATCCGTAGCGATAAGAAAAATCTGAATTTTTTTTGAATAGTACCCGTGAACAGTGCCCATGAACAGTACTCGGGAATAGTGCGATGAACAGTACTCGTGAACAGTAACCCGTGAACAGTACTCGTGAACAGTGACTCGTGTATAGTATTATTTTTTTTGAACCTAGATCTCCCAACAATTAAGAAATTGGAGAAAAAACCTTGGCTCTTGATACCAAATTGATGTGGATCTCTCCACAAAGAAAGAAAAGAAGAAGAAGAAAAGGGATAAGAGAAGAAGAGGATATTTCAAAAGAACACGATCAATCCAAAAATGTGAACTTTGAATCTCAAATTACTTAGATCAATCCAGAAACTAAGTAATTCGAATCTAACATTCAAAACAATCCAGTATTTGAAGTTTAGAGGAAAGAAAAACTACTCATAGTTTATCTCAAAATAAAAGTTTTATATCATCCATTGTATCTCCTAAAAGATTACATGATAGGGGTATTTATAGGCTTAGACAATAACCCAAACCCAATAGGATTCAAAGAGAAATTTAATATCGGCTTGAATTTATCCAATATCTGAATCCTTCTAGGAAACAAATTTAAAAACCAAACCTGAATGGGAAAAAAGACAAAAACCAAATCCAAAAAGGAAAATAAAATCCTAAGTGCTTAAAACAAGAAAAACCCTTTCAAGTGAAAGGTAAAAACTTGCAAGCAAAATTCGAATTAATAATTATATAATAATCAGCTACTTGTCCAACTTCATGCACCGCTCCTTTATTCCTTGTTGTCCAAGTAAGCTTCATAACCCATCTTTGCATCCTCTCCAATTGAACATCACCACAAGTACACATAACCAAATCCAAATTAACATATTCATTCCTTGATCCTCATCATTAGTTCACTAGCAACAAACAGATCTATATTTTCTTGTATTCTCTCAAGATAGAATCCGAGTTCTTAATTTTTTAAGAACGCAGATTTGTAGCAAGATCAACTTAATTAATACAATTAAGTGAGTTTTTGATATTGTGTGTTCTGTGTGATCTTGTGAAACATAATATCTCTATAAATATTATCTGTTTTGTTCAACCATAATTCAACTAGCTTAAAAATAAAGAAAAATCCAAGAAACACATTCACCCCCCGTGTTACATTTCATAACATTCAATATCTAACAACATCTTCAGCTAATCGATGCATATCCTTAGGATTCTGTGCAAATGCACTAGAATAGTTTCGAAGCAAAGTAATTAGTTCTCCTTTTAAGGGTTCTTCAAGTTCACTTCGTATAGATGTCATTTTAGATGGGTTTTCTTCTATCAACTCAACGAATTTCGTGGCTTCTGTGGGAATCAATTTAGGAACGTAAGAAGGCTTTGGTGTGTCTTCCTCAATGAGAGAGGAATTATCAAAATATTCGATCACCAAGACGTGAGGATTTTCGGTTTTAGAGTTTTTGGAAACATTAGAGGAAGATGTGGGGTATTTGTTTCTTTAAAGAACTTTCTTTTCTTGGGTTGAGTCTGAGCCAGACTAAGAGAGGTAGAGTAACAGAATTGAGTAGCCTCGTTGTCAGATATTAGTTCTCTGGTACCCATACCCGTAGGAAATTTTACTTTCATATGGGGAGTGGAAATAATAGCTCCCAAAGCAAATAAAGAGGGGCCATTCTATAATAATATTATAGGGGGAAGCAATATCCATAATATGATATCTGACAAAAGCAATTACCTCTTGGGGCGAAGTGCCGAAGGTAGTGGGGAGATCAATATAGCCTTGTGTGGGTATGACATGATTTCCAAAAGCATAAAATGGTCTATGTCCCTTGTCCACATTTAATTGTTCTTTCTGGTTTTTCAATATCATTCTTCTGAGGGCATGTCGAAAGATGATATTCACAGATAAGCCATTATCCATAAGCACTTTTTGACATCTTGGTTTGCTATGTCAAATTATACAGTTAAAGGCCCATTTTTGAAATAGCCTTTGCGAGGATAATCTTCATCAAAAAATGATTGCAGAGTCTGATATTCTGAAGGCGGGAGGGGAAATGTCAATTTGCATAATTTCTTCGCTTGGATAACCTCCTCCAATTATCATGTCAATGGCATTATTGTGCCCAAGATTCCTTGTTGGAGGATCTTGCCTTGATGGGTCATCTTTCCTCTGAGGACCAATAAAGTTATCCAACAAACCCCTTTTCACTGATCTTTCCAAGAAATATTTCAAGGAAGTACATTCCTCAGTGGCATGACCAATGATTGCGTGGTAATCACAGGAATGAGAGCGATCTCTTTTTTCTACTGGTGTCCTCATGGAAGTGGATAGTGCAAATAAATCTTTAATTTAGATTTCTTTCAAAATATCATAGATGCTTTTGTTCAGAGGAGTGAAACGAGGCTTCTCTTTGTGGCCAAAGAAGAAACCTTCGATCCATAGGAAATCTGCGGTCCGTAGGGAACCTTTCTGGACCTTTACCCCTGAAATCATCTATACCATCTATCTATATATGTTGTGCCTTTGGGACCCTGAGGCTTCATATATGGAACTAGGGTAATATGCTCTGATCCTCTCATTTGTAGCTATGTAAGTAGATGCAATATTATAGGCATCGTATAAATTCACAGGCTCTTTGTTACAGAGCTCTTTACATCAATCTTTACATTTATTGTACTTCTTGTTATGAGGGAAGGAATCTACGTCGTTAACGGGTAGTAATTCTCTTACCTTTGAGGCGGCCGTTTTGAATTTCTTGATATAATCTCTCAAGATTCTCCAAGAGTTTGCTTAATGTTTTCTAGAGATATTGTATGCATAGCATGATGTGTATTGACTCAGAATTTGGCTAATAACACTGCTTTCAATTCTTCCCATGATCCTATGCTTTGAGGGGGTAAGCTAGAGAACCAATTATGAGCGTTATCATTGAAAGTTGAGATAAATAATCAGCATTTTGTTATATCATTGTATCAATGACAGATCATAAGGTTTTTGTAATAGCTCAAATGATCATTAGGATCTGTAGTGCCATCGAAGGATTCTAGACTAGTGATCTTCACACCTTGATCTACCTATGAAGAATCACTTTGTTGAGGAAACTGAGTAGATACAAAATTCTCTTTTCTAGGAATCATGCTGATGGACATTGAAAGGCATATGTCATAGCCTATTTGTTTATTCGAGGATTTAACTCAACTCAAATAAGGATGTAACAAGTAAATAGTGGTTCTATCGTTAGAGAGATCTCTCATAGTAACATATGTCAAACGATTAAGTAACATTGTTCGTCTACAGACTTGATGACTTAATTCACTGGAAGAAGCTCAAGAAATTGATCAAGCCTCAGTGATATAAATCAAGATTGTGGATTTAATCAAGTGACAGAGATCTCGCCAGGGTATTAATTAATTACAAGGATTTGGTCTGAAGAAAATCAAGAATATCAAGGTCAAGGTATGAAGAAACGTCACGGGAGTTAGTCACTCATGAACCAGACAGTACATCGAGTGTCAACATTGAAGTGGTGGAATTGATTCATAATTGACAATGATTTTCAGAAGATTTTCAGAATAATGGTTGATGTTCAAGAGTAGTATTAATTCTCTATTAATTAATTAAGTCGTATAATTTAATTAAGAAAATAAATTATATCTGTAAAGATTAATTTATTGATTAATTGAATTAATTGATTAATTAATTATAAATTAATATTATCTATTTCAGAATTGATTTTGAATTAATATTCTATATTAACTCAGCAAGACTATCTTTTGTATTAGCAAGACAATCGGTATGACAATCAATAGTCATACCGAAAGTCAAGCCAGTTCATTTGATTGTCTTGCCAATTCATTTAGATTGTCTTGCCGAAAGTCCTATCAGTTCAATTGATAGTCCTACCGAAAGTCTTACCAGTTCAAAGGATTGTCATGCTGAGCTAAATGGATTGTCTTGCCAATTAAAATCACAGGAGTCAATATAAAGCAGAGCAGCTGTTTTTCAAAAGAAGCAGAGTATTGAATATCATTCAGCAGAACACAGAACAAAAGAAACCTGCAGAGAACTTATTGCAAATACACAGATCATTTATTTCTAGTATTTATTGTTAAATACAATCCACTAGAAATACCTTTCTTGTTCTTGTGTAACTATCTAGCGGATCGAAATCCCTAGAACTTAATCTCAAATCACTTTTAGCCTTTGATCTTTTTCTTTCAAAAATAGAAAAAGTTCATGTCGAATTTATTCTAGATTTGTAATAATTGATTTGAGATTAATTCCTTGTAAACGATACCGTTGTTGTAACACCTTTCAAGTTTAATAATAGTTTTATTTAACTTGAATTTTGTTTCACTTTTTTTATTCCGCATTTTATTCGATTAAACGGTATTGTTTGTATTCAACCCCCCTTCTACAAACATATTGAGACCTAACAATTGGTATCAGAGCCTTCTGATTAACGAACAAATCAAGATCCTAGACTTTTGTGATTCTTTCACTCCTTGAATTTTTATTTACTCAAAAATTCATAATGACTACACAAAAAGTTGGAACCGTTAAAATTCCACTATTCAATAAAGAAAATTATGTTATGTGGAAGAAGAAGATGCTACTGTTTTTACAAGTTGCAAATTCCAAATATCTGGAAGTGTTAAAGAAGGGTCCAAAAATTCCGATGGTTATTGAACCAGAGGTAATAGAAAATGATGTGGTGATTACCAAAGCAAGAACTTATGTGAAAGATCCTGAGGATTTTTCTCCTGCTGAAAAAGAAGAAGCCTCCCTGGATGCTAGCCTTCAATTAATTTTAGTAGATTCCCTTGATCCCTTGATGAATAGACATGTGATGAACTGTAAAGATTCCAAACACATCTGGGAAACTATTGAGGTTATTAATGAAGGCACAGAGGAAGTTAGGGAGAACAAGTTAGAAATCCTAACCTCTGAGTATGAATACTTTAAATCCAATCCAGGAGAAGGAATCACTGAAGTGTTTGAGAGGTACAATGCATTGATCAACAACCTGAACATTAATGGTAAATACTATTCCATCAGGGAGGTCAACAAAAAGTTCCTTTTAACACTGCCAACTCATCTCGAACATAGAATTACTGCCATAAGAGAAGCAAGATATCTGAGTGAGATTTCTTTGGAAAGGCTCTATGGTGTGTTAAAGACTTATGAGTTGGAGCAGATTCAGCAGAAGGAAGTTTACGGGAAAGGAAGAGTGGTCAGCACGTCTACTGCTCTAGTAGCTGATGAACAACAACAACAACCACAATATCAACAACAATCTCAACAGTTAGAAAGAATGGTACAGTCTTCCAAGGTTGAAGAAAATGTGATAGTAGCAGAATTTGATCCTCCTACTACAAATCAATCAGGAAATGATTTTTATTCCTTGGAAGAACTGGAGCAATTGGAGGATGAGTCAATGGCCCTTATTGTCAAGAGATTCTCAAATGTCAGATTCAAAAGAAATCCCAAGTACAAGTCCAACTACAATAGATTCCAGAAAGGTGGATCTTCATCCTCTAACACCAGCAGTGGTGGGTACAAAACAGGGATGGTTGATCGAAGCACCATTCGATGCTTCAACTGAAATGAGTTGGGACACTTTGCCACAGAATGCAGGAAGCCAAAACAAGTTAGGAAGAACTCTTACGATTCTAATCAGAAGAGTAAATCTGAAAGAGCTTACCTGGAAAAGGGAAGAAGCTGGGATGATACTGACAGTGAAGATGAAGAAGTTGGGAATCTTGCTCTCATGGCTAGTGATGCAAACACCTCATCGTCAAGAAAAGAGGTAAAATTTACTGATGCTGAATTAGTTTATCATCTAGGAGGTTCATTAGATTGTGCTCGTCGTGATAATGAAATGTTAAATCAACAAATCAAAGACCTTGAGAAAGAGGTCAATGAATTAAGACTTGTGCACATTAATCAAGATAAATTAAAAGAACGAGTATCTTTTCTAGAGAATAGAGTTGACTGTTATAGACAACTCGAAACTATTCTCAAAGACAAGATCACCGGTCTTTAGGCTAAGGTTAAAGATTACTTTAATTCTTGTTCGAAGTCCAAAGAGTTTTACAATAAGCAAGCTGTTAATCAAACATCTGGAATAGGTTATGATTACAATGTTGCTATTGGAAAATTAGGCATAAACTCCCCTCCTCATGTCTGTGCTAAAGGCAGGGAAGTACCACATGTGCTTAAGGGTGTTGATGAACCCCTCTATAAAGAATCAATTGCTGAACCATTTGATGAGACCTCATTTATTATTCAAGAAGAAATCCGTGTTGAAGATCATGCTAATGAGAAAGCTGTTTCCAAGTCAAGTGTGTCAAAGGTTCCAGTCAAAGTTGTGAAAGCAACTGAGACTAACTCAGACACACATGAGTTGGATAACACAAATGCCATGTCTACCATGCATAAGTTGCCTATTGTTAATTCCTCTCATAAAGCATGTGGTGTTCCTGATTGTATGTCTTGTGCTTTTAATTTGATGTATGCTTATTTTAATGGTAAGCATGTTTCTAATGATAAGACTACTCCTCGTCAGCATGTGAATAATAGGAAGCATGATAGGTCTAAGACTGCTAGTCCTCCTAAAGCTAGAAAGGAGACATTTGTGCCTAAGCCTAAACAGAAATTTGTCAAGGCTGTTCACAAGGTCAAATGTCCAGTCATTGAGAAAGTTGAGAACATTAAAATTAAGAATGTTGTTTTGCCTGATAAAGGCCAATTTTACAAGTATGCTGGACCCAGCCAAGCTTGGGTTCCGAAGAAGGTCTAATCCATTTGTATTGCAGGGCATTAAACAGGTGCAACCGGTAGTGTGGATTCTTGACAGCGGATCGTCAAGACATATGAACGGAGATAGAGCCCTGCTATCAAATATGGTTGAGAAAGCTGGCCCAGTGGTTACCTTTGGAGATAACAACAAAGGTTTAACTGAGGGATATGGCTGTTTACTATCTGGAAATGTTATCATTGAAAATGTGTATGTTGTGCAAGGACTTGAACATAATCTGCTTAGCATTAGTCAGTTCTGTGACAACGGCTACAATGTTTTATTCGACAAGCTGAAGTGTCAGATTCTGCACAAGAAAAGTGAAAAACCCTCCTTGATGGGAATCCGGAAAGGAAATCTGTTCGTAGCTGATATGAACTCTGGAAGCAATCCTGAAGTCAATTGTTTCTATGCAAAGGCATCGTCAGATGAGAGTTGGCTATGGCACAAGAGACTTTCTCATCTCAATTTAAAAGCAATGAATTCTCTTGTCAAAAGAGAATTGGTCAGAGGTCTGCCTCAGCTGGAATTCTCCCTAGAAAGACTATGTGAGGCTTGCCAGAAAGGAAAGTCAAAGAAAGCAAGTCACAGAGGCACTGACACATCATCCATAACTGGTGTTCTGCAATTATTGCACATGGATTTATTTGGACCAGTTAATGTCCTTTCGATGTCAAAGAAGTGTTACTGTCTTGTGATAGTTAATGACTATTCCAAGTATACGTGGGTTTTATTCCTTCGCTCTAAGGATGAAACACCACAAATTGTGATTGATCATATCAAGTTGATCGAGTTAGATTCTAATGTCCCTGTTAGAGCAATAAGGTCAGATAATGGAACAGAATTCAAGAATTCACTTCTCAATAGATTCTGTACAGATAAAGGGATTACCAGACAATTTTCAGCTCCTAGAACCCCTCAGCAAAATGGAGTGGTAGAAAGGAAGAATCGTACATTGATTGAAGCTGCAAGAACGATGTTAAGTGAATCAGGTCTTCCAATGTACTTTTAGGCTGAAGCTGTCAATACTGCATGTTATACTCAGAATCGAACTCTAATCAATAAAGACTTCATAAAAACTCCTTATGAGATTTTGAATGAACAGAAACCTTCTATCAAATACTTTCATGTATTTGGTGCCAGATGCTTCGTGCTCAAGGATGGAGATGATCGTCGTGGTAAATTCGAGGCAAAGGCATATGAGGGTATTTTTGTTGGATATGGAAGAAGATCATACAGAGTGTATATCATTGATCAACACAAAGTAACTGAGAGTGTCAATGTTATATTTGATGACACTAAACTCCCTAGTATCCAAACTGAAGATCCTTCTGAGAAACTGAAGTTTGATGATATGTCAGATTAAGAATCAGAACATGGTCAAGAACCTGAGGTTGTTGCTGGTGAAGAACCTGTTAATCATGATGATACTCAAGGTAATGGTAATGGAAACTTTGGCAACAATGGAGATACCACTGCTACTGACGGAGAATCTTCAAGTCAACATGGCAACAACTTAGGGGGAGATGCTGAAGGATCAACTAGTAGGACACAACATCCCAATGAATTTCAAGGCGAATCATCAAGATCAAATCTTCCAAGACAGACTGTCTGGAATAAAGCTCATTGTAACACCCCCAGATCCGGGGTCGGCGATCCGGGTCATCGCGGTCTTTCTTTCCACAATATCACTTCACTTAATTAATAATAATAACCTTATGCTGTGACCCCACACTAACACACACCACAACCCGTTATAGTCTCAGAGATGAAATTGAAATAAGTACAAGTCTTTGAATCCACAATTTAAAAGTTATTACAACCCAAAACGATTACTTGATAAATTTACAGTTAATTGCCATTATCTGCCACAAGTTATAATTATACATAATTGATTCTCAAAAGTAGATGGTCTGGTCTACAATAGATCTACCTCTGCAGCTATAGCAGCTACAACATCATCGGGAAGACGCGGGACGCTTCCCACGCGCTTGCGCTGGGTCTGCTGGAGTCTGGCCATCTTTCCTAACTGTTGTTGTGTGATGAAGAAATAAAGCAAGAGTGAGCCTTACAGCTTGCAAGATAATATATAGTGATAACAATAATGTAAGTATCTAAATGGATACTTACTAGAATCTTTTATCAAGTGTAAGATAATTACTTACTAGATATAAGTAAAAACAAGGGATGAAGTTACCAAATACTTCACTATACTTATATCATTTATAAAGCTACTTGAACTACCACTGTTCAAAGTATAAAGAGTTTTCAACAGTTCATCACATAGATGAGACTACAAGACAAGATTTGAATAGATTAAATCTTTAAAATATTATTAAAGGAAATGAAGTTATGACATACTTCATTAAGTTCTGATATATATATATATATATATATCCACATATACATCTTCTTTATACATTTCCTGAAACCTCTGTCATGTAAAGTATGAACAGAGTTGCAATATCCAATAAATTTGGAAAGGAAAAGAATTTGGCATAAACCAGATATCTTGCTGATCAGGCGAAGATACCCATAAGTAACCTTTTCTACTAGTAGATGGACGAATTCCCCACTGGTCATCACCCTGGTCGTAATAGGACCTTATGCTGGACTGCCACTCAGCCACTTATGCATTTGATGGACTCCCACTGAGCCACTTACACTATCATGGACGCCCACTGAGCCCATGTTGCTTATGCCGACCCAATAGATGGACTTACTTCCCGAACGTTGGGTAAGTAATCAATTCATTTACCAAAACTGCAACCGTGTTGCGAATATAAAATACACCACAGAGCCGGATCCCTCAGGTTTTGAGCGAGTATTTAAATCCCCTTAAAAAGGAAGATCTTAAATATAAAAATAAGTTTTGGGATCCGCTCTAACTTTTAAAAATCATTTTGAAGACTCGTAAACACTTTAAAGAGTGTTTGGAGTAAAGCTGATTTAATGAAGTAAATCAGTCCCCAGAATATTTAGAAAATGTCTGAATATTATTATTTAAATAATATTCCCACAAAGAATAATCTTTATAAAATAATTGAAGTAGAAGTATTAAAACTTATACTTGAAATGAGTATTAAATAACCAAAGATATACTTATATGAAAGTACTATCTTTATTTGAATAATCGAAAATAAGTTTGATTATTGACACCTTATTCTTTAATAAAATAAAGAATATATCTCAGCAAATAATCGGAGTCATAGATCCTCAAATGAATATTCAAATAATATTCATTAAATAATATAAACTGAGTCATAAGCCCTCGAATGAATATTCAAATAATATTCAATAGATAATATAAAAGAGTCGTAAGCCCTCGATTGAATATTCAAAATAATATTCATTTAATATAAAGGAGTCATAAGCCTTCGAATAATATTCGAAATAATATTCAATAATAAAATAAAGTTAAAGTTACCGAATAAACCTTATTCGATTAATAGTTTTGAAAACTATGACCATATATATATATATATAAGTATATATATATATATATATATATTTATATCCATATATACAAAATCTACTCGGGATCCTCGACTCCCGGTTTTAGAAAATATTTTCATCTTTGGGTCCCTATACTAAGGGTATATGCAAATTACCGTTATCCTCTAGCATAGGTATTATCAACAATTATATATGGAAAGAATACGAAATAGGCATGCATATATATATACCATAGCAGCATGCTTCAATATATAACAACATTTGCTAATTAACCAACATGCATCTATCGCAAGATAATGCAAATACATATACTCATCACCACAACAGTTATAATGGGTAGAAAACTTGCCTGAGCGACTTGGGGTGATGAAAGGCTCGGGACGAGTCTGGTAACCTATAAACAACAAGCAAGTTGGAATTAAACCAAAGTCACTTGTAAATCTATACTTTAACTAACTTAGACTCTAACGCTTGTTTTGCGCTTACTGATTCGCTTAAGTCACTCGAGTACCCTCGGCTCCATCATTTTTAATAATTTAACCTTTACGAGTTTTAAGATGATTCCTTCGCGAGTGTCTTACCAACTGCCTAACACACTTACCATAAATGTTTCATACATTGATTAACCCTTTTTGGTCTTTAACCTATGTTTCAAAGTAAGGCGAGGGGAAAAGTTTCGTTCGCGAAACGCCGTTACCTGAAACGGTCGTTTCTCCTAAACCGTGCATCGGAATCGAACGAACTACATATCAAAACGAAGCTCGTAACATGAGCTATCTAAACGTGGCAGTGGTCATAATCTAGCAGGGGGTTCTCGGGTCCTAATGTTATGTACAAAAACAGTCCAAAGAAAATCGGACGTTACGACGGCTATGTTTACGCGATTTCCAAATTTTAAACCATTCAAAACCATCCCAATTCAACCTCAAATCCAACATACAACCAACATCCATCCTTATCACATCATAACAACCCCAACCAATTCAATTTTAACATTCATACTTATGCCTAAGCTTAACTTTAATCATACTTAAGTTCTTTTAATCAAAACCACAACATTTACCATTCCATTTCACTACCATTTCAAATCCCAAACTCTAATCACAACAACAAGCTACAATATCACCCTACTAATCAAAATCATCTTATAATACATAGTAATCTAGGGTTTGGAGATGGTATACCTTCCTTGAAGTGGTGGGAGGAGCTAGGAAGCCTTAAGAAGCTTTGAGAAGTCTTAGGAATGCTTGGATCTTCAAGGAAAACAAGAAAAATTTCAAGTTAAAAACTTGAAAACACTATTCATAATCTTCTTCTTTGATTAAATGAAGAAGATGGAGAAGGAATTGATGGCTTAAACTCATGATATAGCCCTAACTAAGCATGAAGATGATTAGGGAATTAACTCACCAATTTAGGAAGCTTGGATCTTTGATTTTTGAATTTCCTTGCCTTTTGAATAGTAAAAAGCCGAGAGCTCTCAAGAACAAAGCCTTGGTTCTTTTTGATTTTGATGAAAAATGATTTTGCTTGGCTTGGTTGACTTGTTTTTGTGTTTGATTTAGTTAATTACCTTGTTGGCCTTGAATTTGTGTGGTTCTCATTCAACCACACCTCCTTCCTTCCCATGTCATGCCTATGTCATTTTGTGATGTCATATTTCCCTTCTTGTCCTCCTCTCATTGGTTGGGTGACATCACTCCCTCTAATCCCTTTGCTTAACTTCCTAATCGTTTGCCTAATGACCGCTGATCTGTTATACGGTTCGCTTAACTTTCGTTCTCGTTTATCGTTTGAAGGATCATACCCGGGATCTTATTACTTAGGTTCCCTTAACCTTTCTCAATACATTATATTCCTTTTTATGATCCTCTATTATAATCCTTTAATTTAAATCCTTTTTATCCTGTTACCTTACACTCAATCCTTTCCGTATCTAGTGGATTTCCGGGAAAAATCCAAGTGTTCGGAAATTGGATTCTGACGATATTTACATACACTTATATACCACATAGAGTACTAATAATATCCCAGAAGATCAATAACAGAACCCCTACATAGTGTGGCATGAAAAGTTTTCTCATTCAGCAAAAACACTATTCACAAGGGTTACAAAAAGTTGAAAATTTTGGGGGTTATTACAGTCTCCCCTCCTTAAAAGGATTCCGTCCCGGAATCAAACAGAAAACAAATGGGGGTACTTTTCTAGCATTGCGCTCTCTAGTTCCCAAGTTGATTCTTCCATATTATGATTCTGCCATAGTACTCTGACTAGCTTGATCACTTTGTTCCGAAGCACCTGCTCCTTCTTATCTATAATCCTTACTGGCTTCTCCACGTAAGTTAGATCTGGCTGCATATCCACCTGCTCATACTCCACTATATGTCTGGCATCCCGATGATACTTCCTTAGCATTGACACATGGAACACATTATGAACTTGTTGCAAATTAGGGGGTAAGGCTAGCTCGTAAGCTAACTTTCCAATCCGTCTTAATATCTCAAAAGGTCCAATGTATCTTGGGCTTAGTTTTCCTTTCTTTCCGAACCTCATCAATCCCTTTCAAGGGGATACCTTTAGCAGTACTAAGTCCCCTACTTCATATTCCTTGTCCTTTCGGGCTAGGTCTGCATATTTCTTCTGTCTGTCTTGGGCTGCTACAAGTCGCCCTCTGATAAGATCCACTATATCTTTGGTCCTTTGGACCATTTCGGGTCCGAGCATCTTCCGCTCTCCTACTTCATCCCAGTATAAGGGAGATCGACACCTTCTTCCGTACAGGGCCTCATAAGGCGGCATTCCGATGCTAGTATGAAAGCTATTGTTATAAGAAAACTCGATCAACGGCAAGTGATCATCCCAACTCCCTTTAAAGTCTATTGCACAGACTCTCAACATATCCTCTAGTGTCTGGATGGTCCTTTCACTCTGCCCATCCGTCTGGGGATGATACGCGGTACTCATATTTAACTTGGTCCCCGCACATTCCTGAAAGCTCCTCCAAAATCTGGAGTTGAACCTGGGGTCTCGGTCTGAGACAATGGACGCTGGGACTCCATATCGCGTCACTATTTCCTTAAGGTAAATGTCCACCAGTCTATCGACTGTGTATCTCTCATTGATAGGAATGAAATGAGCTGACTTTGTCAGTCGGTCTATAATTACCCATATGGCGTCGTGATTGGCTTTCGTCCTTGGCAAGCCTACAACAAAATCTATCGCTATCTGTTCTCATTTCCATTCGGGAATCTCCAGGGGTCGTAAGAGTCCACTGGGTCTCTGGTGCTCTACTTTTACCCTTTGGCAAGTCAAACATTTGTTTACCCATTCTGCTACGTCCCTCTTCATGTTGGGCCACCAGTAATACTCCTTCAAATCCCTATACATCTTGGTACTTCCCGGGTGAATGGAATACCTTGAACTATGGCTTTCATCCAATATCTCATCTTTAAGCTCTTGAACATTCAGAACCCAAATCCGGTAGGAGTACCTCCTTATCCCTTTATCATCTTTCTCAGTATGGATCTCCTCTCCAGTCATTGACTCTCTGCCTTCATTCATTATTTTCTCCTGGCACAATCTGATCTTTTCCAATAACTCTGGCTGCATTGAGATCTCAAAAAGCTTTTCAGTTCCGGTTCCGGTTACCTTTACTTCTATTTCTATTTTCTCAAAATCCCTTATCAATTCTTCCGAAGTCGTTATCATTCTGAGTCTTTCCTTTCTACTAAGGGCATCAGCCACCACACTGGCTTTCCCTGGATGATAGAGAATCTCACAATCATAGTCCTTGATTAGTTCTAACCATCTCCTCTGGCGCATGTTGAGCTCTTTCTGCGTAAATATGTACTTGAGGCTCTTATGGTCTGTGAAAATCTCGCACTTCTCTCCATACAAGTAGTGCCTCCAAATTTTTAAGGCAAATACTATTGCCGCGAGCTCAAGGTCATGAGAAGGATATCTAACCTCGTATTCCTTCAGTTGTCTCGACGCATACGCAATCACTTTACCGTGCTGCATAAGCACACACCCTAGTCCTTTGTGCGACGCGTCACTATATATCACAAAATCTCCTTTTCCGTCCGGCAATGCCAATACCGGAGCCGTTATCAACCTTTTCTTTAATTCCTGAAAACTGTTCTCGCATTTCTCCGTCCATTCAAACTTCTCTGTCTTACGAGTAAGTCGTGTCAAAGGGGCTGCGATCTTCGCAAAGTCCTGTACAAATCTACGATAGTAGCCGGCCAATCCTATGAAACTCCTTACCTCTGTGGGTGTGGTTGGCCTTTCCCAATTTGAGACCGCCTCTATCTTGGAGGGGTCGACCAATACTCCTTCTTTATTGATCACATGTCCTAAAAACTGTACTTCATTCCGCCAGAATTCACACTTCGAGAATTTGGCATATAACTGTTCCTTTTTGAGTATTCCTAGAGCTATCCTCAAATGCTCTGCATTTTCTGTCTCAGTCCTTGAGTAGATCAAAATATCATCGATAAAAACTATCACACATTTGTCCAAGTACTTCTTAAATACTCTATTCATTAAATCCATGAAAGTCGCTGGGGCGTTGGTTAATCCAAAGGACATTACCAAGAACTCATAATGCCCATACCTGGTACGGAACGCTGTCTTGGAAATATCTTCAGGTTTAATCTTTAGTTGGTGATATCCAGTTCTCAGGTCGATCTTGGAAAAATAAACAGCATCCTTTAGCTGGTCGAACAGATCGTCTATTCTAGGTAATGGGTACCTGTTCTTTATGGTTAGCTTGTTCAACTCTCGATAGTCTATGCACAGCCTCATGCTCCCATCTTTCTTCTTAACAAATAAAACTGGTGCTCCCCATGGAGACACACTGGGTCTTATCATACCCTTATCCAAGAGTTCCTGCAATTGGATAGCTAATTCCTTCATTTCTAACGGGGCTAACCGATAAGGTGCTTTTGAAACTGGCGCCGTCCCTAGGGCCAACTCAATAGCAAATTCAATCACTCTATCGGGTGGTAATCCTGGAAGGTCTTGTGGGAATACATCTTTAAATTCATTGACTACTGGAATATCTTGTAAGTTGGGCACCTCCTTCTGCGTGTCCACCACATAGGCTAGGTAGGCCTCATTTCCTTTTCGTAGCATCCTTTAAGCCTGGGCCATGGTCAAAAATTTCTGCGTCTGCCTCTTTCCTCTAAATATAACTTCTTTCTTCCCTGGGACATTTAGCTTAACTTTCTTCCCTTTACAGTCTATCTGAGCATCATTGCTAGATAGCCAATCCATTCCCAAAATTACATCAAACTCCCCTAATTTAAAAGGAATCAGATCAACACTAAAGGATTGCTCCCCTATGCCTATCTCACAGGCGGGGTGAATCTGGTTAACAGGAATAATTTCATGATTGGCTATTTCTACTTGCAAGGGTTCTATCAAGGGTTCAGCCTTAAGTCTTAACTTACGCGCAAAGTCCTTTGATATAAAAGATTTAGTTGCTCCCGAATCAAATAAAACATTTGCACTGACTGAATTTAGAGAAAGGGTACCTGCTATCACATCTGAATCTTTCATAGCATCCTGGACTGTCATGTTGAAAGTCCTCGCAGTAGGTGGCTTATTAGAAGCGGCCCAGCTTGCTCCCGAAGCTGCTGGTTTGTTCATTGGGCATTCCCTCTTCCAATGACCTGGGTGTCCACACTGATGACAAGTGGTGGTTGGAATGACGGCAGGGGTTGATGATGGGCACTTAGTTGAATAGTGGCCTTCCCGACCGCACTTAAAGCAGGTTACTGGCTTTCCTTTACACTCCCCAGTGTGATTCCTTCCACATATGTTACAGGCTGGCAATGGGGGTCGAGACTGGTTGGAATAGGACATTCTTGATTTCTGGCCGCCCTGGCTCACACTCACACTCATTGGCCGCTTAAACCCAGTGTTCCTTCCTGGTAGGGACACTGCTCCTCGATTAAATCTAGTTGGGAAGCTCCTTCCTGCGGAACCTCCACCCATGCTCATATTTTTCCTCTTTATTCCTTTCTTCTCTCTTTCCTTCTGCATCTGTTCACTTCCGACTTCTACAATCGTTGCCTTTTACACCAGAGTGGCATAGTCCGTAAGCTCAAGGATTGCCACCTTATTCTGAATCCACGGTTTCAGTCCCTACTGAAACCTCCTAGCTTTCTTTTCCTCGGTGCTCACAAAATCCGGCACAAACCTTGATAACTCAGTAAATTTCGCTTCGTACTCTGCTACAGACAAGTTATTCTGCTTTAGCTCCAAGAACTTGAGCTCCATCTGGTTTTCCATAAACCTCGGGAAATACTTTCCCAGAAACAACTGACTAAATCTCTCCCAGGTTATAATAGCATCTGTCTCCATGTTTTTCTTGGCCTCCCACCAGTAGTTAGCTTATCCTTTCAGAAGGTAGGTAGCAAATACAGTCTTCTGTGCCTCATCGGTACTCAAAATCTCAAAGGATTTCTCCATTTCCTTTAACCATGCCCTTGCCTCAACTGGGTAGGCTGATCCGTGGAACTCAGGGGGCTTAAGGGACTTAAAAGCCCTGAAAGAGTTTGCCACAGTATTGTTATTTTCTTGAGGGGGTGGGTTGGGTTGACGTTCCAAATTCTGCCTTAGGAGTTGCATGAACTGGCCCATGGGATCCATGCCTGGGTTTGGTACTGGTTGCTCAACCTCGGTTTCTCCTTCTTCACCCTCTATCTCAAATCCCTCAACATCATATGTTTCCTCTTCCTCTTCATACAGGGAGTCATCCTGTTCCACATAATCCTCATCTTCCTCTTCACTGTGTTCCTGGTTCCTATCATCCTGATTATAGCTTCCCTGGTCCTCAGATCCAGGGTTCGCCCTAGTTCCAATCTTTCTTGGCGGCATGATTTTGATAATAATAAAAAAATTATTGGGAAAATTCAACGTTAGGTCACAATCATATACAACATTGTGCCTTGCACAGCTCTTATAATGGGGAGAACGTATATCGCAATTCTATTATTTTAAGAAAGTTCTAATACGAAGTGCAGTAATAATAATGATAAAAACAGTGATCCCGTCACTAATGAACTGAACCAAAGGAAACAAATATATACATAATGTGAGAAATACATAGTTTGATCTGGTCAAAAGTACAACAGTGCTATAGTCATCGGTCCCAAAAGTGATACACAAGAGTCTATCTGTCTAGTCAGAAAAAGGGATGCTATATACAAGTCAACTATCCCGGAAAATTGGCTCTTACTAAGGCCTCGGCTAACTAGACAACTAGACTATTCCATCATCAATCCTGAATCACACACCGGAGCGGGTCAGCTCCCATACCCTTTCCATCGCACGACGGAAGATATAGTCGGCCTGCCGCCTGGAGATCCTACCATGCCTGTCCCCCTGGAGCGATCTGAGCCTCGCTCGGGATGTGAGCTCTATCCCCGTAAGCTCCCTCCTCAAGGATCGGGGTATAGAAGCCCTAGTCTCATAAGCTCGGGTACGCCTACCCGCCCTCTCTGCATCCAGCTCCCTCCTGGCCTCATCCAGTCGGCCCTCGGCAATGGCCACTCGGGTCCTCAGAACATCCTGAACATATCCATGAGCTAACGAAGACTGCCTGTGGGCAGGGTCAAGAGGTGGTGAATCCGGAGCCGCTGAGGGTGCCTCCTCGGTCTGCCTAGGCTCGGAAGTATGGGTCTCTGAGCTGTCATCATCGGGACTCCAGGATAGTGGTGGAGGGGTAGGGGCTCTGACCACCGGAAGTGTGGGTAATGGGGTACCAGCATACACTACCATAGGTCCAACACGCTCCTCAGCTACTGGGACCTCATCCAGGTCCTCCTCATCTGGAATAGCAATAACCTCTGTCTCTGACTCCTCTGAGGGGTCCTCCTCATCTGAAATAGCAATGACCTCTGTCTCTGACTCCTCTGAGGGGTCCTCCTCATCCTCCTCCATCTCAGGCTCCTCCTGATCCTCAACATCTAGCAATGCCTCATCATGCTCACGCTCGAACATCTCAGGGTACTCTATCTCAGGCGCCTACACATTAAACGAGCTAAGTTACTATCATGATACTTATAAGGGTTCCCATAAGGGTTTTAATTGTCAGCACTACTTTAAGTAGTCCGACCATGAACTTGGCAAGAGTTCTTATTATCTTTGTGAGTTTGTTATTATATCGTCGCATCATCTCTGAGGTTTATAACGCTTGGCTCTGATACCATTTCTGTAACACCCCCAGATCCGGGGTCGGGGATTCGGGTCGTCACGGTCTTTCTTTCCACAATATCACTTCACTTAATTAATAATAATAACCTTATGCTGTGACCCCACACTAACACACACCACAACCCGTTATAGTCTCAGAGATGAAATTGAAATAAGTACAAGTCTTTGAATCCACAATTTAAAAGTTATTACAACCCAAAACGATTACTTGATAAATTTACAGTTAATTGCCATTATCTGCCACAAGTTATAATTATACATAATTGATTCTCAAAAGTAGATGGTCTGGTCTACAATAGATCAACCTCTGCAGCTATAGCAGCTACAACATCATCGGGAAGACGCGGGATGCTTCCCACGCGCTTGCGCTGGGTCTGCTGGAGTCTGGCCATCTTTCCTAACTGTTGTCGTGTGATGAAGAAATAAAGCAAGAGTGAGCCTTACAGCTCGCAAGA
The DNA here is from genome assembly GCF_009905375.1 of Apium graveolens. Lineage (NCBI taxonomy): Eukaryota > Viridiplantae > Streptophyta > Magnoliopsida > Apiales > Apiaceae > Apium > Apium graveolens. The sequence goes on from NC_133647.1 coordinate 178,123,554, forward strand.
TAATATATAGTGATAACAATAATATAAGTATCTAAATGGATACTTACTAGAATCTTTTATCAAGTGTAAGATAATTACTTACTAGATATAAGTAAAAACAAGGGATGAAGTTACCAAATACTTCACTATACTTATATCATTTATAAAGCTACTTGAACTACCACTGTTCAAAGTATAAAGAGTTTTCAACAGTTCATCACATAGATGAGACTACAAGACAAGATTTGAATAGATTAAATCTTTAAAATATTATTAAAGGAAATGAAGTTATGACATACTTCATTAAGTTCTGATATATATATATATATCCACATATACATCTTCTTTATACATTTCCTGAAACCTCTGTCATGTAAAGTATGAACAGAGTTGCAATATCCAATAAATTTGGAAAGGAAAAGAATTTGGCATAAACCAGATATCTTGCTGATCAGGTGAAGATACCCATAAGTAACCTTTTCTACTAGTAGATGGACGAATTCCCCACTGGTCATCACCCTGGTCGTAATAGGACCTTATGCTGGACTGTCACTCAGCCACTTATGCATTTGATGGACTCCCACTAAGCCACTTACACTATCATGGACGCCCACTGAGCCCATGTTGCTTATGCCGACTCAATAGATGGACTTACTTCCCGAACGTTGGGTAAGTAATCAATTCATTTACCAAAACTGCAACCGTGTTGCGAATATAAAATACACCACAGAGCCGGATCCCTCAGGTTTTGAGCGAGTATTTAAATCCCCTTAAAAAGGAAGATCTTAAATATAAAAATGAGTTTTGGGATCCGCTCTAACTTTTAAAAATCATTTTGAAGACTCGTAAACACTTTAAAGAGTGTTTGGAGTAAAGCTGATTTAATGAAGTAAATCAGTCCCCAGAATATTTAGAAAATGTCTGAATATTATTATTTAAATTATATTCCCACAAAGAATAATCTTTATAAAATAATTGAAGTAGAAGTATTAAAACTTATACTTGAAATGAGTATTAAATAACCAAAGATATACTTATATGAAAGTACTATCTTTATTTGAATAATCGAAAATAAGTTTGATTATTGACACCTTATTCTTTAATAAAATAAAGAATATATCTCAGCAAATAATCGGAGTCATAGATCCTCAAATGAATATTCAAATAATATTCATTAAATAATATAAACTGAGTCATAAGCCCTCGAATGAATATTCAAATAATATTCAATAGATAATATAAAAGAGTCGTAAGCCCTCGATTGAATATTCAAAATAATATTCATTTAATATAAAGGAGTCATAAGCTTTCGAATAATATTCGAAATAATATTCAATAATAAAATAAAGTTAAAGTTACCGAATAAACCTTATTCGATTAATAGTTTTGAAAACTATGACCATATATATATATAAGTATATATATATATATATTTATATCCATATATACAAAATCTACTCGGGATCCTCGACTCCCGGTTTTAGAAAATATTTCCACCTTTGGGTCCCTATACTAAGGGTATATGCAAATTACCGCTATCCTCTAGCATAGGTATTGTCAACAATTATATATGGAAAGAATACGAAACAGGCATGCATATATATATACCATAGCAGCATGCTTCAATATATAACAACATTTGCTAATTAACCAACATGCATCTATCGCAAGATAATGCAAATACATATACTCATCACCACAACAGTTATAACGGGTAGAAAACTTGCCTGAGCGACTTGGGGTGATGAAAGGCTCGGGACGAGTCTGGTAACCTATAAACAACAAGCAAGTTGGAATTAAACCAAAGTCACTTGTAAATCTATACTTTAACTAACTTAGACTCTAACGCTTGTTTTGCGCTTACTGATTCGCTTAAGTCACTCGAGTACCCTCGGCTCCATCATTTTTAATAATTTAACCTTTACGAGTTTTAAGACGATTCCTTCGCGAGTGTCTTACCAACTGCCTAACACACTTACCATAAATGTTTCATACATTGATTAACCCTTTTTGGTCTTTAACCTATGTTTCAAAGTAAGGCGAGGGGAAAAGTTTCGTTCGCGAAACGCCGTTACCTGAAACAGTCGTTTCTCCTAAACCGTGCATCGGAATCGAACAAACTACATATCAAAACGAAGCTCGTAACATGAGCTATCTAAACATGGCAGTGGTAATAATCTAGCAGGGGTTTCTCGGGTCCTAATGTTATGCACAAAAATAGTCCAAAGAAAATCGGACGTTACGACGGCTATGTTTACGCGATTTCCAAATTTTAAACCATTCAAAACCATCCCAATTCAACCTCAAATCCAACATACAACCAAAATCCATCCTTATCACATCATAACAACCCCAACCAATTCAATTTTAACATTCATACTTATGCCTAAGCTTAACTTTAATCATACTTAAGTTCTTTTAATCAAAACCACAACATTTACCATTCCATTTCACTACCATTTCAAATCCCAAACTCTAATCACAACAACAAGCTACAATATCACCCTACTAATCAAAATCATCTTATAATACATAGGAATCTAGGGTTTGGAGATGGTATACCTTCCTTGAAGTGGTGGGAGGAGCTAGGAAGCCTTAAGAAGCTTTGAGAAGTCTTAGGAATGCTTGGATCTTCAAGGAAAACAAGAAAAATTTCAAGTTAAAAACTTGAAAACACTATTCATAGTCTTCTTCTTTGATTAAATAAAGAAGATGGAGAAGGAATTAATGGCTTAAACTCATGATATAGCCCTAACTAAGTATGAAGATGATTAGGGAATTAACTCACCAATTTAGGAAGCTTGGATCTTTGATTTTTGAATTTCCTTGCCTTTTGAATAGTAAAAAGCCGAGAGCTCTCAAGAACAAAGCCTTGGTTCTTTTTGATTTTGATGAAAATGATTTTGCTTGGCTTGGTTGACTTGTTTTTGTGTTTGATTTAGTTAATTACCTTGTTGCCCTTGAATTTGTGTGGTTCTCATTCAACCACACCTCCTTCCTTCCCATGTCATGCCAATGTCATGTTGTGATGTCATCTTTCCCTCCTTGTCCTCCTCTCATTGGTTGGGTGACATCACTCCCTCTAATCCCTTTGCTTAACTTCCTAGTCGTTTGCCTAATGACCGCTGATCTGTTATACGGTTCGCTTAACTTTCGTTCTCGTTTATCGTTTGAAGGATCATACCCGGGATCTTATTACTTAGGTTCCCTTAACCTTTCTCAATACATTATATTCCTTTTTATGATCCTCTATTATAATCCTTTAATTTAAATCATTTTTATCCTGTTACCTTACACTCAATCCTTTCCGTATCTAGTGGATTTCCGGGAAAAATCCAAGTGTTCGGAAATTGGATTTTGACGATCCTTACATACACTTATATACCACATAGAGTACTAATAATATCCCAGAAGATCAATAACAGAACCCCTACATAGTGTGGCATGAAAAGTTTTCTCATTCAGCAAAAAACACTATTCACAAGGGTTACAAAAAGTTGAAAATTTTGGGGGTTATTACACTCATCCTTTTGAGTTGATTATTGGTGATCCAGATGTTGGAGTCAGAACTAGACGTGCTACTCAAAAATGAGTGTCTGTTCTCAGGATTTCTTTCTGAGATGGAACCTAAGAAGATTGAGGAAGCACTGACTGATCCAGATTGGGTGATTGCTATGCAAGATGAACTTAATCAGTTTGAACATCAACAAGTCTGGAAACTGGTACCTAGACCTACACACAAGAAAGCTGTTGGTACTCGGTGAGTATTCAGGAATAAACTAGATGAAGATGGTGTGGTTACAAGAAACAAAGCAAGACTGGTAGCTAAAGGGTATTCTCAAGCTGAAGGCATTGATTATGATGAAACCTATGCTCCAGTGGCTAGACTAGAGGCCATCAGGATATTTCTGGCATTTACAACATTCTCTAACTTTAAAGTTTATCAAATGGATGTCAAGAGTGCCTTTCTGAATGGAAAGCTGGATGAAGAGGTATATGTAGAGCAACCTCCTGGTTTTGAAGATCCAGATCATTTGGATTTTGTCTACTTTCTTTTCAAGGCTATCTATGGACTCAAACAGTCTCCGAGAAAATAGTATGACACTCTCTCTGAATTTCTTATTGAAAATAGCTTTATTAGAGGTGTCATAGACAAAACTCTCTTTTCTAAAAAGCATAAGAATGATACAATATTAGTCCAAGTCTATGTGGATGATATAATATTTGGGTCTACTAATGATAATCTCTGTAAGAGATTTGCTAAGTTAATGCACAGCAAATTTGAAATGAGCATGATGGGAGAGCTGAAGTTCTTTCTTGGATTACAAGTAAATCAAAGGTTAGATGGAACTTTTATTTTTCAATCCAAGCATCTCAAGGAACTCCTCAAAAAGTACAATCTAGAGGATTCTGCATCAGCAAGGACTCCGTCAACTACAACTGTCAAGCTTGGACCATGTGAAAACTCCATTAAGGTAGATGTCACAAGCTATAGAGGTATGATTGGCTCGTTACTCTATCTTACTGCAAGTAGACCAGATATTATGTATGCTACATGCTTATGTGCAAGGTTCCAAGCGGATCCTAGAGATATTCATCACGTTGCTGTTAAACGAATCTTAAGATATCTTAAGGGAACACCAAATCTAGGTATTTGGCACCCTAAAGAATCTGGTTTTAACCTTGTTGGATATACAGATTCAGATTACGCAGGAAGTGTTGTTGATAGGAAAAGCACCTCAGGGAGTTGTCAATTCCTAGGTAGCAGACTAGTCTCATGGTACAGCAAGAAACAGCAAACAGTTTCAAATTCAACGGTCGAGGCTGAATATATTGCTGCTGGAAGCTGCTGTGCTCAGATCTTGTGGATTAGGAATCAGCTACGGGACTATGGCTCTGTTTTGAACAAAATACCTATTCTATGTGACAATACAAGTGCAATAGCCATCACCAACAACCCTGTGCAGCATACAAGGACCAAGCACATTGACATCAGGTATCATTTTATTAGAGAGCACGTCATGAATGGTACTATTGAACTATTTTTTGTTCCAACAGAAGAACAAATAGCAGATATTTTCACTAAACCTCTTGATGAATCCACATTTACCAAATTAGTTGATAAATTGGGTATGTTGAATAGCTTTAGTGATTAAACTTGTGAATATCTGAAATCTGTTCTTGAGTGAATTTACAAATGAATTTTTCATAAATGAAAAATTCATTTGCAAATTTATTTTATCATTTTCCAAAATTTCTTACTTATTTCTATGAATTTTTTTTATTATTATCTTATCTTATTTATTTACTCAACTTGTTAATTTTAATGTCTCAGAATATTTTATTTTCTCTAAAAATATTTTTCTATGAATTTTATTTGCTAAAATTCAAAAGAAATCTATTTTTGGACTGAAAATATAATTATCTCTGAAATATTTTAATTGTGTAAATATTTTCTGCCATATCTATATTAGTATTTATTGTAGTTTTCTGTAATTTTTTATCTGTTTTTGTTAAAAACTGTTTATATTTGGTTTATAAAATATATATATATATATATATATATATATATTTGTTTGTTTGTGTTTAGTTTATACTTGAATGACAATCGGCAAGACAATTGAAATTGTCTTGCTGAAAGTCATTTCAGTATATTTATATTAATACTTAATTTAGTTTATACTAGAATGACAATTGGCAAGACAATTGAAATTGTCTTGCTGAAAGTCATTCCAGTACAAATACGTGTTTATTTTTAATTCAGTTTAATTTTATAACTGGCAAGACAATCGGTATGACTATTGATTGTCATGCCAGTAATAAAATTAATATAAGATATTTTTTTGTTTTATTTTGTACTGGTATGACTATCGGTATGACAATCGGTAAGACTATCCCGAATTGTCATACCAGTTGTCTACTTAACGTTTTTTTTTTTGTAAATCATTCAGTTCAGTTTTTGTTCAAAATTCCAACAGTCTTTTTTTTCTCTCTTATTTCTCTCTCTCTCTCATTTCGAACAGATCAAAACCCATCTCCATAGTCTTCCTTGCTCGAGTTTTTACTCAGCAACTAAAACATCACTTCTGTTATATACATACACGTATAAACATACAGAAGTGCTGCGAATTTTTTTTATTTTTAATTCGTTTTTTTCCCCAAAATCAGTTTTTTTTGTTATTTTAATTAGGTTTTGTGTCTTGTGATTTTGCATATCTGCTTTCGTGAGTTAAGAACTTTAACGAGATACATTACTTTCTAAATTTTTCGGATATAATTGATTTAATTTGAATTATTAATTTTTTTTTAATTTGAATTCTCTTAATTTAATTCTTAAAATTCTGAAAGTGTGTATTTTATTATTTTTTAAATGGCTCTCAATTTCCAAATTGTCGCACATAATCTTGTTGGTTATTTTAATCCAGATAAATGTGATGTAGAAAAATTTAAGCCGTGAATTAGATTTTTAAATGACCATTCGATTGTTAGCTCTGCTATTAAATCAAATGTGATTTTAAATGTTGATCTGCTCAGACTGATTTGCACAACCTCTACTGTGGCCGATGATTTTAAATCTTTTTCATTCACCGTGGCAAACATACAGTATGTAGTTGATGAAACAGTCGTCAATCGAGCGTTAAATTTTCCTATGGATAATTTCTGTAATTTGCCCTCTGAAAATGATATTTCAAACTTTTTCCATGCTATTCACTATCAGGGGGTGATTAATTTAACCAAGTTGTCTAAATCCAATTTGGTTTCTGAATGGGACATTTTCTTCGATACACTTTCTAAAGTGTTTGCCAACTGCACTAAATCCAACTTTCACAACCTCACTTCCACTCTGCAGTATATTGGTCTTGCGGTTGTTTTCAATCAAAGGATCAATTTTGGCAAACTACTTTTACCCATTCTTTTGAGACGTCTCACTACTGCTTTACGTGATCATTCTACAAATCGTAGGGTCTCGTGCTACTATGCTCGTTTTCTCATGCTCATAGCAGAACATATTCTCTCACCTGAGCATAAAGCCCTTTTTGCTAACTCCTCAGTAACCGAACCCCCTCCAGTAAGCAAAAAGATTTACACCCGTCAAGACACAACTTTCAAATTCATGCAAGTTCCAGTACTTGTATCTGCTTTCATGGCCACTTATATTCCTTTACCTATCTTCAATCTTCCCGGTCATGAACAGCAAGCTCAACCTCCAGTGGTTCAAACCACCCAGGCTCAAACATCAGATGCTCTTCCTCTGCAGGTAATAATTCCTCAAACTCAACCTATTCCTACTTCTGTTGAAAGACCCCCAGTGGTTGATAGGACTGACCATGAAGTTGTAGAATCACAGCTTCAATCCCAGGTCATAGAGCCAAACACAGAGTCACAACCTATCTCAACCTCTCCCCCACTGTCTAAAATGTTGCCTAGAAGGTTAGTAGGAAGTAGTATGTTAGTGGATGTGAATGAACCCTCAGCTTTGCCTCCACCCAAGAAAAGGAGAACATTTAATGAGGCATCTGAAAGCCCATCATTGTCCTCCCAACAGGACATGGACTTTGAAATGGCCACTGAACAGTTACTAGAAACATTCTCTCAACAGGATGAATCTATTGAAATTCGCCATAGGGTCATGGCATCCTGTACTGAGTCAAGCACAATTCCATTACTCACAATGGAAGCATACAGACCAGTAGATGATACTCAGGACACGGAGCGAGGAGTGCACATTGAGTCGGTTACAGTGCCTGCCATAATTACGGCAGAAGAGCAGTCACATGCTTCTGAGGGAAAATCTAACTCTCAGCCACCTTTAATAGAGTCATTTTCTCCCCTCCCAGATCCAACACCTCTGGCTCCCTCACGGGATTCTCCACTCGCAGATTTATCTGGAGAAAGTGGAGGGCAACTCGGTCAATCTATCCCTGAAGCAATTCAGACATCTATTTCACATGAAAAGATAGGTTTGACTGAGGATCGGGACTCGCGAATTTCCATTGCACCACCACTGACCTCTCTTGAAGAGGCTAAGGTGATTTTAAATGCAGGTACAGAAGATCAGCATCAGGAAGACTCCTCACGAGCAATTATATTGAGAGATACACAAGCACGTGAGTTGAGTGAATCAAACAGGAGAGATATTCAGGTGAGCGCACACACAGACACAAACACTGAAAATCTGTTAGCTCAAATTGCTGATCTCAAGGAACAACTTGCAAAAAGTCAGGCTGAAGCTCAATCATTCAAAGCACAAGTGGTTCAACGGTCTTCTTCTTCCACCTCTGTCAATAATCAGCTGGCTCTCATCAGGACTGAAATATCAGATTTGAAGACATCTGTTGTACCAAAGTTTAACTCAATCCAGGCATCTCCAACGTTATCAGCTGACGATATTTCAAACTTCTGCTCTCTACATACAAGAATGACTTCTTTTGAAGACTTGGTTGAAATGAATCATTCACTAGATTCTTCCAGATTTCTGAAGATAGAGACGGGCATGGAATATCTGAATGAAGGGATGAAGCACCTGTACTACATCATCAAAAATTCTTACTACCCTAATGAAGAACAAAGGACTTTCTTTGAAGGGCCGTCTGGTGGAGGCTCGGGCTCTGGAGGTGATGGAGGTCATGGAAGATCTAAGGGAAAGTCTGTTGAGGATTCCTCAACTAAGAGGTAGAAGAAAGGGAAAAGTGAAAAGGGAAAAGAAAAAGATTCGTCTGCTGGAGGCACAGGGAAGCCTGATGATATCTACTATAGTGGAGAACAGGATGACTTTGATATTTGTGACGTTCCCACTGAATTAGTCTTGGGAGATAAAGATGGTTTCTTTAAAGCTGAGGAGGAAAGTGATTTTGGAGAATGGGAAGAGGAAGCTCCAGTGGATCCTCTATTTGAGAAAGAGTTTCAGCAACAGCAGTCAGAATTGAAAAGAAAAGAAGCTGAACTCAAAAAGGTATCCCAGATCATTGACATGAGAAAAGACATCCAAAGAACAGAAGCTCTTCAAAAGCAACGTCTTCATGACATTAAAGCTCAAGAAAGGAGAAGAGATGTCAGACTGAAGATTGGTGAAAAATGGGATGAAGCTAGGAGAGTACTTGATATGCCTCAGCTGAGCACAAACAATGATAGACAGTTTCTACATCTTCTGGACAAGCTGGAGATCTCTAATCCAAAAAATGACATGTACATGAATGCTATAAAGACTGAAGTCTCAAGGATCACAGCTGCCTTTGACAGATCCCTAAATGAGATGAGCATATTTGTATATTGTCAGAGCGAAGGATCTTTCAAGGTGTCACTTCATCTGTTTGAGAATCGTTCTTTGTCAGAGATTTGGGTTCTTTTCAACAAAGTCAAAAGAAGCTCAGAATTGAATGAAGTTCTTCGAGAAAGGCTCAAAGAGTTTGCGAGTAGGGCTAGTCCTCAAGTGGTCAATAATCCTCATCAGGCAAGATTCTTTAAGTCTGACTGTCTTCAAATCTGCCAGCTCGATTCACAATCTCTTAAAGACTACTCAGCTAAGCATCTGGTCTGGATGGAACATCACTTAAGAACTGCTGGATATTCATCCATGTTGAAAACTCAAGCAGCTGATCTGATTCAAGCTTATTGTGAAAAGAATATTAAAAGGTACAATCAACTCAAGAATAAGCTAAAGACAGTTGGAGTTCAACCAGTTAGACCAGACAACTTCACTTCAGAAAAGGATCGTGTCTTTGACAAGGAGTTGCTTCAAGATTTGGAAGAAGGTGAAGTCGGAAGAGAAGACAACTGAATTCAATTAGCTCAAAACTCAATGTAATATGATTAGAGCTTTATGAATCAAGATAGACTAATGTAGTTATATGTTCAGGCTAGAGGAACATCTATCTTGTATTCACTTGTAAATTTCTTTTGGAATCTGGAAAATGTTAAATATAATCCAGAACTTTTCTGCTATTTACTTTGCATTACTGTTTATATCTTTTTCTTATTTGTTAGTTGAGTTATCCTCTAGGTATTTGTTGTTATTGTCTAACAAACAAATAGGGGGAGATTGAAAGGCATATGTCATAGCCTATTTGTTTATTCGAGGATTTAACTCAACTCAAATAAGGATGTAACAAGTAAATAGTGGTTCTATCGTCAGAGAGATCTCTCATAGTAACATATGTCAAAGGATTAAGTAACACTGTTCGTCTACAGACTTGATGACTTAATTCACTGGAAGAAGCTCAAGAAATTGATCAAGCCTCAGTGATATAAATCAAGATTGTGGATTTAATCAAGTGACAGAGATCTCGTCAGGGTATTAATTAATTACAAGGATTTAGTCTGAAGAAAATCAAGAGTATCAAGGTCAAGGCATGAAGAAACGTCACGGGAGTTAGTCACTCATGAACCAGACAGTACATCGAGTGTCAATATTGAAATGGTGGAATTGATTCATAATTGACAATGATTTTCAGAAGATTTTCAGAAGAATGGTTGTTGTTCAAGAGTAGTATTAATTCTCTATTAATTAATTAAGTCGTATAATTTAATTAAGAAAATAAATTATATCTGCAAAGATTAATTTATTGATTAATTGAATTAATTGATTAATTAATTCTGAATTAATATTATGTATTTCAGAATTGATTTTGAATTAATATTCTATATTAATTCAGCAAGACTATCTTTTGTATTAACAAGACAATCGGTATGACAATCAATAGTCATACCGAAAGTCATGCCAGTTCATTTGATTGTCTTGCCAGTTCATTTAGATTGTCTTGCCGAAAGTCCTATCAGTTCAATTGATAGTCCTACTGAAAGTCTTACCAGTTCAAAGGATTGTCATGCTGAGCTAAATGGATTGTCTTGCCAATTAAAATCACAGGAGTCAATATAAAACAGAGCAGTTGTTTTTCAAAAGAAGCAGAGTATTGAATATCATTCAGCAGAACACAGAACAAAAGAAACCTGCAGAGAACTTATTGCAAATACACAGATAATTTATTTCTAGTATTTATTGTTAAATCCAATCCACTAGAAATACCTTTCTTGTTCTTGTGTAACTATCTAGCGGATCGAAATCCCTAGAACTTAATCTCAAATCGCTTTTAGCATTTGATATTTTTATTGCAAAAATAGAAAAAGTTCATGTCGAATTTATTCTAGATTTGTAATAATTGATTTGAGATTAATCCCTTGTAAACGATACCGTTGTTGTAACACCTTTCAAGTTTAATAATAATTTTATTTAACTTGAATTTTGTTTCACTTTTTTTATTCCGCATTTTATTCGATTAAACGGTATTGTTTGTATTCAACCCCCCTTCTACAAACATATTGAGACCTAACAGACATACAGGGGCTCATGCTGAGGGATGTAATAGTGGTGGTAGTTGGCAGCCATCTGGGTTGTCAAATTATCCATTTGTTCCTGCATATATCTGTGTTGTGCTCGAAGATTGGAAAATTGATCGTGAATGAAGGGAATAAGGAGGAGTGACAGAAGATGATCGGTAGGAATTAGAATGATTATTGGATTCTTGGTTCATATTGGTATGTTCTTTATTTTGCAATTTATTGGTTCCTGGTTGATACTAAGCTCAGTTGCGTGTTGTTGATGATCTATTGATTAATCGCTCCCTGGTGCTGACGCCAAATAATGGTATTCAAAATCTCGCTTATTTAATCGTAGCAGATTGTAGCCATTATTAGAAGATCATTTTTGGTTCTGTGTGTCTGTATTTTCCTTTTCTTTTATTTTGTCCCTTTTCTCTCTATTTTTCTTAGGTTTTATATCTCTTCAATGATGAGTCATCTTCCATATTTTAGGGAAGTGAAGACATTTGTCTAGAGATTATAATATATAGATTAGGTGATGAGGATGGAATGCTGGGACATGTGTGTTGATTTCCAGATATTTAGATATTTAGAGATGACTAAAGTAAAGCAGGTGACAGGGAGATGAATAGATTTCAAAAACCTAGCCATCAAGAGATTGTCCGTAAGAACAAGGGTTGTAGGTCGTAGATCATGTGGCCGTAAGTCTTAAAAATGATAATACCATCATATATATTTCTTCTTTCTTTTAATTATGTAATGTGGTCGCATATTATAAGAAACGACAAATATATTAGAAGGAACGATAATTTTGAAGCACATTATCTTTCTTTGATAAATTAGTTTCTCTTAATGTAAAGCAAATATGAGAGGATTGTTATCCTCGACAACTAAAAAAATGTTCAGTTATATTGCGAGTAAATGCAATGAAACTTGTTTATTAGTAAGAAATATTTTTATAATTAAAAAAATTATCGTAAAGGATTTTAAAATTCGGGTAAAATTGGTTAGATTTTGAATAATTTGTAAGAGTATTTCTAAATTTTTGAGATTCTCTCCCAACACAAAATATTTTTTTTATCCCAGCAACAAATAAAAATCGATAATAAATTTAAAATAATTTTAAAAATCGCCCGCACCCAAAATATCAAAGTCACTTGACCCCCAATTTTATAACTTAAAAATAAATAGAAGCCGTATCTAACGTGAACACAAACGAAGTCACTGAAGATTGAGGTATAAAAAAGAGAGAATAATAATGGCAGGAGCGGCGATGGGAGGTGCAGTTGAAGAGGAAGAGGAGTTTTACTTGAGATACTACGTGGGTCACAAAGGGAAGTTTGGTCATGAGTTCTTGGAGTTTGAGTTCAGACCAGATGGGAAACTCAGATACGCAAACAATTCTAATTACAAGAATGATACTATGATTCGTAAAGAAGTCTTTCTTACCCCTTCTGTTTTAAGAGAGTGTCGCCGCATTATCTCTCAAAGTGAGGTACTACTATTTATCTTCATATTTTTTGTTTATTGGGTTTTAGGGTTTATTTTGTGTAATTGGGATTTTTTTTTTGACATGGGTTTTGCTGGGATTTAAGGCCCTTTGGAAATTTCGATGTTTTCGGATTTGGATATTGTTATGTTAAATGTTATATGCTTGGATAGTTGCGGGTGTGCTTGTGAATGGCTAGTTTCACATTGTTGTGTATAATAGAATGGGAATGTATTGCTTTAGAATTAAATTAGGAAATGAATGTGCCTGGTGAAGAGAGTAGAGTGGCTATTTTTGTAAATTATCATGATATGCCGCGACTTGATCTCTCATGGAAGGGAGATAGAGATTAGTACGAGACTATCTTGTAATGTTTTGTTGGGTTAAAATGAGTGATGTATGAAAATTTGGTTGTTCGGGAAAGGTATGGTAAAAATTGTATGTTTAATGTTTTTTACCCTTGATGGTCATTTGAGTGCCCCATAATCTTTTAAAGGGAAAGTATGACATTGTTGGGCCTAATAGAATGGGAAAGTTTGGCTTAATTTTGATATATGAAAATTATGCTAATTGTTTGGTTTAATTTTTTATAAAAAAATTTGTAAATTGAAGGTTGAAAATGGTTAATATTTAGGGGGTTTTCAAATTAAGTTTAAGGTACCGGTTATTATGCCCAAAACATTAATCTTAGCTTTTCTTAGAGGCAGTTAAACTTTTCTTGAAATTACAGTGTCTTGTTTGCAAATGCTGCTTTTAAGGTGTGCGAACTAGGAAATATATTTCAAAAGGGCTGTGAATGGGTTTGATATCTTACTAGTGCTTTTGTTTTAGATTTAAATATGGGCCTGTCAAGTTGTCAAATTGGTTTTTGAGCTCTTACTAATGTGCGCCAGCTGCATTTAGGTAGAAGAAGATGATAGTTTTAGTTGAAAGAGCACAATTTTGGATAATTTGCAATAACTCGTTAAATGTTTTGAGGCACCCATCAGAACCTAACCTTTCATAATATGAACTAATGAACAGATTGACAGATTGGTTACGTCCTTTTGAATTTACCTTATTTTTTTATTGTTTGTATTTTCCTATATGGTCATGCACTTGGATTTCTGTGATAAAGATAATGACATGGGCATGTTAATCACGAAGACGGGGCCTAGGATTTTCGATACCCGAATTGGCACCGCGGTAAACATAATTATTGTGTGTATTGTCCGCTCCTGTCTTACCAATGATAATACACAAGATAGAGATGGAGATAAACATAATATTGAGATAGATAACTTTGCTTAATTTTCGTCACCACTTATGTTTTTATTTGATTGGTTGGACAGGTATAATATTTAATAATCTGGATGTTATTATGTAGTAACTTGCTTCATATAAACTATGTATTCTATTACTCATGATTTTAACTGTGAATGTGTTTGGTAATATGATTTATTGAATCTAGTAGAGATGTGTATATGGATGACTAGTCGACTTTAACGACTAGTCAGGCCACTTTTCGACTAGTCTTCTCGAAGGTAATTGAGCGTCGAGACTCTACTTGGCTCCGTGATAACCATGGACATGGGGTATTGATGTGAGCTTGGTATAAACCTTATATTGCATTACTATGTTTCGGAAGATTTTTACAATTCTATTGTACTTTTGAAATTTGCTTAGATCATGAAGGAAGATGATAGCAGTTGGCCGGAACCTGATCGTGTTGGTAGGCAAGAGCTTGAAATTGTTATGGGGAACGAGCATATCTCCTTCACTACATCAAAGATTGGGTCGCTCATGGATGTTCAGACCAGTAAGGATCCTGAAGGGCTTCGTATTTTCTATTATCTTGTTCAGGTCTGTTTTACCTCTAATCTTCACTCATTAACTTGTTCTTTTTTGGTCTATAGTAGCACACTATCATTATGTCAGTATTTTCATTTTCAATCTGTTTACCTCTTCCAGTTTTCCTTCTTTTGGTATATCAATGAGTTTGTTGCAAAAAGATCATGAACTAAGTTTCTCAAATAGCTATAGTCATGTCTCTAAGTTTAGTTGGTGTCCAGAAACTTGATAATTCTCGCAACTGAATATTAAAACATTGATTGTGATGCTAGTTTTCTTCTTGCAAGTGATTCCACGCTGCTGATTAGTAGCTTTCATATAAGTTTTAGTTGGTTAAAAAAGAATTAGTTTCTCCTCCCCCATCTCTGTCAAAAATTACTAAAGTCTACTCCTTTAGCAATTTTGTGCTTCCTTCAAAGTTCAAACTTAATTATCTCGATTAATCATGTTTTAAACCATGCAGCAGCAATAAGTTTGTTTAGTGTGTGTCATGGTAGAATATTGGATGTCAGTTCTATAACCCTAAAGCATAGCTTTAACATTGGCTGCTGTACATTACCTGTGTATATCATACGTATTCACTAGGTAGCTGACCTTTGATAAGAAAAACTCTTGGTAATAAGAAGTTACCTGTTTAAAGTTTTCTCTGCCATCAATAGTATTCTTCTATATCTCTTTACCGTCCATACAGTTTAAATATTGGTTATCTATGAGGGATTTGGCTCTAATTCTGAACCTCAAAACATCATGTGGCTTGATCTGTTTATTTCATTTTACTGGTTTGTTTATATACTCCAACTTATAGCTCAAGACTTGAATTGATAGTTTTGAAAACCATAACAAGTTTTGATTTGCTTAGACTAAAATATTTGAAGAAAGGTTAAAACCACTATATATGGTATTATGAACCTAACATTATTAAAAGTTCATTTTGACTTTGATTATTTGGCTACTGCTGCTTCATATAGTATTTGCTAATATGCTAATTCTTCTTCATGGTCAATCTTGTTGCAGGATCTGAAATGCTTTGTATTCTCGCTCATTTCGCTGCACTTCAAAATCAAGCCTATATAAGATTAAAGTGTAGACTACCTATGACAGTAATATTTGAGAGCTTGTTGAGTGGGAAAAACACCGTCTGCTTTACCATTTTCAGTCTGTTCTGTTGGAAATTTTCCATTATCTTTTCATTGTGTAAACTGTGAAGGGTCATTTGTATTTTTTTACTAGAGATTAGAGATTATGCAGTGAACGGGTTTGAATTTGAACGTCTTTTTTTCTGTATTATTGTTGATATGACAATATGACAACAAAACTTTCCACCTATGATCTATTTAGTTCCAGTCATTGACTTGTGGCCAGGGTTGAAGGTCTTCAAGCACATGGTCAGTAATTTGCAATGTATGGTATCCATTAGGGGTGTAATGACGAACCGAACTACTCATCCGCTTGCAACCGAACTGCATTTTGCGGATAATCGCGAAACGAGGGTTAGTTGTGGATTTAAATTTTAAAAATCGCTCATTCGCGGTTTGAATGCGGTTTTAAATTCTTGAAAATCGCAACCGCAACTCGCAACTCGCAACATATATTTATAATAAAATATATTTTCAAAAATGTAGTTGATATTATATAAATTAATAAGTATATACATTTATTAACTAAAATTAGGTTAATGTTAAGATTTTGTTCATAAGATTTACAATCATTATAAAATATATAACCAAACAAATGAAAAATGTAATCAAAATGTAATTTTTTTTATTTTTTTCTTTTTTTTTTCTTTTCTCTCGCCTCCATATTTTTTTATGTTTTTAATATTCTTGCCCCACACGGAGCATTAGTTTATATTTTATTTTTGATTGTAAATTTATCACGTAACTTAAACCTGAATTTATTAATATTCCGAATTTATTTTTTTACAAAGTATTAATTATTCTAAAATAAGTGGTTGAACCGCAAATCGATCCGTAATAACCGTAAATTCGCAACCGCAATTGACGCGTTTGCGGTTGCGGATGACAATTTTCTAAAATCGCTCTTCACAATTTGGTTCAATTTTTACCCCAAAACTGATCTGATCCGAAAAGCGTACACTCATGGTACCCATCGGTGTAAAGGTGGATGATGCTGTCTAATCTTTGTTCGGCAGTCTCTTTACGGATGCATTCTGTTTGATAGTTTCTGACTGTTAACGTTTGCTATATCTGCCCCATATATCAGTACATAGTGGATGGAAAATGAAACAATTGTGTTTTATTTGGTTGGGATGAAAGAAAATGGTAGGCATAGAATAAAATTGACTATAATATGTATGATTAATTATATTTTTTGTTTCTTCCTACATCCCGTTCTTAATTATGTAAGGTAGAGTTCAAAATATCACTGGAGTGCTCCATTTTGTTCACAACTTCTGTCGCGAAAATTTGCACTCACAAAATTTGCATGCACCCATCTTTTCTTTTTTTAAAGCTTTACTCCAAACTTCGTTATTTCCTATTAATTTTATTACTTATCCCTTTCTCCCTGTCCAAACACAAGGGTCGTAGAAAGTTGATTGGTGATACCGTGATACGTCCTCATTTATTAGGCTGGACCACTATTCTGAAAATGGGGATGGGTTTTGTCTCAATTTATCGTCAATCGGGTCAAAGTGCATTTTTTTAAAAATCGATCATAAATTGGTCAATTTTGTCAAAAATCGGTCGGTTCGGGTCAATCAGATGATTCGGTGAAATGGTGAAAGTAAATTAAAAAAATTAAAGAAAAATAATAGTTAAAAATTAATATTTAATAATAATATATTGACTATCATATGCACCTAAATTCTAATATCAAATATTAAATAAGTTTTTTCAATTAAATTATTCCTATTTCTCGTCAAAAATTTACTCAATCGATTCATTTATTTCACAGTATTTTGATTTGCTATGTAACTTATTCTAGCTGATCAAGCTTTTATATCTAATTTATATACAGTACTTACTAATTTTCTAACTACTGACTCGTAAGTATTAATTATTATGTATAAATCAGTTGTATAAATCAGTTATGAAAATTATATGTATAAATCACTTAAATATTCATTATGAGCTAATGATATTTGCTATTATTTTTTAAAATTTTATGAAAGCTTAAGAAAATTTAAATAAAATTATATATTATTTTTCAATTAATTAAATTATTTTCAATTAATGTTTCGATTAATCAATGCGATTAATTTCGATTATTTAATTAATCATTAAAATGTATCTCTACTGAATATTATTGATTTTCGAATTTTATAACACTGAACAAGACTCGTTTTATTTCTAGCTAACCATTTTGCTATCTAGCAATAATTCTTTCTAGCCGTAGCACACTGACTAAGAAGTTTATGAATTACAAGAAATTAGAATTTAAAAATAAACATGTTTTCGCATGTTTAGGATGTGACGCAAAATTTGGAAGGAAATTTCTGTAAAGCTCACTCCCATATTGGGACACAAAATTTGAGAAATCTTAACTTGATTTTTTTCTAGGAGAAGTGATTAAGTTATCATAAGTTGAAGAATAGAGAATAAAGTCATGGCATTACCTCAGAAAACATTTCCGATAAATATTCTAAAACATGTGTCATATGAGCGTCAAATATATATGTGTTAAAAATATAGAATAATTAAATATTATTTATTTGATGCCATAAATTAGGTAATTTTATTATCTTTGTTCAAAAAAGAAAATTGTTCAGAAGACATAAAAGGACTTTATAAAGTATAAAATTAGTAAAAAATTATTTTTTCCTGCATTTTTACTAGATTAAGATTAATATTTAATTTTTTTCAAAGTTAGCTGAGATGAGAGTGTGAATACAATCTGCGATTAATACATATAATCAAACAAATGTGTGCGTGATTAAACGAAATCAAACGGAGGAAGAAAAGATATAAACAGAAGAGAGATTCTCGAGTCCAGTTGAAACTGTCTCCTTAAAGCTATTTCGCCTCTCACCGTATGTGCGAGTCGATAGCCTCCCAGGATAAAACGAGGTAGCGGCGGCGTTACGGATAACGAGCACATTCAGCGAGCTTGAACGGGTACGAAACTATCACCGAGAGAGAGAGTTTTGTGTTTAAAGGCGAATATGTTTTTGGTGTGTCTAACCCTAACGCCTTAGAGGTGTTTATATAGGTGTAGATAGACTTGTGCGCTACTCTTTTCCATAATTAAATATCATTAATTATGGAATCAGTGTAATACTTGCAAGCTACTCTATTCCATAAATAATCTGAAACAGAATCAGATTAAATATATCAAGACATACACCATATCAATTAATCTAAAACAAAATCAAATTAATTTATGCCATAATATTTGAGCCAAATTCTAATGGAAAATAATAATTTCCATTATTAAGAGAATATCATCATATCTCACACATCTTTTAGTCATAATGCTCAAAATATGACTTACCAATATGGGACTTATACCCATATTTTCCAACAATCCCCCACATGGGTGAGATTGGTGATCTTAGTAGTACACACCAGACAGACAGACAGACATGGAGTTTGACTTGGTGATAGTTTCTTCGATCAGATATAGCATACGATAGGTAGAGAATGCTCCTTGAACCTTCGCTCGAGTAAGCATACCGACTTTACTGGTAGACAGTAGACGTGCTTGTCCTTGAACTGTTCGACCGTTTGTGTAAACGATGATATACTTATCACTATATCGTTTCTGACTCGTTCAGCTCTCATGAGTATGTCCATTTTGGCCATGGAACATCGTCCTGGTTCTGCAGAAGTTTCTAAAGAATTGTGCCTCGCAATTCTCCTTTGAAGCGACCCCACTTCTCTCCCACATAGGTGATCTTTATCTTATAGAGTAACCCGCGTTTACTCAACTGAATTCCATGCGTTCACTCCTGAGCTCCATGTATTCATCAAAGATCATTAAAAGCTCAAAGCTTAACCTCGTACCTTACGGGTCTCACTGTTTCCTCATCATAGGGACAGGCCAGGGGTTACCCCCACAGTGATTTGGTCATCATGATTTAGTTGTCCCATTGAACCAAGTTCTTGGGATCTCCAGTCAGCTATGATCGGGTGTCCACCATGATGTCGTTAAGCAATAGGCTTAAGGCCCATCCCTCTCGATGATTTCTCAACCACTTCTCTTGATAACCCTTTGGTTAGTGGATCCGCGATATTATCTTTTGACGGTATATAGTCAATAGTGATAATTCCGGTTGAGATCAATTGTCTAATGGAACTGTGTCGTCGTCGTATATGACGAGACTTTCCATTATACATCGTGCTCTGCGCTCTGCCAATAGCAGATTGACTATCACAATGAATCCCTATTGCAGTTATAGGCTTTGGCCATCTTGGAATATCCTCCAGAAACTGACGTAGATATTCAGCCTCTTCGGCGCATTTATCTAGTGCCACAAACTCAACTTCCATCGTGGAATGAGTTATCACCGTTTGTTTTGAGGATTTCCATGATATTGCCGCTCCAGCTAATGTAAACACATAGCCGCTCGTAGACTTAAGTGCTTTCTTGCTAGATATCCAATTTGCGTCAGTATATCCTTCTAATACTGCTGGGTATCTGCCATAGTGCAGTCCATAGTCTCGAGTTCCCCTCAAGTACCATAGTACCCTTATGATCGCTTTCCAGTGATCAGCTCCCGGATTACTCGTAAACCTACTGAACTTGCTAATTGAGTATGCAATGTCTGGTCTTGTACAACTCATGAGGTACATCAGACTACCAATTATCCTCGAGTATTCCAATTGGGAAACAACTACACCTTTGTTCTTGGATAGGTGCAAAGTCATATCCACAGGTGTCCTAGCTTTCTCAAAGTCATCCTTAAGAAACTTCTCAAGGATCTTGTCAACATAATGTGGTTGACTTAATGTGAGACCCTCTGATGTTCTAGAAATTTGAATTCCCAGAATTACATTTGCTAGTCCCATGTCTTTCATGTCAAATCTTGATTTCAACATGTCCTTGGTAGATTTGATCACTTTATCATTGCTTCCGGCAATAAGTAGATCATCTACATATAGCGTCATCATGACATAGCCATTATCATTCTCCTTGACATAGCTGTTCTCGTTATCCTTGTAATAGGCACAGCTATCACATTCATTGATTTTGAAGCCATTGGCCAGCACGACCTCATCAAATTTTTCATGCCATTTCATAGGCGCTTGTTTCAAACCATACAATGATTTCACCAATCTACAAACTTTCCTTTCTTGTCCTGGGATAACAAACCCTTCAGGTTGTTCCATATAGATTTCCTCATCTATGTCCCCATTTAGGAAGGCTGTTTTCACATCCATTTGATGTACAGTTAGATTACGCATTGCAGCAATAGCAAACATCATCCTTATGGACGTTATTCTCGTTACAGGAGAATATGTATCAAAATAATCAAGGCCTTTTTG
Source organism: Apium graveolens (assembly GCF_009905375.1). Taxonomy (NCBI): domain Eukaryota; kingdom Viridiplantae; phylum Streptophyta; class Magnoliopsida; order Apiales; family Apiaceae; genus Apium; species Apium graveolens. The sequence continues at coordinate 178,144,614 of NC_133647.1, forward strand.
TTGCTTGTATCCTTTAATCACAAGTCTGGCCTTATACTTATCAATAGTGCCATCAGTTTTCAACTTCTTCTTGAAAACCCACTTGCTACCTAATGGTTTGCAACCAGTTGGCAAGTTCACTAATTCCCAAGTATGATTTTGTATAATTGAATCAACTTCATTCTTGATGGCCTCTTTCCACATAGGCCCATCAGGTGAGGTAACCGCCTCCTTATAAGTTTTTGGGTCACCTTCTTCGAGCAAATAGGTCATAAAATCAGACCCATAGGATTTCTCCATTCGTTGTCTTTTGCTCCTTCTCACTACCCCCACATTTTCGTCTTCACTTTCGTCACTCTCATTATCGTCATCTACAGACTCATGAGATCGTTTAGACGTCGTAGGTTGTTAGTTTCCTGGATTACAGGGAAACATCGTCTCAAAGAATGAGGCATTCCTTGATTCCATAATGGTATTCTTTTGAATATCAGGAATCTTGGATTCATGAACAAGAAACCGATATGCAGTGCTGTGTGGAGGATATCCGATGAAGATACAATCCACAGTCTTAGGACCTATCTTCACCTTCTTCGGTGTAGGGATCAGTACATTTGCAAGGCACCCCCACACTTTCAGGTGTTGGTAACTTGGTTTCTTTTTCTTCCACATTTCATAAGGACTTACATCCTTATTCTTGCGCATCGTAATATTTAAAATATTATTTGCGCTTAGGATGGCTTCTCCCCACATCGATTGTGGAAGCCCAGAGCTTAACAACATCGCATTCATCATTTCTTTCAGAGTGCGATTCTTCCTTTCAGCCACACCATTTGACTGAGGGGAGTATGGTGCAGTGACCTCATGGATTATACCATGTTGTGAACAAAATTCTCCAAATGGTTCAACATATTCACCTCCACGATCACTTCGTATCGCTTTGATTTTCTCAGTCTGTTGTGTCTCAACTTCTTCCTTATAGATTTTAAATTTATCTATAGCTTCGTCTTTGCTTTTCAATAAATATACATAGCAGTATTTTGTACAATCATCAATGAATGTAATAAAATACTTATTTCCTCCTCTTGTTGGAGCGAATTTTAAATCACATATGTCGCTATGTATTAGGTCTAGCACTTTGGTGTTCCTTTCCACATGTTTAAATGATGATCTCGTTAATTTTGCCTCAACACAAGTCTCACACTTATGTTTTGAATCGATAGTAAGTTTAGGTATGTATTCTTTTGCACTTGTCATAATTTACATGTCCTAATCTAGCATGCCATAAATTAGGAGACTCAAGCAAGTAAGCAGAAGAATTCTTCATTTCATTACCGTCCTTAACGGACATTACATTGAGCTTAAAAAGCCCATCAGTTAAATAACCCTTGCCTACAAACATAACACTCTTAGACAAAATTACTTTATTTGACTCTATTACAATGCGAATGCCATGCTTACTCAACAGAGAACCAGACATAAGGTTCTTGCGGATATCAGGCACATAAAGTACATTCTTCAAAGTCAGATTCTTCCCAGAGGTCATCTTCAGGATCACCGTGCCTTCACCCTCAATGGTAGAAGTTGCTGAATTCCCCATGTACAGTTTCTCACCAGTATCAGAAGCTTTGAGGCTAGAGAAAATCGCCTTGTATGAGCAAACATGCCTAGTAGCACCAGTATCAATCCACCATTCACGTGGATTAGAACCGACCAGATTCACTTCAGAGACCGTAGCACAGAGGTCTATATCACCCATATCCTTGGAAATATTCTCTATCATGTTTGCTTCTTTCTTCTTGTTGGGCTTCTTGGGCTTCTTGCAGTCAGAAGACCTATGACCAACTTTATCACAGTTGTAGCACTTCCCCTGAAATTTCGACTTCGAAATCCCTCCTTTGGGTGCCATCTTTGCCCCTTTACTAGAATTAGTCTTCTTGGGCTTGGAGCTTTGAGCATGCTCCACCATGTTTGCCTTCTCAGTGGTAACATTAACTTTCTTCTCGGACCCTCTGTTGTCTTCTTCAATACGAAGTCTAACAATAAGATCCTCCATAGACATCTCTTTTCGCTTGTGCTTAAGGTAGTTCTTGAAATCTTTCCATCCAGGTGGAAGCTTTTCAATAACAGCAACAACTTGGAAAGACTCACTTATGACCATTCCCTCAGCATGAATGTCATGAATGATCACCTGCAGTTCCTGCACCTGACTAACCACAGTCTTAGAGTCTGCCATCTTATAATCAAGAAAGCGGCCAACAATCCACTTCTTTGCCCCAGCGTCCTTGGTTTTATACTTATGGTCAAGTGACTCCCATAAGACCTTAGCTGTTGGCTTAGCGCTGTATACGTTATACAACGAGTCAGACAAACAATTTAACACATAGTTCCGACAGATGTAGTCGGAGTGCTTCCAAGCATCAGCAGCATACACAGTCTGCATGTTACTCTCAGCAGTGAGCAACGGTGGTTCTTCCTTAAGGAAGTGATCCATATGCAACGTGGTCAGATAAAAGTGCATCTTTTGTTGCCAACGTTTGAAGTTCGTTCCGTTGAACTTCTCAGGTTTTTCAGCATGTGCAGCAGGCACAGTTTGCATAACAGGTGCAGTAGGCACCACAGGTGGAATAGATGGTACGTGCGTCTGTACTACAGGTGTATGCACACCAGTAGGCACCGCAGGTATGATCGGAGGAGTGAATCATGCCGATATCTGTCCAAGAGGAACACTAAACTGTCCAATGACAGTGTGTCCCACAGGCACATGTCCCGAAGGCACATGTCCAACAGGCGTTTGACCCCCATCAGATCGTACGATCCGTGCGTTAGGGTTAATCGGCTACTGGTGAACCCCATCAGATCCAGTGATCTGTGCGTTGGGATCAACCGTCATGTTCATCGAATCGTTTACAGTTTGGTTCTCCATCGATCTGTTACTCAATCAAAACAAGCAGATACAGATGTATCAGTCACAGATGTATAAAATAAATAGCTTTAAGATTGTGAATACAATCTGTGATTAATACATATAATCAAACAAATGTGTGCGTGAGTAAACGAAATCAAACGGAGGAAGAAAAGATATAAACAGAAGAGAGATTCTCTAGTCCAGTTGAAACTGTCTCCTTAAAGCTATTTCGCCTCTCACCGTATGTGCGAGTCGATAGCCTCCCAGGATAAAACGAGGTAGCGGCGGCGTTACGGATAACGAGCACCTTCAGCGAGCTTGAACGGGTACGAAACTATCACCGAGAGAGAGAGAGAGAGAGTTTTGTGTTTAAAGGCGAATATGTTTTTGGTGTGTCTAACCCTAACGCCTTAGAGGTGTTTATATAGGTGTAGATAGACTTGTGTGCTACTCTTTTCCATAATTAAATATCATTAATTATGGAATCGGTGTAATACTTGCAAGCTACTCTATTCCATAATTAATCTGAAACAGAATCAGATTAAATATATCAAGACATACACCATATCAATTAATCTAAAACAAAATCAAATTAATTTATGCCATAATATTTGAGCCAAATTCTAATGGAAAATAATAATTTCCATTATTAAGAGAATATCATCATATCTCACACATCTTTTAGTCATAATGCTCAAAATATGACTTACCAATATGGGACTTATACCCATATTTTCCAACAGAGAGTACCGAAAGTAAAAAGACCCAAGAAAAACACTAGTAGTTAAATTTAGCACAAAAAATTATAGTAATTAATACATAGTTTTATTGGAGTGATAAACTCGTAAACTCACTCATTATTTCATTGGGGCAATAGACTTGTTACTTAATTCTGGTTTATGTTTTATGTTTTTTTTGACAAACAAAATAGAATGCATTCATTAAAATACTGTAAAATAGTCGGAACAGACCTCCGAATCGATAAAACAATATGATTGGGAAATAATAAATGAGCTAAACAAATAACGGTTTTATTTTTAGATTGCTTAACAAATAAAATAAAATTCTTTGAAATAAAAATGATTATAATAACTTTCCCATCAATTCAGCCAAAGAACATCACAATTCACCTTCACATTAATGTCATTTGTAACCCAATATTCAGAATTTTTAGTTACATCAACTAAAATCGGAGGAACAAATGCCTCAAAACTATGAATAATCCTTTGTTGTGAAAAGTAAGAACTTGTGATATTCACCATTGTCTCAGTTTCGAGTCAAGAAATCCAGGTCTGCCAAAAAACTATATAAATCCTTTCCAACAGGATCAATACCAAAATACATAAATACTTTAAAGAAAACATACTCACACCCAAAACAATTTAGGACAACCTTGATAACAAGGTACAAGAAAGATCTCACTCAAAAAGTATTAGATCCCACCCATAAAAGATGTTTATTCGAAATTTTAAAAAAATAGTAAAATAAAAGAGAAGATGGAAGAGTGAAAATAATTAAACAGTGAAAGATATTGTAGATATGCGGAATGGAAAATAGAAGGGGTGATTAAAACCCTAGATCTAAAAACGGAGGCCGACTCTCATTGGAGAGAGTACTATTCCTCGTTTATGTTTTAAGAAAATGATAATGAAACTTCTGACAAACCAATTAACTATTTCAAATTATTAATGAAAAATTATAATATTATTTAAAATTGTGAAAATTGAAAACAAGCAACATTCTATCAATATATGGGAGAATTAAAAAATCCATTCAGTATTAAAGTTAACCCTCCTTTTCTCCCGTCATATGGTTGGTGTTTGTGCCTTTTCAAGTTAATTCAGGGGCTTTCACTGGTTTTTCTAGTGGAAAGCCCCAACCCCTTTATTTTCTTTTATTCTCGTTAATTTTCTTTCAATAAAATTCAATTTTTTTGGGGTGTGTATGTCTTTTCTGTTGGAGTGTGTCTTTTGTCTCTCTTTTGGAGTGTTTTTGTTATATTTTTGTTCAGTTATGATTGGGTTTATTTGGCGTTGGATATATTGAGAATGATTTTGCTGATATTTTTGGTGATCTGGAAAGCCTTCATCGAATCTGGGACGGTGGTGATTACTGCAAGAGCTCACCTTTCACAACCAAAAATCTTGTTCATCATTCGAGTGTTTACACTTTCGGCATGTCTATAGCTGGTATTAGGCATGTAGATAGCTGGGATGTCTTCGACATGTCTATAGCTGATATTCGACATGTAGATAGCTGGGGTGCCGGTTCTCCAATTTTAGTTTATGCGAGTGGTGTTTCTGAATACCGGGCTAACAATAATTTTACGTGATATGGTCAATTGTGATCTTGCTGCTTTCTAGGATGTTGGTGCAGTTGGGATCGATTGGAATGTCTTTGATTTCGTTTCTAGCTTCAAGAATTATTAAATTCAGTATGTTAAACGATTAGTAAACAAATCATCTAATTATTTTTAGTATGTTATTTGTTTTCCAACCTGGTTGATTAAATTATTTTTAGTATGTTATTTTTTTTATAACCTGGTTTTATCGGCAGTTGGGGGTTTGTCCCAACTGTATTATGTTTGAGTTAATGAAAATTACGTTTTATTTGTCAAAAAAGAATCTATTCAATCAATCTCATCTTTATAGGATAACGGAATTATGACAATGAATAGAATGAGGAGAGTATAGTATATTTCATAAGTTAATGAAATTATTAGAATCTGCAGTGCTGTGAGAATATATTGTACTCCAGCTGCAATAGATGGTTTAATACTCTTTTTTGAAATTTCTATCTAATTATTAATATTATTTTAATTAAAAAGATTATATTGCTGTTTATGTCCCCAAACAACCCTTTACTAATTCATTTTTATCAAGAATAAAATTAAAAAAAAATAAAAAATATATCTTAAATAGAATTTAAAGAAAAAAATGAATTATCAATATGAAAATACCGAGTTTTAATTAGGGATGAGCAAAACTAGATATTCGGTCCGCTTTTTAAATTTAAACCAAATATCCGATTTTTAGATCAATAAAATTATATTTCGTATCTGTATCCGAATCTATTTAATCAATTATTTTTCAGATCACTAAAAGTATATTCCGTATTCAAATCTAATTTAACCAAATATCTAGTTAAACTGGACTGGAAATCTAAAATTGCATTTTAAAAACATTACAATTTACTTTGTAATATTAATGAGGCGATAAATTATGCTTTTCCAATATATTATTATTAGAAAAAAATGGTGACACGTAAATCTATTTACTATAAACATCGATTTAAATGTGGAAGTATGATCAATATAATGTAACATCTCACATAGATAATGTTAGGTCACACGCACTGTAGAAGGGGGTTGAATACAGTGTTTATCACAATCAAATCGAATTAAAGAACTCAAGTAACAGAGTACAGACTTTATTCAATATAATAAACTCTGTTACAAGATGGAACTGTCCTCTCTCAGTGATGAACAAATTATCACGAGAGCTGCTAGGGTTACAATGAATATTATTCTCGATAATGATAACACTTATAGTGTAAACCCTATGTTTGTGTTTATATACTACACAATTACAAGATAATCGCTAATTGATATGAAATATAATTCTGCTTCCTAAAATATATCAACTAGTTATTCTTTCTTCCAAGTATTCTATTCTTCATAGATTTCCTTCTTCATGCATATCTCTTCTTGCGTTCGTCTGGATCTTCTTTCCCTTCAATCAGCCGCCTTCCTTATCTGAAAGTATCCTTAAGTCCTGATATTATCTCCTGATAAATATCTCCTGATAACTTAAGTTCTGACAACTTAAGTTCTGATATCTTAAGTTCTGTCTTCAGTATAAGTGCTGATTTCCAGTTAAGTACTGATTTGTCCTGTTTAAGTAAAACCTGAAAACTAAACACAAAACACATTAGACATGACATTATCAAATATATCTAACAGATAAGAGTAAGAGTATTTGGGACTTTAGAAAAAAATGACAGAAAGAATCATATCGTCACAAATATTTTAAAAAATTATAAATTAATTATTATTTATCATGTATATATAAATATAAATGATTTTTTATTAAGAAAAATAAAACTTGATCGAATTCGGATATCTGATTTTATTGAAAGCTGAGATCCGGATCCAGATTTGTATAAAAATTGGATCCGATATCCGGTCTGAATTATTCGGATCAAATATCCTAATTTTCGAATTTTTTAAATTGGATATTAAATCGGAAACTCGATTTCGAATTTTATTCTCACCTAAGTAGGGTTATCAATGGATTGGAAATCCGGTCCGATCAGATCCGGCTAATGGAGCAGATATGGATTATTGAAAAAAATCTGATTTGAAAAAAATCTTATCCGATAACGATCCGATCGGATAAGTAATGAATATGGATTTAAGCCTATCCGATCTGTTAACGATCCGATCCGACTATTTATTTTACATATATAAATAATATATATTATAATAAATTTTATATAAATTATATGAAGTATATATTAAGTTTTGTTTCAATTATTCCTTGCAGTGTACCTTGTACTCTTATTAGTGTTTAGGCGGAGTGTGTATTAACTACCTAATTGGGCAAATGAAGTTTATCATTCATAAGTATGCTTTTCTGAAATGTTCACAAAAATAATGTGGTTTTGATCTCTTCCTTCTGCCTCGTCTCTTTATTCAAGTATATCAACATAATTCTTGCCACAATATACTGAGCATGCAAGAATTATTTGGGGTTGTCATATTATAAGGACTAATTATTAATGATTAACATCATAACTTATATCATTGTTTTGCTTGCTTTTAAATTTTATAAAATATTAAACGTATTGTAAATAATTGTATTTGCATTTCAGTTTTTTTCAATATAAATGGATCGGAGCTCCGATACGAAAATTCGTGATCCTAACGGATCCGGATATGGATCGGGCTATGAAAAAACTGACTAAAATCCGGTCTGAATCTGAATATGGTAAAATTAAATGGATCGATTAAGACCGATCCGATCCATTGACAACCTTACACCTAAGTTTCAATGACCTAAATATAAAACTTAATTAATTAAAATATCAATACCAATAACTTTAGCGATTGAATTAAGAGAAACTATTAAAAATATTATTTTTTAAAAAAATGTTAGTGATTTTATCATATTTTGAAAATATTTACAAAAAACATGGTTTGCAACCAAAATCAATCAGATATGCAACTCATTTACGTTTTTTGAAAAATATCAGAAACATTTTTTTTCGTTGAATAGTTTACATTCGATGATAGATTTGGTTGCATCGGTTGCAAAATCATTTTTTTAATTTTATTTTTGGAAATGTCATATTTCTGCAAATCAAAACTAAAAGGGTAAAGTGCACTTCGTGTACTTGTACTATGTGTGTCACACCACTTAAAATACTAAAATGTAAAAACTCTCACTTTGTGTACATGAACTTAATTTTTTTTTACGATATATGTATATTCGTCAACTGGGCCTAACGTCGTTACTTTTTGGAAGGGTATATCCGAATTTTCTCAAATTTAACAGCTCCATAGGCGTCAAACAGTTTAGTCTTTCAAATAAACCTAATTATATAAATTTAACAGCTTCATATGTTCTACTATGATATATATTTTTTTAATTTATTCATGATAAAAGAATGAATGATAAGTCAATTAGGTATTAACTTAAAACTTTAGAAAAACATGACAGAAAGAATCATATCGTCACAAATATTTTAAAAAAATATAAATTAATTACTATTTATCATGTATATAAAAATATAAGATATTTTTTATTAAGTAAAAATAAAACTTGATCGAATTCGGATATTTGATTTTATTGAAAGCTGTGATCCGGATCCAGATTTGTATAAAAATCGGATCGGATATCCGGTCTGAATTATTCGGATCAGATATCCTAATTTACGAATTTTTTTAAATTGGATATTAAATCGGAAACTCGATTTCGAATTTTATACTCACCCAAGTAAGGCTGTCAATGGATTGGAAATCCGGTCCGATCCAATCCGGCTAATGGAGCGGATACGGATCATTGAAAAAAATCCAATCCGGTAACGATCCGGTCGGATAAGTAATGGATATGGATTTAAGCCGATCCGATCTGTTAACGATCTGATCTAACTATTTATTTTACATACATAAATATTATATATTATAATAAATTTTATATAAATTTATGAAGCATATATTAAGTTTTGTTTCAATTCTTCCTTGCAGCGTACCTTGTACTCTTATTAGTGTTTATGCGGAGTGTGTATTAACTACCTAATTGGGCAAATGAATTTTATCATTCATAAGTATGCTTTTCAGAAATGTTCACAAGAATAATATGGTTTTGATATCTTCCTTCTGTCTCGTCTGTTTATTCAAGTATATCAGAATAATTGTTGCCACAATGTATTGAGCATGCAAGAATTATCCTGGGTTGTCATATTATAAGGACTAATTATTAATGATTAACATCATAACGTATATCATTGTTCTGCTTGCTTTTAAATTTTATAAAATATTAAACATATTGTAAATAATCGTATTTGCATTTCAGTTTTTTCAATATAAATCGATCGGAACTCCAATACGAAAATCCATGATTCTAACGGATCCGGATATGTATTATGCTATGAAAAATCCGACCAAAATCCGGTTCGAATCTGAATATGGTAAAATTAAATGGATCAGGATATGGATCAAGGCCGATCCGATCCAAATATGATCCATTGACAGTCCTACACCCAAGTTTCAATGACCTAAATATAAAATTTAATTAATTAAAATATCAATACAAATAACTTTAGCGATTGAATTAAGAAAAATTATTAAAAATATTAAATTTTTAAAAATTGTTATTGATTTTATCATATTTTGAAAATATTTACAAAAACATGGTTTGCAACCAAAATCAATCAAATATGCAGCTCATTTTACGTTTTTTTGAAAAATATCACAAACATTTTTTTTCATTGCATGGTTTACATTCGATGATAGATTTGGTTGCATCGGTTGCAAAATCGTTTTTTTTTAATTTGAAATGTCATATTTCTGCAAATCAAAACTAAAAGACTAAAGTGCATTTTGTGTACTTGTACTATGTGTGTCAGACCACTTAAAATACTAAAATTTAAAATCTCTCACTTTGTGTTCGTGAGCTTTATTTTTTTTAACGATATATGTATATTTGTCAACTGAGGCTAACGACGTTACTTTTTGGAAGGGTATATCTGAATTTTCTCAAATTTAACAACTCCATATGCGTCAAACAGTTTAGTCTTTCAATTAAACCTAATTATATAAATAGGAAACCCACCTTCAACATCAACGAGCCCATTATCACCCATCATTATCCAAAAAATTTTCTCACACTTCATCGCTAGCTGACCCCATCAAGGCTACCCGCTTGTTTTTTGTTAAACACAACATAAAAGAAATATTCCAAAACCTTCTCATAACCCGACATCTTTATATGCCCTAGAAAATAGTTAATATCAATAACATATACCGATTCCCAACTCTAGTATCCCTAATAACATCAAAGTTGAAAAAAATTCAATTTCATCGCCTCCGCAACCCACAAGCAATTTCTCCTCACTCATATCCGGTGACTGACTTCCTCTCAACACACCTCACAGCTTTCCAAACACATATAACTTAAAATCACCAAACATGATTCACAAACTGCGGCAACACAACAATAATTTCAACTTATTCAAACCCTTACTATTATAAACCAGTGACATCTTATGCGATTTCGCACTCCCATCCACCACTAAAGGTTAGGCAATCACTAACACATCCCCCATTCCGCACAATCCAACAAGTTTTTATTATTATAAATCAAAACCTGCTTCTGAATCCCAAACGAATCAGTGTCATTCTCAAATTTAATGTCCAAAACAACTTTGAGCATCGAAATTCGGTTATATAACCGTTGAATTGTGTTGAAAAAGTGTATGATCAACATATTAGGGTATTTCTCGTAACAATCATCCAATTGTTTCTTCCAATCGTCACCGTTTCGATCTTAAACAAATCAATTACTTTTTTTTCCGCAAGATTCAATAACAAAGCTTGTATAAAGTTATTCTCTTTGTTCTTCGCGAACCCACATCCTCCTCCGTATCGATTCTCCACTTCCTCCGTATCGATTCTCCACTTCCTCCGTAACGTTATGTATGCATAGATTTAAAAACCGTAATTTGAAGTGAGAAATTATGTATTAGAGTGTTTGAAAATTGAAATTGAGCGATGTATAAATAAGAAAAATGATAAGTAAAATCATTATAGGTAGATAATGAGAGTTGTCTGTATAGATTGACAAAAGTTTTTATTTTGAGAAAATAGATCGAGACAAGTGAAGCAGGACATGAAATATAGATAATTTATGGGTTGTCTGAATTGCCCTCCTTCAAACTAACGGCGTTATAATTATTTGACGGACATGCACACGTTGTAAAAAAAATTAAAGTACATATACATAAAGAAGAAGTTTTTAAAATACAGCATCTCAAATAATATGAGACGCATTATAAACATACATGAAGTGACTTTACTCAAACTAAAAACGTATTTTAACAAAATTAATTTTAAAAATCATATTTTTGTTCAAAACCTCTTAAAATAATAATCCGGAAAAGGCATCATGTTTTGGGTTGCCATCCGTCCATGTCCGTCCGTCACATGGATATCATCCCCCCATTTCTGTTTTTCGCAAAATAACACACAAGAAAGGCCACCAAACAACCTAACAGATAGATAAAAACATCTACATACACAGACAAAAATATACATACATATTTATAATATAAACCTCTCTTTTACAATCTCTCTCTCTCTCTCTCTCTGTAAATACATAATCTATAAACGGAGAGAGATTATATACAAGCCTTCCATGGCTATACACACAGCGCAGATCTCGAAATGGAACCCTAGCATTAACATCTTCTAATTGTATCTGTAATCAATATATACATATATTCAAGAGGAACATTTCGATTTTGTACTGTTTTTTATTCCGTTTTTTTCGGATTGAGAGAGATTATTTGTTCAAGGTGATGTTAACGAGAGCGTAGATATGGATGATAGCGGAGGTTCGTTCGTCGCTGTGAGAAGGATTTCGCAAGGTTTCGATCGCGGAGATAACTGTAATTCTTCATTTCCTGCTCATTTTCATATATATGATCATGTAATTGTATTTGTATCATGTATTGTAGATTATATTGTTTGATTTTAGGTGTTGGAATTCGGGATTTCGAGAACGAGTGTTATGTGTTTGTGCATGATGTTTGTGGTGTGTGAGCTGCTGATTTGCTCTTTTTGTTGAGGATTGCAGTTAAATGAAGGATTTAATTAGTTAATTGATGCGAATTTATTGTAAAACTGAAGCTGGGAAAGTTAATTCAGTTAAGTATCTTGATGACTCAAATTTGTTGTTTTGTACTGAAACTAGGTACTAATAATATTGACCTAAATGAGGTGGAATGTCATTTACATAAGAGAAGCTGGATATGGAGGGTTCCTGTTTGACTTTACTAAAATTAAGTCGTTTACTTGCAAAAAATCGAATGAGATTCCTTTATGTACAACATTAGGGCTCACAATTGGGCTTTCCAAATAATTGCACATGAGTGTATCTTCATAGTTTATCGTTAACATGGTGTTTAATAAGGTATCCTTGTTCAAAGCTTGTTTATTGAATAAGCAGGTTTTGAGTTGTAGAGGTGTGAAACTTGGTGTAATATATCTATACGCCTATATATGTAATATTTACTCTAGTATACTTATTTATTGGCTATGTACGTTGTTTTGGCTGGTGTTTCTCCCTTTTCCTTATCTTATTTTTTAATATGAAAATTTTAGTAACTGCCAAGTGAGAGTCGCACACAGCCTTTGCAGAAGAGCCAATATAGGGTACTTGTCAGTTGTCACATATATATGTTTTTATGTTTGTCCACATATATTTGTATAGCGATGGATGTAAACTAAAAGATATGGGAATCCGGCAAAGTTTCTGAATCTGTTAGGAAAAGAAATCTAACAACAGGAAATTACAAAATTATTGAAGTCAAGTAAGAGATTAGTTGAGTTTGAGAGAGCTAAATGGCAGGCAGTTACAGTGGGTGAAAGGTAGTTATCTAATGATTTAGGAGGAGGTCTCTAGACGAGAGAGCCCTTTTTTCAGGGATTATTATCAATCAGAAACAGAGTGAATATTACAGATAGTGCTTAATAATCAAGAGTATGCTGCAGCTCTTTTCTGCACTCCTGACATTTTTTTATATATATAATTGAAGTGTGCAGCAGGGATACATTAAAAGAGCTTAATATGTGAGATCTATATAATCATTTTGTACATAATTTGAATTTTGATTGGTTCCTTCAGAGATTCTAAGGTTGCTTAAGCAGGTTTTAATTGGTTCCTTCAGAAATTGTGTAGAAATTAGGGAAATATATACATGACTTGTAACTTCGTAGTTATTTAAAGGAATTATGTTATAGACTCGCTCGAGATCATTTAAACAGAATAATGTAATAGACTCAATTGAGATAATTTGTTGCTATGTGGTTTTCTCTATTCACGTCCTTTATCAGTTTCCTTTAAGATGTTAATCTCACATCTGATACCCTGGGGCATACACTTTGTATCATGCAATGTATTCTAACATATGAGAGACTGTAAAATATATGAATTTTTTTCAATCTTGTTCATGCTTTGTTAAATCTAGAATATCTCCATTACTTGGATCATTTTTTTTAATTTTAAATAAAAGAATTTAATTAACAATGCGCTAGTATACAAGAATTCCTACATTGTAAACTGGATAATGTGTATGTCACAAGCCACTAGTAACTGCATTAATACAGCTGTAGCTGTATGATTAGTAAACTAGTTTAACGCGGATTTGCTATCCAGGTGAAGTTGGGGCAGGGTCTGCTGCGTGGCTTGGGAGAGGCCTTTCATGTGTTTGTGCTCAGGGAAGCGAGGCCGATGCTCGCCCATCATTTGATTTGTCTATTGCTCAGGTATATATTTTTAACTTATTTTTATTGGAATTGCTTATTTGACCTTGTAATTGAATGAGATCTATCATTGATTACTTTATGAGAAGCTTATCCACTCCATCCGATATGTAATTTTATATTTTGTGTGTATGATGTTACTGTTGGTACTACACAAATGCAAGAGTTTTTAAGAGCATTTTCAGCTTGTTGTTAGGGTTGAAATGTTATCGCTATTGGAATATGATGCTACAGGAATATTATCTGTTTCAATTTCAATATCGAACTAACTTATGTAATTTGGTATTCTTAGGATATTTATCCTCAGTTCTGGAGTTTTTTTTATTAAGTATTCAAAGCATCTGTTAGGAATATTCAAGAATATAGATAGATATATGTTACTCGTGTAATTTATTAGGAATATCTATGATTGAAGAATTCAGATGATTAGTTTATTATTAACTAAGGTATGTTTCTACTATTCTGTTAAAATATGTAATTGTTTTTAGACTTAATTGCACAGAAGTGGCTCCAACTATTATTTTTTAGCAGGAAAATAGCTCAATTATAGAAACTATCACGGAAGTGGTTGAACAATTTTTTTTAAACGCACGATAACATTCCGTTAACTGGTGTAGACGGACGTTACTTTTCGAAGGGTAAAAATGTAATTAAAGGGCAATATATACTTACAAACACATGAAACTTAGGTCACTTCTCACCTAGATCTCTCTCTCGCCCCAAAATTATACACACAAACCCACATTTAAAACTTACATCTTCACCTCAATCTACACTTCAATTACCCTCCACATTTCTAAGAATCCCACATTTACTGTTCCATTGCTCTACTTCAATTAAACCATGATCAAGAACCACTCAAATCTCTGTTTAAATTCAGAAAGATTCAATCTTTAGCTTAATTAAGGTAATATTTTAAACCCCATTTGATTAAACTTGTAAAATGAAACAACCCCTAAAGCATTTATTGAGTTTCTTGATTTTTATTCTGCTAGTGGTTAGTGTGAGCTTTCAAATGAGTTTTAAACGTGGTTATGAGGTTGATTCTAGCTCGCATTTTGTCGAAAGACCGGTTTTTAATGCTACCCTGTTGAAGTTTGCTTGTGTTGATATGGGGGAGTCTAAGTTGAGTCAAGAAATTGAGAGTTTGTTGGAAGGGAATTTTAAAACAGGTAGACCTAGGACTTTTATGTCAACGGGGAAGCAACAAGATAATGTTCATGTTAGGTCTGCTAGAGGGATCCCGGTGAGTCTTCGTTCTCCTGAATTTTATCGATTGTGGATGGAGTTTGAGAAGAATTTGCAGAAATGGTCGCGTAGGTGGCGGTTTCAAGGTAATATGATGAGTAATTTGGTTGATTCTTTTAATGGCGTAGTTGATGTTCGTAAAAAGCATAAGACTTGTGCTGTTGTTGGGAATAGTGAGATTTTATTGAATCATGAGTATGGGAAGTTGATTGATAGTCATGAGGTTAGAATTCGATTGAATAATGCGAGAATTAGTCATTTTGAAAAGAATGTTTTTAAAAAACGAGTATTTCGTTTGTGAATGGTAATATGCTTCATTTGTGTGCTCGTAGGGAAAGTTGTTATTGTCATCCTTATGGTGAGAAGGTTCCGATTAACATGTATATGTGCCAACCAGTTCATTTTTTTGATTATGTATTGTGTAACTCATCGCATAAGGCACTGCTGATTATTACTGATCCATGGTTGGATGCGTTGTGTTCTCGGACTGTCAAGTACTATTCTTTGAATCGCTTTATAGAAGTTGCTGCCTAAGATGTTGGTAAGTGGGGTCTGCTCATGACGGAATTAATTTTCATTATTCTTCGGGTATGCAAGCCATTATGCTTGCTTTGGGGGTCTGCGACAAAGTCAGTATCTTCGGGTTTGGGAAGTCAGATAAAGCTAAGCATCATTACCATACCAATCAGAAGGCCGAACTTCAGTTACATGATTACGAAGCTGAGTATGAATTTTATCATGATCTGGTGCACAAACCAAGGGTCATTTTATCGTAATAATTTTTTTTTTGGGGGGGGGGGGGGAGAGAGAGATCTAGGTGAGAAGTGATGTAAGTTTCATGTGCTTGTAAGTATATACTGCCCCTTGAATTACGTTTTTACATATTTACCCTTTTAAAATTAACGTCTGTTTACACCAGTTAACGGAGTGCTATCGGGCGTTTAAAAAAAAATTGTTCAGCCACTTCCGTGATAGTTTCTATAGTTGAGCTATTTTCCTGCTAAAAAATAATAGTTGAAGCCACTTCTGTGCAATTAAGTCTTGTTTTTATATAGATTACATGCAAGTTTGCAAGCAGCTCACGTAGTCTGAGCCTCTTGCAAGCGCACTTAGCGGGAGCTCAGTATATTTTAGCTTAAATGTAAATACCTTATTGTAAGACTCGAGCTGCTCTAAGAGTGGGGGTACTGCACTAAAATAGGTTGGTTGTATGTATGAATCTGCTCGAGGTGTCTTAAGATATGGTCCTGGAGTCTATGTTATGCTGGCAATGGATTTATTTAGCAAATTTTAACTAGTTTGGCATTTGAGACAATTAGATCATGTTCAACCACACTAGTCAAATTGCTAGCTAAAGCAATATAGTGCCCTCTAGCTAAATAAAGTTTTTAAAAAAACATCTTGTACATAATTTGTATACGACTACAAGTGGTGTTTGGTGGAGAAAATAATTTCATTCATAATCTATCTATTTGCTTTCCATGTTATACATGCCCTTCTGCGGCTCTTCCACTTTCTGATGGTGTTTTCGACTTGGCAATGCTGACAGGAACACTGCTTACAAAGACTACAATACCGTATAGATGTTTCTTATGATAGTTCTCTCCCTGAACATAAGGTATAATTTTTTTTAATCAATCGATCTGTAACCTATGATTTAATATTAGATTGATATACATATTTTAGTTTTTATCGTGTATGAATTGTAATTAAACTTTAGTGATATTCTGCGTTATTATCTAATATTTGCTTTGTTCTGGTAGAAAACACTAATGGCATTGTGGACCGCTGCCTTTCCGGAAGAGCATCTACATGATCTAATATCTGACCAGTGGAAGGAGATGGGATGGCAAGGGAAAGATCCATCCACAGACTTTAGGTACAGCATTCAGCCTTTTTATTCCTTACGTCTTCCTGTCTTGCCTCTACCTGATTTTTATTTAACCAATGGCTTGTTTGGTAGGGGCGGAGGTTATATATCATTGGAAAACTTGTTGTACTTTGCTAGAAATTTTCCGGTATGTCAACTTCTACATAACTCTATAAGTTTTTCTCTCTATCTCTAAATGATTCTTTTTTTCTTCCTCGTCTTTCTTATGCTGTTGCAGGTAAAAAAAAAACATGAATGTATTCGGGTTTGTATTGTTTAAAAGGAAACATTAGATTTTGCTTCTGTAACTGTACTAAACATTATATGGAAAGTTATAGAGATAGAGCATTGATCTATATGTTGAGGGGATTGTCCTACTAAATAATTATTTAGCGAGAAGATTTATCAAGGGTGGCAATATTATTCTAGAATGCTCCTTTTAGAAAAGACCCAGGGTCAGTAGAAATCTACTCAGTAAGGTGATGGATTGATTTCTAAGGTGATGTTCTGTAATGTCATGTGTCTGATACGTAATAATAAAGTAAAAGACCAAACATCAATTAGTTTCAAATCATTTGTCATTATGCAAACCTGAAGGTTTAACATCCTTTAGATTGTTCTTTCTACAGTTTTTTAAAATCTTATGTCTTCTCAACAGTTGGATTAGTAATACTATATCCTTTGTACTGCTTACAGTCTACCGTTGAATATATCTGTGGAAGTTGTATCATTTTACTTTTACTGTCTTCAGTCCAATGATGTTATGAGATTATTATTAGATTCATAATATTTCCATTATAGTATTATTGGCAGTCGTAGATTGTAAGCACCGGAAATTTCTCCTGGTTTTTTGTTAAGTAATTCCAAGACATGCTGGTTCTGCTGCTTCTTTTATGCTCTTTTCAAGAATTTACAGTAGCTTCCAAGTGTTAATGTCTAAGAGTCCCATCTTCTCTGCAGAAATCATTTCAGGCCCTTCTCTGGAAGCAGGAAGGTGATAGGGCTTTGTGGGAATATCCATTTGCTGTAGCTGGCGTCAACATCACATGTATGCTTATTCAGATACTTGATCTTGAAGCAGGTTTGTAATGGCTTTATCCATCTCGTTATCTCAGTGATTGGAGGAAAATTTATCACTTTTTTGGTTATTATTGCTGATAAAGGGCTCATAGGACCCATTTCTATCAAGTTTAGTTATACTCTTAATTGGCTTTGTACCAGATAACTCTAAACAACTCTTCCATTTCTGGTAAATATGCTAAAACATGGGATATTATTTTCTTATGCAAACTTGTTATATTCACCAAAGCTTTAGTTGAATTTGTAACCAGCAAAAGGATGAAAAGACCCATTGCTTGCTGAATCGTCTACTTTCACCATCAAAGTAAGTCCTACAAGAGATCTTCTGGGACTTATGTTATTGGTGAACTTCAAGAAACTCTTTGTTTCCTGTAAGCGGTAGTGGACTATTACGTTTCTAAAAGACTAGACGGAAATTGTGAAACTAATAATGTATTTAGATGTTGTTTTCATATTATACTCTTTGCACATTGGAAGTATCTAGTAGCTTGATTGCATCAGTTGTTTATGCTGTATAGAATGTATGTAAATTATCTTTATAACATATATATGCTGGCATCCTTAAATAAAAGGAAATGCTGTCGTTGTATCATAACTTTGGGTCTGGTCTATGGTGCTCGTGTATATCTTTTCTGTCCCATTTGTTTACCGGTCGTTGAAGGAATAATGGCTAAGATATAAAATTGGGTGACATATTTTGGTTGTTTATATATGCAGGCTAGACGATATATATTATAATTTGGACTAAGATTCCCTTGATATTCTTATGAAGTTATAATTGTGAAGTTTTATTCACTCATGGTACTCTATTATTGTGCAGTTAAACCGCGGACATTTGTGGGAGCTACCTTTCTAAAGTTTCTTGCAGGTGATGCTTGAACAATTACAAAACCTTGTTATTGCACCTCTCTGCGTGAAAAGGATTTTTTAACTTCTTGCAGTATCTAATTTGCATTGACACATAAAAGTTTAGATTGAAATTGAGCACTATGACATTAGTCCTAGATTCCCAGGAGATCTTTTTTCAAGCTTGTTTACTTTTTTAGGTTTATTTCTACTTTGGTATTATAAAATTCTATGTCTATGTTGTTCCTTTATTTACTTTGGTTCCAACTTAAAGTGTTCACCTTATTTTTGTCAGAAAACGAATCCGCATTTGATCTTCTATATTGCATCACGTTCAAGCTGATGGACCATCAGTGGCTTGGCATGCGTGCTTCCTACATGGACTTCAATGTAGGTTTCTCAAGTCAAACATGTTTAATGTGACAAGTGGAGTATCATACATCATTTTTTTTTTCTATCCGTGCATGTGTGCATCGTTGTTGTGCTATTAGTATGAAATTAATCTGCTTTCTCTTGTATCCAAGTAAATGGGTCATGTTTATGATAAAAGCCTGTCACCTACATGACGGGCCAACTGAGAGAGGTTGGTGCAGAATTTTAGGGTTATTGGGGGGTGTTTGATATATTGCTTGTACCTATGTAGATATGGTTAAATCTTCCAGGGTACCAATGCTTTATTAGGAGTAGGATTCAATGCTTATGCAAGGGTAAACGTGTTTAGGAAAGAAAGATAAGATCTAGATGTGAGTAAGCAATTCAAGATGTATGGAGGATAGTGCAGATCAGAATGTGGATAAGCAAGCAATTAAAATACGCATTACACACCCACATATATGTTGTAACTTCTGTACGTGTAAGAGTTTCCTCATCACTCCCAAGTCCCACCTTCAATATATGACCACTTTTGGGTGTTTCCTTATTGAAATGCGTCACCGATTACACTAGGTTTAATTACTTGTAATAATAAGGGTTCTTATGAAAAGTATGTCATCTTTTCTTTAACTTCTCTACTCGGTGACCTTTTGTACTGGCATATCAATAAAACAATTCTTTTGCAACTGGATATTTTAAAAATATTTTTGAAACACCTGAGTAAATTGTACAGGGTTAACCTTCTTTAAATGTGCTTATGTCACATCATTTGCACTGCAGGCAGTGATGAAAGCAACTCGTCGTCGTCTGGAAGCGGAGCTTGTGCAAGACAATATTACTAGGCTTGAGGACTTGCCTTCATATTCTCTTCTCAGCCGGTAATATTGTAGTCCCTGACAGTACAGTATAAAAGTGCACAGATAAGCGGGTCCCTCATTCCTGCTATATTACCCCTATATGCAAACAGCTTATCCTGGATTCCGCTTTCTTCAGCTTGAGATGGAAATCTACAGATCTCGGTTTAGAGAACGGAATGTATAGAGTTATGTTTGCCACTGTTGCATTTTTCAACAGGAAAACTTACTGTAGAGACCTGTCATTTATCGTGCTGATTGTTTACGTTCCTGATTGTACTGTAGAAAAAATTTATACCAGATCACAGCAGATGATTGAAATGCTTCCATTTATTAAAGTGATTGCAAAAATCAGTCGAACTATTACATTACAACACTCCTTGATCAGCTTTGTGATACAAATTTGTTAGTATTTGTATCATGCCAAGTTACAAGCTTATACCTCCCTTAAATGTGATCTACAATGTAAATTTGAAGCTTTTGATCACTGATAATGGATCTTCTATGGGGTACATTTGCAAGGTACAATGTCAGGCTCATATAGTGAGGCCACTGCATTTCGTACTTTTGTGGATCTCCTTTTACGAGAAACATTTGCAAGGTAGGATGTCAAGCTCATATAGTGCGGCCACTGCATTTCATACATTTATATGCTTTTGAGTCTGCATTTCAGGCATTCGTTAGCTTTGGGATCATTATCTTGTGATTTTTGTCATCTTGGAAAAACAAAATTTGACTTGCAAAGATGTTATTTGTGTTCACTTGGAGAGAATAGATGGGATAACGATGGGAAAGGGATTAAATTAATTAAATCAACTTGGGTTCCAACTCCAGGTGATGATAAATGGGTTCACTTGGAGAGAATATACGGCAAAACAGTACAAATAAGAGACAAGAGAGTAGAATTCGTGTGATAACAGAAATTTTACCACGCTCTTTTTATTTGTTCTATATATCATTAACTAATTGAAATTTAAAAAAAACGCCGTCTGTGGGAATCGAACCCACGACCACGGGATTAAAAGTCACGCGCTCTACCAGCTGAGCTAAGACGGCTTTGTTAATGAGTTGGTCACAAACCTTTTGTAATCTTTTCAAAGGTGCATCGATTCACTACTACAAAGATCCATGATAGGTACAGCGTAGTCGTGAGGAAAAACTGAATAATCTAAATATTTGAGTAGTCTTTTAGCTCCCCAATAGTCGTAAGGAAAATGCTAGAATTACAAAATGAGTTACTAAAATAGTTACAAATGCCACATGTTACATGTTGATTGACTAAATATAAATGGACCCTGCAGTTACATTAATAGGACCAATTGAATTTTTTCATTGTGTCACTTCACCTATGCCATGTCATTTTATGACAATTTTTTGTAACTTTCTTTTCTGCTTCTAGCATTACTCTAGACGTAAATAGTTCAAATAAGGTATTTTTGTAGAGCCGAAAATTGAAGATAGTTTGATAAAATAACACGTGGTAGATAAAATTTGTTTAACAAGAATTGCATTTTCAACCTAAATGACTAACCTTACCAACCTGCCAGATTTTGATACTTATAAGCTTATGTTGGAGGTTGATAAAACTTAACTCAAATAATAAATTCAGAAGTACAGTCTGGAGATAGTGTCATGAACAAAAAAAGCAATCCCTACTCCATCCTAAGAGCTAGAGAAGAGAGACTTCTTCTGTGATGTAGAGGTATATCACAGATTACTACATGTTCATCATTGCATATCATTCAGTTCACAAATATGAATAAGCGGGGAAGGATAATTGATTAATCTACCGCAGACCTATCGTCAGCATACAAATTACAAACTGGCAAATGCCAAAACTTAAAGAGATGTGTAGATTACATTAAATGAAACAAAGGCGTGGATAAAGAAGGAAGAAATCCTGGGGGAATCTGTATCGATATCAAAGCAAGTGTAGAAGTGGAATTGGCCAGTCATATAATATGACAACCTTTATGTTTTCGCTTCTCCTTTTTGGTTTTCGGAGGATGAAGGACCACCTTGATTGCAGCATCAAACACAGCCTTCACATTCTGCAGTGTATTATGAAGTTTGAGTTTTAGTATGTTCTGGTCGTCAAAAAGTAGCTAAATACACCATAAGCTTCGTAGCTAAGGTTTGGCTTGACGATATCCGGAAATATGTAAAATTATATGCGAGAACACTTATAAAAGAACTCAATGCAACTTCAGATCATTTTCTAGGGACAAACAAATCAGTTGAACCTCAAATGATGGTTTATAAAAGAACTCAATGCTCCAATACAACCGACAAGAAAGTCTTTCTGCTTCAAGAATGGACAAATGTAGTCAAGTGGATACTTATCTTCTCTTAGTAACAAGAGGTCAAAGGGTCGAACCTCAGTGGAGATGCGGAGGTGCATATTTATATAATCCTATCAGCGCTACCTAAAAGGCGTCTAGAGGACAAGCTTGTATGGCTCTAATCCATTTCTCACTACTAAGTTGACCATGAAAATTATCTTTTTAAGTTTTTAACTAAATGATTAAGTTGAATGTTTTCTATTTCTTATAAAAAATCATTATGCCCACTGACCTCTGTTATCTGTCATTTAGACATAGTACTTGAAATTTCTTATGCAACTGTAAATGTGACAAACCTGCTGTGTCTTGGAGCTGCACTCTATGTATGCCACTGCACCTATTTGCTTCTTTAATTCATCACCCTGCAGAGTGTAGATATATTTTAAAAACATTAACAAAGTGTGTTTGTGGAAAACCTGGGATTCTACCAAATCAAAAACACAAGTTCTGTCCGTTAATGAAAGATTATATGAACTCTGAGATTGCTGGTTATGCTTCTCTCAATTCAAGGTGTTCCTTAGTCATCATTTATTTCGTTCAATCAGATACGTTTCTTTCAAACACAATGTTAAGACATGACACAAATATATCTTACTTGCCCTTCTTCAACACAAGTCATGAACGTATTATTTAGATAAAAATCTCCGTTTCAAAATATAATTCTAAAAATATTAGGTTTGTGCCCCGCCAGCTACAAGTTGCTACACCGATAAGGGTATTAAAAGAATTAATGCAAACACTAAAACAGAAAACTGCACAAAATAAAAACCTGTTCAGTGGAAATGACAGATGCACCCGGGTAATCCAACTGAAATTGTTTATCCTCTCTCAAATCTGTTAATATTAGGTATATATATCAGACATAAAAAGACAGTAGAGTAGAGAGGGTCAGCAAGAAGTTTGTTTTTCCTGTTTTCATCATTTCTTGTGGATTGCTAAGGTAGCTAGGCCTCATATATATATAAAAAAGTTGTACTAAAAGAAAAACATGTGGGAAGTTACTTTATTGCTCCTCAAAAGATAAAGCAAAGACTCTACCACCTACACTTTCAAAATATTGTTTCTCCAAAAATACTTATTTCATTCAAGACTTAATTGGAAAGCAAAGGCAACACAATCACAGCAACATGAAAAATCACTAACCTAGTTTGGTACCCACAAGAACAATGGGTATCGATGGAGCATAATGCCTAAGCTCTGGGACCCACTTTAGCAACAAGAAGAAGAAAGCAAATTATGTAAGAAATGCAATGTTATATTTATATGGTAATTTAAAATGAGTACCAGTGATCAAAATAATAGAAAATGAACAGGGAAAGGAAAAAGAAATAGGAAACCTACCTTTTTAGCAATGTTCTCAAAGCTAGGCTTGCTAATGAGAGAGAAAGCCAGGATGAAAACATCAGCTCCTCTGTAACTAAGAGGCCTTAACCTGTTATAGTCTTCTTGACCTGCATTTCAAATCTTGATATCAGACATAAGTAAAATAATAATTAAATATGATCAAAGTTTTGAACTTGGGAGTACATGTCAAAGAAAAAAAAATCAGATTAATCAAAAACATTGTCCGAACGCACAAGTTCTCACGAGAGCTATAAACCAATAGACGATGTACATACCAGCAGTATCCCATAGACCAAGGTTTATAGTCTTCCCATCAACAACAACATTTGCACTGAAGTTATCAAACACTGTAGGCACATAATCCTGCAAAAAAGAAATAAAAAAAATAAGCAACACAAACCATCAAATTTATAAAGAAAACAATGAAATTAACTCTACCAAGAAAATTAAAAAAAAACCCCACAAACCATCAAATTTATACAAGCTAAAAAAATAGTTCTTGAATCAATATCAGCACTATATATAAAATTAATTACATTAGGAAAGGTGTTGCTAGTGTAAGATATAAGAAGACAAGTCTTGCCAACAGCTCCATCACCAACTGTAACACATTTTATAAACTTTGTTGTACTGCCAACATTACTACCCATCTTAATACAACACAAACAGCTAGTGTGTGTGTGTGTGTGTTTTTATTTGAGTTCTTGAAAATTTGCAGAGAAAAATCAAGAAAACTAATGGGTTTTATTTATAAGCAAGAGGGTACAAATATTATAGAGATTGAGGTTCTTGGGTGAAGAAAGTTGTGGAAATGATGATTTTCAATTTGAGCTGTCATAGCGGCAAAAGGAGGATAGATATACTCACATGTTTATAATTTTGTATCATTCACGCGCTTAATACTTTTGAACTTTGAGTGAATTTACAATATTTTAACATTTTTTAGACATATTTCTTGGTATTTTACTTATTTATAAGTGTTTGTAAATTGTAACACATTTTACAATGAATACAAGAATATACAAAAAGTGTCTTTATGTTAAAAATAAATACAAAATTAATTTACTTAATTTTATTTAATTTATCAAAAATTAATTAAATCATGCCACTTTTCCTCGAAATACAATTGTAAAATTTGAATTTATGATATTATCAAAAAAAAAATTATCGTAGGCAACCCGCAGACGCTACCCTTCGTGTGTGCACCGGATAAACCCCCCTTCATGTGCGCACTGGATAAACCCTACGAACTCACGCAATAACCTGCAAACCACGTGAACCAAGATAAACTGCATTTAAGCGACATACTCTGGTTCAGGAGGCATATATATTATATATTATCAAGTTAGTTGACTACTACACTGAATATGTGGCAAAACACCCAATTAATAATTATCCTCGTGACTATCCTCTTGGTCATATGTTCGAATCTCACGGGAGGAGAATTTATGATTATGCCTGTGACGCCCTCAATCTCGGGGTTAGGAAATGAGGACCCACACACCTTTAATCTATGAATTAGATAATCATAAACCCCGATTAACTACTAACAAGATCAAACAGGATAAAATATGAGACAAAATTACAACTACCAACCATTGAATATAATTTACAACCCCAAAATAAAACCAAATTTACATAATCGATTCCAACATGGAGCCGACAGATAACCCATTGTATCTTTACAACTTTCAGGCTAAGCGCTTGCTTACACATAACCTGTACCACCTGCTCTAGCAACCGGAAGCCTTCAACACGGTAGGGACCACCAGGTACGCTCTTACGAGCAGTGCACCTAAGCCTGACCATCTTCTTGCTTAACTGCCATGGTTAGATTAAAACAAAACATATGAGTATAAAACTCAGCAAGTAACTATAAAACAGTTCTACGATACAAAATCCACAATATACCATTTCTGAACTAGGACATTCTACTTTATCATTCCTAGGTGGCAGATTTCTATCTTTAGGGCTATAAAAGGGTTATGAAGAAAAGCTTTGGGCTTTCAAGGAACAAGGGTCAAGATAGAGTGAAAACCGACATTCATCACAAATCATTAATATGATCGCAAAAGATCTTTCAAATGGAAAGCGATAATCTTTTCAACATTGGGAATCAATTATATAATTGATAATATCAACAGAATCAAAATCAGGGTTCACAAGCTATAAGTTTCACAATATCACAATCAACTCTTTTCAGAACAATATAAGCCCTTTTCATTTTCAAAGAATCATTTACTGAATAGGAAATTTAATTCCTTTTTATATAGTTATGGAACCTTTGATTGTACTACTTTATCTTTCCTTTAATAATAATACGGGTGATCAGCCCGTACCGACCTCCATCTGGTCTTTAAGGTACCTATGGCATAATTTCAGCCTTAGAATGGACTAGCCCCGCTAGCCTCTTTAACATGACTGGACTAGTCCTACTAGTCTCTTACGTCTAAATCCAATCCATGATGAATTCGTTTGGAAAACCTTGTGTTGGAAAAGAAGGTTTTACTAAATTCATTTTATCATTACCAAGAATATAAAATCATTCAGACTCTTTCAAGTCAAAACTCATTCTTAAGTTCAATTTCAAGAATTCAAAGATAAGGAAATGAATCAATGATAAGCAAACTTCAATTCTAGGGATCTTGATCAAATGATCACAAGGTACACAAGTAAGGGAATCATAGCAGTTTTAAGGATCATCATGAATATGATTATAAAGGAACGGAGGATTAATACATAAGGGGTTCACAAAGGTTCTTATAGGGTTTTACGAGAATTCAAGATATTATCAGGTGATCAGGATAAGAAAAGGTTACCAAAGGGTTTGACAATAATCTTATCAATAACAAGTTCACAAGAACAATGATAGGGTATCTCAAGAATTCATAACAGGGGTACATCACTATAAAAGTTCAATACTCTATATGGCATGAACAATATCCTCTTTATAACCATTTACACAAGTAGAGTTACTTGCCTGAATTCGCTTTCCTGTTTCACAAAGGTTGAACTACTGCCACCTAGTATACTTTTCCCTTTCCTAGCCTGAATGCCCTCACGCTTCGAATCTACAATCAAAAACCAAAACCTTAATTAGATTCCCACTTGACGTTCCCAGAACGCTTAACATTTCCCTTAATCGCAATACCCTAAGAGTATTTATATACTCAATTATAATCACACAACACATCCATACCATAACTCATATACTCTAACCATATAGACTTCAAATCACGCATTACGATGCAATTACGACATATAGCATTTAATCCTTGTATTCCCAACTCTATACTTGAGTTAATATATCACTTATATAGCCTTATATCAAGACGATTCAATCCTTCCCTTTTCATCACTTAATTCGAACCAAAACAAACAAATAAACCACATAATTCTTAGAAATTACACATGCATTCACTTAGCATCAAATCAACCACTTGTATACCTATATTCCATTCGGCTATAACCACAAAACACAACCCAAGAATCAAACATAACATGCAAGCATCACAATTGCATAAAAATTTGGGATCAATTCACCACTCATTCCTTTAAATCATCTTTTAGCCTAAACGCTTACATGCAAAACTCTATCTTGACATGCATCCAAGTTCTCATGTCGATTCTCACTATTAACTAATGCAAATAACACATAAACTCACAAAATCATCTTAATCTTCTTTTAACCATAAGACCCATTCGGGGTTTTCAAAAGAAAACACACATGCATAGATCAATTTTGACATGCAAAGTTCTAAATCACAAATTCAACTTGTTTCAAGCCTTAACTTAAACATTCAACTCCTTTCCCTTAGAAATCAAACCTAGCTTACTCGATTATACTCAAATCTTACATGAAATCATCAATTCACTTCTTTTAAACCAATAACCATTCTAATTTCCCACAATTACATCATCGCACCACCGGTTTACCGGAGTTCATCACTGGTGGTGGTGGTTTCACGGTGGTGCCCTCATTCGAGGGTGTCCAACCACAAAACCCCCGATTTTTCATCAATTTCTCAAAATAACTAACATGCACAACTTAGATATCATTCATTCACAAGGAATCATGCTTAAAACAAAGTAATCAACAAGAACAACAAGAACCGAGAGGTTCTCGGTGATCACACACATCGAACACACACACAACACACATACACCCACATGCAAGTGTGTTCTTGCATCTTTAAAGTATAAGAAACTCAAATCTTGACTCGAGATTGAATTTTAATGGAGGTTATGGAAGGAACAAGGAGGGAGAGATTATACCGAGAGAGAGAAGAGAAAGCCGAGAGAGAGATGAGAGTAAAAGAGAGAGAAAGAACCAGGTGAGGAAAAATAAAAAGGGGAGGGGAGTGAGGTTATATATAGTGAGTAGCCAAGGGCATAAAGGTCTTTTACCCACTAGCTTCTAGGATTTTCCCTTTATTCTTTAATTCCAATTTCTAAAAATAATTTGATAAATAAACAACCCTCTCGGAAAAGATGGGAATGCAAAGAATAAAAAATTTTAAAATGTAGATCTCGAAATTAGCTTTCCAGCCATATTTTCAGAATAATTTTTGAGCGAACGGTTGATTAAATACGGATTTTACAAGATTACGCTGAAAATAGCATTTTAACTCCATAAAATCATTTTAAAATGCAACGATCATGAAATAAATCCGTCTATCATTTTTAGAAAGTTCGTAGGGCTATTTTGAAGATAACAAGATAAATTTCACACCTTGACCTTATTCGAGTAATTTTATAAAAATGCACAAGGGTCCAATAATCCTTATTTTAAATCAAATAAATCTCTTAAATCCTTTTTAAAATCAACAGATCACGTAATCATGCATACAGACAAGCAAGCACATATATTCACACATTACAACTCATATCTGATCATAAAATTTCCTTTCTTTTTTTTATTATTATTCCTCTTTTTGCGTAACAGGTTGCGTTCTGCTTGACGGCCCGACGCTAAGCGTTTCAATTACGCTTCACAATTATCTTTACCAACCGACACGTCACTAGAAAATAATACTCACTTAAACATTCCATTTCACATATCAACACATAGTTCATATTTAAACACTTTAATTCACTTTTTGGACGGGTTTCGTTCTACCTGACGGCCCGACAACACAGCTTAACCCCTAAACTGACTCTTTAAATTGGAACGCATCTATCTACGCTCCCAGATAATAATATACAATAAAGACAATTAACCATCAAAATCACTTAATCACATAATTTATAATCACACCACATAAATCATACTTTATTCACTTAATTACGTAGCGAAATTCCCAGTCGTTACAATCTACCCCCTTAAAAGGATTCTGTCCCAGAATCTAGTCTAAGCAAATAGATGGGGATACTTTTCTTGCATTTCATTTTCTAATTCCCAAGTTGACTCTCCCACTAATGGATTTCTCCGCAACACTCTAACTAGAGGTACAACTTTATTTCTAAGTGTCCTCTCTTTTCGATCTAAGATCCGAATTGGTTGTTCCACACAAGAAAAATCAGGTTGAATTTCCACTGGTTCCAATTCGATCACATGGCTTGTATCAGCATTATACTTCTTTAGAAGAGATACGTGGAACACATTGTGAAGATGTTGCATTTGCGGAGGTAGCGCTAATTCATAAGCCACCTTTCCAACTTGTCGCAGTACTTCGAATGGTCCAATATACCTAGGACTCAACTTCCTTTTCTTTCCGAATCTGGCTAAACCTTTCCAAGAAGATATTTTTAACAATACTTTATCTCCAGGTTCGAATTGCATATCTTTTCGTTCCCGATTCGCGTACTTCGTTTGTCGATCTTGAGCAGCAATTAACCTTTTTCGAATCACTTCCACCTTTTCTTTCATTTGTTGAACTAATTCTGGGCCAATTAACTTGCGCTCACCAACTTCGTCCCAATATGTAGGGGATCTACATTTTCTTCCATACAACGCTTCATAAGGCGACATGCCAATGCTCGCGTGATAACTGTTGTTGTAGGAAAACTCAATTAATGGAAAATGATCGTCCCAATTTCCTTTGAAATATATTACACAGGTTCGCATCATATCCTCGATCGTTTGAATTGTCCTTTCACTTTGTCTGTCAGTTTGGGGATGATATGCCGTACTCATTTTCAGCTTAGTTCCCAAATGATCATGAAATTGTCGCCAAAATCTCGAGTTAAACCTCGGGTCTCTATCGGACACGATAGATACTGGAACTCCGTGACGCATCACAATCTCGTCCAGATACAATTTGACCAACTTTTCTAACAAAAACCTTTCGTTTATCGGCAAGAAATGTGCTAATTTCGTCAATCGATTGATTTTCACCCAAATCGCATCATGATTAGACTTGGTCTTTGGTAATCCTACCACGAAATCTATCGCGATATGTTCCCATTTCCATTTTGGTATGTCCAGTGGTTGAAGCAATCCACTTGGTCTCTGATGTTCCGCTTTTACTCTTTGACACGTCTAACACTTACTTATCCATTCTGTGATTTCTTTTTTCATGTTTGGCCACCAATAACTCTCTTTTAAATCCTTGTACATTTTCGTACTTCCAGGGTGAATTGAAAATCTTGAGTTATGCACTTCATGCAAAATCTCGTGCTTTAGCTCCACAACATTAGGTATCCAAATACGTGAGTTAACACGATATATTCCTCTTTCATCCTTTTGAGCTTATATTTCCTCGCCCGATAACTTATCTTTCTCGCGGTTCATCACTTGCTCTTGACAACATCGAATCTTTTCCAAAATTTCAGGTTGAAATGACATCGTATACATTGCTTCACCTCCAAATTCTGGGGCCTGCACTTCTATTTCCATCTTTTCAAAATCCTTGATCAATTCCTCCGATGAAGTTAACATATTCAATCTTTCCTTGTGACTTAAAGCATCTGCTACCATATTTGCCTTTCCAGGATGATAATTTATTGTACAGTCATAATCTTTGATCAATTCTAACCATCTTCTTTGCCTCATATTCAATTCTTTTTGAGTGAAAATATACTTTAAACTCTTATGATCTGTATAGATCTCACACTTTTCCTCGTACAGATAATGCCTCCAAATTTTGGGGCAAACACAATTGCTGCTAATTCCAAATCATGCGAGGGATACTTCTGTTCATGCGGCTTGAGTTGCCTTGACGCATATGCTATTACCTTCCCGTGTTGCATTAACACACATTTAAGTCCTTTATATGAAGCATCGCTGAAGATCACAAATTCTCCTTTTTCATCTGGTAACACCAACACTGGGGCGGTTACCAATCTCTTCTTTAATTCTTGAAAACTTTCCTCGCATTTATCCGTCCACACAAAATTCTCGTTCTTCCTTGTCAACTTAGTCAATGGAACAACAATCTTAGAGAAATCTTGCACAAACCTTCTATAGTATCCGGCTAATCTCAGAAAACTTCTGACTTCCGTAGGAGTCTTGGGTCTTTTCCAATTCATCACAGCTTCTATCTTAGATGTATCTACTTTGATTCCTTCTTTATTAACCACATGACCAAGAAATTGCACTTCTTTTAGCCAAAACTCACACTTCAAAAACTTGGCATACAACCTTTCTTTTCTTAAAATTTCTAAGGAAATCCTCAAATGCTCCTTATGATCTTCTTCCGTCTTGGAATATATCAATATATCATCGATAAACACTATAACGAACTTATCCAAATATTGCTTGAACACCCTGTTCATAAGATCCATAAATGTGATTGGCGCGTTCGTCAAACCACACGCCATTACCAAAAACTCGTAGTGTCCATGTCTTGTTCGAAATGCCGTCTTGGGTATATCTTCTGCGTTAATTTTTAGCTGATGATACCCAGATCTTAAATCAATCTTGTAGAAACACAAAGCTCCTTTTAGCTGATCAAACAAGTCATCGATTCGCGGTAGAGGGTACTTGTTCTTAATCGTCAACTTATTCAATTCGCGATAATCAATGCACAATCTCATACTTCCATCTTTCTTCTTCACAAATAACACCGGTGCACCCCACGGGGATACACTTGGGTGTATAACTCCTTTATCCAATAATTCTTGCAACTGCGTTGCTAATTCCTTCATCTCGACTGGCGCCATACGATAGGGAGTTTTCGATACTGGTTTCGTTCCAGGAGCCAAATCAATTGTAAACTCGACCTCTCTATCTGGAGGTAATCTAGGTAATTCATCTGGAAACACATCAGGAAAATCTCTTACTATCGGAATATCTTCAATCCTCATGGATTCTTTCTCCACGTTCTTAACATGAGCCAAATAAACTTCGCATCCTTGACGTATCAATCTCCTCGTCTCAATAGCTATTAGAAATTTCTTCTCTTGTCTTTTCCCTTCGAATATCACTTCATCACCATCCTTGGTTCTTAACTTCACCTTCTTACTTTTACACTCTATTTGCAACTCGTGGTTTGACAACCAATCCATTCCTAATATAACGTCGAATTCTCCTAACTTAAAAGGAATTAAGTCAGCAGAAAAGTGCCGACCTTCTATAGCCACAACACAATCGGGACAAACCTTATCAACAATGACTTTCTCTTGATTTTCTACCTCTATAATCAAATTAGGTTCCAGAGGGTACGCAACACAATTTAGTCTATCAAGAATACTTTTAGAAATAAAAGATCTAGTTGCTCCAGAATCCATCAATATTTTTACTTCTACTGAGTTTATAACGAGCATACCTGCCACCACATCCACATCTTGCACAACATCTTTCATTGTCATATTGAAGTTTCTAGCTCTGGGTTGAGCTGATGGTGCTGGGAGAGGCGGCGGTCCAGCGATCCTAAGAACATTGGCCTTCTGAACAGGCTCCTTGCAGTTTCTGGGCATATGGCCCACCTTTCCACACTTGAAACAGGTTAAATCAGGCTTCTTTGCTCCATTTGGGCACTCTGATGAGTAATGCCCTTTCTGGTTACACTTAAAACAGTTCACATCCAGCTTATTACATCTTCCCGGGTGTCTCTTCCCACAAACTTTGCACTCTTGAATCTGAGGTCTACTATCCTTTCCCGGTTGTCCTGCCTTCTGGAAACGGTTCTTCTGAGCTCCGTTACCGGGTTTAAACTTCTGAAACTTTTGATTTTGACCTCCACCTTTCGTTCCAAACTTTCCTATAAATTTTGAACTTCCTTGCTCTTGCTCCGAGCTTTCAAACTTCTTTTTCCTACCTTCATTTTCTCTTTTTGCAGCTTCATGCTCTCCTTCCACTATCATTGCCTTTTGCACTAGGGCGACATAGTTCTTGATCTCGAAAAGTGCCACTTGACTTCGAATCCATGGTCTAAGTCCCTGTTGGAACCTTTTGGCCTTCTTCATCTCCGTATTTACATACTCAGGTACAAATCTAGACAACTCCGAAAATTTCACTTCATATTCTGCTACCGATATATCTTCTTGTCTAAGGTCCAAGAATTTCATCTCCAACTGGTCTTGCATATAACTTGGAAAATACTTCTCCAGAAACATTTCAGTAAATTTCTCCCACGATAAATCCTTTCCTTAAAGCAAAGCCTTTGAAGATTCCCACTAGAAACTCGCATCGTCTTTAAGCTAATAACTCGCATACTGAGCTTTCTTTTCATCCTTAACTTCTTCTAACTCGAACGCTTTCTCCATTTCTCTTAACCATGACTGAGCTTTTATTGGGTCGGGTAAACCTAAGAACTCTGGGGGATGAACAGATTGAAAATGTTTGTAGTTTCCAACTTTAGGGGCTACGGGTTATTGCAAAAGCTGAGCAAGACGGCTCATCATAGTGGTTTCTGGATTCACTTCTGGGTCTTGGGTTTGAATTTCTTCTTCTTGGTGATCTGGTGAGTTGGCCATTTCTTACAAACCTGATTGAGCAATTATTTAGCAATACGATAGCATGGCAGATATATAACAACATTTTATTAAGAAATCTCTTTTGCGGGTTTTAAGCTTTACCCAATTTGCACATGCAATCCTACTACTATATAATTTCCCCATATCAGTATTGTTTTCTCATGGCACGAGGTATGATTTACGAAATTTTAAACACAGTTGTATAGAGACATGGTATGCAAGACGGTTTATAAAGATTTCCAGGGTGCACAATAGGAACAAGATATATGATTGATTCAACAAGCCAAAGGTACATAGATAAAAGTCTGATTATGACAAGTTCTGAAATAAGGTACAATAATATAACAGGGTTAAACAGAGGAAAAACTGGAAAACATCCCCCTATCTACCCCTAACTTCCAATAACTACTACTACAAAGTTCTGAGATATAATACAGCAAATAAAAAAGGGATCCCGTCATTTGACCAAATATCCCAAAGCCTACTGGCGCTGAAAAACAACAAATATGGGCTCCATTAAAAGTCCCGCCTGACCAACACTAACATATAATCATCCAAAATCTCTCTCAACACTACCAACATCCAGCGAATGATCTTATGCAGCCTCCGGGCCTCAGCATCAGCATCACTAGTGGATGGTCCCTCATCCAATCTCCTCCGGGCAACCTGCTCCACCATCTTAATCTGGACTCGCCATTCATCATCCATAACTGAAGTGCTCTGCCTAGTCTCTTGAGCTAGCCTATCCACCAAAGCTCCCAACTCAGGAATACGGGAGTAAACAAAATCTCGATCCTGGGCTAACTTGCCACCAACACTGACAGGCACAATCTTAGGCATCTCAGACTCTAGCTCAGGGGTTGGGGTCTCTAACTCTGGCCTCAAGGGTGATATCTGCATAGGGATCTCACTACTCTCAGATGGATCCTCCTCTGGACCAGAACTAACATACACAGGCCCCTCAGAAGAGGGTGGAATGGGGTTCACTGGGGTACCGGTCAAACTAACCTCTGAATCGGAATCACTACCACTACTGGGATCCTGAGAGAAAACATAAAACAGCAACCAAGAAACAACATTAGGGTTAAATAAAACTCCCAACCAACTCACACCCTAATTCTAGTTGCCACTTTAACTTACAATTTCCTTAGACTATACCTAATAGTCTAACTCAACTCTGTATGAGTCGAACTCTCTCGCGATATAGATATTTACCCAAAATACCCTTTTACTCCAAACTTGTCTCAGGGACTAGATCCTATAGCTCTGATACCAACCTGTGACGCCCTCAATTTCGGGATTAGGAAATGAGGACCCACACACCTTTAATCTATGAATTAAATAAGCACAAACTCCGATTAAATACTAAAAGGATCAAACATGTATGAGACAGAATTACAACTACCAACTATAGAATATAATTTACAACTCCAAAATAAAACCAAATTTACATAATCGATTCCGACATGGAACCGACAGATAACCCATTGTATCTTTACAACTTTCTGGCTAAGCGCTTGCTCACACATATCCTGTACTACCTGCTCTGGCAACCGAAAGCCCTCAACACGGTAGGGACCACCAGGTACGCTCTTACGAGCAGTGCGCCTAAGCCTGGCCATCTTCTTGCTTAAGTGCCATGGTTAGATTAAAATAAAACATATGAGTATAAAACTCAGCAAGTAACTATAAAACAGTTCTACCATATAAAATCCACAATATACCATTTCTAAACTAGGGCATTCTACTTTATCATTCCTAGGTGGCAGATTTCTATCTTTAGGGCTATGAAAGGGTAATGAAGAAAAACTTTGGGCTTTCAAGGAACAAGGGTCAAGATAGAGTGAAAGCCGACATTCATCACAAATCATTAATAGGATCGCAAAAGATCTTTCAAATGGAAAACGATAATCTTTTCAACATTGGAAATCAATTATATGATTGATAATATCAACAAAATCAAAATCAGGGTTCACAAGCTGTAAGTTTCACAATATCACAATCAACTCTTTTCAAAACAATATAACCCCTTTTCATTTTCAAAGAATCATTTACTGAATAGGAAATTCAATTATGTTTTATATAGTTATGGAACCCTTGATTGGACTACTTTATCTTTCCTTCATAATAATACGGGTGATCAGCCGCTACCGAACTCCATCCGGTCTTTAAGGTACCTATCGCATAATTTCAGCCTTAGAATGGACTAGCCCCGCTAGCCGCTTTAACATGACTAGACTAGTCCCAGTAGTCTCTTACGTCTCAATTCAATCCATCAGGAATTCGTTTGGAAAACCTTGTGTTGGAAAAGAAGGTTTTACTAAATTCATTTTATCATTACCAAGAATATGAAATCATTCAGACTCTTTCAAGTCAAAACTCATTCTTAAGTTCAATTTCAAGAATTCAAAGATAAGGGAATGAATCAATGATAAGCAAAGTTCAATTCTAGGGATCTTGATCAAATGATCACAAGATACACAAGTTAGGGAATCATAGCAGTTTTAAGGATCATCATGAATAAAATTATAAAGGAACGAAGGATTAATACATAAGGGGTTCACAAAGGTTCTTATAGGGTCTTACGCGAATTCTAAATATTATTAGGTGATCAGGATAAGAAAAGTTTACCAAAGGGTTTGACAATAATCTTATCAATAACAAGTTCACAAGAACAATGACAGGGTATCTCAAGAATCCATAACAGGGGTACGTCATTATAAAAGTTCAATCCTCTACATGGAATGAACAATATCCTCTTTATAACCATTTACACAAGTAAGTAGAGTTACTTTCCTGAATTCGCTTTACTGTTTCACAAAGGTTGAACTACTTTTCCCTTTCCTAGCATGAATGCCCCCACGCTCCGAATCTACAATCAAAAAGCAAAACCTTAATTAGATTCCCACTTGATGTTCCCAGAATGCTTAACATTTCCCTTAATCACAATATCTTAAGAGTATTTATATTCTCAATTATAATCACACAACACGTCCATATCATAACTCGTAGACTCTAACCATATAGACTTCAAATCACGCATTACGATGCAATTACGACATATAGCATTTAATCCTTGTATTCTCAACTCTATACTTGAGTTAATATATCACTTATATAGCCTTATATTAAGATGATTCAATCCTTCCCTTTTCATCACTTAATTCGAACCAAAATAAACAAATAAACTACATAATTCTTTGAAATTACACATGCATTCACTTAGCATCAAATCAACCACTTGTATACCTATATTCCATTCGGCTATAACCACAAAACACAACCCAAGAATCAAACATAACATGCAAGCATCACAATTTCATAAAAACTTGGGATCAATTCACCACTCATTCCTTTAAATCATCTTTTAGCCTAAACGCTTACATGCAAAACTCTATCTTGACATGCATCCAAGTTCTCATGCCGATTCTCACTAGTAACTAATGCAAATAGCACATAAACTCACAAAAAATCATCTTAATCTTCTTTTAACCATAAGACCCATTCGGTTTTTTCAAAAAAAAACACACATGCATAGATCAATTTTTACATGCAAAGTTCTAAATCACAAATTTAACTTGTTTCAAGCCTTAACTTAAACATTCAACTCCTTTCCCTTAGAAATCAAACCTAACTTACTCGATTATACTCAAATCTTACATGAAATCATCAATTCACTTCTTTTAAACCAATAACCATTCTAATTTCCCACTATTATTCTAAAACAATAATCCACAATCACTTTATTCAACCAAAATCAGCTCAATAACTTCAAAAATCAAAACCCATTCTGTTAGGTCACACAACACTGTAGAAGGGGGTTGAATACAGTGTATAATAAAATCAAATCGATTTAGAACACAAGTAATAGAAAACAGATGTATTCGATATAATAAACTCTGTTATAAGGGAACTGTTCTCTCTCAATGATGAACGAATATCACGAGAGCTGCTAGGTTACAATGTATGATCTTCTCGATAATGATAACACATATAGTGTAAACCTATGTCTGTGTTTATATAGTACACAGTTACAAGATAACTTCTAATTGATATAGAATATAATTCTGTCTCCTAAAATATATCAATCAGATGTCTTATAGAATTCTTCTAG
The DNA here is from genome assembly GCF_009905375.1 of Apium graveolens. Lineage (NCBI taxonomy): Eukaryota > Viridiplantae > Streptophyta > Magnoliopsida > Apiales > Apiaceae > Apium > Apium graveolens. The sequence continues at coordinate 178,182,470 of NC_133647.1, forward strand.
TCCTCTAACTCTTTCCTTGCATATCTTCTTCTATATTAGTCTCGATCTTCTTTCCTGTAAATCAGCTTCCTTCCTTAACTATAAGTCCTCCCGCACTTTAGTTCTGATATGACCTTATGTCCTGATATGACATTAAGTCCTGGCTTCCAGTAAGTACTGATTCCAGTAAGAACTGATATTTCCTGTTTGTTAAGATAGAAAACTAAACATGAAACATATTAGACATGACATCTCAAATATATCCAACAATCTCCCCCAACTTGTAATATGCAAGAATATACAAGTTAATAGATTTGATGATGTCAAAAACATTTAAGTTCAAATGTAATAAGAGTTTAATAAGACTATCAATTACAACTTACAGAATATCCAGCTTTACCAACTTTATTGGATCAATCTGAATCCATAATGATTCTTAACAAAATCTTTCACCAGCTTATCTTCAACTTTCCTCAGAACTTCAACTAACTGTGCTTTGACCTGTATCAGTTCTTCTTCTTTATTATCACCAATCTGATAAATGGCTGTTCTGAGAGCTTGAATAGATGTTCTTTTAAGTCCATCACCAAGTCTGATAACTTTAGGATGTGAAGAGTTTTCATTATAACAGAAGCATCTTCCTTTCAGAATAACTTCCATCTTAGCAGAATTCTTCAGCATAGGAATTTCTCTTCCATCATCTTTAGTAATCATTGGACTTTAATGAGAAATCTTTGTACCAGAGATTCTGAGTAGATCTCTTATAGCCTTCAAAATGTATTCTTACCATCTTCTTGTAACATCAGATTTTACTTCCAGAAGATAGTGAATATGTTGAAGTTCTCTGACAGACTTCTTTAGTACATCAGTATAAGCTAGTCTGGAAGTTAATCCATCATAGAGAAATAAAATCAATTTCTCCTTTAGATTTTCCTTATCATAAGCATCTATCATGATTTGAGCAGACAACACCTTGTCAAGGTGCTTTTGTTTGATTTGTTCATATGGTTTGTCTGTCAACATGAAATGATCTCTTAGAGTAACTTCTATTCCTGTTTGAATCTTCTCTTCATCAGAACCTAATCCAGCTCTATCTCTAGGTTGCTTGTCTCTCAACCCAAATGTAGCAAGTTGATTAATCATGAGATTGGATTTTGGTTCAACTAGAGTAGCTTTCTTCCATAACAGCTTCTGCTTATCAGCAATTGTCATTTTATTCAAATCAACTTGAACATTGTCAGTAGTTGATGTCTTGATACCTTGATCAGAATTTGTTGTTTCTTCTATAACTTGCTGTCCTTCATTCTGAACAACTTGCGCAATGTCAGAGGTTATTTTAGATTCTTCAATTATCTTTCTTCTTTTCAGAATTTGTACAGTTTCATCTTCAACAAGATTATCATCAGTTACTTGAACCATTTTGCACACTGGTTTCATCAGAACTTGAGGAATTTTTATCTCCAGTGACTTGGTTGGTTCATCAACTTTTCCTTTCCCTTTGTCTTTGGGATCACTCTCAGTCTGTGATCTAGTCTTGAACTTTGAAATTTCAGAATTTGACTTTTCCTTGATCACAATGCCTTTTTCCTTAGGCCTTGGAGGTTTCTTTGTATCAGAAGCTTTAGACTTAAGATTTGTCTTCTCAGTTGCAAATCTAGCTTCTTCCTCCTTGAGAGCTTCTAAATCCATTCCTGGAATGTGTTTCAGAAATAATCTTTTTACTATCTCTTCATCAAGTGTTTGAATTTTAGGATCTTTGTAATAAACAGTAGTCTGCTTCCCTTTTAGCTTCAAAGTTTGCATAAACTTCTGAGAGTCTTTTGATCCTAACTGAATGAGAATATCAGAACTTGATATTAGACTTTGTTTATCAGCACTTGACTTCAGACTTTGAGCATTCACAATATCAGAAATTGACTTGTTCTGTATAGAAGATTTTCCTTGAACTTTTCTTTGACCTCTGCTCTTTTCAGAGTTTCCCTGGTCATCACCTTTATCATCCTTCTTCAGTACTTGAGTAGGTGAGCATTTGGACTTAACTACCTTCTCCCCCTTTTTGGCATCATCAGGAAGTAAGAGAGAGAGAGAAGAAGTTCAACTGAAGATTGGATGTCATCCAATTGAGCTTTCTGAGAAGCTTGATTAACCATAACTTCAACAATTTGGGCCTGTTGCTCCTCTTAAACTTTCTCAATGGCTTCAATTTTCGCAAGAGTAGGTCTGACATACCTATTCTTGTCAAGCTTGAGCTGTAGATCTAGCTTATCAGCTTGTTCCTTGAGTGTATCAACCTTAGCATGAGTAATAGAATGTTGACCATGAAGACTTCTTGTACTCATAGCTGTAACCTTGAGTTGAGTCTTGAAATCAGAATTTGATAATAACTCATCAGCTTTTGATACATGCTCTGTCAGAATTTTGGTGCATGGAATAAAATCTGATTCATTCCACTTCTTGGTCCACTCAACTCCCCTGTGAGTTTCTTCCCAAGGTACATGAGCATCATGTCTAACAAATTTCTTTACCAAAGCTTCCTTTCCCAGAATAGGAACTGGAGTTTCAACAAACATACTGTCTCCAGAGCTTGAGGAAGTTTCATCATTTTCTGATAGTACAAGAGTGTGTGATGCAACTGGAGATTCAAGAATAATATCATCTAAATTCTGATCATCAGAATTTATCTCCAGAGCTGGTCTCTTTGATGTAGATGGTATCTCAGCATCTAAGATTAGAGATTTGACTATAGATGGCCGACCTTCAGTAGTTGGAGCTTCCAGATAAAGAATATGAGGTATATTCAAATTGTGAATATCTATCTCAGAATTGTCAGTTTGTTCTTTAACATAATCTGTAGCTTTTATTGGAGAGCCAGGAGGTGTTACCACTGTATCAGTAGCAGTGTCTGTGGCTTAAGCTGGAGAAATCAGAGCTTCAATAATGATTGGTTCTTGTGAGATCAGAGATTCCTGATCCCCTTCCTCTGCTTCTTCATTATCTTCTGATGAAGATTTAGCCAAATACCTCCTAACCTTCATTTTCTTCAATCTCCTTGCCAAAGAAGGAGTTGCTGTTGCAGCATCAGAATTTACAAATTCCCTTGTCAGAGTATCAGAACTTTGAGCTGCTGTTTCTTTCTGAGAAGTAACATTCTCAGCTTCATTTATCACAGGTTCTGATGCAAGAACCTGTGCTTCAATAATTTCATCCTCACTATCAGGTTCATCTCTGAGGATCATCTTCCTTCTTTTTTGTTGAGGTTGAGGAACAGACTTTGTCCTCTTAGAAGATTTGGACGATGAAGGTCTGATGGTTGATTTTGGATGTGGTGCAGAAGTTTGAGGTGTTTGTGTGGAGGTGGTAGGTGCTGATGGTTGATGTTCGGATGGTTGAACATCAGGATATAGTGCAGTATAAGTAACTGGATCATAGGTTATTAAGGCCTGTTTGACAGATAAAGGGACTCAGAGGGGTCTTAACACATCCTTCTTATTATCAGTAGATAATAAGTCATTAAATGCTCTTTTTGCTAGTCTAAAAGATGGAATTAATTCACTAGCAGATTGGGGTTTATCATTACAACAAAAACTAAAAGTAAGCTGACAGAATCTAGCAAAATAGACAGTATTCCTATCTTCTGTCATCCTATCCCCAATAAAACCTAAAATAGCACTTTCATAATCAAAATCAGTTTGATTAATGAGAGCATACCCGATTTGTTGACTGAGTATGGGGATTGCATCAAAATTAGAATATTTGTTGGCAAAAGCCTTTGTAATGCAGTCGAAGAAGAAACTCCATTCCCTCATAATATTGGATCTCTTCAACTATCCTAGCTTCACTAATGTCTTTTCATACCCCAGACTTGCCATTAGATTTTGAAGAACTGGCTCCTCAACAGTTGAATAATCACAGTTCTCAGGTAGCTACAGTGCTTGTCGAACCGTGGCCAATGTTACGACATGTTCATCATTCCCTGTTGTAAAGATAATACTTGGGGACCCTTGAGCACCTCCATCATCATAGATTCCACTTCTCCAAAACTCCAGTACTTGGATTCCAGAGACTGCGTCAGGTTGGGTCAGAGCTACCCAATATCAGAACTAGCAAGAAAGTCCTGAATAAAGTGAGGTTCCGATGGAGCTTCAACCTTACTAAGAATAGACGCATAGTTGTTGGGGACAAACTTAGATCCATTGAAAATCAAGTCCTTTGGTGCCATCTCTGTTAGAAATTAAGTGAGAAAGAGAGAGTGTTTGCAAGGTGTTTGATAAAAGTCCTGTAAGAGAATGCTTTAAGGAATATTAGAGAGAGAGAGAATAAGAGAGATTAAGAATATAAAAGTAAATAAAAGATTTGAAAATCTTTTAACTCCCATATATATACTCTCTCCACTCAATAGTTAAATTTTTGAAGCATGAAATACACTTTACACCTGGCAACGTTTGAACAATCAGTAAACGATTAGAACAGGAGTTAATGGGCACGTAAAATAAGCAATAATTACCGTGCACATGCAGTTTTTCAGGACCAACACGTTAACCACTAACCAATAACGATTATGACTGTTTTTATTTTACCCAAATATATTCTGATTTAAATATGACTGTTTCAGATTTTTCCACAAATAAGTTAAGTAAAGAAAAATTCCACGTAATGTAATATCCGGGATATATCGTGTAATTATTTTTGCTATTATACAATTATTATGTGTGTTCAGTATCTATTCTGTGAGTTAATTGTTAAGTGTTATCTGTACTTGAATATTCAAAAATAATATTAATTGAGTATTTTAATTTTTATATGTCCAAAATAAAATATAGATAATTGTCATATCTTCCTAATTATTTTTATGTTGGTTTATGGATTTATAAGAATCATATGAAATTTCTAAAATCTTTTTCCGGGTAATTAAAATCTATTTTATAAAAACGGGAACCAACCGACGTCAACCGTTGTTACGTTTTTGGAACCCGAAACTCGTTCGAGAACTCCTTCCTAACCTAATTGTAATATTCCGAGCATATTCCATGTTTCGACTTTTTCGATCCGGCTTACGGTTTGTCCTGCGCGGGTCCCGCAACATTTTCGATGCAATATTCGTTTCGGTAAATCAATAAAACCCGTATTTTTGATAAACGGGAGCTTTTTATTAAACTATCCCAATTATCACTTCGTAATACGTGTAACCAGGCGCTGAGACCAAGACCGCAGTACAAATTGTACTAATTTGGATAATTATCCCGAAAACCGATACCGTTTGGATCAGTTTTTACAGATAAACGTACTGTTTTATATCCGGAATGATCCAACGGGATACAAATTTTCCATAATTATAAATAGCCTTTTACCGTATTTTATTTCGTATCAAAATCATTTGCAGATAGTTAATTATATAATTTTCAGAGAAAAGCCCTAATTTCTTAAAACTGTTCTAAGAATCAAACAGCAAAACGAAGGCGTTACCGATCTCTGTTTTTAAAGCTTGAGTAACCAAAACGAAGGATTTGAGGTATTCTATCAGATTCTGAGCTTTATTTCACTGCAGAAATCAAGGGTATTTTTCTAAAAATTTATTTATTTTCGAATTTATTTTATTGAAAATATGAATTTTTGTTCGGATGGTTGTTTGTATGATTTGATGATTGCATGTTGTAGAGCTTGTTTTCCTGATGATTTTCATATGTCATACGTCTGATTTGGAGTTCAATAACATGCTCAAAAGTGGGTTTAATTTTCGAATTTCAAAATTAGGTTTTATAACCCGTATAAATGTTTTCAATTGAAATTTGGGGGTTTTTAATTCAGGGGTTATTAGCTGTTGATTTATAGTGGGTTGTGTTCCTTATAAAATTTGCAATCGATTGATATATAGCTCGTTAACAGAGGATGCTTGAATCGAAGGGAGTTGTGTTTTAAAGATTTGCGATGTTCGCCGGAAACCGGCGATGTTCTTGGCCAATTTCCGGCCAGAACAGGGATGATTAGAATGTTTTGAATGCATGAACAAGTTCCTGGTGTTGTGTAGTGTTGATCTAGAGGTGTTGGTGGGGTGAGGACGCCGGGATCGTCTTCTCCGGCCACCCCCGATTTTCCGACGACTGAAACTGCAAAATTGCAGTTTAGTCCCTGTATTTTTGAAGATGGTGAAGTTTAGTCCCTGTAGTTTGCAAAGTTTTCAAAAATAGGATTCCTGTTTAAAAAATGTTTAAAAATCATATTTCCTATTTATTTTTATTATAAAAATTCATTTTTAATTTCTGAAAATTCTGAAAATTATTATTTTAATTCCGAAAATTATTTTTAATTCACAAATAAATCTGAATTAATTAGTTAATTAATTTCAGTTAATTTATAATTGATTAATTGGTCAATTAATTCGAAAATTAATTGATTAATTGATTTAATTAATTATTAATTGATTTTAATTAGTTATTTAATTAGATTTAATTATTTAAAAATGATTTAAAAATTCTGAAAAATAGTTTCGAGCTTTAAAATATTATTCTAAATTATTTCCAAGGCTCGATAATTATTCTAAAATTATTTCGGAGCCAGAATGGGCCAACCGAACCCTGTTTATTAACCCAAAATTGATCCAATGACCCGTTTTAATTCCGAAAAATGTTTTAAAAATCATTTTAAATACCCGAAAGCATATTTATGACCCGAGACTTCTTTATAGATGATATGTCATTGATTACGTGATGTATTATGTGTTATACGTGACCTGTTGTTTGACTATCGGTCTATATATTCGGTGTTTACTTGGTTATTGCATATATTTCAATCCGTTAATCGGATTTGGGTAAAACGAAGGGTAGATAGAAGTATGTGTTGAATAGAATCCTGTGAGTTGATGATTGATAGATGCTTATTATATGTGAGCAGAAGAGGCAAGGCGTAGGAAAGGGAAACAGGTAGTTGAGGAGTAAGACGATTGAGATTGAAAGCAAGTGCAGGATAGTAAGCTAATATCAGGCAAGTGTTCTGAACTCTCTCGAGATATTATAATTCTTGATAGTCTTGTTGACATTGCAAGTGCTTTGAAGCACGAAAACCTAAATCCTGATTTCAGTTATTGTTCTTGAGCTATGAACCATATTCTTTCTAATCCATTGATTATTGTATACCCAAACAAGAACCACAAATCTACGATACTACTCCACAAATACATACAAACTAAATACCAGACACTGAACTGAATTATTATATACTCAATCCATGATATCTTATGCTTTGAAAGACCAAATCCTTGAAACCCTGAAACGTTGTTTCCTTTGTTATCCAATTCTTTCATTACCCAACATTCAAGCTTTGAAAGTACCTTGTTGATCTTTACAAGGATTGAAACCCTTTCATTGTTAAACATTTATTGTTGTTAATGATTTCGGTTATTGTTTATTATTGCATATTCTGTTATTATATTAGAATTGGATTGTTTTTATAAAATTGTGGACCAGATTCATGGTTAGACCATATAATGGTCAAGTTAAGCCAATGTGTGCCTTGGATCCAGTAGTTAGAGCAATGCTGTGTGCCTTGCTCGGGGTTAGTGCGTGACTGATCAGCAGCCTAACCTTGGTTTTTAAATTAAAAGTATAATATCCAATTCTAAATCATAATCCATTGTTCACTTGATATCATAAACATATTCACCTGATGATCATTATTCTCAGTTTTGTCATTGTGACTTGCTGAGCTAGTTAGCTCATTTGTGCGATGTTGTTTATATTCTTTCCAGTTAAAAAGGAACCAGTTGGTAAAGAGGATCCCCAGTCCAGCACGAGAGCTAGGGGTTCAGGTTAAGAAAGCTGAGCTAGTAGGCTTCTTTTGGAATAATTTAAGTTTGTAAAAGTTGTAATAATGTTTAATACTCAGTTTGAATTTGAAATAGTTGGGATTTGAACGGTTTGTAATATATTAGTGTGTTTGGCTTGTGTGCATACTTTAACCTGTTGCGGTCCGTGGTGGTTGGTAAGTAGGGTCATTGCATATATTATTAGTATCTTTATTATTGTTATAAGCAGGTTATAATTAAGGTGTGTGTGGACCCCAAACTTCTGACCCGGGTTTGGAGGGCGCCACACGTAAGCATCAAGGATTTCATCAGGATTTAATATCAGAACTTAACTTATATCAGATTTTACCAGTCATCAGAATTTGGCTTCTGTACTCAATAAGTGAATATCTTTTTTTCTGTGATTCTTCATACAAATACTGACTTATTTCTTTCAGAGTTTAATCATCAGAACTTCCATCAAAACTTGTCCTTAGAAATTATGCAAAATGACACTTGACTGTTTGTCAAAAACAACTTAATCACCACAGTGATTTTCATCATTCATATGGAGTGAAAGTGTGTGCATTTATCAAAATATCAGGTAAAAATTAAACTCTGATAAATTCAGTACATCTTAGAAATAAGGAATAACTCAGAAAAGTGCTTAAAATCTGTCATCAATCATGAAGTCTACTATAGAACAAATTTATGCATGAGTCCACCTCAACTGTTTGTGCTCATTTTATGCATATTTTGAAATTCCTTTTTACAGTGGCTTCTCAGTGTAAGTGAGTCACGACTGCTTATCAGAATTTATGATGTTGTCCGAGTATTTCTCCAGTAATCAGAGAATGTGAAAAGTCACCAAGAAAATTTATTTGCTTTTCTAATGCATATTACTTAATACGAGCAATGCACTTGGGTCTTTCCTTCCACATTTATACTCTAGATCTCAAAGGAGTACCTGACTTTTATTCTTTTCTTTTCTTTTGATAAGTGAGGCTTATCAGCATGTATCCTTAAGATTTACTGACATCAAAATTTGACAGATAAGAAACAAGATTCTAGTTTGTGACTTAGTAATAAGATACACAAACTAAACTTAACTTAGCTCAATATCAGAATTTGCTTGTGTTAATGAGTTTCCACATGAACAACTAATCCATACATGGGATTTCTAGTATGTTAGAGACTACTAGGTCAACATCTAGCACAGTTATCCTCATTGGATTGAATAGTCACAGAACATTCAAAACACTTATCATAGTATATAGATCCACATCAGATAACAATCAGCATTTAATGAATTTTCAAATTAAGCACAAATTACATAGAGATAATACAATCTGTAAATACTGATCATAAAGGCTGATGCATGAGAATAAAAACTAAGCAGATGTTGAGAAAGAACCTGAAACCATTCCAAGTTCATTTACCAATCTTATAAAAGTAGCTTCACATAGTAGTTTTGTGAAGATATCTATTAGCTGTTGATCTGTTGGAACAAAATGCAATTCCACTGTACCTTCATCCATATGTTCCCTTATGAAATGGTACCTAATGCTGATGTGCTTTGTCATTGAGTGTTAAACTGGATTACCTGTCATAGCAATAGAACTTTGATTATCACAGTAAATAGGGATTTTAGAAAATTCTAACCCATAATCCAGTAACTGATTCTTCATCCAAAGAATCTGTGCACAACAGTTTCCTACAACAATATATTCTGCTTCTGCAGTTGATGTGGAAGTTGACTTCTGTTTCTTGCTAAACCAAGAAACCAATCTGCCTCCAAGAAATTGGCAGCTTCCTATAGTGCTTTTCCTGTCTATTTTGCATCCTGCAAAATCTGCATCTGAGTAACCTGTTAGCTTAAAATCTGATTCCCTAGGATACCACAATCCTAAATCAGCTGTACCCTTGAGGTACTTGAAAATTCTTTTCACAGCTATTAAGTTAGGTTCTCTTGGTCTTAGCACTAGGGTCCAGACTCTATTTCTTTCAAATTCATTTAACTCTTCCTGTATTGCTTGCACCCAATCAGCATCTTGAAGAGCTTCTTCCACTTTCTTTGGTTCAGTCTGAGATAGAAAAGAATGATAGAGACATTCATTTGAAGTTGCAGTTCAAGTTCTTACACCTGCTTTAGGATCTCCAATGATTAAATCAGGTGTGTGTGCTTTAGTCCACTTCCTTGCAGATGGAAGTTGATCTCTAGAACTGGATCCTTCCCCATGATCCATGCTTTCTCCATCATCATTTTCTGATGCTCCCCCTGTAGTTATGCTCTCTGAGACTTCAGAATTTGAGTTTGATTTTTCAGGATTTGAAAAATCAGAGCTTCCAAAATTATCAGAATTTGGCTCATCAGAACTATATGAATTAGAGCTTGAAGAGCCAGTGACAGGTTCTGATGCTTCTCGAGTGTCCTGAGATGTGGTAGGATCTTCAGCTTGCTCCCCCTAGATAGGCGCATTTTCCTTTGGAGTTGTTACCATAGTTTCAATGACATCAGAACTTAAACCGTCAGAACTTACAGGATCAGGATCTAAGTCATCAGAATCAGAATTTATATCTTCATTTGCAAATCTCAGCTGATCATGATCATTGAAATCTTCAAGTACAGTAATCTTCTTATCATCAAAAGAGACATTGATAGATTCCATGACAATCCTTGTTCTTAAATTGTAGACTCTGAAGACTTTTGTGGAAAGTGGATATTCAACGAAAATTCCTTCATCAGCTTTTAGATCAAATTTTGATAGCTGCTCAGGATGAGTCTTAAGAACAAAACACTTGCAACCAAATCATGAAAGTATTTCATATTTGGCTTCTTTTTCTTCACCATCTCATATGGTGTTTTTCCATGCTTGTTTATGAGTGTAGCATTTTGTGTAAAACAAGCAGTCTGCACAGCATCAGCCCAAAAATAGGTTGGCAGCTTTGCTTCATCAAGCATTGTTCGTGCAGCTTCAATAAGAGTCCTATTCTTTCTTTCTACAACTCCATTTTGTTGTGGAGTTCCAGGTGCAGAAAATTCTTGTTTGATTCCATGATCTTTGTAGAACTCTTCCATGATTGAATTCTTGAACTCAGTACCATTATCACTCCTTATTATTTTAACAGAATCTTTGATCAATTTATCCAGTTGTCTGACATGATCAGTTAGAGTAAATGCAGTTTCATTCTTCTTGTGTAAGAAGTACACCCAAGTGTACCTTGTGAACTCATCGACTATAACCATATCATATTTCTTCTTTACAATAGACATGACATTGACTGGACCAAATAGATCAACATGCAATAGGTGATAAGGCTCAAGAATTGATGACTCAGTTTTGCTCTTGAAAGAAGATTTTCTTTGTTTTGCCTTTTGACATGAATCACAAAGGCCATCAGGAGCAAAAACTGACTTTGGCAGTCCTCTCACAAGATCTTTCTTTACAAGCTCATTTATATTGTTGAAATTTAAATGAGAGAGTTTCTTGTGCTAATTCCAGCTTTCTTCAATTGACGCTCTACTCAACAGACAGATTGCAGAACCATCAGTACTTGTTGAAAGTCTGGCTTCATAAATGTTGCCATGCCTGTTACCTTTCAGAACCACTTTGCCTATAGAATTGCTTATAACTTCACAGTGTTCTTCAAAGAAATCCAAATGATAACCTCTGTCACAGATTTGACTTATACTCAACAGATTGTGTTTAAGTCCTGAGACAAGAGTTACCGTTTTAATGATGACATTTCCAAGATTGATCTTGCCATATCACAGAGTTTTTCCCATTTTGCCATCTCCATAAGATACTCCTGGGCCAGCTTTCTCCACAAAGTCTGATAGCAGAGCTTTATTTCCAGTCATATGTCCTGAACATCCACTGTCCAGAACTAGGATGTTCAACCTGTTGCCTTTTAACTCTGCAGCATCAGAAATGCTATCAGTATTTTCCATCAAGGCATAGTTCTCCTCATCTTCAGAATCTGAAGTGTCTATCCAGCTTTTCTTCTTTGTGACAAGAGCCTTGACTTTGTCACTCTTTCCTTTCTTGCAATCAGGAGATATGTGGCCTTTCTCACCATAGTTGTAGCATTTGACATTCGAGTAATCTCCTCTGTCAGACTTTCCTACTTTGCCTTCAGATTTTCTGAATTCCTTCTTATCAGAACTTCCACTTTTCCTGGAAAACTTCTTTCCCCTTCTAAATTTCCTGTAGGCTATCTTTGTGATACCCTTCACCATAAGAGCACACAATTTCATCATCTCTTCATCAACATCTACTTCAGGTAGACTTTCATTTTCTGAATCATCATCATCAGTACTTGATGATTCTGAATCAGACTTTATGATGAGAGCCTTTCATTTGCCTTTCTTTGAGACAGCCACTTTGGGGGATTCCTCCTCAGCCTTAAGAGCAAATGTCCTTGACTTTCTCCTATATCTCTTGCTTCTTTGATCCATCTCAAGTTCATGAGTCTTGAGCATACCATAAATTTCATCAAGAGTAGTTTCATCAAGAGCATAATTGTCTCTTATAGTAGTTGACTTCAAATCCCAACTTTCAGGAAGAGCTAAAAGGAATTTAAGATTTGAATCTTCAAGATCATATTCCTTATCCACTAGTGACAGATCATTCAAGAGTTTGACAAATCTGTCATATAAACCAGTTAATGACTCATCAGGTTTTGAGTCAAAGTGCTCATACTCTTGAGTGAGTATAGTCCTCCTGTTCTTCTTGATTGCATCAGTTCCCTGGCATCTTGTCTCCAAGGCATCCCATATCTCCTTTGCATTCTTGCAGTGAATTACCCTATTTGACATGACATTATCAATGGCACTATACAGCAAATGCCTTACCATTGCATCCTTGGCAATAGATGAGATATCTTCAGCTGTATACTAACTTTTCTCCTTTGGTACGGTCTTTGCTGGCTGATCTGCAACTACAACAGAGAGCTTGGTTGGCTTATATGGTCCTTCATTCATTCTGTCAAGGTATTCTGGATCTGTGGTTTTCAGAAACATAGCCATCTTCACTTTCCATATGGGATACTCAGAAGGTCTCAGTATGGGAACCCTAATAGTCTCATATCGACTGTGTGTTTGAGTCTTTGAAGTTTCTTCATTTTTGGCGGGCTTGGTTGGATTTTCCGCTTCTTCAGATATGATTGTTTTGGATCTTTACTGTATGTGTGTTAACATATAGGCTCTGATACCACTTATTAGGTCACACAAAACTGTAGAAGGGGGTTGAATACAGTGTAAAATACAATCAAATCGATTTAGAACACAAGTAACAGAAAACAGATGTATTCGATATAATAAACTCTATTACAATGGAACTGTTCTCTCTCAGTGATGAACAAATATCACGAGAGCTGCTAGGTTACAATGTATGTTCTTCTCGATAATGATAACACATATAGTATAAACCTATGTCTGTGTTTATATAGTACACAGTTACAAGATAACTTCTAATTGATATGGAATATAATTCTGTCTCCTAAAATATATCAATCAGATATCTTATATAATTCTTCTAGTCCTCTAACTCTTTCCTTGCATATCTTCTTCTGTATTAGTCTCGATTCTCTTTCCTGTAAATCAGCTTCCTTCCTTAACTGTAAGTCCTCCCGCACTTAAGTTCTGATATGTCCTTAAGTCATGATATGACATTAAGTCCTGACTTCCAGTAAGTACTGATCCCGGTAAGAACTGATACTTCATGTTTGTTAAGATATAAAACTAAACATGAGACATATTAGACATGACATCTCAAATATATCCAACATATTTGATTTTTAGGCAATCACCACATGCAACACCGAAAATAAGTTTTATGAATACTAGAGCTCAGTAATAACATCATCACTCACCACCGGTTCACCGGAGTTCATCACCGGTGGCGGTGGTTTCATGGTGGTGCCCTCATTCGAGGGTGTCCGACCACAAAACCCCCGATTTTCCATCAATTTCTCAAAATAACTAACATGCACAACTTAGATATCATTCATTTACAAGGAATCATGCTTAAAACAAAGTAATCAACAAGAACAACAAGAACCGAGAGGTTCTCGGTGATCACACACATCGAACACACACACAAGACACATACACCCACATGCAAGTGTGTTCTTGAATCTTAAGAGTATAAAAACTCAAATCTTGACTCTAGATTGAATTTTAATGGAGGTTATGGAAGGAACAAGGAGAGAGAGATTATACCGAGAGAGAGAAGAGAAAGCCGAGAGAGAGATGAGAGTAAAAGAGAGAGAGAGAGAACTGTGTGAGGAAAAAGAAAAAAGGGAGGGGAGTGAGGTTATATATAGTGAGTAGCCAAGGGCATAAAGGTCTTTTACCCACTAGCTTCAAGGATTTTCCCTTTATTCTTTAATTCCAATTTCTAAAAACAATTTTGATAAATAAACAACCCTCTCGGAAAAGATGGGAATTCAAAGAATAAAAATTTTAAAACGTAGATCTCAGAATTAGCTTTCCATCCATATTTTTAGAATAATTTTTGAGCAAACGGTTGATTAAATACGGATTTTACAAGATTACGCTGAAAATAGCATTTTGACTCCATAAAATCATTTTAAAATACAACTATCATGAAATAAATCCGTCTATCATTTTTAGAAAGTTCCTAGGACTATTTTGAAGATAACAAGATAAATTTCACGCCTTGACCTTATTCGAGTAATTTTATAAAAATGCACAAAGGTCCAATAATCCTTATTTTAAATTAAATAAATCCCTTAAATCCTTTTTAAAATCAAAAGATCACGTAATCATGCATACAGACAAGCAAGCACATATATTCACACATCCCAACTCATATCTGATCATAAAATTTCCTTTATTTTTTTTATTATTATTCCTCTTTTTGCGTAACAGGTTGCGTTCTCCTTGACGACCCGACGCTAAGCATTTCAATTACGCTTCACAATTATCTTTACCAACCGACACGTCACTAGAACATAATACTCACTTAAATATTCCCTTTCACATATCAACACATAGTTCATATTTAAACACTTTAATTCCCTTTTTGGACGGGTTCCGTTCTACCTGACGGCCCGATAACACAGCTTAACCCCTAAGCCGACTCTTTAAATTGGAACGCATCTATCTACGCTCCCAGATACTAATTTACAATAAAGACAATTAACCATCAAAATCACTTAATCACATAATTTATAATCACACCACAGAAATCATACTTTATTCACTTAATTACGTCACGAAATTCCTAGTCGTTACAATGCCTCCTGAGTCAGAGCCTATCGCTTAATAAGGTTTACCTTGGTTCACGTGGGTTACAGTCTATTGCGTGAGCCCGTAGGGTTTATTTAGTGCGCACCCGAAGGGTAGCGGCTGCGGGTTATCTACGATAAAAAAATTAAAATCTTATTGCATCTATTTCGTCATTTATTAATAATTTATTATTTTTGGACTTATATATATATGTCTAAATTCAATATTTAGTTTTTTTCATAAATATATATATCAAACTTGGTAAATTTTTCATCACAGTATGTTCATCTCTAATCCAATTCTTCACATTTTCATAAATATTATTAAATAAAAGTTACAATTTACAAAACCCTAATCTAACAAAAATATGAAAGCTTAATAAAATTTCAACATCAATAATTTAAAACATATTTTATGATTTTTATAATTAAAAATGTCTTAATAATTTTAAATAAAATTCGGTATGTTCTCAAAACTTGAATTAAAAATAAACTAGTATAGATTAAGAAATAAGTGTGAGTAACAGTATTACCCTGTAAGATAAAGACTAGGAATTAATCACGATGTAATTTATAAAATTATAAATTATACTCTAATTTTGGTAGAAGACAAATTATATGCGAATTACTTGTGGACAACTCGACTTTGTCCAAACTCGGTTCGAGTTCGGCTCAACTTTATTGTTCTTGAGCAAATTCGTGACCGTCTGTTGAGTGGCATTTGTGACACTTTATAATGCTCTATTAAGCTTTGAATTGATGCGTTTGTATTCACGTTGTTAAGTGTTTTAACGTGTTTTCTAGTGTTTTTGCATTTCAGGCATTATCTAGGTAATCAGGTGAATTAGCATTGTTTTGGTGCTAATTTGGTGTCAAGGTAGTGTTGGAATAAAAGCTTGTGGGAAGCCGACTCAAAGCAGCAAAGAAAATCAGAAATATAAAGTTTTTTCCAGAGGTACGGCGCGCCCGCGTTGGTCAAGCGTGCGGCCGTGCCAGGATGTCAGAAAGGCAGCGCGCCTGCGCTGTGGTAGCGCGCGGCCGCGCCGGTGCGAATTCAAAGAATCCTGATTTTATTATAATTACTATTGGAGGACTTTTGGATTGTATGGGGCTGCTATATATATTCAAATAAAGGACGTTTTTAAGAGAGAGACGTACCAGAGCGCAATGAGAGCCGTAAGAAGACCGTTTTAGCACGGATTCAACGAAGACGAAGAAGATCTTGTTTTTACTTGTGAGTCTTTGTTCTAAGTTGTAACTTGGATGCTAATTTTCTTATTTGTTAACCTTACTCTTGGTTCGTACTTGGTTTTGTTTATTCGTTATTAAGACTACATTTGTTATACCATGTTTTCATTGGAACCCACGTTGATGACGAGTTTTATATTGAACTGATCGTTATCATGGGGTTCTAACAGATTTACTTATGGATTTCTATAGTTAATTTATTCAATATCTTGGTGTGTGGTGATTGATTGATATCCTAGTATTGGTTTTGCTTATTCGTTTTATGTGCGTAGCTAACATATAAGATAGTGTGTTAATCTCTATTGAAGCGAAAGTGAATATAGAGGTTTAGAACTTTCCATGCTAGCATAGGTTCATGTGTTATTGTTATGCATGATTGATGAGGATCAAGGAATGAATATGTTAATTGAGATTTGGCTATGTGTACTTGTTATGATGTTCAATTGGAGAGGACACAAACATGGGTTGTGAAGCTTACTTGGACAACAACGAATAAAGGAGCGATGCACGAAGTTGGACAAGGAGCTGATTATTATATAATTATTAATTAGAATTTTGCTTGCAAGTTTTTACCTTTCGCTTGAAAGGGTTTTTCTTGTTTTAAGCACTTAGGATTTTATTTTCCTATTTTGATTTGGTTTTTGTCTTTTTTCTATTCGGGTTTGGTTTTTGAATTTGTTTCCTGGAATGATTCGGATATTGGCTAATTCAAGCTGATATTGAATTTCTCTTGGAAGGGTTATTGTCTAAGCCTATAAATACCCCTCTCATGTAATCTTTTAAGAGAGACAATGGATGATATAAAACTTTTGTTTTGAGATAAACTATGAGTAGTTTTTCTTTCCTCTAAACTTCAATTACTAGATTATTTTGAAGGTTAGATTCGAATTACTTAGTTTTTGGATTGATCTAAGCAATTTGAGAGTCAAAGTTCACGTTTCTGGATTGATCGTGTTCTTTTGAAATATACTCTTCTTCTCTTATCCCTTTTTTTCTTCTTCTTTTCTTTCTTTGTGGAGAGATCCACATCAATTTGGATGAGGATCAAGGAATGAATATGTTAATTGGGATTTGGCTATGTGTACTTGTTGTGATGTTCAATTGGAGAGGACGCAAACATGGGTTGTGAAGCTTACTTGGACAACAAGGAATAAAGGAGCGATGCACGAAGTTGGACAAGTAGCTGATTATTATATAATTATTAATTAGAATTTTGCTTGCAATTTTTTACCTTTCGCTTGAAAGGGTTTTTCTTGTTTTAAGCACTTAGGATTTTATTTTCCTATCTGGATTTGGTTTTTGTCTTTATTCTATTCGGGTTTGGTTTTTGAATTTATTTCCTGGAAGGATTCGGATATTGGCTAATTCAAGCTGATATTAAATTTCTCTTGGAAAGGTTATTGTCTAAGCCTATAAATACCCCTCTCATGTAATCTTTTAAGAGAGACAATGGATGATATAAAACTTTTGTTTTGAGATAAACTATGAGTAGTTTTTCTTTCCTCTAAACATCAATAACTGGATTGTTTTGAAGGTTAGATTCAAATTACTTAGTTTCTCGATTGATCTAAGCAATTTGAGATTCAAAGTTCACGTTTCTGGATTGATCGTGTTCTTTTGAAATATCCTTTTCTTCTCTTATCCCTTTTCTTTTTTTTGTTTTTCCTTTCTCTGTGGAGCGATCCGCATCATTCGTAGGTAATTTTAACCATCTTACTTGCCCTATGTAATCACGATAGATAACTTGCGAATTAAACCTTTATGTTGTCAAATTCTATAGACATATAGGGTCTCAACATAATTAGTGGCTATTCAACTTCTATCTCTTTTGTAGATGCTTGGTAGTAGGGTATTCGTACAACGAAAGTTGGCGTTTACTAGTTTCGTGTTATCTGATTAGTGTCATCACCATTACATGCTAAGGTTAAGAACAAAAAGGCTATTGAATTAAGTATTTAATGAAGTTAGGATCCCATGTTTGTCATATATATTAATTCAACCATTCTTGTTCTCTTAGTTATAATTGTTAGTTTAATTCTTAGTTATAAACAATCATAACTTGTTATTTGTCTTAGCATTGGATAATAACCATATTATTGTTGCATAGGTGCATATTCTTAAATTAATCAAAGAGTCTCCGTGGGAATGAATTTGATCTAAATCTTATACTACTTGCGAACGTGTATACTTGCGTGTAATTTAGTGCGTGTTTAGCGACTAACAAGTTTTTGGCGCCGCTGTTGGGGACTCGGTGTTGTTAATTTTTAGTTTATGTGCTTGTCATCAGTGGTTGTTAAAGTTCACTGACTCAGACTCTTTTACTTTCACGGTTTACTTGTTGTGTTTCAGGTACTCATTACAATGGGAGATCTAGCAGCACGAACGAAAGCCTTGATGGATTGTTCTCAACCCAAGATCAATGACATTCAATCTAGCATTGTCAGGTCAGCTATCACAGCTAATACCTTTGAGATCAAGCCTGGCATAATTCAGATGGTACAGAATTCAGTTCATTTTGGGGGTGCTCCAACGGAAGATCCTAATACGCACATTAGAGATTTCATAGAGATCTGAGACACCTTCAGGTTTAATGGTGTTTCTGAGGATGCTGTGAAACTGAGAATGTTTCCATTCTCTCTGAGGACAAGGCTAAGAGCTGGTTACACGCTTTACCAGCTGGTTCAATTACTACTTGGGAGGATCTTGCTCAGAAATTTCTTACTAAATTCTTCCCTATGGTGAAGACAGCTGCAATGAGGAATGCTCTTACTCAATTTGCGCAGCAATCGGGAGAATCTCTATGTGAAGCTTGGGAGCGCTACAAGGAGATGCTTAAAAAGTGTCCTAATCATGGAATGCCTGACTGGATGGTGATCAATTGCTTTTATAATGGTTTGGGAGCACATTCAAGACCCATGCTCGATGCAGCATCAGGTGGAGCATTATGGGCAAAGAGCTATGTGGAAGCTTACAATCTAATTGAACTGATGGCTGCTAATGAATATAAATATCCAACCCAGAGATTGCCATAGGGAAAGGTAGCAGGAGTTCTTGAAGTGGATAGAGCTACAACTATCACTGCTCAACTAAAGGCATTGTCTATGAAGATCGATTCTCTGGCTAACTATGGTGTTAAGTAGATAACCAGTGTTTGTGAGTTGTGTGCAAGTCCGCATGCGACGGAGCAATGTGCTATATCTAGTGACTCAGCGCAGTTTGTGAGCAACTTTCAGAGATCGCAGCAGCTAGTTCCTGCCACTTATCATCCTGACAACTGGAATCATCCTAACTTCAGCTGGAGCAACAATCAGAATACGGTACAACACCCTTATCAGCTGTTTGGATCCAATCAATTCAATCCTCCTGGTTTTCAGTAACAGTATGCACCAATACAACAACTCCAACTTCAACACTACTCGCATGAAAGTGTCGGTCAATCTGCTAATGAAAAATCTGAATTGGAGGAGTTGAGGCTTATGTGCAAAAACCAGGCTCTTATATGCCAAAGCCAGGCTGTTTCTATCAAGACTCTAGAGAACCACATAGGGCAAATTGCTAATGCTTTATTGAATCGACCACCAGGAACGCTTTCTAGTGATACAGAAGCCAATCCAGGAAAGAGGGGAGTTGAAGAACAGGTGAACGCCATCACCTTGAGGTCTGGAAAGGTCGCAAGGCCCCAAATTCAGCAAGACGAAGAGCCTGAAAAATCTCAAGTTTTAAAAAATGCAGTTGTGGCTGAAAAGGTGGTGTAGAATGATGTCGAGGTTAAATCAAGGAAGAAAACTATGGAACACACTCCTCCTGAGGGTAATACATGGGAGAAATAGGTCTATCCTCTACCTCCTTTTCCTAAGAGGCTGCAAAAGCAGAAGTTGGATAAGCAATTTACTAAGTTTCTAGAGGTGTTCAAGAAACTTCATATCAACATACCTTTCGCTGAAGCTCTTGAACAGATGCCTAGCTATGCGAGGTTTATGAAAGGTATTCTCTCTCGGAAAATGAAGCTCGATGACTTAGAGACCGTTGCTTTAATGGAGGAATGCAGTGTTGTGCTGCAACAGAAGTTGCCTCCGAAGCTTAAAGATCCTGGAAGCTTCACTATTCCTTGCACCATTGGAAACTTGTTGTTCGACAAGTGTTTATGTTATTTGGGAGCTAACATCAATCTGATTCCCTTGTCTATCTTCAAGAAGCTTGGTCTACCTGATCCGAAGCCGACATATATGTCCTTGCAGTTGGCCGATCGTTCTATTATATATCCACGAGGCATTGTGGATGATGTGTTGGTCAAGGTGGACAAACTTATCTTTCCTGCTGACTTTGTAATTCTTGACTTTGAGGAGGATAAGAAGATTCCCATTATCTTGGGCAGACCATTCTTAGCTACTGGCTGAACTATGATCGATGTGTAAAAAGGAGAGCTTACGATGAAGGTTCACGATCAAAAGGTCACTTTTAATATGTTCAAGGCAATAAAGTTACCCACAACTAAAGATGAGTGCTTTAAAGTAGAGTGGGTCAACTCTGTCATGAATTTGGAACTTGAAAAATTGCCAAAGTCAGATACCTTAGAGAGATCCTTAATAGGGGAATCAGTTATTGAAGATGAAGAAGGAGCAGAACAAATGCAGGTTTTGAATGCTTCTCCATGAAAGAGGAAGTTGGATATGCCATTCGATTCTCTTGGGTTAGCAGAGCTGAAAATTTCTCAGAAGCGTTTTGAACTATCTATTAAAGAAGCTCCCACACTTGAGCTCAACCGACTGCTAGATCACTTGAGTTATTCATTCTTAGGTGCACCCCATGATAAGGAGTTGGGATATATTTTTGATGATGTAAAGAGTGGCTGGACGGATCTTCCCGTGCCTACTGAGGGTTCTTCTCATGTACAGCAGGTAGTTGATAGGACTGGTGTTGGTGATGAGCAGTACAGTCGAGTGACTAGGCGTATGGAGGCCATGCACGACATTCACCATCGTTTTGCTGCAGATTTGACACAGGCTTTGGGTACTATTTTCTGAGCCACTGGTGTCGAGTTTGATTGGCCACCTGATCCTCTACCCGAGGAGGGTGATCTTCCTGACAACTAGGTATGCCTGAAATCCTTATTATTACCTTCAATAAGGATATTGAAAATTTTAAGTTTGGGGTTAATAATGTAAGGATTAGTTTGTGTGTGTCCATATAGATTCATATAGATTCATATTGCATATATTTCATTCATATTTTTGCATGATTGTTCATATAGGACATATTTATTTATGTTATTATGTGAGTCCATATAGTTGCATTTGCATGCATACAACATGATCCCTTAAGTTGAGCTATTTCTGATTAATTTGTGATATTGATGCTAGTGTATGATGTCGTATTTAGCGATGTTAAGTCATATCGAATTGATTTGCATGCTAGAGACACTTGTATTTCACAAAGTCTTATAGGTTGCTTAAGTGCTAGATCATGATCATGGTTTGTTTGTTGTCGAGGTTTAATCGCTTGTTTATATTTAAAATTTAGGGTATTCTCTTAATAATAAAATAACATGGATTTTTAGAAATTGGGAAAAATCGGATTTCATGGCTAGTTGTTGTGGCTAGGTCTCAAATGGTTAGTAGCTGGCTCATATTTATATGAGTAGTCTAGGGTTGAGTGAGATGGAGCGAAACGCACTCGTTCAGAAAAAAGAAAGAAAAAAGAAGAAAAGAAGAAAAGAAAAGAAAGAGAAAAAAGAAAAATAATGTCTCCAACCATCAGTTCCAACCATCTCCTTTGTCTCATATTCAGATCCTTCTAGATGAATATGTACTTCAAACTCTTATGGTCCGTGTAGAACTCTCACTTTTCTCCGTACAAATAATGTCTCCACAGCTTCAACGTGAACACTATTGCTGCCAACTCCAAATCATGAACTGGATACTTCTGCTCATGAGGTTTTAGTTGTCTGGATGCATAGGCAATAACTTTATTATGCTGCATCAACACATGGTCAAACCCTTCAAAGAAGCATCACTGTAGATTATGAAATTTCCCATTTCATCTGGAAATGCTAGCACTGGAGCTGGCACTAATATTTTCTTCAACTCTTGAAAGATTTTCTCACATTTCTCTGTCCAAACAAACTTTTCATTATTTCTGGTTAGCTTGGTTAATGGAGTCGCAATCTTGGCAAAGTCTTTTACAAATCTCCTGTAGTAATCTGCTAATCCAAGAAAACTTCTACTTCCATCGGGTTCTTTGGTTGTTCCCACTTGGATACAGCCTCAATATTTATAGGATCCACCTTGATACCATCCTTTCCCACCACATGACCCAAAAAATGAACTTCCTCCAACCAAAATTCGCACTTTGAAAATTTAGTGTACAACTGCTTCTCTCTCAGCCTTTGTAGGGCAATCCTCAGATGTTCTGCATGATCCTCTTTAGTCTTTGAGTAGATGAGGATGTCATCAATAAATACAATAACAAACTTATCTAAATACTCCTTATACACCCTATTCATTAAATCCATGAAAGCAGCTGGTGCATTGGTCAATCCAAATGACAACACCCGAAACTCGTAATGTCCATATCTAATTCTGAACGCAGTCTTTGGTATATCTTCAGACCTAATCTTCAACTAATGATAGCCTGATCTTAAGTCACTCTTGGAGAAATAACACGCTCCTTTAAGCTGGTGAAACAAATCATTAATTCTGGGTAGGGGACACTTATTCTTGATGGTCAACTTATTTAACTCCCGATAATCAATACACAATCTTATGCTTCTGTTCTTCTTCTTTACAAACAATACTGGTGCACTCCATAAGGATACACTGGGCCTAATCACTCCCTTATCCAGTAGTTCTTGAAGTTGCTTAGCTAATTCCTTCATCTCTACTGGGACCATTCGATATGGAGCCTTTGAAACTGGTTCTGCTCCGGGAACTAGGTCAATAGAAAACTTGATCTCACGATCTGGTGGCAATCCTGGCAACTCATCTGGAAAGACGTTCGGAAATTCCCTTACTATTGGAATCTCGTCCAGATTAGGTACCTCTTTCTCAGTGTCTACTATATGGGCTAAGTAAGCCTCACATCCTTCTCTTAGCAGTTTCTTTGCTTTTAATATCGAGAGAAATTTATTTTCTTGCCTCTGTCCTTGATAATTTACCCTGTTATTATCCTCTGTAAATAATATAATTTTCTTTTTCTTACAGTCAATATTTTCCTTATGTTGCGAAAACAAATCCATTCCTAAAATCACATTGAACTCTCCTAACTCGAGGGGTATTAGGTCAGCCGAAGAAGAAAGCCCGCGAATTTCTAGTTGACACTTAGGACAAAATTGACTCACTGAGACTTTATCCTGATTAACCCCTTCTATAGTCAAAGATTTAGCTAAGTCTTCTAACATTAAATCCATTTTATTCACACAATCCTTTGATATAAAAGACTTAGATGCTCTTGAATCAAATAAAATATTAACAGTTACAGAGTTGAGAGAGAGCGTACCTGCAACTACATCCGAGTTCTGTGTATTGGATCTCTTGGTCATCTTGAAGGTTCTGGCTCTAGCTGTATTGGACGCCGGTCCTTGGGATGCACTACCTCCAATGCTACTTTAAGTAGCATTCTTACAGTTCCTGGCAATATGTCCAACCTTACCAAACTTAAAAAAGGTAATTCCTGGATTCCCTGAATTGCTCTCCGATGCATAATGACCCTTCGGATCACATTTGAAACATTGAACCACCGCTGACTTGACTGACTGGGTTGGAGTGGAAGCAACTAAAGTGGCAATAGGCCTAGCCTGGGAATAAGTCTGTCTCCTGAACCTCCTATTTCTATTCCTTCCGAAGGGCTTTGGAAACTTCTGACTGGATTCTCCTTGATCCGCCTTATCCATAACACCCTCAAACTTTCTCTTTTTATCGCCCCTTTCCTTGGCGGCCAACTTCTGGTCACTCTCTATTACTAGAGCGGCCTGGACTACCGAGGTATATGTCTTGAGTTGCAAGGCTATAACTCCACTGCGAATTTCTGGCTTCAATCCCTGCTAGAACCTCTTTGTTTTCTGAGCTTCTGTACTCACATACTCAGGTACCAATCGGGCCAATTCCGTAAACTTGGCCTCATATTCCGCCACACTCTTCTCACCCTGTTTCAACTCCAGAAACTCAACCTCTAACTGATTTTGTAAAAAATCAGGAAAATATTTTTCCAAAACAACTCTGTAAACCTGGTCCAAGAAACAGGACCTTCTCATTCCAAAACATGAGTAGACTCCCACCAATAATTTGCCTCACCCTTAAGAAATTAACTCGCATAGTCTGATTGTGATAAGAGATTGATTTGAAGAAGAGAGAGCAATTGCATTTATCTATTTTATTTTCTTATTATCCCGAATCTGACACCATATTATATATTTAATGATATGTTCTGCGGTGCAAACACATCGGAATAAATCCAATATAGTTTTAAAATTCCCGGAATAATTAGAAACTAATAAAATAATTTTTTTCATAATTTTTAAATCATTTTTGAAATGCACATCAGACCCACGTTTTACAATTTAACGAACAAACGTGCGGGTGAATAAAAGCCAGAAAATTTCCGAAATAATTTTAAAATTCTCGAAATATTCCAAACTTAAGGAAATATGAGTTCCATGATTTTTGAAACATTCTGGAACTTAAATTGAATTTATACTAATATTCAATCGAAAAATCATTTAGGGATAAATAATTGATTAAATTTTTGTTTTCTAAATTTAAAAATTCCCAAAAATATTTATTAAAGTTATAAAGCAATGAAAATAATTTTAGAGATAATTCAAATATTTATGAAAATTAAATCTTCATTAAAACCACTTTTAAAAGTAAAAACAAACCAATATGACTCAACAGTTGATCACACAAATAATTCTCATATACCACAGAGCGCATACAACTAATATCAAATACAAAACCCAACTGACAGAACCATAACTTATTTTATTTATTTAATAATTACACTTAAATAATTACAAATATATGAGTCGTTATAATCACAATAAAAACAAGGACTCTGTGGTTTATATCTAACTGTTCTATTCCTAAACTCTGATTTGGGAGGAACAGTATTTATCTCTTTATTCTTCCTGCAAGAATTAACAAGATGATTAGTACTACCACAGTTCAAACAAGCCTTTCTAGGTGCATTTGGAGGAGTTACATAATTATCATTCTTATTAACACATACATTGCCATTTCTATTTTTCCTAGGCCTTTTCTTCTTGTCTTTTATGTGTAAATCCTTCAGCTTTTGCTTAGGCTGTTTCTGAGTCATTAAACCAATATTTATAGATTTTGTGTGAACATGTTCAGTCTTATCAGTAATTAAATTTGATCTAGGTGCTGAGGTTGAACCTACCTCATTAACTGATTTAACAGCATCAACACTTGGATTAAACTTAATGGTCTTCAACTGAACCTTGTTCAGTTTGACCTTAGTATAAGTACTTACTTGTTTGATTTTCTTAGTTTCTTTTTCAATTTTCTTATCAGAATTAGATCTATCAGCATATCCTAATCCTGATCCCCAATAGCCATTCTCTAAAATTTCCTGAGTTGTTTTTCCTGAGTTAGTCCAAAGTTTATAACCTCTCTTTCTTTAGCTAACTCCTTTTCTAGATAAGCATGCTTTTCTAACAATTTTTCTCTAACATAAACATCATCTCTTTTTTTTGAATTTCTAGCATGGAAAGCAACTCAATTTCTAGGTAATCATTCCTTTTCTTTAACTCAGAGTTTTCACTCTTGATTATATTATATTTTAAGGTTTGATCCCTATAACTAACATGCAGAGATTTAAGAAATAATCTTAATTCATAGATATCATCAGTATCAAAAGCAAGACTAGCCTCAGGTACCTTTAATTCAACATTGTCAACATCAGTATCACGATTTGTCATGAGAGTATAATTGACCTCATCATCTGATTCCGATGAATCATCCTAGTTTTTCTTCTTTGAGATCAATGCTTATTTCTTCTCAACTTTGGGTCTTCTGCAGTCAGCTATAAAGTGTCCAGTTCCATCAAAATTATAGCATCTATCCTTTGACTTGTCAAGTTTTCCAGATTTTGATTCCTTCTAATCAGTATTTCTTCTTTTGTTCCTCTTATCAGAGTTTGAGGAGCTTGAACCTTTTCTAGAAAATCTTCTCCCTTTCTTGAAGTTTTTGTAGACCATCTTCTTGAAGCTTTTAACAGTATAGCAACCATTTGCTCCATGTCTTCATTGTTGTCATGATCACTGTCAGTATCTGATTCATTATCAGTATTTGAGTCATCATCATAGTTTGATGATTCAGTATCTAACTTTGCAATCATAGCTATTCCTTTAGAGTAGCCTTTTCTCCTAGCTTTCTCCTTTGACTTCTCTTCAACTTTGAGTGCAACTAGTCTAGACTTGGATCCTTTTCTTTTGCTTCTTTGCTCCATCTCTAGTTTATGAGTTTTCAGTATTTGATAGATCTCATCTAGAGGTGTGTCATCAAGTTGATAGTTATCCCTTATTGATCTGACCTTAAAGTCCCACTTTTCGGGGAGAGTAAGTAGAAACTTCAAGTTTGAGTCCTCTAAATCACATTCCTTGTTGACAAGAGATAAGTCATTCAACAGCTTCTGAAACCTGTCATAGATCTCAGTTAAGGACTCATTTTCTCTTGAGTCAAAGTGCTCATATTCTTGAGTAAGTACTGTCCTCCAGTTCTTCTTGAAAACAGTTGTTCCTTGACACTTTACTTCTAAAGTATCCCATATCTCATTTTCTATCTTACATCCAATAACCCTATTGGACATAACACTATCAAGACTGATGTGCAAGATGTGTTTGACTTTAGCATCCTTCATAATAGATGAAAGATCTTTAGGAGTGTAGTCCTTTCTTTCTTTGTCAACCATCTTTTCTGGTTGTCCTGCAACAGAAATAGCTACCTTCATTGGTTTATGAGGACCATTATAAATCCTACTCAGATATTCAGGATCTGTGGCTTCCGAGCACATAGCCATCATGACTTTCCATATTGGATATTCATGTATCTTCAGGATTGGCACCTTGATGGCTTCATACCTACTCATATTGCTGCTAATCTGTGATGTGGCTGGGGTGGTGGTTGTGCATTATGTGGTTCTTCTTTGTCTGCCATTAAAGATTGATTTTCAGATCTGTTTGTATGTCAACAACAAGATTTGATACCAATTGTTAGGTCCGTAATCAACTGTAGAGGGGGGTGAATACAGTTTATGCAAATAATTTGACAAAGCTTCAACAGAATCAACAGTTTTTATATTAACAGATAAAAACTGATTACAAACATACTCTCTCGGAAGGATGAACAAATATCTTTGAGAGCTGCTAGGTTATGCGAATGATATAACAATGTTTGCAATGCTTATAGCATTAATCTAATCTGTGCTTTATATAGAGCACAACTACACAATTAAAAAAAGAATCCTATTATATTACAATAAGGAAACCTATCCATGTATGATTGCTTTTGAGATAAAGTCCTTCACCGCCTTGAATTTCTGCTTTCCTTTTCCTCTTTGAATATCTACTGAGGTGACAAATCCTGATGACATCATCCGCTGATCATCAAGTACTGATATAAGTACTGATGACGTCACTCTTCAGTAAATACTAATATAAATCCTGATAAGAACTTCTGATAGTTTCTGTTCAGATATCATCAATTATATCTAATAGAGAATAAATCATTTTAGAGGTTGAGTAGTTGGGGTGACAACACTTATTTAAGAAATCTTGATTTAAAGAAAATTTTATGTATTCAAAATGAATTTCGGTTTTTCTCAAAAGAGTTTATAAAAATGGTTTAGTTAAAACAAGTTTATTTTTAAAACATTTTGAAAGCATGCGTGAAGTTTAAAATGAAGAAAACATTTTATGTAGTGGTGTTTAGATTTTAACGAAAACATTTTGGTTTCTCTTTAATTTGACAAGTTCATTAAGATATTGTTATGGATCAAAAAGTAAGGTATAATAATTGCTGTATTTATTACTAGGGAATGTGAGCTTCGAGGCTCGATTTGACTGCTCTTGTGTTTCGTGACTCGATCCGCCTTAACAAGATGCCTACGTACCTTGCTGTATGCCAAGGATCAAGTCAAAAATGTAGTTTTGATCTGTGGGGTAAGGCCCCGTATATAGATGTCGGGAGTCCTTGAATTGGACTTGGGTTAGGAGACTTGGTGGACAAGTCTCAGAATTAGAATGGACTTTGGAGTCCTAAGAGGTAGGAAGCTGATTCCTTATCCCACTAGGTTCCTTGGAGGCCAATCTACAAGGATTTATTTCCCCTCTAGGACTCATCTTATCAGCTGACTTATCCCTTATTAATTAATTACGAAATTAATTAATATTCAGGGTTTTGGGCCCTCTCAAATGGGCCTGGTTGTTGGCCTAATTCTGATATAATTAATGCCATATTAATTACATACTCATGCCTTATTTTATTCCCTATCATTTGCCCCCCAACTTCTGGGAAACCGTGAAAAGGTTTCACAGAAGTTAAGTTCATTCGTTCCCTTACAGGGTATCGTTTTTGCGTAAAGTGTGGAGCGACCTACACATTTACAACGATTTGCCTTTATTCCCATTATTTTAGAAGTTACTTTAATTTCCAGGAATTTTCCCTTAATTCTGGGATTTTTCCTTAATTTCCAGGAATTTTCCCTTAATTCTGGGATTGTTTCCTAATTTTTTGGAATTTTTCCTTAATTCTGAGATTTTTCCTTAATTTTCTGGAATTTCCCCTTAATTCTGGGATTTTTCAGGATTTTTCTCCTTTTTCTTCTTTTCTTTTTCTTTTTCTCTTCTCCTTTTTTTATATACTGTTCGACCAGGAATCCTGTTCGACCAGGATCCGGGGCGAATTACACCCCACATAGCCTAGGTCGAAGCCTTTTCGAGCAGAAACCTTTCGAGCAAGATCCTGGTCGAATTTTGATCAGGATTTTATACATTTTTTTTGCCGACCAGGATCACAATCTTTTCGGTCAATATTTTCATTTTTGACCGAATTATTCTCTTTTCTAGCCTTGGTCGAAGTGTTTTTCGGTTAGAAGCTTTCGATCAGGACCTTGGGCTGTTTCCTGGTCGACAACCTCCTGTAGGGTCAAGATTTTTCGACCAAAATCCTGACCCTTTTTTGTAACGCCCTCCAGACCCGGGGTATAAGTCTGGGGTTATAAGCCAATCACCAAACCTGTACAAGCTTATTGATAAATAATAAAGAAATGAAACTAAACCCCTTAACAACTACCAGGATCTTTCTAGGTTGAAGTATGAAAACAAGAACCACTAACTACTTTTATTACAAACCAACATTTTTAAATCTCACAAATTTTCTTTATTACAAACCATTATCTAACTCATTTTAAACTAAGTTCAGCTTTTATTCAAACACACATACTATCTATTAACACTCCACCTGCTCGGACAACTCAAAGCTTTCTTCCTGGATAGGGATCAACACCTTGGGTATAAGAGGATCCCGAGGCTTGACCCGCTTCTTTACCACTCGTGTTCTGACGGGTTTCATATTCCTTCTTAACTGAAACAATAAGGTGAATAACAACAAAAAGGGGTGAGCCAAAATTGCTCAACAAGTCTACCAAATATACATAATGTTAAAGCAATATAACTGAATCCGTATCCCAGGTATATCTGCAAAGATATAACCTCATAAGAATCAAAAGAAGGCCATTGCTGGAAAATATAAACGAACTACACTGGATTCAAGTTCGCAGCTATACCCTGCTGATCAGCCAGGATACAGTGCAAATCTATATCTCACTATATAGATCCCGTCGGGCACCCAGGCACTACGGCCCATCTCAAGGATCCGGTTATGTTCCGATCCTTAGGATTAAGTAACCTTAATCCCCAAAAGTAATGTTATCCAGTCTTTAGAATAGCAACCGGAACAATCGGTATACTTTGATATATTCTAATCACCAGAATATATTAATAATTGTGAGTAATAATTGGAATATGAATAATAAATTCAAATGAAAAGAATAATTCAAGAATCGAACGGAGATATGAATAAAGGAGTTAAAGTAATGCAAATGTAATAAGAATTTGAAATGAATATTACTATTCTGAAATTAGAATAGGGAAGAAACTTGCCTTTTGCGCGACTCACTGCAATTAAATCACTTCCGTCTATCCCCTACTTGACCTGCCTTGCTGGCTTAGCTTCTGTTAGCAAAATACACTAATTAAGTCATCTTGTACTTTAATTTGCATCTTGAATTGACTTCATTTCGTTCCTATTATCTACCCATGCGCCTATAACTGACTCTTATATTATATATAAGCAAGTAAGACTCGATTAACCACATAATACACATAAGCACATAAGCACATAATCATTTTTATAGTCAAAATATTTTTTAGAATCAAAATCGACTCGCTGATTGCTCCGTTGATCACCTTCTGCTTCATTTCCCATTTTTCCGTAATTTTTCGAACTCGTCTCGACACGCATTTTGACTGATAATCAAGCAATCAATAAAATCAACTAATTTCGAGAAGAAATTAGGTCTTCATATTATTTTTAGTGAAAAGAATTCATTTTTCTGAGTCAACAGGCTTTCGTTTCGCTCAATTCGGACTAACGGTTGAATTATTATCAATTAAACACTAATAATTCAATATAAATAATTATTGCTAATTTTTAAATCCCAAAATAATTTTTGAATAATTATTTAAGAAAAATCAAAGTCAAAAATAATTTTTTTATAATTTTTGGAGTTAAAACGAAGAAGTTATGATTTATTGAAAATTATATGATTAATTATCAAAATAATTAATCACTTTTTTTAAATATTTAATAAATACATAACAAATAAATAATTAATAATTATTTATTAATTTAAAATAATTAATCCTTAATTATTAGGATTAATCACAATTTATTACAAATATCTACAACTTAACGTTATTGATTTGATTAGATCGATTATTTATAAATAAATAATCGATATCCTTTACTGATACGTTAATTACTGAATTATTCGAATCATAATCGAACTCAACAATCAATTACTCGTGTAAATACGAGTCATTCATCTTTTTCGTATAATTATTGAATTATTACGATTATTATTACAATTTCTACGATTCAATCGATATTTAATTATACGATACGAATATTTATTACGATATTCTTTGAATAATTATCGCTCGAATAATAATTTTAATTATCGAATCACTACTCGTATAGATACGAGTTACACGTAATACTAACTAATTATCGGATTATTAATCGTATTATTTAATCCTTAATTATTAATTATTTAATTAAATCCGAATTTATAATTTAATAAAATAATTCAGAAATTAATAATATTATTTTTCAGAATTTAAAACTAATTTTTATATAATTATTAGAATTATTAAAAACTGATTTTAATATACTAAAATATAAATAATTAATTAGTTAATCAGAAACACAAAAACAAAATCAGGGTTTGGGTTTTTAGCATTGAACCCGGGTCGTTTCCGGGTTGGAAACCGGGTCGTCCCCAACCCAATCGGGTCGGGAAGAACAACGCCGGCAACCATCGCCGGTGAACTTCCCGGTGGATCGACGACCACCAACGCGGGGTTTTCCGCTTGATTTGCTGCGCGTACTCCTTCCTCTGTCACCCAGGTGCCGTTCTCCCCCGTCCCCGTTGTGGCTGGAGCCGCCGAAGCCGTGAAACGCCGTCAACGGCGGTGGTTTCCGGTGAGCTTGAAACCCGAATCCGGCGAGTGCAATTCAGCATCAAAATAGAGCCGTTTGATTCGATTCGACCCTCCATTCCATTCAAAATCATCCCAGAAATTCAACCATATCATGATCTAATCCTAACAATATCTATATCAAATTCTCCGGCTAAAATCAAACAATTTCCGGCCAAAACTCGAAGTAACGATTTCGTACATGAAAATTTATGATTAATATATCAAAATAAAGCTATTAACTTCTACAATCAAACCCCCATAACCAAAACAATCTCAGATTCTTGCAATTACAAAAACGAACTAATTAAAGTTTATATAAACCCTAAATTAAGAACAACTATCTAGAACATAACTCCGATCAATTAACCATCACCAATCAATTGTAAACAAGTAAAGGAAACTATATCAAGCATCAAAATCAATCCAGAACCCCAGAATCAAAAACGCCTAAATCAGACATAAACCCTAAAAATACGAATTGAAAATCAATGTAATAAAACACAAAATTGATGATAGAATTGGAAAGTAGGGATCAAGAGCTTTCGATTGAGTACTCACATGTTTGATTTGGAGATCAGAATCACTGTCAAATCTTTGCTTGAAATCAAGAACTCAAGAACCCTAATTTCTGAATTTGGGAATTAATTTGCAGAATTATGAATTAATTAATAATAATCAGGGTATTTATAGTATGAAAAATAATACTCCTAAATAAAATTAAGGGGCTAATTATACATTTAATAAAAATATTTGGCCCTAATTTTTATAATTTTTGGGTATTAAAATTTAATTTTTAAATATTTTATATATACAATATATATACCAAAAATTCCCAAAAATTGTGAATAATTCAAAAATACAAAGAAATGGTATAAATAAAAGTCCTATAATTTTATAAAAATAAAAATGTGATTTTTGTGGGGTTTTTAACACCCAATGGGGCCCAGAAAAGTCATTTTTCGTAAAATGAGAAAATTTATAAAATATCTAGATGTTCAGAATATTGCGATTGTAAAAGCCGTTTGATGAAAAATAAGGCCCATTATTTTATTTGAAATACTGTCTTTAAAATCATTATTTGGGTTGCAAAGCGTTTCAAATGAAACCTTTGAATACGATATAAAACATTTGAAAAATACCTTAAAAATATAGAAATGATACAGAATACACGTAGCATGTAACAATTAGGGTTTAACGGATAATCACACATAACTGACATATTAATACACATATTTTATTATAAATATGATATAATACAACGTAAATTTCCCGGTCGTTACATTTTTGGTCAGGATTTTTTTAATGAAGCAAATTCTGATCGAATAAATAGCCTTTATTTTCTGGTCGAGGTTAATTTCGACCTCAAGGTTTTGATCAGAAATTTAATTGGGATTTTGATCGAACTGGGTCAGGATGCCTTGTCTTTGGGCCATCCCTTTTCTGGGTTTATTCTTTAAATTGGGCTTCCTTGGGCCCATGATCCTCTGGGCTGTTTCCTAACTACATGGGCCTTTAATTCAAATATCTGGGTTTCTACTAATTTTTATCATGGGCCCTTATCTAGGCTATTATTCCCAGGCCCAACAAGACTTGATTTTATTATTTTTCCTGAACTGGGCTTTTGCACTGGGCTTCCATACTTCCAGGCCCAGTTAGATTCGGGCTGGGCCTCCATCTAAAATTTCTGAAAACCCAAACTCCATAATATTCTGAAATTTCTGAAGTTTCTTCTGGATTCTTCCAGATTTTGCTAAGTATTATCTATTTTTCTAGAATTTTCTTGAAGTCTTCCAAAATTCTCTAGAACATTCCAAAATTCTCTATTTTTTGGGCCCAAATGGGCTTTTTCAGGCCCAATTTGCCCTCCAAGGGGCTATATAAGAGTGGGAGGGGAGTGTGATTTCATTCACACTTTTCATTTCTCAAACACTCTCCTCTCCTCTCAACACTCCTCCCTCTCTTTAGGAATTTTCCGGCCAACTCTCTAGCCTTTTCCGGCCTTTTTCAGGTTTCAAAGCTTCCTTCCTCCTCCAATAATGGCAGACAAGGGTGCTGAGAGAGCGGGCAAGATTGCCTCAGCTTCAAAACGAGGTAACGACATCGAAATCCGCTCTTTTTACATGTTTTTATTTGATATGATTAACACTATAGGGGACGAGTACCCCTCTAATGCACACCTTGATTCGTTTGATTATTGCAACACCTGGCATAATATAGATTTTGAAAAAATGAACACTCTTTATAACGTTCGTCCTCCCCTTAGGTTAGTTCCTGTTAGCGGTGGTGATCGTACTTTCCACTGGAAACCAGACACTCTTTTCATTTACACAGATGCCACTAATGCTGGGCTTAGGTTTCCTTTTCATCCTTTAATTCCCCACCTTTTAGCAGACTTGCAAATTAACCCCTGTCAGCTTCCTCCAAACGCCTGGAGGAACATTTTATGTTTCATGATTTGTTGTCTTAGGGGAGGTATTCCCTTATCAATAGCGGTTTTTAGGAAAATCTTCCAGTGTTATAACAGTTCTTCGAGTATCTGTGGTTGGGTCTACATTAAACAAAGGCCCCAATGTATGCATATTTTTAATAGTGCCTCCATCCCTGATAATAACCAACATTGGAGGAGTAGTTTTGTCGGGTTAAGGTGGGAGAATGGGGACTGGGGCACCCTCTTCAGATCTTCCTTCGGGAAGGTTAGCGATGGTAGCCTCAAATCCATTCACCTAACCCCCGAGGAAACTATCATTTACGATGAGCTCACTTGGGATGATGGTGCCACTATCAGCTAGACTCTATTAGAGGAGTTTTCCCTTATTTATGTGGGGCTATCCTCAGTTTCTCAACAGGGTATTTTTCTTCCCTTATCGTTTTTATTTTCTTTCATGCATTATTGACACCACTTATTTTTGTTTTCTCTTATTTTTGAAGCTGCTAAGGAAATTAATGAGGATAATGTGCCTGTTGTCGAGAAGACCGCGAGGATGAAGAAAGCACTCCTTGCGGGACTGGATACTCGGGGGAAGGCTACAGAGCCTAGCTTCTTAAGGAAGCATAAGGAGCCCATGGTGTATATTCCTGCTGGGGGAGCTGAAGCCCACAGTGCCCCTATTTCTGCTGCTGCTCCTGTCTCTGCTGCTACTGGAGCTTTCCAGCCTCTTTGGGGATTCCACCGAGGGGATACCGTGGTTGGATCCACAAAGCACGCTTGGGATTGGTCTTACCACGGTGTAACCCCCAAGGACTTCACTGATATGGTAGCTACTCCCGACCTGGAGAGGATAAAGCTCATGGGAGCTCAGTCCTTGGCCTCGGTACGACTATTTCTTATAATTTTACTCTCTTTTTACTTATAGCATTCACTTGCCTTATATCTTTGTTTATTGTTTCGTTTCATTCTAACGCCTACTTCCAAGGCGCTGTTAGGCAAACTGAATCTTGGAAGAGGGCTTCAGACAAAGCTGATAATGCCCTCAGGAAGCAGCAGAGGAAGTACGCTACTTTGGAGAGAAAGTTGAAGCGTAAGGAGGAGGAGCTCGGAGAGTCCAACGCTGAGCTGGTTGTGCTAAGGGATGAGAAGGACAAGGCGATTGACAACTACTTGGACTCAGAGTAGTTTACCCATTCTATAGGGTGAGGGATGACTCGGTGTTCCCTGGGTTTTTGAGGACTGGCTGGGACACGGCCCTTGGGACCGTGAACGAGGCATGCCCTGATATTAGCCCAGCAGACTATGTCTACCCTGACGACGAGGCTTTACCAACAGAGGTTCCGCACCCGAGTGGTTGTCTCGGATCGTATCCCTCAGGACCCGCTTCTTCCTACTCCCGAGTCATCTTCTAGGCCTGCTGTAGATGATAGCTCTTCCTCCTCCGGGACTACTGAGACTTCCAGCGAGAGTGTCGAAGATGACGATATGGATGCTGAGGGCACCTGCGTGGCTTATTTATTTTACTCTGTCTTTGAGACTTAATTTATCAGACTTTGTACTATTTATTTGAACCAATTTTATTTATCAAACTTTATTCTTTCATTTCATGCACTTATTTTACTTGCCTTGCCACAGGGATTTAAACATATTTCGAGAACTTTCTAAATCTCTTAAACTGTTGGGATTCATCCCTTACATAAGTCTTAATAAACCTCAAAATAAAACTAAAGCATGTAATCCTTAGCAAGCAAAGCTTCAAGGTGCTTTTCAACCTACTTGTCACCTTGACAAGTGAGAATCGTGCTCAATTACTTTGGTAAATCTTCAGGTTTTGTGCATGCCAAGTCCTCGGGACTTCAAAACCATCCATAGTCTCCAGCTTGTAGGTTCCTCTACCTTGAACACTTTTGACCTTGTATGGTCCTTTCCAATTTGGGGCAAGTTTCCCTTTCTGCCCAACACCAGAAGCTCCCACCTTCCTCAGGACTAAGTCACCTTGCTTGAAGAACCTTTCCTTAACCCTTAGGTTGTAGTAGAACGAAGCCTTCTTCTGATATTCCACTATCTTCGCATGTGCTTCATCTCGTACTTCATCAATTAGATCCAGGGCTAATCTTTACCCTTCTTCATTTTCCTCAGCATTAAAAGCTTGAATTCTGGGAGATGAATATCTCTACAGGAACAACCGCTTCTGCCCCATATGCTAACGTAAAGGGAGTTGCTCCAGTCGTGACTCTACAGGTAGTCCTATAGGCCCATAGTATTGGGAGTATTTCATCCACCCAGTTATTCCTCAACTTTTCGATCCTCTTCTTTAGTCCATCCAGGATTATTCGATTCGCCACTTCTGCTTGCCCATTGGCTTGCGGGTGAGCCACAAAGGTAAATCGTAATTCAATTTCATTCTCCTCACAATACTTCTTGAATTCCTCAGTGTTGAACTGTGTTCCATTGTCAGTGACTAGGATGCGGGGAATTCCATAACGGCACATGATGTTTTCCCACAGGAATTGTGCAACCTGCTTAGTTGTGATTTTGGCTAAAGGCTTGGCTTCAATCCACTTAGTAAAATAATCAATGGCTACAATCAGGAACTTCCTTTGTGCCGTGGCCATGGGGAAAGGTCCAAGTATATCCATTCCCTATCTGGAAAAGGGGATGGGAGAGTTGATTGAAGTCAACATCTCGGGGGGTTGTCGAACAACAGGTGCATATTTCTGACAACGATCATATTTCTTCACATAATCTTTGGCATCGGCCATCATCTCTGGCCAATAGAAGCCTAAACGGGTTATCTTATGAGCCAGTACTCTACCCCCTAAGTGTTGCCCACAGATATATTCATGTACTTCTTCAAGAGCCAAACGTGCCTCATCGGGCCTGAGACATCTTAAGTAAGGAACTACATAAGATCTTTTATACAAAATCCCATCTATCAAGGAGTATCTTATTGCTCGAACAACCAACTTCCGTGCTTTAGTCACGTCATTTGGCAGCCAACCAGTTTGAATATGGGTCTTAGTGGGATCTATCCATGATGTCCCCCTCCCTATAGGAGCTACGAGCTTAACCTCAATGCTTCAGGTCTTCAAAACGCGGAAGTATAAGCTTCCTGAGCTTTCCTCTATCTCAGACGAAGCTAACTTCGACAATGCATCCACCTTAGCATTTTCCTCCTTGGGATGTGCTCAACATGGAACTCATTGAATTGAGTCATCACAGTTCTTACTAGGTGGACATACGTAGCCATCGTATCATCCCTTGCCTCAAACTCTCCCTTCACCTGGGATATGACCAACTTCGAGTCTCCACTGACCTTTAAGTTCTTGACTCTCAGTGTCCCTACTAGGTCGAGGCTAGCTATCAGAGCTTTATATTCTGCCTCATTGTTTGTGGTTGGAAAGTATAACTTTATAGAATATTCAATTAAGAACCCATCGGGGCTTTGTAAAACCAAACCTGCTCCACTTGAATTTGTTTTTGATGCTCCATCAAAATAGAGGACCCAATATTCTTTTTCCTTAACTTCCTTCTCTTTGTCCCCTTTATCACCTTCTGTGTTTGGAGGTATAGTATCTTCCTGCCCCCTGACTTCTTGGTTGGGTATGGTACATTCCACTACGAAGTCAGCCAATGCCTGGGCTTTTATTGCCGTTCGTGGCTTATATTTGATGTCGAATTCTCCCAACTCTATTGCCCACTTAATCAGCCTCCCACTAGCCTTGGGACTATGAATACTATTTCTCAAGGGCTGATTTGTTAGCACTTCAATCTTATGAGCCTGAAAGTAAGGACACAACTTTCTTGAAGCCATTACCAAGGCTAAAGCAAACTTCTCAATAGTTGAATAATTCAACTCAGCTCCATGCAGAATTTTGCTAACATAGTATAACGGGTTTCTGGATTTTAAGTTCCTCCTTCACCAATACAACGCTCAAGGCATTCTCTGAAATGACCAAGTACAAGTATAAAACTTCATTCAGAGCCGGCTTGTCCAACAACGGGGCCTGGGCCATATATTTCTTTAATTCCTCGAATGCCTTCTGGCTTTCCTCACTCCATACAAAATCCTTAACCTTCTTTAAGGACTTGAAGAACAACAAACACTTGTCCCCAGACTTTGAGATAAATCGTCCCAATACAGCAACCCTTCCAGTGAGCTTTTGAACATATTTGACAGTTTTGGTGGCTCCATGTCCAGGATTGCCTTTATTTTATCGGGATTGACCTCGATTCCTCTCTTGGAGACCATCAATCACAAAAACTTTCCAGATCCTACTCCGAAAGCACACTTTGTAGGATTTAACATCATCTTGTGGTATCTCAGGACCTCAAAAGCTTTCCTCAAATGGGTTATATGGTCAGTCTTTAATAGACTCTTGACTAACATGTCATCGACATAAACTTCCACGGTCTTGCCAATAAGATCCTTAAAAATCTTATTTACCAACCTTTGATAGGTGGCTCCTGCATTCTTGAGACCAAATGCCATAACAAGATAACAATAAACACCAAAGTCAATGATAAATGATACCTTTGGGATGTTGTCCTTGTGCATCTTGATTTGATTGTATCCACTAAATCCATCCATGAAGCTCAGCGTCTCATGTCCAGCAGTAGCATCTATCAAACTATCTATCCTTGGCAATGGGAAACGACCCTTTGGGCATGCATCATTTAGGTTAGTAAAGTCCACACACATTCTCCATTGGCCTTCTTTACCATCACAGGGTTCGCTAACCATTCTGGAAATTGTATCTCCTCAATGAAACCAGCCTCTAAAAGCTTCTCTACTTCCTGTTTTATAGATACTTGCCTTTCTGGAGCAAAACTTCTTTTCTTCTGCTTCACCTTCTTCCGACTCGGATCCACATTCAGCTTGTGAGTAATCAGTTCCGTGTCTATTCCTGGCATGTCAGCTGCCGACCATGTAAACACATCACTATTTTCTTGCAGAAATTTCACCAACTTCCCTCTAAGGGGCTCCTCTAGTGTGGCTCCAATGAAAGTCACTTTCTCAGGATCCTCGGGAGCTAAAGGAATCGAAACCAAGTCTTCTGATGGCTTCCCTCTATTCTTATCATTCTCACGGATATCCAGATCTTCAATAGGCAAAACTTGCCCCCCAACTCCATCTGCCCTAAGAGAGGCCACATAACAAGTTCTATCCATTTTTTGATCTCCTCTCTCTTCTCCAATCTCATTCCAGGTGGGAAACTTTATAACTGAATGGTAGGAAGAAGGGACTGCCTTGAAGGCATGTATCCCTGTTCTCCCCATGATATTGTTGTAAGTTGAACTAGCCTTTACCACCACAAAGTCCAACATCTGCGTTACTTGCCTTGGTTCCTGACCTATGGTTGTTGGCAATTTAATTATCCCTTCCACGGGACACTCTACTCCTGAAAATCAATATATCGGCATGTCGGTTGGGGTCAATTGGGAATCATTATAATCCATCCTTAAAAAGGTATCATGGAGCAAGATATCCACTGAAGCACCATTATCTACAAGGACCCTCTTCACCGGGCTGTTCCCTATTATTGGTGTTATGACCAACGGGTCATCATGAAGAAATTTCACACCCTCTAAGTCAGAATCATCAAATGCCACTGTTACTCCAGTCCTGGCCCACTTCAGGGCTTCCCCAACAATATGCATAACTTTTCTGGTATATGCTTTCCTAGAGTTCCTAGATAACCCGGCAGTAGTTGGTCCTCCAAAAATTTTGTTTATCACAGGCCCTCGGGGTCACGGTCCTCCAAAGATTGTATTTGTAACCGATCCCCTAGGCTGGGGATTCCGCCCCTCATCGTCTTGGTCCCTCCTACAATCTTCAAAGTTCTTTCTCCCATTGTTATTCCTATCTCTTCCTTCCCCAGTGTACTTGTTCAATCTTCCTTTTTGAATGAGGAATTCTATTTCATCTTTCAGTTGCCTACACTCATCGGTGTCATGACCAACATCTTTGTGAAATCTACAATATTTGCTCTTATCAAGCTTGGCAGGATCAGCCTTCAAGGGTTTGGGCCAACGAATATCTTGATCTTTCTCAATTTCCATCAAGATCTGGCTTCTAGGAGCATTCAGCTTAACGTATTCAGTGAACTTTTGCCCAGGTCCTCCCTTCTTTGGGGTTGAATCAGGGTTTTTCTCAATTCTGGGATACTTGTCCTTAGCGATATATTCCAGATCAGTTTTCCGCTTCTTGCCTCTAGTGGGCTCGTTACTTACTATTATCTTCCTTATGATCTCCTCCACTTTGATGTACTTCCCGACCCCATCTTGGAGCTGCAACATGCTTTCAGGCGGGCGCTTGGCCAAGGACATCTTGAAGAACTCATCCCTAGTTCCCTATTGCAGGGCTATCATAGCTACCTTGTCATCAAGATTCGGAACTTTTAAAGCTTCCTTTGTGAAACAATTTAGGTAGTCTCTAAAGGATTCCTTCGCTCCCTGCACAATGCTCATGAGGGATGCTGAACTTTTCTCATGCACTCTCCCACTGATGAACTGCTTAATAAAAGCTTGACTTAATTCTCTGAAGGACCCAATAGAGGTGGCAAACGACTACACCATCTTTGAGCCATTTCCGACAGGGTTTGAGGAAAGCCCCTTCATTTAATGGCGTCATTCACGGGCTGCAACAATAGTGCATTAGAGAATGTCCTGACATGATTGGCGGGATATCCAGTGCCATCATAAGCTTTGATAATGGCCATCTTAAACTTCCTTGAGATATGTGCATTCATTATCTCTTCAGTGAATGGTGGAGTAGGATCATCAGGATCTCTAAGGGGGAGAAGGTTGCTTGGATCAGCTCTTGGGACTACAGTCCTTCTTTGTGACGGACCATCCAGGTCTATGATTGGAGGGGGATTTCTCCCCCTAGGTGGTAGTGGGAGTCTGGGAGCCTGGTGCGCCTCCAAGTCGCGCTTCAGCCTTTGAATCTCAGCCTCGTGAGCCTTGATTCTCTCCTGTACTTCTTGGGGATTCAGCCCTCGGTGCTCCTAGGACGTTGGTTACCATTAGTCATCGGCTCTTTGCCAGCACGTCTCCTTCTTGGGGCCACTTCATCATCTGAAGATATAGAGTCTCTCTCAGTGTAAGGACCAGAAAATTCCTGATCCTCTGGGATAGGAGCCAAACCTTGTATGTAGGGGGGGTGTTCGCCCTCGTGCTTCACTCCGTCTAACATGTCCACTTCCTCCAACCTCGGGGTAAAGGGGCATCCCATAAGGGGGTTAGTGGTCACAACAGTTGAATACTCATACCCAACGGGTCGAGAATTCACAGGTATATGTAGCTGTTGAAGTTGGGGATTCGTACCTTGAGGAGACGGGGGAATCGTCCCTTGGGGTTGAGGTTCAGTTGCCTCTACCTAGGCTCCTCCTTAGGTGGCGGCATAGGTTGAATGCGGAGGTACCTCCACGGTTGACAAAATTGTTTGAGTTGTCCCCGCTGGTGTTCCTCCTTCTAGGGCGCTGCTTCCTTTCCTGTTCTCTCCATGGTTGTTGTTGTGCTTTCCCACAGACGACGCCAAATATTATGGATCAAAAACTAAGGTATAATAATTCCTATATTTATTACTAGGGAACATGAGCTTCGAGGTTCGATTTGACTGCTCTCGTGTTTCGTGACTCGATCTGCCTTAACAAGATGCCTACGTACCTTGCTGTATGCCAAGGATCAAGTCAAAAATGTAGTTCTGATCTATGGGGTGATGCCCCTTATATAGATGTTGGGAGTCCTTGAATTGGACTTGGGTTAGGAGACTTGGTGGGCAAGTCTCAGAATTAGAATGGACTTTGGAGTCCTAAGAGGTAGGAAGCTGATTCCTTATCCCAAGAGGTTCCTTGAAGGCCAATCTACAAGGATTTATTTCCCCTCTAGGACTCATCTTATCAGCTGACTTATCCCTTAGTTAATTATGAAATTAATTAATATTCAGGGTTTTGGGTCCTCTCAAATGGGCCTGGTTGTTGGCCTAATTCTGATATAATTAATGCCATATTAATTACATACTCATGCCTTATTTTATACCCTATTAGATATGCTCAAATGAAATGCAACAGTAATAATGTCATGGGAAAGGGTAAACAATAACATCTCAAGGAAGTGTAGCATCATCATTATTATATCATATAATCATCATAGGTCTGATACACCAATACCTAATATCAAGTCTGACCCAGAAGTCCAAATATCAACAATACAATGATCGTGAAAAGCATGATACATGATAAGTCCCCACTATAGAAATGATCTAAATGTCAAAAGTTAATATACATTTCTAAAAACTCGGAACTGCAACAAAGCAAAAAGGGTGCAATCCCATGATCATCTCAAAGTCATCGACTCTACTGTACTCGAGTCGGAAGCGTCTAATATGTAATGGGTCAACAAAAGAGGTAGGAATGCACAATTAATAATATATGCCAATCCTCAAAAGCAAAAGTCATATCTACCGGGTCATATCAATGTGGACCGAACACCTCATCCACCCGCTGTAAAAACTCCTCTCAGGTCTGATCAATCATCTTGGCAACAATAGTCCTATCCATGGCTCCTGAACTCGTAGATGACATCTCAACAATTTTTGTCTGTAAACTCGCGATAACAGTGGTAGCAGTCTGATACATAATCTCTCGAGAAAAACTCCTCCTAACAGAATTTGCCTCAGGTGAAGGCGCGGGTTGTCTCTCAACAATTAGTCTCATCACGGTATCTCGGGTAGCAAACACCTCCCGATATCTAGCATATACCTCATCATACATCTGTCTAAGCTCCTCATAAAGAAAGGCTGGAACAGTAACCACTGGATAACCTCCCACACCAGCAATCAGTGATGGAAAACTGTCAGCAAATCCCCCTAAGCCTACAGTGGCAAGGGCAACAAGAACAGTAGCAGCAGGTGGTGCAGTATCACACACTGACATATCAGAAGGAAATGGAGCTAACACTGGAGAAGGTGGATCTATGTCCATATCTAGGGGCTCAGAAATAACAAGGAGTCCTGTAGGTGCCATAGTCTGTGTAGAAACATGCTCAAGATCAGCAGTAGCATGGTCTCAAAACGGACAAATCAGCGGTAGTAGTTAGGCGAAAACACACGCTAAAATTATACGCAAGTATACGCGTACACAAGTAGCATAAGATATAAATCAGATACGTACCCACAGAGACTCTTTTTAGTTAACTTAAGATTATGCACCTATACAACAATGGTATGGCTATCGCTCAATGCTAAGATAATAACAAGTTGAGATGTTTATAACTAAGATTAAATTAACATGTAATGAACTAAGAATAAAAGTGATTGAATTAACTATATGAGACAAACATGGGATTCTAACTTCACTAAATACTTCATTCAAAGTCATTTTTCTTAACCTTAGCATGCAATGGTGATGACAACTAATCAGATAACACGAAACTAGTAAACGCCAACTTTCGTTGTACGGATACCCTACTACCAAACATCCATAAAAGAGATAGAAGCTAAATAGACCCCAATTATGTTGAGACCTTATATGTCTATAGAATTTGATAACATAAAAGTTTAATGAACAAGTTATTTATCGTGATTACATAGGGTAAGTAAGATGGTTAAAATTGCCTACGAATCATGCATAATAAATACATGAACCTATGCTAGCATGGAAAGTTCTAAATCTCTATATTCACTGTCGCTTCAATAGAGATTAACAAACTATCTTATATATTCGTGATGCACATAAGACGAATATGCACAACCAATACTAGGATATCATACAATCACCACACACTTAGATATCAAAACAATTAACTATAAAATCCATAAGTAAATCCATTAGAACCCCATAACAACGATTAGTTCAT
This sequence comes from Apium graveolens, assembly GCF_009905375.1. Lineage (NCBI taxonomy): Eukaryota > Viridiplantae > Streptophyta > Magnoliopsida > Apiales > Apiaceae > Apium > Apium graveolens. Next base: position 178,226,795 of record NC_133647.1, read on the forward strand.
AACCGAACTCATCGTCACCATAGGTTCCAATGAAAGCATGGTAAATAACTAAGATAAACTAGGTCTGAAATAACTGAATAATAATAACAAAGTATGTTAACAAGAGTATTAGGTTCAAATAACAAAGAAAACAAGCATCCAAGATTACAACTTAAGGAAAGAATCACAAGTAAAAACAAGATCTTCTTCTCCTTTGTTGTATTGTGCTATTAGGTCTTCTTGCTGCTATCTCCTTACTCTTCTATATGAAAAACGTCTTTTAAAAGTCTTTAAATACCATCCCAACAGATCAGGAGTCCAACAAACCAATCTTTTAATAGAATCAGGATTCCTAAAATTCGATATAGCGTGGCCGCCCTCAAATCCAGCGCGACCGCCCTGAGTTTCCGACAAATGGGCGCGGCCGCTCCCATGACTAGCGCGGCCGCCCTGACCTTCTGGAAAATCTGAATTTTCTGCTTTCTAGACCTTCTTGTGCTGGTTTCTTGCGCGCAATCAACGAAAGCTCCATCCTAACACCCTTTTAGCATAGGACAATGTAAAATCTATTCCTTCTTCCAAATATACCCTGAAATGTAAAACACTAAAAAATACATCAAAAACATAAATAACTTGAGTACAAATCACCAATTCGAGCCTTTACGAAGCATTCTAAGTGGATATAAATGCCACTTATCACACCCCCAAACTTGAATTGATGCTTGTCCTCGAGCATAACAGACTCAAAAACAAAAAATAAAAATGCATGAATGCAACTAAGATTAATGCAACTATCCCCTTAGAATAACTTAACTAACCAATGAGCAACATCTCAAAGAATGCAATTATTCACACAAAGTTCAATCAAATCTCACAAATCAACTCACAAGCCAGAAACGTGTGTGTCTGCAATTGCATAACAGATATACTTTCGAAACTAGATCAATAACCATAACTTATCTCTCACCAAGACAATCACAAGTTCATTAGAAGAATAAACGATAAACATAAAATGACTGACAACACTTTATTTTTATCAGAGTTATACAAGTATTCATGCTTTTATTGCTAACACATAACAAAACCTATACATGCTTATTTGATCATGCAATGAGTGAGTTCCACAAAAGACTTATGCAATAATACCTATGTAGCGAGTGTTAGGTTAGCGGATCCCAGACTATAAAAGCCTTAGGTCATTAGGCACAAAGTCCCCTAGAACTTAATAACTCGAGTATTCAAGAGCCCCCTCGTGATCAATTATGCATAACACATATTTTTTTCTTTTTTTTTTCTCATGTTTTAAACGAGGGCGTTTCGCTCCATCTCGCTTAACCCTAGACTACTCATATAAATATGAGTCGGTTACTAGCCATTTGACGCCTAGCCACAACTAGCATTGATATCCAATGTTTTTTCCAATTTTAAGTCCATGTTATTTCGTCACTGAGAGAATAGCATAAATTTTAGACATAAATAAGTGATTAAACCTAGACAAACAAACAAGTCATGGTCATGATCTAGCACTCAAGCAACCTATAAGACTTAGTGAAAATTTTCTTGTTTCTAGCATGCAAATCAATTCGTTAGGACTTAACATTCCTCTATACGACATCACTACACTCGAATCAACATCACAAATTAATCGGAAAAGCAACCTAAGGGATCATGATATAATGCCCAATGCAACTATATGCAACATACTAACATGATAACAAATACGCAAAACAAAAACAAAAATAAATAACTACATGACAAATATGCAAACGATCTGAACTACTATCATGAATATGCATCTATATGGACTCACACACAAATATTCTTTAACTATCCCCCCCAAACTTAAAAATTTCACTATCCTCAGTGAAGGTAATAGCAAGGAATCAAGGCGTACCTACTCGGAAGAAGAAGGATCATCACCCTCCATGGGGGAGTGTCAGGAGGCGGATACACAAGTTCCTCTCCAAAAACTGGCCACTGTATGTCAACCCTCGTGGCTCGAAAAGTTGTACCCAATGCCTGAGTAAGATCCTGCTCAAACCTGCTCTGCGACTCATACATCACATCCATCCGCCTCGTGAAACGCCTATACTGCGTCGAGTCTAAACCAGCACTATCCTCTGTCTCTTGCGGCTCCTGCTGCTGCGAAGAACTAGCCTCACCAATCTGATTTCTCCACGCTGCTATGCGAGCCTGAGTTAAACCACCAGCATATATTTGATCGGCTGGCTTGCCACCCGGAAAATGATCATAGGTGTACCCAAGTCCTTTCTCGCCAGCCTTCCCACCATACCACTCTTGCATAGTTAAGATCGTAGAACTGTCGATGGGGGTGCTCGGTAACTGAAGTTGCTCGTGTGCGGGCCAATGAACACCCACAACAACACAAAGCTTGGTCACAATTGAGGCAAAAGGGATAGGCCCCGTAGTGTCTCCATGCAAAAACCGCCAAATACCCTGATGAATAACAGAACTGAGATCCATATAATCTCCCTGTAAAATCCCCCATAACAACTTCGCATGATTCACAGTCCCATCATGCACATGAGAAGAAGGCATGATATTCGCACAAATAAAAGCATTCCAAGCACGAGCAAACCTGTTCATGTATAAAGCAGGGAAATTGAGATACTCGTTCGATCCCCTCTTAAACTTCCATTGTATCTTCGGGATACAGAGTGTAGCCATAATCAAATCCAAATCAAAGTCTTCCCCCGTCTTATTAACTCACTTCTCCTGAGTTGGCTTCCTCACAGGTTGGTTTATAACCCTGCGAATAGCCTCCGGGTTGTAGTCCACTGTCAACCCACGCACCACCAAATACCCATTCTTATCAGCTTTTGCGTTTGCATAGAACTCGCGAACAATACTTATAGGCACAGCCTCAGGTGCCTCACAAAACGAAATCCATCCCATCTACAAGATCATCTCGAGAAGCTTATCATCCTTACCCGAAGGTAGAAAACCCCTCTCTTTCGTTATCTGCTTAGACAACAACCTTGTGTACTCCTCTTCAGCCGCCGGAGTAACAAACCGTGGCCTCGTACCCCCAACACTCGAAGTATCGGTAGAGGCGGGGTTAGTGGTGCTGCTTCCTTGAGTGCAGGCTCTCTGTGGTGCCACTGAAATAGATTAAGTGAGATAAGAGAGGTGTGTAAAGAGATTTAGGGTTTGAGAGAATAAAAGTAAGGTGGAGATGGATGTATATAGGTGTATGTATATATAGAGAATTAGAATTAGGGTTATACTAGAAGTGGGATATGATTTTGGGTTTAGTGGGGATAATGGGGTGCTTTTAGGACTAAAAATCGGGTACAAAGAGATTGTATAATTGATGTGTGGAACTCTTATTTTTTTTTTTCTGATTTTTGGTTTGTAATTTTTTTCTCTCTGGGCACCAACGCGGCCGCCCCGTATGGGAGCGCGGGCGTGCTCACTTTCTGCTGTTTCAGCGCGGCCGCCTCGCTTCCCAGCACGGGCGCGCCGTGCTCCAGGAAAAATTGCCCTATTTTTCTGATTTTTTTCTTTTCTCAACTACTAATGTACAACAAACATGGGTTGCCTCCCAAGAAGTGCTTGGTTTATGTCGCTAGCTTGACGTAGAATTCCGAGATTAGGTTGACAATAAAACGTCACTAACCACCTCACGGTTTGCCGTATCTCCTTAGTAATGCTTCAAACACTGTCCATTCACCTTGAATGCTTGGCCTGGATCATTCTCAATTTTCCAGGAAAAAGAAGGAGACGAGAGTTGAACAAAAGAACTTGTTGCCCCAGAACAAATGATTTGAGCACTAGACCCCTATCGTACTATCTCTTGACATTCTACTTGTACATTTTGTTGTTCTCATACGTTTGAAGTCGGAACTCGTCGAGTTCATTCAATTGAAGCATCCTTTTCTTACCAGCTGCAGTCAGATCAAGGTTCAGTTTCTTAAAAGCCCAATATGCCTTGTGCTCTAGCTCTGCAGACAAATGACATCCTTTACCATAAACCAATTGAAACGGTGACATGCCTAGCGGAGTCTTGAATGATGTTCGATATGCCCAAATAACTTTATCCAGCTTCAAAGGCCAATCCTTTCTCGATGGACATACAACTTTCTCCAGAATTCGCTTGATCTCTTTGTCAGACACCTCAGCTTGACCATTAGTCTGAGGATGGTAGGCTGTAGCAATGCGATGATTCACATTATATCTTTGCATCATAGTAGGCCAGGAGAATCCTGCTTGAAGGATATGAGCTACGGTCTTTTCTCTACCATTGTGGCCTCCATAAACAGTTGAATGGAAGTCTCGCACGATACGCTCCGTCTCACTGTACGGAATACATCTCTTGATGATTTGGTCAGCTTCTTGCCGAAATAAAAAAGGCTCATCCCACATGTACCACTTTACCTCGTGAAGAAACTTCTTCCTTTGAGCATAAATTAAGTCTAGGGGCATAATGTTGCTCATAAGATAGTTCACAATGTCTGCGAACCACGGTTCTTCTTCTTGCACCCCAAATAACTGCTCATCAGGAAAAGACTCAGTTATCACTGTCTTATCCTGTGAAGCTGTACTCGGATCTTCTAACCGAGAGAGATGATCTGCAACTTGATTCTCAATACCTTTCCTATCCTTGATCTCCAACTCAAACTCCTGAAGTAAAAGAACCCATCGAATCAATCTAGGCTTCGAGTTCTTTTTCGAGACGAGATAGCGAATCACAGCGTGATCAGTGAAAACTGTCACCTTCGTCCCAAGCATATAAGATCGAAACTTCTCAAAACCATAGATAATGGCTAAGAGTTCTTTCTCGGTTGTGGTGTAGTTCCGTTGAGCACCATTGAGGGTCTTACTAGCATAATAGACCACATAAAATACATTGTTCTTCCTTTGCCCAAGAACCGCTCCAACTGCATAGTCACTCGTATCACACATCATTTCAAAAGGCTCATTCTAATCAGGTGCAGTTATGACAGGTGCCGTGATTAAACTCTTCTTTAAGCTCTCAAAAGCAGCTAGACACTCATCATCAAACTTGAAAGGGACATCATTTTCTAATAGATTGCACAATGGTTTAGAGATTTTAGAGAAATCCTTGATGAACCGCCGATAGAAACCCGCATGACCAAGAAAATAGCGGATTCCCTTAACAGAAATTGGCGGAGGAAGGTTTTCAATGACCCCACCTTGGCTTTGTCCACCTCAAGACCTTTACTAGAGACCTTGTGCCCAAGAATGATGCCTTGTTGCACCATAAAGTGACATTTCTCCCAGTTGAGAACCAGATTGATCTCAACACACCTTTTAAGAACTGTGTAAAGATTTTGCAAGCACTCATCAAAAGAATCCCTGAACACAGAAAAATCGTCCATGAACACCTCCACATTCTGACCAATCATGTCAGAGAAGATGGCCATCATGCATCTCTGAATTATGGCAGGTGCACCACATAACTCAAGAGAAACTCTTCTGAAGGCAAAAGTACCAAACGGACAAGTGAAGGTAGTCTTTTCTTGATCTTCTGGAGCAATGCAGATCTGATTATAGCCCGAATAGCCGTCCAGAAGACAATAGTTGTAATATTCTATATTTTCAAATATTATTATTATTTGGAATTGTTTATGTGATTTTTATATGAATTTTAGTGGATTATATGATAATTGGAGTGATGTTTTGGATGTTTATATATGATATTCTTTGAGTATTTTAATTTTTATACGTCCAGAATAAAATATAGATAATTATGATATTTTTCTGGTAATTTTTGGACTATTATATAATTTTACAATGATTTATGGATTTAGAAATTATTTTTTGAGTAATTATAAACTATTTTATAAAGCCGGGAATCGTATGACTTCAACTGTTTTTGCATTTTTACAACCCAAAACTCTTCCGAAAACTCCTTCATAACCTAATATGGCAATTCCGGACAATTTCCGTGTTTTAACTTTTTCGATCCGGATTACGGTTTGACCCGTACGCGTCCCAGCATAAAATTTTTGATACGATAATCATTTCGGTAAATCAATAAAACCCGTAATCTCGAGAGACAGGATATTTTACGTTATTTTCTCATAGGGTGTTTTATAAGAAGCTCGGTTTTGATAATTATCCAAATATGGTATTAAATTGTATCGTTTCATAGTTACTTGGCGGCTAAGTAATCTATTTTTGGATCCGATATGACCCAACATAATACTCGTTACGTGTTTAAGATGCATTTATATGAATCGATCCATAATTTGGACGCGTGTTTATTTGTGTCTTTATCGAGGTACTCGTTTTATCTCATTTTATGTGTGTTTGAATGTATTTTATGTAATTTCGGAGTTTTCTGTTTATTTAGGAAGCATTTCTAATTTTCAAAAATAAACGGAAGGGGACCCCACTGGGACGTCAAAGCCCACAAAATTCGTGTTTTTATTTTTATAAAATCAATCATATTTCGAATACCCAATATTTTTGCGTTTTTAAATTATTCGCAATTTTTGGGAAATTTTGATATAAATGTTGTATTTTATCGCTTTTAAAATTATTCCCCGTAATTATTATTTTGGGGCCTAATTATTTTAATTATGGGAATAAAAAAACCCTCATTTGATTTTGGGTATTTATTTTCCAGATAGTATAAATAGCAGATTATGTTATTTTACTTTATTTATATTTTCATTTTAATTTCAGAAAATTACAAAAAAAAACATGAAAATCAGAAAATAGAAATTGGTTTGGGGGTTAGGGTTTGAGTTCTTGAGAAAGAATCGATCAATTGATCAGCTTTCAATCATCTGTTGTTGACAATCTATATGTCGAATCAAAGCCCGTTTCGAGCCCATTATTTTGCTGCCTAAATCATCATATAAGGTTCAGTATTTCGCAATAACGACGTTCGTCCTTTTGCATCGAATTAAAATGGATATATTCATGAATTATTGATGATTATTGGTTGATAAGAATTACAGTAGTAGTTGATGCATAATCTGAGCTTTATTTTGATGTATTAATCGTCATTTTTCATCAAGTTTTGCTGAGTTGATTGTGGTCATTGGAGAACCGACGAGTCCGCCGGTTTTTTGTTATCAATCGGTTGGATGGATCGAGTTTAGGGTTATTTTTGATTGTTGTTAACTTGGCTGTGTTTCTGTGATAATTTAGAAGTTATTAATGATCAAAACGGCTTGAAACCGTTTTGTTTTGGCCGGAGAAGAGACCGCTGGAGTCGGTCAAACCCCCGCCGGAAACTGGGTGCTTTTCCAGAATCCGGTGGTGTTCAACCCGACCCGGATTCCTGTTCTTGCAGACCTGATCGGGTTTTAAACTTGACCCGCTTTAAACTTAATTTCCCGCAAACCCTATATCAACTCCTGTTTGTGCAATTTTCTGATTTAAATAAATCAAAATTCAATTTTTATATCCTAAAAATCATTTCTTTCAATTTTAAAAATCATTTACTTATTATTTTAAATTCTAAAAATTATATACTTAATTATTTTAATTCCCAAAAATCATCTTCTTTATTATTTATTTTTAAAATCCAATTTGATTTAATTATTTATGATTTGTTTTAGTTAATTATTTATGAATTTAATAAATTGATTAATCATTTAGTCAATTGATTTTATTTGTAAATAGTTAAATAAAATGTAAATTATTTATATTTAATTCAAATAAATCCTAAAAATTGTTTTTAAGTTTTAAAAATTATATTTTGGTATTTAAAAATCAATTAATATTATTATTAATTGATTTATTCCCATTTATTCTTATTTTATTCATAATAAATAAACCGTTCGTCCGTTTTATACGAAACAAATGCGTCTAAACTCAGAAAAATATTATGCTTTCATTAAAAATACTTTTGAGACCCAAACTCTTTTGTTTCAAAAGGTCGCTTGTTTTGCAAGTCAGTTCTGAGTCGTTTATTTATCTAAAAGTCGTATTTTTGACCCGATTTCAGTTTTAAATGTACCCAGTAGAATGTGTTGACGAGACGAGTCCTGTGTTATACGAGTTATGTGATGCGTGGATTATGTGCTTACGTGTTATATGAAATACATGTGTACATGGGTCAAGAGTCTTGTGTTTGACTGTTTTATTGATGCGTGGGCTATCGTATGGGTAGACGATAGGATTTTGACGCGCTGTTCGTCGAGTAATTATCGTTTAGACGATTAATGTTATATCTTTAAATTATAGATGCGGATCATTCGAGTTGATCAGGACCAGATGGAATGGATGAAGATTAGAGTCGAATAGTATGGAATATTGGGTTGCAGCACTGTTTGAGCAACATGCCAAAAGATTAGTAAAATAAAGACGTGATGTTTTGAGATATAATGTCAGAATATATGTGTCTTTGCGAGTGTGACTAACTGCTAAAAACCCAAAGGCATGTATCCCTATCATCACTTATTGTTCAAGTGATATTTATTTTGAATCTTATTATGCCAGTATTGCTTTCCCTATTCTCAGTTCGGAATAGATAAATGTTTTACATATCGCTAAATTAAATGCTTATTATGCAAATACTTTTCTGCTATTCTATGTTCAAAATAGCTAAGTGATTTTACTTATCAAATGAATGGATTTATAAATGTTTTGGGTTTTGAGAAAAATGAGTTGGTTTTGTGAGTAATCCTGCCCAAGTAAATGGGGGAATAAAAGTTTATAAGGGTGTCGAGTATTATGACCCCTTTCAATAAAATGTTTTTAAGATTGGATGGTTGCGTAAGAAGCCGTGGCGGCGGTCCAGTGTGAGCTATGTGTTATACGGGATATAACACCTTGCTAGGCCGATATGTGCCTTGGGTACCCCTTTGTTTAGTTGGATATGCTTTGGCATACCGGTGTTGCTCCGCGGCTAATCACCGGCGGCAACACACCGTCGTTCGAGGATTCCAATCTAAATTATTATATTGCTTTTGATAATCTTATAAGGAATGGTTTATCAAGTGTTTTGGTTTTGTATAAAAAGGTGAAATGCAGTTTTGATTCAGTTTCTGACTATTATGGATACTTAGTTTGTTGTTAAATATCAAAGGTGGTATTAGTACATATGATTGGTGTTGACTTCAGTATGAGATGTTGTGAGCATCAAAGTTCGTAGTGATATCTAATTTGATATGACAATAAAATGAGTATTAATATCAAGAGTTCGATTTTGAATAAAGTTTATGACTTAATCCATAATCATTGTTTCATGTTATTGTTGTTTACGATATTTCCGTTAACACTGTTTTACGAGTTTTATTCTCGTTGAGATTTAAAGTATTGCTGAAGCATTTCGTTCGAAAATATCAAAAGAGTTTTTAATACAGTGAGAAACAATTATCCGATTCTTTAATAAATTTTCTGTTTCAGCAATTATATTTATAAAATGATCTGCACTATTGCAGATGTCGGTTTTATATCAAAATGACCATATATATTACAATGATCTTGCTGAGCATTTCTTCCGCTCTTTCTTGCCTATTTTTAAATTTAACCTCCAATGAGGATTAGCTTGCGCTGTTTAGCCGCGTAATTCGAGGAAGCAAATAAGAAGCTCTTGGAAGGTGGTTGGTCCAGGGTTTGCGGGCTAGTGTAAGTTCTATTATGAAAAGTTGTTTATATTATATTATATTATATTATAATTTTGCTATTTTATAGTTGGGCCTAGTATACTTCTTTTCGAAGTTATACTAGCAGGTTAGTATTGAATTGGAATTTGTTGAAAAGAGTTTTTAAAAGGAAGTGAAAATTATTTATGGAATTTGGAATTCTTGTTTCTCGAACTATAACCTTAAAAGATCTTGGATTAGTTTGGGGTCATAGATGCTAAATATCTTCCGCTGGCATCTATTTATTGGTTAAGCAGGTTAATTTGGATTGAGGTTTCATAGTGACGACCAAATACTCTGACCCCGGATTTAGGGGCGTTACAATAGTATTCGTGCCCAGCTAACCTGTCGAGCATCTAATCAATGAAAGGAAGTGGAAAGTGATCCTTCCTTGTGGCTTTATTCAGCTTTCGATAATCCATGCACACTCTCCACACCGTGACTGTTCGAGTAGGGATGAGCTCACTCTTTTCATTAGCAACCACTGTGATGCCTCCTTTCTTCGACACACACTGAACTGGGCTCACCCAAGAACTGTCAGAAATAGGATAAATGATTCCCGCGTCTAGCCAATTAAGAATTTCCTTCTTCATGACATCATTCATGATAGGATTTAGCCTCCTTTTTTTCTCGACAGTCGGCTTACTTTCTTCCTCAAGCAGAATTTTATGCATGCAATAAGAAGGGATGATTCCCTTAATATCTGCTATAGTCCATCCAATTGTCGACTTGAAATCTCTCAGAATTCTCAAGAGTTTTTTCCTCATCACTACCTGAAAGGTCAGATGCAATAATAACAGGAAAAGCAGATGCATCACCTAAAAACGCATACATCAAGTGTTAGGAAAAGGTTTAAGCTCGAGACGCCCCTCAGCATTTTTGAGTTCTGACAATCTAAGAGATTTAGAAGGCATATATAGCCTTCACTTCCAAGGAGAAGGATTTAAATACTGCAACTGCTCATCACCTTCACCATCTTTGCTATCTGAATCCCCCATCAAGGCTTTCTCTAGGGCATCAGACTTTAGCTTTTGATCAAGTTCTGAAATAACCATATAATCAACCAATTCCACTTTTAAGCACTCCCCTTCATCATTAGGGAATTTCATGGCATTCAAAACATTAAAGGTCACATCCTGATCCTGTTCTCGGATAGTGAGCTCACCCTTCTGTACATCAATCAAGGTTCGACCAGTAGCCAAGAATGGTCTTCCCAAGATTATGGGAATTTTTTTATCCTCCTCGAAATCAAGAATTACAAATTCAGCAAGAAAGATGAGTTTGTCCACCTTGACCAAGACATCCTCCACAATGCCTCGTGGATATGTAATAGAACGATCGGCCAACTGCAAGGACATATATGTAGGCTTTGGATCAGGTAAACCCAACTTCTTGAAGATAGACAAAGGCATCAGATTGTTGCTAGCTCCTAAATCACATAAACACTTGTCGAATGACAAGTTTCCGATGGTACAAGGAATAGTGAAGCTTTCAGGATCTTTAAGCTTCGGAGGCAACTTCTATTGTAATATAGCACTGCATTCCTCCATAAGAGCAACAGTCTCTAAGTCATCGAGCTTCACTTTCCGAGAGAGAATACCTTTCATAAACTTCGTATAGCTAGGCATTTGTTCAAGAGCTTCAGTGAAAGGTATGTTGATGTGAAGTTTCTTGAAAACTTCCAAGAATTTAGAAAATTGCTTATCCAACTTCAGCTTCTGCAACCTTTTAGGAAAAGGAGGTGGAGGATAGACATGTTTTCCCCTGTATTACCCTCAGGAGGAGTGATGATAACAGCTTTCTTCCTTGGTTCTACCTCAGCATCCTTCAACACCTTTTCTTCAGCTACAACTTTATTTTCTAAAACTTGAGATTTTTCAGGGCTTGCAACCTTCCCAGACCTCAATACAATTGCCTTAACCTGTTCTTTTGCTTCCCTCTTGCCTGGAACTTCTGTGTCACTAGGGAGTGAACCAGGTTGTCGATTCAACAATACATTGGCAATCTGCCAATTTGATTCTCCAGAGTCTTGATAGAAACCGCTTAGATCTTGCATATGAGCCTCAACTCCTCCTATTCAGATTTTTCATTATATTGACTTGTACTTCCATGCGGTAGTTATTGAAGTTGGAGTTATTATGTTGGTGCATATTGCGATGTTGAAAACCAGGAGGGTGGAATTGCTTTGCTGCTGATAAGTGGCATTTTATACCACTTAGAACGTCTTGTAATGGCTTGAATTGGTGTCTTGAAATCAAGTATCTTATGTATTTGATGCGTTTTTCTAGTGTTTTTGCATTTCAGGGTATAACTTACATAATTAGGGAGATTTTATCATAATAAGCCTAGGGAAGTATCTGGAACCAGTTGCGGGGAGTTGTGTGAAAAATTCAGCAAAAATCAGAAGCAAAAAGAGGATTTTTCTAGAAAGCATGCAGGCGCCCTCTTGGAGAGTGCAGGCGACCGCCTGGAAAGCAGGCGCCCGCGTGGGATTTGAGGCGGACACCTGGGGTCGGAATTTTAGATTCTAGTTTTGTATAATTCAACTTCTATTGGGCTTCTGAGACTGTTGTTTCTTGTGGAATCTTATATAAGTAATCTTGGGAGACGTTTTCACAACAACAAGTAACAAGCAAGGAGCAAGTAACAAGGAGAGAAGATTAAAAATACCGTTTTAGCACGCAATAACGAAGAAGATGAAGCATACGTTATCTTGTGATTCTTTTAATTCGTTGTAACAGTGGATGCTAGTTTTCTTTACTTTGAACCTTAATACTCTTGTGACGTACCCTATTTTTATTACATATTTTTATTAGTTTATATTGTTGTGTTATTATCATGTTTTCATATGAACCCATGATGACGATGAGTTCTATCATGGGCTAATCGTGATCATGGGGTCGTAGCGGATTTACTATGGATTTCTTTAGTTAATTGTTTAATACCTTGGTATGTGATGATTGTATGATATCTAGCATAGGTTGTGCTTATTCGTCTTATATGCGTCGCGAACATATAAGATAGCCTGTTAATATCTTATGAAACGACAGTGAATCTTGAGATCTAGAATTTGCCATGCTAGCATAGGTTCATGTATTGTATGCATGATTAGTAGGTAACTTTAACCGTTTTACTTGCCCTGTGTAATTATAATGAATAACTTGCTCTTAAATCGTTATGTTATCAAATTCTGTACACATATAGGGTATCAACATAATTGATGCCTATTCAATTTCTATCTTAATTGTGGATGCTTGGTAGAATGGTTCTTGTGCAATGAAAGTTGGCTTTTACCAGTTTCGTGTTGTTCGATTAATATCATCACCATTACATGCTAAGGGTAACAACAATGACTATTGGTGAGTAAGTGTTAATTAAATATAATTAATCAGAGTCTCTGTGGGAACTAACTAGAAATTATTCTATATTACTTGTGAACGCGTATACTTGCGTGAATTATTAGCGCATGCTTTGTGCCTAACAGCTGCATACTGCTCATAAGGCTGTTGCACTGCATTCTGATTGTTGCTCCAGCTGAAGTTAGGATGATTGCAGTTGTTGGGATGATAAGTTGCTGGAACTGGTTGCTGTGACCTCTGAAAGTTGCTTACAAACTGTGCTGATTCACTAGAAATAGCACACTGCTCAGTTTCATGCGTACTTGCACAAAGCTCACAAATACTTGTGATCTGATTAACTCCATAATTAGCCAAAGAATCCACCTTCATCGTTAAAGCCTTAAGATGAGCAACTATAGCAATAGCTGTATCTTCCTCCAGAATTCCTGCTACCATGCCTTGAGGTAGTCTCAGAGTTGGGTTCTGGTATTCATTAGCAGCCATCCATTCAATCAACTCATAAGCTTCATCATAGCTCTTAGCCTATAAGCCTCCACCTGATGCTGCATCAAGCATGGGTCTAGACTGTGCTCCCAAACCATTGTAAAAGTAATTGATGATGATCCAATCAGGCATGCCATGATGAGGACACTTCCTAAGCATTTCCTTGTAACGCTCCCAAGCCCTTCACACAAAGATTCTCCCGATTGCTGTGCAAATTGAGTGAGGGCGTTACTTATTGCAGCTGTCTTCATCATAGGGAAGTATTTAGTAAGACACCTCTCAGCAAGATCCTCCTAAGTGGTGATAGAACCTGCTGGAAGAGATTGTAACCCGCACTTAGCTTTATCCCTCAGAGAGAATTGGAAAAGCCTCAGCTTAATAGCATCTTCAGAAACATTGTTGAACTTGAAAGTGTCGCAGATCTCGATGAAATCTCTGATGTGCATGCTGGGATCTTCCGTTGGAGAACTCCCAAACTGAACTGAATTCTGCACCATCTCAATCGTGCTATACTTGATTTCAAAGGTGTTAGCCGCAATGGCTGGTCTGATAATGCTACACTAAATGATTGATCTTTGGTTGAGAGTAATCCATCAAAGCTTTCAGATTCGCTGCTTGATCTCCCATTATAATGATTGCTTCTTCTTCAACTTTCTCAACTTCTTCAAAAACTTCTTCAACTTCTTCCAGTACTTCCTTACGAGATTGAGAACGTGTTTGCATACAGGCCCTCTATAGTACCTGAAACACGAACAAAGTAAACTAGTAAATAAAATATCTGAGTCAGTGAACTTTAACGACTACTGATGTCAAGCACATAAACTAAATTAAACACCGAGTCACCGGCAACGGCGCCAAAAACTTTTTAGGGGAAAACACGTGCTAAAATTACACGCAAGTATACGCGTTCGCAAGTAGTGTAAGATATAAATCATATTCATACCCACAAAAACTCTTTTTAGTTAACTTAAGATTATGCACCTATGGAACAATGGTATGGCTATCACTCAATGCTAAGACAATAACAAGTTGAGTTGTTTATAACTAAGATTAAATTAACATGCAATTAACTAAGAATAAAAGTGATTGAATTAACTATATGAGACAAACATGGGATTCCAACTTCATTAAATACTTCATTCAAAGTCATTATTCTTAACCTTAGCATGCAATGGTGATGACAACTAATCAGACAACACGAAACTAGTAAACGCCAACTTTTGTTGTATGAATACCCTACTACCAGACATCCATAAAAGAGATAGAAGCTGAATAGACACCAATTATGTTGAGACCCTATATGTCTATAGAATTTGACAACATAAAGGTTTAATGAACAAGTTATCTATCGTGATTACATAGGGCAAGTAAGATGGTTAAAATTACCTACGAATCATGCATAATAAATACATGAACCTATTCTAGCATGACAAGTTCTAAATCTCTATATTCAATGTCGCTTCAATAGAGATTAACAAACTATCTTATATGTTCGCGTCGCACATAAGACGAATACGCACAACCAATACTAGGATATCATACAATCACCACACACTTAGATATCAAAACAATTAACTATAGAAATCCATAAGTAAATCCGTTATAACCCTATGACAACCGAACTCATCGTCACCATGGGTTCCAATGAAAGTATGGTAAATAACTAAGATAAACTAGGTCTGAAATAACTGAATAATAATAACAAAGTACGTTAGCAAGAGTTTTAGGTTTAAATAAAAAAGAAAACAAGCATCTAAGATTACAACCTAAGCAAAGAATCACAAGTAAAAACAAGATCTTCTTAAATACCAGCCCAACAGATCAGGAGTCCAGCATATCAATCTTATAATAGAATCAGGATTCTTGAAATTCGATATAGTGCGGTCGCCCTCAAATCCAGTGCTGCTGCCCTGAGTTTCTGACAAATGGGCGTGGGCGCTCCCAAGACTAGCGCGGCCGCCCTGACCTTCTGGAAAATCTGAATTTTTATGCTTTCTTGACCTTCTCGTGCTGGTTTCTTACGCGCAATCGACCGAAGCTCCATCCTAACACCCTTTTAGCATAGAATAATGTAAAATCTATTCCTTCTTCCAAATATATCCTGAAATGCAAAACACTACAAAAACACATCAAAAATATATATAGCTTGAGTACAAATAACCAATTCGAGCCTTTACGAAGCGTTCTAAGTGGATATAAATGCCACTTATCAGTAGGCATAACTGGTGTACCTACAATCAAAGGTGTAATCTCTAGTAGCTCTGGGTGGAAATGAATCTATAAATCAGTAGCCAAATGATCCTCCTCTCGAGGAGACATAACCACAGGTATATCAGCTGTAGCTGGATCACTGGTGAAGGAATCGGAGTCAAGTCAGGTAGACTGGTAAAAACAGGGGTGACATCAATAGGCTGAATCATTGGCTCCTCAACAATAACTGGTGACCCAAAAGTCTCATCACGAAGTGGGGAATTTGTCAAGTCAATAATGATAGGTGGAGCTCTAGGTGGTGCTGGAATCTCCGGGACAAGAAAAGTCCTCACTATCACTAGATATAACTATGCAAGCCTCAGAAGGGTCTGAATTTGAACTGGAACTTACATTCTCTCTTGGAAAAGGAGTAGGTGATCTATCTCGAGCGGCTCTGTAGTCTGACATCTGAGTTATAAAAGTACCATCATAAAGTGAATTTTTAATATAGTAATCCTAGATAAACGTTTTTAAGTCAAAGGGGTCATTATCTCGCTGATCCCTATCTTATCTTCGAGTATTATTTACTCTAATAGCTATAAGATATTCTTGATTATACTCTCTCGTATATGGATATATTTTTAGGGTTCATGTGAAGGGTTTTTAGCACATAAACGCAACGAAAACGTAAATTTAAATCTTAAAAAAAAACGAAACCCTCCGCAGGATCCATGCGAAAAATAATATTTAATTCATAGTTCAGTATGTTTACCTTAAGAAGCTTTACGTTAATGGAAAGATGGAGGTCTTTAATGGCGATCCAAAAACGATGAACGGAGATCCTTAGCAGCTGCTCCTCAAATGTGAAGCACTCCACCGATATCCACCAAGAAAACGATGTAATGAAGGAGGAGGAGATGGAGAGAATTAGGGTTTTGTAAATCTTTTTGGTTGAGGCAAAAATATGGTCTATAATAGTATATTTATAGGCAAAATTTTCAGCTGAAAATTTTCCCATAAAATATTATTATTATTAACCCTTTATTATTCTCACTAATAATTAAAACACCTTTTAATTATTAATCCTTTTTCTAAACACTTTAGAAATAATTCTCTCACTTGATTTAATTTCCAAAAATTAAATTCTTAATTAATAATATTAAGAACTTTTTTTTAATTAATTTATAATCAATTAAATCTCATTTAATCAATTATTAAATTTGCCAATTAATTAATTATTTCATAAATAAATAATTATCAGCCATTATTAATCTTGTCTTTATGACAATCAAAGTGACTCTGAGAAAGTGGTTTTGTGAGTGGGTCTGCTACGTTGTTATGTGTGTCAAATCTCTCGACGTTGACATCTCCTCTATTTTCAACTCAGATTCACCACCAAAAATAAGAAAAATGTCCTGAGTCCTTCGCAAGTACTTAAGGATGTTTTTCACTGCTTTCCAGTGGTCTTCACCTGGATTGGACTGATATCTGCTCGTCACACTAATTGAATAAGCAACATCAGGCCTTGTACACAATATCGCTTACATGATAGATCCTATTGCTGAAGCATAAGGAATCTTACTCATACGCTATCGTTCCTCAGGTGTCTTAGGAGACATTTTTTCGAAAAGGGACACTCCATGGCTCATCGGTATGAGACCTCTTTTGGAGTTTTCCATGCTAAACCTTTTAAGCACTTTCTGGATGTATGTACCCTGGGTAAGACCTATCATTCTTCTAGATCTATCTCTATAGATCTTCATACCGAGAATGTAGGATGCTTCTCCCAAGTCCTTCATGGTGAAGTTCTTTAATAGCCATACTTTGACTGATTGTAGCATCAGTATATCATTTCCTTTAAGAAGTATGTCATCCACATACAATACAAGAAATGTTACCGCGCTCCCACTAACCTTCTTGTAGACACATGGTTCATCTATGTTTTTGATAAAACCAAACTCTTTGATTGTCTCATCAAAACGGATGTTCCATCTACAAGAAGCTTGCCTTAAACCATATATGGTTCGCAGCAGCTTACACACTAGGTGTTCATTTCCCTTGGAAAGAAAACCCTCTGGCTGTGTCATATACACTTCCTTCTCAAGTTCCCCATTGAGGAAGGCCGTTTTCACGTCCATTTTCCAGATCTCATAGTCGTAGTAAGCAACAATCGCAAGCAAAATCCGAATTGATTTTAACAGGGCTACAGGTGAAAAAGTTTCATCAAAGTGAATCCCTTGCCTTTGTTTGAATCCTTTTGCCACGAGCCTGGCCTTATAGGTCTCCACCTGACCATCTGCTCCAATCTTTCTTTTATATACCCACTTGCACCCAATAGGCTTAACACCTTCAGGCGCCTCAACCAGAGTCCATACTTGGTTGGTATACATAGATTCCATTTCGGATTTCATTGCACTATGCCATTTCTCTGAGTCAACACTACTCATTGCCTCATTATAGGTCACAGGGTCGTCATCATCAATGATTGACAACTCATTGTCATTCTTAATGACAAGGCCATAATACCTCTCACATTGGCGAGACACTCTCCCTGTCCTATGAATGGGCTGTTCCACAGAAGGTTGTTCAATCTGAACAGGTGTTTCCACTTGATCAGTAGTAGTTTGTGCTTCTTGAACTTCATCAAGTTCAATTTTGCTCCCACTGTTTCCTTCAAGGATAAACTCCTTTTCCAAGAAGGTAGCATGTCTGGAGACAAACACCCGATGATCGGTGTAAAAGTAATACCCCAAAGTCTCTTTAGGATATCCCACAAAATTACATTTTACGGATCGAGATTCCAGCTTATCTGGGTCAACTTTCTTGACATAAGCTGGACATCCCCAAATCTTAACGTGTTTAAGACTCGGTTTCCTTTCTTTCCATATCTCATATGGTGTTTGAGGAACAGATTTGGAAGGCACCTTATTCAGTAAATATGCTGAGGTTTCCAATGCATAACCCCATAGGAATACTGGAAGATTCGCATAGCACATTATGGACCGAACCATGTCTAACAAAGTTCGATTTCTCCTTTCAGATACCCCATTTAACTGTGGAGTATATGGAGGAGTCCACTGGGAGACTATACCATTTTCTTTGAGATAATCTAGAAACTCTCCATTCAAGTATTCACCACCTCGATCTGATCGAAGAGTTATAATACTATTTTTGGTTTGTTTCTCCACTTCATGTTTATATTCTTTGAACTTTTCAAAGGCTTCAGACTTGTGTTTCATCAAATATACATATCCGAATCTAGATCTATCATCTATGAAAGTAATGAAGTACGAAAATCCACCCATGGCTTGCATAGACATTGGTCCACATACATCTGTGTGTACCAATCCTAGCAAATCAGCAGCCCTCTCTCCATGTCCACTAAATGGAGATTTGGTCATTTTACCCAATAGACAAGACTTGCATGTAGGATATGATTCAAAATCAAAGGGGTCAAGTAACCCTTCCTTATGCAATGTCCGCAATCTATTTTCACTAATATGACCTAGCCTACAGTGCCATAAATAGGTCAGATTTTCATCATCTCATTTTCTTTTATTAGTTTGTTCAATCTGAAGTAAATCATGCTCTACGTCACATACATATAGACCATTATTTAAAATGCCACGTCCAAAAAGAACATTATCTCTAAGGATAGAACATTCATTATTCTTAATAATAAATGAAAAACCATCCACATCCAACATAGGAATAGAAACAATATTCCTCACAATAGAGGGAACGTAATAACAATTATTCAAAATAATAGTCTTGCCCGTAGGCATATGTAAACTAAATGATCCTACAGATATGGCCGCAACCCTTGCTCCATTGCCCATACGTAGAATCACCTCATCTTTTTCAAGAGGCCTACTTCCCTTTAGTCCTTGCAACGAATTGCAAATATGAGAACCACAGGCGGTATCTAATACCCAAGTAGAAATTTGACCTAGTGACATATTAACTTCGATCATGAACATGCCTGAATCAGAAGCGGTAGTCTTACTACCCTTCTTCTTCTTCAATTCTGCAAGGTAAACCTTGCAGTTCCTCTTCCAGTGCCCCAACTTGTTATAGTGAAAACAAACAGCTAAATTAGGACCAATCAACTTGTGAGCATCTAGTATGCTCCGGAGTGATAGTGCAGAAGACATGAAATATAGTAAATCTGTAAATGATAAACACATAACAACACTTAACAAATATTCAATTTCATTTCAAAACACTATATGAATCGGGTCTTTATTCATAAGTGTCTCTCACTAGTTTATCTAATTTTTTCAACCCCCTAACTGAAAATTAAGCATTCACAATGCTAGTGGGAATAGGGATCCTACATTCCATCACATAACCTCGGCTGTGGCACGAAACGTCATGTGATGTTCAATAGGAAGACAACTCTTATCAATTACATCTTATGTTATTCCCTAATATAAGTTTAGCCTCCCTCTTGAATAATTGATTCACGGCTGTGGCACGACAAACTCAATATTCTAAGTCAAGTCTAACCCAACATTTCGTAAAATTGAATCAGTCTCCAATGGCCCACGGTTGTTGCACGTACCGACCTTTAGATTCTAATTCAATGTACACATCTCTATGTAATAGACAAGTATTTATTATTTTGAAATCAAAGCCCTCGGCTGTAGCACGAAACGACAATGATTTAAAAATAAGAACCACTTTCTACCATGTTTGAAGTCTATGACCGACACAAGCCCGTTGTGTCATTGGCCAATTACTACTTGATATTATTTAATTTTAGAGGGATTATATTACGTTACAATCATAATCATATTATAAAGAGATTCTTCCTTTTAAATTAAATATTTCAAATCAATAATCGATAATCAGATGATTCCCAGATCAGGTGGAGCATTGTCAAGAGGCATCACTTAATAACCCTTTCTTATAGATAGAAATCTGTTGTTGACAGAATCATCCTTTCTCTCAATATTAATAATTCATATTCAATTACGTGTTTCATAAACACAAGAATCTCATGATCGTATTCATAATATTTATTGTTAAGGCAAGAAACGATTCCTATTCTAGATTTTCTAGAGCACGCCTTATATTGATTTAAGTTCACCTAGATCTATCATCGCATGGTAAGCATATGCATATATCTCATATATAAAATTAAATAAACAAGTAAATGTAAAGTGCAATAAAGTAAATGTGTTTGGTTATGACCCCATCCTATGTGATCTTTATCAAGCTCTTGATAAAGATCAAGGTCAATCTAATATGGTGATGGAAATAAATACAACTACTTATTATATAAGTCTTCTTCTTTGTTTAGACTTCTTGTATGCCTCGTCTTCTTCTTCGTATCACCTCCATTGGATAGCCTTCTTGAGTCTTCAATTACATTACATGATTGAAAGTAAAACTAATCTAATGAACTTACAAGAATAACCCGAGTTACATTCGAGATTTATGATTACAAAGATTGACGACATGCAAGTCGTATTTAAAACCAAAACCAAAACCATTACACTAAGGTCGAAAGGCCATAACCATCCACCATGCTCATATAACGCATAAAAGCATGTTAAAACACATAATATGATCTTAACATATCATATTATCCATGATCTAATCATAAAAGAGAAAATATGACAAAAATCAGAAAAATCAGAATCGAATCAGAAAAACAAGAATCACTGTTTACGGGCAGTAAACGACGTCAAACGCCTTACATACGAGTCGTTGATAGCTTTTGCTATCAGTTTTGTTCAGACGCTCGTTTACCTATGAAATAGGGTATTCGTTTGCGTAAATCGGACACCAAACCCAGATTTCAGCTAATCTGCAGCAGCTAATTCAGAATCCGTATCTAATATGATTCTCATAATTAGAACAAACATAAATCATGTATATATCAGTATATATACAGATTACATAATCATCTTATGATTATACAACTCACATGAATATCATATATTCAAAACCATACATATATAAGCATATTATATCAACATCAAATCATGGCGAATCACGTACATGCTCATATATCGAAAACAGTTAAAAATATAAACGAATTAAAAACTTTTCGCAAGTAGCTCTGATGCCATTGAAGGGTTTTTAGCACATAACCGCAACGAAAACGTAAATTTAAATCTTAAAAAAAAAATGAAACCCTCCGCAGGATCCATGCGAAAAATAATATTTAATTCGTAGTTTAATATGTTTACCTTAAGAAGCTTTATGTTAATGGAAAGATGGAGGTCTTTAATGGCGATCCAAAAACGATGAACGGAGATCCTTAGCAGCTGCTCCTCAAGTGTGAAGCACTCCACCGGTATCCAGCAAGAAAACAATGTAATGAAGGAGGAGGAGATGGAGAGAATTAGGGTTTGTAAATCTTTTTGGTTGATGCAAAAATAGGGTCTATAATAGTATATTTATAGGCAAAATTTTCATGTGAAAATTTTCCCATAAAATATTATTATTATTAACCCTTTATTATTCTCACTAATAATTAAAACACCTTTTAATTATTAATCCGTTTTCTAAACACTTTAGAAATAATTCTCTCACTTGATTTAATTTCCAAAAATTAAATTCTTAATTAATAATATTAAGAACTTTTTCTTAATTAATTTATAATCAATTAAATCTCATTTAATCAATTATTAAATTTGCCAATTAATTATTTATTTCATAAATAAATAATTATCAGCCATTATTAATTAATTTCTCCACCATTAAATCATTCTCTTTTATGGTGTGACCTTATAGGTTCAATATTAAGCCGGTAATAGAAATAAATAATAATAAAACTATTTTATCATTATTTATATAAATTCTCTAATTCATTAAATATGATTAATTAATTAATTATATTTATTCAACATCGTGAGGGATACTTCTCAGCATATCGCGACTATCCGGATAATACGAATTCACTGCTTAGAATACCAAGAACCTATTCAGTGAGTAGTTACCGTACAATTAATTCCTTCTACCCTGCAATGTCATGATTAAATACAAGGCATGGAACTTGTGTCAAGCCTATCTTATTTAATCACTTGCTTTCCCATTCACTATGCTTAGTTCTATTTAATGTAAATTAGAAAATCCTTTCTAATTTCATTCACTCTGGCCAGAGATTCCTGAACTAACTTAAGTGGATCAGCATTGAACATTCTCTTCCTATACTGGAAGGGGTAGATCCTTTATTGATCATACACTATCTTCGTGTACAAATTCCTATACCCAGTAGAGCCCTTATAATTGTCCCTTGAGACTAAGAACTAAACCAAAGCATAGTTCAGTGTACACAAGATGACTATGATGACCTGAAGTCTAAGGATACTTGTATAACTATCACTATGTGAACAACTGCTGACACGTGAGTGAACTCCATCAGTTGTTCAGCTGTGTGAGTCATGTTTAGTGAACTTATTCTATAATAAGCACCTACATACTAGCTATAGTGTCACCACACAAATGTCTATGAGAACAGACATCGTTCATAATGAAGCAAGCATAGTATGTACCGATCTTTGCGGATTATTAATTACCAGTTAGTAATCCTACGACCATGAACTATTTAAGTTTAGAGTTATCATCTTTTAGGTCTCATTATTATGATCTCATCACAATCCATAAAAAGCTTTACTCTAAACTGTGGTATATCTTATTTAAACATTTAAATAGATAGAGCCCGCAATAAAAACAAAACAAGTCTTTTATTAATATCAATGAAATCAAAACAGATTACATAAAAGTTATTCCTAAATCCTCATACATGATTGGACTTAGGACATATCTCTTTCATCATGTTCCTAGTAAATATAACTACAACTCTGATACCAACTCTGTGACGCCCCCAAATCCACCCTTTCGTAGATTCATGTCACCACGATATCAAGTTTCGCACACCTGTATTATTACAAAACATAACCAAATATATCATTCACCGTGGACGCCACTCCACGAATCTCAGGAACGAGTCTCTTGTACAAACCTGTTTATTACATATGTAATATCCGGGATATGACGTGTAATTACTTTTGTTAATAATAAATATTATGTGATTATTATATGAATTTTGGTAATTATCTGTGAAGTGGTATCTGTGTTTGGATATGTAAATATGATATAATTTGAGTATTTTAATTCTTATATGTCCAAATAAAATATAGATAATTGTCATATCTTCCTATTTATTTTTATGATGATTTATAGATAATTGGATATTTATGGATTTTATAATTTCTTTTTCCGAGTATTTACAAACTATTTTATATTATCGAGAACCAGCCGACCTCAACCGTTTTTACGTTTTTATAACCCGAAACTCTTCCGAGAACTCCTTCAAAACCTAATTGTAATATTCTGAACATTTTCCATGTTTCGAGTTTTTCGATCTGGCGTACGGTTTGTCCTGTGCGGGTCCCGGCGCAATATTTTCGATACAATATTCGTTTCGGTAAATCAATAAAACTCGTATTTTTGATAAACGGGATCTTTTTAATAAATTATTATAATTATCACCTCGTAATACGTGTAACCAGGTGCCGAGACCAAAACCGCAGTACAAATTGTACAGATTTGGATAATTATCCCGAAAACCGGTACCTTTTGGATCCGTTTTTATAAATAAACGTACTATTTTATATCCAGAATGATCCAACGGGATACTAATTTCCCGTAATTATAAATAGCCTTTACTGTATTTTATTTCGTACAGAAAATCATTTGCAGCCAGTAAATTAAACAATTTTACAGAGAAAATACTTATATTCATATAAACTTCTGAGAATCAATTTGGAATTTCAAGGCGTTACCGGATTCCGATTGGAAAGCTCGAGTACTCAAAATGAAGGTCTTGAGGTGTTCTATCAGAATCAATAAGCCTTACCACTGCAGAATCAAAGGGTATTTTTCTATAATTTTTATTAATTTTAAATTATTTTGATTAAAAATATGAATTTTTGTTTGGATGATTTTTTGAATGATTTGATGATTGTATGTTATAGAACTTTTCTTCTTGATGATTTTGATATGTCATATGACTGATTTGGAGTTCAATAACATGTTCAAAATTGAGTTTGATTTTCGAATTTTGAAATTAGGGTTTGTAACTCGTATGAATGTTCTTTATTAAATTTGAGGGTTTCTTATTTAGGGATTAACAGATGTTCTAGATGGGTGGGTTTTGTTCCCCGCTGCCAGGGACTCAGTGTTAATTTGTTTAGTTTATGTACTTGCCATCAGTGGTCATTAGAACTCATTGATTAAGACTTGTTACTTACTGTTTCCGGTTGTGTTTCAGGTACTCTAGCGAGCGTATATGAAAACACGTTCTCGCACTCGCAAGAGGACTCTAGATACGGCTGAGGAGACAGATTCACTTCTTGACATTCTGGAGAAATTCGATTTTGAAGATTCAGATAAAGAGAGTGAAAAGAAAGAACCGGTAATCATGGGTGATCGTATAGTTCCAGTAGATCAAGCTCTTATGGACTTTTCTCGGCCTGAAATTGAAGACATTCAGTCAAGCATCATTCATCCGGCTATTCAGGCCAATACTTTCGAAATCAATCCGAGCACTATTCAGATGGTGCAGAATTCTGTTTCTTTCGGAGGTGCTGCGACTGAAAATCCAAACATGCATATCAGGAATTTTGTCGAGATCTGCAGTACTTTCAAATATAATGGTGACACTGATGAGGCTATCAAGCTGAGGCTTTTCTCATTCTCTCTTAGGGATAAAGCTAAGGATTGGTTACATTCTTTACCAGCTGGGTCCATCACTACTTGGGAAGATCTTGCGCAAAAGTTTCTGGTGAAGTTCTATCCAATGGCCAAGACTGCAGCTATGAGGAATGCTCTTACTCAGTTTGCGCAGCAACCAACAGAATCTATGTGCGAAGCTTGGGAGCGCTACAAGGAGATGTTGAGAAAGTGTCCATATCATGGTATACCCGACTGGATGGTTATCACTGGGTTCCACAATGGTCTGGGGGCCCAATCTCGGCCCATGCTCGATGTAGCTTCTGGAGGCACCTTGTGGTCCAAAAGCTATACAGAGGCCTATAATCTCATTGAAACTATGGTTGCAAATGAGTATCAAAACCCAACTCAAAGGATGATGCCTGGGAAGGTAGCATGTATTCTAGAAGTTGATGCAGCTACAGCTATCGCAGCGCAGCTCCAAGCGCTGTCTATGAAGGTCGATTCTTTAGCCAACTATGGAGTCAATCAAATAGCTATTGTCTGTGAGCTTTGTGCAGGATCTCATGCTACGGATCAGTGTTCTCTTGTTAATGAATCTGTTCAGTATGAGAACAATTATCAGCGACCGCAGCAGCCTGTGCCAGCTACTTATCATCCTAATAAAAAAAATCATCCCAATTTCAGCTGGAGCAACAATCAGAATGCTGTTCAGCAACCATATCAACAAACTGTAAGTAAGCAGTTTAATCCACCTGGATTCCGGCAACCTTAACATTATGCTCAAAGCCAATCATATCCTCAACAAGGAGGTGCTGCTCCACCTTCTAGCGCTAATTTCGAGGAGCTAAAGATTTTGTGCAAAAGTCAGGTTGTTTCTATCAAGACCTTGGAGAATCAAATCGGTCAAATAGCTAATGCCTTACTCAATCGTCAACCTGGCACACTTCCCAGTGATACTGAAGTGCCAGGCAGGAAGGAAGCTAAAGAGCAAGTCAAAGCTGTTACCTTAAGGTTTGGAAAAGTTGCTAATGCTGAAAAAGCAAAAGATGGAAAAGCTGAAGTTGTAGATGAGGAAGAAAAGCAAAAGGAGAAAGAGGGGGAACCAAGGAAGACTACTGTTGAACACACTCTTCCTGAGGGTAATACAGGGGAGAAACAGCTTTATCCTCCACCACCTTTTCCTAAGCGATTGCAAAAACAAAAGCTGGATAAGCAATTCGGTAAGTTTCTGGAGGTGTTCAAGAAACTTCACATCAACATACCTTTCGCTGAGGCTCTGGAGCAAATGCCTAGTTATGCGAAATTCATGGAAGGTATTCTTTCAAGGAAGGTAAAACTGGATGATCTTGATACCGTTGCTCTAACGGAAGAGTGCAGTGCTGTGCTGCAACAAAAGTTACCTCCAAAGCTTAAGGCTCCAGGTAGCTTCACCATTCCTTGTACCATTGGCAAGTTGACATTTGACAAGTGCCTTTGCAATTTGGGAGCAAGCATCAATCTGATACCGTTGTCTATCTTCAAAAAGCTGAATTTGCCTAATCCGAAGCCCACCTACATGTCTCTACAATTGGCTGATCGTTGTATTACATACCCACGAGGCATCGTGGAGGACGTGTTAGTAAAGGTGGACAAGCTCATCTTTCCTGCAGACTTTGTCATTTTGGATTTCGAGGAAGATAAGAAGATTCTCATAATCTTGGGAAGACCTTTATTGGCTACAGGTCGTACCTTGATCGATGTGCAAAAAGGTAAACTTACTATACGGGTGCAAGATCAGGATGTAACATTCAATATATTCAATGTGATGAAATTCCCTACAGAAGATGAGGAGTGCTTCAAGGTGGATTTGATTGATTCTGCAGTAACTTCAGAACTTAATCATGTGCTAAGGTCTGATGCCTTAGAAAAAGCCTTATTGGGGGAATTTGACAGTGAAGATGAGGAAGGCAATGAGCAACTACAATATCTAAATGCTTCTCCTTGGAAACGAAAGCTAGACATGCCATTTGAATTTCTTGGTAATACTGATCTCAAGAATGCTGAGGGAAAGCTCAAACCATCTATTGAGGAAGCACATACTTTGGAGCTTAAACCATTGCCTGAACACTTGAGGTATGCTTTTTTAGGCGATGCATCTACTTTGCCTGTTATTATTGCATATGACCTTTCAGGTAGTGATGGGGACAAGCTCTTGAGGATCTTGAGAGAATTCAAATCGGCCATCGGAAGGACTATAACATATATAAAAGAAATCATCCCTTCGTACTGCATGCATAAAATTCTGCTAGAGGAAGGTAGCAAGCCGACTGTTGAGCAAAAATGAAGACTTAATCCTATCATGAAAGAAGTGGTGAAGAAAGAAATTCTAAAGTGGCTGGATGCAGGAATCATATATCTTATTTCTGACAGTTCTTGGGTGAGCCCCGTGCAATATGTACCTAAAAAAGGAGGTATTATCGTGGTAGCAAATGAGAAGAACGAGCTCATCCCCACTCGAACAGTCACAAGATGGATGGTATGCATGGACTACAGAAAGTTGAATAAAGCCATGAGGAAGGATCACTTCCCTCTTCCATTTGTTTATCAGATGCTTGACAGGTTGGCTGGTCATGAGTATTATTGTCTTCTGGATGGCTATTCGGGCTACAATCAGATTTGCATTGCACCAGAAGATCAAGAAAAGACTACTTTCACTTGTCCATTTGGCACGTTTGCTTTTTGCAGAGTTTCTTTTGGCTTATGTGGCGCACCTGCCACTTTTCAGAGATGCATGATGGCTATATTCTCTGATATGATTGGAAATAATGTCGAAGTGTTCATGGACGACTTATCTGTCTTTGGACATTCGTTTGATGAATGTTTGAATAATCTTCATTTGGTTCTCAAAAGGTGTGTGGAAACTAATTTGGTGCTCAATTGGGAAAAATGTCACTTCATGGTGCAACAAGGCATCATTCTTGGGCATAAGGTCTCTAGCAAGGGCCTTGAGGTGGATAAAGCCAAGGTGGGGGTCATTGAAAATCTTCCGCCACCTATTTCTGTGAAAGGAATCTGTAGTTTTCTTGGTCATGCAGGTTTTTATCGGCGTTTCATCAAGGACTTCTCTACGATATCTAAGTCATTATGCAACTTGCTCGAGAAAGATGTGCCTTTCAAATTTGATGATGAATGCTTGGCAGCATTCGAGACTCTCAAGAAGAGTTTAATAACTGCACTAGTTATTACGACACCTGATTGGAGAGAACCTTGTGAGATGATGTGCGATGCAAGTGATTATGCAGTGGGAGCAGTTCTTGGGCAGCGTAAGAATAATATCTTTTATGTGGTCTACTATGCTAGTAGGACGCTAAATGGAGCTCAAATGAACTACACCACTACTGAGAAGGAGCTCTTGGCTATAGTTTTTGGTTTCAAAAAATTTCGATCTTATCTACTTGGGACAAAGGTGACAGTGTTCACTGATCACGCTGCCATTCGCTATCTGGTCTCAAAGAAGGATTTGAAGACCAGACTTATTCGTTGGGTGCTCTTGCTACAGGAATTTGAGTTAGAGATTAAGGATCGAAAAGGTACTGAAAATTAAGTAGCTGGCCATCTCTCTAGATTGGAGAATCCCGATTCTACTTCACATGATAAGACATTGATTAACGAATCTTTTCCGGATGAGCAGTTGTTCGTAATTCAAGAGGAAGAGCCATGGTTCGCAGACATTGTGAACTATCTTGTTAGCAATATAATGCCTCCTAATATGAATGCGGCTCAAAAGAAAAAGTTTCTGCATGAGGTGAAGTGGTACATATGGGATGAACCATATTTGTTTAAACAAGGAGCTGACCAGATCATTAGGAGAAGTATCCCATTCTGTGAGACGGAGGGGATATTACGAGACTGTCATTCCACAGTTTATGGTGGACATTATGGTGGTAAAAAGACAGCAGCTCGTATTCTTCAAGCAGGGTTTTTCTGGCCTACGTTGTTTAAGGATGCACATCAATTCGTTTTAAGGTGTGATCATTGCCAAAGAGTTGGGAATCTTACTAGAAAGGATGAGATGCCTTTAAATGTGATGCTTGAAGTTGAGGTCTTCAATGTTGGGGGAATCGATTTCATGGGACCATTTATCTCATCCTGCAATAATCAGTACATCTTGCTGGCAGTCGATTATATCTCGAAATGGGTAGAAGTCAAAGCTCTACAGACTAATGATGCAAAGGTAGTGTTGAGTTTTCTTCATAAGCAGATATTCACAAGGTTTGGAATGCCACGAGTTATCATAAGTGATGAAGGGTCGCATTTCTGCAATCGTAAGTTCAATTCTATGATGTAATGCTACAATGTGAATCATTGCATCGCTACTGCCTATCATCCGCAAACTAATGGTCAAGCTGAAGTGTCTAATAGAGAGATCAAGCGCATTCTAGAGAAATTTTTTTGTCCGTCAAGGAAAGATTGGTCTTTGAAGCTCGATGAAGCTATTTGGGCTTATAGAACAACATACAAGACTCCACTTTGGATGTCCCCATTTCAACTTGTCTATGGTAAGGGATGTCATTTACCTGCGGAGCTTAAGCATAAGGCTTATTGGGCACTTAAGAAGTTAAACCTTGATCTAGATGCAGCTGGGAAGAAGCGAATGCTTCAGTTAAATGAACTTGATGAATTTCGACTTCAAGCGTATGAAAACAACAAAATGTATAAGGAAAAAGTAAAAAGGTGGCACAACATGAAGCTATCTCCTAAGTCATTTATGTCGGGGCAACAATTTCTTCTATTCAACTCTCGTCTCCGACTTTTTCCTGGAAAGTTGAAATCAAGGTGGTTTGGACCATTTATCGTCAAAACTGTGTTTCCACATGGAGCGATGGAGAATTTTGAGAACGATCCCGGCCAAGCATTCAAAGTAAATGGTCAGAGATTGAAGCACTATTATGGGGAAACGGCAAATCGGGAAGTGGTTAGTGCCGTTTCATTGTCAACTTGATCGAACTATTCTACGTCAAGCTAATGACGTAAAAGAAGCGCTTCTTGGGGGGCAACCCAAGATATGAGACCATAGGAACCCTTAGAATTTAGTACTCTATCCAAAAACCCAAAAAAATCAGAAAAAGCTGGCTGAAAAAAATATTTTTTCCAGGGACCTTGCAGGCGCCCTCCTACAGGTTCCAGGCGGCCGCTTACTGGCAGGCGCCCGCCTGCGGACCTGGGTTTTGAAAAATTCGGCTTTCAGCTTATAAAAAAACAGAAAAACATAAAAAAACATAACCACAACACTACAAACCCCATTACCCACGATTTTCTTCCTATAAATTAGCCACAACCCCACTCCTAATCTAATTCTAACCTTAATCCTACCCTATATATACACACAACCTCTCCATATACCTCCAATACACTTTCAACTTACAAACCCTTCCCTACACACAAATCACAACTCTACAACTCTTATTCTCAGTTTCAATGGCACCAAAAAGATCTCAAACTATCGATAGCAACATCACCATTTCGACTGCTTATTTTTCAAGAGGTACTACTGCGAGGCCCCGATTGGTGGATAGGGCTGCTGAGGAGGAGTATGCTAGGCTTCTGACTAAGCCGATTCTGAAGGAGAGGGGATTTTTTCCATCAGGGAGGGATGGTGAGTTATTGCTGATGATCGCAGAGAAAGGTTTGATTACTTTTTGCGAGTCACCTGAGGCGGTCCCGATGAGTGTTGTTTGCGAGTTCTATGCGAACACCAAGGCCGACAATAATGGATATTCTATTGTTCGTGGGCTTACTGTTGATTATCAGCCCGAGGCGATTCGCCGTGTTATTGGGCAGCGACAAAGGAAGCCCCAGGAGGAGAATTGCAATGAGAAGACCCTTGAGGATTTTGACTCGGATTTGATTATTGCTACTCTCTGTCAGCCGGGCACGGTGTGGAAGTTTAAGACGGGATCCAACGAGTATCATTCTTTTCCGGCTGTTGCGATGAACAGGTATGCCCGTGCATGAAATGCCTTTATTTGTACTAATATTTTGCCTTCTTCGCATGCACTTTAGGTTACAGTTGAGAGAGCCAGGTTTTTGTGGGGGATTTTGAATGAGGAGTATTATGTGGACCTTGGTGAGTTCATCTACCAAGGTATTTTGAAGGTTTTGAGGGGGAGGACGCATTACAACATCCCGTATGCCTCTATTGTCATGAAGCTGTGTAAGGCAGTTGGAGTCCACTGGCCTTCTTATGAGCAGCTGCAGATGCCGGCCGCTCCTATTGATTCATCGACGCTGAATGTAATGCAGGAGTGGACGGGTGGAGAGCCCGAGGAGCATGGTTTGGGATATCGTCTCACAGGAGGACGTCCAACAGCTGGTGCTACGATGGCTAGGCCCAGTCAGGCTCATGGCGAGGCAGGTTCTTCTAGAGCCCAGGGAGGTGATGGTTCGGGGATGGCTGATGTCCAGTATATGAGGCTCTCCAGGAGTGTGGATGCGATGTACGAGTCACAAAGTAGGTTTGCGCAGGAGCTCACCCTAGCGCTTGGGACTGCTTTCAGAGGCCTTGAAGCTGACATCCAGTGGCCCATTTTTGGTGAGGACTCTGCTTATCCACCTCCTAATACTCCACCCTCTGAGGGTGATAATGATGATTTCTCTAAGTAGGTATACCCTGTGTTCCTTTCTATTACCTTCACTGAGGACAGTGAAGATTTTAAGTTTGGGGGTGGTAGTTAAGGAACATATTTGTGTGTGTGTCATGTAGTTGCATATTCATGATAGTTAGTTCATATAGTTGCATATTTTGTCATATAGTTTTTTTTAGTTTTATCATGTCATATAGCTCATGCATATACCATGATCCCTTTTGTGTTGCTTTACCGTTTGATATGTGATATTGATGCGAGTGTAGTGATAGTGTTAGAGTGATGTTGAATCTTGTTAGGTTGGCATGCATGCTAGAAACACTTGTAATTTCACTAAGTCTTAGAGTATGCTTAAGGACTAGATTGTTGTCATGGTTTGATGGTTTTTGAGGTTAATCTATTGCTTATACTTAGAATGTATGATAGGCTCTCAATGATAAAAGGCATAAACACATAAAATATGAGTAAAAATTGGAATTCGTTGCTAGTTGTGGCTAGGCGTCAAAAGGCTAGTAGCCGGCTCGCATTGTATGCGAGTAGTCTAGGGTTGAGCAAGATGGAGCGAAACGCACTTGCTTATAATTTTTTTTTAAAAAAAAAGAGAAAAAAAGAAAAAAAAGAAAAAAAAATGGTTTAATGCATAATTGATCACGAGTGAGCTCTTTTGTATTCGAGTTACTAAGTTCTTAGGGGACTTTGTGTCTAGTGACCTAAGGCTTTATAGTCTGGGATCCGCTAACCTAACGCTCGCTAAATGGATGACATTGCATAAGTCTTTTGTGGACCTCACTCATTGCACGATCAAATAAGTATTTGTTTATTGTGTTGAATAAAAACATGATTCCGTAATAAGCTCCAGTGATCTTGAAGTGTTCATTTTATGTCTAGAATATATTCTTCATATAATCTTGTGATTGCCTTGAGGATAATTGAGTTATGATAATTGATCTAGTTTCGAAACATATCTGTTAAGCATTCACATACACCACGTTTCTAGTTGTATGTTAGCTTGCGTGATCTGATTGATCTTTAGTCGCCTAATTGCATTTGTTGAGATGTCATGTGTGGGTTGGTTTAGTCATCGCGATGGAGTTTGCATTCATGCATGTTTTTATTTTGTTTTTGAGTCTGTGACGCTTGAGGACAAGCATCGATTTAAGTTTGGGGGGGGGTGTGATAAGTGGCATTTTATACCACTTAGAACGTCTTGTAATGGCTTGAATTGGTGTCTTGAAATCAAGTATTTTATGTATTTGATGTGTTTTTCTAGTGTTTTTGCATTTCAGGGTATAACTTGCGTAATTAGGGAGATTTCATCATAATAAGCCTAGGGAAGTATTTGGAACCAGTTGCGGGGAGTTGTGTGAAGAATTCAGCAAAAATCAGAAGCAAAAAGAGGATTTTTCCAGAAAGCATGCAGGCGCCCTCCTGGAGAGTGCAGGCGACCGCCTGGAAAGCAGGCGCCCGCGTGGGATTTGAGGCGGCCGCCTGGGGTCGGAATTTTAGATTCTGGTTTTGTATAATTCAACTACTATTGGGCTTTTGAGACTGTTGTTTCTTGTGGACTCTTACATAAGTAATCTTGGGAGACGTTTTCAAAACAACAAGTAACAAGCAAGGAGCAAGTAACAAGGAGAGAAGATTAAGAATACCGTTTTAGCACGCAACAACGAAGAAGAGGAAGCATACATTATCTTGTGATTCTTTTAATTCGTTGTAACAGTGGATGCTAGTTTTCTTTACTTTGAACCTTAATACTCTTGTGACGTACTCTGTTTTTATTAGGTATTTTTATTAGTTTATATCATTGTGTTATTATCATATTTTCATATGAACCCATGGTGACGATGAATTCTATCATGGACTAATCATGATCATGGGGTCGTAGCGAATTTACTATGGATTTCTTTAGTTAATTGTTTAATACCTTGGTATGTGATAATTGTATGATATCTAGCATAGGTTGTGCTTATTCATCTTATGTACGTCGCGAACATATAAGATAGCCTATTAATCTCTTGTGAAGCGACAGTGAATCTTGAGATTTAGAATTTGCCATGCTAGCATAGGTTCATGTATTGTATGCATGATTAGTAGGTAACTCTAACCGTTTTACTTGCCCTGTGTAATTATAATGAATAACTTGCGCTTAAATCGTTATGTTGTCAAATTCTGTAGACATATAGGGTCTCAACATAATTGATGCCTATTCAACTTCTATCTTAATTGTGGATGCTTGGTAGAATGGTTCTTGTGCAATGAAAGTTGGCTTTTATCAGTTTCGTGTTATTCGATTAAGATCATCACCATTACATGCTAAGGGTAACAACAATGACTATTGAATGAAGTAGTAATGAAGTTATGATCTCATGTGTGTTTAATATTGTTAATTCAAGTGTTAATTTAAGTGTTTAATTCTTGTAGTTAATATTAGTTAATAATTAGTTAATCAACCTTAAGTGTTATTGTCTTGACATTGAGAAGTAATCATACATTGGTGAGTAAGTGTTAATTAAATATAATTAATCAGAGTCTCTGTGGGAACTAACTAGAAATTATTCTATATTACTTGCGAACGCGTATACTTGCATGAATTATTAGCGCATGCTTTGTGCCTAATAGCTGCATACTGCTGATAAGGCTGTTGCACTGCATTCTGATTGTTGCTCCAGCTAAAGTTAGGATGATTGCAGTTGTTGGGATGATAAGTGGCCGGAACTGGTTGCTGTGACCTCTGAAAGT